>NC_138908.1:59772850-61005484 GCF_965231255.1 Vanellus vanellus
CCTTTCCCCATTTCCTCTCATTTCTTCTTTTACTCTTCCTCTCCCTTTCTTCTTCCTTTCCTCTCCCTTTCATTTCCTCCTTCCTCTCCCCCTTTCCTATCCTCCTCTAGACTGCTTGCAGAGGAACAGCATCACTGTTCTGTGATTTAAGACAGTTTGGACTTTTTAGTCTCAGAAGTTTTACCCAAATTAAAAAAAAATCTTGGTACATTGTAGAGGTTTGCAAATCTGAATTTAAAAAAGGTGTAAAGGCCTCCAGAGTGGAGATAACGTGCTACTCTGTATGATTCACCATTATGGCTGGTATAAAGTTTCACAATATGTAGTGAACTATGATCTCATTTTATTTTCTTTACCTAATAATTTATTTCCATTTTACATTGTTAGGATATTTTTGTTTAATAGGGATATGTTTGCACACCTAATTTTTATGAGGCTTTTTTTATACTGTTTTAGCATCTTTTAAATGTGTGCCTCCTGAGGCCAATTTAATGCTGTGAATTACTGTTTGTCAGTTATTGGGGATCTCGATTTATCTTTAATGTCTTCTCTTTTTTAATAGGTGTGTCTAGCAATGCTGTTTTATTTATTGCTACAACTTTTAAGACGTTAAGAATAACTGAGAATGACTATGGCTCAAAAGGCAGATGAAAATGTATTGTGAAAACAAGCATGTTTGCTGGGCTCATAATCATTCATTTAAAATAGCTTTTGTAATACATAGTCTACAAAGTTATAGGCAAAATGTTTGGCAGAATAGTTGTAATATTTCTACAATTCTTTCTGCTTTGTCTACTTTCTTATATAGGTCAGATTTCAAATTTTTTGAGTGGGTGGGAACAGATTTTCTGATTTTCTGACACTACCTGAAATGGTTTGTATTTCTGCTTTGGTAGAAAATCTGTTTTAAGTACAGGAGTGGTCTTGAGACTAATCTCACTTATGCCGCTTACTCCTGTGAATCAGGAGCAATTTCGCTACATCAGGGAAGTTACAGTCATTTGGTCCTACTGTAAATTAAATTGGAATCAAGCCTTAAGTCTCCCCAAGCAAGTTTGTGATGGCTCAAGCATTTGTTTTACTTTTAAAATAATAATAATTAGACAGTTACAGCTGATCTTAAAATGTATTTGCGTTTTTGCTGCTACCAGAATATTAAAACCCTGGTCTGGCTATTCTGAGGTATTGTAATGCCTGTTCCATCCGTTCCCTTTTAAATGGCAGCGCCGCCTGGGTGCAACACAGTGATGAACTCCTCCATTAGCTCCTCCTGCCCTTAAATGTCTTTCCTGCCTGTGGAACTATTCTAACTGTGCTAGTCCTAGTACTACACAATTAGTTTAGTGTAACAGTCATCAAAATGTACCGTGTACATTAATGATGAGTGCTGTTGATCAGCATAGATTTCTAGGAGCATGGTTTGTTATTGATTACTCTAATTATAAAGATTCAATTTCTGGGTGTAAAGGACACTCCATTTAAATAATGGTATTACCCATAACAGCATCCCCAGTCATGATCTTTATGCTATAACTATAATGCTTCATATAATTCAATGAAGAACTAACTTTGGGGATCCCACCCCACTCCTGAACTTGGATGGGGCCTCTCTTGCATGCCTTTTCAAAGTCCTGTGGTGGGCCTGACTTCATTGACCTCTATTTCCACCCCATCTTTCAAAAAATTTACTTTTGATTTTTCTTTTACTTACTTTACATACTGTGGTGAATGGAGATAACTATGTATATGAATGTGGGGGGTTTTTTAATTGTCTATGATAGCTTATGCATTTTAGGAGAGTTCCAGTACTCATTTACTAAGATTTAATCAATTTGTTAATTGAATTTTCAATCCTTCCCACCACGAGCAAGTCAGCTCCAAAGAGCGCTTACTGTGCATTTGGGACATTTCTGTCATACTCTTCTCTTTGTTCATCTGTCGCCAGAGGTTCTTGCTCAGTAATGTTTTGAGGGAAATAGAAAATTTGTTTGTCTGGATTTATTAGAAAAGGAAAAAGTATAACATTTACACTTGAAAGAAACTGTAAGTTTTCATCTTTTCACTTAATAATTGAACAAAACACTAAAAGCAACTAGGGGTAAGCATTTCTTAGAATGCAATTATATTATTCACCTGGTTTAAAAATGTTTGCTATTTAAAAGAAATAAAGAAAAAAAGTCTGTTTGTTGTGACTTTACAAAAAATCTAAAAAAAAATTAAGTAACTAAATAAAACAATGGCATAAAAATATAGAAAGAAAAAGAAAAAAAAAAAAGAATTTAAAAAGCAGCTTCTCCGCACTAGACTAGCTAGGAGCTCCAGATGGCGGGAGCTACCTCTTCAAGACTGGGCTGTAATCACAACGGTAAAAGAGGAAATCTGAAATGTGCTTTCACGCATTTGCATGCAGCCATTATCTTCCAAACTATGGAAAGAAACAGTCTTGTTGCTGGCTGAGAAGCACCTCACACACCTCCTCTCTCTTGTTCTGAATGGTGTTTGTGTCAGTCTGCAGCTGTGTATGGTATTATGTCTTATAATCCTGCATCACTTCTATTCTATCCAGTCATATCTAATGTAGAAAATTAGTTTCCAGTGAAAGTAATATGTAGTGCTTTTATGATATTTGTGTGCAATATCCCCTCTTCCATTGAGGATATTTGATGTAAAGGAAACAAACTCAGTTCCACAATAAAATACAAAAGTGGCAAAGTGGTGTTGACATGTTTCTTGTCTTTGTGTATTTACATATTTTTAAGTTTTCCGTTTCCTTCAATCATGATTACCTACTATACGTTTTTTTTTCTCAAAAGATCAATGACTATTTAAATGATAGATAAGAACCAATCTCTATTTAGAAACTGAAAAACAAATGAGGAAGATTACTTTTATCTCTTGTGGCGTAAAACATTACCATGGTGTGCCATGACGTGGCTTCTTTTTCTTGTTCTCATTTCTGTATCCTTCAGCAGCATGAGAAAGCACCTCATTTTCAGTAAGTACACATTCAAGACACTGTGTCAGAGATGACACCCAATAGTTACGTCAAACTGAGCCCACCCTGGTTTGGAAAAGAGGTCTTTTCCAAAATTGTTGCAGCTTAACAAGAGTGCGCAGCTTGTCCCCAGTGGACACAGACCTTTCCTTACCACCGCTGCCCTGTAACCCCGATGAGAGGGAGCCTTTGGGGAAGGTGGGCTCTCAGTTTAGTTATTTACTTTATAAACATCAGGCTGCTGTTAAAGGGACACTGTAAGGTCAGGCTTTCCACCTTTGTAGTTCTGCTTGCTGCTGCGATGCCGGCCGTGGCGAGGTGCAGCATGCAGCAGCCAACCCCCACGTTTTTTAGCGTGGGGAGATGGTACTGATGTGAAAGCAGGCAAAGGCTGGGGCAGCGGGAGCAAGGCGTGCTCGCTCCCTGGAGAAGCAGTGGCCCTGTGGGATTTCCTTCACCCTCAACCAGCAGTCTTTTTTTGTGGGCCCTTATCCATCTCCAGCCTCTAAGGATTCATTTGTAATTTCTAATGACATTAATATGAAATACTGTGCTTTGCTTGAATTGGGCTGAGCATGGCCAAGTATGAAAACCAGATGAGGGGAGTCAATTGCTGCAAATCTTATCTCTCCAGTATAACCCTGCATATGTCTACATCAAGGTTTTTTGAGCTGTTGTGGTAGAGTAGCCTGATGCTACTTAAAATATATTAAAAGGATTGTGCAAAGCAGACAAGGTCAGGTTTCAACCCCAATTATTCACCTGCAGTTGCAGGGAGAAGTTCTGGATTTGCACAGGTGTGACCACTGGTGGTACCTGTGGATAGAGGCAGGCCAGCCTGGTCTGTAGCGTTTGGCTTGCTGCTTCCGCATGGCAAACGAAAGCTCCTTTCTTCAACACAGAGGCTGAGGAGGAGAAATTTTATTTCCACTAGTGTTGTTAATGAACAAATTCAATCAGCTTATGAAGTATTTCAGATGACATGGGAAAATGGCAGCCAGACCATTTCAATCTATCTAAAATGAGGACTCTGTCTTGTGGCAGCCTAGACCTGAAGACAGTTTAATACTGATTTCTAGTTTTTTGTGGTTGGGAGGAAATTGCAGGTTTTCATGGTTCCTAGGATGGGATGAAAAGAGGTGTCCAGGGGTCTCTTGAGTAATAGCCATAGTGACACCTCATAAATCCAGCTCATTCCCAGCATTGCAGCAAAGCTCCTTGGCTTCCTAGGGGATGTCTAGAGAGCACACGGTACTTCTGCTACATGAGCATTGCCTGCCTGCTGCTGTGGTCCCTATTTTCATCTCCCACACACACGACCAGTCCACACTAGCACGAAGCCCCCTGGGCATTGTCCTCTCTTGTCCTGCCTATCCTTTCTTCAGATGCAGTCCACCAGAGGCTGAACAACGCTGAGTGCCCTCAGCTTGCCAGGGGATTTGCTGGTTTTTGACTGGACGCTCAGCATCATTTCCACCAGAAATGAAATACTGAGGAGAACTGAAAAACTGAATCATCAGGCACTGTAGTCTGCATGAGCTCTGTTCACTGGTTCTCACAGATCCTTACCATACCACTTCTCTCCCGTTGAACAACTCCAGCATTACCGTCCCCTGTGTGAATAGCTGGCAAGACAGGGGTGGAGATTTGACCGTGCCTCTGCTGCCAGCTTCACTGCCAAAACAGCTGCACGTGCCATGATTTACACATCATACTGCAGCTCAGCCCATCACCTCTGCTTGTGAATTACACAGAGAAGATAAGTGAAATATATAGAACCTATGTCCTAATACAAACAAAGCTAAATATACATAGCAATGTCTATATACACTGAGGTTACACCCTGTATACCTGTTAAGGTCCAGAAATTAATTTTGACAGAGCTTTTACAAACCTTATGTTATCTCAGCCCAGCTGCGTTACTTTCTTAGCTTAAGGAGTTGAAAGTAACCTGAACTACTGAGCCACTTAAATACTTAATATGAACCCCCTGGAGGGCAAGTCAGTATTTCCAGGCAGAGTTTACAGTGCCCAAAGATGTAATTATAGCAGCAGTTACCATGTGTAAGGATCAGAACAGGCTTGAAAATTTCTTTTCCAGTTCATTTGAGGAACAAATTGTCAGGATTTGCAATACATAAGGTAGATTGAAAGGTGAATTTTGTCCTGACAATCTAATGTGCTTGTCAATGGTGCTCTAATGCTATTTCTGTGCCTGGGGCATATGCAATTTAGAATGGGTTTAGTGGACTTGAGTTTATCAGAAAGGTTTAAGAGGAGCAACAGAGTTAGTACTATGCAATTGGTAGCTGAGCTCAGTGACAACTTTGTGATTACTGAAAGATATATACATTTCCATGGGGAGACTGACCCAGAGCAGATGGCACAGTTTTCTGTCACATGTTTAGTATTTTAAGATATGCTTGAATTAATGTTTTGTCTCTAATTCTTTACTTATACTTCATTCTCCACAGTCTTATTTTGAAAGAGTCACTGTCCCAAAGTTCAGGCTGTTTGTCATTTAAGTCAGCAGTCGTTTCTCTTCTACAATCAAAAAGCATCGTCCTCATCTCAGTATTTCCCATCATTACATTTCTGGGAAGGTACTTTTAACTTTACTTTCCACATCTGTGCTCAAATACTCACTAGAAATGCATTTTGCAAGGTTCAATTGTAGTTTCTACGTAAACAGCTCCAGCAAAACCAGCAGCAGTCCTTGCAGAATTGGGTACTGTTCAGAGGACCGCATCTTGCATCCCTCAGTCAAGGGTGCAATTCGCTTTTATAACTATGACTCCAGCTTCCTGAGGAGGTGGAGGAAGAGAGGACACTTGCTAACCTGTGCCCTGGGCTGTCTTCTGCCTGTCTCAGCAGCATAGTGATGGCTGCACAGGTCAGAAACACCCTTGCGCCAGCCAGCCTTCATCTGTAGATGGGGTAGGTCGTCACCCCGGTCTCAGAGTTTTAGGGTGACCAGGGAGCCCTGGGATGGGCAGGCGAGCTGCTGGGACAGGCCACTGGGGGAGGGAGCAGGTGCTTGCAGCTGCGGGAAGGGGGTTGATACCAGCTTTGTGTGTAGGACACAGCGTCTGACTGGGTCTGAGAGCATCTAGTAACCTTATCTTGGCAAGGTTGGGTGTTGCCATAAATAGGGCCCATCTGTGCAAGGCTTCAGGCAACATTTATTTGAGCTGCAAGGGAATAAATATGTAATTTGCCTCTTGTGAATAATGGATAATGACCTTCAGTGCTTTGCTGGAAGTGTTCCGCCAGTGACACTTGTGGGAGGAAGAGTTACATATTTGCTTGCCTAATCAGCAGCCTATGTGGTGTCTGCCATGGATTTGAATTGGGAAGCTACTCTTTGAATTAAAAGGAAGAGCTTTAACCTTTAAAGTGCTGGGGTTTTTTTTCTCCCAACAGCAGCCAAATTCATGCCAACATACCAAACAGGCTTTGCATTTGTACCGGCTTGTGTTTCTTTCAGCTAGTATTCTTGAGAGAAGGGTCTCTTCCCCCACCTGGGGAAACACGGGAGAGCTGCTAACACTGCCTCGCATGTCCAAGTCTGGCAATGCTGCACCATAAGCATTAGTGCAGGCAGGTATTGTTTAGGCTGCTGGTCACCTTGTTTGCATGCACAGCTCAGTGACGGGGCATGCAAATGTACTGCTTCTATCACTGTGAGATTTTCCTCTGCCTTTAACTATACAGACACACATTATCCATGAGTAGGGAAATTATTCAAAAACTTCCATGAAGAAAGGTGCACTCCTGTGATTTAGAAGTATACTGACAAGGGAGAAACTGCAGCAGCTTTAATCCAAATCACAGCTGTAGCCACAAATGAAAACAGGATGTGAAGGAACATTTCTAGGAGAGGTGATCACAAAAAAGGAGATAGTGTTACTACCAAGAAAGATGTTGGTCTATCCCCTCCAGGAAATATTTTGGCAGTCCCATTCACGTACAGGTCTAGGCAGCTGTCTGAAACAGTGCAGCAAGAAGCAGCACCATTTCAAAAAGCTTGTGTCCTAGCGAGGAACTGCTCACTGGGATGTGAGCTTGCATCAAATGAGTACCAAGGCACTGGTACTGGATGAACTTAGAAGCTTTGTTTGTAGTTTCTTGAACACTCAGAAGTTTTTGTAGAGTACAAAAGTATTTTCCTTTTTTTTTTATATGCATATATACACACATCCACATTCTTCCCTTAGCATCAGAGCTCATGTTCAAGCAGCAGCCAATCAAAAGCTGCTGTATGTTCTCCATCCCCCTTCTAAATGCAGCTGGCTGCACCACAGTGGGTGATGGCTATCACAGGAGTGCACACAAAGCCATGGGCATCCAGACAGAAGGGCTTTTCACCACTGGGGCCCCGTTTCACTCCCAGGTGTTGCTACAAGTGTTCCTCAAACTTCTTTTTAAGACTAATCCATTAAGCAGCTGAAAAACAGGTTCTGCATGCAACACGATTTATGCAAGGGGGTGAACAGTCAAGTCTGTCTCACTTTTCCTGGAGTGGGAAGGAGAAAAGCAGGTAAATTAAGCTGTTAGTTGATATTGTTGATTTCTCATGCTGCTGCATTTGCAGTGCACGGCTACTGTCCATGCCTCCCTAGAAGCCGAGCACACGCCTGAACAGCACCAGTCGGTGCATTACCTGCTCCCACAGTTTGCCTGTCTCACTGCCAGCCTTGCTCAAAGCTAGCAGGCAGGCAAGACCACCAGAGGAGAGTACCTCCCTCCCCTACCCTCTCAAGATTCAGTTGCTAGTTCATGCCAGCCTCTGGAGGCACAGCTGTGTCCAGGGGTCTCACGCCTCAGGGTGCCCAAGCGCTTGGTACCCCGGGGCTGCTTACTGCCTGCAGAGCCGGGGGCGGGTTGCTGTCTGAGACAGGCGTGGAGGGCAAAGAGACACAGCCAACCTCCCTGGAGAAGGGGAAGAAACCAATGTGAGACGATATACGGGAGGAACCTGAAGGGGATGAAGGGTGATGCCAGAGGGGAAGCAGCGATGAGGATTGCTGGAGAATTCACGAGGGTGCAGGTAGGCTTGTGGGAAACATGATGATTTGCTAGGTGAGAAAACACTGTTTGGGCAGAAGCTGGTTGCTATTAACTGAGACAGTGGTGGGACCTGGGGTGGGGAGAAGTGAGATGGAGGCTACTGGACCATACTTGGCTGTGGCGTGAGGGGAAGAGGGGCCCTGGTGTGCAGTTGGCTCAGCTTGTGGAAGCGTCAGAAGTGGTTTCTCTCTCAGGGTGATACTGAAGGGGCAGATAAATGAGGGGGCTTGCCAAAACTTTTGGTGCCTTAAGCCACAAATGGTCTGTAACCTCTGCTGCAGGTGTTGCGTTTGGTGTCCGTCATCTGGCCCCAGGAATCTGCTTTGGTGCCTGCAAAGCATTTGGCAGGGAAACTCCCCCCTCCCAAGGGCAGAGGGGGATACGGGAGGAGATTTGGGCAGAGGCGGAGAAAGGTTGTATGCACACTGTTTACGTTCAGGCTTTGGATCGGGCTCAGAGCACTCAAATCCACAGTGC
Source organism: Vanellus vanellus (assembly GCF_965231255.1). NCBI lineage: Eukaryota > Metazoa > Chordata > Aves > Charadriiformes > Charadriidae > Vanellus > Vanellus vanellus. The sequence goes on from NC_138908.1 coordinate 59,781,393, forward strand.
CTAAAGTAAAACAAAGGAGGCAACCTGTAATATTATCAGGCTACTCAGAGCTTAGAGGAGTTTTTCCTCTTATTGCTGTAACAGTTAAGCCTAAATAAATGGAAAGGGTGTTCAGTTGTGGGGGAAGCAAAGCACGGTCTGCGAGAGAATGGGCGGGATGGCAGCTGGCAGCTTGCTGGAGCTCAGTCAGCATAAGCAGCCTGGCATATCGACTGAGCAGGGTGAGGGAGGGTGGAGGTGGGGCCAGAAACAGTTTCCTTGAGCTGCCAAGAAACAGATGCTAACAAGAAACAAGGACGAATGCGGCAGTGCCCGTTGTGGTCTGGCCAAACAACATCTTGCAAGCAACAGGATCAGCAGCTGCAATGGCTGGAGGCCATGTGTCAGCAAGGAGGGTCTTAAAGCTGTGGTGGTGCAGGGAAGGTCCCAGGAAGGAGAGGTGGTGTCTATAGAGAAAGGCTGAGAAAGGAATCGGGATGCAGGAGTGACTGTGAGCCTTTGGAAGTGCAACCCATGTTCTGATACTGAAGAACTGAAATATGTGGTCATGGAAGGGACACTTTCTTCTCATGTGGCTGGACTGAGCGTGATAATCTCTTTAAAGCCACCAGTTTTAAGGAAATTGTTCTAAAGAGTGCGTTTGGCCTCCTACTTTCCCTTAAGGCTCCCTAACTTCTCCGAGTAATCAGAAAGCATTTAGACCAAGAAAGAGGAAAAGAATCAGGAGACTTGAGAAAAGTTGCCCAGGGAAGTTGACTGCTGGCTTAGTTAGGCAAAGCCACAAAATCCAAAATCATCCACTTACCTGTAGACGGCACTCTCTTACTGCAGCACGGGTGAAACTATGGGACCTTACTGCCAAGTTCTTGGATGTGAAAAAGCAATCAGGCTCTGAGTGCATTTGCTGGGAATAACAGAGGTATTTGGTGTATGCGGATGAGATGCTTTCCTACATGTAAAACATTTTCACTTCACAGATCTGTGGAGTGTTCTCACTGAACTTACAGTGAGTTTGTGATGTGAGTTTTATCACTGTAAGACTAGACAGATGCATGATAAAACCGGGAATGCTTATCAGATCCTGTGGTAAAGCACCGCTGAAGGAACACTGTTGCTGCCCTAACACGCTTCAATACAGCAGGGCTAGGCTCTCCCTGTTCTCAACCAGACTGCCCTGCCAGGATGTTGTGGTTTGGGCTGAGCTGGCCACCAAACGGATAGCCACCGAACCACAATTCTCAAACCAGGACATGTGAGCTGCATAAAGTCACTGGCTGCAGCCTACGAAACTCAGTGGTGGCAGGGAATGTACGCAGGGATGAATCCTGATGCATCCCACAACCAACACACAATGATTCTTTCCTCCCGCAACGTTTCCTTGTGCTCTGCGTGAATAGCTACATTGTTTTACCAATCTGAAGAACGAGGCATGGGACCGTATACACAGCTGAGACAAGAAGGGAATTAGGTCAACCCCCCCCTGAAACAGCTCCCAGAATATAAAAGGAAACTGCACTGCAGTATGAGGCCCCTCCATGTGTACCGAGGTGATTGTGTGTGTTTCTCTACTGAGCTTAAAAATGGAGCAGAGCAGCACCAGTAATGTCAGAAATTTCCAACTTCCTACAGGGAAGGCACATCTGAGTGCCTGCACAAGCGTTAACTCGTTACGCTGAAACTCTTTAAAAAAGTAGTTTTAAAAACAGTCGAAAGTTAGGCTTCTAACTCCATGTATAGTAGCCTGAATTTTCCAAATGGGCTGGGAAAAAAAAAGCAATCAATATATGTTAATCCTCTTAGTGTCTGAAGTTCAGAGTAGCCAAGGCATTCTTTCCTGTGAGAAACCCCTACTGTGCTTGAAATTCTTCCCTCTTCTTTTGTTCCTTCCATCCTCTACACCTTTCATTACAGGCAAGCTACTTCTTATGCCTCTGTTTCTTTGTGTTGTTTCCATCCCACCCCCTGCCTAGCTGATGATAGGAGGAAAATATACACAGGATGAAGATTTTTAAACCACATGTGCTTTACTTCAGGAACCAGGCAAAATGGAAAAAGTTTAATTTGCATATCACATACAGTCACACTTGCAGCAGGACTGAAATGCAATACTAATAATGGTGAGCACTGCAGTTCACTGACAGAGGAATGCATCCCACTACAGTAGTCTCTGAGTTCCAGTACTAAGCAGACGCTTTAGCTAGCTTCCTAGCTTCCATTTCCTGCTTGGCCTTTTCTCTCATCTCTCTTTCTCTCTCAATGAGAAGTGCTTGTTCTTGCTCCCACTCCTTTAGCTTCTGCTCATGTTTTGCAATGTCTTCCACTTCACATGCTGGCAGCTTTTCCTTGACAAGTTGGGTGGTCAGGGTTAACAAGCTTTCAGATTCAACCTTGCCAAGTGAATGCAGCTTAGAGTACAGCTCCTGTCATAAAAAGGGATTTGGCGGGGAGTGAGAAGGAGAGAGCCAGTCAGTCACAAAATAATCAGCCACAAAATACTTCCCTATAACAACCAATACATCGCTGTTTTGAATCTAACTGTTAGCTGGGCTATACAGGCTATCTTATTCGAGCACAGTGTTTTGACTGTAGTAGCTGGTACCATTTCTTGAAATGCTAACCTCTAGAATGTTTTTTTGGAGCAATGAAACTAAAACAATGAAGCTTAACTTTCATTAACCACTGAAATTCTCCTTATTTTTCCAAGTTCGGTTATCTTGTATTAACGAAGATCAGCTGACCAGTCAACTACAATAAATTAAATCTAAACACCTTGCTTTTGTGTCTTACCTCAAAACCGATCGAACGATTTGTTCCACTCTGCCTGCATTAGCATCCCTCTCAACAGATGCACATCACTTTAAATGCTCTCTTGCTAACAGCGTACTAAGTAACTCACGATTTTTCTTCCCAACAGTTACTGTGACCTGAGGCTTGACTATGCTTACACAGATGGTACAACAGTGCTAAAGCAAGGGGTACTTTTTCAGGGACATTCTACACTGAAACAAAGAGCAGAGCTTCAGTAAGAAACTGTGCAGTATTCCTTTCTTGAGCTTCACTTATACAGATTTCATGCAGCATAAAATGTTAATTCACTTAAGATGATGAATCATCCAGTGATACTATTCCTGGCTTTCTGGAATCTTTAGCCTTATGGCTCACTAACAATCTGATTAATTGCCTTAAAAGTGCAGATACACAGCCAAGGGGAAGTTTCCTGGGGGAGAAAGATGAGATGGCACTGGCAGATTCACTACCCCTTGCTCACTCATTAGATAGCAACATATTTTCCTGATTGTTCTTTAAAAAAAAAATAAATTTACTGAGCCCAGCACTTGAAGAAATGTTTAAATGTGTCCTAAGGAAAGGTATATCCATGTTTCTCTCCTGGGCCATTTGAACAAAGCCTATTGTTTTGCATTGCAGGATGATCGAAAGAAGATGTGGGGATCATGCACCTCCAAACAAAATGGCAATTCTGGAGCCCTGCAGATATATATCCAGACTTCTACTTCCAGTTATCAGTGGAAGCTTACGTGCTGCGCTGCTGGCCCACAGCGTTCTTCTTACCCCAGCCCACACTGGCAATAATCTGCAAAGGCACTGCCCCTCAGCTCCTATCTCGAGGCTCCGCCTTGTTCTTATGCAGGAAACTATGACATCCCCTCTGAGGCCTCTCCACTTCCCTCTGCCTTAGCCAACACAACTGTAGGCTTTGTTGTGCTTTGCCAGACCCTCAAAGGTTTGAACTGGAGAGACAGCAGATTAAAGACTCTTTAAAATGCTAGGCATGCAGGTCTGAGGGGCTTGGGTATTTGGCTCTGTCTGGTCTTTGATTTTATGATAAACAATGGAAACAAAACCAATGGCTTTGAAGCTAACAGACTAAAACCAAACCCTAATATTTAGGTGTATTCATCTCTATTTTGTTTGAGATTTTGTCAGTAAGTATACACTGCATCAGTGAGAAACAAGAAGAGACCATACAGCTTGTGTCTGGGGAAGGAATCTGACAACTATACTCATGTTTACAGATCAGATATTCAGTTTAAACATAACTGGGTTAGATTCTTCAGACTCTCTCTACTAACCACTACAAAGGATGTGCTGAAAAGGGGGTTTATGCATTTATGCACTGAACTTCAGCAGTATGAAATGGAACAAGACAAAGGCAACAAACTGGAAACTAGCAGGACTTCTCTCCTAAGCCATTACTGGTACCACTGAACTCCTGGAATCTTCCTTGCTCTGCTGTGACACCTTAGTGAAACTAATTTAGGAATGCAGCAGGCTCTACGTCATGCAGGTACCAAAAGGGCACATCTTAAGTGGCTAAATCACTGATTTTTATAAGCAGTCTCCAGTGCTCTGCATTCAGAGAGAAAGAGCACTGGTTTTAGGGAGAGTGTTTCCAGCATTTATGGGATGAAATGCTTGCCCACTGATAATTGACACAGATGGAAGGAATTGCTCGAGGAATACTGTACTGAGTAGTGAGCCTCAGCATACTGAATCTGAAAACAGGTAATTACAACACAAATGACAGTGTCATACAGAGAGTCTAAATTACAGCTCTGAAGGCTTTACCTGCAAAGAGCCAAATGCCCTCAAGTCCTGTTCGGTTTAGCGGAAGGGAAGGACATGCTGTCTCTCACACATCATATCTGTTAGGCTGCTGTGGCTTTTTCAGGTACTTCCACAAATGGCTGTTCTGAAGGTTGGTACGAGACATGGAGTCCAAGTATGTGTATAAAAGCCATGCAGAACAAGCTACAGTTCTAGACAGGAACTGTATGTCGGGAGAAAATCCACATGCTTTTCTTTGCATACCCAGCTGTATGACTTGTGAAAGAGAACTTGCCAAAGTGGAGACACAAGCAGCCAGTTTTGAGCTCAAGGAGAAAGACTGGGACATGCTGGCTAATGCATGGCTGGAGAAAGTGCAACTGAAGTGTTTTCAGCAGCAGAAGTGCAAATCCTGTGTTGGGGTCACATCACATGAAGGGCAGATGATCTGTGCTGGGACAGCAGATGTGAATACCAACATCAGGTTGCTTCGTAACTCCCACCTTCCCTCAGACTTGTACAGATGTTTAGTGAACTTCTCTGCCCTGTGAACCATACCCATAGGTGTCCAGGGCTGTACACTGGGAAGACTGGCTGGTGCTGGCCTAACGGATTCTAGAGAAGAGCCTGAGAGCTTTCAGGCTTGGCTGAAAAGGCATTCTGACTTGAGAGCTCCTTTTCTAATCCAGACAACAAGAAATTGTGGTTTATTTACATACAAATTACTGTTGGATGCCTAGACTTCACACCAGGGCTATGTCTTTCTTATATTCAGACTTTTCTGGTGACAGCTTAGCTCTAAGCATTGGGACTGTAGTTTATTGTGTCAAAGTCAGGGCACTCACTGCCACACCAGGGAATGCTTGAACTGGCGTTAATTATGGAACTTGTGGAAAGGTTGAGGTGAGAAGAAAACTACCCTCTTGGCACTAGTCTGTCCCCAATTTGACATACAGGCCTTGTTTTGAGCACTCTGCGTTATTTTCTTCAAGGCTAGATAATGGATAGACCATGAGAGACTCATAAAAATGTCTCACTCCCTCCTTCAAAGGGCACTTGTGTTTACCTAATTCACTGGAATTCATCCAGGCATTAATTATCACACGCTGAGCACCCATTTATTCCCAAACTCTTTTTAATTAAAAAGTTCTAAGTGCCTACAAAGCAAGTTTAATATCTAAAGATTGGTGGCAAATAATTTATGTAAATAAAAATTAAAGAAAGGAAAAGTGTGTGTATGTGATGTGGAACCATAGGATACCAGTCTTTTCACATTTCTGTAGAAGAACAATCTGTATTCAGAACAACTGTCCAAGGTTGTGACAGCAACAATGGAAACTGATGGACTATGGAAAGAGTACTGTTCCTGGAACTGTAAACCAGACTAGTTTAAACCTGGGGTATTTGATTTTTACCACAGCACAAATCAGAGATGCTGAAATAAAATGAGCTTGTTATATAGGTGTGAGATGATCAAATAAAATGCATTCATTATACAGCTGTGCCCTAATGAATAACTGTTTGTGTTTCATAGTTATCATCAGCGTGATGACCTAAAGATAAAAGGGAAGCGATACAGCCTTACTTACTTCTATAGACTGAAAGTATAGGATGCAACATTCCTACTTAATTATACCATACACAAATGGACAATAAATTCACGATGTTCTCATGCCTATTACAATTTATTTTAATGAGTAAGAGCCCACACAAGGTCAGATAATGAAACTCTAATGACATTTCACTTTTGTGAACAGGATTGGATTTATCATTTTGATGTATGAAAAGTGAAGATAAAATCCCAGCAGACAGACAAAAGACAAGTGGCCTTGAGCATTTATGTCTTTGTAGGCTGCTGCTTCCTGTTTGAAGAAGTGAAAATTTAAGGTGACACCTGTTTCAAAAATGCCAGGTAAGGCTCCTAATGCACTGAAGGGGTGTCAGTCTACTAGCTGTAATAAGCCATTATAATATTTTCTAGTGTATATATTATGGAGATCTACTACATCTTAGAATACTTAGATAAATGAAACTCTCTTACCTTGAATCGGCTGTAGTACTTGGGTACTTTAGACTGCTCTGTTTCTTCTGATTCTGCACACTGTGACTTCTGCTCTAATTCCTTGACTTCTTCAGCCGATTCTGGATCAGATTTTGCTTCAAGGACAGACTGCAAAACGGTCTCCAGAGCATCAATCTGAACAATCACATTTGTCCTTGTTAGCATAAACAGTTTGAAAATAAAATCTGAGTAACATCGCTGTCACATGTACAAACAGCTTTGCGAATTACCATGTATTTTGAGGTGACATCTGTGTATGATAAAAAGAAAACCAAATTTTAAAAGGAAATGGGACTTATTCTTGGAAGAATTTTGTACTGTACTTGGCACCTCCGAGATTGGACATTAAATCCCTGCAACAGAACATCTCCACCACCCTCTGTCAACAGTAAAACTCCCCATGACTCAGATGCTGACTGGTCTTTGCAGATCTGTTAGGCATTAGGCTAATGTCTCCTCTTGGCCTGATATCCAGCCATAAATACTAACGCGAAATGGTAGTCACAGTGACAACAGCACCAGCATGATACACAATCACAGACATTACTATGGAATATTTGAACAATATAATCTTTAATAGATCATCTCAATACCTCTTTGGTGAAAAAAAGCAGGGAAATTACCTGTTCAACAACACAAACATTCATTCCTATTATTAGTTTGATAATTTATCAGGAAAAATGGAAATATAAGCATATAATATATTGAAATAGGTATATTTTTAATCTGTGACACCTCTGTCATCTTCATGCTTTTGTCTTTTGTGCCAGTAAGAGGAGCACCCTCTCCTAATCTAACTACAGTTGTATCAAAAGAAAGCATTAGCTTCACTAAGAGACTTGGTCATTTACTTCTGTATGTATTATTGATACAAAAGATGGAACCACTATATGGATGCTGCTGCTGTATTGGGAATTATTAAATGATCACTGTAACTGGAATTATTGGATGCAGGTTGCCTGCATTTTAAAGTTCGGCTTTTACAAATGCAAAGAGCTGTTATCCTTCCATGAATCCTAATTCTGAATGTTTATCACTAGGATGAAATAACTCTGTGTAACCTTTGAATCTGTGATGCTTTCTCCAGGCAATAGGGATCTTAATACTGTTTCATTTTCCTAGCATTAGTATATAATGCTAAAGGAATAAAAATTAGGCTTATTTGAAATAACATTCTTGACACTGAAATGTAATCTTTAAACTAGCAGTACTGAAATGGGATGAAATAAGCAATGAAATAATAACTATGTACATGGAAATACACAGACTCATTTAGAGAATTTCTGAGACAATCAAAAAAAGCAAAAACTGTCCTGGTTGTTCACAGTTGAACAAAATAGCACCGTACTAAAACAGTGTTTCTATTATGTTGTTAAGATAGTAATGGGAGAGAGAAAAGACACACCATTCTAGTCAGAAATGAATGGAAGCTTAAAGCCTGAAAGAGAAGTGACTGATAATGATTGTAAATGTTCTCAAGTAATTTGCCCAACAAACTGCACAGTTGAAAAAGTTCATTTGAAAACTTCCCTTTTAGATAATGAAATTTATTCAGCCAGAAAATAATATTACATTTTGGGAAAGAACCAAGTTCACGAAACCAGGGTCATATCTTTCTCAAGTAACTGACTGTGCAAGGAGTGCAAGGACAATGATTTATAACACAGCCTGTACTTCTCAGTGCTATGACATGGATTTACGAGAACTGCATAATGGTCAACCCAGCCCTGTCCATGAGAGGTCCAGGATACTACAGGAAAAAAGGATTTATGGTACTTGAGGTTGTTTCTGTCATATCTGCTGCTGAATTCAGTGGAAGCTGACTGACCCCAATACTGATCTGGTCAGTGTGCTTAGTCCTTAACCTTTAGGAATATTGCATTTTAGTTGGAAATAGTAATTAAAAATATCTTGTATGGATTTTAATAGTAAAATCTTAGTGAGCATTTAGGTAGAAAAGGCCATAGGATGCAAATCAATATACTGTAATTACTTTACAGTAGATAAGGATATGAACCAACATATTTTCCTTTCTGCACTGGGGTCACAAAAAATGCATCAGAAAAAAATTATTTTGCTAATAACAAACCATCCAGGCCTGCTCTTCATCCTCAGCTCAGTGAAACTTATGTGACTCGCACTATTGTTTCTATACTGCTACCTAAAATCCAAATGAGGCTAAGTATCTCTTCAGGGAAATTTCTGTGTGGTTCTCATGGTCATCACTTTTTGAGCTCTACTATTGGATTTCTACAGAGATACTTGCAGCATTAGTGAGTAACAACTTTATTTTATAAATTATTGGTTCTTCACTGAACAAAGTAAAAAGTGTTTCTGCAAAGAAAGCATTGCTAGATATTACTAGCATTTACTATTTTTACAGTATCAGTACACAGAAGGATGGGATCTTCTGTGGACCTGTTGTACCACAGCCTTGTTTCAACACTGGGATGTTCATCTACAACCTGGAGGAAGCTGAGGAGTTCCTTAATTTGTCTAGGCTTGTAAGCAGAAAAAAAATCACAAATGTATTAGGCTGAGTTCTTCACACTTGAAGTAAGGAAGAAAACCCCAAAACCACACATCCCAAGAGGTAACACAAAATACCGGGAAGTTGCAGATGTATTACATAGATGCAGTATTATATAGAGCTGCTTCTGAGCCTGGAGCCATAGATAGGAGAACGTACTGAGCAGTGCCCTAGCTTTCATCTGTCAAAAGAAATGCAGAGATGGCAAGCCTAGTAGTGATGCTAGCAAAAGGGAGACTGCCATCACCAGACACACCTTCAGGAAAAAGTACCAGGAAGAGGAGATGTGACCTCAGTGCTGTTTCTATGCTCCAGCCCATGTGGTGATGGTGGTTTCCTGAGTTACTTCTCCTAAGGTGTCTGATTCCAGGATCAGCCTGATGCCCCACAACACTCCTAAGCCCTAAATCCCTTAAGTCAGTGCTGACCTCACAAATGGACCAAACTATCCATCCTCCCCAACTGAGGGCACTACAACCCTTCTAGAAATTACTCCGTACTGGTTTGGACCAGGTGTCCACATCAGTGGCATCAGATTGTACACAGTTCTCAGCCCTTTATTCAATTCCACTTTCCCTGTGATAAAAAAATACTTTAATGTTAGTCCTTCAACTCTTGAGTCTTAATGGAATCCATGTGGGTTGGCTCTGTATCACTCATGATAATATAATCTCAGAGGGTGCAGAATACATGGAAATAGCCAGGAGAGGAACAAGATACGATATTTCATCCTCACTGCTAAGAAGTATGTCTCTGAGTGAGTTCAAAAGCTTGGGAAACAAAGGTGTCTTCCCACCCCCACAGACATGTGCTTCCTGTGACACAGACTCAGGTGTCTCTACAGGGAGGGGAAGATTTAGGAAACATACTTAAATGGTTTATGACAATAACAGACACTCATTCCCAAGGACATACTGGTAGACATCATTACTGGCTCATCAACTGAAGCAGTGGTTCTGTTGTAAACATTATTTCTTCTCCTTACCCCAGAAGTATTGCTGGGATTCTTCTGATTAGCAAGGCACAAAATTCACAGGTTTTACTGTGGTTTGGCTTGGATGAAATTCCCTATGTTCAGCCGGTTACAGCGTTCATACTTACAGCTTCCTTGCAGATTTTGCTGTCCCCTGACAATGAAGCCACGTTCTCCATCACTTGCAAAGCTCTATTCAAATATCCAGGTGTCCACATCAGTGGCATTAGATTGTACACAGCTCTCAGCCCTTTATTCAATTCCACTTTCCCTGTGATAAGAAAATACTTCAATGTTAGTCCTTCAACAGTTGAATCTTAATGGAATCTATGTGGGTTGGCTCTGTTTTTCAGAAGTAACAGCAAGTGCCTGGCTTCTGTGGTAAAAACAACACACTCTTCTACAAAACTTCTCTGACAGAATTGCTGTTGACTTATTAAGGTGCCTTCTTTTTGCCAAACTTCATGACTATTCCATGTTTATTTCTGGTTCCTCCCCATTCCCCCTCCTGCCTTGCCTAGAAATTTTGTCCAGATGGAGAAGAGGAGAATTGGTCAGGTTTTCTGGTTGTCTGGCAGTTGTAAGAGCAGCTCTGAGCAAGATGTCTGAAGATCTCAGACAAATGTCTCCTTAGACTTCAGGGACTGACTGTGCAGCATGTGTGCGCTAAACCTCAGGCTCCTGATTCACCTCTGTGGCCTTTAGGGTCTACTCACATATGTGTCATGGTACAGTATTTACAGCAGATGCTCTGGCTAACTATACAGCTTAGTACCCCTAATTCTGCTGGAGCTTCCTAAGAGGAAATATGGGACACCTGCCAAAATGAAATTTTGGTTCTTGATTTAGGACATCTGTGCAACAAGGTCTTCACTGACATTAGTGGGACCTGTGAGGCACTGCACCACTGAGAATGTGGCTTTTCTTCTGATGGTAATTACTAGAGAACACGAAACTCCTACATAATAGAGAAAATGTACATCGCATTGGAGTTGGTAAGCAGTAATTTACGATCACTGTCGTTCTAAGGTTTTGATTTTGTCATTGTCAATGTAACAAATATCACTTCATTGTAGCTTATGAGAGTTGTACCCAAGCTCTGAATCTAGTTTGCACTCTGGCTATAATGACACAAAACTATGAAATACACCTTACTCTTCTTTACAGGGAAAAGAACAGTTTAGAAAAAGCGAAGTAATAAGTACACAGACAAAGCTTATGGACTATGGCTAAGTTAAAACGGCTGAGGTGCTCGAGGCCACTCTTTCACTCTCTCAGAGGTCAGTTCCATTAGTGCTGGCAAGACTGTGGAATACGTGACATAACAGTAAATAGCTTTTGATCTTCTGAATGTCAATGTCATGGAACACATACAGACAACAGTGAAGTGCATTTTTGAAATACAGCAACTACTCGACCAATCTATATGACATAAAAACACCCCAAACTGAATGCCAATTGGACAGCAAAGTCCCTATTTGTAGCAGTATCTCCACTGAGCAACAAACTACAGATCTATGGAAAATCCTGCTTTCAAATTAATAATCACATTTATCCCCTATTTAACCAAAAATGAATTTTTTGTCTTACAGTAATGATAAATACGACTCAGTATCCTAATTCTGCCATTACACATCGTATTTGGAGGCCACATTTTAAGACTAAGTCCACTTTTTATTACCCTCAATAAATTCTAGAATAAAATATAATGCAGTACTGGAATGACTGCATAATCATAAATTTTAAATTAATTAATTACTTTCAAGTAAATAATCACTTTGTAGAGAAGAACAAAACCTATCTGCCCTATATTCATCTAAAGGTTAGAGGAAATTCAAGAACTACTTGCCTCATTCCCCTTCCCTCCAATTCTGGATATACTCTGATCTAACCACTCTTTAATAATATAGCATACCACTAGCAGTGAAAACTCCTTAACAGATACAGGACAAAGACACTGCTATCTGCTGCTCACAAGAGAAACGTTAACTTTACAGTGAGTAGTAAATGTTCTAAACATACTGTTTTTCAGGGTATGCTCTCCGAAATTCTTGAGGTTTAAAGATTATTTTAAGAAACTCGCTAACTAGAAAAATAGTCTATTGTCTATAACCTTAAATTTGTGTTATGGAACTCTGTACTTTGGTTTTTTTTTTAAAATTTGTTGGTCCACAAACAAACCAAGATTACTGTTCTTTAAGAACATCATCTTTCTTTCACTTGCCAATCCAAACCTTCAGGGAGCCCTAAAGGAGATTCAGAAGCTGTCTGATAAAGGGCATACCATCCAAATCAGTACTACCCTCCAGGCTTACAAAACAGATTCAGGCTGAAATTGTTCCTTCCACTATTTCTGCCTTTTCTTTTCTTAGCCTTCTCCTTGATTACATTTTAGTAAAGAGAAGACGCCAGTTTAATTCAGCCACTAAAGACAAGATGGAAAAGATGACTGTGAGGGAGGTAAAACTTACCAAGGAATGCATAGCCATACAGCTGGGAGCTAAAACCCACAGTGCTTGTTTGCTTTAGACCCGTAAGCACTAGCGATGCTCCAACATTTCTCTCCTCTTCCCACTGCAAATAATGTAAACTCAGTAAGTGTTCCTTCACAAACACAAACATAAAATGGCAGCAGCCAAAGACAGAACACGTGGCTTTCATCAGATGTTTTAGCAATGAAGTAAAGAATCATTAAACATGTCTAGTGTTCAGAGTTACAGTATGCATATCCTGAGAAATAGTACACATCATACTGAGGAACACCTCTCTTTCCAGAAGACAGTAAAAGGTGAGCGGTTGAGATTTTGCATGGAAGTCAATCAGTGCATTTTCTTCAGGACAGAGCATTACACTGATTTACATTGGCCAAGCTCTGTCCCTGTCCTTTATGTCCTGCCACTTGCTTCAGGCTAACACTGCTGAAGAAAGAAATTACATGGCTTCTGTATTACAGCAGCCTTTTCTTTTAAGTATGTGGTAAGACACATGCTTCACCATCCCTTGCTAGAATAAGAAAATGCTGAGAGAAGAATATGCTGCTAATGGCTGCTGAGTCCAAAACCTGCACTATGAAAAGAACATATGCAACTCACTCACCAAGACCACTGTATGCCTCAGGATTAAATGTACAGCTGTCTCTCCAGCTTGAGAGGAGTACCAGCTGCCTGAGCAAGACCACCACCGACGGCTAAAGAAGGGCACCCAATCAGTAAGTACACTAAAACCACAAGAGCAGTGTGAATTTTGTTTTGCTATGGGATAATACAGTATATTTTCAATACCAGAGAAGCACAAATATCAAGGATAAATGTCTCTTTACTGCAAGTGGAAGGAGCTGAACAACTCCCACTGCTAAGAAAATGAGGAAAAGGAAGCTATAAAAGGCAACAGATTGGAGGGGGATTGACTCTAACACATGGGTTTTGTGGCAGGGTACTTTAATGTCTTGTTTATTACCTTATGACCTGAAACAAATATCCCCGGTGAAAGGAAGAAGCCTTATGAAAAAATTCCCTGAGGTGCACTGAGTTTTAAAAAGCACAAAGGTACGACCTTCTAGTTTAATGCATTATTCAGAGATGTCTTTTCAAGCTATGTCATTTTTTTGTGTCTCCATTTGGGTGCTACAAGAATCTGCATGCTATCATCTGACACAAAATACCATCACCTGATAGTCAGGAAAGGTATTTGGCTGACCCAGAAAAGGCATACAAGGAGATAGGGCTGTTCTATGCTGAATCCAGCATTCCAGCTGACTGTTAAAGGAAAATCAGATGCAACAAGAAAAACAGGGCTTTTAGCAGTTAGGTTCTTTCAGGAGCTAGCCCGTTTGGCTCCAAGAACTGGAGGAACTGCAAGAACTGAACGTTAACACCTTTGCAGTGGAAGGTAACAGTCATACTGATTGTTTGCAGCAGTCCAGGAGGAAACTCCCTGGGGAGAGCCAAGACCAGTCAGGCTTTCAGTGGTGTCTACAACAGAAGAAAAATGGAAGCTCTCTATCACCACTGCTATACACACTAAGGGCCAACATAGTCAGATTGCCCAAGATTCTCCTCTCAAAATATGTTTCATCAGGCTGCTGGACCCTAAGATACAGCCAAGGGCCTGTCTGCAACAGGACACTGGCTGACCTGTTTCACATCCTGGGAAAAGGGAATGGGATTTTCAGGAGCAGCTTAGCAGATCTCCTAACTCTATCTACCCCCACTACTTAAATCAAACACACAAAATTGGTACTGAGCATTATGAGGTGTTGAATGGTACTCTGTATGGTGTATACACACAAAAATATGGCTAACTCCTGTCTTTGGATGGGGTTATTTCAAAATGCGTATTAAATAAGTCACAAATATATATATATGCTTGCCTTAAATATGTCGTATGTCCACACCACCCTTGTTTGCATATTCAGCTTTCATGAAATGCTACTCATATTGACAAGTGCTTGTCTTCGCAGTGAGGATACATAAACATGGACAAATACAAGGGGAAAATGAGATTTTGGTCCCTCTGCTTTTCATATTCAAGTGATCAAGTATACTTGATTTCTGGGGAATGAAGGAGAATATAGAACAGAGCAAACGCACATCTGTTTTCTATAGTGAAAACTGAAATTACAACCCCATTGAGTAAAACCTTAAGGCACCTGTAATATGCATTTTGGAAGATGCTTCATGTAAGACAAATGGAGGTTTCAAGCATTTTCCTTATGGATAACAACACACTATTGACAGCTTGTGCCAAACTACATGAAAAGTAGCTGCCTAAAGTGATGGATTCAGTCCTTTATTCATATCTAACTGAGCCCCTTCTGCACAGGTAAAATAATGCCACTTCCAAGAGCCTGAACAGTTATGTTGGCCTTAAATGCTTTATAATTCTGCAAAATCACCGCTACCAAGCTCTAATGGTGAGCAATAATCACCGTAAAAGAGTCCTACAGAGTAGGTGACACAGGCTTTTTGTGTTAACTGATAGAAACCTATTTGAACTGAACCGAAATGTCATTTCATAACCTTCCAATGGGTACACATTACATTTGAAAATCCCCACACACCTTCCCTTTCAGAGAAAGGACAAAAGGGGTGACAAGTTATTTGATGGCTTTCATATTTTCTTGTTTCTTTTTTTTCTTTCTTCTGCAGTTGTAAAAATAATGAAAAAAAATGGAATATTTATGTTTTCCAGGTAAACTTAGGAAAAATAAAATATATTCAACATTGAATGTGCAACTGACTGCACCATGACACTTAGAAACGGAGGCTTTGTGTATCATTTGTGGTCAGCTTACCGTATGTTCAGACTTCGTTGCCAGATACTGGTATAAAACATAGAGAGAAAGAAGCTGTGTTGAGAATTCATCAAAACTTTCTTGCAGCATAATCTCTGTTACTACTGACATAGCATCTATAGAGGAAAACAATGTATGTAATCAGCAAGTGCAAATTTACACAGCTCCCTTTTGCAGCCACTCATGTTCACTGATACTTTATTGCTCTAGTATGTTTTGAAGTAGTTAGGGAGAAAATTAAAGATTTCTTATGACTAGTAGTATAGACTGAGTCTTACTCGCTTGGGTTATTCAAACACAATATGAGAAGGACGAATGGGCTGAATAGCATGAGACCACAGCAAAGGAGCTTTCCAAACTGATCTTAGCTCTACACTCTTCAATCGGCTCTTCTTTGCTCAGCCCTTCAGTAACATTTTAAAAAATCTCTAAAAATGACTTCTTTGTTCTTGTGTTTAGATTACAAGCAAGAGAAGACTGCCTTAAGGTGACAGGAGAGTACAATGGAGCAGAAATGTTGTCACAGATCACCCCACAGCACTCACTCACTCAGCAAACAGTGCTGTGGAGGAGCTCCACAGGGAGTTCCAGTGAGACTCCCTGTCAGGAAGGACAGTTTGTTAAACAAAATGCCTTGAGCCCGTCACAGAAAACAAATATGGATGGAATAAAGGGGAATTCACAGACAGGGGGGCTCTCAAAATAAAATACGTATTAATTTGCCATTTAGCAAAACCTGCATGATAAAAGCTACAGACAAGTCCAGCAATTCTATTATCCCTTTCAGTTACTTGTATTATAAGAGGCTTATGCAAAGAAAAGCTCATTGCAAGTCTAGAGTGCCAGAAAACCTGCAGTGACATTAAAATCTTAAATATCTGTCATCAAATATGAGAGGATACTTCATCTCAACATTTAAACAGTCAATAGTGAAATACAGGCACCTCAACATGGCAATTCATCATAGCTGGCTCTCTCCAGTGACAAAAAGTCTGGACAAACAGTTTAGATATGTAACTTTTTGAACAGCTAAACGTAGGTAAGATGAAGTCTACCAACATGCATTTCAATTATTATTACAATCTAATTGTCACTAATAACTCCTATGATGTCATCAGCATGTAAATCAGACTTGTAGAAACTGGACAAGTTGGTTCACATTAGGAAGGGGATTAATCACAGTAGCAATTGTGAATTGCACGAGTTTCAAAATTATATAAATAATAAAAACCTAACAGAAATGAGATATAAACATGCAGCAAAGCAGTTTAAAGGAAGGAGAAGGCATGCTTTTAAGGTGACTTCTGAGAAAAAATGGCTAGAAGTTTTTAATTCAAAGAAAGGCTCTGCAGATTTAACAGCATACAGCTACAGATGCAAAATTGGTACATATTTTCTTACCTTCGTATTTCTTCTGCTTTATAAAACAATCCAACAAAATATTGAATGTAAAATTATCTGGGAAAATTCCATATTGAACCTGAAGAGAAGAAGGAAAAAAAGAGCGGTGTGAAAATCTGCTGTTCAAATCTTCCCAAGCACAGCACTGCAGGTATCAGAAAGATCAGAACTGTGGCATTGCACGCTGCTGCAATGTGACAGTCAAGCAACACAAGGAGATTAGCACAGCTCCTGTGATGCAGGCCTTCTAATTTTTGATCTACTGGATTTGTTTTGGCATTTTATCTGAGCCTCTGGGACCAAGAGGAGCATTGATTATCAGTTTTTTATGCCTCCCCTGCATCTAGCATGTTTTGGACACCAACCCTGTTTAAAAACCAAAAGCTTCCTGGGAAAGAAGAGGAAATAAAAGCTGTAAAGAGCTTTAGCTAAAATCCAAGTGCAACATTAATTTTTGGTATGACAAAGAAATATCTGAACTTAAAACCACAATCTACAGGACATGGCTGCAATAGAAATTCAAGTAAGCTACACTTGTCTCAAAAAGCTGATCAAATATATTTATGGCTTTTCCTTGTAAAAACTTACCTTATTTTTTAATGTGTATAAGGCTTTGTCTTGTGCACCATACTTCAAGCACTGTCTGATCCAGCTGTGGATGGTCCAGTCTCTCAAGTACCAGCAATTTGGACTATGCCGAAACCTAAAGAATGATAAATGGTCCAGGCGACAATATGACTCTTTGTAATCACAGAAAGAAATTCTGTAATCAACAAACTATGGGCTTCAGAACGCCCACCTTTCATGATCTCAAGTATAAATCTGTCTGTATTCGACTTTGCAGTCAATCGTAGATCTGTGAAGAGCTCCAGCTAGCCCATTCAAGTAAGAGAAACAAAACTTTGACACACTTTAGCAGTGTACACCAAGGGGGAATCTGACCTTTTCACAAACGCACAATACTTTAAACTCAATTTCCAGAAAGCCTACTGCATTTCCCCTGAAAAGATGAATACCATAAAATAATAGCTTGGTACATTAATGAAGGCCAGCTGAGATTGCTATAAACACTGTCGTACTTTTCAACCTTGTCCTTCTGATTGTGTAACATTGCATTGTTGCTGGTTTCCAAAAGGAGCAACACTGCTCCATGACTGATGACATCAGCAAGTATCAGAATTACATCAAAATACAGCTGGGTCTGAACCTTTGGGGCTTGTGAAATCTGGTGTCTTCCACCCTCTCTAGCGCATAGCTTCACTTTCAACCACTTAAGAATTCATTGTGCCTCCGCACAGGCCATCCCTGGGATGCTGCATGCTTCATTTGCATTTAGAAATGCTTCATCAGTGAGGCGTGCCCCATGCAAGGGGAAACTGCTGGAGAGCCTTCCCCTGCCCCCCTCCACCAGCCGCCTTGTTCCCCATGGATGTTTCTTTATAACCTGTTCCGAGAGACCTCACGCTGTGGCTTCAGCAGCCTACCCAGGCCACCTACTCCAGTGCAGAACCATTTTGTAAAACTGAATTATTTTAAGTTCAGCTTCTTTTATTTCATCCTTATTCAGACATACACACTTTGCTCTGTATTTGGAGAAGTGGTGACAAAAAGCATATGCAGCTTTACCTTTGGCAAATACTCAAAAACCAATTAAGGGACCAGTGGTAGGAGCTGCTGCCTTGGTCCTGGGCTGAATTTCACACACCAGTGTGGCGAGATCCATGCAACTTTCCTCAATTCAAAACGCATACATGAAAAAACGGGCTCAGCGATCAACACAGACGCCACTGCCCCTTCTGTCAAAAACGTCGACGACAGAGCTGGGCTCACGTGCAGATGCTTGCAGCCTCGAGCCAAGTTGCAGCACCATTTAGAAGCAGGGTTGGCTCTTCCATCTGAGTGAGCATGCTTTCCAGAACATTACTCAGATTAACGTGCCCACCAACTCTCCCTCCCCCTCAGTGAATCTCCGCGTACAGCATCCCACGGCTGAGGGCTACACAGATGACCACGTCTGGAAAAGTCCTGCAGCCTGGAGAGCCTTCAGAATGCAGAAGACATCTGCGCCAAAAGCAGAGCTAAACAACGACACAAAGTCTAAGTATACGGTTTTGTAAGTGGCGCATGAAATCTCCCCATTAAGTTAGAATTTAACAGAAAAAGAAAAGCATGTTTTGAATATTAAATTGCAAACATCCATTTTGTTGCTCTAACTGCTTTCCTCTTTCTTCCCTCTGGAGTTCAAATATCAGGAACAGCAAGAACATGTATTTGCTTTCATTAAAGTCCTGTTTCAATAAGGCTTACAGGAAGCATCAATTACAGGCATTTGGATTTAATCATACTTTGATGAAACAATTATCTAATTGCTACAGATTGTTTCACCAGCCATTTAAGACGGATCAGAGTGCAACACCAACACCCAGCAATAAAGCTGCCAGCATCTTTTAAAGTTACTTCATGAAATGGTTAATATTGTTTCACAAGTGGAAAACAACATACTTTTCTTATGACACTGATGCTCTCAAAGACTTAGGCCTTCCTTTTGATACAATCTTTGGCCTCCTTCCTACTAATCAGTTATACAGGAGGGAAGCAAAAATTTAAAACAAAACCAAAAAGGTTTTAATGGGTTTGAATATTCACCTTTTTGCAGAGCTGTATTTATTCTCTTGAGTACACACACTACAGTGAGAAAGAGAGAGCACTCCAATACCTCCTGCACCTTGGGAATGCTACAGCCTACAGAAACAGTGAAATGCTTCCAGGCTTCAAATTCAAATTGCACTCGGACTGTAAAAGGCCTAACAGGGATAAGATGTGGTCTAGAAACAGGATGAAGTAGATCCTTAATCAGTACAAGTTTCTGGAATTGATATGAAAAAAAATCAGAGGCATGACATAAAAACTCTTCTTAAAAAAATCTTCACAAGCTTTGTAGGGCTGGGACTGATTTGAGTATGCGTGTACAGACAACCACAAGATCTATCAGATATAATTACTGTATGTTACTATTAAGATCTTTACGCTCAGACCAGGTCTCCACTGTGCTAGGTACTATGCAAATAAAAAGCAAACAGCTTCTCATTCAAAGATTTTTCTACTTAATTCTAATAATTAATTACAAAACAGTTGCCTGGGAATGGGACTGGTGCCAAAATTGTTCTGTCTCCATATCAACAGTAATGCAATACATATGCTTGTACACGATCCCTCAACACTACACATTTCCATTAATCTATGATGTGGAAGAAGGAGAATTGGAAGTGATAGGGAAACAGGTATGCTGCAATCTTTAATTGTTTCTGATCCACATAATGCTGGGATGAGTTCTGTCTCTATTCTACTAGCTGAGAAGAGAAGACATCAGAGTATCTGCTTTTACAGGTAACCTAGACAAACTGACCAAATGTTGTGGCAGACATTTTTATTTGAAAGGGAATCAGGGAAAGAGGAGATTGCTGGTCATTTTGACAAGCATTAACATCTTCCTCCTCCTCTTTCTCTGCAAAACACAAAACAGGATATAATTAAGCAAGGCAATATGTTCAGGGACAGATGAAAAGACAGAAGGAAGCTAAAACTAGAGAAAGCAGAGGATTCAAAGTGAATTAAATTAAGGAAGCCTCTAGCAATCTCTGTGTGTTTAATGGAAAGACCAGGAGGTTATCTTGCAGATGTCTGCTGCTGAAACTAATTTTTCTGAGAACTAATAAAATCCTGAGAAGCACAAGATTCTTATAATGTGTTCAGAAAAGACAAGGAGAAGCATTCATAACAGTATTAGGAGAGCTCTCTGTTGGTGAACTTTAATGTTAATGGCTAAAGAATCAATATGGTCATCCTTCCAGCCACTGAACTGAGAACATCTGTCCCCACAGGGAACAAGAGGAGGAATATCTGCAAGACAAGGAGTTCCCAAAATATCAAGGTCGTCGTGAATCTAGCAGCACATAGTGCAATGGTACTAGAATTCCCCTTATTTTGGAAAACTGTTCATATGATGCAGTCCAGAAAGTTGATTTTCATTAAACCATTGCTTTGTACTTGCAAAATGATTAAAACTTGGAAGAGATACACTGCACATACAGCCTCAGTACAAGGCAACCAGAACGTTTTTGGCCAAGCAAGTGCACACTCTCTCTTGCTCACAAACTGGCCAGCACATTGGGCTAAGAATACTTTTTGAGTTTACTTATTTTCCGCACAAGGCCCTATTGCTTGTTATTTGCAACAGTGCTGAAGTACCCATGCTGTATTAAAGAAAACAAACAATGCAAAAAGTTTATCAGATGCTGAGAGTGCTTTATGGAGTGTTCTACTAATACAGCAAGCATGACTGACTTCTATTGGCGCCCTCCCACACTGCAGAAAAGCTGAGTTGCTTCCCTTCTTTATTTATTTTAAATGGTTTTCAAATTTGTTTGGTGCCATCAAGTGGTGATGCACTCTAGTGCTGTCTTCACATACCTTGTATTCTCAAGGGAAGTAACACAGCAACTCTGAGAGCAAACAGAAGCACCAAGATCATAGAATCATAGAATGTTTTAGGTTGGAAGGGACCTTAAAGATCACTTAGTTCCAACCCTCCTGCTATGGGCAGGGACACCTCCCACTATACCAGATTGCTCAAAGCCCCATCCAACCTGGCCTTGGACACTTCCAGGGACAGCATCTCCACAGCTTCCCTGGGCATCACGTTCCAGTGCTTCACCACCTTTGTAGTGAAAACTTTTTTCCTAATATCTATTCTAAGTCTACCCTCTTGTAGTTTGAAGCCATTACCCCTTGTCCTATCACTACTTGCCCTTGCTACAAGTCCCTCTCCAGCCTTCTGGACTGCTGGACTGTATTCTGTTCCCTAGGTTTGGTACAGGGGAGTTCTTTGGGGACAGTCACAAATAAGGAAGACGGTGAAGGAAAATTTGGTGGGTCACAGAAGAGCAAGTGCTCCAGAAGTAATACACTACCAGGAACAGCTCTGCTGAAGGGAGAGAAAGCCAGCTCAGCAGATTGCTTCTAATTTTTTGCTAAGCTGATCACAAGCTCCCATTTTGCACTCTGTGGCTTTCTTAAGGGTCGGTGAAATTCCTGCTACTGCCAGAACCTGTGCTTGTGCAATAACCTAATTTTTGTTTTTCCCCCATCTGTGAAACAGGAAGGAGTCCTCTTCCTTTAACCAACTTTGTCTGACCTAGTGAGAAAGCATTTTGTAATGATCTACGCATCCAGTGCACAGAACTGCATGATCTCTTAGGCCTCCAGATTTCTTCAAGACTTTCTAAATTTAACCTGCATTTTGCGTTGCTAATTTTGCATAACCATACATAAAAACAACTCCTTGAATAAAACCTCTTGTACTATAACATTCTTCTCTGTTCTTATGCTGTAGAGATTCCTGTACCATCTCCTGCCACATTGCAAGGAAGTGGAGAAATTAGCAACAGAAGGACACTGAGCAATCTCAATTCTTTCATTATTTCTAATATACATCATTTAGATGTGTTATTGTGCTTTCCTGAGATTTAAAACCAGAAAGGTTTCATATGCTGCTAGTCCCCTTGTAGGATCTAGTCCAGGAACAGAAGGAACCTACCTAGCGCCTAGCGGTAGTGACTGTAACAAATTTCTTCCACCTATACTTTAGATCTCTCTTATTTCTTTTAGAACTAGAGAGAAATATAGGTTTGCACGTTCATTTGCTTTAATCAGGAGGGGAGAGTGCCAGATTTCTTCTCATCCACTTAAAATTCTAAAAAGTCCTGAAGCAAAATGTAAGGAGACTTAAAATGAATAAATATCTTAAGAAATGTCTCTGTGAGCCAGGAAGAAGTTCGCTCAATGGAAAGAATCCAAAGTCACTCCACTTTTTACACAAGTCCTACAGGGCTGTGAAGCTCCTTGGCAATGCCATGTTTTTTTCTTCCCAGGCACATTTTTTAAGCTACAGTGCATAATGATCAAATGGATTCCAGGCAGGCTTAGCTTGGAAACTGGAAAGCTAAGGAAACGTCACCCCAAACTCTCCCTTTGTTTGTCATTTTAAGCCACAGGCCTTGGGAAAAATCATCTGCATTTTAAATGGACCCAGAGGCATTGCTCATGTGTCAGTGTCAAAGGCAACAGCCCTGAAAAAAAATCTTTGTTGATTGAAATTTCCTTTCATGAACATGAACAAAACTTTATTTTTCCCTGCATCTTAGCCTACACCTTTCTTTGTATGCATCCTTTTAAAAAATTCACATACAAATGTTATCAGTCCTATAGGAAACACCTCATGCATTAACTGCCTACGCTCAAGCAAAAACAGGGAACACTTTACTTTTGTGTCGAAATAAAATTTCAACTAGCATATGTAGTATAAGAAATCAGTTATCAAAAGCAGTAACAGGACAGATTTAAAAATTTAGATGAGTCAACTATAACAGGATAGTCTAATGCTGAGGCAGAATTGTGCTCTTACACAAGAAGAGAAACAGTTTGTAGACTCCCTGAAGAAAGCCCATATTCAGCCTTTATTCTGTTTTAATTTTTACTGACTTTCCCCAATCTTTGATTTTAACTGAATTTAGCTCTTGATTGCTTTGACCATAAAATTAATTCTTCTAAATTAGGCTCGCTCCACCTCAACATGAATGCATATTTCTTTCACAGTATCTTTTGTTCAGGCGTTGCACAGAGCTCTAACACCACTGACGAATGTGGCCTCAAAACAGGCCTAAACAATTAGCTTTTAGATATGGAGAAACTACAGTACAGATGCACAGTCAAACATCAAGACTGAACAGGAAACTTAAAGAATAGTTTTAGTGTTGGGTCTTTCTTTCCAGTTATACCACACTGAGCTTTTATTTCTGTCCACCCCGAGGTTACATGTTTACCTGTTTCTTAACCCTTATGCTTGGTAAAAGGACCAAATCTGGGAGTGGAGATATTTTGGGCAGAAATACATACTATGTAGTCATTTAGGAAGTCTCAGGTTATCACCCTGGTAACCATCCTCTCCTAACAACTGAAGGGACAGAATTCACCATTCAGTAGTCTCAGAGTAGCTATTCCATTGCTCAAAACCACACTCCTGCACAGAAGGCTCAGCTGTTTAAAGTCTCTTTCTAACAATGACTACCACATACAGCAATCAACATATAGCAGCTAGGATCTAGTTTATCCTTTACTGACCTAGCTACTTTGACAGCAAGTTATTAAAGCTGATTAACAAATGAACAAGCTGAATTTCTGATACAAGCATTTCTGCCCATTGCTATCAACCTCTTGCATCACTAAATGCTCTTCTTCCTTTTGATGGATTTAAGGCACCTTTGCAAATAAAACACAAGTAGCAGTGTTATTACGTGAAGAAGAAAAAATAATATCACCAAATAGTTACAAAATCCTAGATAAATATTATAAATTTCAAAACAACGTATGAATGGAGAAGCAGTTTACAGCAGCACAAAATAAAAGGCTTTGCTTAAACATAAATAGACATAAGAAGCACCACAAAAGAAACAGTAACAGCAACAGATCCACAGCCTACAGCAAAGTTTGAAGGAATTTATTCAGATTCCTTACTTTGAAAAGTACCTGAATTATTCCTCTGTCCTTCCATCCACAGGCAGTGAACACAACAGAACTGGAGTGGAGCAGTGCTTCCAAACTTCTGCCACCAGGTTACACCAGGCAGCCCTGAACCCCTCTAGAATCATTTGCAAATCACAGAGAGGAGGAATCCTTTAGACAACTCTATCAAATTTAGTATCCCACAGCTTGCCTGGAATGCCTTGAACCTTTACACTAATTAGTTTATAACCAGACTGAAAAAGCAAACCCCAGGTTCAAACAACGTTCTGCTTCTCAGTACATTTTTCCAGGCTGTTAAATGTGTTGCCTAAAAAGCTCCTCTAAGCATGTAGATTCAAAATACTGCAGAACTATGCACTCCCCAGCAGAACAACAATGGAAGCTCACTTCTCAAAACAATATTAGTTAGGATTTCTTCTGTATCAGCTTGGTTGAAGGTGCTCTGTATGCCTCAACCTGACATAACAGGGTATCAGCCATAGGCCTTGTCTAGCTAGAAACTAAAACATTTAAAAATCCAGAATTGATATGCTTCCTTGTTCTAAGCAAATATTTAAACAAGACAGGTTAAAGGCAAGGTCACCAGCTAGATCACTAAAGCTAAAACTGGCCGTTTGGGGATCCCCAGTGTGCCTGAGAGAGAAAGAATACTGTGATGGTACAAATATTGCTACCAACAAAAGCTGGTGGTGCCCAGTTTAGTTTCATGCAGAAAATAAACCCATGTCATTTTATCAACATTCAGAAGTTTTATTTCAAACATGAACTCTGAAACAAGCAACCCACCCTTTTTGGCTTTTCTCTTTTATGGTCAAGACAGAACGGTGACGTGCACAGCCAAGGGAAATTTGCTTCACTTCTTGTTGCTTAGACATATATCCTCAATGAAAGAAACCAAATAAACAGACACTTTAATATAGTATTTCAATTTTTCTCCTCCTCTTTGGATAATACAGCATCTTGTTACTTAACACACCCCACCTCTCCCCCTCCTTTTGCAAAAGACAGGCAGGAAAATCAGATTTTCTTCTCACACACATGGAGAATCCATACAACTTTCACCGTAACACTGCAATTCACTCAAAGAGCAACAGTTAACAAGAAAAAGGAAAAATAATACTAACAACAATAACAAAAAGCTCAACTTTCCTCCAAACTATTGACTCTAAAGGACACAGCTCCTAGAATTTCCCTCTGTTAAAAATACTTCTGGGCTTACAGTTGAAATGACTGGTTTTCAATATAATACATTAATAATGTAGTGATTGAATTGAGAGTATCACAGGCTGAAGAAAACACGGGGAATGATGGGGTGAGCTGTTGCTATAGTGATTCTAATAAGATACTCTCTAGTGCCTTTCCTTGTCCCCAATGCAACCACAATAAAGTCTAATTTTAAATCAGTTCTTCCGTTAATTATATCTTTTCCTGGTACCCTGGCATACAAAAACATAGAGAGAAATTAAGAACTGTTCAACACAATTTCTTGCTTCGGGGAGATTTCTGAATTTCAGCAATTTCTAAGTGTGTCAGGCTAAAACTTGCTGTATTAAAGCTCAGCAAAGGGTCAGTTCCACTGGAATCTTTACTTGTGTCTCCAAAAACTGATTAACACAAAGGCTGTAAAAAATGGCATACGTAAGTAAAGTACTGATTTGATTGTTGCCGTTTTACTAGCCTAGCTATGCCCTTCATTACTTCAATTAATTCTTAACCCGTCTGAAAGCTGGTACACGAGTTATTGCCTAGATTAATTTTTTCAAATGAAAAAAAAGAAGTATTTGTAAAAGCCTGTTTGTAATTCATAATTGCTGAAATGACCATTGTACCTGGTTCACTTTGCAGAGTGAGAGAGATCCCCTGTTAAGGATTGCCAGAAAGTCAGTTTCTAGCAGAAAGCTAGACTAACTGCGTATTCGAAGTAAGTTTAAAACCTTCTGGGTACCAAATAGTACATACATCATGGGCTTTCTTCAATCAAGGCTATCTGAAGGATAATGTGATTTTAGGGAATAAATTGTTTCAAAGCTGGTTAGATGCTTTATTTAGAAAACAAATAATGACTTCAGATGCTTTAGAAAACGTTCATCTCTTACCCATTAACTATTGCAAGGATACCACAGCAAAGCCTGCATTCCAGCAACCATTAACCAAGCTGCACAGAGATGTAGCACCAAAGGCTTTTCAAGCTGACAAGAGAGCGACTCCAAGTTTTCTGTGTCACAGGAAAGTGAATCAGTTAGGACCAATGTTCACGATTTCTGCCTTCTAGCCCTAAGCTTAAACTATAATAGTAAACCCCTTTCACATTATATTAAAAAGGAACGCTTTATGGGCATACTTAAAAACCGCTGTCAATAAAAGCCAATAATGACTTCTTAAGAGTAGGAAAAAAACCTAGGCTGTAACTTAGACACTGCTATTACAGTATTTGCAAACAGAAAATTTTTAACCTTGCCTAATATACAGTCTAAATTTAACCTGAGACAAAATTAAAATAATTTTGTCAGACACCAGATTCACTGAGAGCTGGAGTCCCCATTGTAACGATGTTGCACTTTCATTTTTTCTGCTCAAATTCTTTGTGCTTCACAAAGTATCTCCCAGAAATATATCTCACACTAGCTTCAAACTACTGTAACATTACACCCACTGACACTACCCTTGACACTTTTCAGTTTGATCACAGTTGAACTTGCAGAGATTACAAATGATGTGTTCCTCTGGCTTGAGTATCAAAGGCTGCAATACAGAAGCAGATGAGCCAAACCGTTTATTCTGCAAAGTTGTTCAGTTTCACACCATATGCAAACTAAGCTAAAAGAACATGCTGGCAGGAGAGTGCTGCAGGAATACAAATACTGAATGGATTTTAGTGGCCAACTTAAGCAAGGGAAAAGCCAAACCTTACATTTGCTGCCAAACACTTCAAAAAATGGATTTGCACAGTTCAGGTTTCACCTTTCAGATTTGCTGCCATAGTCCCGTAGTTTAAATTAATCTAATTTTGATCTACTAGCTGTGCCCTTTTCATTCTTCACTGCTAATCTGATTTCCTTGTGCATTGCTGTCCTTCTGCACCCCATGAGCAAAGGGGAGGAAGATCTACATGGTAAACCATCAAGCTAAACAAATAACGTTTTCATATTAAGCATAACACCTGCAACAGAGGGGACAAGACACCTGATGATCACCTCTAATTTCAGCCACAGCTGCTGTCAAAAAGGCAACCATTTCCAAAAAGTAAACCATAGGTGCATAGCCAAGCCTTGGCTATCAGGCAGTCCACCATGAATCTGTCTACATTTCTTGTCACGTCTCAATTCTAACCATGCATTGCCCTGAGAAAAGTGTTTTTAGCAATGAAAAATAAAAATCTTTGAGTCCTTCATGATACATTTTTAACTGTTCCCTAACCACAGTAAGTTATCCAATCACAGTACTTCACAGGCTGACTTCTAGTTAGCATAACTCTTAGTGTATCTAACTTCTTCCAAGCCCCATGGGACAAAAATTTCTTTTATTCTGTTGCGTATGATGTCAAGCACATGGACTAGTGTGCTGATTTTGGCTGGGGTAGAGTTAATTTTCTTCATAGTAGCTGGTGTAGGACTATGGTTTGTATTTGTGCTGAAAACAGTGCTGACAATTCAGGGATGCTTTAGTTATTGCTGAACAGTGCTTACACAGCATGAAGGCCTTTTCTGCTACTCATATCACCATGCCAGCGAGGAGGATGGGGGTGCACAAGAAGCTGGGAGGGGACACAGCCAGGACAGCTGACCCCAGGGATATCCCATGACATATGACCTCATGCTCAGCATATAAAGCTGCAGGAAGAAGAAGGAAGGGGGCTGATGTTCAGAGTGATGGTGTTTGTCTTGCCAAGTCATCATTATGCGTGATGGAGCCCTGCTTTCCTGGAGATGGCTGAACACCTGCCTGCTGATGGGAAATAGTGAATGAATTCCTTGTTTTGCTTTTCTTGTGTGCCCAGCTTTTGTTTACCCATTAAACTGTCTTTATCTCAACCCATGAGTTTTCTCACTTTTACTCTTCCGATTCTCTCCCCCATCTCAACTGAGGGCAGTGAGCAAGTGGCTGTGTGGTGCCTAGTTGCCTGCTGGGGTTAAACCATGACAACCACTAAGCAAATCAAGGATAAACATGGCAAAACTGACTCAAGCATTTTGTTACACAGTTTAAAACTTGTGGTCTCTTGCCAGCTTTGTGATTGTTTTACTTTTGTTCCTTTCAGAAAAACACCGTACAGATCTGTTATTTAAAGAGAGGGACAGTAGGTACCTCACTTTAAGTACTGCAGGTACTTACTGTAGGACAAATGTTCTCTTGTGTAGGTAGGTACAAGCTGCACAATAAAATGAGGTTGTGCTACTCAAAACAGGCAGAGGATTTCAAAATGCAAAGGGATATTTTGTAGTTCCTCCCCTTTCGAGACAGGAATACAGCCAAGACTGTTAGTTATAAACATAACCCACTACTGTCTTTGCTTCTGTTGATGAACACCAGTGCACGGTACGATGCCAGGACACCCTGCTACTTTGCCTCGTTGCAGTGGCCCACTCAGATTTTGTATTTAGGCTCCAAACTGGCATTTACAAGCATCCAGTTCTCCAAGGCACTCAGAGTATAGAAGGCTTATGCATGTCATGTTACCCACTGTACAGGAGAACAGAGAAGACAGAAGAGGGGGGAAAACACTAAAACTATGTGCAATTATGTACTGGATGTGCTTCAGTCTGGCTCTTTTTATTTCATTCCTCCAAAGAATTGTGAATCTGTTGTTCATCTCAGCGGCCAGTCCGGCCCAAACCTTGACGTTTTCAAAACAACACAATAGTCTCTCACATAAGATGAACTTGCTGCTCTATGATTTAACCTGGACAAGGGAAACTCTGCAAAAAAGGTTGATCGCTGCAGGACAGTAACTTCAATGGAAGACAAAAAAAGAAACCCTTTTGCAGAGAAAACAGAGTGTACCACTCCTGCTGCGAATGCTCCTCTGTCATGCTCTCACAGTAGCTGCTACACCTTGTCCACCCCCAGTTACAAGCACCAGCAGCCAGCCTGGTTTGTCAGAGCTTTGGCACAGACGGTGTAGGCAAGGGAGGGGGGTGGGTTGCCCATTTTACTCCCAGCTGTCTGCTGCCAGAAGCCATCTATTTTGCTTGTGGCTGGATTTAGCCCTGCTCTGCTCACTCACTAATGGAACTAAGTATAAAGTGGCTGATTAGACTGAAGAAAGAAGTATTTTTCCCCTTTGTTAAACGAATACAGTAGTAAAAGAGGAGAGATCAGAATTAAATAAATGACAATTTAAAGAGGATGATCATAAAGTTGACTTTAGAGATTAAAGCCAGCTCTACATCCACACCAATTCTTGGAAAAAGGTATTACTCATAAAGGTGCAAAT
This sequence comes from Vanellus vanellus, assembly GCF_965231255.1. Classification (NCBI taxonomy): domain Eukaryota; kingdom Metazoa; phylum Chordata; class Aves; order Charadriiformes; family Charadriidae; genus Vanellus; species Vanellus vanellus. The sequence continues at coordinate 59,811,233 of NC_138908.1, forward strand.
CTGCTTGCAAAGCCAGTTGCCAAAATCCATGCATTTTCAGGTTGACAAGCTCTACAGTGAAGGTGGGGGAAGGGGGGAATATAAAAATCCCCATTCATTTTCCAGCAAGAGAAAGAAGGAATGTTTATTGTGTCTACATTTACAGCTGAGAAAACAGTAGTTGCTACCAGCTGCTCTCTAGTATACCCCTTTCCAACTTTAAAAACAAACCCAAGAAAGCATTCTTTGTTGGCTGTTTAAATGCTCCCTGAACTATATCCTGGGTCAAATCCTCACCTGGTCCAAAGAGAAAAAACATGGTTACCCCAGCTACCAGGGACCTGCCTCAATCCACTAAGGACCTGCCACACCACACACGTGCATGGACCTTTAATTAGACTAAAGCTGGGAGGCAAGGACAACTCCAGCACCTTTCAAGGATGTGCAGCCCACAATATCTGTCAGGATGGTGAAGATGCAAGCCAATTGCTGAGAGCTGCTGCAGTGTTATTTCTGAAATGACCAACTCCACATTTAACAGCGTCCCTCAGGCTTTCAATCTGATGTAGCAAAGGGAAGACAGGGAGGCAGCTGAAAAGCCTGGGGACATTCTCCTGCAGAGACAAGGGATGCACCAGGATTTTAGGAAATAGATAAGGTGGTATCATCAGCTGATAGGAGGGGCTTGGGGTTCTATCTAAGCTTCCCCTGCCCCAACCCTCACCCCCTTGCCAAAAAAAAAAAAAAAAAAAAAAAAAGAAGGGATCATTCTGCCTAGAAACCAAAGATTTACCAAGTAAAGGACAGAAATAGAAAAAGAGTAACAGACACTCTGCCAGAAGGAACAGTCGCAGGTAGCTGAGCAGAGTGACTGGAGTGCTTGGTACAGAGAAGCACTGAAAATGCAACTGGCCTCATTCCAGCAGACAGTACAGATATGTTATCTAGAGCATACAGCTTTAAAAACAGCTCACTGTTAAAGCAGCATTAAAACAACACAAAAAACGACCACCCAAACCAAGAAAGTAGGCACCCTGAATAATCGTATTTTTCATTCTGCTACTGGGCATTTTACATTCAGAAATTTGCACCTTAATGTCCCATTCCTGGAAAACAAAGAGAGAGAGTAATAACCTCAGAAATCATCCCAGCAAAATATTTAACTATGACCCTGGCTTATCAGTACCTCTATTCAATTTCAGCAAAGCATTGTTTTGCGGGTCTGTTTGCAATACAAGCTTCTTCTTCCCTTAGGGAGTAGAACACTTTTTAACAGGCATGAATGTATATGCAGAAATAAGCAGCCTTACCAGCTGAATAAGTGTACCGGCTTATTTTCATTTTTGTTCTGCACTCTAATGTTTTTGGACATTTCTGAAGAAGATGGAAGTAATTAGAAAAAACAAACTACTGGAATCAAGCAACGTAAGCTGGCTTTTCAAATTTCTTTACCACTGGGGACAAAAAGAAATCTACAGCCTGATGGATATAATCAGGTATTTTTCTAAATGTTTCAGTAACTGATTGTTGACCAAACATTTTCAGTCCTAAAAAAGCATAAACATCCATTTCTGTAAATACAAACAGCCAGCTATTTGAAAACTAACATTCCCAATCATTTATAAGCTAAAGAAAGGTGTATGCTAAAGTAGGTCTCTCTCCTCCTTGTCACAGTAACTTTGATTTTGTTATAACCATTTTGTCTACAATGCTGCATAATAGAACAAAAGAAGATAAGACCTACACCTGTGTTGTATTATTTCATCCCTTATCATGGTCATCTTAATGTTCTTTCCATTTCAACAGGCTTTCATCTTCTGGAACCTGCATCACATCTGCTACCTGTTACTACATACTATGCAGCAACACGCATCAAAACCACAGATATGCTCAGCGCACAACACAACAGATACTCTACTGGATCATATTACTCAGTTGAACATCTTCACTGTTACTAATAAAGCACAGAACACTTTCTTGACTACTGTGAAGCACAGTAAGATGGTACAGGCATTTTTTATGTGCTCAATCAGACTATGTTCATCTTACATGCCCTGTGGAACACAGCAAGCTTATATCCAACAATGATTTGTTTAAAATTAAGATCATACGGATTTTTCCTTGTATACAGTAAAATGAAGGGAAGTTCTCACTGATAATGCACGAGCCTTGTATTTCACATGCTGTCTGAGGTAACACAGGAAAAAATATTTTAGTGCCTTTGGCCTTCTCTCCAGTGTACACTATAAAACCAGCACATGACTTGCTATCATTCACCCATATTGACAATCTTCTTAACAAAAGTGGTCCAAAACTGGAATTCTAATGCAGTGGAATGTGAGAGACATGCTTTGTTTCCAGCTCTGCTTCCATGCACCCTGCAAGAGTTGATACTGTTTCCATGGTAGAAAACCAACGGTGTCATGAAACTGCTTGTTTAGGTATTATCAGCAGTTGTATTAGTCTCCTTGAGAAACCTTTCCTTAAATATTGTAAAGAAAAAAAAAGATCAATAGAAAGACAGATAGACACAAATCCCTTTCCACGCTTACTTACAGCATAATATGGCCTGGAATGTTTCAAGACATTTCGCATTCTTGGTGGATCTCCAGTCCCACTTTCTTATAAGCATTACTTTTACTTATAAATAAGAGAAAACAATTAAAACCTAAAATCCTGAGTAAACCCAGGTCAGTGGATCTGCTTTACAACATGCACATTCAACCCAAGATCTATTTTCAACATAACAGCTGTGGCATACTATGCAACTCCTACACCCAACATCAGGACACTAGAAAGCCAACACTACTTTCTGCTTATCTTTCTTCTCCAGCTCCTAACTTAAATCTTTCCAGTATAAAACTGACAAACTCAAACACTTGCTCAAGCTCTAAATACTCATTCTGTTCTTAAAAATCCATTTTCAATAAAATACCTATCCTCATCAAAAGCTGACCCACAGTTACTTGCATAGTCTATCTAAGCTTTGAGCGACCTGATTCACCCCACAGAAAACCACCACTAATGGCAACAAATCAACACCATAACTTACCTCATGTATCGCCTTTACTCTCTCTTTTACTACCGACTACCATAAAATAATAATAATCACTGACATTCCTAAGAAATTTTCTGCCTGATCTGGAAACCTTTTGACTTAGTACTTATTCCTGTCTTGTGACATTTAAACTGTTCAGCATTCTGTGTACGTGCTGGTTGCAGTAGCACAAAACCCTGTATTTCCTTAAGTACAGGATAAATGCTCTCCCATTTTTAGCCTATTTTGTTATTTTATACATAATGTGTGAAGATAGACAAATTTCATTTGAATGGCTACCCCCACTTCTGCTCACACCTCAATCCAGTGCTACTCAGCAGTGTGACTCAGTAAGTTAAAGCTAACAAAAAATCAACAGAATTTCTATTTGAAATAAACTGCTCACCAAAACCCCTTGAATTCAACAATTTGCATGAAATATATTTCTTCCTCAAGAAACACATATTTTACAGCTAATTTTACCAGTGGGATACCACAGACTAGAGAAAGTTACTAGCTAAGCAACTGAAACCAGAATTTTTAATGACTGTTACCCCTTCTACAACTGCAATCATAATATATTCCTTATTCGCCTATGTTATGCTTAGTTCAGCTCAATAATGAGTATCTTGTCTCTGAAAACAGCAGGAATGCACATTTACCTCTTCTAAATAAAAGAGGGATAAAAACTGGCGCCTACAAATACTAAAATCCTGACATCTTGAGAATCTGATTATGTCACTAAATAAAAACAAGATTTCCTGTAGTTGATAAGTTTTAAATGCAAAACATGTTCTGATAAATGCTTTCCATATTGTATCTGATATAACTAATGTTTACATACTCATTACAATTTGTAATTTTCAGGAAAGTAATACTTTTATTCAAATTTCTTTCTCAAGGGAGTTGTCCACATCAGTGAAAAATAGCACTCTGGTAAAAACTTCTCTCTTTTTTTAAAGGTAATCAAATATATAAATGAAATGTGTAAATAAATACCTGATAAACTTGTAAGTACCTACACAAGATTGTCTCCTTGCTCAGTTAAAAAACGGTTCCAAATTTAGTACAATCATTCCAAAGAATATCAAAAAGGTTTAAAGGGTTACCAAAAAACAACAATAACGCTTCCTTTAGAAACATAAATAAAACTATAAACATGAAACATGACTAAAGTATTTTATTTGAATTAAGGTTTCTTGCTTGCTGATTTAAACAGAGATCAAATTCAACAATTCAAATAATTCGAATTCTAATCAACCTATCTGTAATAAGACAGCTCTGATCTACTGCATGTCAAGATTAATCCTTAACAATGTAGTTAATCATTATTTTTCTGCTGTATTTATTTTGTTTCAAAAAGGAATAAATACTTGAACCATAAAGGAATGATTTAGGTTGATGGATACAATAACCACAAAATTAGCAGTTCCCAAATCAGATCATGGCAGCTGTGGGTATGGTTGTAAGCCTAATAAAAATTCAGTTTCATAGTAGTTGCAATCTTCAACATTACTTAAGGGAAAAGATTTCTGTACTGTTTAACACTACTTAGGAAAGCTGTAAGAGAGGGAACTCAACAGAAACAAAAACTTTTTATGCTTTTTTCTTCTGTTTACATGGGTTTGGAGCTACTGCCTGGCTCTGGCTGCCATTACTGCTTAGGGGCTGTAACAGAACCTGAAGTTCCTTGCGGGGAAAGCCAGGTAAGGTTAATTCTCAAGTCTATCTTCACAATTATTAGTCATCAAAGCTAGCAAAGGAACAAATCTCTATATATGTTTGTGTTTTAAATTCTGAAGCTTATAAAAGGCTTTACTCTGTCCTAGTCATTTGTATCCGTTTGAACAGCTCACTCTACATTTTTGGCTGCAATTTAACCTCTGTCTAGACTTCCAGCATTTCTAAATTATAACGCAAGACCTGCCTCCAGACAGGCTTTTTGCTGGTGCAGGAATTTACGAAACCACCTTTAGAATGCCACTGGATATAGCAAAATTGACCTTTAAGGTGAGTATGAATGAAATTCTGAGACAAAATTGCCTTTTTTCCTTCAACATATAACCAGTACAACATTGGAGATTTAGTCCTGAATACTTACTGCTCACATTGTATTTCAGTCTATTTCCAGTACTATTTATTACATAGAATGCTTTGAGCTGTTGGCAAGAAAGATGCTGATTTAAAGATAGGAAAATTCTGCTAAGATTCTTTTCTTGCAAGAATAGTAATGAAAGCCTTTCTCCCAATACTAAATGAAAAATGTATCTACTTGGGGTGTGGACTGAGTCAGTTCTTTCTATTTCTGAATATGACTGTCTTTATCATTCTATCTAGTCCAGAAATACTGGGGAGGGGCTGGGAGAGCAGATTGCCCCCTATGGTTGATATATGCATTCTGTTTGTAGAAGAATCTTTCTTCTTCCCTTATTTTAAATAGAAAGGTTTTTAAAATCCAAACGCTTATCCCTTTAGTGGTGGCAACATGCCAAAAAGAAAAGATTAGTGTTGAAGGAAATTCTTCCAACTTTTTCGGCTTTTATAGGCAGTGCCTAGAAAATTCTTGTCCAGTTTCTGCCAAGCTTAAAGAAAAGCATATACAAAAGGACAGATGTACTATGAAAAGCAGATGACTGAAAAGACCTGTGTTACAGGAAGAGACCTTTCTGAATGCTTTTCAGTGTTATATCTTTATTGATGATTCTCCCCCATTTTACAGCACAGTTACACAGACGGAACACACCTGATTCAGTGAGATGTCGTTATAGGATTAGGCTTGCTGAAATTTTGCTCTGAGTTCTTAAATGTAGTTGCTCGTTATTTTCTGCAAGATTCCTATAGCTCAGACTGACAAACCATGGGCAGACAATGACAACACAGAAACCATGAAAGATGACAGGGAGAGTAAGCACATGTTCCCCTCTGTGCAAAAATGAGTGAACACTGGAGCCAGAAGAGCAGTGGAGTCTCTAAAGCACTAAACCCAGATATTTCAGTCATTCATGTGCAAAGTACTGGAATATTCTAATGAGGTAAATCTCTCTGGTGCTTGCCTCTCTTGTGTCTCCCAACCTGCCAAAGAGCAGCCCACATCTTTTGTAAATGAAGTTATTTTGGATTGCTCATCTGATGCAGATGTTCAAACCGATAAAACATACCATTCTGGCTACAAAGTGTATTTTTCTCTCAGACGCTTCCACCACTTCTCAATATCATTTTAAAACATAACTGCTGCATAACTTGAATAATAGACAGATACTTCCAACTAATTTATTTTTATATGTCTCCTCCCCCATTTGTCTGGGAGTGAGAGCCAAGACCTGAAGTCTATGTCAGCTACAACATTAGGACAATGAAAACATCTCAAAGGAAGACTTAAATATGTTGTAGGATTGTGTCTATGCCTCTTCTCCTTTTTCTGTTTGTGTTGGAACAGGTTAATGGTACTCATTACATCCTGTAGATTCACATACTGAAACAAAATATTATATTAGTGGAAATAAATGCCATGAAAAGTATATTTCAGGAGTAAATTTTTTTTAGGTCTATTGTGATTATTTATTACAAGCAAAACTTTAGAGTAACCAAACGTTTTCAGGCACTAAACCACTTGATTGGCATGTAAGTATCAAAAACTGCAACTTCTGCACCCACAGAACCGACATGCAGATACAGACAGTGCAGATGAAACTTTGCATGTGATGTTCAACTAACTACTGATACACTGGCAAGGAATAAGCACAATTTCATATATACGTAGACCACTATAGTCCCAAAATGATTTAATGGCTGAAATCAGGCCTCAATTACTACCATGAATGATGTAACAGCATACCTAAGAATAACTTCTAATAGTTTGCTGTTGTCCCGTTTTGTGATTATAATCAAGTACTGACCCCAGGTAACAAATCCTGAAATCTGCAGACATAACTCAATTTCCAAAAAAGTAATGCTCAATCAAGGAAAGGCAATGAAAAAACCTAGGGAGACTGTGCAAGAACTTGCAGAGCACAAGCACACACATTTACATTTTACAGACAGTGTGTATACTTTTTTCTATGCAGTGGGCAATGGGTTTAATGCAATTAAAAATCCTCCTAAGGAAACTCAACATAAAACTTCCACAATTGCTTTCAAACACATTGAAAGTCTTTGTTGGCATAAAACCTACATAAAGAATCAGCAGAGTTACCTCACCACAAAACCTCTCTCCATTATGCTAATGTTTCTATGATATGAAAAACACCCTGACGTGAGAAATAGTGACATCTCAGTGAGACAGGACAAAGTAAGGCGAACTGCAGGTCTTTGATCTGGCTGAAAGTGCTCTGCATTCTGATTAGAATTTCTGCTGGGATCCTAGGAGATGAAAGGATTTTTTTAAGTCTGACAGTTAACGGAGGGGGAGAGGTATTCAGTAGAGAACAAAAAGAGGAGCACTGAAAGCAGATGACGTCATGCCTCAAAACAGCCTTTACCATCTTACTGACACATTCCACAATGTAGCGTAGCAGTTTCCACACAGCTATTCTTGAGAGCTCAAGATCCTCTGTGGAGACAGTATGGCTGGAGATCCACTGCTTTAAACGGATGGAAAGTTGAAACAGGTCTAAATATAATACGTATATTGTATTTCGTGACGCTAAATGGATTATGGTAATGCTCCAGAACACTACTTTTTGGAACTATGTTCTGCCTGACACACTACAAGATCCAGTCTACAAAGCTTACAAGTTCTGGCACTCCCATCTTCAGAAAAACCCCACACAGCGAGCATGGAAATGCCATTTACTTCCTTCTGATTCTTCCCACAGGCACAGTTTGCCCTTTTGTAACAGGAACATCTTCCATCCTTGTAGGGGCCTTGGAACTGACTACCCTTAGAGGTACCCAATACTGGGGAGAGACATCAAAATCTCCCCCTTATACCATACAAGCAGTTAAGGGAAAAACATAGGACTCTGGGAGCATTCTGCTTATTTACATTCAGGCAAATGCACATACAGCCAACTTACCAGCCCATGTGCATGCCATTTGCTCACAAAGGATTTGTATACCTTAGGATACATAAAAAAGCTTTTTGCTGATACTGCCTTTTGCTTTTTTAGAAGCTTACTCTCCTTACATATAGTACAAAAATTGTGCTTTCAACTGTTTCTCATTAAGCCAGAAAAAGAGATTTCTTGTCAAAGGTTCACTGTTTCTTCACTATCCCTCTCTACGATCTCCTTTATATCTCATGGTGTCACCACTTTTGCAGATTTTTTCTGTGTCAAACTTCCTCCCAGCTGCAAAGAGGTATCTTTATAAACATGTCCTTCATTTGAACTCCAGCGTAAGTGCAAAATGTAAAGAACAATAAAAGGGGCCCAGCCAATACCAACCACATCTCTTATTTCCTGAAGCTAGTACACTTATTTTCATTTGAAAGGGAAGCTGATGTTATAATTGGGATTTCTACATTTTCCAGTGAATTACAGACCTCTCTACACTGTTTCACTACCTGCATATAAATGCATTTTGAGAATAATTTCACAGATCATGCTGGAATAAGTCTCCTGGAAAATTGATGCTACCACCACCAAAAGACTAAGCATTTTGCAACACAGAAACAAAGCAGCATTACAGGGACACACACAAGAAAAATTCCAACCAAAGCACATCTGACAAGCCATCTGACACATCAGTACCTCTATTCTCTCCACACAGACTACTAAAATCTGTGTCAATTACAAATGATCCTATTGGATATGTGCACAGCTGAACTCTCACTAGCCACAGGAGAATTATTTCTTAGAAAAACAGTAAATAACTGTAATTGGTTTTGAGCTGCAAATCTCTCCTTTTAAGGATTAAAACCCTGTATTTTAAACTGATGTACTAACCAGGCACAGATGAAGAGTGGGAAAGGTATTTACATGCTAGAGATTCCCATTCTATTCTCTCCCTCTCACTATGGAACAGTTTCTATGCTTCTGATTTTTTGCCACTCTCTCTGAACCTTGTTTTCAAACAGAAAGAACCTGTAAGATATACTACATATTAACATCTCGCTCTGACTAGCTGAGTTTTATCTGTGCCATTTTGAGACTCAGCAATTAAACTACCACACTTCCCTCTTGGTGCCAGGGCATTCAAAGGTCACTTGGCCTCCCTTACCCTACAGGGCCTGACTCCATCAGAGAGAACTTAAGTCTGTAGCACAATGTACATTACAATCTTCAAGAATGTTAGCAAAAGGTACTAACAGCACATCTGTAAAACAAGGACAAGAGCTTGTTGTAAACCGGATTTATGTTCTCCTGTTTTCACCTCACCTGTTACAGGATAGAAAACTGATTTCTGACCACAGATTCTGGCAGGACTAATGAAATCTTGATCAGAAGGAATGAAAGCTCCACTAACCTCCTCTCTGTAACAGATTCTTCTTCCTCCTTTTATTTTTACATTACAGGATATCACAGAGTATCACAGAGATCTGAAGTCTAATGCAGTCATACACTTACAACTATGCATATACCTAAAACAGCCATCCAGCCACCCAGTAAACCTCTTCATTAAAATAACAATCATTATTCTTTACAAGTAGTGATCTGACATTCTTTGTAAAGATGCTCTCTCACGCACTTTGACAGGATGAGTTACTTTCTCCATCAGGAAACCTAGCTCTCAAAATGTGTGTAAAATCATCCATAAAAGAACTAACTTATTTTAGTGATCAGCAAGAATTACTGTCCTCTTAAAGCTGATATTGAGATGTATTGACCTGAAGCAAGCAAACATTCAACCTGACACTAGAAGAAGAGGTACCAAATACACTTTCACTCAAACCAAAAATAGTTGCAGAAAACTCGAACAACCTATGCATAAGGTGAACTGCACATCTTATCTAGGGAACCTAAAGTACTAAGGGGATAAAAACCAAAACCATACTTCATTTAGCTTTGCTGACTTAATCATTACTACAGCATGCCCATTCTCATTCCTATTCATTCTAAGGAAACGAGGTTCCTCAAGTCCTACACTTACACATGCAAATACGCATATAGCCAGTTTAGTTAAATTATGACTTAGAGAACAAAAAAGTATTAGAAGGAAAAACTGCAAACAAACATAATTCCGTATAATTTCAGCATCTCTAATGTAAATCATAGCTGGAGGTTGTATTAACTGTTCAGTGGCTCAAACTAACATGCATGACAGGAGTCAGTGCTGCAGGTGCAGAACAATGCCAGCCATAACAAAGGAGAAGTTACCAAGAAGGCCCTTAACTGTGAGTTGCAAGCCAGGTAGATGCATATATTTTGCAAAATAGAAATCAAATCTGGTAAGCTGGAAAGGGTCAGAGTCTTAAAAGGGCAAGACTCTGTGGTATTTACTTGTATGTCTTGAAGTTCATGTTGGGGGGAAAGGATGCTTACTTGTAAAGGTAATATTCAGCTTGATCCACTTCCTCTCGTGAAGAAATGTTGTCAATAAACTGATTAAAAAATAAGAAATAAAAGCTTCAGACTGAGCATTCACAAAGCATATTAGAAGAAAATACCACTTCAAGAAACAAAATACATTTGTTTGACATATTTAGGTGTCTTACAGCACTGGAGGTCTTCAAGTCTTTGCTTGCTCCTACTCAGGTTTCTTCTAGACTGCTAAAAGTCAAATCTTGTTCAACAAGTCCCCATCTCACCTTAAGAAATGTTCTGCACCTTGAAAACATGGAGACCACCTGAGCATTATGCCCATATAGCTCAGTACCCCACATTTTTGCTGCTCCTCTCTGAATTTTTTGCTCTTTAATCATATCCTTTAATTTGAGAATAGATTCAGTTCCTTACTTTTTTTTGCCAATTTTGAATGAGTCTCAACATGACTTTCTTCTCTTTCTAAAAAGTATTCTTTTCCCTAACCTGTTGTGCCTATTCGTACTATAAATTCTGAAGGACAGAGGCAACAGCATTTTGTATTTCACCATACATATAAATAATGGCAAGAAAAGAATCACCCCTATGCTGTAAAGCACAATTTTGCTCTCATTTAAAACCATGTCTACTCCAGGTAATCTTCCAAAATTCCCACTGCTATCAACTATTTAAATAAAAGCCAAGTTTTCAACCAGACTTTGTCTTACGGTAACAGTGAATCCTATTTTCCTGTAGGTTTTACTAACCTAAGCATAAGATGCAAGAACACTCCAGAGTCTTCCCAATATAATACCTTTAGCTCAGAATAGATAAACAACATGTTCTCAAGGTCAGTACTTTTCTTTATCAGACGTATAAGCTACAAATAATAGTTTCAGCTGACTGGTACACTGGTACTTGCTTTCCGGTTTCTCAACTCCCCTTACATGCTTTACACATGTAGCTCCCATCTTTAGATTGTGGCAATAGCATGCCCGTGCATTTTATTTACATTTTAGAAAATAAGAATCTGATGTGAGTTCCAAGTATTGGAAAGTGGGGCTGCCTGACAATCTGGAAATATCACTTCTGGGAAGAGGTCAGCCCAAACCAGGAACATGAAAGAAAGGAATAAAGCTGATTAAGTAATAAAATGGAAAGGAACACCCATTTCACCCATGGATGCTGTTTCAGAAGCAATGATCAAGAATGCCTGATCTGTATAAATGCTTAATCTTGTAACTGTACAAAATGTTCTGTAACTCCTCAGTTAGTGGTGCCAGTCATACCAATTAGTGGTGTTACTGAGGTACCAGGGTGGTGACTCAGCTTTTTTGAATAATTTTGAAGACTGAAATTAGCTTTAGGGTTTTTTGGAGTTTTTGGTTTTGTTTTTTTTTTTTTTTTTTGAAAAAGTGACGTATTTATTCTCCTTTTTCAGTACAAACACTCACACAGGGAACTTAAAAGCACATCTCACACATCTGCCTTCTCTCCCCTTCCACGGACTAACCCATCCAGAGGATGGAAATGGTGACTAATTCCAGCAAAAATAACAGCTTCACTTATCCCACACCAGCATTTGTCCTGCCTCAGTCTGCTGAGGCAAGGAAAGAAAACTACAGAGGCAAAACGTATCCACCTCTGCCTCACACCGAAAGGAGCCTGGAAGTGGAGGAAGATGCACATAGGCAGGCAGCGTGCTAATTCACTGCATTCTCTTAGAAGCCTGGGTTCTTATAAAGTGCCTGAGGGGGGTTAAAGCTCTCACTAAGACAGAGACCACAGGAAGGCAGGGAACATGTATTAGGGAAATACATAGCCCAGTAACAGTGAAGCCCGATTTTACTGAGAAAAAAACTATTTCTGTTTTGAAGACCTTACAGTCAAGGTACTAACTAAGGAGTACAAAGTAACAAACACCATCTTTACACAGAAATTTAACAGCATAACAAGACATTTACCATACCAGAACTCCCAGCAGAGGTGGTATCATTTATCCCCTCTCAGCTCATGTGATTTCATAAGCATTCTACTCTCATTTCCATCACTTTATGATTGGGATTTATTTCCTTACCCGGGCTATTGTCAAAGAGCTGACAGGTAGCTTTCTTTCATAGGTTCTGTCCATTAAGTGGGCTAAGTCAGCTGGAGAAAACAGAAAAAAGAGTATGTTTAATCAACTGGCATTACAGGAAAATCTGCAGAGCCATCATACAACCTAGAATACAACCTCTGTTCATGAAATAAAATCCTGGTTCCTTGTTAACATCTCATTTTGAAGTTGTATGAAAACAATACTTTCAGTTATTGTTAAATACTTTAACATAAAATAATACATGTAAAGGTTCTCAACACAATGATTTTAACTTATTAGAAAGAAGAGGGAAAAAGAAAACTAATTGATAATGTGTTAGATGAAATTAGTATAACTAATACAACTCATCGAAAAAAACCTGTGCAGATGTCCTTAAAATGCCCACTTGCTTTCAAGCTCAGCATATGCTGGACAGTGCTTTTGGTATGGGTTTGTCCTTTATTTTATGGTAAAACAATGAGACAGAAAAAAGCACTACCGTATTGATAAATCCTACAGTCACAAACAGCAATCTGAAGAAATACTGTTAATCAAACTGGGCACTGTGCCAGTACCTTACTAACTTTATAGCATTCTGCTCCAGCAGTTGTATAACAATATTAATTTGACCATACAGGAACTTTAAGCTTCTGACTGTTGAACGGGCAGCCAACTAATGCATTTAATGAATTTAATTGGAAGTTAAATTAATTTAATTTGTAGTTTTAGTTTTGTACTGTTCCTGGAAAATAATGACGACTGAGGAAGAGTAAGCTGTTTATTGTATGCTTAGTGTCAACTGTTTGATTCTTAGCTGAGACATGAGCTGATGATATCCAATCTATAAAATATAGAGACTGAATTCAGTCATACTCTTTCTTTCTGTTCTCCTGCATCTTCCAGGACCAGGAACTGAACATATTCTCTCTGCATCATTAGCACCTTGTTTCACTCACCCCAAGACTACAACTGTTACTAAAACAGCCTCTGCTTTGACACCTCTCGATTAGTCCCACTTGCCATCCTTCAAGAGCTGATGGGTTGGCTCGTTTTACATGTCATTTTCCAAAAAGGTCATCCAACCTCCACACCTGTCAATGAAATGTGAGGTGAGCACAACTTAGAGCACCACATCAGAACTGACTAAGCCTTCTACTCTGGCAAAGCTGTCAGGCGCAGGAAGCAGCACTGCACCAGTAACACGCTGTGACTCCAAAGGATGCAGTCCATGTATGTTCTGTCCACAAAACAAGTGATGCCCCTATTCATCATTTTAAAACCACAACTGTACCGCCAGTGAATACTGAGCATTATACAGTTCTAACAGTATGAATGCCATTCAATGCTACTCTGACCTTAGAGGTATATTCTCTCAAATTACAACACATGGGCAAAGATTTTTGCTGCAGTAAAATAACAGAACCTTGATGTGGCATAAAATGGTTAACTCTTAGTCTGGACAATGCTGCTGTCTGCCACTTAGCGGTATTTAGTGTCAGCTTAACACCTTCCTCCCTGAGGCACTTCAAGGTGTTCTTCAAAACACAAAAAGAACATTTATCTCTGGCTGAGGGAAGGCAAGCATTTCATGACCATGAACATGGTAAAGACTTCGGGGGCATTCCCAGTAGTGCTAGAAGTTAAGAGAGAATGGATGCTGCGGCCAAGTCAACTTGTCAGGAACTAACAACTGGCTGGACCCTTGCCTAAACATACTAAGCCAACTGCCATCCAACATTCTTCATCTGCACTTTGAGATAGCTGGACAAAAGAATTCATTCTGAAATCTGCTGTGTTTGATGACATAGCAACATGGACCCGAGACAGACAACTGCACAGGTTGGGGGTTGGGAGTTCATTTATCTATTCCAGAACTACTTTTGTTATGCATCACCCTCTGAAAACTGGAAGGTGATACCTAAGACCATTTTGGGCCATACTCAACCCCTGAGCTTGGTACTTCTTTTGTACAGGTGTTCATGAAGATCAGGAGCTCATTTCAGGATACACTGAGTACTTAAGTAGAATATAAACCAAATAATACAATGCTGTAAGTGTAAGATCCCAAGACTGTTAGCCATTTATACACAGGCCTGGGAGAGTTCACACACAGAATTTTAATGACTGACCTTTTATACTGCCTACAAAGCTGGAACTCTCCATCACAACTTTAGCATGGAAAGCAACATGAAGCACTTGTCTATCAGCTCCAGTATAAGAGTTACAATAAAATGAAAGCTGATTAAACTACTTAAAGAATTGAAGACAAATCAAGTTAATGGGAAATTAAGCTTTGTTTCAGACAAATTGCTGTTTCTGCTATAGTTTCTAGATATGAATATTTTGCAGTGAGTAATTCTTTCCTGGTTTGTTTTCTCTGAAGAGCACCTAAACCGAGACTTTTTTTCTCACATGCCTGATTTGAAATAATTCAGCTACCTTTTGTAAACCGACTTTGCTCCCTAAGTTGCTATTCAATAATCAAGATTAAAGCTTCTTCTTAGTTAAAAACATCTTGACAGAAGTACTAGAATGCAAGAATGTGAATGCCCAAGTCTCCTAGCACTGTTGGTAGCAAAACTGAAGCACTGACACTGGTGTATAAATGAAATAAACATTTTAATGGCCAAAGCAAAATACTATGAACATTCTAACAGATATATATTGTGAGTGCTTTTATCTGATAGTCATTACCAAAGAGGACACGAATACATATAATCTCTCACACACATTGCCTAAAAATACATTTCTATAAGATTAATTTTTACAAAACTTTAATTTCTCTAAAACCATATTTCTGCATATTGTATAATCTCAGGCACTTAAACAAACTAACAAAACAAACAATAAGTCTGAGCTAAGGTCATTCAACTTCTGGACATGACTTCACCATTGCGTCCAGAACACTAGTATCTGAGATTTTGTGTTCACTTTTATTTTCACTTGTTCATTGAAACTCAATGTCCTGCTGCCTGCAACAGGGTGATTGAAGACAATGACTAGGAAAATACTGGTCCTCACTTTCCAAGTCACTGGTTATGACACCTACTACCAGTTTGGTGGCCTACGAAATCAAAACACGTTCATTTGATTCGCAGAATGTACCTATCCATAGCACATAGCCACATCAACAGGTGGTACATTTGACCACCACTTAAGGTCACTATCCTCTTATTCTTAGAAGTGGTCCATCCAGGACAGGGTTGAAATCCAGTGACAGGGCAGCAACAGGAAAGTGGATACAACTGTGATGCAAAGTTTACCCATCCTGGGAACGACGGGCCGAGCTAATACCTTAACTCACAGGCTAACACTTCCTTTTCTATATGAAGAAAGCCTTGATTTATTTTAAAGACCAAATTAAAATATAAATGAAGGCTAAAGCAGGTCCTTTGCCATACAAATGTATATGTTTCACATTTCTTAGTATTTCCACATCCCTAGCAGCTTCTGGAAAGAACTACAGCTTTGTACAGAAGAAGGCTTTGAATGGAAATTATTCAAGTCTGTAAAGGCAGCACTGCCACCTGCTGTTGCGGATGAGCCATTTTGGGTACCATCAGTTCTTCTAACAAAGAAGTTTCCTATCTCACTTGGATTCTGCCATTCCCTGGGATTCCAGTAATTGGTCTTCTCATCAAGATGCCTACTGGCATCACTTAATTTTACCCTTGTTAGTGATGAACCAACTGAAACATTGAAGAATCTAAGTCCAGCCACACCTCCCGTTTCCTTGACATCTCATTTTTAATAAGTGGACTCCAAATTACTTCTAGACAGGTATCTTCCTACCAGCAAGCAGTTTGTAAATTCCAAATTAACACATTTTCAATTCCTACCTTTTGAAGAAATGTGCTTCTGTACACAAAACAGAGTCTTGTTCTTTCCCATGCTTTTTTCAGTGCTGAAGTTTGCTAAACTCATTCATGCTTCGAATACTAAACTGAGACTATGGAGAAGAGAATAAACCATAGTATTGCGGAATCCCAATTCTGAAACATTGTTTGAAATACACAAATAAAAGAGCATCTTCTCAACTCAAAGAACTCACTCTAGCTACAATCGCTGGTTACTACACACGGGATTCTATGCGCATCCATAAAGCTGACAGCTACAGAGCAGACCTCTGCAAGGCTGTCTCCTCTTTGAAAATGCTAATACAGCTGACACGTGTTACCTTGTTTTCTCTTTTCTGTGAACACAAAATGAAAATGCAAAGCAGCTCTCTGAAAGGCATGGAAGAGACATCTGCTTTGGATCAAGATCATCAACAGAGAAGCAGCAAGAACTGTGCCTGCCAAGCAGTCACAAAAGGTCTTGCCAGGCCTGGGGAAAGCCAAACATGGACTGTACCAGCACTTGCACAGCAATGTTTTCTTCTACTGTGGATTTCTATTGCCTACAACGTTTGTCAAAATAAGAACTCTTTTTCATCTGGAGGTGACTGGTTCAAATGCGTCCCAGGGAACTAGTCTGTGGCTCCAGCCCAAAAACCACGGCATGAGCAGTCCTATTGACAGTAAAGGGTTACAAGGTATTAACAGTCTCTTCAGGATCCAAGCTACAGTCATGAGCACCCACCGGCTGTTTCTGGCCCGTGTACAGTAAAACAGGTTGACAATACCAACATTGGTCTTTGTAGGCAAATAACAGAAACAAATTAGTGCATAAAAAAACATTACTCTGAACATTTTTTTTGTCTTCCCACCTGAAAAAAGACCTTGAATTTCACCTGCTGATTCTCTTTTCAGCCTCATAATCTGTGTTACAATTAACAAACACAGTTCAGGGGCCCAGGAATGAAAAATGGAAGACAAAGATTATGCATTAAGGGGTCTTCAAAACTTTTGTGGTACAAAGTAATGCATATGTAACTTTGGCATGAAAAAATGTTATTATGCATTATACTTTCTATTTCACATAGTCACCACAAAGATGGTGGAACGTCATTTCAAATGTAATCTAGCCAAAGACTTTAGCTGTGACATTTGCATGAGAGCTCTCAGTACCATATGCAGATACAATTTAATGCACAACTTCTCAAAATTAAAATGTTTAGTTTCATTTCATACAGGACCTGCTTAGTGGATGAGGGAAAGGCTGTGGATGTTGTCTACCTAGACTCTAGGAAAGCCTTTGACAGTTTCCCACAGCATTCTCTTGGATAAACTGACTGCTCATGGCTTGGACAAGTACATTCTGTGCTGGGTGAAAAACTGGCTGGGTGGCCGGGCTCAAAGAGTTGAGGTGAATAGAGTTAAATCCAGTTGGCAGCCAGTCACAAGTGGTGTTCCCAAGGGCTCAGTATTGGGGCCAGTTCTGTTTCATTTATCAATGATCTGGATGAGGGGATCGAATGCACCCTTAGTAAGTTTGTTGATCTCCTTGAGGGTAGGAACCTTCAAGTGTATACTTGAGGTAAGGTAGGATCCCTACAGAGGGATCCGGACAGGCTGGATTGACAGGCTGAGGCCTCCTGTAGGAGGTTCAACAAGGCCAAGTGCCGGGTCCTGCACTTGGGTCACAAAACCCCATGCAGTGCTACAGGCTTGAGGAAGAGTGGCTGGAAAGCTATCCGGCAGAAAGGGACATGAGGGTGTTGGTCAACAGCTGGCTGAACATATGCCCAGGTGGTCAAGATGGCCAACAGCACCCTGGAATGTATCAGAAACAGTGTGGCCAGCAGGACTAGAGAAGCGATTGTCCCCCTGTACTCGGAACTGGTGAGGCTGCACCTCAAATACTGTGTTCAGTTTTGGGCCCCTCACTACAAGAAAGACACTGAGGTGCTGGAGCGTGTCCAAAGAAGACCAAAGAAGCCGATGAAGGGTCTTGAGCACAAGTTTTGTGAGGAATGGCTGAGGGAACTGGGGTTGTTTAGCCTGGAGAAGAGGAGGCTGATGGAAGACCTTCTCGTTCTCTACAACTACCTGAAAGGAGGTTGTAGCGAGGTGGGAGTCGGCCTCTTCTCCCAAGTAACAAGTGATAGGACAAGAGGAAACAGCCTCAAGTTGCACCAGGGGAGGTTTAGATCGGATATCAGGAAAAATTTCTTCACCAAATGGGTTGACAAGCATTGGAAGAGGCTGCCCAGGGAAGCAGTTGACTCATCATCCCTGGAGGTATTTAAAATATTTCTAGAAGTGGTGCTTAGGGACATGGTTTAGTGGTGGAGTTGGCAGTCTTACGTTAATGGTTGGACTTTATTTTCTTAGAGGTCTTTTTGAACTTAAAAAATTATATGATTCTATTTTTCCAAAAAAGATAGATGTAAAATTTCAACAAGAAATATTAAGTTTCCCTCCTGCAAAACTCTGAGGACTATGTTCTTTTAAAAAAATGTTTTTAAACAGGAATGCCCTGTAATACTTATAGTCTTCTTTTGCACTGCATTACAATCAAAAAAATGTCAATGAAGACAATAGCTGGAGACAGTCTTAACTGTCAGACAAAAAACTATGACATTCATGAAAGCTTTAGAGTTTGTGAAAGAAGAAAATCAGCTTGTAGAAACCAAACATTAAATGGAAAAATTCTAACTTGTTTCTACATTATAGATTTGAATATATAGGACAAACTTTTAAAAAGTTGAGCAGATTTTGACATAGAACCTCAGAAGCATTTTGCTCCACACATTAAAATGAGTTCAGGTTGCAATTAATCAGTTCAAGTGGAGAAAAAGAAACAAACTCTTCTCACCCAGGCTATGCTCCTCTTTTTGTCTCTTCTCCCATTTTGAGCTGTCCACGTAGGCCAAAGAAAGAAGAGACCTTCTACCTAATGAAGAAAGAAATCACTAGGTAAGCCAGGTTGCTCAGACATCTCTAAACAAACTAACACTTTAGTATCACTTTTTTCTGTCACATTTACTGAGTTGGATACATTAAACTGTTTTTATGACATACCTGTCAGCAGCAGCTACCATAATAGTTCTGATTTCTTGTATTTGGATGAGCCATTACCTTGTCATTTTTAAAACAGAAAAGCTTTTCCCTATAAGTTTTTTTTCAGCATGAAACAAATCTTCCCAAACTGAACTCTTTAAGAAAATTTTAAATTTGTAAAGGTAGAAAAAAAAAAACAACACAATAATAAAGAATAGCTTCTTTGTGCACACAGACCTTTTTCATCAAATGCTAACAACTACCTAAATTGAGGCATAAAAGCATAAGCAAAAAAGATGAATATGCACAAAAAGGCTTTTCTGTTGTTGTTGGATGGTTATTTTTTCTACCTCTAAAGATTTGTCTGGAAATGAAAGGTAGATGACCATCTGGAAGTACTCCAATTTTTATCACCTCCTTTTTTTGCATCTCCTGTGAACTGCAGAGTCAACTCAAACGTTTTTTAAAGTTTTTTCCAAATACTCTTTGTACCACCTTTGAAATATGCTGAAGATGTTCTAGCTTTTGAAACAAAATAGAAAATGCTTCAGTTGGAAGAACAAACCATGTTTGTGCATCACTCACAGATGATGAGGCCTTGATGATGCATGAAAAAAATCTGGATAAAATTTGTTGAAGGAAGATATAGAAATACACACAGAAGATTGCAGAAATTAATGTTAAGAAACACAAAGTATTTTAAAAATAGACATTACTATGCTACATAGAATTCTTAGCAACTACCTTAAAGCCTTTAACTGAAAATCTATCTGCTACCAGTAGAAGTTTGTTACTCTTGGGTGTGAAACAATTTTTCTCCTTATCATCCTTCTGACATGCAATTATACACACACGTCCAGCTGTGAACATATTTGAAAATTTTGGTCAAAAAGATTTCATACACAGAATTCCACAGTCAGAATGTGAGAATACATACAATGCATTACCAAACAGCTAGAAAATAAGAAAAAGACGTGGTTTTGTTTGGTTGGTGGGGTTTCTTTCAAAGCTATTTCTCCTTATGTTGACAAAAGAGCCTCACAAAAAAACTTGGGTTTGGGGTTTTTTTTAGGATAAACTTCTGTATGCCCACTTTCAGCTAAGGATGCCACTAGCAAGCATGAGGGATAAAAAACTATTTTCTATGGCACAAGCAACTGTCAGTGTAACAGTGCTTTGCTCAGGTAAGCTGGAGGTCAGGGTTGAGCTCTCAATGCCAGTTCACTGCTGAGCAGCTCCAGTGCCAGAGGAAAGGTCAGCGTTTTTGAGACACGGGCATGCATCTACCAGGAAGCAAATCTCTGCTCAGGGAAGCTGAAAAGGCGCAATGAAGTTACCATCACCACTCTTTAAGTAAACATTACAGGGTTCAGGTCAGGATTTTTGAAAAGGCAGCTTTCCAAAAACATCGGTCTCGGTCGCGCTTCTGTCACCTGAGTAATCAATTAGGTTTTGCTGAACACTCACTGCCGCGGATTTGGCGGCCTCCATCCAACTCCAACTCTGTGTGCCTTCCTGTGACCCAAAATGGCAGCTCCTAAGATACCAAGCTATGAAATAGGCAAGGGGGAGTATTTATAAAGAGCAAATTAAGAATGCTCTCCTGCACTGCACACTAGCGATATGCCGTTCTCAGAGCTGTCTTCAATATACATATATATATATATATGTAGGCGAAGGGGGAGTTCCCACGCAGCACGCTGTCCCTGCTCACGCTCCCCACGGCGGCGGCCACCGCAGCCAGCGGCAACCAGGGCGACCCGAGGGCCCGTCCCGCCATGGGCTGTCCCCCGCCGCCCGGTCTGGTCCGGCCCGGTCCGCGCCGTCCCTCAGCGCGCCCCCCCCCCCCGCCGCCGCCTCGCCAATGGACCACCGACCTGCCGCAGCGCTGAGGGCCTTCCCGCTCCAGAGCACGCCTCGCCTGAGCACGGGGGCGGCCATGGCGCCGACGGAGGAGGCGAGCGGTGGCGCGGGGCAGGCCTGCCGGCGCCCCGCCCCGCTCCCGGCCTCCGCCGCCGCCGCCGGCAGGCCCCGGGCGCAAGATGGCGGCGGTGCTCGCTGGCGGCTCCCAGCGGGTGTTACGGGCGGCGGTGCGGCGCTCGGCGGTTCGCTCGCCCGCCTCGGGCTGCTGGGGCTGCGCGCCTGGAGGTACCGCGGGCTGCGCGGCGGGGGCGGGATGCCCGACCGGGGCCCTGTGCTGCCCGCCGGCTGCGGGGCCGACCGGAGTACTACAACTCCCGACAGGCCGGGCGGCGGCAGCCGGCCGTGTGCCTGACGGGCATTGTAGTTCCTGCGGGGGTGCCCTTCTCGGCACGGGGAATGGCGGCCGGTGGGGTGGGTGGAAGGGGCCGAGGGGCCCCCCCGGTGGGCTTTAAAGTGAGCCCGTTGGAGCCGCGGTGGGCGGGCCGAGCTGGTGCGGTAGACCTGTCCTGCGGGGAGTGTTGGCAGTACTGTTACTCAACTTATTCCGTGCTTGCCGCCGGGTGGATACGAGCCATTCGGTAAAAAAAAAAAAAAAAAAAAAAAAAAAAAAAAAGAGGCAACCCCCCCAAAACATGCAGCTTTATAAATGCGTATTTATTCTGGGAGGACTGCAAGGTTATCGAGAGCCTGGTGTGCACCTGCTGGTTGTCACCACCACCACCGCACCCGGCATTCAGAGGCATTTCCAAGGTGCTCCCTCGCCCAGAGAACAAAATGGGGGCCCGTGGAAGGGAGGTGTATGGCAGAGGGCTCCCTGGCGTAGACCCCGTTGGGGCTCCTGACCTGCTGCGCCAGTGTCAGTGGAGGTTTCGCTCAGTTAATGTCTCTGTTAGACCCTCAGAGGTGTGAAGATCCCCCCTGCATGGTGATTTGCCCACTGCTCTTCACTGACTTTCCCTTTAGAGGGTTGACGCGTGCCTGAGGTAAAGCAGGTTGGTTGTTAAAGTTCTCCAGGATGGCCTGCACCCCCCGCGCACACCAGCCATCATATCAATCTCCCCCCTTTTTCTTCAGAGGCCCTCTTACTTGCTTTTACACTGGTTTGTTTCTGTAATGCTGTAAGTTATGAATTTAAGGAAGCAGTAAAATCCAGTGAATTGAATTCAAGAAGGGCAAAATTCCACGGCCCCCAAGCTCTCTGCTGACACTGCCTGTGACTGCTGAGTGACCATGTGGTGTGGTATGCCTGTTCCCCCCCTCCAGGTGTCGGCATGATTCCCGCATCAGCTCTGGAGAGGCCCAGGACAGGGATGGTCATTTGGTGTTAGCCCAGCTGAAGAGGTCTATTGGAAGTAAATAGCAGGGCAATCCAGGCCGATTTCATGCTGGATAAAGTGTATTTGTTTTACTTGTTGGAATTGTTTCCGTTAAATTTAATGGCTAAAGTTGCCAGTTAATGCATTTTTTTCTTCAGATTTTCTGAAGTGTGTCACTAGCATACTTTGCTTGTGTAGAAAACAAGTGTTTTTATTTGTATGGCCTGTTACATTTTGCTAGGGAAATGCAGAAGGAGGATAAATAACTTAACTCAGGTCAATACTTGCTCTTGTTCCTTCATGATTAGAATCATTCTTCAAGAAGCCAAAAACTTAAAAGATTAGATTGTGACCATGTAAACTATTATAGTGACTCTCTGATACAAAATCATTGGTTGCAAATAAAAATCTACTGGAGAGCTGGTTTTGTGACAGCAAAAACTTCACAAATAACATTTGCATGATGCTTTTGTAAAGGAGCTTACAACACAGTACAGTTGAGGTTGGGTCCCAAAGATTATTTTGAGATTCTAGACTCAATGACTGTCTTATCGCTGATGTGTGTACTGCACCAGAACTTCACTAGTTCTGGGTGTTACTACAATCCACATAATAAGCTTTGTGTTGTTTTCCTTTGTCTTCCTGCTGTGTTTGGGTATGCATTCTACAGTAGCAGGGTCAGCACATGTGAGGAAAGGAAGCTGTGCCACTAGTGAATTACGGCAAACAAAGAGATCACAAGACAAATCATTATAAAAGCATGAAAGGGGAAAAGATGCTTATTTTTGTGCAGAATCCTCTTGTACCTTGGCTAGGTGGAGAGGAATGGTGTCTCTAGTTTTTCTGTTGCACATCCAATAAATCTATACATCTTCATCCTTGTACGCATTAACTCTGGAGAGTTGTGACATAGTGCTCGGGTTCTTTTGCCAGTGACATGAGCAACTGTAATTTTTGCAGTCTTTTTTTAGTGTCATGCTGCCAGTGGTCTGGCATCACACAATAATTAGCAGTAATTCATAAAAGCAAAGTTCAGTAGTATTAAAACAGACAGTGTGACGTAAAACTCGATCTTCCTCTTTTTTTCTTGTGTTAGGGAAGCGGTATCTGCTAACAGAAGATGATATAAAGTTACAAGAATTTCAGCAGATGAAAGTGGCAATTAGAAATGAAGTTCATGGCAATAAAGGTATTAATATTTATTTCACAATCATCATTCTCAATTTCAGCGTGAGTCCTAGGAAACAAGACAGTCAAAGTCAGTATAGTATGACGGCAATTGACCCTATTTAAAGCAACAACTTATGTCTTCCTCTTGCAATTTTTTTTTGTAGCTAAAATTACTGGAAGGCTTAGTAGAATGAAATGATATTAGTTATGCTGTTGGAAAACATGGAGAATCTTTCAAGTATTCAAGGTGTTTATGTAAGATGTGAAATGTTTATGTTCTTGCTTTGCCAACTTCGTCAGATAGTCTAATAGAAAATACTGTTTCAGTCTGCAAATCTTGATTCAAGTATATAATCAGCAGAGAAAGATAATAAAAAGCCTAATAGCTACTTAACTAGCCAGAGGCCTATGCCAGTAATTCTCTTTTATTCCGCTCTGTAAATTTAGTTAGCCTATTCTTTTAGATCTTTTCTCCTTTTACCTAATGTAAATTCCCAATTCCAGATGATGTATGCATACGAATAATATGAAAAACAAAATCAGGTTTTCCCTACTACTGAAGGAGCAAGATCAGTAGATTTCTTCTGATGGAGATTTTGTGATGCTGTTTGATGCGTATACAAATTCCTTTCTTTAAGGAACATAAATATAAGCATAAATCTGCCCTTAATATTTAAAGAGATTAGGTAAAACTCTATTTGCTGCGCCTGTTTATTCATGTACAGGTGTTCTAGTGATACAAATTGACAATTGTTCCAAAGGATGTAGCTAATTTTATTTTTTTTTGATGTGACAAGGAAGAGGCAAATAATCAAATTTATATAAACCAGTCTTCTGGGACAGAGAGGGAGTCGAAGTCAACGTGATATTTTTTCTATATTAAGTAAAAGTAGAATTTAAATTGGGCAGTGGTAAGTAAGTCATAATGTTATTACATTTTGCTGTGATAAGGACATACTCATACTTGATACATTGAATTTATTGGTATGGGTCAATCACTCTAGCTAAAACAGGTTTGTAGAAGGCAAATATTTTGCTTTACAGGTCACAGTTGATCTGTTTTTTTGTACAAATCCTAGACTCTGAGAACTGATGAAAACAGTGTGCTAAGCACCTATTTGTGTGAATGCGTGCATGGTTTCTGTACTCCGTGTTTAGTCCTATACTTGAAAGATGAAAAGAAGTAATTAGGGCTAGTAATAAACTTGGTTTAAAAATGGAAAAAGCAGTAATAACTATTCTGTTACACAGAATAGGTAATAGCTATTATTTATTATAGTTATAGTGTAACTATTAAATATAATAGTTATACTATTAACTACAGCAGTTAAACAATTACCTACAGTAGTTATAATAACTATTACATGTTCTTTACAAATGCAGTTCAGATCCCAGGTGTTTTTTAAATTTCTGCACACCTTTGAACACATCACAACCATTATATATGCGTACTTACATATATACATTCTTCTGATTTCACAGGATTCAGCTCTGCATCTCAGTCTTGAGGAAGGACTTGTGTTTGCATGTAGCAACAAATAAGCATACAGTAGCTGAATACATTGTTCTCTGGGGTGATGACTTGTGTAGGTTACTAGCGTGGAAACAGCAGTGACCCAGCAACTGCTACAAAAAAGTTCACTTCCCTGCCCAAGACAGGGGGCAGAGCCATTAGGGGAACATGGCTCCCAGGTGGTGCATGTGATTTTAGTCTTGTGTATGTCTGAATCAGAGCCTTGAGATTACCAACTGAAAGATTTGTCTTTGTGCTTGCTTTGTTACAGGAAAATGTGCTGAAAAGAGAAACCTCTTTTTTGAGGGAAAAGGGAAGCAACTCTAAGTTTATGGCTATGTATAGAAATACATAGATTATGTATGAGACTCTTTGTGTTTGCATCAGTTCTGAAAGAATTTAAAATATCTGTATGAACAGTATTAAGTAGAGGGTTTTATGCTTGTTTGAATGCTGAGTGGGATTGTTTTTGTTGTTTGCTTGCTTTTTAAAAAAAGAACATAAGGCAGAAAATGTCACTTAAAACTCCCTTCCTCTTCAGCATTTCTGTATTACCTGATATATTCCATAACATACACAATGAAATTAAGTTCACGATAAGCATCTTGGTTTTCCAAGTCTGACATGACTTCCTGGTGACACCTGCTTATGTGTCAGAAGCTTTATGCATTTTTCTTGGTGAAAAAAGCAAGCTTTCTGCTTCATTGAATCTCCATGTTTCAGGTACCAAGTATGCAAAACAGGTAATGGAATTGTCTATAGACTGCTGCTATACTGTGTTTTATTTTCAGATCCATATTTTAGAAGTATTAAAGAAAAATTGAAGAAAAATGGAATGATTCTCAAAAATGAATTAAAAAAATTACTGCATTTATGTCAGACTTCATCGGATGTGGAACTAGCTAGAAAAGTTATTTACAGGTATTTTTAACAATCCAGGTAACACTCCTTTCTGTCTTTATTTTTTTTTGCTTTTATTAGATCATCTCAGGTTATATCTGCAGTTGCGGGCTTGCCCTAATTCAGTGGCTATATGTATAGTTAATCCCTGAAGCTAAGGCTGTATTTTCTTTTACTTTGGATCTTTCAATCCTTCAGAGACTCTTAGATCAGAGGAGAGTCAAGCTACGGGAGCAAAGTGGTTTCCACCGGTATGCAGAATGAATGGCAAGCCACACAGAAACGTTATCTCTCAGCTAAGAGGTAGTGATGTGTTCAGTGGCATTTTCCATTTTCCAGCCAAGACACTCCTGGTTATAAACTGGCCTGGACCCAGCAGTGGCAGGTCAGGAGGTTTTGTGAATGAAAGCCTTCCCAGAAAATCCAGTGTAGGAGCTATAAAGAAAGAAGTGAAACAGTTTATTTTTATATTTTTATTTATTTTTTGGTATCGGAGAGAAAAAATTGAGGTATTTAGCAGGTACTGCTGCTAAAATAGACTGCTATTCCTGTGCTATTGCTCTATGCATAGAAGGTAAAGTAGCTGGAAATTTTCATGGCAGACACCCATTCTACTACTAATCCAATGCAGGTTACTTTACTGGGAATAGAAGAGATTATGTATTGCTATTTAATATATTCGTTTGATCAAAACAGTATTTTTTCCATAAAATTAATCTCCTGTTATCTAAATGTCATTGGCTGGCACAGATAGAGAAGCGTGCTTCTGTCATTGCACCTACAGATCTTGCTGTCTCTTCAAAGCTGTTTTCCCTTGACAAATTCTATGCCATGTGTGATTAACTTTTTTTAATCTTTCCAATAGGTACCATGAACAGAATGGTATCACAGCCTTACATAATTTTAAATTTGGGCCCCTCTTTATGAGGCTGTGTTATGAGCTGAACCTTGAAAGACCTGCAGTAGAACTTATCAAAGATCAGGTAATTCCCCTCTATATTTTGAAAATATTGATGTTATTATTAGTAGTCAAATATGAGTAATTGATATGCTACGTATGAGCCTTGCGTGGGCTTCAAGTATATGTGTTGCAGTAGCAAGGATGTCTGTGACATTAATGTAAGGATGCAGATTATATGGGGTTTATTTTTAAAATAGCAAAACAATAATTAAAAGAAAATAAAATGCCAGTTTGACTGATAACTTTATTATTGTAGTTCTGTATAATTGCATCATTTGAATAAAAAGTATTGCTTAAAAAATAATTCCTCAAATAAACATAGCTGATGCATGTTTTCCTGCATCCTGTGTTGCATTAGATCATTCTTGAAAATGAACACTTCTGAGTTTTTATGTAGTAGTCGTCTGAAATCCCTTGGGTTATTTGCAGCAACAGATTTGTCATGTTAATCTGTGCTTCAGACTTCCTCTGAACCATGTAGAGGTGGTATGATATTCATCAGCTCAGGAACTTGGCCATTTTAGTGCTGAAGAAACTTAAGGACTTGTTTTTGAACATCTGTAAAATGCTATGACAAGATATTAATCATGTCCAGTGTAAAATAAATTGAAAAGATTCTGTGCAATAATGTTGTGCTTTCAAAAATCTCTGTTGGCCTGTAGAAAGTCATCTCTATGGTGTTAATTCATTAAGGCGTAAGATACGCCTAGCCAGAAATAGAAGTCTGGCTTGGGCTACTATACTTAAATTGGGTGTGTATAAGAGTATGTGCGTGTTGTGTTTTGTTTTGTTTAGATTGGGATCTATGTCATTAAGACAGGTCATGTAGTACTTGCAGGACTTAGTAACTGATGGATAGTAAGGTACAGTACTACTTCTTCGGACTCTGCTGCAGAAATGTAGACTTAATACTTTTGGCATTTTATTTGGCTACTACAACACAGAGTGTGATTGAAGTGGAATGTAAAATATACTTGCTCTTTCTTCTGCTACTCTGCTTGTCATCACTCAAGCCCTTGTGCTGATCTGTTCATCATTTGATATTGTGATTAGCAAAAAATTCTTTCAGTTTCAGGGTGGTGGTACTTTAGCTCGAATATATTGTTAATCAGCTGTAAGCTGTATTTCTGCTGAGATTTTGGAGTTGTCATTAGTTAGTCACCCCTGCTTGCATTAACTTAGAGGTCACAATCTTTCATTTAAAAAAAAAAAAAAAGATAGTGGGAGTCTCTGGGAAATTTCTGTTTAATTTTAGTGAGCTTTTGACCATACCTGGTCACCAGTATTTTAGAGATTACTTGACAGAGGGACAGTCAGGGAACCCAAAGAGTTAAAATATTGAACTTGAGAAGGTGTGGTTTATTCCAGTAGGAAGACCTGCTAAATGCTATGCACATTAAGAATGCTCACTGTCCTAACTTTCTTTACACTTCCTCCGTTTGTCTGTTTCTTCTCCAGAACTTGCGTGGTTTTTTCTCAGAGAGTACATCGTTCCATATTTTGATGACTATGTTGTTTAAAAAGGGCCATTTTGAACGTAAGTACTGTGTTTGCTAAGGCAAATGCATTTTCAGGAGAATGCTTCTCACTCTGTGTGTGTTTATATAAATATATATATATTTAATGAATATTGCTGATTTGTTTATGATTTTAGAAGGCCAAACTTCATGTAAATCAGTGTAGATGTGAATGAGCAGCACTGTAGCGTGTAATAAAAGTGGGAGGCTGTATTTGTTTCATACTTGCAATGGTATTCTTACCATTCCTAGTTGCACAGAATTGTGATTATCGGGGGGTGGGGGTGGGGCCTGGTTTCCTGAACTATCTTCTCTGAAGGCTTAACTTCTCTTTGGTTTGTAATTTTCCATAGGGTTTTATTTTCTCTGTTCAAAGTTTGGTTTACGTGGTTTTTGGAACAGTAAGTTCTTCAATAATTTTTTTGCAGTTCTGCATTTGTGACAGAGCAGGGAAGAGTACCCTTTTTCCTTTGATAACAAAGCCAGACCATAGTCTTCTCTTGGTTTGTCTTACTAGTGTGCCCACAAAGAGTGGCTACTACAATATTTAAGTCAAATGCTTAAAATCAGTTTGGCCCTTTGTGAGGATAAGGGGGAATCATCTGACCTGGTTGAAGAAAATCTTAAATTTAGTATGGGGTAGGTTTTTCAAGCAAATCCCTTGATTTGAAATTTGTTGAATATGCAGTGCTTGGCCTCTTGATGTTTGGCAAATCTAAGTCCAGCCACTGTAAAAATAACTAGATCAGATCCTGAAGGCAATTTTGTGGTGTAGTGAAGTATGTGCATTATTGAGGTGCTGTTAGATAGTTTGCCTAAAATGGTGGATCGTGTATTTAAAAGGCTTGCTTTCTGGGCAGTTAGGAAGAATGCAAGTGGCTTTGTCAAGTATCTAGAATTAAGTTTTAGATTTGTATGAAAATAATAGAGCAGTAAGGCCAGATGCCAATGTAGATTGAAAAATTCCTTCCTGGGAAGAAATATTTACGTCCAACTGACCCTAAATTAAACTTCTTGAAAAGAAATAGATTTCTGTTTACATTCTTATTTTGAAATAGACTTACTAAGCTCATACCATGTTGATTTTTTTTCCCAGTTACTAAAAGTACAGCCTTAAATTTGTCAAGTGAGTAATACTAATGTGTTTTTGATAGGTGCTTTGGAAGTTCTGGCCGAAATGAAAAAACAAGGTATACCTTTCAACAAAGAAACCTATCTACTTGCATTTGCAATATGCTACAAACTGGTAAGTATTACATGATGAAAAAGTATTTGAAATGCCTTGACTGTATCTTCCCTTTTTTTTTTTTATTTTAAAATTTCCCTATGTTCCTAGTCATGCTTTCTTATCTGGTGCAAGTATTTTACACGTATTTGAGACCTAAATTGCTTCATTGTGCGTGATATGGTGCACATATATAGCTTCCCATACAAACTAATGTCACAAAGCAAATCTCTAAAAAATTACATGGACGTAAGCACTAAGGAACAAATTTGTTATATGATTTGATTAGCTGATAGTATTCTTTCTCTGGGTTCTGTGCATCTCTTCAGACTATATTCTGTGCTTGAGCCTCAATATGGGTTTCTAGTCTGGCTTCCTTAAGAGACAAGGCATATATATGATATGTTCTGTTTATCAGACATCTCCCATCCATTTCTCCCTTCCCCCTCCAAGTAACCTTGAACCTTTGCTGTAATTGCACTCAAATTTGACAAGGATTAGAGTTCTCAAAGGTAATCCGTTCCTACATGCCTGATGAATGGGCATCTGAATGGAGAAAAGAAACCTAAATGAATGCCTTCAAGCAAGAGACAGGCTGCCCCTTGAGCTTAACGGTATTTTTAGCTCAGAGAAAAAGAGCATGAACACAGTAAGAAACTAGGCTATGTAGCTTCTGCAAGTGTTTCCTTAGAACTGTTTCCCTTTTGTAGCAGAGTGAGATCCCCAAACTTTTTTGTTTTAATCTTCCTTTCCAGATTTGAATCAGTTCTGCAATTTGAAATATTAACATAGGCCCTTCCCAAACTCAGTAGGAAACTTTTCTTCAATTTCCCCATGTTTTTAGGAAGAAGGACGCTAGCTGAGGAAAAGGTATACCACTAGATTAAACTTCCTCAAGTCTGTCAGTTAACCATTCAATGAAACTGAGTGGATATGTGATAAAAAGGAGTTGGCCTAAAATGGTATCTCAGCAGTAATTGATGTGGTGCTTCTGAAATTCTCAATTCTAATAATTCAGGACTGCCTTTAGATCAGTGGAAGTAGCAATAGCTGTGTGGCTTTGGTGTTGGGAGAATGGAGGACAGTGTACAGAGCTGAGAAAGAGCTAAGGAAGTTGTCTGCTGTTGAAATCAGCTAGAGATTGATGGTTAGTTTAGGGGTGTTACCAGTTCTACGTAGAAGGCACCTTTTTTATAAAGTTACGAATGTACGTAGACTCTGACATTATGCTACAAACCAGGTTTATAAGCTGCTGTTTGCTACTAGCATCCACTGAGCCAATAATTACCACTTCAAGGTAGCTCCTTGGTCTATACTGTGCCCATTTAGGTGAAGGCTTTCACAGAAAATCCCGTTATTTCTCTGAGGTATCCTTTAATGTGTCTGCTGTAGCTTCTTCGTAAAATTTTTACATGGTTCTTTCCATGGCCTTCTGTCAGAGGGCTTGGATCCATGGCATGTGCGACAGGGAGAGGTTCTTGAGACTTCCGTTTTCTACTGCTTCTGGCCTTATGTGTGTTTTCAGTAGAGAATCTGGCCCATCATTGCTTATTTAGTGAATTGATAAAAATAGAGGAGAAATGTTTCTAAACTGTCACCCACTTGCTTTAACAGCCACAATAAATTAGTGGGTTTTTTTTCGTTAAGATAAAATACTATCAATAAAGGAATAAGCTGCAGTAACCCTTTATGCACTAAAGAGGATTAGGTGGAGCTCTTTCAAAAGTTTAATCTGTTGATTCAGTTGTTAGTGGCAGGAGAAACCATGAAGCTCAGAAGTGGTTTTGCTCAGGATGAAACATAAGAAACTTCAGAAAAAATCTTGAAGGGAAATATCTTCAAGATGCACTACTTGAATATGGGAAATAATGGTGCTGGTATCAAGAACAGATTTTTACCAGAAACCAGGTTAATTCTTGGTTTCTTTTGAATAATCGTGCCAGAGACCAGTACAGAAAAATGTACAAGGCTTAAAGATCAGATTATTGCAAAGGAATTGATGTTTAATCTTTGTACAGAAGTGTTTTAGAGGTCAACTCTAAACACTTCTGAGATGTTTTAAATCATTGTAAGGCACTGGTATCCTCTAAGGTAACGGTCCTTCTTTTAGTGCAGGAAAGGGATATAGGCCTTTCGATGACAAAAAAAAATATTTATGTAATAATAATCAATCTTCTGGTGGCCAGAATGTTTCTAAATTTTCAAAGATCGTTTTTTAAACCACGTTTTTTTCATGTAGTTTGAAAGATATTTTCACAAGCTGTGCAAACCATTGAGCAGTGGCACAGAAGAGCATCCATTAAGCAACCAAAGGATGACACTGTCCATTAAATCATGGCTAATTATTAAATCATTAAATCCGACTGCCAGCTTTTAACTTTATCAGGTATTATTTAAGTTTAGTAGGGGCAATCCCAAGCACAAATACAGGATTGTTGGGGAATGGATGGAGAGCAGCCCTGAGGAGAAGGAGGTGTTGATTGATCAGAAGCTCAACGTGAGCTGGCAATGTGTGATTGCAGCCCAGAAAGTCAGCCACATCCTGGGCTGCATCAGAAGTGTGGCCAGCAGGTCAAGGGAGGTGATTCTGTCCCTCTGCTCTGCTCTGGTGAGACCCCACCTGGAGTACTGCGTCCAGCTCTAGAGGCCACAACAGAGGAAAAACATGGACCTGTTGGAGTGGGTCCAGAGGAGGGCTGTGAAGATGATCAGAGGGCTGGAGCACCTCTCCATTGAAGACAGGCTGAGACAGTTGGGGCTGTTCAGCCTGGAGAAGAGAAGGCACCAGCGAGACCTTATAGCAGCTTTCCAGTATCTGAAAGGGGCCTACAAGAAAGCTGGAGAGGGACTTTTTACAAGGGCATGTAGTGATAGGACAAGGGGTAATGGCTTCGAACTGGAAGAGGGTAGATTTAGATTAGATGTTAGGAAGAAATTTTTCACTGTGAGGGTGGTGAGGCACTGGAACAGGTCACCCAGAAAAGCTGTGGAAGCTCGATCCCTGGAGGTGTTTAGGGCCAGGTTGGATGGTGCTTTGAGCAACCCGGTCTAGTGGGAGATGTCCCTGCCCATGGCAGGAGGGTTGGAACTAGATGATCTTCAAGGTCCCTTCCAACCTAAACCATTCTGTGATTCTGTATTATTTTGTATGGGGTCCAGTCAGCTCTACTCATGATTTCTAGTGTGAGGAGCATTGTTTTTGAGAGCTGGTGGTTTGTGAGATAATACACAGATAAACTCATTGTCTTTTACTATAGACTCCTGTTGAAATTAGTCCCAGCAATAATGGAAGCTTTCTGTGTTGGAAAACAGGCAAATGTCTAAGCTACCATATTAGAATAGGTACTTTGGAAACATCTTGCAAGATTTAACCCATAAGAGAGGCTAAAAATAGCTGGATATTCAAGTTCGCACATACACAGATTTCTTTAATGGTGCTGAGTAGTTCAATGCTTAGAAAACATTGATTTTCATTAACTATCTAATGTAGCTTTTAGTAAGGACAAAAAGTCAGCTTTCTTCCTGATTTCGGAATGATTGGAGAGTGGAAAGGAAAGTGTGTATCAGTTTTAGCATACCGCCAGGGTTGTTTTATCTCTTGTAGAAGCCAAAACAGATAGGGCAAGGTGTAGTTGTTAAAATAATGGAAATTATTTTTGCCCTTTTCTGAACTCTGTAGCTTTGTATGTCCTATTTTGATATTATATTTCTCAAGAAGTGCTGCACAGAATGTGCTTAGTTGGGTTAAGATATGGGTTGCTTTGGTGATATTACAGTATGTTGACTTCTGAATGCCTTCTGAATGTGATTGCAATTGCCTGCAGTCCTTTCGGATCACAAGAATAAGAAGTGCAACTTAGGTTTGAAATTTCTATGCAGGACAACCTGGAGTCTTGCAAAATCTCTGCGAAACTGCTTGAAGAAGCACAGCTAAAAGGGGACACATTACCACTGCGAGCACTCTGCTTTGCTGTGGCAACTGCTCTGAAGCAGGTACAGTACCTTTTTTTTGATTTGTGCCTTAATCCCTATAGTTTTATTGTAGTAAGATAGTCAGTGAAAGAAAGCTAACATAGAGGAAGCATAACTGACCTATGTAATAACTTCAAGTAATAGAACTTTTAGGCTCTCGAAAGAGTAGGATTATAGACAACTACCACACAAAGTGAATGTGAAAATTCTGAAATCTAAACATATGTCTTGAGTCTAATGCACAGGCGTTTTGTGCTAGTGACAATGCCATATAGAATATTTTTAGAAAATGGAAGAGGGTTGGGCAGGCAGGTTAGATGTAACCATTGACAAAGTCCTGCAGATACTGCTATTTAGTGATGGTTTCCTTTAAACAGAATTAAAATGATAATTTAAAATATTTGCACAATCATCTCTTTAAAGTGTTTATCTTGGGAGGCAAACTCAAAGGCTATGATGTGTATTGCCCTTCTGCCTGGGAGATGGCCTGTCTTTCTCCACAGCATGTTTGTTCAGGGGGAGGTTTTCACTGACACGAAGAGGCTCTGAGGCAGTACAAAGTGGAAGATTGAGCAGGAGAATAACAACTAGGAAATTCTAAAGTCTAGTATGTCGTCTGCCATTAATTTGTGTATGCAGCTTGAGGAAATTCTGAACCTTCTCTGCTTCATGTCTAAACAGAAGTCAGAGGCACTGTAAGAGCTAGCAGTTTGGTGTTGTTCATGGATTTAAATGAAGTAGAATTGTTAAAATTTTGTTCCACGCTCTTGTCTTTTTTGGACTGTCTCTGTGAACAGAGACGCTGACGAATAACATCATTGAAATTAATTTATTCATGTGCATGACGGCATGACAGGGCTTCTCATTGGCATTGAGGTTGAAAAACAAAACTCTGTCCCTGAAACAACATGAAATATCCTTGATGCTGTTGCTGTATGTAAAAATCAGTTTAAATTCTTGTTTTGCAAACAGAATAATGCTCCACATTATGCTTAACTATTCCTTAATCTGCATGATCTTTGACAGCACATCTTGCTGTGAGTAAGATGTTTCTTGATCCCAAGTAACAGTGGTTGGTCTAGTAAATGTCAGTGTAACATTTACTGTCTATACAGATCAGTTGATGGCATAGATACAGTACTGCAAATGTGTACGTCCAAAAGGTTAAAAGTGCTGGGCATGATAAATACCCACATTAACATATGCTGCACTTCATTTAAGTACTTTGATGTGTGCCAAACCGAGCACGTGTTTCATAAAATCTTTTATCTTTTAGGTGCTCTCATGCTCAGTATTGCTTACGTGCTTCCTTTCCTTGCTGATCTGGGGCAGGAAGTACTGTCTGATGTGCTAAAGAGCCAGATGACATGGGAACTCTGGCATGGGGTGTTCCTTTCACAGGCTGGATGCTGTTTGGAGTCTGTGGGTCTTGGTGGAGGGGTTCTATGCTGATGCTGGTTTGTGATTCATTGAAAAGTTGTGAAAGACTGTTGTTGTTCTTGAGCTTTTATTGTGAATGCGTGTCACACATTTAACTATATTTTTTTATTATTTATAATTCCTTCCTAGAACGATGTAGCGCAAGCCAAATTTTATTGTTCCCAGATAATGAAAACAGAGAACAAACTATACAGTAATCTTAAAGTAAGTCAATAATCTTAAAGTAAGTATGCTTGCTTTGTATTAGAATCTTGCAGAGAAGTATGCTATACTGGACAAAAAAACTCCCATGTGCAAAGTAACAGAAGGACAGCTTCTTAGTTGCACAGGCTGAGCTTGTTTTTGAGCCAAAAGACAATTTCTGCCAGTTGTATGAGTTACATCCTGAATTGTTAACACCCTCCCCCCATTTTTTAAAATTGTGGGAATGGAAAGCAGACAAGTCCTGTATCTGTGAGTGTAGACCCGTGAACAATTTCTACTTATGACATTGTGACTTTTTGCTTTCTTGCTACAAGAGATTTTAAAAACCACAGCTCCAAGTGGATGCCTTCCTTATCTGTGCTCTGCCCTCTTCAGGCGTCCTTCAGCCCTATGGACCTTAACCACATATGTACATACAACAGTTTTTTTCTTCAATTACCTGAGAGAAAGTCTACTGCATATGCCCTGTAAGTGACCTCTCTAAGATATGGAAAAAAACCCACTTCATTCAAGAACAGCTAGTGCAGCTCCATCAGAGGAACTCTGCCTCCAGGCTCACCCTTCCTTTCAAGGTCCCAGCTGTGGAAAAAAAACCAAACCTCTGTAGAAATCGATCATTCCTGCTTTCTTCATGATTAATGGATTTTTATCAGGACGGCATCTAGAAATAATTTTGTCCTGCTTTGTTTCATGTCTTCCTCAAACACTTTTAAGATTTACGTTCTGATTATAAGTACTGTTTGTATGGTGTGGTTTTATTTTATTTTTAAGGTTCTTGTCCAGCTCAGATCTGGTTCGCTAGAAGAAGTAATAAAGATCTTAGAGGCAGCAGTGGAAGTAGATACTCCTCCCTTTGTGAAAAAAATCGAGTTTTCTGAGCAGGTGGTAAGTATACAGTAGTGAGGAGGGGTCCATGGTGCTTGGCTGAGCCATGGTGATGGCGGTTTTGCTACAGAACTTCAGGTTCCTGAGTTCACCCAACTAAAGTTGTTTGGGTTCTGATGCGTTCAGATGGCAAAGCAGCTGGCTGGCTTTCTATACTGTTGGACAAAGCACTTAGCTGTCCACTTCCCTGTTTTATTGTGTATCTTGCTCTTAGAATCTCAAATTTCATCTGAATGTAGATGAAGCGTTCCCTAGTGGCATTAAATAATTTAATCCCTTGCCTTCTATGCTATTTTCATTTGATGTAAAAATGAGAACAAAGTTCTGATTACAGTGATATTCTTAGTTTGGTAATATTTGCAAAGACCTGTGATGCTAATACAGAAAAGTGTCATATGGGAAATAATAGCCTTTTCTGGTTTACTATATTTTACCATAAAAAATAGCTTTTACAGTATTGATCACCAAGAAGGCTTTCTTCAGAGCACATATATACCCCTATCAACTTGGCAGCATTGCTGCTGCTTTTCCTGAAACTTATTAGTGTATTCATTTTGAATGTGTCTATGGAACAAGATATTTTAAGACTGTGTTAATAATTAAATACTTAGCCTTTCACTGCTGTCTATTAAACAAAATTAATAACTGATATGTAAATAACAAATACCAGGTGGAAGGGGGGCATACCTTTCAAAACATAATCCATGTATTTTAACTGCTATGTTGAAAATAATTTTTTTTTTAAGCAGCAATTCATTTTGTAAATTCGTTGCAATAAAAGTTGCATGTGTCAATGTTCTATTTTGATTTTGTCTGGCAAATTTGTAACAGTCCCTGAGAAGACTAAGCATCAGTTCTAACCCATTCCATCCTCAAAAGGTTATTGATCAATAACAGTTTTTAAGAGATTCACTTATACTTGAGCTCATACTCTATGTATGGCATACAGAACTTCTCAATGTTCTGTGTTCTATAACCTGACTTATTGATTTGTACTGTACATTTAGTGAGATACATAATAATAACTAGAATTGTGCTGATCTGGAAAGTAGATTCCAGGAAGCAATTACATTTCTTAGTTTTAAATAGAAAATAATTGTGTTAGTCTGTATTAGGACTGTACAACTTTGAGGAAGTTTTAAATCTAATAAACTGTCTCTAATAGGTATCCAGTGCATTTCCACCATTGTCTGGTGATGTATAATGTGTGCTGCGTAGACTCCTCTTCTTACGAGTCATTGCATTAGCCACATATGTTGTGTACTTTTTTTTTCTTTGAGCGATTGCTTATCTTCAATATATTGATTGAATGAGATCTTCACTTGCTGAGCTGTAACACAGTCTGTCATTTTCTCCTCCTTAGCTGGCCACAGTCAGGGAAAAGATGGAAGAAAACCCCGACCTTTCTGTCAAATTAGGAGATATTTATACGAAACTACAAACTTCAGGACGGATAACCATGTGCACACTGGAAGACATGCTTTTCCAGATTCCTAGTTCAAAGAAGACACCTGCAAAGCTTTTACATCGGAAGCAATTGGGCTATCAGGCTGCTAAACAGCTTCGGTCAGAACTATTGTTGGAATAGTTCAATATTTGATGGCAAGCTGAACTACTGTTTGAATCTCTTAGAAGTCAGGTTCAAATAAAATGTCTTCTCCCCTCCTCCACAATGAGCAATTGTTTAAGTTGTTTGTGCAAAACTGCATTTTAAATACAGATCATGTAGCTTCCATGTTTCAATTTTGCTAAAACTAAGTCGTGATCGTCAGTAGTGGTGTGTTGTTCAGAAATGGAGTGATAGAATGGTTTGAGATTTTTCGTCAGGCACTTAAATCATGATTTTCCTATGCCCAATGTCCTGATGGAAATGAACAAAATAGTATGCGTATCTGACCTGACTTCTGTGGTTCATGAGAAGAAAATTCAGTCTTCATCAGATGTGATGTTCTGACTGAAAGGCTAGATGCAGTCCAGAGTCTAGATAAAAGAGTATGGAAGTGCTTTAACTGTTTATTCAAATTCTCTCCATCTCAAGAGAATCAAAGGAAAGCAAGCATCTTTTGTTCCCTTTAATGTCTGTCTTCAGAAGCAGCATATTAGTATGTTTTTTCATATCAAATGTATCATGGAAATGCTATGGGAGGTAGCATGGTAACCAACTGGTTGTTTTCTCACTTGAAAGAGATTCCTGAACAAAAGTCAGAGCCTCATATTGAGCGGCCGCTTATATTGCTTCCTTCAAATTTTCTGATATTAAGGCTCCCAGGATAAGCAGATCTTGATACAAATTTGCAACTAAGTCCTAACAAGTTTCTTATAGCAAGTACAATGACTTTTTTAGACTAGAATTACACATCATGCACATAATTCATTCATATGCAGAACAAGTGATGGTAAAAACAGTACAGAGAAGCTTCATGTTAACCCAGCTTTAATGACTCCAGGCCAAATATGATTGGTTCTAGTAATAAAAAGCTGGTTGTAACTATAAGTCCTGTATACCCCAAAATCTTTTCTCATTGACCATCCAGAATAGAAGGAATTGGAAACAGCTATACCTTGGCTGGCACTCAGGTACTTTCGGTTTGCTTGTGCGTATGGAGTGATGTGCCCATTGGTACAGAGCTTAGCAGTCCTGTGAGCACAAGAGTAGGTGGAACCCAGCTTGGTACTGTCCAAGTTGGACCACCTTCTCCCTCCTTTGGCTTCTTTTTATTTTTATTTTGTTTCTTCCCCCCCTCAAGCAAGTGTCAGAACTCACAGGATTGTTTCTGTGAATGAATCTGTGCAATGCTATGTGAAACTTTGCTGAAGCCAGTGAGTGAGTCACTGAAGAAACAAGAACCAATCCATGCAGAAATGCATCTTTAGCCATCCAAGCAAATGTGGCTACAGCAGGTCAGAGGTTTCCTTCTGATGCTCTAACACTGTAACTCCTTTCTGTCACCAATGTGTTGTTAATACTAAAATACACAAAGGTGTTACAAAGTGGATCGAATTTCATGCAAGTGTAAGTGAAGAAGAATTTGAAGTTTGTATCACATTTTTGTGAAATGTGTGCACACTTTTTATGAGGGGTTGCATATGTTAAAGTGCTACATACGTTAGTCTAAGAACACAGCTAATTACTTGTTCTATATTATAGTGTAGCATGTATTTCCACACATAATTCAGGTTTTTAATTTTAACCATTTTCTTTTCCCTCAGCTGGGAATTTTTTCAACATTTCCAATACAATACAGACCCAGTCTTTTCTCCACAAATAAATTTACAGGATTTGTAAAGGCTGCTTGCAGTGTGGCAAGGATTAGTTTAAAAAATATTAAATTTCAATTTACTTGGTTGGTAATGTCAGGAGAACTGTTTGATGTAAAACTACATTTTTGTAAGCAATAGTATATAGTTTGACCCATTTAGCCTGTTACATAGCAAATATATAAGGTCGATTCTGTTTAATTTCCTTATTTGGCACTTTCCAAGTTGTATTAATTGCAAGAAGTTCGTTCATCCTAGAACTGAGATGCATGTGTTTGTTGGTTGGTTTGCCTGTTTTAATCTGAATTGGTTAGGTTTCTGACTGAGGCTATATCCTACCTGCAACTGAAGTAATGATAACTTCTATTACAATTGTAAATATAGGTGATGTTTTGCATTCTTTTTTCTCTTGACTACTTGTTTTCTTGGGGCTAATTTTCTCAAGCTAACTATTAAGTCAATAATTTGTTTTAAAGAAGCACCGTTTCTTTGTCTTGAGAGGGAAGGGGGGTGCCTGTAAGGAACTAACAATACTTCAGTAGAAAAAGAAAGCAGGGACCCAAGAAGGATTAAAGGGTAGTTTCAAAGAAACACAAACAAAATTCAGTCAATTAAGCATTTGAATATTGAACGTTGCTCTGGAAGTGTTACAGAAGACTGGTAACGTCCTCCCTGAGGAAAAAAGGTAGGAGGAAAGAGCAACTTCTAATATTTATGCAGCTGATTTCAAACAGTCTAATTTGCACAGAGTTGTGCAAGTTGCACAGAGGCTTGCTAATCAGGAAAGCTTGGATTTGAATGTGTATTTATAAATTTACCTTTTTGGTGTATCAAAGTCCTGAGTGCACTGGCTTTTGTGCAGAAGAGTCTTCAGCCATGTGCTTAGGTTAGTGTGTTTAGGTGTGGCTGGCTTCTGGTGACCCAGCGCCCAGGATCACCAAGCCAACTTGTCTAAAATTATGCAAATATGCAGCGGTTTTGCTGGGCCAGAGTGGCTGGAATGTCAAGGGCTGAGGTGCTGGAGAGCATTTTTTGGAGACAGCCTCAGAGAATAGCATGCGTGCTATATTATTGCAGGGTGTGGCATAATTCTACTTTGCTTATATGGAGCTTTAATCACGGATGAACCTTGACTAGTATTAAAGAGAAGACAACACTCTGAAATTCAATTAATAGTTTGGTTTGGGGTTTTTTGGTGAACAATCTGTAAAAAAAAGGTATTTGCATTTTGAAGTGAATCACTGCATTTTTTTTTTTCTATGTTTTACTGCAAGAGACTTCTGTAGGAAATGCTGCTTAAAGCTTTGTATAGTAAGTAGCTCAGATGAGGGTCTGAGGGCTCTTTTGGGTACCGTTATGTGGGAAGAGATTGCTGTTAATCATATTCAGATACTCTTCCTGCAACAAAACGAAACGTGAGGTTTGTGCACGTCCTCGCACTCCAACAGCTTTTTGGAACAGTGATCCACGAGACAGCAGGTGGCGTTTCTTGATCATACTTTCCTATGGTTGTGCTTTCCAGGGATGACTTGTACCTGCAGTGCCGGTTGTGTAAAGGCAGGGCAGAGTGAACAGTTTGCCCTATGTTTAACGCATGCCGTCTTAAAATGGAAAATCCAGGCAATTAGTCAGCAGCCTCGAATGCTTGATGATGGGCATAGACCGCAAACCTACAGATTCACAGCATTTTTTTTTTAAACTCACTGCATTTATTGAAACAACTTTGCCAATGATCACAATGCAGTTTTTACAGTATTCTGTGGAAATACTAATCAATGACCTAGGCGACAGTCTGCTGATGTGACTTCTAGCACACCAATGACATTTATAAAGGTTTACTTTGCTATACCTTTAAGAGAAAGTTGGGCACCTTTTCTAACTTGAATTGTAAAAGAGATAATTTTTACATTCACATGGGATCTGGGTTGTGTGCAGCCTTCAAAGGACTATTTTTCTTCTGCTATAGATGCTTCTGCTTTTCTCCATGGCTTAATACCTCTTTCTTTTTCATATTCCTTTCCACAAGCATCTTGAGTCTTAGTAAGGAAGGAACACTTCCTCTGTGCCTTTCCCAAGTTAATTTTCTGCTTCAAAACAATAAAAATGAAGGTGAAAGGCTTAGTCATTGCAGGGAGCTCAGGAATGCTTCCAGGCCTCAAGAAGAGTTTTCACGTATTTAACGAACCTTCTACACAAGTTTAAATAACTTTTGAGACAAAGACTTGTTAGAACTTTGCAGCGCTATAAAAAGTATGATAGCTATAGTGTATAGGTCTAGAGCTATTCAGCTTTGGATTTGCCTTTTTTTTTTCCCTTGGGGTTGTTTCAGATTGCATCCTTCTAAAAATTTCTCTTGCAAAATAAGCAGAGACTTTGTTTGTTTGAACACATTTTATTTGTTTAGCCACATCTGTTGTGGCTGCTTACATGCCCTTATGCTGCCACATACACCTTAGCAAGTTTATTAAGTAGGTGTTGCCCATATAGCCCCTTCCTCCTCTGTTTCTTTTCTTCTCCTACTTATAAGCAGTGTCTTGAACTCAGCAAATGTCTGATTGTCTCCTCCCTTTCCAGGCACCTTAATTTCATCTGATTGATAAATTTAAGTAGCAAGAGGGATTAGGAAGGCCTAAAACTATGACTGGCACTGGCCCCAGTGTGTAATGTGAAATGCTGCGCTGTTTCCATATCTGTCTTTGCTTATGCTGTTGAAGACAGTCAGCTGAAGACCTTCAGGAGCTTTTGGTGTGTCTGTGCTCTGTGCAGTTGTTTGGACCTCCTAATAATTACAGCAGCATGTGCAGTGGAAACTGAGATAGTCTGGCTTCACCTCCCCAAGCATAGATGCTGTTTTTTGCAAATACTGGTGCTCTAACTACCTACAAACCCATTTGTATACTGCCAGGTAAGGTCAGCTCCCAAGTCCCTGTGGCAAGCAGCAACTCAAAATAAACACAGGAGTGCTGATATCAGAGGGAAGCTGAGTTATGGACCATCTGTGCAAATCAGACACATGGGGTCAGAGTCAGCTGAGCCTGAACATGGTGTCTGCATGAAAGGTAAAAAGAGTGTGATAGTTACAGGACATTCCCTCCTATGGAGACGAAGGCAGTCCAGAAAGCCCACTGTATCCTGGGCTATGGCCAGCAGGCTGAGGGAGGTGATTCTGCACCTCTGCTCTGCTCTGGTGAGACCCCACCTGGAGTACTGCATCCAGCTCTAGGGACCCCAACATAAGAAGGACATGGACCTGTTGGAGCGGGTCCAGAGGAAGGCCATGAAGAAGATGAGAGGGCTGGAGCACCTCTCCATTGAAGACAGGCTGAGACAGTTGGGGTTGTTCAGCCTGGAGAAGAGAAGGCTCCAGGGAGACCTTATAGCGGCCTTCCAGTGTCTGAAGGGGGCCCACAAGAAAGCTGGAGAGGGATTTTTTACAAGGGCATGTAGTGATATAAAGAGGGGTAATGGCTTCAAACTGGAAAATGATAGATTTAGAACAGATTTTTCACTGTGAGGGTGGTGAGGCACTGGAACAGGCTGCCCAGAGAAGCTGTGGAAGCTCGATCCCTGGAGGTGTTTAGGGCCAGGTTGGATGGGGCTTTGAGCAACCCGGTCTAGTGGGAGGTGTCCCTGCCCATGGCAGGAGGGTTGGAACTAGATGATCTTTAAGGTCCCTTGCAACCTAAACCATTCTATGATTCTATCATAATCTGACAACAAATCTGGAAGTTGTGGAGGTGCTGCCCAGGCTTATTCATCCTTTGAACTATTACCCCTTGCTGATCTTCCATGTGGGTACCAGTGATGTTGCTGGGATTAACCTGGCATGGATTAAGGGTGGCTACAGAGCACTGCGGATGAGGATGAAGGGCGAGAGGGGCAGGTGGTGTCTCCTCAATCCTGTCAGTGAAAGAGGGAAATGCCTAGCAGAAGTGCACTCATCCAGGGTGTTGTGGCTTGGCTGCACGGCTGGTGTCTCAGGCAGGGCTTTGGCTTCTGTGACCACAGTCACAGTGAGGGCTGCTGACCTGGCATGTGGTATGCGTGACAAAGCGTGGCACAGGTGTCTTTGCAAACAGGCTTCCCAACCTAATTATGAGGGCTTTACATGAGGTATGCCAGGGAAGGTTACCATTACCTGGAGAGAACTGAGGGCACAAAAGGCAGAGCAGATGTGTCTGGGAGACAGCACGACAGGGGATGATCTCACACTTCCCCTGTAAAGGCAGCACAACTTGGGACCCATCTCAAATGCCTGTGTAGCATGAGGAACAAACAGGAGGACAGTCTATGCACAGCTGCAGAGCTAAGACCTCATTAGTATCGTGGTGATGTGGTGGGATAGCTCTCATGACTAGAGTGCTGCAACGGAGGGTTGCAGGAAAGGCAGGGGTGGACAGGGATGGCAGAGAAGTCGAGCTGTTTATAAAAGAGTTGTGTGAATGGAACTTTGCCTTGGAACAGGTGATGAACCAGTACTAAGCTTGTGGGTAATGATCAGAGGACAGACCAGCACAGGGGATGCTGCAATGGGTATCTGCTACATCCCATTTGATAAAGAAGAGGGGGTGGGTGCAGCATTCTTTAGGCAGCTG
This sequence comes from Vanellus vanellus, assembly GCF_965231255.1. NCBI lineage: Eukaryota > Metazoa > Chordata > Aves > Charadriiformes > Charadriidae > Vanellus > Vanellus vanellus. The sequence goes on from NC_138908.1 coordinate 59,855,489, forward strand.
GAGAAAGTCTCAGTCACAGACTGTAGTACTCATCGGCATCTTTAATCACCCTGCTGGAAGGGCAATGTGGCTGGGCACAAGCAATCTAGGAGATTTCTGGAATGTATTGAGATAATTTCTTGATGCACATGATGGATGAACTGATGAGGGAAGGTGCTCTGCTGGACCTGTGACTCACAAGTGAGCAACAACTGGCAGATAGCGTAAAGGGCAAGGGCAACCTTTGCTGCAGCAACAATAAGACTTGTGGAGTTTAAGACGCTGAGCGGAATAAGCTAGATCCAGGACTTTAGAAAAGTAGGGTTTGGGTTGTTCAGGGACCTGCTTGCAGGATGCTGTAGGAAACTTTCCTGGAAGGAAAGGGTCCTAGGAGACCTGGTTGATCTTCAAGGGCAGCCTCCTCAGAGCACAGGAATGATCCACCTCAATGCGCAGAAAGTCAAGCAAGCTGGCAAAAGGCCAGCATGGGTGAACACAAAGCTCTCAGCTGAGCTCAAACATATAAAAGATGCACACAGAAGGTAGAAACAGGGACAGGCTACCCAAGAGGACTGCAAAGACATTGCTCACATGCGTAGAAATGGAGTCAAGAAGGCCAAAGCTTAGCTACAATTGAAACTAGCAAGGGAGGTAAAGGATGGCAAGAAACGTACACTGGCGGCAAAGGAAAGGTTAAAGAGAATGTGGACATGCTGGTCAGTGGGGCAGGGGAACTAATGACAAGTGGCAGGGAAAAGACTGATGTCTTTTTGCCACCAAGGTAGTCAGGGGAAGAAAAGCTGAGAGAAATGTGTTTGCTCAGCCTTAAGAAGAGAAGGCTCAGGGAAAATCTTGTTCCTGTCTACAGCAACCTCATCAGTTGACAAAGAGAAGGTGGAACTAGAGTCTTCTCAGAGATGCATCATGATAGGACAGGGAGCAATGGACACAAGTTTAAACATAGGCCATTCTGATCAGGTCTCAGGATAAAAGGCGACCAAACCCTGCAACAGGTTCCCCAGAAACAATGTAAATTCTCTGTTCTTGGAGGTCTTCCATGCTCAACTGGACATTGCTCTAAGCAACCTGACCTGATTAGACCTGCTCTGAGCTGGGGTTTGGACTAGATGACCTTTGGAGTTTTATTCCAAACTAAATTGTTCTGTTATACACCTGGGTGAGCTACAGACTATCCTGGCTTGCATTCCCCCACTGAAACAAATGTACATGAAGATTTTGAACTCCCAGCATGCCACCATGTAGCTGGCTTAGTAGCAAGCTTCTACACGTTTGTATAGACAAGGCTCTCCTTTTAGTCTCTTCTGTACCAAGGATAGTGGTCACATAGCTGGGGGGGGGTTGCTTGGTCCCCCTGCTCACTTGGGGTGTCAGGGTTATGAGTTACAATGAAGGTTCTGGACTCAGACCTGTCCTCTCTGCTGCCCCTTTGCTATCCAGAGCATAGCAGTGCAAATTTGCAAATCATATGACAATCATGTGCTGTATAAATAGGCAAGATGATAGCTAGTCTGGCTAATTCTACCCTGTGGACTGGAAATCACCAAGTTTAGCTAGTATTAGAATAACTATGAGGTGGCCTTGGGAACTCAAGAGTCAGCAATGATCTGGTAAACATCCTGAATGGGCATGAATAGTCTTTTCACCAATTCTTTACTGGACCTGTGTTATGCTGTCAAACATTACTCTTTTATGGTGGCAAACATATCTAAAATCAAATGTCCAAAATTTTGGGGGGGAATTTTAAAGGAGTTCAAGAACACTGTCAGATACTTTTATCTATGGTGGAACTGTAGCACATTTTATTCCTTTTCCACAGCTTGTCTGATTCATATTGTAAAGTTCAAGATTGAAAGGGATAAGATCCACATTGTGTTGCTACCTGGACTGTTCTAGACAGAATTGGTGTCCTCAGCCTCTGATTCAAATATTCAGTTGCTAAATTCTCCATTTAGACCCATAATTATTGCTACTTGCCTGGTTTGTTTGAATATGACATCCCTCCTGGTATTCTGGCTTAAGATGCTGGTACAAAGTTTTCACAGACAGCTCATGTATAGTCTTTTAATTTCACATGCTGTCAGCCTTTATTTGTCTTCTAAAGCTTCATAATTTGCCAGGATAAAAGAAAACACACATCTCAAATGAGCTTTGCTTTACCATATCAGTAAGAGCAGGCCAGTAGAGCAATGGCCTTAAAGTTTCTTGCTATCTTTGGAGTAATTTAAGGGGACCTCTCCTTTTCACACACAATTTCAAAGCAGGTAATGATGTGGACTAACACCGTATTACCAGCAGTCTGCTCTAATTTTCTTACCAAATAGCCACAGCTCTATGTGCAAGTCATACTTACTGCCTTCTCCAGGAATGAGGCGGAAGAAAAAAAGTGCACTCAGTCCTGTCAGACACAAAGCTTTGACATAGCTGCTTGGGCTGATGGCATCCTTAGACAGGCAGTGTGACTTCTGTTCATCTGAAATATCTGGGGCTCTTTGTTCCTGGAGTCCCAAGAGGGTGAGTGCTTGCAGCAACCAGCCCCCACATCCACTCTGGCATCTACTCCAAAAAAGAAATTGTCCTCTTACTTTACATTAAAGATGGCTTTTTCACGGCTCTGTACTCAAGGTAGATTGTAAGATATGTTTTTCATGTCCAATTTCCTAAGTCCTGAGCGGGTCCTTGCTTTCAGTTTCTGTGCAGTTAAGGGAAGTTTGTGGGGTCTCAGTCCCATTGACCTTTGTGAGATGCTCGAAGAGAGATTAGGACCTCGGTCATATCCAGAAGAAACGGCAACATCCAAATTAAATAGAATATTACCCACCTCCAGTCTTGCCTGTGCCAGGTAATTCAGGCTAAATACCATGCAAGAAATTACCCCATTTACTTTAGGAACAGGAAATTTCTTGTAGCAGGAGACTTGGCAGCACCAATCTTGATGGAAAATTTAAAAAAAAAAAAAAAAGGAAAAGGTAACTTAATAGTAACATTGGAAACAGCTGAGAGTGCAGTGTGAATTCCCAGGTAACAACTCCCTGGTAATTACTCCATCTATAACTACTTAGAAGTGCTGTAGCACTTCTTTCAGCTTTATGGCAGTAAGCAGACCTTTCTCTGGATGTCAGGATTTTAATCATGATTTTTTTGTTGCTGGCTTAACTGTTGGAAAGAGTGGTCCTGCCCTCCTTTCAGCACCTTGTGCTGCAGACCTGGAGCTAAAGAGTCCAGCATAACTTGTTAGAACAGGAAAGGGAATCAGTTCACAGATTCACTTTACCTAATCAAAAAAGTCCTAAGTGTATGGTTGTGTATGGTTGAGCATTTGCAAAATAGTTTGAGAAACTTCTCATCCACCTTCTCTATAATACCATCACTTGGGAAGGGGTAAAGGGAAGGGAGGAAAAAAAGGAGAAATAAAAGGCAGAGACATTGTTGAGAACTTCTTCTTTATGTTTGAAGCTTTATCAGTTCTCACATCAGAATGACAGAAAAAGAGAACTGTGATGGAGAAAGGATGATACATCTACAAAATTGCCCTAGTGGTTAAGTACTTTCAGGGGAAATTCAGACCACAGAATCTGCTCTGCTGCACTTTTACTACCCTTTGGAAGGGTTTAAGATTTGTAAGTGTTGGCAAATGAAAGCTTTGAAAAATGCCTCACAAGAAGTTAAAAACAGTGTATGCTTGATTTTAGAAAAGAACCTGTGGTGGCTGTTGCCCTAATGCAGCTCTTTATGGCCAGCCACACAGATGAAAACATCAGCATGACAAATTTTAGGCCTGAAAGTTTACACAGTATGCACCTTTGCAAGGGCAGAACTGGTTGGGCTGCAAGGCATTTGTCCCTCAAGTTGCTGTGTATCTTCCTCTGCTATGGGTATCCAGACAATGTATTTTTCTACCTTGAGGAACGTGATGGAAAGAGTGTGGTGCCTTGTCATATTTGCATTATCAAAGCCAGTTTTAGATTTTTCGTTTCTTTTACATATATTTGTAATCGTATTAGTGACACCTATGTCTTGGGTTGATTTTTTTTTCTTGCAAACTAATCACAGAACTGTAGAGTAACTTACACGGAAAGAGATTTCTGGAGGTCATCTTATTCCACCCCCATTACATATCAGCAAAGAATAGCACTGAAATGTTAAGTTAGAGAAAGGAAATTCAAAGCCTTGCCTGTGCAATTTATAGCCATGTGAATGTAGCTCCCTTTTCTTCCAGTGAAACCAAGTTTGTTCTTTCACTATTTATTAATTTTAAGAGCCATATATTTTCAGTTAATTGTCTTGCTTCATACCTGGTTATAGTTAGCTTTTGTTGCTGCCTACTCCTAAAATGACTGTGCTCCAGACTCAGTAAAGTGCTCTATGTATGGGCTGAGAACCTGTCTGAATCAGGGCCTGTACTAGTAACTAGCAAGTAGCATTTATTGTTTTCTTCCGAAGCAAGAGTGCCTAAAAATATCCTCTGATCTCCAGAGTGAAGCGAAAAAGTGTTCTTCCATTGACACATGATTTTAAATATCTCACCGCTGTAGCATCATTTTATTCTGCCCACAGTCTGTTTCTTAGCTACTGGCTAAGTATAATTTGTCACCCTCTACTACAGGCAAATCTTTCCTATCAACTAATATACATTCGAAGTCCCATTTATTTCATTAAAGTTCTTTTTATATTTACACTGTTCTTTTAAATGTGTTTTCATCAGGCTCAGAGTAGGTGTACAATGTCCCGAACCATGTCAGGACTTCCTGTGTCCGTTATTTAATAGAGTACCTATATAATTAACATCTTTATTTCCTATAAGTTCAAGAGATAGGGTGATAGTTATGTGTTTTTTTTCCAAGGATATTTGTCTAAAGACCTCTTGCCAAATCATGATGACATACTAGAAATTTCCAGATCATGGAAAGAGTTTGCATACTGCCAAAATAGCAGCAATCAGAAGCAATATCCCAGTATGGCTCTGATTATTCCTTTGTGAGATGTATCATAGAATCATAGAATGGTTTAGGTTGCAAGGGACCTTAAAGACCATCTAGTTCCACGCCCCCTGCTATGGGCAGGGACACCACCCACTAGATCAGGTTGCTCAAAGCCCCATCCAACCTGGTCTTGAACACTTCCAGGGATGGGGCATCCACAACTTCTCCGGGCAGCCTGTTCCAGTGCCTCACCACCCTCACAGTGAAAAATTTCTGCCTGATACCCATTCTAAATCTATCCTCTTCCAGTCTGAAGCCATTCCCCCTCATTCTGTCACTACATGCCCTTGTAAAAAGTCCCTCTCCAGCTTTCTTGTGGGCCCCCTTCAGATACTGGAAGGCCACTATAAGGTCTCCCTGGAGCCTTCTCTTCTTCAGGCTGAACGACCCCAACTGTCTCAGCCTGTCTTCAATGGAGAGGTCCTCCAGCCCTCTGATCATTTTTGTGGCTCTCCTCTGAACCTACTCCAACAGGTCCATGTCCTTCTTGTGCTGAGGACTCCAGACGTGGATGCAATGTATGTTGTCTATAAGGCTTATAAGCAACATAGGACTTGCTGCGCTATCTCTTCGCCCTCTCTCAGATTTGAATGTCCACAGAGCAAACTGTTTTCTTCCAAAAGTGAACTTCATCAGTCAGAGGTTTTCTGTGGTCCCAAGATGACATATATGCTTCTTCTCCCTTGTGCTCACATATAAAGCCAGGTGTGATTTTTTTCCCCACATTGTGTTCTGCTTGGTCTTGTTCCTTCCCTATCATTTAGCAAGAGGTGTAACACTGTGCTCAATTTACCAATGAGAATATAATGCACGTTATTACACTATTTTGCTTGCATAAAGGCTTAATCTTCCTGTTAGCTGCAGGAAATAATTTACACATGTGGTTTATGTCTTATAAATATTCAAGGTCAGGCTTTATAAATAGTGAGTCAGGCCATTAGTGTGTGTTTTGAGCAAGACTGCTCATTTAATTAGTCTGGACTTTTATGCAGACAGCCTGGAAGCTGCAAGTTAGAGTCATATTGTGCTGGTCTTCTGCTTGGCTTCTTAATATTTCTTTCCTTAAACTTGCAGATTCAGAAAGGAGGCCCATGAAAACAGAGTGGTGTGAAGAGGAAATGAGAACTGCTTCTCCGTGTCAGAAGAAAACTACGTCAGTGGGTGTTCATTTCATCAGAGCTGTTTTCCTACCCTTGATGCAGTCAAAATTCCTGACATGAATTAGGGCAAATCAGAGAAATGAGGAAGGGTAGTAAAAAATCAGCTGGTTCATAGGTATGCCGAGAATGTTTCCCGGCTTTTTCAACACCTATGATGTCCTATTAAATAGCCCAATATGCTTCTGATAATATATTCTTTAAAAAGAAAACACATAGAAAATGACTGTAATGCTGCATAATGGAATCAGTTCACTATGCAATGCAATAACTTACACAATTTTCTGTGAATGGCATGAGTAACTGCCATCTCTTTCATTCTGAGCACAAGCAGAGACATATCCTCTGTACGCTTGCTGCAGTGACCAGAATAAGTAAGTCATGTGAGAACTGAAATCTGTTCCTTAGTACCACCTGAGATAATTTAGCCAACTTGGCCTCTGAGTCACTAGCCAGAAAGACTGAGGGGCTAAGAAGTAACATCTGTGTGATGGGATTATGCAATATATTTTATAGACAAATATGTACTCAGAGCCAAACTTTTGATATTTGCCTCAGTTTTGGAGAGACCGTCTCTGGAAATTTAGCGACTGATTTTCAGATGCTGTTACACATGGATTTTCTGTGCTGTCTGGTAGCTTAGAGAATCTGGTACATGTAAGAGTGTCCCAGGAATGAGGAACCCCAGGCTGGATGCCTTTTGTAAAAGTGTTGACGGTTTTGGCTTGTAGCTGTACAGTATCTCGGTGACTTCCAGCTGTGAAATGAATTAATAGCTCCTGGCAGTCAAGTCACATGCCCACTGCAAGTATTCTTAACCAAGCTGTTTTACTTCCAAAGCCCTTCCTTGTGCCAGAAATAGAAGTGCAGTAGGATGATGGGAAGCGACGTGATCTTGTAATTTTCCTACATGCCTTGCAAATCCAAAGACCCTGAAATCTTGACAGTTTTTAAATTCCAGCATAATTAGCCTGAAAACTCCATAAAACCCAAGGTGTTTGAACATTTCCATAAAACACCTTATCTTGGAATAGAACTACTTTTGTATTACAGCATCCTAATAGGCTTCATTCAGATATGTGAAGCTCCTGGGCCTTCATAGAAACTCAAGAAAATACAGAAGCCAGACCTCCACCGGTAGAAATTGTTATATGTTGATTTGCTTCAGCACCCAGTCTGTACACTTGGTAAATGTGGTTAAAAGGGCAGCTCGGAGAATGCTGTTGTTTAAACAATAAGCAGAAACATAATGAGTGAGAATGCTTCCTGTTTCCCTAAATGACCCTAAGGGAAAAAATGAGGGTATAAAACGGAGAATATCAGACATTCTTAAAAAGTGCCCTTTTGAGCAACAGAGACAAATTCAGTCCAGAAGTACAGAAAAAACCCACAGTAGATTTGCAATTTGTTGCGCAAAGCTAAATTTATCTTATTTTCTTCTTCGTGTAAGTGAATAAACCCTATATTTTTTCTCAGATTTATGCCTCATCATTGGCAAGGTTACTTTGGTACTCCCTGACCTGCAAGGAAGCCATTCTTCTTGTATTGATCTTTATCTATGCACATAGTTTTCTCTTTCTCTGGCGAGGCAGTATTACCACTAAGCACACACCTCATGTTCTGCCAGGTAAGACAGGAGGCAGCGACCTTTACCTCTGCTATAGATGGATCTTTCCTTGTGCGTCTCACAACTAGTGCTGCTGCCTGTAGCTGCAACCATTCTCTATTGTTTCTTGTTCCTTTACATTTATGGAATAAACCGAGACGCTGAATTCACCATTTCTACAGCAAAATGGTGGTGAAGATGTCTTGGTAAATCTGGACCGACCCATGTCACGTTTGTGTAGGTAGACTGCGACTGCAATGATTTTTACTGATGGATTCAAATGTTTGTAAACTATTAAGGCCAAAGGGCTTTCTGAGAAAAGAAAATGTTCTGCTTGCATACTCCCGTGAAAGCCAGCTGGTTCCTTCTGCACTTCCTCTCGGGAATGGTAAATGTGATACTGCTCTTCTGGCACAGAACAATTTTTTTGTGTGCGTGAACTATATGTTGTAGTTATAGACTATGAATTTCAGCAGCAGGGACTGGGTAAATACACAGAATAGTATTTTGCTCTTTCATGGGACCATATAGTTGCATGTGCACTTTGAAGCATGGTAGATGAAATAATGGGAGATCAGCTTACAGTATTACAAAGCATTTACAGCTGGAATCAGGCCTGGTAATAGGGATATCATAATGCTGAATCAGCACCAGCAGAAGGCAAATGAAGGCAAGATAAAGCAAGAACTGTTCAAGCATTGCAAAAAGAGCTGTATCTCAAAATCTCATATGTCAAATATAGAGCGACAACTTCAAGCAAACTCTATGTACATAGAAGAAGTCTTCTGCAGCTGGGGATCTGGATAGCAAGTGGTTGTTATGCTTGCTATTCTGCAAAGCAAAATGTAATCATATATCGCAGAAAAAAAATAATTTATTTCCGGGAGATAATGTTTCAACTAGTCAGTAGTTACTTAAAATTTACTGAGTCCATTGTGTGTGACACATAAATAACATAAATTTCCTACGTACTGTGGAGGTAATGAAGTATATAGATGAGGACTTAGGATGAGTTAATGTTTCTGAGTAGTAGAGGACTACTGAAAGTTTGTCATTAACCCTATAAGCACTGTTTACCTAATCCAACTACGTGCAATATTTTAGGTATTTTCAACATTGTTCTGTTCTGTGTTCAACATCTGTAAGACAAAATTTCTCAAATGGACTCTTTGCAAGTAAATATGACTTTTGATTTTTATTACATACCTGATGAATTCTGTACTCCGCTTCCAGATATTCTTATATAGAACAGGCATCTAATGGCTAGACTGAACTTGCGTGTACTTAAAAGATGCTCTGCTTCAACTTCACCACTGTTTTTGCAACTTCATTTGTCTGTGACCTTAGTTTGAGCTATCAGAAGAGATAACATTGAGGAAACACCTGGCGGTGTAAAAGGTTTTCTTCACAGAATTAAAATTTGTCTTACTGTGACACAATAAAAATATGCCCTCTATCATTTTCAGCATGAGAAACTAACTCTCAAGAACTTCACAAACTGTAATTCTGTCAAAGTGATTGCATCTTCAGAGTGGTTTCAAAGAGTAATGGAAATACAGAATAATTTTATAAATTTATGTCTGGTTTTAAAGAAGCCCTGGAGCTCATAGTGACCTTCATCCTTATACCTCTACACATGAAAGAACTGTTAGAAGAATTATGTGGTTAAAGATACTTTCTACTCTTGACTTACAGTACACACATTACCAAATAAAGATATTTTATACTCTTGACTCACGGTACACACATTACCAAATTGCTAAATAAAAAACAAATACCCCGTCATAATTACTAAACATGATGGACTTTTCTATTCTGAATATTTGTTATACAGTTTTGCACTGGTACCCCAAGTTTGGTATCTGTGGCTCTCAGTAGCCAGAAGTCCAGTATTATCTGAACCCTATATTTAGAAAAACTCCTGAAATGTCTGAAAAATGCCCACATACTGCACCAACACATTACAGTGAACACAACTGAAACTTGACTTCATTAAATGCAAAATCAGAAAGTCAGAGTTACCTGTACTTGCACCTTGTTTCTGCAGCAGGACTGAAAATAGTCCATATATCACTGTAGTTATGAAAGTTTCATCACTGAAGGAGTGATGCTCCTTATGCTTTCTCTGAGATCTTACCTCATGCAATGAAAACATTATTTTTGCAATATATTTAAGATGCTCAGCCATGAAGAGTGGCGTTGTGTGGAATCTGCAGCTTGTCTGGACAGGTACTGGTGGCAGCTAGAGATGCTTTAAACTCCACAACAAAAAGCTTAACCATTCCAACCACTTTCTGCCAATACTTTGAACATACAGGTTTTGAAACTTGTACTTTTAAAATTATTCCTCTGGAGTATGTGATTGGAGTGAAGGTGGTTTCCCTAAAAATAAGCAGCTATGCAAAATAAATGGTCATCTTTTACCAACTGAGAGGTAGACACCAAGACACATTCACTATTTCTACTTGCCTTCACAACAGCAAATCTTGAAATTTGTCATTATACCATGAAAATATGTTTAAGTATTCCTGATTATGCACCCAAATTTTGCCTTTTCTCATTTTTTCTAGCTTCCAGGTGTTCTCTTAGCTGTTTATCTATTACAACATTTAGATCTATTACAACATATTACAACAATAGATCTATTTAGATCTATTACAATATCTCTAGATCATTATGAAATATTTTGGTTCTTATTGCAGCTAGGAAATGTCATACTTTTGCACATTTCCTCCAGGTCTGGGTTTATTGTTGGCATTAGAGTGGACAGATTTCAGACCAATTTAGTACACAGAAGCTTAGAAATGTGGGCTGGCAAGGCCACTGGTAGTCATTCAATCCAATTTCCTACTTGAAGTAAGACTGTTTCTCAGAGTCACATCAGCCACAGCATTTTCTAGCCAAGTCTTGAAAAATTCCATGAACTAAGACATATGTCTGGGCAACCTGTTCCAGGGCTGAACTGTTTTTTGCCATGCTTCCTAAAGCCCCTAATGTACAACCTGAACCTCCCAAGCCACAATTTTTGGTCACTGTCTCTGTTACATCATCTAGTAGTACCAAGAATTGGTCTGTCATCTTTGTAACTACCCTCCAAGTAGTGACAGGTAGCTGTTAGATCACCCCTTAGCCTTCTCTTCCCTAGGTTAAATAAATCCTTCAGCCTTTCTTCACAGCACATATGATGTAGGCTCCTGATGCTGTTAGTAACCCTCTACTGGACCCTTTCTCTTTTGCCCACATCCTTCTTGAAGGGAGATGAGTAAAACTGGAGGTGATATTCCAGAGTCAGCCTCACCAGCACAGAATAGTGTATGATAAAAATTTCCTTGACCTGCTGGCTACAGTTCTCCTAAAGTAGCCCAGCACATCGGCCAGGTTTGCCTGATGTGCAACAAGAGTGCTCTTAGCCAGTCCTTTCCCAGCCATACCAGTGCATGGGCATCTTCCACTTTTCTTTCTTGAAACTTATGAGCTGCCTGTTTGCCCAGTCCTTAAAAAAAAAAAATAAATCTTTGTGCTGAGACTCTGGAATTCATAGTCTCAGCCCCTAAATTTGGTTAGTGCCACATTTCAAGTATGTTGCTCAGGATGTTTCTCTGCATCTAGAGATCCTCTCCTTTGAATCCTCCATGGCTCCACCACTATTGATTTAAACCTCCTCTCATCCATGTGTTATATAATCCCTCATGGTTAATGACATACATGGGGACTTTGAATAAACAAAATGTATAAATCATTTGCCCTCTTGTTCTTCACAGATTTTGTCACTGCTGAAGAAAGAAAAGAAGCCCATTCCCATTGGGTGAAATAGAAATTGGATGTAGACTACATGCAAAGAAGAAGAGAAACCTGTAATTTATGGAAAAATGCCTTTGATAGTGAGGGTTGGATTTTTCCTATAACAAACTTGGGCACTTGCTAACTCATTTATTATTAATGTGCTTTTCCAATATACATTAATGTACTTGCCTTTACAAGCTGCATACTCTGGTTCTTCTTAATTTTCCTATATGGGAGAACAATAGCAGGAAGGAGAAATATGTGTGTATTATTTAAACTGAGGAAGGGACAAGTGCAAGATTAAGTGACTTCTAGTTCAATAGCACAAAATGTTTACACTAATTCAAATGGGAACCACTTAGATATGTGTTAAGAAGGTATTTGCAAGAACTGATGTCATGCAAGGATAATGATACATGAGCTATTCTAATATATTTACTGCAAGGTACAAGGAAGTAACTACAATATCCTGAGAAAGAATGCAATGGAGATTTGTTAGAGCATGTCAGGCATTCATGGGGTCACATGGATGCTGGAGTCGGGGCAAACAGCTCTGAGATCTGATGAACCAGAGATTTGGTGCAATTATTTTACTTGGTGCCCCTAATATCACACAACTATAGTTAACATTCGTAAATGTGTGTGGCTCTCCTTTATTATAGGAATGCTGTAAGGAAAAAAATGCACCATCCACATTGTTCTATATGTTTTATAACAATAATAATTTACATTGGGTATTCAAACATATACTTGAAATGTTCATGTGAATTAATAGCAGCTTGCAAGCAGGCATTTGATTATTAGAGTGACTTGAGGCATTTTACAAAGCATACATAAGTGTCATTAGTTCTATCTTTACTGCAAAATGACAGGACTTAATTTTCAGCTAGGTTCCAGTGACTCACCACACCTAGCTTTAGCTGACAGACTGGAAATGTTTTCTAGCTAAACTGCTTTTAAGCAGAAAACTAAATTTTTTGATGAAATTTTACCCCAAAGATTTTCTGTCTTCCATGAAGGGGAATAAACTTTTCTTTTCTGGCCAAATCATGGAATTCTTTGAAATCAGTAGAGGTTTCCTTTGTGGTTGAAGTTCATTATATTTCAGCTGAAATTAAAGACTTATTTTCTGAATGGTGTCTTTGTAAATTGTTCTCTGTCAGCAATAAATAAACTACACAGAGGAGGAGAGTACATAGTGCCTTCCCATAGGCTTCATCCAGCTAGGGATCCCGGACAGTAAAGAAAAACAGCATTCTGACTGAAAAATCTGTTCCAAATGTGACTGTATTGTACCACCTGGAAGGAGCCATAAGACAGTGCAGGACTCCTTGCATGGGCTCCTGTTCTTCCTTTCACTTATTTGACATGATCTTTGAGTTTTTATACAGTACCTGGTCAACCAGACAACAGAAATCAGAAGCTTTAACTGAGTATAAATAACAGGGTCAAAACTACTGGCTGAGAGAAACAGGCAAAAATCAATAAATCAATATGAATTTTTAGCAGCTCAAACGTCACTGCTTCAGAAAGTTTAACAAGGACAGGTCCAAAGTCTTGTTAGAGAACAACCTCCTGCAACACTACAGAGGGTGGGATGAGTGGTTGGAAATTAACTTTGCAGAGAATATTTATGTGCTGTCTGCAACTGCCTCGTGGGAATATATGGAGAAGACAGAGCCAGACTCTTCCTGCAGGTGCACAGTGACAGGACTGGAGACAACAGGCACAAATCAGAACATGGGAATAAGAAAAAATTTTCATTGGAAAATTTCCATTGCACCAGAACGGGTTTCCCTGAGAGACTGTGGAGTCCCCGTCCTTGGGAGCTACTCAAAATTCAACTGGTCAATGTCCTGAACCATCTCATCTGTTTGGATCCATTTTGAACAAGTAGTTGGGCTTGATGACCTCCTAAGGTCCCTTCCAACCTCAGTTATCCTGTGATTCTGCAATTCTATAAATATTGGGTAGTCTTCAGCTGCAGAAGTTATTAATACAACAGATCTATTTTCCTTTGTCAGTGAGACAAGTTGTAATTTCCATGGTAACAAGGAAAATTCCTCTCTCTCAGTTTTTCCTACTTGTTAGATTACCATATTTTAAGAAGACCTAACTGAAGGTGGAGGAATTCCTGATTACTACAGGATTATCTTTTTTTTTTTTTTCCACAGTGCTCTACTATTCAGTTACGCTATCAGATGGGGATTTTGGAAGACAACATTCAGAAAATTGTCTGCATAGTGGCTGTTGGTGCCAGAAAAAAATATGGAGAGACATTTCATCTTCTGTGTGTTGCTTATTGCACAAAAGTAGCTAGAGAAAAGGAAACTACTCTGATCTCTTTTACCAGAGTCTGACTGGTGACCTCCCACATGAGAACAAGCGGACTTCAAATGAGTTATTCCTGGTTTACACTGTAAGAAAGCAATCAAGTTCACTGTAAGGAGACAATGAAGTTATATTCCTAGGTTTAAAACTACTAATAAAAACCAACAAATAGTTAAACATTTAACATGTCTTGCTGTGGAGAGGAGCAATTAGGCTTTAGATATCTACTGCAATCTTTTATTCTGTTGCTCTGGCTTTGTGTTGCTTTTTGTCTGATTTAGAAAGATACCCAGTTTCAGCGGTGTCTGCTGTGCTGTAAAATGAAGGCTTTACTAACTGTATTTACCTTAATAGTTTTCAGATTGCATCCCACATAGCTACAAAAAGGGAAACATCAGCTATATTTACAATGTCAAGAAAGACAACATTATTTTTCCTTAAGCTTTCATCTTGTTTGCTCCCTTAAAAACACTAAAAATGAATAGAAAAGAATTTCCTGGGGAAAACTCTGAAACACTTAGATAAAATAGAAGGAAATGACAGTGAAAGAGAATGACAGGCGTGTGTGTCATGGATGGGGGTGGGAGACTTCAAATTATGAAGCAGAGGGTAAGAAGCAAAGTGTTTCTTCATAGTCAGTGGCTAAAAAGTCGTGACACTATTAATCATTTGTATAGGACAAGAAATGTGCATGGCTCTGTACTTGAAAGATAAACAAATAGATGGATCTGTCATGGGTTTACATTTTAAAGGAAGGGGAAAAGTCAAAGGAACACAGTACTGTACATGTAACCATCACAGCTTTCAAGTTTTAGGGAACAGTTGGAGTTTTTATAAGGTCAGGAGTGACTACAGTTGAGAAACACTTTCTGAGTAACTTCTGTCAGAAAAAGCTGTTTCCAATCAACCTATTTCTCTCCTGCAAAGCTGTACTGATTTTAGTGAAAATTTCTGCAGTCAGACAGGGTTTTACTTCAGAAAAGATTCAGATTGCATTTTGGAATCTGTTCTGGGAAAAAAAAAAGTTATTTGATATCATTAGATGATATTACGTAAATAACGTTAATTTGTGCTTGTAAGTGTTTCTGGGCACCTGCTAGCTTATGTTTCTTGCCATCTTTAGCTCTTCATCTGTCTAGTGTAACGTGTGACTTAGATTTGATTTATACTGAAACATTTTGGGAAGAAGAAGTTGGTATATATGCTACTTATCTTTATCCAGGTAACTTGGCTGCTCACTAGGAAGCCGGTCTCCTTGCGTCACCAGCAGAGAAAGAGATGTAAGTGTGTTTGTTTTCTGTGATGGTGATTCACAAGAACAGGGAGAGTAGATTTGGAGCCTGAGACAATCACTGCTCTCCCTTTACTAAAAGCGGATCCTACAAAAGCTTGAGCTTGGAAAGCATTTTTCTAAGGCAATGTGTCAAATTACTTTTCAGTGACACAAACAATAAAACAAATATCAAACTGCCATTCTCATTAAAGGGGATTTCAGCCAGCTTTAGGACCAACCAAACAGCTTTCTCATGCCCCTCTCCCATTGATGAATTAAGCCATCTCCCCTACTGGATTCCTAAACTGGACTAGCAAGGGATATGCCACACTCCCAAGCAGAAAGCTTTTGCTAAATCACAGTGTTTATGAGTCACATCTAAAAACTGCTGCTGCTAAGAGCAAACTTGGCAGAGGCATCACATTGTTATACCCTTCTGTTTTGTATATCATCAGCTGGAGTTATTTTTCAGAACAATCCTGAATGCCTATTACATACTGCTTCAAGCATGTCAGTATATATTAATATTACACTGACCAGCCATATTTCATTTTCTTGGATCTCATGAAAGAGTCAGGGAGGTAATATTTATGTTTTAGACATGCAAGGTGACCCTCAGGGATGTGAAACCAAATTAATAGGTTAGGTAAACTGCATTTAATTCCTTCTTGTATACTGCTTTTAAGAACTAAACTTTTATGTAGCTTAATTCAAATTCAAAGGGAATTTAATCAAATCAGATTCACGCTACGTTAGCAGCTACTCCAAAGCTGTAAGAATGCTTCACTTCAAATGCACACCTTTATGTAATTCAGATTCATCTTCTCAATTCTGATCATGTCGTCAACCTGCCAGATTAATTCCTGCATATTCTAAATTGTTTTCTTGTAATAAATACAACACTTCTAGGCTGGAAGATACTGGTAGCTGTCAGGGTTCATAGTTTTGACATATTGGTGACCTCAAACCTCCATATAGCTAGCTAGTATACTCTCATATAATCTCACTGAAAAAATAATTAAATCGCCTTTTGCTTAGCAACAAATGAAGTGGTAGAAACTGTTGCCCAAATCACAGACCAGCAATGTGCTACGGGAAACCTGGACTGTACCAGTGAAAAACTTTCTCTGGGACATTTTGCAAACACAGCCGATGGGTTCAGACAAGATTGTAGAGCTGCACGTGTGTGAGCGTGAAGTCACCTAACAAAAATGCAGTCAAAAAAGAGTCAGGGCCAGCCAAGGAAGTACCAGCAGCATGGCCCTGGAAGAAATCCAAAGAGGGAGAGAAAGTTCTAATTTTGGACAGAATGCTGGCTTAAAACAGATTTGATTTTCTGATCAAAGAAACTGCCTCCTGTTGTTTGTCCTTACTGTATTCAAAGAGACAGAATTCTGTATACTTTCTTTGTAAATAGAGAGCAACACACCCCCCAAATCTCAAACTCTCTGTATTTAACTTGTTTTACATCAAGAAACTTGGCTGAAAGGAGAGTTATGTGCCTGGGGTACTTGATATTTAGTTCACAGCTATTGTTTTTCTAAAATCTGCTGCCTTTGTTAACTCTGTTCCTCAGTGTCTCTTGCACAGCTGCAAATGGGTATTGATCTTTGGCAGAAAAAATGGTCAATTCGAGAGTCTAAACACCACTCATTTTTTTCTCCTTGCATATTGTGCATTGATGAAAACAGCAGAACAAGTTACCATTTTCTTTCTCTTTCTGCACTATGCCCTGGCGATGTGGAGCACCCCTCTAGAAAGGCATAGAATCACAGAATCATAGAATCATCTATGTTGGAAAAGAACTTTAAGATCATTGAGTCCAGCCATTAACCTAACAATGCCAAGTCCAACACTAAACCATGTCCCTAAGCACCACTTCTACACGTCTTTTAAATACCTCCAGGGATGATGACTCAATCACTTCTCTGGGCAGCCTCTTCCAATGCTTGATAACCCTTTCAGTGAAGAAATTTTTCCTAATATCCAATCTAAACCTCCCCTGGTGCAACTTGAGGCTGCTTCCTCTTGTCCTATCGCTTGTTACTTAGGAGAAGAGGCTGACTCCCACCTCACTACAACCTCCTTTCAGGTAGTTTAGACAACAAGAAGGTCTCCAGGCTAAACAACCCCAGTTCCCTCAGCCATTCCTCACAAAACTTGTGCTCAAGACCCTTCACCAGCTTCTTTGGCCTTCTTTGGACACGCTCCAGCACCTCAGTGTCTTTCTTGTAGTGAGTGGCCCAAAACTGAACACAGTATTTGAGGTGCGGCCTCACCAGTTCTGAGTACAGGGGGACAATCGCTTCCCTAGTCCTGCTGGCCACACTGTTTCTGATACACCCCAGGGTGCTGTTGGCCATCTTGACCACCTGGGCATATATTCAGCCAGCTGTTGACCAACACTCCCATGTCCCTTTCTGCCGGATAGCTTTCCAGCCACTCTTGCCCAAGCCTGTAGCACTGCATGGGGTTGTTGCGACCCGAGTGCAGGACCCGGCACTTGGCCTTGTTGAACCTCCTACAGGTGGCCTCAGCTCATCAATCCAGCCTGTCCAGACCCATCTGTAGGGATCCTACCCTACCTCAAGTATACCCTTGAGGGTTCCTACCCTCAAGCAGATCAACACTCCCACCCAACTTGCTGTCATCTGCAAACTTACTGAGGGGACGGTTAGCACAAGGTCCTCATTCCTGGGAGAAGCTCCCTGGGTGCTGGCCTGGGCTTTTTTCAGCCAATGTGAACCCACATCCTCCTTTGTGACACAGCAGCGTTGTGAGAACACCCCTTGCCTGAGCTCACCTCTCAGTCTTCTGGGAAGATAACGGAAATGATCAGCACATTGTGAAAGATGGTCATGGGGATCTGACTTAAAAAAAACATGGTCACAATGATGAAGCAGCTTGGAGGGGACCTTATTGTGCCTGAAGCATGATATTCTTCTATGAATACTCTATTCCTAATGTGGATTTCTTATCTTTTTGGCTTGGACAAATACACTGTACACTACAGAGCCTACAATTGGGTATTAACAAACTTCCAATGATTTTCCCTAAATGTTTTCTTGTCACTGACTTTGATTTCCAATTACTCAACTGAGCAATATGGCAGATCTCCAATATCTACCACCTTGCTTTCAGGGTTGGAATGTAAACCAGTCCCACAGCTACAGCCATAATACAATGGTGTAACAACCAATGAGAATGAGTAAAAATGATGAGAGTGTGAGGGTATGAGCGGTAATAGAAGATCTTTGTTTCAGTTGGAAACTAAAATATAGGCTCCCCATTTCTTTCCTCCTGTTATTCCGAACCTCTCCTTCCCCTTCAGAGAGGGAGCTTAGGAGACTTTTATACAAACACATGGCTCGAATTGGTGCCTTGGTGTTCTTAGATGGGACGGATAATTCTTCTAACTTGCTGTCCTCCAGGAAGAATATTGTGCATCAGCTCAAGTGACCAGTCTAACTCATTGTAGGTTGATGTAGCCTTTTTTTTTTTTTTTTTTTAAATAGGATTAAGAGTTTCCATGAGGACAGAAAGGGAGAGGAAGAAAGTGATCTCATATAACCAGTTTAACCCACAGATGAAGAAGCCCCTTTTAATAGGTTAGCATTCTTTACAGCAAGATGAATGTAATCACAGTGGCACTTAGAATTCCAGTTTAGATTACCACCTCCCGTGGACCATTTTATTCACCAAAGATTTCCAAATCACATATTTGCATATGGGGTAAGCGCTGCTATAGAAGCTGTAACAGCAATTCTCTATTACAAGTACTCCTTTCTATCTTTCCAGAATTTGACATGGGTAATAATGTTTTTGCTACTGGCTAGCACAATGAAGCTGAAGTACAGCCTTGGGTCAAGACCCATATCTTTACAGGGTCAAATTGTTCTTTATCTAGCTCAGCATCTTTGACTGCCTGCAGTGCTGCTCAGGCAGAAGAAGAAGGAAGTTTGCATGTCAGGAAGATTGCTTCCTATTGCAGCATGAATAACCCAACTGGTAGCAAGTTGGCTGTGTGCCATTCAAAATTGAACAGCCAAGTCATACTGGGTCAGGTTTGCACTTTAGCAGGGTTATGCTGTCTAGTCAGACACTGGCACAGGAGCATTTTCCGATCAGAGTCTGCTCAGCCGTGGGAGGAGGAAGAGAGAGCAAAGGAAGTTTGGCGGTCAGAAACCTTGTTTTATCTTCTATTGTGAATAGCCAACTGGCAGCTGGTCAGGGATTCCAAGTTGAAAGGTCTAGTGGCACCTGTTTTAGGTACATCCCTTCCTCAGTTAACGGGCTGAAAGAGTAAGCGTCAGGCAGCAGCCTCAACTGACAGCTAAAGCCGTTTTCCATTTCAGCCATGTGGTGGATTACATTGATCTGCAGTTTCTGTCATGTACACCCTGCCTATGGGCACACAGCTCAGGTTGATATACTCATCACCAGTGGATGAGACGACTGGTGTCTTGGCTGTTAGGCCCAATCTGCTGCCCATTAAAGACAGGGCACAGACCTCGAATGCTGTTCGTACGTGCTGAACTGGCTCCATGAGGTTCCTCTGTACTCTCATATCTGTTACGATTGGTTTGTGGTAAAGTGAAAGTCAGTTCTTAAAGTCAATTCTATTTTCCTGTGGATCATGGTTTTAAAATTTACCCTTTTAGAAACAACATCCCTGAGATGGCTAAAGACAAGATAATTAAAACTTTCATCTAAAGGTGGAGAGTGCAACTGAATCTGCCATAAATAGGAAGCTACTGTTACTTCCTTGCACAGTGAACCTTAACATATTCTTCAGCTGTACAATTAGGGCAGCAAGCAGTTTTGCTCTATATTTTCATTCAGTCTTATAGACTGACTCAAATAACGACCTACTGCTTCCCACTTGAAGAGAGGATGTGCCAGTTGTATCTGCATAGAGGAAAGAATAAAAAACAAGCAAAAGGAAGAAAGAGTAGAAAGGACAAAAAGAGTGCTAGAAAAGACATGGAGCACAGTCTGACTGCACTTAAGGCCAGTGATGCTATTCCTCCTCTCACAAAGGAGAGCTCTGTAATAACAAAATGCATACCCTAACAGAATATTATTTGGATTGTAAAGTCAAATGCTCAAAGGTTGGGGGAAGACAAAGTAAAGATGGTGTGAGGAGGAGGGTTCTGACCAGAAGAGGAATGGGTTTGAGTGCCTCCATGGGTGTGGAAACCACGTCAACTCAGCCACTCAACAAGGGAGTTTCATCAGTGGGAGCAGTGAGGTGGAGAAAGGCAGTGAGGATGCCCAGAGGGAAGAAGCCCTGTTTCTCCAGTGCTTGGAGGAAAAACTGAGGTTTTGATATGTAACTTTGCTTTAAACGTGTTGTAAACCTGTAACGAAAAATGAGAAGAGGAGCTTAAGGACTGGTTATTCTTGCCAGATGTTTTCTGGAGGTGCTAGGAGAAGGACTTGTACCCTGTGGTGGTGAATGACCTCAGAAAATGGAGGCAGGACTAAGTGCAGGGAGAAGCTAGAAGATGTGAAATACACAACTGTGTCTCAGTTATGACTGCACATTTCTCCCCAGATGAGCTCTGGGGCTGGTTTTCAACAAAGCTGGTTGCTCCCAAGAGCATTCATACTCTCCTGAAAGGCATATTTCTTAAAATAATTCCTGCCAACTCACAGAGCAGGTCAAAACAAGCCTTATCTCTTGCATCTGCTCAGATTGAGCTTTATGAGAGAAAGTATAAGTTGTTACTCATGGTAGTGGTAATGCACAGACGTAGTGTAGTCCATATTTGTACGCCTTTTTCATTGCTACTGGGCAACCCTGGCAGCTGTGGTGTGGCCGCTTTGACCCTGGGAGCCATTGGGTCCATTTGGAGCTTGTTACCCTCTAACGTGGTGGGGAAAAGCTTCACAGCTTTCTTGTAAAAGTGATTGCAATGTCTTGCACCCCGGAAGACCAAGCTGGAAAGCTTTTGCTCAGTAACCCATTTGTAAAATGCAGTGATCAGGAGGTACCAGCCAAGGACATGCCTTGGCTGGAGAGGACAGGGCTGGAGGGTGAGGGAGGTGTGGTTGCGGTGATGGCCTTGCCTCCAAGCATGCTTCAGCGTAACTGAATCAGGATATGACAGTACAATATAAGAAAAAAAAAAAACAAAACCACAGAGTAGATATTTAATTAAATATTTTTGGAGGGTTTTCAAGTTTGAACAGTGTAGGATAGCTTTCTACTTGCTGGGCAACTAGGCCTTGTCTTCATGTTAACATCACAAAGACACTCTAAAAAGAAAGACATTTTAGGGATGTTTAATATACAGGTTGGAAGGTGTTTAATATTGGTAAGATTACCTATTTCTTTATCAACCTAGATCTCCAAAATGATTATGTTGTCTTTCCCTGCTCCTCTAACTTTTTTTTCTATGAGTCATGGCAATTCAGGTTGAGATTTTAAGGTCAAAAGTTGAAAATAGTAGAAAACAAAAGATTAAAATGGGGAAAATCTTCAGATGCACAAGCAAATATGTCTTTACACAACACTGTAATTGAGGTGCTTGAGTTGCAGAACAAAGAAAGTCGCAGGTTATTTTTGGCTAAGGGATCTTCAACTGTGCACTTACAAACCAGCATTTGCTGAAGAAGAGTAAGTCTAGGTTTGCTTTATGAAGCTGTTGTTTTGGGATGATATGAACAGGATGAGATGACCCTTCATATCCTGATTGGCAGGATTTTATGGTTACTGTCAATCCAAAGGGATTTTTTTCATGTGTCTTTGAAAGAACTCACATTTGGAAATGGCTGCATTATAAATTTAGTCTGTCTGACTAGACTGCTCATTCATGGGATATAAAGATAAAAGAGAGATTAACAATCTTTGTCCACTATGAGTGAATCTGTGTGTTCCCACTGCCTGCTATTACTCACATACACAGTCTGTAATCTGAAAAGTGCAAACCCCAAAACACTGAAATGGTTTTTTTAAATCAATCTAAAAATGTTTAAATCTGCATTTGCTTAGAAGCAAGGACTAATGTGCTGTACTCGTGGTGATACCTCTTGAAAATTATACTAAGTGCATCTGGCTCTGTCATTCTGTCTGTCTGTCACACTGGGGTATTTTTTTTCTTTCAAGCATTTCATAAGAAAAGGATGGAGATGGCTCTGCAGCAGTAGTTCAGAGTAGATAACCCTGAACACTTAGGAATACCTGTAAGGAAGCTGATCCGTGGTCTATGCACTAGAGTCCTGAAGAGTTAATCAGAAAAAGTAAAATGGAAAAAAGAGGAAAATGTTAAAAAAATATGAAATAAAAAAGCAGAACACAAGAAAATATAATTTGCTGGTTTGCTACATCCGTCAAAAATTAATGCAAGTAATCACTTGCACTTATTCTCCCCAGTATGCATGATAACATCTACACAAAAATTGTTTCTACATGGAAGCCTAAAAATGCAGAACTAAAGCCTTGGAAAAATAAACCTGGAAGTATGTGATTGTAAGAAACTGAGGAAGCAGGTCAAACCATCTGCAAGGTTATTAGGCTCCTGCAATGAGACTACTGGGGCAATGGAAATGAAAAGACCCTGCATTATCCAACAGGGTGTGAGTAGTTGGGTGTTTTCATGCTTCACAGGGATTGGATCTGCTAAAAAAATTCAGGCAGAGGGACCACTGACCTCACTGCTGAAATCAGGCATGTTAGTAGATATCCTCATCAGTTGTTCATTAGTGAAATGGGTGCAAATATCTAAAATGTATTTGTCCTACAGCTGCGCGTTACAAAAGAGTGAGTGGAACAGGCTGCATGAGCATGCCTCATCCCCTTCAGAGTGAAATTAGGCAAGTTTGATACACTTAAGGATTATATAATTAAAATGAACTAAATGCAGTGGAGTGGGTGACATTTGCTCAGTCCTGTTTCATGATCCATTCTGCTGGTTGGCTGTGGGGTGGTTGCCTCCCACAGAGTAATAGTAACAAGTATTTATAAGCTACTGTTGTCGTAAGCAAACATTTCTGCCAGAAATTTTTCAGAGTGGCATTAATTTTGCTGGTGTCTAGTCTCGATTGCTCATGTAAAGTCTACCTCATACAAGCCTTTTAGAACATGTAATATAGTTAATCCCAGTTTAATAAAAAAATCTCATTAGGGGACAGCTTTTAATTTTTTTCCCTTACATATTTCTTTCTAAGCTCCCAGGCAGTGTTTACATGTGCATTTTTCAGACCTGTATCATCTTGGACCTGTCTGGTCTTGGTGCTGCTCTCATAGACCTCCAAGATACATTGCACTAGACACAACCTTCTTTCAATTTTACTGTAACTTTCTTCAAGGCAAGACTTCACCATTGTCAATTTTCATTGTACTTATGTGGCTGGCTGGAGGCTTGATTCTGTTTCTTGTACAAATGCTTTATATGTTGATTTAAAAAAATAATCTTGGCCTATGAAACACATAAAAAAGATCAAGAGCTAGTGTTTCTAGAAAACTGCTATAGCTTGCAGTAGAAAACGGCACAATGTGTAAAGAATTAAGAAGCTTGCAGAATTCCTTGGCAAGATATCACTCTGTACTGGTAGAGGTTTTTCTGGATTTATATCTGCCACTTATTTTGCTAAACTATATTTCTTTTAGTGACATTTCTGTGATATCTTGACTGTCATCTTTATACTGTTCCCATGTCCCTTAATTTTATAATAGCTCTCCACAGGGTAGAAAAGCATTTCTTGTTTTCAAGCAATGCCATCATTCTCATTTTATTGCACCTCATCTTTTAGTTGGCTATTCAGTGTCTCAGTCATAATCTGTCCTTTAACAATTTTTCATTCAGAACTGCGAGGGTCCTTAAGTACTGAAAAAAATACAGCACAAACAGACAATCCCAGTTCCAAAAACACAAGCCAACATTCTCTACTGATGTAAATCGACAGAGGTCTGTTGGACAAAAATGCTCACACTACAAGAGATTTTTCAATCCAGGAAGTAATTCACTGAAAGGGAATGGTGTCTGGCTCCATCCAAATTAAATCATTTATACGATTGGACTGGATATACAGTATTTTTTCAGACAGGGTAAACAGAATGATAGGACACCAGACGGCTTGTTCACCAAGTGTTTTTTCTCTGTTCAGCTGTACTTTCATTGCAGGCTGATCACTAGGGAAATTTATGCTGTATGATTCAACATACCATCATACCGTATCTTGGAAGAGCATTAGCAGTGATCCCTATTTAGTGTTTAATCATTTACAAGTGCTGAAATGACTAACAACCTGCATGTGTTTTTAGATCAGATTTTTTGCCTCGTGAACCAGTGGGCAAAAACATTTAGCTGTGTCACACTACACAAGCCATAGAGTGTATTAATGGGACAAATTTAACAAGAGGTTGTGTATGCAGCCTTGTTACTTAAACTAGGATTTTCATCTGCTGAAGGTCTAACACACTGCTACTTGACAGTGACTTGCTCTTCTCAAAGGTACCCTGTATAATTTCTACCTAACTAGGGTTGTTTTTCCTTCTAATGATTCACTGCTTTTTGTAATATCTTCAATATTAATTTGGCTATCTCCTTGAAAATGCTTTAGATATATGGGGCCATTTCACTACAGGCACATAAAAGTCCCTGTGAACATCTGAGAGGTACTCTTTCTCTTTTACTTCATTTCTGCTTGTTTGAAGACGTAAGTGAGCATATCTCGGTTTTCAACAAAAATGAAAAGGAAATTTGTGAAAAGGATGAAACCCGTTTTTCTAAATTATATTTTTGTGACTGGCAAAGTGAGATTCACTGTTACTGAGTCACATGGGAATGAACTAGGTCACTCCCCAACATCATCCTCCTACTCATGTAGAGGTATCTTATAATCTTTATAGCTGTTGTTACCTGCAATCAAAACAGAAGGGGGAAAAAAAAAAGAAAATAAGAAAAACAGACAGCAAAAAAGGCTTAGTTCTATTTTATTTAGCCACTTACATGTATTTCTAGTGTTTGTATAAGGCTTTTTGCGCTTTTTAAGGTACATACCTCTCAGAATTAGAAACTGAATCTCTCTATTTTCATTATTACTTGAGTTATTTTACGGCCGACATTCCAGTTCCTTTCTCTCTCTGCTGAAAATCAGCTTAAAATGTTCTCTCTAAAGTCTGTTGTCAATTCCATCAGGATCTCATTAAACCAAACAATTCCAAGAGTTTACTCATCACTTAAAAGTGATGCTTTCTATTAGAAAAAGAAACTCTGAGCTTCTGAGTTCAGAGTCTTCTGCTTATTCCTTAAGGTATAAAGATATTCCTGCTTTCTTAATGTCAATCTTATAACATGTTTTGGTATTTTTTCCTGTCTTTTTATACGATGCAGATCTTTGAAACATCTTCAAGATAAGGATTACATCTTTCTTTTTTAGCTTGTCAGAGGCCAAGTTAACAAATGCCATAATCATTCCAGAGCATTCTTCATGTTCTCCCTGCAGTCTGTAATAATAAAGTGATCTCTCTGCATCAGAGGACCTGAGAGCTCTTTTGCCCTGGTCTTCAAACTAGTCCTCCGTCATTGGTTTAGGCTTCCCTTTACAAGGACCACTCTTCAGTGGTGCTGAGTGAAGTATGACCTTGTCAGACCAGCCCCATGCATTTACTATATGAAAGAGCTAGAGCGCCAAGAACTCCAGATCCATTTCAATACAAAATACAGCAGCTTCTCCAGTACGTATTTATTTGCTTAAATTAATACAATACCTAATACATGCTTTTATTATTGAGATAGAAAGCCAGAAACTAGATATTCACAGAGAGTTGGCCCATTTCTTGAGTTAGGGCTTTGAATAGGAACATGGTGTTCTATATGAAATATTCACCACATTATTTGCAAAATCTGTTAGGAGTACAAAACGTTAGCTCTGTTACATCTTGTTCAGCTAAGCAGACATTACTTACTTTCAAAACTGTTAATAATTATTAAAAACTTCTTGGAATAATAAATACAGTACTTATATTACTTCTTAACTGTACACTCAAAACAGCAGAGTCCAGCAGCACCATATGAAGAGAGAAATCAGAGAATAGCTAGTAGACCAACACAGAGCTGTAAAAAGGTGGGTACAGTAGCATTACTTGGTCTTTCCAGTAACTTGTTTTGTAGGACACAGCACAGGATAAATTCTGTTATAATATTATCGTAAAGTGTTTTATCCTTTGAGCTGCTGAACACAGAGCACCCATCTTTACCTTCACACACTGGAGGCTGCCTGGCAGCCAGGAGAACTCAGGTTCACAAGGAGATGGCTGAGTTCTTGTGGTCAGACTCAGAACAGCTTGTTCCAGTGTCACCTGCAACTTCACTTTCTCAGTAAGCGAGTTGTATTTCTTTACCCTCAAATTTTACTAACCCAACTTTTCATCCACCTACTCTGTTCTATGCAGTGTCTTGCAGAATTCTCCCTGCTGCCCTTAACAGCAGAAAAGCCTCGCTTGCCCAGGCTCATTATGGTGTGGCCAATTTACCTTTCCTCAGCATGGCTTCTTGAAGCATCTCAGTTTGCACGAGTTTGGAAAGCATATAAGTTGTATGAGTTTGTGGCCACTCTTATTTGGTCTGCTGCTCTCCAAGAGGATGAACTTAGGCTTCACATAATAATGCAGGGAAATGGTATGGATGTAATTTAATAGAGAGAGGGTGGAGACAGGGCTTTAATTTCATGTGTTGCCACAAGCTGTGTGTTGGTTTGGTTTCTTTTTCCACAACATAGCAAGAAGAAAGTAGATAAACTCAGATTACGAAGAAGGAAAAAAAGAAAATATATCCCCAACAGTCCAGGACTGCAATATCTCTGCAGGACTTCTGAACTTCTGTTCAAAGCAAAACAAGGAAGCTAATCCCTCAAAAGTTAGAAATGGGAAATAGCTTCATTATGAGAGCAAATTTTTATAAAGCATTTTCAAAGCTATTAAAAAGCAAAGGCTGTTACTGTCTGTTCCCGAAACGGTGCCAATGTAAATAACGTGAAAATAACTTATGTTTGAAAAGCAAGGTGCTTGACAATGAAGGCTGTTATTTCACTTTTAATTTGTCCCTTGGGGCCTCTTTGCAACAAGTTTCTTAGACCCAGCTGCATTACGTTCTGCAGTAGAGAGGACTATCTTCTCCTAATCTCTTTGCTTGGGTCACTTGACACTGTCTCTTTATCTCAGTAATAGTTTTGTTTGCAATTCCTCTGACTGGTGACTTACGGTTTTAGATGAGTTCTTTACTATTCTGACATGAATTAGCCGTGAGTGTTTGTGAATTATCTTAGTGTGACTATGTGACTGGGCATAGTCTCAAGGCCTCATTGTAATGGAATATCCTCCGCTTTCTAGGAAGAATGCAAGAAGAGGGGTTCACATTACAAATTATTCCCAAATAGCATGGCCATTCTGGGGACTTCTACTCCTTTCCACCTGTTTGTATGTGGTTGGCCATTGCTTTTCCTCCAACGAGAAGTGGGATTTTAGAAGTCAATAAATTGCCTGTGGTGATGGTGTTGTTGAAAGTGTTTGGGTTAACCATTCAGACAACCCAGAACTGTTTGCAGTTATTTCCTTTCCTAAGGATACATCTGGCACTTTCCCTCATGAGGTCTGTAAGGAACCTCTGGACTCCAAAAATCCAGTAGACATAATTTTTGTGGTTACGATGTTATCTACTGGGAACTTAGCTCTGCTGAAAATGTCTCCATTGCTCCACTTGCCTGGAGTGCTCTTGATATGTAATCATTTGTCTGTTTCTTCATAGGGATTGTCTAGCTGTCCCATAACACTCTCCAATGCACAGGCAACAGGGCTTTGCAATGGAAGGGCTGCATGTCTTTCTACTTTACCCACCACAGAAGCGAAGGGACTTGCTAAGTTCAACTCATCTATGTGATCACCATTCTAGAAATTGCAACCAGGTTCCTGATTCCTTGCTTATTCCTCTTATCATAGGAACTAATAAGGCTGCAAAGGTGGAGCGGACTGGTCTTGAATCGTGCACAGCTGGAAGCTACACCACCTTGAGAGAGACATTTCTAAGAGTCAGTGGCTCCCAACTCTTGGCTGTAAATATTCTCGAATAGGAGCTTTTGTCTGGCAGAGACAAAATATTGCAAAAAAGGTAACCAAAGCACTTGTTCCAATTTCTAAGAGACAATATCCTAGAACATGCTGATTTTCTACCTGATCATTTCCCCTCTAGTCTAAGAAATAATAGCTACACACATTACTCTGAAAATTTTCTGAATCTTCTGCTTGACCACAATGTCTTCCTTGAAAGCAAGATGGCTCCTTTTTCAAGAGGAGTTATCTTGCAGTGGAAGCAAGGAAGCTGAATGTATATGATAAAACAGTTCATCACTGAAAAAAACATGGCTATGTACCTGTGAAATTTTGAAAGAAATCAGTAATTCCAGGCCAAAAGTGACCTACATTCCACTTCAATTTGGTGCACCCTTTTTACTTTAAAAAAATATGTGCATTAGCTGTAGAGTTAATTACACTTAGAAGAGTCATCCGTATGTTACAGCTTCTTTTATCAAAAGCTTTTCATGCTTTTTGTTCAAAATCTTTATTATGCCATGTTCAAGCCAGGAAAAACAAAACCAACTTCTGCAACCTCAGACTACACAAACCCAGTTTTATATGATGAATAAGGGCTGCTGCCCTGTGAGCGTTGATTACCTGGTAGGTGTGAGAATTATTAGTTCTCTAAGGTGAGTGGTTTCTTATAATGGCAGAGAGCTGCAGCTACATGGCTCTAGACTTAGCAAGCCATAAGTATATAACTATATTGAATTATTACTTGCTATATATAAAGCATGATAGCAAGGTATTTCAAATCAAGAACTTGGCAGGTAAGTGAAGAAGGTAGTAATACTTGGAAAAGATGTACCAGATATGTAGATTTTAATATTTTGAGCTGGGATGTCAGAATGACATAGGACTAATTAAAGGATGAATTAAACATTTATTTCCTTATAAGCAATAGGATGGTATGGGGCTGTTTGTCATCTATCTTGAAGATACAGGAATCAAGGTGCTGGTCAAACTATTCATGCAATTAATAGAATGTGCTTAATGGAATGTGCTTTTAGCATCTTTGTTACGAACATATAATTGCATGGGAATCAGAGGTTGAAAAGTTGGGAATGACTCAGTAAAAAGAGTGCTAGTGGAATTCTTCTGAAAGGCCTGGAGCTTACTAGTCAAGCCATGTTGATAAGGGAAAATTTCTAACTCCGATAAGAGGAAATCCAAAACCAGTTTTCCTTTGTGAGGTACTGCCTGCCCTGTAAGGGCTCTTTGCTGGCATACCTTCTAAAATAAAATCTGATCAGACCTGTGTATTTTGAAATCATCCTTGCTAGCCAAGATAAACTGAAGAGATAAACAGCAAAATTGCATCATTTTCTCAATGAAATTACTCTTACTGCTTTATGTTTAATTACAGCAAGACTTGCAAATGCTACATGCTGCTGCTGCTCGTTAGATGTATTGGTCTGAACAGACAGTAGAACAAAATGTCAACACAGTCCATGCTATTTCACTTGAAGAATTGCTGAATACGCCTGTACTGACTGAAACATAGCAAAGCACAAACATCCCTTGTCCCAGAGGAAAAGCTTCTGTGGCTGTAATAAATTACAGTCCTTTCAAAGCCTTACAGAGCTGCCTTTCACTATCTCACAAGTCATTAGCATTTCTTCTTAAATTGTTTCCCATTTCTCATTGTAAGTTGTTGAACTAACAGTCACTTCAGTACATGAAAGTATTTGGACTGTGTTATTTCTAACAGTGACAGCACTTTCATGCACACCATGTTTAACAGTACTCATGCTTATACTGTCAAATACTTCGTATTTTCAGATTTTTTTTTGAGACATATGGTTAGAAGTGTTCATATATGTTTAGTCAGATAATAAATCAAATGCTAAAGTATGTTGGTTTTTGATAACCAGAACATTGCATATAAGTCTCTACCACCTCACATAAGTGAAAATAAACTTCTGTACCCACTCCATTGCCTGCTTATACATCAAATGGATAAGTATAAAAATGTTATTGTTCAATATCTGTTGCATTTCTTGGTGACCTTGGACTGTTTTATTCTTTTAATGTATGTGTTTTACCTTAAATTATTTTTATTAATTTGGTTTGTTTATTTCTAAAGACTACTACAATCTTCCAGGCTTTGGTAAATTACAGTTCATGTTAAAAGCTATCTGGTTCCCATTTTCCAGCTGCTTTTAAATGTCCTTTTCAAATGCCTATAAGCATTGCTTGTTTTTCCATTTTTCTTTCCAGCAATTCTTTCAAACTCTTGTTCCTGTGCTTGAAATACAAGTAATCAGACAGAGAGTGGCCAAGTCTGGCCTTTTCAAAAGATCTAAAGCTGAGGTGTTCTTTGTTGTTCGCGAGGTCTCTCTCCCCTTGGCTCTCCTGTTTGTCTGAATTTCCTATTCTCTTCTCCAGTCCTCCCTCACTTAGCACTTCTTCCCTCTCATTGCAGTAGGACTCTTTGAAGTCCTTCACCGTGCACTCAGATTTGCCAGACAGATCTTGAACTGCGTACAGCTTGTTGTCATCATGGTGGTACATGGCAGGGCTGTACCGCTCTGCCTCATAGCAGTTGTCTTCCTCTTCTTCCTGACATGAGCTTCCCTTGGCACTCTCTCCATCCGAATGAAATGAAATTCCCTTTCCTTGGCTTTTCTGGGAAAGATCAAAGGGCTCTTCCTGTTCCAAACTTCTCAAGACATTTGTCTGGGACAGAGCAATTCTTCCTCTTCCAAAACCTTGTTGTGGTTTGAGGGGAGGACAAAAAGGAACAATTTATATATAGGAAATTTTACCACATGATACATGGTTAAAAAACAAAATGTGAGGCGGCCTTCTATTTCATATTTTACCTTTTTTCTTCCACTCAGCTATTTCCAAGTATTCTACGGCATCTGCTTTGAGATGCTGTTAAAAGGAGTACTATTGTATACGCTTCACAGCTAGGTCAGGACACAGAAAACATTGTGCTGTGCATGCCAGACGCTTGATGAGGGAGCTAGGAATAAAAGTGAAGTGGCCTGGCCTCTTGTAAACTATTTTTGCTAGTGAACCTACCCACTTCCTCTTTCCTTTTTTTTTTTTTTAAATGAAAACTTTGATCTAAAGCATCACAGGCCATAATCAAAGTCCCAGGTTTTGTACATTTATTTTCTAGAGGAGTCGAGCAGATTTAAAACATGTTAATGTGTTTGTTCTATGGACACTCTGGATCAAAGTTACTACCTTAAAAATGAGAAGACAATCAAGTCTCAGCGGCCTATGACCTCCACTCTCCTTGAATTTTCCTCATTCATCCACTGAGAAGCCACTCATGCCACTGAAAAACTCTGTGCACTAGCCAGTGCTTCAGCTTGAGGAAATCATTACAAAAAAATAATGATCTTGCGATGTGCAGTAT
Source organism: Vanellus vanellus (assembly GCF_965231255.1). Taxonomy (NCBI): domain Eukaryota; kingdom Metazoa; phylum Chordata; class Aves; order Charadriiformes; family Charadriidae; genus Vanellus; species Vanellus vanellus. The sequence goes on from NC_138908.1 coordinate 59,887,069, forward strand.
AAGTCTGAGCCTGGGCCTGGTTTGTCTTAACATGTGTCAGAGTTTCTCCTTTCTTGCTATAAATCTGGACATTACCCAGGAGGCATCTGTGGACTCAAATACGCTCTGAGCATCAGGATGCACCGAAGAAGTTTCAGGCACTGCAGGCATAGCCCATCTTCATTAAAAGAATGGTGACACTACTGGGATGAAGATCAATATTCGCCAATAGCAATTATCCATGAAAGCCACTATTTTACTCGCTTTGTTTTGTTCTGTTTTTTCCCCTCAGTAATTGAATCCACTTTCTGCAGGATCTATGCAGCCTCATTAGATACAGCTGCTACTTTGCAACAGGTTGTATTTGTTAAAATGGTTCATGAGCAGGTGGCAGCCCTTACAAATTGTCTTGTGTCTGATAAGCCTCAAGGGCTGAAGAATCTCTGTGTACTGAAAAGCTCTTAGGCTGTCTTCAATTACAAGCAATTGTATAACTAGCATGGTGCTGTAGGAGAGTTACAGAAAAAAAAAAGAGCCGTTTATTTCTTTACCCGTTAGGATCTTTGTAAATTTTAGGTCGAATGTCATTACAGTGTGTGCTTTACGTATATGCTAGGCTGGCCTAAAACCTGAATTTGAGGAACACGAAGAAACCTTACCCATGAAAGAACTGTTTATCCAGAAAGTCTTAACAAACAAAATATTTTGGATACTCAATCTCTCAAAACGATCCTCCCTAATTCCCCCACTTCTTTAGATAGCATTGGCATGTGTGCCACACGACACTCACTTTAGAAAGTGTATGTGGAGGGTGCGAGATAGGAAATACTTTGCAGAATACCCTGGGTAGTCAAAAATCCATATACTTTGAGATGGGGGAGGAGTATCTCCTCCTGTCCACATGCTTCTTTGTAAACTGGGTCTTGAGCCTATGGCCTTCGCCTAACATCAGCTATGTCAGGATGGTACAAAATAACCGTATCTTGAGCAGAGAGGGTCCTGAACATAGAGCCATTCAGGCTTCCATTCCCATTCCAAACTGGAATCCAATAAGCAGTGAGCAAGACCCATGAAATCTTCTAGGTTTTTTTGCTTCTGTCAGCTTTGAAGGAATTTATGATTTATGATGGATCTCAAACATGAGAAAAAAACTATAAAGTCCTAACCAGAGATGTGCTTGGGGAAAAATATCTGCTTGTCCATGGCTGCAAGGCTGTGGTCTATCAGCTTCTGGGAATCAAGCCCCTTGAAACTGTAACATTTATTCAAAAATAATGGAACTACTCCCTCAGTCAGGAAGATCATGTCATCCAATCATTCCCCTGGCCAACTACATGTGGCATGGTCTCACTAAGGCTGAGTCTCCCCCAGCTCACTCCCATTTGTGTCTCAGGGTACCCACATACTGCGAGAAGCTCTGCAGTGCTGTGGATATTGCACCTTCTCACAGTGATGGATGGGGAGCACTGAGCTTAAGTACAAGAACGTTTGGTATAGCTTGATAAACCCTCTGCTCTCACACTACTGACTGTATTCTCCCTAATACCTGATGGCAGCAACTTAGTGCACTAAAATTATTTCCTTTGTGCTCATAAATACTGTCTCATTTTGTCTCCATCTATTAATCCATCTCTATCTGTACCTCTGTGTCATCAGATATGTGGTCTGAAAGGTCTCTGAGACAAGGGTCGTTACCTTGGGGATCTCTGATCTGTAGCACTGGAGTAATATAGATAGTTAATAACAACTTCCCAGGCCTATGGGATTCAATCTCTTCCAATAGCATTGGATCTATGGTATGGGAATGTGGATCTGTGGTATAAAGCCCCTTTGGGTTTACTGGTACACAACTTCAAATCTCTCAGAGAATAACCTTGCTGAAAAATATTACCTTGAGAATGAAATCCTCTTTCCATGACCCCGTGTTTGACTTTCATGTGCCTGGTTAGGTTCCCCTTCAAGGTGAATTTGCTGGGACAGTAGAGGCACTTGAAAGGCTTACTGTCCGAGTGCAAGTGCATGTGTCCCATTAAATTGTGCATTCTGTTAAATTCCTTTCCACACAGCTGTCAAAAACAGTAAAAATGAAAATGATTAGTTCAAAGGGGTAGTTCCAAGGAGAACATTTTAAAAGGAAATAGGAACTATCTACTTTTCTCAACTTGAGCCCTGGCGGCTTCTTGATGCAATTTGTTTTTTCTTCAAAGACCCAGGCAAAAATCCTACAGACAAGAATGTGTGGTTAAGTCTGATCTCTCTCTGGCCTTCTGCACTGCTGCCAATTTTTAAATTTGGTGACTAGAACACACAGTCAAGGATTCCCCAAAAGCAGAGAGTAGTGTTGCAAGGAGCGGAGAGGCTTAAGTGAATAAACTGGAAGGCTCTTAACTTGAATGAAATTCAAAGTATAACTTACTGCCCTGGTGAACCATTTCATTTGCAGTTTATAAATCTAGCCCTTAATCAAGGAAAATGCCAGGCAGAGATGGAGATACAAAATAAAACCAAGGAATGGTTTCTGTGAAACAGTCAAGCAGAATATTACTTCTCCTTAAGTGGAAATGAAATGGCTGCACATTTTGCTTAAAGCTAGAAAAAGCAATTCCCTTTTTTCTTTGTTTCTTGCTCCCCCATTTTTCTGTGATCCTCTTATCTTCTGTTTACCAACTTCTGTGTTTCAGTGTCTCTGGTGAGTAAGGTGGAATTTAAACAGTCATGGGGCTGCAAGAATGACTCAGCTTTCCCTGAAACACATTCCTGCCAGCTCAAGCCATTGATCATGCAAGTTTCCCTTTGATGAAACAATAAGGGTGGGTTTTTTTCATTGTTGTTGTTTATCTAGATGGGTCCTTTTGTAGTCTGGTCCCTTATAAATCAAATCTGTTTTCAAGACATGAGAGTTTGACATCACTATTACAAGCTTCTAGTCTTACTTGTCTTCTGGCCTTTCCTTATCAGGATTTATAATTTTATTCACATTCAAGTGGCTATTTCCATCTTCTGCAAACTTCTGTGTTTGCTTTCCACTTCAGGTCTTTTTTTCTAATGGCTTTAGACAAATGCTTTCACCATCAGATTTTTTTTCCACCCCCCCACAATCTTCATTACTATATGAGCCAGAATCACCATTACTGAGCAACTGAAACTTACATCAAGCAATGTACTCCTCTGGGAGAAAATTAGTAAAAACCAATTACCGAGATTCCACCAAATTCTTGGTCTAATCTGCCTTTATTTTGGTAGTACAGAAGGTCTGCTTTTTGATTCAAATTCACCAAACCATCACCTGGAATATCTGGATGAAATGTAGATAGTGGAATGATCCCTGGTGAAATAACACTGTATCCTAGCCTTTGCATTTTAAACCATCTCTCGAGGGAAAAAAGAAACAGTGCATTAATTTAAAAATTTGCAGACGTATTGTTTTTAAATAAAAACTAAAGCTGAGTCAATGCTGCGAAAAGGAGTCTGTAAATACTTGCTTTTAAAAAATATTTCCTTCAGCTGCACAAGTTCTCTTTGGTTATTTGCTCTCTGTGATTTTGCTAAAATGAACATTCTAGCAAATAAATTTATAAGTGAAGTGTTCACCAAGACAGTGGAGGGGAAAAAAAAAAAAAGAATAGCCATTAAAAATGAGTTATTAATTTATAAAAGTAAGACATCTGATTCCAAATGTCATCCATGCACTTAGGAAAGAGGACTGTCTCTTCTTTGCATTCAAAGAAAGCTAATATGCTGGTTGACTTACATTCAGGAAAAATAAATGCACTAAAAAGCCATTCTGAAGTGTTGGGAGGAAACAAAGAGGAGAACACTGATGAGCACAGAAAATCTGCAAGGGGGAACAGCAGCTGATTGTATCTTGACAGCTGCTGGAATGACCTCTGACATGTCAATATCTCTCTGGCTACAAGAATGCCAATGATAATACCTCTCTATTACCTCTCAGCAGAAGGCTTCTGGTTATCTGTTTGTATTGTGGCTGACCTGTGTTCTCACCAGCTTTTGCTTTCTGATAGCTAGGTCTTTACTTCTCTATCTAAACTGGTAATCAGGGAAAATCATGTGGAACAGGTAAATGGCTAGAGTATTTCATGCAAATCTATATCTTTGTAATGTACTGAGTATTAAAATGGATATAGTAGGAGCATTTATATTTTTTTCTGTCAAGACAATATTTATTTCTGTTTCTTCGTAATGAAAAGACAGGGGACTTTGTAAAGGATAGTTTCTTACAGCATGTAATTTTTGTCTCTGTATAAAGGGGGTAGATTTTCCATTTCCCTAAGTCATGCACAGTCTTAGGGATGTGTAATGTGTTCCTGTCCTGAAATCTCCTCTGGGGACATGAGGAAATGGTATTAAAGAGGAGAGGTGTGGCAGGAAAATGAAAGAAATGCAGATATGAAAATTGTTTTTCAGAATGATGGCTCTGTGTGGCATGGTCTCTGGGTAACCTATGCATTTCTAAAGACGCTAGACAACTTTCAGTCCACGATCCAGAGGGTGAAGGGAGCAGATTTTGGGCTCACATGCTGGAATACAGCCACTCAGAGCTATCTGGGGTTTCTCAGCTACTGCTTAAAGAACAGCCTGAGTGTGCAGACCAAACTAGGAAGGTGTACAAGATTTTCTTTCTCTGTGACCGGGCAGGGGTGTGAGCACTGATAAACAGAGTGTGAAAGATGATCCTGAGCCAGTTGCATGAGAGGGAGCTCCAGCAGAAGTCACCACAGAGCACCTAAGCACTCAGGGAGATGCAAGGCTCATGCAAGAGATCTTGGGATAGCAGGAACAACAGGGTTTACTTGTGGACCTTTTGTTAGGCCGTCTACTTTAGTCAAAATAAAATACAAACCCTGAAGGGAAAGACCACAGCTGCAAGTCTGCTGAACACACTTTGTTGCACTGGTGAAATGAACTTCAGTACAGTTTGCTAGAAAAGCTGAATTATTTCAACACTAGATTTTGACTTCTGAAGACACCACATGAAGTATCTCCCTTCTAGATTTGTTAGTCTGTTTGGTTTCTTCCCAAAGTACTTATCTCATATTTTCCTTGGTTTTGACTCCTGATCTAAACCCATGATTTTAGATGGGGGAAAATGTGGAGTTCAAAATATTTGCTGCAAAGTGTATTTGGCTGGGCTGAAGAAAACTTCATTGCATTCTTTATTGGAGGTCTGAAACATTGCTGACTTCAGCACTAAAAGCAACTGTAAATTTCATAGAAGCTTCCTCTACAAATCAGAATTAGCAGTACTGCACCCGTTGGTGCAGCTCCTTCAGAACACTTCAGTGGGTTGTGTTTTGTTTTTTTTTTTAAACAGAAATAAACAAGGCAGCATGGGCTTAGGCCTTTAAAAGCTACAGAGAAGTTCACTCTTCAGAGAAAAATCAAACACAGATCCAGGGTGCAGCTGGATGAGGAAACAGAAGGGACAACTATTTGCTACTCCCTCACTTCAGATAGTCTGTGCTTAGCTGTGATTAGACGCATAGGAAAGCCTCATGTTTTCTTTTTCTGTGAGAAAAAGGTAAAGAAAACCATTGCATGTGGTGAAGTAGAAAGGCTACTGCTGTGCTCTCTTTCCCTTGCATTCTTCTTCTTCTTTTTTTTTTTCTTCATAAGAAGGGTGTTCCTTTCCTCAAAGAGAGAGGGAGAGGGAGAAAGACTGTAAACTGTCCAAAAGGACCGTGAGAAAACAGGAAGCTTTGAAAAGTACAAGAGAAAGCAAGATGAAATCTATTTGCAGGCGGTTCCCCAGGGACATGTGAGCCATTGTTAAGCAGGCTGTTCATACAGCTATATCCTTCCTTCTGCTGAGGAGGAGCTTGGTGCCAAAAGGCTGCTATCTGGTCATTGCCTTAACCCTCTGAATACCAGCCAGAAAGACTTGCTCGAGTCTTTCAAGGGTTCTGCCAGAGAGGCAAGGGATGTTCCTAACACCAAAGAGCAATCCCTGATTCTGCCTTTGCTTGTTGTTACAACCTCAGCTCCGTTCAGGGGCACTGGTCTTGATTCGTGCCCCTTCAGCCATAGGAGAAACTGGTTCTCTGTGCTTACTTGTTTCTTTCCTCTTAGGAACATTGGGTGGGGACAGACAAGTGAAAAAAAAAAATAAGAAAAACAGGTGTTCCTGTAGAGCTTTTGTTACTGGCTGGAAAACACACTGGTGGTACTCTGGCTACTGGTTCAAATTATTGCCATCTCCAAGTTTTAATCGTCTGTCATCTCAAACCCTAGCCTGAGCACAAACTTCCAGCTAATCTGCACACGCCTAAAAAAATAGTGTGGGTCCAGATACTGCATCCAGAACAGCTGATCAAACAATTGAGCTTCTTTTCTGAAATTTGAGGTGTCAGAAGAGAACTTTGACCAAATGGGAACAAAAAGACAGGTTTGCAGGTATTCTGAAAGAATGAAAGTGTCCAGTAGACTTGACACGGAACTACCCAAGCATTTCAGTAACAGACATTGTTTTATCAATATAGGCTAACATAAGTCCTAGTATACAAAATAACATTTTAATAGGACATAAATTAAAATGGAAAAAAATGCTGAAGTTGAAAGGCTTTGCTGTTATGTTTTCAAAGTGAAATGTTTCAAAGTTACTAAAGCAAAATGAGGAAGTCAAAAAGATTCATTTTTACATTCTGCTATTAGAATTATCACTGAGTGCCATATTTTCCTATGACATTTTGAAGTTCTACATTTTTCAAGAGAAATTTTTCATTCAGCTGTGCTTCTCGATGAAAAGTTCCTTTCAAGAAAATATTTAATTCCATAAAGATGTTGGATGCAAGAGTTCTAGAAATTGCTTCCAGATCAATCTTCAGTTACTTAGGCATAAACTGGGTAATACGCTCCACTCTGTATTTATAGACCTCTTAGAGCAGATCAAAGTGGGAATAAAACCTACAACCTTTGACTTCACAAGGTATGACTGCAATAACGAACCAGGTAGGCAGCAAAAGGAACAGATGTAGTGTCCAATACTGAGTAAGAATATAAACATGAATAATTCATAAGGAAGATATTAGAGATGAGCATGGTCAAGAAAGCCAAAGCCTCGAGGGGTTTATGGGAGGGAGGATAAGAGAGGATGGAAAAGGAATGTCGACTTCCAATGTGCTGGAGGGAGGCAGCAAACGAATTCACACAGGATCCTAAAAAGGCCACATGCTCTCAGAAATTTTTTTTTGTTGGGCTACCCATGTCCTGGCCTGAATTTCATTCTGGTAATTACACCTGGCCCATTCAACCCCTTCTGCAGTTGTATTTTGCTGTGGTTTTCTTTGAGTCCTTCCCTGAACTGTTGCATAGCATCACTGTGTGAAGCAGTGGCTGCTGCTTTTCCATGGTCCTCTGCGGCATGCACGGCTTGATCTATGTTTTTAGTCAGTGATTCAAGCTATTAAGCACTTAGACTTCTGTTTGGATGGCTGTACTGAGCAAATGTCAGGTATGTTTAGTGTCCTCAAACCGCCGTGGCATTTAAATGCTCATGAAGCAGAAAAAAAATATTTGAGGATGAAAGTTACTGATATTGAATGTGAAGGGAATAAACCACAGATATTTGCCTCTGTTATTTTGTGCTACATAAGTAGAATCTGGATAAAGAAAGAAAACCAGGCTGCTTTATGCTAATTTAAATGCAACTGCTGTATGTGTTTACAAGTCTTGTTTTTCTAATTCTACCATATCACAAGATTATAGTATCACAGAAATTATCCAGTGGGCCTCTGCCACCAAATGCACTTACCTTGCATTTAAAGGGTTTGACATCAGAGTGAACAATCATGTGGGCCTTGAGAGTCTGCTTTTGCACAAAACTCTTGAAGCACAAGTGGCATTGATAGGCTCTGATGTTGGTGTGGATCAAGACATGTCGCTTCATGTTGGCCAACAGAGTAAATTCCCGGCCACAAATTCCACATTTGTGCTCTTTCACCCCCTGTAAGAAAAGAAAAGAAAAAACAAACAAACAAACAAACAAAAAAAAACCCAGAAAACTGAAAACTCTGTAGATGGAAAATTTTCTAGATCATTTAATCTTCAGTAGAGCAATTATGAATTATTCATTCTGCTTTAGCAAAGCAGGTAATACATTTTTTCACTTCTAACATCATTTGCTCAAGTAATAGATACTTATGAATTTTTTTCCTGGCAAACTCTTACAAGAATCTGAGAAGCAGAGAAGGCAAATAAAGTGGAAGCTTAACGAAATAATGTGTTTTGTTCCTATCAGTAAGTTTACAAATCCGTGAGAGGTAGTCAGCAACAGAGCTTCTCTGTCCTACTCTGCTGCTTACGTAAAGTATTGGTCAAATGCATACACTTACTGACCAAGAATTAAAGCTATCCAGTCAAGAGACTAAAGTGGTGCTTGCCTTTTATAAATGAACATCATTGAATTCTAAAAAAAGGCATAGCCCTGTTTTGAAGAAATCTACAGAAAATAATCTGAAGTAACCCACACATAGTCAGGCAATGTCACTAAAAAAAGGATATATATGTTACGTTCAAGGACGAGAAAAAAAACTGTTCACTTTTAGTGGGACCTGCCCTAACCCTGATGGAGTGATCTCATTTTATCTGGTGTTTACAGAGCATTTCTAGCACCTTTTATGCCACCCAGTCAATTTACTAATGCATAATTCAATATTCTTGCTCACACCCACGTGGTCTAACTGCCAGCTCCACAAAAAGTCATTTAGAGCCTATAAAAATCAATGAATTTACCACCGCACACTTTAAGAGTTTGAGTATAACTTGCTGAAGGTAATGACAATTTACTAGTGAAGTGGAGAGAGCAATTATTCTTCCTGCAGGCCCCTGTTACAAAGATGACTTGAAACCATCTCTACAGTCAGTAGTTTTCACAGTTAATTGCAAAGCTAAAACTGTGAACACCAACAGTGGTTTTAAGTGTCTGCCTATTTGATGAGAGGCTGCATTTGGGCAGCTAAGTACTGTTAATTATGTTCACAGCTGAATCCACCTGCAGCTGTGGACAAAGAAGCAGAAGCTCTCTAAAAGCTCAGGGGCATTGCATTTCCTGTGACAAAAAAATTACCAAGTCTTAAATTAGTAGAATTTTACATGGTAAATCCAAAAACCAGGGAATCTCCAGAAAGAGCTGAAATTATAATCGTGTAGTAGGGAAGAAAAAGCAAATGTGGAAGTAGAGGGTGCTGTCTTTTTAAAGAAAATTTGTCTATAAGACTGAAATGCTGTAGTTTTCAGCATTTTTAATGTTTTTCATATAAAAGCCAAAACTCAAGTGTTAAAGGAAAAATATTCAAAGCTGGAAATGAATTTTTATAAAATATGTGGGGTTTTGACTTGTCTTAACAACATTTTTGTAAAGGTGGATAAGCCCATTTCAGACATTCTTGAACGGAACAGTTACATTTTTCCTATTTTTGAAAGTGATCTTTCCGAAGTATTCCAAAACCTGCTCCTAGCCTAAACCGACCCTGCTGTCTTTGCTGTCAGCAGTGGCATGACTGCCACTTGGTACGAATTGGCTGGAATTGTGGTCCTGCTTGTCTACTTTTAACTGGCATTCTGGATAACTTATGCACAAAGGGGAATATTATTTTTTTAGGTTGTTTGGGTTTTTTCCCCCAAACATCTCATTATAATAATTCTTGAAAATCTGATGAGTAATAATATACTCTCTTTTGCTGCATACAGTCTACTGCAAATCCAGCTACTTCCCAATTAAAGAAGCAAGTCTTCTACTGGTTTTCAGTAGAAAATTTCTGTTAGAATTTTGGGGGGATTATGCAGCTCTACAAAGTTATGTGATGCTACGGAAGGTCATTCTGAGGACAAAACCTAGAAATGGAGAGATGAGTACAGTTTGGGGAACGAAGACAGGTGGTTTGATTGGACTTCTGTTGACAACAAAGCGCGTTTCTTAAGACTAACAGAGACTTCTAGCTTCTACTGCTGCCGGCGCTGCTGGGGCTTTTGCTCTGCATAAAACTCTCCAGCTGGCAAAGGGCCAGCGTGAGGCTCTATAGACTGATTACCTTCTTTCCGAGGAGGTACGCACGTGTGTGTTTGGTAGCCTGTAATCCTTGTGCTACCTTCCGACGCAAGGTGAGAGCGCAGCCCGTTGATGGCTTACCTTGTGAGTTAGGGAGTGCTGTTTGAGGTGGTGGGGCTGCACGAACTCCATGCCGCATTCAGTGCAGATGTACGGGCGGATATCTTTGTGCTTCATCATGTGGTTTTGCAGCTGGCTCGGGTACTGGAAGGTCTTATCACACTCAGTGCAATTGTACTGTATAGGGCCACGGTGGGTTGTTAAGTGTCTCTTCAGCTGGGCCAGGGTTGGGAAGTCCAGACCACACTCTACACAAATGTTCTCTCGGCCGCTCTCGTGCTTAGACTCGTGTGCTTTCAGCTCACTGGGGTAGGCAAAGCCTCTGCCACAGATCCTGCAGTTGTAAGGCTTGATGTCACTGTGCTGCATCATATGTCTCTTAAGGTGACTGGTTTGGGTGAAAGCCTTGTGGCACACCTGGCACTTATGTGGCCGAGTGCCCTGGTGTGTCAACATATGAGTGTGCAAGTGGCTCAGCTGCTTGAAAAGCTTGCCACATCGGGTGCAGGCATGTGGCTTGATGCCACTGTGCCCCAAGATATGGGTCACCAAATTGTACTTGGATGTGTAGGACTTCTCACACATGGGACATTGCCAGCGTTTCTGTTCACCCCCGACATCAACATAGTAACTGTCATCTATCTGAAGGTTGACATCTACTCTTTCCACTTTCTGTTTATTTTCACCACTTTCTTTTACTTCAGCCCTCCTGAAGGGCGGCTCTGGAGGTCTTTTCATTTGAAAGGGGTTCCTGAAATGAAAGTTTGGTGGCACAATAAAAGGAAACATTAAGCTAGGGTGGACTTTAGGATAATAAGGGTAAGGAGCCTGCATGAATGCTGGGCTACTGGGCCATGCCACGTTAGGCTTCACTGGTTCTTGCTTAATGGGCTTGGCTCCAAAGTGCTCCAGAGTTCTGTAGAACTGAAAACCAAAGTTGCAGAGGTCAATCATCTGGGAACTGTACTTGGGCTGTGCCGGCTGCTGGAACACCAAGGGGAGACTGGAAGGGCCTATGTCATTGTGATCTTCAGGTCTGTCTGGTGGTGATGAGGAACCCTCGAAGGCGATAGAAGGTGGCATTTTTGTTGGCATGCTCTTGCGTTTCCGAGACCCTCCTTCCAAGGACCCCTGGAATGTTTCCATGTCTCCAAGAGGGGGAGGGCCATAGCGGAAATGTGAGAGGTGTGGTCTGAATTCTTCACCAAATGGAGTTGTTCTGTGTGGCTTTGTAATGGGGCTTAGCGGCTGCAGGCAGCGGGAGAAGGGAGAGGCTTGGGTACTGTCCACATTAAAATTTGTTTCTTCGTTCTTCATCATATTTGATTTTTTCTGTGTTGTCCAAATTCCTTAAAACAAACAGAAAAGCAAATCTCTTTATTTTTTCCTGTTTTCCTGGGTTTAGCATTTTATTGTCTATTTTATTGTTTTGGAGGTTGTTGAGTTTTTTTCACTAAATGCAACTAATGGGTCTAAGGCCCCTCTAAGACAAAAGCCTTCTAAAGCAGAATTAAATTGGTTAGTGGACAACAAAGAGGCTTTGGTCTTCCTGTCGTAGAATTAGTGGTTTAAATCAAGTTTGATCCATACAACATCTTTGCAACATAAACATGCTGTACCATGACACACTACTTTACGGCTGAATCTGCATGGCAATGTTTCTGCTTAATTTAATTCAGCCAGGCTGTTTGTGGGCAAAATCCTGTCCTTGGCTGTGCATGCACAGGCTCTAGAAATTGGCGGTGCATCTAAAGGATATGGCACTACAAACAATAATGTGCACATTTATTATGGTTGTGACATGAAAAGCCAAAGCCAAAAAGTATTAAACTTCTTTGTATCATTAACATGTGCTGCTGTGAAAGAAAACAATGGCCAAGTGATCTAAGGACACTGTGTACCATCAGGTTTTGCGCTGTGTTTCCTGGCTTCTCTCACTTTGTATTGTAATAAGAAGGCGGAGATTAATTTATTTTCTTTGTTTTAATCCCAGCAATATTTACCTGGCAGATTTGGGGGAGGAAAGACCTTTGACGACTCTCCAAATTACATTCAGTTTTATAGACTTAATCTAGGGGTTTTTTTTGTTTCTAAACAGGTGGGCAAAATCTCCACTATAAAACTAATTATAGAATTAACATCAACAACGCCCTAGGTCTCCAGAGTAATTGACACCTAAGAATGCTCCGTGTCTTTGTAGTGGTACAGTGTGACAAGGCAGATTAATAATTGCCTTCTGGCAAAATTTTAATTCCCACTGATCATACAGGGAGATTCTCCTGAATTTGGGGTTCATCTAAAATATTGGTTATGAATTTGGTTCATCTTAATTAAGGCTGCTGCCTTTTGCCTTGGTTCTCGAGGGGTGCACTTATCTGCCTGTGTGTCTGTCTTTATCTGTGTTTGTGTACACGCATCTATCCAACCAGGCGGAGGTTATGTTGGAAAACTAAACATATTTTCCCTCTGTCACCTGTGACATGCTGATGCTATTTATAACACTGTTCTTGGAAATGATGGGTGGATGGCACGAAGGTGGTTGGAGTACTAAAGACACTCCTGTTTCTTTTTCAGGAAGCTCTGTGCTGGATAAACCTGCTTCTAAAGATAGATAAAAGCACATCTCTGTGACCTAGTTAGGCTGTGGACAAGAGAAGGCATCTTAAAAACCTGCTTGCAAACAGCTTACTTCCTTCTAGCAGGGTAGACTGTGGAACTGTCTTTGAGACACTGTGTGAAGCCAAAGGCTCAGTGACAAAACTTTAAGATGGAAAATTTAGACAAAGGAATCAATCAATGCCCAAAGAAGGAGTAGTAATTGAAGCAAAAATTGTAGGAACTCTAAAATGATGATTCAAAAACACCTGTGGTGGCGGGAAAGGGTAAAAAAAATTGCTTACAACTGGGACAAGTACCTAATAATTTTACTTTCAGTCCCTAGCTCACTGATTTGCAATAGTATACATATATATACGCACACTACATATACACAATTATTTGCGTATGTATGTGTATATATGTAGTGTATGTAAGTGAGTATATTCCATCAGAGAGGATTGTTAGGAAGTATTCGTTCTGCTATGTTTTCTTATCACTCTACCTCCCTGGGCAAAATAAGTAACAGTTAGATCTTGAAGATGCTTTGGGTGCAAAGGCTTGACTTATTAAACAGGGAGAAGGGGAATGGAATCCTCTGAATACTGAAGACTCCACTTCTTTCCAAAAGGGAAAAAAAGTTTGGGTTTCTTTCTTTTTTCCAGAATACATTTTAAGAAAAGTTAAACTTACACAATTTGAACATTAAATATGCCTGTAGACCAAAATTTTCCCTTCAAAATATGGGCCTGTCCCGGAATATCTTTCATCTTGTGTATCTAATTCCTTCCCAGCAATATGAGTATAAAATGCTTCAGAAAGCCCATAGCAATTGAAAACCCAGATATGTTATTTACTGCTTTTGTTAGAGTATTGAAATGCTGCCAAAAATACACAGCAGTGACAGTGAGTTGTGTCTATTTGCTCTCTTGTCTCTTGGCTGCCGGTGACTCCCTTCTTCCACAGCATTTTGAAATGCAAAATTTCAATCTTTCTGGAACATGGAGTTATGGCAGAGGCTGTAGAACTGCTTGAAATTACTAGAAAGACATCATTTCTTTGCACTACTGACCTTTGGCTGCTTTTACTGAGCATATGGCTTTATTCCACTGTCCATGGCTACACACATCACGGGACCAAACCTGTGAGGGAAAGTGTTTAAACAGTCAGTGACCAGCACAATCAGAAAGGTCCTATCTAATCTAACAGGAGAGCAGCTAAAAGGGGAGGGAAAGTACAGATTTACAATCTAAATATGGATCACCTTGCTGCTTTTTTTTTCCCCCTTCAATCTGCCAAACCCTATGATGTAGAAATTAATTGAGAAAAGATTAAATGTAGCATCTCTTCTCATGTCCTTTGATGTTGGCAGCAAACTTGTGCTAATTTGAATGGAGGCATGGTCTTCACCTTGACCAGAACTTGATTCCATAAGATGTGTGTCCTGAGGAAACGTAGAAGAGACTGCAGATTTGACCACCATGCAAGAAAGAGTTAAGGAGCGGTCCCTTCTTCTTTAAACAACTTCAATAGAGAACTTTAAAGCTTTCAATAGCACAGTTCCCCAATAATTTTGTTCTATCTGACTCTGGAGTAGCTTATCTCATTTTAATATTCAACATCAAACAAGGGAGGGGGGGAGGACTGAAGAATTTTTGTTTTAAATGTCTTCTAGGGACCTTTTGTGTTTCCTGTATAAACGCTTCAAAAAATCCTTCTTTTCTTCAGCACTTGGTATTTAAAATGTAATGTTATGTAGCACAGCAGTTTGTGATTCTAAACACTGAGGTTAGTTTAAATCTGGACAGACTTTAAAAATTCTACCTTTTATCAGTAGTTTTTCAGCTCCTCAGTTTTGAAAACTTGTCAGGAAAGCTCACTGAGACAGAAGTTTCTATGCTGTATTGGCACTTAAACATAAAAAAAAACCTGTAAACCTAGCACTCCGAAGCTTTTCAGAAAGTCAGTTACTTTAGAACAGACAAGCATCCTCACAGTTTCTTTCTTTATGTAAATACGTGTATTTGAAAACACACTATTTTGAAAAATAGAACAACAAATAAGCTCTTTCCCTCCCTTTTCAAAAAAGGAAAAGAAAGACTACAGTGAGTTCAGATAGTTGTTAACCTATTTCCAAAATAGAATATCTATGCAGCAGCTAATAATGTTGTTAACTTCCATGAAAGAGGAAGAGACTTTAATACAGAATATGAATCACCATTTACTTTCTCATTTCCACTCATCGTATTTCTACAGACAAAGGATTAAAAAAAGGACGTAAATCATGCTATTCACTCTACAAGCATATGCATTGTTACAGTCTCCAGTTAATATTCTGCAGTGAACGCAACAGCAAATTTTCTTTAGACCTCTGTAGAACCAAGATTCAGCTTCCTGTATGAAAGTGCCTCCTGGCTATAGACTAATAATAAGCCCACACATAAAAATACGAGGTTATGAAGTTTCTCAAGCTTAAACACTCACTACTACTGTTCTGAATTTGTCTTTGGGCAGCACAATGATAAAACCAGAAATGAGACCAAGATGAGTGAAAGTGATATTCACCCTTTGTCAAAGGGAAATAGGCTACTTTATTAGGAGTTTTGCACTTGTGTTTGCTATTTGAGAAGAAGATGAAACAGAAGAAAGGAAGTCTAAATGTGGCTGAATAGGCTGAACAGCTTCTTACAGCTGGAAGAGAAATTGCACGTTTAATTGAACATGCATCACTGTAGAAACCATGCTCTGTAGGAGTTTGCTTCTGCTTTGCTCTTGGGGCCTGAGATATTGGCATCTATAAGGGAAGAATAACAACTGTTTCTGTGTTGGATGTGGTGCGGATCAGTGACAAATGACACAGTATTACATTTCTTGAGCTAAAGTTGAGAGTTGGAGAGCTTCAGCCTTATTGAACAACCAGCTGGCTTTTTTTCAATCGCTGAGTTTTGTAAACTATTATAGAGAGGTTTATGGTTGTCTTAGGAGGTTTCATGGGGTCTCTTTCATTCAGTTCACACTTCCAAATAGGTTTTGGTTTTAAAGATATTCAGTCATAAAACTGTTGAACTAAGCGCCAAATTCTTTACTCAGTTTTCACTCATTTGTTTTTATGCACAACCTGCATCAGTCTCAGGATCTGACCAAAGAGGCTTTACTACGGTAATCTCATTTCAGCAGGTTGAGTTATTTGTCAGAATTTGAAAATGCCAGGAATACCTATACAAACATGAATGTATCCATTACTGGTAACCAAGTATTTTCAGTTAGTTCTGATCCCTCCTTACCATTCTCCCTGCTAGTTTCAATCAATGGCAGCATGAACCCTCCATAAGCCCCTTTTTTCTTTCTCTTCCACTTGTTTTCTGCTGCCTCCACTGTGTGAATGAAGTCATGCAGTAATGTTGTCATTCCCCATTTCCTTTTCTATTGGGAATTTCGTAATTTTGGAGAGTTGGAAAACAATCATGTGGATGTTGTTAACCTTTAATTTTCAAGTGTATCCTGCCTGTTTTGCTGGTTTTAGGCCACTCTTGAGTACAAAGTTGGACTAGATGGTAGTAATGTTCCATATCTGCAAAATCTGTGCACCTACTTTTCATTTGTACAGACAGATTTTTGTTTGTAGGTGCTGCCTCGGTGAATGATGCAGAAGTTCTAAATATGATCAAAAGAGTCAGAGTTAGTTCAATACGTGGTTCACTAGATATTGGTTGAAACTGACATTGTTATTCAATAATGGATTATTTATACAGGTTTTTTTTTAAAATTAAGGCATTTCATTTACTCTAGGCTTTAGTGACTACAGTCATTAGAGGAGGGCAGAAGGTAAAAGAACAAGTTCAAACCCATACCAGAACTTGTCTAAAATCAGTGTCACCCCTACTCTATTCTTTAGCGAAGTCTGGGCAAGGTGTGTTTTCCATCCATGTTCTCCAGGCATAAATATCCACATTTCAAGCACACAAATTTGAGAAATGGATTCCATTAACATATACCGAGTGTATCTTAATATACGCAAGCTGAGTATTTAAACTGAGTACATATTAATATACCGAAATCAGCTTTGAAGTCTACATTATTTGAAGTGCTACATTATTTGAAGTTAACCTAAAAGATAATTTATATTTGAAATGAAGAGAGCACTTTTTCTGCCACAGTGTGGATCCTGGAGAATACAGAATTTTGGACTACCTTGCAAAAATAAACAGGCATTTAGGGAAAGTATCCAAAATCAATGAGTGCAGATACTGATTAGGGCGACACAAATGTTGGGGAAGCCGTAAAAAAACAGGGTTGAGGTGGGAATAATAACGTTGTGGAGTTCAGTCAAATCTTTTCCAACACCACTTCTACAAACACTTCTTTCCGCTCTCTCACATGCATGTAGACTTGGCGTCAAATGAAGTCCATGATTTAACCATCAGCTTAATTGTCTTCTGAGATAAGGCTTCATGTCCAATGCCTTTTATGAGATGGATGTGCCTGATTAAATGGATAACACTATCAAGATTAAGATATTGCCATAAATATGTCTCTTCCCCTTTTGGATTACCATCATTAATAGAATTGGAATTGGAAACAAGTGAAAAATTGTTCATGAAAATGATCTGGAATGACTGAAAACGAGAAGTGGACCAGATCAGGTTTTTTCTTCCTACATTACCGTGATAGTACTGAGGAGCTTGGCGTCTTTTCACTTCTCCCTGGGAAATTACCTTCATCTGCTGGTATCAGGCTTCAGGATAAAAACTTCTTCTTTCCATCAACAAATGTGGGTTTTTCTCAGCAAATGCTTGGTAAAGGAAAACTGATAACTCTGGTAACTCTTCCCAGGGCATAATCAGAGCTCACTAAGACTTATGGAAAGACTTCCAATGAACTCTGAAACTAATCCTTCACAGTTTTCCTTGTTATTTGTTATGGGTTCTATTGTCCAAGGAGATATGAACCCATCTACGCCATGACCAAAATTGAATACTTTTGACAAACGTATTGCATACGTGTAGAAAAAAATAACTTATACCCTGAGACAATATGCTAACAGATGGTAACTTTGCAGACAAACTTAAAGGAAATCATACAATTACACACCTAAGAAACCTAATTGATTAAAAAATCTGACACATTTAAACAGTTTAACATGACACAGTAAACATGCAACAAGCAATGAATTTTCAAAGATATCTTATATATCAAATATTTTTTTTCCTTCACTGACAATTCTGGCATGTCTTCCTTGCTTCATGTTTGAAGTTTGATCATTTTAGGTATTCATTCTGCTCTAAGGGTTTTCCTCTGCAGTGTATCTGGACTAGTATTGTCTGGGAGATGACACCAATATAAAGAAATGGGTCTTCTCTCAGAAAACTGCTCTATAGAAATACCCTCCCTGCTTTGTCTTTGTTATTCCCAAATTTTAACATTTTAACTTACATCATTTTTGTTTTATTTTAGCTGGGAAATGCAAAAGTGTAAGAAACATACCCATTTCCCTGCACTGCCTCTAGAGTGGCTTTTGGATTTGTATTGGATATACGCGTAACTTAGTTTTGTACTCAATTTTCAGGGAGCAAGACACTATGTGCACTTTTATGGGAGTATAGCTACTCTGGTATTTCTTGTAATAGAGAAAATGTTTAAAATAGTTTCAAAATGAATGCACATTAACTTTTTTGTAATTTACAGATCATTTTTGTTTTGATAATTATTGAAAGTGTTAAACTAGATTCCTAGATTTCCTCCACTGAAAGTTTGGAGCAGTCCCACCACCCATCCTGCCAAAGCTGGGGCACTGTTCGTGGCATTAGATGTGCTTGTAGAGTGTTTTATGGCATACTTTGCTTCTTAATGGTGGCATTGATTAAATTAAAAAAGAAAAATGCCTGGTGCTGTAGATACTTTTCTTCTCTCCAGTATAAGTGCTGTGTTCTCAGTTTAACAGAATGGTTTGCTATCCCTCTCGTTGCTTTTATGTGTGCTCTGTCCTTAGTTTAGCAAAACGTTTGCTATCATTTTCATGACTTTTCTGTTGCCTAACAAGACAGTTGGGTGGAGGTCACAGAGTAGTATGGCTTGGTTAAGCACTGAACATCTGCCATAGGGCCTTATTAGTAATGCCCCTAGCAGTACTTCAGCCTCATGGACCATCTCTAGTCATCTCAATGTACATACGAAGTGCCCTTTAAGTACAGTTTAGGCTTGCTGCTGGTTTGGCTTTTTATTTCTCTTTTTCTTATCCTCCTTTCTCCTTTTTTTTTCTCTTTTCTTCCTCTTTGTGAGTTTTCTTAGTTCTTCTCTTATGTTTCCTTCCCTCTTCACTTCTCTGTTCCATCTGTGGTTCACTCCCTCTCTGCTTCTCTGTTCTATCTGCTAAAATGGTCAGCAACAATAACCTGGACAACGAAGTGGATATTAAGTCCACAGGCTCTGAAGTGTTATCTGTTTACACAAAGTTCCCCCAGACCACAACTACACATGGTGGGAGCCTGCAAGGCAGAGCAAATTATCTGGTCTAAAAGTGTTTAAGGAGGAAAAGATTATATGTCCTCAGCCAAGCATCTCCACCTGCCTGATCCTATGGTACCAACAGGGAATTCAAGGCTATTTTGGAGTGGGGAGGAAGGGGAGAGGGAACAGCCATTGGCTGGAAGTTCTCTGCCTCTGGGTCCACAGCACAGCCCTGCCCCATCTGTGCCCACAGCAGGGTGGGCTCTGGCCCAGCCTCTTGCCTTTCTCTTTCCCTCCACAGAAACATGCTAAGTACAGCCTGAAACAGAGCTGCTGGTGGGGCACAGGATGGTGGAAAAACAGCTGTTTCAGCTCAGGCTTGTAATGTAGTTAACCCAAGTGTCCTGATTTGAGGTAAAACAGAACCAATTTTGTTCAGTAACTTCGCTTCTTAGCTAGGCCTTTTCTAACTACTGAAATTAACAGCATATTGTGCAGACAATGTTCACTTTCTCAGAGTGATAAGACTAAACCACAACACCAAGATACTGGTCTTGTGAAGAACATAAGAAACAGGAAAGAGTATCATGACAACTTTCCAACATGGCCTTCAGGCCTCCAGCTGTCTGTGGCTCAGAGATTTCCTGATCCAAAGATGCTGCTTGCTGATTTTTTTCTTATTGCATGAATGATGGATGTGGATAAGTTATTTAATATGAAAATCCAAAGACAACTGTTTCTTGTGGGCTGAGGGACATGTGGAGACAGGTAGCGTGTCCTGGGGAAGTGAGATATCTCTGAGTGCTTTGATGGAGGGTCTTGTACCTCCAGAGATTTAGACAGGAGCCAGGGCAGTGAGACCTGCACTGTGCAGGAGGAGAGATGCCCATCTACGCTCTTCTCAATCTACCTCTCCCTGAAACACATCCATTTCTTCTCCTGAAAGTCCCCTGAAACTCATGTGTACCGTAGGTTATTTCATTCATGCCCCACTTTCCATCTCCCCACCAAATCCCTGAAGAGCTGACCCTGTCCATCTTCAATTTCTTCCATCTTTAGAAAGCATTATTTTGCCACTGTAAAGCCAGATAACTTTTTGCTAATAGCCCTTTAATTGCATAGTCTTTATTGGTTAGGGCTTTTTAAATGTACAGTGCCTCCTTATTTTTCTTTTTTGTTTTTTTTTTGTTTTTTTTTACCAAGACAGGAAAGCCAAATACATTCATATTCTGAACAGAAGTTTGGGGGATAAGTGGAGGTGAACTATTGCCTCAAGTAGGCTAACGAGCGTGTGGCACTCAGCTGCTTTTGAAGGCGCTCCTGTCCTGTCAAGAAGAAATTGGCTTAGGTATCCCAGACTAGTTTTGATTGTTTTGAAAAGAAAACAAAAACGGAAGGCTGAGTGCTGAGAGCTGTTGTCCGGGAAATGAGCACAGGTTTCAGTTTAGGCCGAGGATGTACCTTAACAAATTGTGCTCACCCATACTGGACCCTCAGTCCCTTCTTCTGGAGCTTTGGCACTGCAGAGAAGGGATTACGAGGCAGAATGAACTGAGAGGAGCCTGACACCACAGCCAAGCCATAAATGCAATCACTCAGGAGGGTGAAGTGCCTTTAACTTTCAACAAACCTGGAGAAGCAATACCTGGAGGGGAGCCCAGACCTATCTCTACAGGGGATGGATCCTACAGGACCCTGACTATCCTGTCTGACTTATCTCTGCTCCCTGCCCCTTGGCACTTGCATTTTTGTCTTCTAAATGGCCCAGCTCCAGCCAAAGGAGAGCAGGATTGCCCTCACAATCTCTAGTTAGGGCACTCCCTTAAGAGGCTAGAGATGTGGGTCCAAATTCCTCGGGGGTGGGGGGGGAGAGGGAAATGAATCAGTCTCCCACCAAGGCGCTGTTACATTTTGCACTGAATCTGATGTTGTTGGTGTATATTCAGCTTCATATTCAGCTTCATGTAAATATTCTTATAGGACTGGGTCCTCAAGAGCATTTGGGCACAGGTATACCAAATTTCCAGACCCTGCCCAGAGCTCAGGGCCGACAAGACCAGATTGGTTATGATGGTGACATGGGGAGAACTTACAGTAACAGAACTTCAAATGTGCAAAGTTTAACTGGTGCCAGCAGACTGGGTGGAAGTGCCATTTCATCCTGCCCTCACTAGTTATAATAATTAACGACAGATTGGCCAGTTCAGTTAATTGCTCAATGAAACAATGGCAGTAATTCATCCTAAGTAACTGTCCCTGGCATCATCCATATTGTACTGAAATGAGTACGGAAAATCTGTGGTGTAGCTGAGAACAAGATTTGGGATTTGGCTGTTATGAGGTGATGCCAATAAGAAAAATTTCTTCCTTTTCTTAAGTGGATAAGGAGCTTTCATGTCAAATGCTGGAACCATGGATCTGCCCCTGCCTTTATAAAGTATGTGGAGTCATTTTAATCTCTGTTTATAGAAGTCCTATCACTCCATCCTTGTTTCCTGTCTACTTCCCTATCTGCCCCTGCAAATTAAAATAGTACATTTTTGGCACCATAGGAATCCTATGTATTAAATAGTTTTTCCTCTGGAAAATTATCAAATTACACTAATGCAGTTTTAGGATTTCTTTTACTCACCAAACAGATACTATAAGAGACAGGGTGAACAGAAGAACAAATAAATAATACAAATAGGAGGAAAGACATGGTAGCAAAATACTAACATTTAATAGAGTGTGGAGTCCTTGAAAGAACACTTTAGACATAATCTTTCCATCTACAAAGCACAATCATTAAAAACTATAGAGTGAAGTGGAGACAGAGTATTTTTGAGCTGTACGGTAGTATTATTTTAACACAAATAATAAAGCTATGCAGAACACCCAAAATTAGAATGATCAAAAAAGTATGCCCTTCCATAACTCTTATGCTGTCTTCCTTGGGCTGTTGTTTTGAAAGTAAACCTTTCACTGGCATTCATGACCTTTAAAAAGGAAATAGATTGAGCTTTCCTTCCTACTGTAACCCCAGTGTCGTTATCACCTCTATGGAGACCAGAGAGATGGTCTGATCGCCTGCCACCTCTTTGTTATCTTAAAGGGTAGATAAGGGCCACCATCAGCCTTGGTTCTTCAAGCCAGCCCACTAGCACCTTCCTACACCATCAGCAGTTAATTGCACTTTCTAGGCATTGCATGTGTAAAGCAACAGGTATCTCAAATAAGAAAGTACCACGTAAAATGTGCACATACGCTTGGAGAAGGGCGGAGGGAGAAGATTATTGTATGGGAGAGTTTTCATATAAAGACTCCAAAACAGATTATTTTTTTAACAAAAATATAGTTTTACTTAAAAATGGGGGAGTATTATTAGTCTTCAGCAGGACCATTGTTTTTTCTATTTATTTTGTATTCAATTCTTTGTTTCACACAATTCAAAACTCATAGTGAAACTGAAGGTTGCTAAAGTGGTAGGTATCGTGTGTTCCAGTAAGACATGCTATATCCTACAGGAACCGAAAGAAGATTTCATCCAGTAACTGACGGAATTAGGAAAAATGTATCTGCTACTGAACACTTCTCTTGGTGTCCAGTTCATTAAAAGTAATTACCAGATAATGTTTTCCTAATCATTTAGGAAAGATTAATAAATTTGATTTCAGCTGAAATTTGAGTAGGCTTCTTGCTGGAAAAGTTGCTTAGCTGAAAAGACTGATTAATCCCTATTAACCCCTATTACTCACTTGTGATTAAGCTGGCTAAGTAATGACTGAGACATTTCCCTCTGAACCAAAGTTTAATACGAAACACAGCAAAGGAATTGGAGATGTCAGTGCCATTCCTAGGACACCACTGTGTTTATTCTGTTGGTACTCAAATAGAAAAAAAAAAAAACTAAGAATGATGAACAATGAGACAGAGTTAAAAACGGCTCTTAAGACAAATTGCTGGGGCATTGAAGGAAACTACTTTTGATACATTTGCACTGTGATTAAGGAGCTCTGCTTTCCAGACTGCCAGAGCATAATATCTGTGTTAAAGCATTGAAACCATGCTGAATATATATTTATTGTTCTGAAAATGTATATCACCTTCACATACATCTCGCAATTACATTTAAATGAGGGTTCATTTTTTAAAATCAGTTTATTTTTGTTTGAAGATAAATTTGCTTACTTCTTCAGTTCCAGCATAAAATGGTATTTTTGACTGTTCATATGAAGTGCCTGCAAGGAAGTAATTTAAGATAACTTCCTCTCTGACTTTGCCCTTCACCTGTGATGCCAAATTTGAATCTTCTCCTTGACTGAAGAGCAAAAAGCAAATAGTTTCCTTCTCTGATCCCCAAAATGCATCCTGCCTATTGCTTTTAATTATTTTGTTAACTTCTAGAAAGTTTTAAAAATAAACATTAGTTTGTTGCCATAACTAAAGAACATCTGAAATTTAAAATAAATTTTATGTTGCTTCTGTGATTTTGATCAATTGGGAAACAAATCTCTGTGTAAATCAACTAACAGGGATAAATTCTTGAGGTTAATTATTTTAAACTTAAACAGATTTAAAATGCCAGTTTTACTGAATTCATCAAACTAGCATACGGAGTGGGAATGGCAGCTCAGACTTAGCCAAATGTCAGCAGCAGAAACTGGAACAGAGACTAGAGCTACAAACAAATAAGAAATTACGTTTTGCCAATAAAAAGAAAAAAAAATGAGAGTGAGAAGAAACTCAAAATAATTTTAAATCTGAAATTCTGAACATTTCCCAAGCCACTCTAGTACTGCTCCTTCCATTATTGATGCCAAAGTCTTGTTCTGGGTAGTAATCGGTTCAGGTTTTCACCACAAGAAAAAGAAGACTAACAAAATCATCAAACCGCTGTGACTCGATGACTAAGAGTAGCCAACTGTCAACATAAAAAGAAGTTTTGTAAAAAAACACCGTATATATTAAAATAACTCTTTCTCTCAATATCCCCATCCGTCCCAGTCCCAGTCTCCCCCCACCTCCCCCAACATTCTATTCAGGGCTTTTTCCCCGTAAAAACGCCGAAAGCCTGGAAGATTTTATAGAAATTATTGCGTTGGGGGTTTGGTTTGGGGGCATTAGCAGGTAAGGCTGTGGTATGGGCAGGGGGACATTACCCAGAGAATAAATAGTTGTGTGAATAGTTGTGTGAATTCTGTTCTGACTTACTGTCCTAACCACTTTCAATGCCTTCCACTGAGTGCCATGTTTATGCATTTTTTCTGTGTCTAGTAATGAATGAGCTAGTGAAAACCCTCACTACAGTCATTAGAGGGAATCCCAAGTCCTGATCATTTGGCTACAGTATCCAGTGTTCCAAAAAATTCATAGAATCATAGAATCATAGGGTTGGAAGGGACCTCTGGAGATCATCTAGTCCAACCCCCCCCCCAGTGACATCTGTTCATTTCTTTACCTGTGGCTTAAGCTTAGGGAGGCGTCCGTTTTTGTGGGACATGAAAAGAGAAACTAATGCATTTGGGATCATAAGGCTTTAATTAATATTTTGATTTTTCTGGCAGATGGAAGAGGAGATACAGAAGAGGAGTCAGTCAGCATCATTTCTCTGATGTATGTGACTATTTCCATAGCACCCTGATAAAATGCTATCTATAGACATATAAAATTATACTGGAAACCTTGATAACTTCGTATAGTGAGTGCAGCATT
This sequence comes from Vanellus vanellus, assembly GCF_965231255.1. Taxonomy (NCBI): domain Eukaryota; kingdom Metazoa; phylum Chordata; class Aves; order Charadriiformes; family Charadriidae; genus Vanellus; species Vanellus vanellus. The sequence continues at coordinate 59,911,907 of NC_138908.1, forward strand.
GTGCAGAAAAACTGTTTGATATAACATTTGTTATATAACACCATGATTCCTTGTTGTGGTGCTGCAGAAAAAATATTTTCCTGCACCTTTATGAATGGATAGGTTTAGTTTCTGATAAACCTTCAAGCACATTATTGTCAACTTGCTCTTCCTCTACAGTTTTCTGGAGTTCCTATCACAGGACAATAGTTTTTGGACAAATACAGGACACACTTCATACCTTCATAAACCTGCAGTAGGGAAGCAACCTAGTGTGGGCTGGTGCCTACCAGATTGTTCAAACAAATTTTTCTATTCCTTAGAAGCTGACAGATGCTCTAAAAACCTTTCCTTTTCACCTACTGATATGGTTTTCATTACACATGTATTCTAAATACTTTTAAGGAAAAGTAGACAGGTAGACAAATATTGTGCTACCTGGAAGTACTGTATGAAAGACATCCCCTTTACAAATAATGCTTTCAAATTACTTTTACCCGGAGCTGAACCCTCAAGCTGAAACACTGCTTTAGGAAGCACCTCAGAGAGATGACTAAACATGAATTAGTAACTATATTCCAACATGTTCTTCCTGGATATCTTTAGAGCAGGTATATTTAAGTTTGGTTTAAATCTAGTGCGTTGGGTGTTGGTAAGAGCACATACTCTTTCTGATTTACGGTGTCTTTAGTAGCAGATCCAGCATAGGGCCCTCCACAAAACAGAAGGTCTTTCATCACTGCAAAGAGTCTAGCAGTTACACTGCAACCCTAACCAGAGAAGATGAAAGTATACGTGGCTTTTGTACAGTCAGGAATAGCAACAAAGCAGTGAAGAGGAAGGCTGGAAGTCACCTTGTACCTCCCAGCCAACACACTTCTGTCTTATCAGAGGGCCTGGTGTCAGAATAAGCAGCTCCCTGAGAATGGGAAAGCCACATGCTCCCATCCCAGAGCCACCACACCTGCTCCTCCACCCTGGGAACACCACCTTGCAAAATTCTTTCCACTTGGAGAAATCAGGTGGTTTCTATTCTTCATCAGGCCTCCAGACAGAGGACCGCGTGGGTAATGACTGCTTGCTGTGCATTAGTATTCCTTGTAGTACAGCACAGTCTGAGAATAACAACCAAAAATGTATGCCCCTTCTCATAGCCTTGCTTTCAATTTCAAATCAATTGCACTTTTCTCTAATTATTTAGTGAAAAGTGATGTTATCAATGTATGAGACTCTGTTTACCTGGTAGCTTTTCGTAATTAAATGGAACTTCGGATTCAATGAACATTTGTATTTTTCAGTGTTCTCTGAATTCTAGCGCTGCTAATGAGCATAAGCAGCTGGAAAGTTGGATGTTTCCAGGTTTAGTTTTTATGAATATTGGCAAGGGAAAAATAGGTTTTCAGGAAACGCACTTTTTGTCCAAAGGCTTTTCTTTTAAATCACACTAATTCATGCACACCCACAAAGTAGAAGGAAAATGTGTCAGTGTTTTAGCTTTCACAGCAGAAGAGGGAGAGAAGATAAAGTTAGAATAATATTTTTTTTCATCCTTCATTCAAATAATTAGTAATGTATCTTTCCAACATACAAAGCAGGAAATAAGGAGTGAAGGTAAAAAAAAAAAAGCAAATAGTCATATAATTTCTTCCCGTAACCTTCAGAGCACAAAAACATTTTCTTTTAATATATGATTACTTAGCTTAATTGCTTCCAGTGACATTAGAAGTCTTTACAATACATTAAACATTGTTGGTTTAGAAGGAAAATGCTGTGTTTTGCTTATCAAGATCAGGGTAACACTAGTATAAACCCATTCATTTTACAAAAGCAATTAAGTTTGGAAGGAACTAAAACAAAGATTAAATAGTTTTTCATTTGATCATTAGTATTTTAGAAGCCAGGTGAGAAGGACTAGTCCCTGCCAGACAAGCATAAAGAAAAATCACACATCCAGCAAGCAGCTCAAAAGGTGTTTTACATAACCAATAAGTATTAATTTAGGCCTCTTCATTGGATGAAAATGTGAATATCATCCATAAAATTCCACTGCATTTTAATAGCAATGGAGAGTTGTGGCCTCAGTTTCAGAATATCAGCCTTTCAGCAGAAAGAGGATAACCCCAGGTCATCTTTTTTTTCCAGATTTTTTTCTTTCTCTTTAAAAGCTTCACATTATTTGTCTCATATAATTCTTTCTTCTCCAAGATGACATTCCTTCCTTTTCAGTGGTCTTCTGGGATGGTAAACTAGGGATGGTAGAATGGGGAAAACTACTGCATTTAAGAAGAAAACGCTCATTTGGTTTTAAAAAGTGGTCTATTTTAAAAGATTGGTTGGCGTATAAAATTAGTCCCTCAAACAAATTAATGTTACAACTATCTGTAGCAGTCTACAAAGAACTTGTAAGGTCTGTTTGAAGAAGCAGTTTGTTTCAGCTGTTTCAGCTGTTCCTGGGGAAGTGCTCAGAAGCTATAGATCATTTCTCATCAATGAATAAGAAACTACTTTTTCTTACACACCTTTGCCTGACTTGTGTCCTTGAACCATGGCCCCAGAAAAACCATATTACCTTATGCAGCCTTTACTGATTTTGCTTCTCAGGGTGTTTTCTGCTGACACGTCTGGCTAAGTGGAGTGGTCCATTCAGATAGATGTCTTTCGACATCATTGAGGCTTTGCCATATCAAAGAATGGAAACAATGTAAGTGCTATCTGGGGTAATCCATACTCTTCTGTCACTGTATACGAGGCTGATCTTGGGTTGCTGCCATGATTCATCTCCCCTGTGCTTCTCCCATTCTAAATCCTGCGTATCTATGCGGTGCTACCAGCAACAGCCCCTAAAAGACATGCCAATATGTTCATCTGTGAGATGCACATCGTGCCTCTCAGTCCACCGGTATTTGCTCGACATCCAGACAGTCCTAAGGGAAGGCTCTTATTGATGTCCTTGTTTGAAAGAATGCAAAAACAATTAAAAAATCCTTAAAATTCAAAGAGTCAAATTATCTGCTGGTCAAAAAATCTATATTAGAGATACTAGGAATATAACTCCGTGCTACTGTTCTGCATCCAAAACTCACATTCTCAACAGTTTTCACTATTAAAGAAGCTGGTCCTAAATATAAAAAGACAATTGACATTTGCAGAAAGTTTCCTATCAGTTTCCATGCTTTTTGAATTAGACCTGTTAACTTGGAATTTCCGTTGGCTACAACAAAAATGTTTCTGTAACATCTTTGCCACCATTGGTGTAGTTTTGCTTGTATTTTTCAGAATAAAAGCAAAATCTGTCTATATTTTGTTTCATTACAATTGAGAACAAATCAAATGGAAATAATAGCTTTACATAACCCTCTGGGAAAATACATACACTGACTGACCTTTTACTTATGTATGCTATATGCATAAATGCAGCTCTTAGCAATAGGAGCAATAAGACTTTAAGCAAAATAAACAGAGCCTCTCTCTTTTTGTTCTTGGCTTATTGCTTCAATATTTTCTTTTTTTTTTTTTTTTACAATGTTGAGGTGAATAACTGAAAAGTCATTTCACAAATATTTAATTTGTGACATAAGATGGTAGTAGATCTGTACTCAATCCAGCCTCAGACTATACCCTTTTCTGCTTGTAAATATCTCACCAATTGGGATAAGGATAACACGTCAGCCGAAAATCTCCTCTTCCTGACACCTCAAGAAAGATATTAGTTGTGTTACAAATTACCACTATACTAAATCATGTTACACTTATCCCAACAATAAATTACACAATGTGAAAACAAACTCCAAATGATTGCAAAGATGTATTATTTGAAGGAAAATTTAACCCGATAGCTGAAATCTAAGAATGAAGTTCAAACCTCAAAGTTTATTTTTAACTGTCAAATTATTAAGCATTCCTTTAAAAATTCTCTTTCTGTATAATCATTATTGGGGAATAGTTTTAAAAATAACATGTACTGCTTTTGGCTCCCTACTATGAATATAAACACACATATTATTTATGAGTTTCAGACAATCTCTCAGAGAAAAAAAATTATTGTATAAATGGTCGAAATCAATACTATACTAATGTTTAGTGTCTTCAGAATCAAAATCTGCACCTAAAGGCTGCAACTGGCTCTTACCTACATGGTAAACTGAACTTCTGAACTAACCCGATCAAAACCTACAGGTGATTGCAGTCCAGACTAACACTCTGCAATTTGAACAAAATGCCACTATGAATACAGAGTTTATGTATTTTGTTAATGTTTAGGAGACTCCCCTACTTCTCACTTGAAGTAAAAAGTGGTTTTCCGGATGTTTGACATGTACCTGTCAAAATAGCTGTCAAAATCATCTCTTTAATTTGAATCAGTATTTACTCATGTAAAACATAAACCCAGGTATCCCGAGCGAAAGATGTGGCAAGTCGTTTTCATGGCAACATCTGTCATTTACTTGCTATTAGCAGAGGATTCTTTGTGGGTTAAGTATAACCAAATAAACCTAATGATTGGTACCAAACTAGACTGAGCTACAACATTAAGCTACAGAGTTCAAGAAACAAGTTATTTCCACCTCCTTTGGCAGAACCCATCTGCTGCTCATAAGGCGAAGGGAATCTACGACTTACCGAGAAATCAGGCTGAATTTGGGGTACATCACTCCTTCCTATGGAATAACTTGCAGAGAGACAGCAGATAGAGGGGGAAGAAAATCCTTTCCACTAGTTGGCTGAGGGAGGGGTGGTGGGAGCAGAGGTCTGTCCGGGGGCGGGAGCACAGCCCAGGTGCCCCGGTGGGAGCAGGAGCGGCAGTGGGAGTGGGACTAGGAGCAGGAGTGGGAGCAGGAGCAGGGCAGCTCGAGCTGCCTGCTGGCCCCCCGCAATGCCTGCCCGCCATTTGGAGCTGCTCTGACCGGGCTCCGGGCATCCCGCAGAGGACCCTGCACTTCAGAGAGCTACGGCTTGGAGAAATACTGGATCAGAAGATGACCAAGCTCTCCTTCTGCAGAGAAATGAACACCTGTCCTAATTCTTCCCTCCACCTCTGCATTCTGCTTTTATAAAAACTTCAGGGGGAGGATTTTTCTCTTCCAATATTTGAAACATACTCTCGCATTCAATCGCTCATTTTACACACCACTACTGATACATTTATGCCCAACATGAAAAATATTATTGGTATCTACAAACAATGCATACAACAAATAAACATTTGAGTACATCCTATTACTGATGCTGGTGATCGTCCTCGGTGTTGTTACATACTACACAACAGGAACTTTTTCTTTTTTTTTTTTTCCCAAGTGAGAACCTGGGACTATCTTACCATGCCTTAAATGTCACTGCTCCTAGACTGATCATATACACAGATGAGTAGAGATAAACATGTGTAATCATAAACACAATACGGTTTGAAGGGGGAAAAAAACTAGTAATTCTTCTCCCACTATAGCACAGGTTGGTGGGTTGGAGCAGACTTAAGTAGTGAAAGATGATATATGAAATACATAATTTGCATATGACACAGCTTCTCTCTTTATTTCAGCAATGGCCCAATGAATCTTGCTAAAATATTCAGGATAAAGTTAGTGAAGCCTGTAACAAGATTCTGGTAGCAGAAGCATTATATGCAAAATTCACCACAGTTTATGTTATGAATATTATCAGCCTCACTGGAAAACACTTTCTTGTCTGCGTTGGTTAAACCGTATGCTATCACCACCAGTATCTAAAAACCAGACTATAGCCATCTATAGCGTAAATATACTGCTTCTCAATGCATATGGTTATTATCTTTTTATCAGTTAAGTGTGTATCTGATTAACTCCTTTTCGCAATACAAAAGCATATATATTGCACTTCTAAATAGTTAACTATAAAAGCGTTTTTACTTAACTTACCAGTTGTTGAAGCTGGAAGGAGTCTTGCCCTAAACTCTCTACCTGCTCTCATGTTGGTAATCTCTGTCTCTCTCTCCCTCTCTCCCTCCCCCCGTGCAGAGATTGCAGTAAACTTAGAAAACTAGCAGGGACAGTGTTTCAAATGACTTAAGAAAGAGAACAGGAACAATCATTTCGTTCTCTTTTTTTCAGATGAGTACAGTACCTTCAGAAAGAAGGAAGGAAGGGAGGGGAGAGGAAGTCAACAACCCTTTGCTTTCCTGCAAAAAAATAAGGAAACAGCAGATAGCAATCTCATTTTCTCTCAAACAAAATGTTTGGAAAAATAAATACATCCAAACCAGAAGGAATTCCTCAAGTATTATATCTGCATTATTAGCTTCATAAAAACTACTTTATAGCTTGCTATGTGCAACTACATTAAAACAAATGAATTTCCAAAGTAGTAAATAGGAATAAGACACCCATATCTTATGCAAAGCAATTAGCCATAAGCTTGCACAGATAATGCAGGCTTTTACTCTAGAGAAAGAACGATCATAGATGTATACATGTGTCTTGTTTCCATGGTGATATAGGTACAAAAATTCCTAAAACCCCTCTTTACTCTGATCACAAGCAAACGGCACATTTGATATTTATGGAATGCTGTGAAATAAAAAGGGTCACAAAAATGGTAAGAAACATAGCTTGATATTTGAGTAACAAGTAATTTATCTCAAAGAATCTTGTTATAGAAGGCATCATGATTTATCCAAACAAAAACAATGTGCTCTGTTCCAGGACAGAATTTATATTTTATTCAGTTTCTTTCTATCACCATTAAACATATTTTGACAACCAGATACTGGCCAGCTGGCTGGAGTTATACTTGGGATAAGTTTAGTCCATTGTGCTCCACCATGGTTTTGCTTGCTTATATGTTTTGCCCTAACTATCTATCATCTGAAGTCCACTTACAGGGATTAGATGCTCCCTTTTTCTTTTCCAACTTTTTTTCTTTCATTCTAATATTTTTGCCAGTGAATGCTCTCACACCGTCACGAGAGCTATGTTTTCAGTTACCCTTATAATTTGGTACAGAAAATGGGGCTGCTCATCAACGAGCAATCTAGGGTTGAGTTCTGTGACAGTTATAAAAGAAAAGGCATTTCAAAAGTCCCTCTCCTATAAACTGTGCATCCAGGCTTTGCTCTGGGAGCAATAGCTAGATAAATGCTGCTGAAATAAATTGAGTTGCTGCGGTAAATCAGCATGTTAATGGGAGGACAAGTTGGTACTCTAATCTATAAAGATTATTTTTTCTTTTATTGTACAATAATGAGAATTGATAAGCTGCAAACCACAAAAGGAAGTAGCTCTTTGGCACCTGTATTCCTTCATGCAGTTCCTGGTGCTATTTCCAGAAGATGTCTAGCAATGATTTGGCTGGAAAGGCTTTTATTTTAATATTCAGAAACTGAAAGCTTTGATAATGGACATCAGCAGCTGACAGAGCAATGCAGGTGCCACGAGTGATCTCTGGCCTTACATCACCACCAGTGTTTCCTGAAATGAGCAAAAATTTAACAGGAGGGTGAATTTTAAAAGAAAAAGAATGTAATGCACTTAGAGTATATACTGCAAACAAAGTCCTTGATACTCCCTTGGAAAAGGAGACCCTAATCAAACAGATCTCTAGTGCATACCAAGCACAGGGAAAGTAAAGAAGCATGGGAAGACACCAAATTAATGTACTGTCCTATGGGGTCAGTCTAACAGCTCAAAAAGATTGATTTTGTTTTGAAATTATTTTTTGAGGTCTTAAAGATGATAGCAGCTCCCAGGGTTTTTTAAGTTTGTTTCCTTTATTTATTTGCTAGGCGTGCTGATTTAATGAGACCCTGAAGAGTGTGATTACATATCATTTTGTTTCTCTCCATTGGGAACACATTGCAGAAGTTTAGTTGAAAACCTATACTGTTCAAGTTCGGATCTTTCTTATATAAATCGCTGAGGGTACGTGATAGTCTGTGTAGTCCTCTATGAAAGACTTAATTGTCAAAGATGTCCTGTACTTCTTCAAATAGCAGGTTTCACTTTCTTGAGGATTGCAAAGCTAAGAAGCTGGCCACAAACATCCATGTGGCACCTTCAGCAGGTTATAAGACTTTGCTGTTCTGACTGGAGGCTGTGAGAGCCCCTTACTTCAGCAAGGACAGCAGTAGATGTAAGATCTTTTCTGATCCTACGTCAGCTCCCATTGTCAGCAGCCTTTCCACCACCTAGGTGCTCAGGGCTTACTTAGTTACACCATCCAAGGTCAGGTAGAGCAATCGTGCTTCCCAGAATGCAGCCACAGTAGCACTTAACTTGGTCTTACTTCTGCCAGTTTCTCCCAACTGTTGCCAGAAAATCACAACCCGAGGAGGAAGAAGCACTGAAACTGTGATTTTCGTGCCAGAAAAATACCTTTCAAGGACATTGCCTGGGCAATTACTGACTGTGGAGAAATAAAAGAATGGCTGAAATCATTGGGATCTATAGTCATGCAAACCAAGTCACAATAGGTGACATTATTTTATGATATTTAAACACTTTTTAAGGGACAAGTTCATCTGTTTTTCAGAACATAATTCTGGAAGAATTATTAGCCTTTTTTTTTTACCTTTTTTCACTGTGCTGTTACCAAAATGAAGCCACTGATACAAAGTCAGAAAGGTACAGTGCCAGCCTCAATGCAGCTAAGTGAACAGCTTCAGGCATAAGTGCTTCCCAGATCCAGCACTTAGTGTCTTGTGAGGAGCAGCCAGGAAAAAAACATTCTTGTGGTCATGGTCAGGATAAATACTGAGGACCAGGAAGATTCCTCTAGTACCAGTCTGTATGATCAGACCAGATCTTCAACCAGACCGACATCTAAGATGCTAAGCCCTTGATTTCCTTTTTTTTTTCTTTCTTTTTTATTTTAAACTCTAGTAGGGAATAAATTGTGTTTCAGAGGCTCTTTCCAATGACAGCAGGGCTGCTTTCATATATGTTCAAAATAAGGATGAAATAGACAAGTTCAGCATGCTAAAAAAAATTTGAGCCTCTACCCAGCATAGATAGGAGAGAACACAGAGGTAACTGCAGCAGCATTAGTATTCCACTTCATCCTGAGAAAATGAGACCAGAGGCAAAAAACAGAGACACTTACTGGTTTGCTTGATTGCTTTAGGACAGTAACCATATACATCTGAACCGTCTGTGAAAAAATAAAACTAATATCTGCCTTCCAGCCTACAGTATAACTGTAGCATTTTAATGGAGTAAAAATAATACACTTCTCACTTAGAGGCACAAAAACTGAAGGACACCTAATTGTTTTCCATAAGTCACTCTCTGCTGTGCTTTCCTGCTTTCTTTTCTGCAGCACATGTTTACTGTAGACTGTTCAGGAATGAGCTGGCAGAATGCTAATGGGACCAGAGACAAGGAAAGCAGAGTCTGAAAGACCCCCCCTTCTGTGCTGCAGCATGTGGAGAACGTGCCTCTGGTTACCAATATTCTGTTATGTATCGCGATTTGTTGCTTTGCTACGCATTAAGCCTGCATACGGTGCTACACAATAGCATATCTCCAGGGCTGCATTTTTTAAATCATTACAGTCATGCTATATGTATTTCCTTTAGTTTCTCAGATTAGAAAATATTAGAATATCAGAAAATATTCCAAAGGTTTTACACTACTACCTGTGTCTCATGACCATAGTACGATCAGAGTATTCTGACGACTATGTGTTTATACAGCTAGATTGACTACTCTGTCATCTACATATTTTGTACTGTTGAGTCAGGTAATATCTAATTAGCACTTTAATGAACTATTAGCGGTTGCAGACTATAACCTTTGGACCAATCACATTTTTCAATTGTTTGGGGGAGAGAAAAGTGGGAATTTGTATTAAAGACGGGAGCTTTCCTGGCAATAAACACCTTATTATAATTTAAAGTGGCCTTTATAACTCATTCAGGGCCAAACTCATTTCTGGTAAATGACATTGGCTGCAGTCATTTAAAGACAGGCTTTTCCTGTACTCACTATGTAATCATCACAACTACCTTTATTAAAACAATACCATCAAAAGCTATTTTAAAATAAGATGGTATGATTAAGAGGATGTGTTTTCATCTTTTAACATACATAAAGTTATGTGAGCAAGACTGTGAGCCCTATTCAGGTCAGAGGTGGGCAAGAACTTGGCTTTGGTCAGTATGTTTGAATTTGGTGTCACGTTTGAAGATCTGTAACATGTGGAAAGTTGCCAAAGTATCCACCAAGTTTTTTGGTGCTTTCTCAAAGCTGGCCATTTGACAGACGTAAAGGCTGCAGTTTTACCTCTACTTAGACCAGGAAATTAATCCAGCATTTTTTCTGGTCTTTCTTGGTGATCATACTTGAGTAAGAGTGTTCATTTACTCTAATGTCCACTAAGTGTACTGTAACACCTGAAATTGCTTAATGTTCACAGGCTTAGGCTGGGAATCTAATGTTGTAAAATGTGTCACTCTTCAGAAAATGTCAGGAAAAGGCATGTTTGCATCTTCTTCCCTGCGCAGTGATGCTTCTTACCTTGTTAGCTCTGATAACAAGACAGCATTTCTTCTGGAAGGCTGACAGGATATTTCAATATGAATTTGAAATGAATATGAACTAATCAGTCTGCAATTGCAGTCATTTTCATTTTGGTTGTTTTAGTCACAACCTAGCTAATGTAGTCTCTGCCTTATATGAAGTAAACAGTAGTAATGATTTTTACGATAACCTTTTTTTCTTTAGTTTTTGATCTTTTTCCAATGTATTCAATGATTGTGCTACAGTTGAAGTGCTGCAGGCACTTAAAGAAGGCCCTTTCTGAGAGCAAAATATAGTGAAAACCCATGACCACTGCTAACAAGTAGTACCCCTCTGATTTATAGCGACTAGGCTACAGAGCCAAGAAAACTCTTGGGAAATCAGTAGTACTCCACACCTGTATGAATTATGATAAATTGTGTCTCTAAGGCTTTTTTAAACTCTCTGTGCTTTACAGAAAGAGAGAGGTGTTTAGGTTGGGTGCTGGGGGGGGTTGTTTCTTCATTTCGGGTTTGGGTTTGGATTTTCTTGGGTTTTGGGGTTTGTTTTGTGCCTTGAAGCTTGGGAAACACTAGGCAGGGCAAACACTGTACTCCTGTAGTCCTCATTCATTCGATGCTGCTACTCACTGCTGTAAGACTTCCCCATAACTGAAGAGAATTATGTTAGGTCCCACATGCATTAAAGACTACAGCCAGTAGTAAGATATTGTAAACTAATCGACTACGTCTGACAGTGCATATGGATTGACACATGAGCTCACAGGAGTTCAAAGCAGTTATCAATAAATAAAAAGTGAGTGTTAAGACATCTAGCCAAGAATAATTAGGGGAAAAGAAAAGCAGAGCTTTTAGGTCTGTTAAATTTCCTCTGTTCTTCAAAAAGTTTAAATAGGTTTTGTTTTCAATCCTTTTTTTTATTTTAACAAAACACTTTTGCTGGGACTGCTATTGTTTTGTGGAAAAGCATTTGGTTATAACTTAAAGCACAGGAAAAAACCCCATTTACAGGAAAAACCTCAGACTACACTAGAAGTCTTGCCACTGGGATTTCTTCAGCTGTACGTTTCCCTTTTGCTCATCAGGGCTGCTCACTTCAGTACATACACCAAAAGCATACCCTGACACAACACTGCTGGTGGTCATTCTGTATATGCATAATGCCAGAACATGCCTTCTAAGAAGGTATCACTCGGTAAACAGTGTTGCATGATTCCTGAATATTTCTGAAGAAGCTCTCTGTGTCTCTGTGTGTGTAGTGACCGTCAACAGGGTTATTTTGTGAGGTAGCTTTAATTATTTTTTAAAGCCCATTGAGATTTTTGACTGACAACACTTGGTCCTAGGCAACAGCTGTTAAAAAGGAGGATGAAAGAACAACATGGGGCAGACCTGAAGACTGCAGTTACCGAACGGGTATTATCTCTGTGGTCTCAGGCTTGCATGTTTGTGTGTTGAATTTTCTGCAGTTTTTTTGTCTCCTGCCAACCACAGACTTGAAATGCTGGACATCTTCTCTTACTGCTTGAGGTAGAGCATTGGAAATGGACTGCAGCTAGAAGCACTGTTCACAGCGACTGTCTGCATACTGTTTACTGCCTTTTGCCCTCTCCTTCCAATAAGAAACGCTTCGTAACAGTTGCTGTTAGGTCCAATTACTTCACGCTGTTCCAAGTCTCCTAACTTCATTTGACTGGTTCTTCCTTTCTCACTAATAAGTATCACAACCGGTCCCTTTTCACAGGGATATACGAGCCCACTAAAGCATCGTTAGTGGTGCTGTATGGTTTCCGCCTCACTGGACTGTCCCTTTGAGAGACTTTCTCAGCCTAAAACACTATCAGACCTAGACAACAATGTCTGATCATAATTCCCTTTCTTGTGGCTGGTGGGTTTTTTTGGTAAGACTGAAGTCTCAGACCAAGAGAAAATCAAATTATTTGGCTGCAGACATTCTCTAGCCTCCACCCCCAGCTGCATAGGCTGTTCCCCAGGCTGTTCCTCGGCGCACTCTGCCTGCATGGCTTTTCTGTTTAAGAGTGAGACCAAAAACTCAGCAGTAAAGTGAACCCAGACATGTGCCCTGGACAGAAACTGCAGCGAGCTCTGGTAGGTGCCAGCCTGGGAAAAGCTACCTAGAAGCTGAACAGTCAGTTTACATATGGCGTTGTCCTTTTTGGCTTGTCATAAGGCGTCTGACATAGAGTAGTTTAATAAGCTAGGGAAGGAGAAAAGAAACCCAAATGAGCTCCTGAATCATCCCTCAGCGTGGGGATGCCATCAGACAAGCCTGTTGTTCCCTTCTCAGACACGCTGTTTGCCTTTCTTCTATTCGTCTGAAACCACCTACATTGCAAAGGCTGTTAGTTTGCATAATGCAGCAGCCCACATTCAGCAGGCAGCGAGCATGAAAAGGGCAGAAGGAGAGATTGTATGTTCTCTCCTTGGCAGCCGTCCCATCCGCAGTGGTTATATCTGCACGGTACGTGCCCAAGCGGCTGCAAATTAGACGGTTAACAAACAGCAATAACATAAGGAACGGGATTCTTCTCTGTTCTCTTTCTTAATAACTTTAGCACCGTAGCTCAGGCTGTGGGAGTGAATCAGCACTCTCAAGACAATACCGTAAATAGCTGTCAACGGGGTGTGACTGGTAGTGACATAATTCTCGTGCTCAACTGCAGTATTGCTTTCGTTAATTTTCCAAACGTAAAGTTACAATGTGGATTAAGATTTTTATAATGCATGACAAGATTGGTTCCAGCCTGCCCTATATAACTGTGAAGATGATCTTAATCCCTTACATCAGCATGTGTCTTGTGAAGTAAACCAAAGTATTTTTGATCTTCTGGGTATTTTTGGATTTACTGTGCTGCCAGAGCATTGCAAAAACCGTCACCAACTGTTTTTCTTGTAATCATTGTTTTTCTTCACGTTTCAAGAAAATAAAGTTGCAGGTAGTAGAAACATATTTTATACTGCAGAAATAGCATAACAATACATCCAGGTTTTCTTTGGTTCCTGAATTAATTGCTTTCTAGAGGAAAACTTTTAGATCACTTATGAAATTATTCCTGTTTATTATTTTTGTCTTTAAGTCTAAGATGAACAAAAGTTTAAACTTAAATTGCTAAAACATAAAGTGCTAAAATTTCAAAGTTGTTATATAGATTTCATCTCCTAAACCATGTATATTCCCAACCAACAGCCCGAGTTTTGATTTTGCGTGCAAGAGGAATGTACATGCAGGCTTACGACACATCTCTGCTTGGCCAGTCTGCATGTCTACTTTTCATGGTGATTGAAATCACAGAAAACCTTGTGCTGGTCTGAGTATATTCCCGTTCGCATGTGCACTAGGAACTACTCAGAGCAATACACCTGGCTCTTCCAGCTGCTAGCCTGGCCAGAGAGTATGTTGGGAAAGATAGCTGCATTTACTGAAATGGCTGACTTCCATGCAAAGTTTGCTTTCCAGATGAAACCAAATCAGAAACTGAATGCCTGGTTCTGGTTATGTCTTGATATTCTTCGCTCTAAGTAAACAGAACAATTCTAGAGTCATGCTGGGAAAAACCTGAAGGTTTAAATATCCCACATGTGGGAGAGGGAAGGTCCCAGGAGGGGAGTGAGAGGTTTCTGCTAAGAACAGAAATAAAAGGCAAGATTGTTTGGGGTGGCTCCAATTCTGGTTCAGAACCTAGGAAACAGATTCTCTAGGGGTGAAAATTGTCACGTAGCAGCTTAGAACAGCAGGGAATATACCCTAAACCTGAGTAAAGGAGAACAAGATCAAAATTAAATTTCCACAATTCCATCTGAATATCTGCAGGATCAATGTAGCTAAAGAAGAATATCAGAATCTGATCTTTAAATCAGGTACAAATCAAGTAATTTTGCAAGGCTGGGGGGGGAGATAAGATCAGGCAACTTTTTGCATGGGAAAGAGGGACTGTCCTTGTAAGAACACATGTGGATATTTTTTCCACAGGATGGCATTTTCAGGAATGTACACTGAATATGGTTCACCACAGGATTAAGAAAAAAACACTCAAATAAGTTGATTTTTTTTTTCCAGTGTCTAGAATCACTGACAAGCTCTGTGCCACACTGAGCAGGGCAGATGGGGGATGCAGGGTGGTAGTCTCTGACGGAGAGATGCCCACACGGTGCCGATTCCTTGCATCAACATCGTACAATGACTGCACCACTCCTTTAGCATGCATGGCCGGGCTGGAAAGTCGCACATGCTCAAGGTGTCACAAGAATGCCACCACGTGTCTGCGTAAATGAGGATCCCAACTCCCTAGCGAGGGACAGTCAGATATTTTCATAGCAAATTCAATTAACCATTTTTGCATTGGCAGATCTAAAACTTGATTCTTTAATTTCAGTAGTATTTTTTCAAGTCCATATATTTTTCATTATTTCACATGTTTGCTTAGTGTTTGCCTTCATTCAGTTCAGAAAAATAAGATTAATCAGATATAGCATTCTGATAAATCAGGGTCGGTATCATTTATTTGTTTTTACAAAATCCAAAGTAAAAATTATCATATTCATAACACATTAATCTGAAAGATATTTCAGTAATCTTTAGGTTTTGTAAAGCTTATATTTTATTGGTTTGGGGAGCAGTAAAATTCAGATTTGAGCTACCTATGGGCTACTATTAACATTTTTAGTATGACTAGAAAATAGCACACTCCTAAAACTTCTTTAACGCAGTAAGAAAAAGACAACACGCAGACTATGAAGATATTTTTTGTTTTTTTCCATTCCTGCACAGCCACCTGTAACATAGATTCCCTCTTCGTCTTCTTTGCCAACAGCTGTCACTAAACCAGATACATGGAGAGATCAACCACACAAAGACCCTCTATGTGTTAGCACTAATAATGTGCTCCTATAATCAACTAAGCAAACAGCTCTCAGTCTCTGGTCTGCCTCATCATTTTCACAGGCTTCATAAAACGCAATGTCAGTAAAGGATAAGATTTCAAGCACTTTGCGGTTGCAAGACAAATCACATCCTATTAGAGAACAAAGCGGGAGCTAAGCACTTCATAAAAATATCAGCCTATCTTGGAAAAGACTAAAAATGTTGGTTTGGTAGGCTTTTTATTGTGTTCTGTGTGCCTTCATTATAACAGTCCTAGCCTCATGGGTCCCTGTGCTATTCCCTTGGCAGACAGAGGAAGGTCAAGCGTGGTTGTTCATGGGGAAGGGGTCCATCCAGGTGAGCACCACAGAGAACTTGATGGCGCAAACGCTCATCAGTGCTTGCTGATGGGGAGACCTCTTTGCCCCCAGTCCGTCCGTGAGCACAGCAGGGGCTGATCCATCAGGAGAAGAAATACTGAGGGAGTTCTTCTTCATGCACCAGCTAGCGGGTCCTGGCACTTGAGCTCAGGAAAGCAGAGCTGTAGCTTGTGCAACTGTGTGGTCTCAACATTTTGGGCCACTTTGGGCTCGTAACTGGGAGATGATGCAGAAGAGGGGAGCCTGGATGCTTGAGTTCCCAACAGAGTTAATGGAGAGAGACAGAGCTGTTGAGAAGACTAGTCAGAATGCATACGTTAGATAGCTAAAATTAGACAGTGTGAATACATCTCTTGGGTGTTAATACTGCCTCAGATAGGCTCTAATTGTCTTATGAAGCATCCCAGCGGTTGATCACAGTTTAAAGGAGAAGGTGGGCCCACAGAAACCCCCACTTTTCTCATGGCTGTCTTACTTCTGTCTTCACCTGGCCATAAAATGCCTCTATGCCCTGGGATACCCTGGAATATGAGGAAGAACATGAGAGAACCCACTGTAAACTCCCACATGTGACCTTCCTAGCAGGTTCCCCGGTGCTGGCAGTTGTTCTTCCAGCTGGGCTGCAGAGGGGCAGGAACGAGCTACTGGTGGCAGAGGGAATGAAAAGCCAGGACAGAGCTGCAGTGCTTAGGGCAGGAAGGGTCCCACAGGTGGTGCTGAGGTGTAGAGACCCTGTGAGTAACCAGTCCCACCTGGCTCAATGATTCATCCATCCCAAAGTAAAGGAGTAGTCTCTGTTTGCCAGGTCACTTGGAAACCACAATGTTGACATGCAGTGTGCATGTAGCGTGGGGGAATGGGGGCAGCAGCACCTTGAGCAGGTTCTGCCACCACAACTTCATGTCAGGAAGCCACAGACTCATGAATCAATGACCTTCTGAAAGGCAGGTGGCAAAGCAAGGGGAAAGATGACATTTTAAGCCCTCATCCAAAGGCCCCCCTGCAGTCCTTCAGAGCTCTTGGATCAACAGTTCCTCTGTGCCTTCAGTGAGAAGAGGTCCCAGGATGGCCAGAGACCCTCAACCTCTCTCCCCCTTAGGCAAGGGTCGAATGAACTGGTCTTTATTTATCCTCGTCCTAAGCTTTCTTCCTAGTTTGCTGTTATGTGTCTTGGCAGAACCTGTAGAAATGTAGGGACTATCCCTCCCTGCCTGCTTGTATTTTCAGACCTCTTTTTTTCATGGTCTTTATTTTCAGACCCTGAAAATAAAGAAAGGCTGCCTTATCTACTATATATATATGTAAAATCTATTATGTAATCTTTATTTTGGGTTCCTGCTACATTCATGGGGTTTCTTGCATCCCAAAACAGATTTAAATTGCACACTATATTTTGCATGATGTGTCCTTAAGAAAAGGGGGGAAAAATTGATGGATATTCATCTTTCATCTGTAGTTTTGTCTAGATGAAGGCTAAACATGATACCTAGAAATGATAAAAGAAAACAGCCTGAGGATTACAGGGTTCAGCCTTTGCAACAACTCTCTCATAGTTTTGGGAAAGCTAAGTATTATCTCCAGAAGTTATGTGGTGTTCTGAGAGGGTAGATTTCAGGTAGAGTATTCTAAAACCAGTGCCCGTTACATGGCATGACCATTGCCTGAGCCACATGACAGGAACAGCACAGTCTGGAAACTGTGCTTTGAATCCTCCTGATTTCATCTCACCAAAGTTACAGGTCTCCACTCAATCCATTTTGATAACTCATTTCTTCTAAAATTTGAAGTTAATAGCAATAACTCAAATTACTTGGTTTAAGATCTTGATTCCTTTCTGTCATGTTTGTTATGTTAGCTCAAATATATTAAAATGTGATCTTATTTGCTATTGCAGAGCAGCAACTACATTGTCAATATTGAACAAATACTTATGATGACTACATTTCGAAAAGCATGGCCTTAAGTGAACACTGTCATATTCATGTATTGCAGCCTTTTATATCCTTATTTGCTAAAGCAAAACAATACATTTTGTCAAGTTGTACTAATAGAGCATTGCGCTTTGTGTTGCATTCCCTAATGAATCAGTAAATTTTCTTAACAAGTTTTGCACAAAACCTCAGATAAGTAGGTTGCAGAAAATAGTCCTAGTGCTTACAGTATCAAAAATTTACTTGCAATATGCTTAAGTAATTCTCCAACTACCATTTAACAAAGGAATGATTTCTCAGCTTTACAGCAAATTACAGCAAAATATGACTCTGTAGTTCCCTAAACATTACCCGGTGCTTGCAAGGTGCTGAATTCCCCAATCCTCATTGAAAAGAAGTGAGGATGTTTGGACACATGCTTGGTAGGGGCCTCCGCTACTCCCAGGCAGGGAAACTGTTACTCGAAGAGTCAACTACCCAAGTCAGCACCCCGAAGACAAGCCACTGTCCTCATCTCCACAGCAAACCCCCATCCTTGAGTGTTTTGCATAAGCTGTGGTTCCCAAGCAAAGTCTTTCTCACCAGCTTTTAAAAGGTATCCAGCTTATGATTTGAAATGCTAAAATTCGCCATTTAACCAGGCAGATGATGTTTGTGTTATTACCAATTGGAATACAAAACTTTATGCGATTACCTATTGGAATACAGAAACATTTTAAGTAGAGGTCATCTGTCAAAGACTCCTGTGCTATTCTTCCAGCCTCTAACCTGCCTCTGATGAGTTGCCCATCTGCCTTACATCAAGTGTTTCTTTCACCTCAAAATTAAGTATTTAACAAAAATGGCCTTCAATGGTTATTGGATAGAAACTCTGTAGCTTAATATTTATCCTTCTTTTATAGTCCACCTGATTTTAGGAATAGATTATACTCAAATAAACATAATTGCTTCTTCAAAATTGTTTTCTATATAGTGGGGGGGGAATTCCTCTTGTTAAAAGCCTGGTTCTGAGGCTGGAAAGTAACAAAACATAGAATTTCTGACAGTCTGTAAAACTTTCCTCTTTTCAGGCTCACATTTACAGAATTAATAGGCCACCCCTTATGATTTGAAATGGGTCATAATGATAGACTGTAACAAATTGTTTAAAACCTACCAGCACGAAAATACTACCAGTAAAGCTTTGTGAAGGCTCACATGAGAGGACAGTTTGTTCCAGCTCTGAGACTCAGCCTTTACACACTTTCCTTGTCGCATTGCACCCAAGGAAGAAAAAAAATATTGCTGTTACTTTGCCTGTTGCACTCAAACTCTCTGGAGGGCCTCAAAGAAACCAGATTTTCTTCTTTCCATCTCCCTGACTGCTTTGCTTTTCTCCAGACAAGGCCCCTTCCAGCAGATGGGCAGAGCAGGGAGTGGGGCTTTGCAGCCGCGGTCCACAGAAGTGCCCCAACCCATCCCCAGGCACCACGAGCTGGACCTGTGCTCTCCTCACCCAACCTGAAACCAGGGTCAGCATCACATTACTGCCCGTCCCCAGATCAAATCCGTCTCCTGCTGAGACGAGCCGGGGGCAATATTTACCCAACGTGCTTCGGTGCGCCTGAGCGCCAGAAACGAACCCACAAATCTGGCAGTGCACAGAGTAAGATAAGCGCTGTTTGCCTGGGCTCTCAGTTGCGTGGGGCTCCTCTGTCCCAAGCAGGAAAAAGCATGAAAGCAGCATAGCTTTTTGGTATCCCAGTTAACAGACCTAAGTCTCAAGAGCTGGCATTTGGTGTGCTTTGGTGTGCTTTTTTAAAGCCAAGCCATTTCTATAGGCAAGTCGCTCTCTTCCCAGAGATCTCAAAGGAAACAAGAGTATTTCAAATGTAGGTTATTTCATTTGAACTAGAGCTTTTTTTTTAATATTAGTTCTTATTTCTGTAGGTTTTTGACTGCTAAAACTTGGTTTAATCCTTTTGGGTCTCAGTTGATACCGCTCTGACTTTTTTGAAATCGAACCAGAGATAAACTTGATATATGCAAGGGAAAACATGGGTTTATGAAGAGCAGACTTTGCAAACAGCTATGCATTTTAACAAAAAATATCTATACTGCTAAATTTCTGTGTTGATAGAGCTTTTTGTTTTCCTGCAGAATATACAGGGGTTGAAGTACCTCACCAGTTATTCCACTCAGTGTTGAGGCTAGGTGTCCGAGATAGATGTAACCAAAGCAGCCGCTGTGTACTTAGCAATGTTGTGCAACCATTTTTGAGAAGGGAAATTAAAAACAGCACACTCAGTTTGAAACTACAGGACAACTAAATGTCAGCACAAGAAAGGTAAATAAGAATTTAACCAGGAGAACATGTACTTGATCTCTTATTATTGCCCAAAGTGCGCATGAGTTTTAGTCAAATTTATGAATCCCATACGAATTTATCACCACGCCTGATTATGAATCCCTGTTTCAAGGGATAACCTGTTACTACTTAGTTACAAGGAATAAGGCTTTGGAGTAACTTGTTAACCATTTAAGAAAGACTTGTAGTGGTCAGGGAGTTTCACAAGAAGCTCCACAAAACAGTGGGGGTACTTAAGTGTGGCAGTACATTTCGAAAGAAAGATTGAAAGATGTATATGTGACACCGTATCTTTCATACGAAATAGCAGTAAATGTTCTTTTAAAAGCTTTAGGTCAGTGAAAATCCACTACAGCTTGTATTTGTCTTGAACTGCTTATATATTTTCAGTTCTGATTCACATTTTCTACAGCATCTGAGCTCAAACGGACTCTATACATCAAATTTGAAAGAATATCCTTTAGAGAGTCACTTGGTGCTGGTTCTGCATTTACCTCTGTTGTGGTTTAGGCTAAATCAGCTACTGGGGACCTGGGGGACCCCAGATAGGACCTACAGATGCTCCCCTCGCCCCCTCTTCAAAGAGAGAGGCAGAGGAGGAAAAAGAGACTTATGAGTTTAGAAGGAACTAAACTACTTTAATGAAATATTAATAATAAAATAAAAAGAAATAATGAAAAATATATACAAAACCGTATCAAGTTCCCGAGATGACAATCACATCACCGGCTGGCACTGGGGCAGTCCCAGGATGGACTCAGTGATGGACGGGAACTGGATTCCGGATCTGTATTCAGGATGGGGATCACAGGCAGACAAACAGACAGAGTTAGGACTTTTAAAGGTGACTGGACACCACAGTGGAAACTATAATGTAGGAAACAAGCAAGCCATGTGGACAGAAAGGCATTAGGCACAAGCTAATGCTTATTTTCTGCGTCTGCATTTCATGGTATGGAACTGCAGCAGCAAGATGCTGCAAGCTGACATCAACCCAGAATTATGACAAACTGTAACAGCGTGAGCACGTGAGCCCTCCGCAGCTGCCGAGGAACCGCGGCACATCTGGGGATAGCAGGAGTGCAAAGACACCAGCCAGGCCACTTGTAGCTTTTCTTTTTTGCATAAGGGAACACATCTGTCTCTCAGCATCAGCAGAGCTGCACTTTCACAAAAGCACGCATCTCCTTGCAGTCGCTTTCCAGTACTGTAAGAATGGTGAAAAATTAATGTTACGCTACAGCTGCTCCTCACAAGGGCATTATCTGGGCTTCCAGGAATCTATGTAATGTCAAGGTACTTTGCTTGCAGTCAGCTCTTTTCTGTGTAGGGATTACAGATGGTGAAAGTTAACTTCTAGAAATGTGTAAGTATACAAAAGCTTAGTAAAACTGATGAAACAACTGGTGCTGCTGTCTCTGAATCTGGCTCCTAAATGGACTTTCTGGGTTTCCCAAGAGCACTTTGGTTCAACAGCAAAAATATTGTGCCCCACTTTTCCTCAGCTGGAATTGTGGCACTGAAAATATAAAAGGGAGAGAGCACAGTCCCTGAGACATCTGTGTAGGGCCATTCCCCTTCAGGGGAAAAGAGCTTATCTGATGCTGTGAGCATGTTGTGAGCGTCCCCACTTCGTTTCCAAACTCCTGCTGAAAGCACAGAAATACAGGAGTCAACCCAGCGCTCCACAGCAAACCAGCACTTGTGCCATATACTATGAAAATCACTGCTCTTCCTCTGTGAGTTGTTAAACATTCATAGGTCATTGGTGAGTGTGTGGATATTTTTTCTCGGGGATGTTCTCTGCAGTATGTCAGTGGTTATGTAAATATGACCCCTAGTGTTCAACTTGGATGGCAATAATTTAAGAAAATCACAGCCCTTACTAGACTTGCCTTAAGAGGGTCATCTTTTCTGATTATCCTAATATTTTACTCCAAAAAAAAAAAAAAAAAAGATTTTTTCTTGCTTGTGCAGTAAAAATTGTTGAAGACACATTGTTTTCAAAGCATAAGTACTGAAGAATCACATGAGGATTTTAGTCATAATTGTTAGAGGCAGGGAATAATCTACATTGAAAAATTTTATTGCAACATCTTCCCATCTGCAGAAAATGAAAACACTAAGCAATGAAGCAGCTAATGGTGGAGCATCAGTGGAAGCAGACGTACACTGCCATGTGCTGCACTACAAGGGTAGTGACAAAGACTCTATGGTACAACGGCTGGTACAAGAAATGGTGAGATAGCACTTTTTAATTCTTGCTTCATTCTTGATGCTACTACTAGTTTTCTCGTATGCTTTTCAACAGGTCATTTAACCTCTCTGTTCTTGTGTTGACAAAATACACAGACACATTTTTTTATTTAAGGTTTTATTTAAGGTTTGTGAGCTTTAACAATTGTCTGTAAAGCTGCAGGAAATTTTGGAATAAAAAGCAAAATTAAATTTAATTGCAACCTGTTATTTTTTAACTACGGGACAAAGCAAATCTACATATATTTTATTTGATTTAAACAATCAGAGGCACTATGTGGGATGTGCAAGGCCATTAGGTAACAGTGCAAGTTGCGTGATGTTCAGGGAGGAAGGGGAAAGGTGTAGTGCTTTAGCATCTAGGCTGCAGATGTCTGATGCCAGCTCTGCTTTGAGAAAAAGTGGACACAGTTCAACTACTGCTTTAGCCATGTTCCTTTCTTCCTGCTTTGATACTTGCTGTATTGCCACGTTTTTTAAAAGGACCAGTAGTAAAAACATGGACAAAACAGTGGTCACTGAAAGTTTGGAGAATCAGCAGTGACAAGCAGGTTTGCAATGTGGTCCTCTGCTGATGGTTTTAAAGTATGTCAGGCTGTGGATACAAACAAATGATTTATCACACCATGGTGTAAAACAATATGTATGACATGTATTGCGAAAACACATAATTCGGGGCCTCCTGCTTCCTGACTGTGTTTGTTAGCTCTGTGCACACAAGCATCTTGCAAACTCTACTACTTTGCATCTTGTTCAGATATGGAATAGCTCCAACAAACTCATTTCTGCTCTCATCTGAATGCCTCAAGCATTAATGTGTACCCCTAATGTTCTCTCAAAGCCCTGTGGTTTCTTCGGCTGAGTATTGCTATCACCAGAAAAATCACTGCCACTTCAGCTCTGGCCTACGGAGCTCTTTTACATTAAGCTGCTTCTTACAGTCTCAATATGTAAATATTTCTTTTTGCCTGTTCAAATTTGGTCTCCCTGGTAGAAAAGCATGCACCTCCTGGAGGCAGAAATCAGATATTATTTTTAATTTCAGTACCACACTCCTCTTAATGCTTTTAAGGCTAAATATGGAGTGCTACCACTTTCCATTGCTCCCATCTTACTTGCCGGTGGCAGTGAAACAGGAACCAGATCTGGACAGTTACTTTGAAAAGCAGATGGTACATGTTGTAAAGGATCTTTCCTTTACCCACTTTTAACAGCTTTTTCCTTGATGCCTCCTGCCACGAGCTGGGAGGAGCCACAGGACAGTGCACACGCCTTGCATATCGGAGTGAACCAGTTTGTGTTTACAACCAGAGTGAGCACGGTCTTCCAGGCTTTATTTTTCCAGTTAACATAACCTGTGTCCTTTCTGCCTGAGGATAAAGCTCACTGTGGGTGTACGCAGTGTGGGATTCCTTTGCCTCCTTAGGCCGTGCAGCTCAAGGGTCACACCTCTCAAACTGCGCCTACTGGAACCATTGCCAGTGGCACCAGAACCGGAGCAGGGACCTGTCACCGAGGACACCATTTACGGTGGCTTCCTCTGCAAGGCAACACTCTGCTGCAGGACCAGAACTGAGAGGGCTGCAAGGAAGATCTCTGATGTTCTCTCCTGACCTGACAAAGTGCTGATGAGGCCAGTGCTGGTGCCCCAGTGGGAGCGCAAGTGAGAAAGTGAAAACCAAGGAAGGCCAAGGTATGGCTTTAGGGGAGGCACAGTCCCACAGACAGCAGGGAGGGCATTGCCACCAACAGAACACCCAGGGTTCTCTGTGGAGTGCAACACTAAGTGAAGGAGCATCATCTGCACTGGTACTAGCTCCAGGGCCTAAATCTGTCCTTGTGGAGCCATGGGATTCTGTCTGGGAACCACGGCTCACATCAAGCGCTTTTAGGGAAATGCAGTCAGCTGCAGAAACACAAAATTTATTTGGTCAGGTACAGATCTTGGCACTTTGCCGTTGAAGGGAAACCTGCCGCAGGCTTCAAAGGGAACAGGAAAAGGCCCCTCCTGTGTATCTCTTGCTTTGGACAAGGATGATGAAAAACACTCAAAGCAGCCGCAAAATGAACACATTTGGACGATATCAGCAGAATCTGCAGTTCTGTGCACTGGCTCCCGGGCAGGCCGGCAGGCAGCCAGCAGGGGTTTTCTGCATGCCAAACATTCCCAAACATTGTGGAAAAATCTTCCTATCCTATCTTTCCCAAAGCCGCTTGTTTTCCAAACAGTGATTGAGTGTTGGCAACGTGGTTCTGACTGGCTGAGTGTGGGCAGCCCTGTTTGTGCTGCTGTGCTGCAAGGTGAAAGGAAAGCTATTTTAATTCCAGAGAATAAAAATGGCAGAGCTCCAGTTTTCACCTTCTCTCAGTCCAGAACTTTTATTGCCAGTGAGTGTTAGACCGTAGGTGTATCTGCAGCTATCGCTGTGTCTTTCCAAAAGGTCCTGGATCAGTTTGGGGTTTTTTTTTCCCATGTGATTGTTGGGGGTGTTATCTTTTCCAATTTGCTATAAAGCGTAGATTTTGGGGAAGTTTTGAACACACCTGTGCTGCTCTCTTCTCATGTGCTGCTTATCTCTTACTTGTCTGTGCCTTTGCCTGAGTGCTGAGCTGTTCTGAGGTTCTTGTCTCGTTATGTCACAGACAGCGCTGTCACAGCACCCGCATTGTGCTCACCCTTGCCAATGCCTGATAATGACAATAGTTGTGACTCCACATGATTTCAAGGCAGGGTGAAAAATGTTATAGCAAAGACAGGTCACATAGCATCCTATGGTGGCACTGCAAAGCCATGTTCCCTCTTGCTCAATGACTGACTGGAAGTGCCTCTGGCATTTACCAAAATTTTCCTTTCCCCTTCACATGTGTAGTGCAGCTCTGGTCATATAACATTTCCATCATTGGAGTGGACGTGACGCTGCCTGTGGGCTGTCTGAACAACCATCTGCCCACAGCAACCTCCCTGCCTGTCCCCGAGGATCCTCAGCACAGAAGGGGATGGGCGGGGAAGGTTGCAGAGTAGAGAAGGTGTTTTGGCAGCTAGCTTCAGTCAGTGCCCTTTTCTTGAGATGTATGTCTCATACGTGCCTTTTTTTAGAGACTCAAACTAGGGCCGTAAGAAATAGCATGGCGGCAGAGAAGCGATTTTGTTGTGACATTCTGCCCTCACTGAAGAGCAAAAGTGATTGCTCCAGACCAGCTGCTGCAGGTACTTAAACTACCTCAGATATTCGTGTCAGAATAATATAATAAAATCACAAACCCTATTTGTTATTGTACTGGTGAAAGAGGCAAGATATGAGCTTTGGACTCAGTATAATATCCTCTTTCACAAGAAAAAAACAGTGACCTTAAACACCAACAAATGGAAAAGTTCTGTTCATGCATTATTTTTTGAGGACTGGAGATAAATATTCTGCTTTAGTCCGGCAGATTTAATGTTTAGAGGGAGACAGAACACAATAATATGTATTTAAGATATATGAGAGCTTCTTTTAAAAATGATTGATTTGATTTCTTTGTTTGTTTGCTTTCCCACTGTAGTGCTTTCGCACTCCTAGAGGCTGTAATAAAACTTCTGAAATCCGCACTTTGGCTTTGGAATTAGAAGAAGGAAAAGATCTTTTGGATGGATGAATTTGTTATTTCAAGTTTGATCGAAAGGCTCTGCTGATGTAAATTGAGCTGTGCTGACTTATACCAGAAGAATATTTGGCCCAACAACTTAGTATAACATCACAGATGGCATATTATCTGTGATTTGACAGTAGCTTGTAATTCCATTACAGTGCGAACCACAGTTCGTTAAATAAGACATAAAACCTACATTTTTCTCAAGTTCCAGAAAAATGAACAGATGAATTCAGCAAATAATGACTGCAAAGCCAAAGTGGTTATGTTCAGCGTTAATAATAATAAAAAAGATTTGTGCAGTCCACTACGCTTCTGTATGTCTTTCTGCTAGAGATTGATGGTGCAGATAAAACTTAATGTCACAGAGAGCAGGATTTCCTTGAGCGATACAAATGAGAAAGACATGTTATTAAAGCAGCACTGCATTCAGGCAGAAGGTCAAGTTCGGTGTAATGTTTTCCATTAAACAAGATCAGACGTTGTATTGTCCCAAGCCTGTACATTTCACAAACAATGTCAAACTTCATTGGCATGCATTACCCCGTGTCTCCTTATAATGTACAGCCTGGCAACAAGCCAAATGCAGATCTTAGGAGTCTGAGGACTTTGTGGTAAAGCTTCTGAGATGGTGTCAAAGCAGCCTCTGAGCCCAGCAGGTACCTGGGTAAGTGAAAGAGGTGCCGACTAATGTAACATAACTCCATGGAGGGACTCCTAAAGGCAAGGAAAAGAATTGGGTAAATGAAGGAAAGGAGCTCAAGCAGCTGGGGAAACTCCAAGGCAACCACGTCTCCTAGCAGGCTACAACAGGAGATAAGCAGTGGTGGCAGAAACCCAGCCTCTTTGCCTGGAGGAGTAAGATGTTACTGCAGCATCTGTCTACCGCTGTCCCTGTCCCAGGTCCCAGCAGTGGCCATACAAACTATAATTACTATCAGGCAGGCCCCCACAGAGTTCCCCTTTCTCACCTGGATGTTAAGGAACACTTTGATCAATGAATCTCTGCACAGAAATACGGGCACAAGATAAAATGGGTGCAGAGGAGAATGAATGTTTTCCGCCTCAGATCAAAATGAGATCCAGGGAAACATGTTAGAAAATCAAGTCAATTTTTTCCTTGCCAAAGAAACAATATCAGTGATCAGAAGAACAAAAACCCCGAGTTATTTTGCTGAGAGCACCTCAGATGACACATCCTTGTGTTAACTGGAGCATGTTCAGCATAAGTCCATTTAAGTCAACACTTTTTCTGTATTTACTGCTCTGTAATTGAGAAATTTTCCATGTTCTTTCTCTTTCTGTTTTCCTCTTCTTTTCTTTCCTTCCCTGTAGGCTCTTCTCTTCAGTGCTGCCTGGCCTTACTGAATCCTCTGAGCCTCTTCAGGCCCGTATTAAGACAGAGTCCTCCAAGCACAGAGACTGAGATCTCTTTTCAAGACTCTAAGCATCAGTGCTTGCTGAGTGAAGCACCCCCTCACCTTTCATCTCAGATCTCCTGTAATCGCAAAATGTGACAGGCCTGAAACCATCCACCAAAAAACTCAAATGTTAACACTACAAATTTAGCCACATGAGGGAATATGCACTTGTACCTGGGTATGTGTGTGGGCATTTTACATCAAAGGTGAATTACCAGATTTGAAGCTGATCATTTTGCTCTTGGTTATTGATCCGGTTTCTTCATTTCTTGTTGATCTGAGGAAAGTACTGTATCACAAGCTAAACTCACAGAGGTCACTAATTTACTCTCAAAGGCATTTTTGTATGTTACAGCTACACTGTCATTTTGTTGTTGTAGTCTCCCATTTTCTCCTTTGCAGTATTATTATTTTTTTTATAAGAATGTCAAGAAATGTCTAAGGGAAGCACTTGATTATTTTTCTTGATTATCAAACATTATTATCATCTTCCAGTGCTTCTGCATAGCCATAGGTTTTGCAGGTAAGAGGAAGGACTGCATTGACTGCAATGAGTGCTGCACTGGGCCAAGTCTGAGAGTCAAGCCTTTGGTAGACGGACTCTTTTTAAAGTTCAGTTTTAAGGCAAACCTGAGTTTAAAAACAGAGACCTGCTGGATCATTTTTCATTCAGCTTGTGAGTGAGGTGAAAAGAACACCTGGTGGTACCTATGGGGAGCACGGGGAGTGGGTGAGTGAACAGCTTCCCTTCCTCCCCTCCCCTTACAGACACACGTCTCTGACTTTTGTACGGAATAGCTGCTCTTGGTCTCCTTTTTGCTTGCCTGGGAACGGTATTTAGAAAGGCCTTCAGGAAGCAGCCTCCTCAAGCACTCTCCTGATCCAAGTGTTCTCTGATTCATGACTCATTATTTTCTTTTTGTAGCATTTTGATGAGGTTTTTGTTTTGATTTTGCTAATACAAAACACTCCTAGTAATCAAGTGCAGAAAACGCAGTTAGTGGTTAGAAGAGAAAAGCAAGAGCCAGCACATCCAGGTTCTGCTTCCCAATCAGCCACTGACTCAACTTCCAGACTGTTGTCGTAATGCTTAATTTATTCTTGTCCATGAAGCCCTCAAAGATCGTGAAATAAAGGGCATTATGTAAATGGGACACATTATTGATACTGTTCTTAGTGTTCATCATAACTGAGGATGGAAGGAAAGCCAAGTAAGTTTCCCAAAGAGTACAATGTTAGCATTAAAGTGTGTTACTGAAAATAGACGAGAAATGTCTTTCCAAAAGCATAATTTCAAGGTTAGCTATCTTCTTTTAATATGAAGGAAAGATTTGATTTAGAAAATTAGGGCCTGACTCAGTCAGCCCTCCTGCATGTAGGTAAATTCACTGTGACTGAGTAGTTAACTAGATGAAAAAGGGGTTGCAGAATCAGACCCTTAATATTTTCACTTGTAATTGCCTGCAGTAGGGTTTGTATTTCAATCAGTTACATTCATTTAAATATCCCGGGGTATATTATTTCTTTGAACTATACATACAATTAATATTAGTGAGACTTAAGAGCTCACACCACAAAGCTACTACAGACTTTTAGCTTTGCTTCTGATGATTTCCACCTAAAGAGCAGTACACTATATGTTTAATCTGAGTAGGCTGTTTGTACAAGAATATCTTATTGATTTTCGTGTATTTCACTGATTGCCAACCATTCCTGTTTTGGGAGTTTGATGAGGAGGTTCTGCTTGACATTAAATAATATGATGGAGATGTTGAGAAAGGAAATTATCCTGTTTAGATTAAGTAATGTCTTTGCTTTGAAAAGTTGTCTGGGTTTGACAGAAGTAGAATAAGAATTTCACTAAAGCTATCATACATTGGAGGAAGGGATGAAAGGATTTCTGGTGCCTACTATATGTGTTCTCAGGCTGACCTGATGCCTCTTAAACTATATTTATTGATTTCAATTAGGAAAAAAATATCTGGTCCATATGATGGGAACATGACCTTGAGCTGGATGGAAGAGGTAAGGAGACTTAGACTGGGGTCTGAGAAGGGACCTTGCACTGAGATGGCAGTTGGAATGAGACACTTTATACTCCTTGCCCACAACAATGCTGGGAAAGGACTTGCTGCTTTCTTGGAGAAAGCCTTGGAGACAAGTGGCCCAGAAACAGGTATACCATAACTTGAGGACCTTTTCTAGAGAAGTCACCTAAAGGTATTTTCTATACGCATTCTCTTAAGGGATCGCTGCAGATGGAGGTGGGTGTTTTGCATGTCTTCTCTCTCCTCTTTGTATTTAGGGAGAATTTCATATCGAACTGCAACTCTACAGTGAAACTTTCACAAGTTCATCTAGTGTTTTGGACTTTGGCTTTTCTATTATGATTTGCACAAGACTCAGTGCTATCTTCAGCCATAGCTTTTGAAATAACATTGTGATATGAATCTCGATGTTCTTTTTTTTAAGTTACTTTAACTATAAGAACTAGAAAAAAGCTTGAAATAGGAACTGTAAGGGCATGGACACCAGCTACCCACCAAGCTAAAGTATTTCAACCAGATCACTCTGCAGGCTCCTCCTTCTCTAACATGCAGGACAGAATTTGTCCGTCTTCCTTTTCACGGGTCTTCTGTAGCCTTTTTCTCTCCCATTCAGTGTGATAAGATCAGGTCCCACATCTGATCACTCACAATGCTATCTTACAGTGCTCCCACACAGGATCTTCACACAAGCCCTTTATTGCTTGTCATGGTTTAAGCCCAGCAGGCAGCTGAGCCCCACGCAGCCGCTCACTCACTCCCCACCAGTGGGATGGGGGAGCCGATTGGAAGGGTAAAAGTGAGAAAACTCATGGGTTAAGATAAAGACAGTTTAATAGGTAAAGCAAAAGCTGCACGCACAGGCAAAGCAAACCAAGGAATTCATTCACTATTTCCCATTGACAGGCAGGTGTTCAGCCACCTCCAGGAAAGCAGGGCTCCATCATGTGTAATGGTGACTTGGGAAGACAAACACCATCACCCAGGACATCCACCCCCTTTCTTCTTCTAGGGGTGGACCTGCTGGGAAGTAGTTCTGAGGAGAAGGATCTGGGGGTCCTGGTAGACAGTAAATTATCCATGACACAGCAATGTGCCCTTGTAGCCAAAAAGGCCAATGGAATCCCGGGCTGCATAAGGAAGAGTGGACCACTCTCCACCATCTTTACCAAGTCTTGGGAAACGGGCGAGGTTCCTGAGAACTGGAGGAAAGCAAATGCCACTCCAGTCTTCAAAAGGGCAACTATAGACCGGTCAGCCTCACCTCCATCCCTGGGAAACTGATGGAACAGCTTATCCTTGGTGCCCTCTCAAGGCATATCAAGGATAAGAGGGTTATTAGGGGCAGTCAGCATGGCTTTTCCAAGGGGAAGTCATGCTTGACCAACCTCATAGCCTTTTATGAGGAAATAACGAGGTGGATGGATGATGGCAGAGCGGTAGATGTGGTCTACCTTGACTTCAGTAAAGCATTTGACACGGTCTCCCACAGCATCCTCATGGCTAAACTGAGGAAGTGTGGACTGGATGATCGGATAATTAGGTGGACTGTGAACTGGCTGAAGGAGAGAAGCCAGAGAGTCGTAGTCAATGGGGCAGAGTCCAGTTGGAGGCCGGTAACCAGTGGAGTGCCTCAAGGGTCGGTACTGGGGCCCATATTATTCAATATATTCATCAATGATTTAGATGAGGGAATTGAGTGTACTATCAGCAAGTTTGCTGATGACACTAAGCTAGGAGGAGTGGCTGACACGCCAGAGGGCTGTGCTGCCATCCAGAGAGACTTGGACAGGCTGGAGATTTGGGCAGGGAATAACTTAATGAAATACAACAAGGGAAAGTGTAGGGTCCTACATCTGGGCAGAAACAACCCCAGGTTCCAGTATAGGATGGGGAGCTACCTGTTAGAGAGCAGTGTAGAGGAAAGGGACCTGGGGGTCCTGGTGGACAGCAGGATGACCATGAGCCAGCACTGTGCCCTTGTGGCCAAGAAGGCCAATGGCATCCTGGGCTGTATTAGAAGGGGGGTGGTTAGCAGATCGAGAGAGGTCCTCCTTCCCCTCTACTCTGCCCTGGTGAGACCGCATCTGGAATATTGTGTCCAGTTCTGGGCCCCTCAGTTCAAGAGGGACAGAGAGCTGCTGGAGAGAGTCCAGCGTAGGGCAACTAAGATGATTAAGGGAGTGGAGCATCTCCCTTATGAGGAAAGACTGAGGGAGCTGGGTCTCTTTAGTTTGGAGAAGAGGAGACTGAGGGGTGATCTTATTAGCGTTTATAAATATATAAAGGGGGAATGTCATGAGGATGGAGCCAGGCTCTTCTCAGTAGCAACCAATGATAGGACAAGGGGTAATGGATTCAAGCTGGAACACAAGAGGTTCCACTTAAATTTGAGAAGAAATTTCTTCTCAGTGAGGGTGACAGAGCACTGGCACAGGCTGCCCAGGGAGGTTGTGGAGTCCCCTTCTCTGGAGATTTTCAAGACCCGCCTGGATGCAGTCCTGAGTAATGTGCTCTGGGCAATCCTTCTTTAGCAGGGAAGTTGGACTAGATGATCTCTAGAGGTCCCTTCCAACTCTGAAAATTCCATGATTCTGTGATTCTTTCCCCTGCTTTTATTGCTGAGCACGATGTCCTATGGTACGGGATATCCCTGTGGTCAGTTGGGGCTAGCTCTCCTGGCTGTGTCCCTTCCCAACTTCTTGTGCACCCCCACCCTCCTCACTGGCAGGGTGGTATGAGGAGCAGAAAAGGCCTTCACGCTGTGTAAGCACTGTTCAGCAATAACTAAAGCATCCCTGAATTATCAACACTGTTTTCAGCACAAATGCAAAACACAGCCCTACACCAGCTACTGTGAAGAAAATTAACTCTACCCCAGCGAAAACAGCACACTGCTTTATGTTTTGCTGCTCCTCACATCTCCTAAGGGCTCCCTTGCTCTGCCTCAGATCAGCCTCATTACCTGTCTTCTTGACTGTGGTACTTACAAAAACCTCTGTCTTTCTTAGAACTAAGTTGCTAAGACTTTGGCTCATCAGGTTGGTTCTTCTCCCTTGTATTCATCTGTTTCTTTTGTCTTACAGTAAGTGTCAATTTTTTCACAACAAAGTCTCTCCATGCCGCTATTTGTACAGCATGTAGCTGTAAGTTTTGGATCATCAGTTTGGTTTTAGTTCCCTAAACAGGAACATTAGGCACAGGAACATTACCTACAGGCATGAGAACCGGAGAAGGGCACCAAGGCAGAACAGTTGCCACTGCTATTACTTACCGAAGGAACAACACATGGTGAGACTTCAGGAAAATCAGTACATAGTTACACTGTGAAATGCAAAGGAGAAAGGAACATGGACATGGAGGAAAGAAGGAGAAAAAGGAGGAACAGGACAGAAGAGGACTAAGGAAGAGTACAGGGGAAATGAAGTAATATAACAGAGACAAGAGGGAAAGGGGGGAGCTGAAAATGTAGTAAGAACTACAGGGAACCTGGGGAGAAGACAAAAGGAAAAACTCCAGTCTCTACAGTCTTTGAAAGCTCATTTCACTGATGTACCTGAACATTAACAACTGTAGTTCGAAATTTTGCTGATGGATAAGTAAGACCTCTTGCCACGTTTTTTCACTTCCTTGTAGAGAATCAAAAAGCTATTTCCACGCACCACAAGCACTGCTCATATCAGCCCAGCCTGGATCTCAGAGCTGACAGTATCCTTGTCCTGGGAGACTGCTGGTGCTCAAAGCCAGATCCTCCCACATACCCCTGTGTGTCCATCCACACCCTCCATCTACTTCTTGGCACAGGACAGTTAATTTTTAAAAGACTTTTTAGTTCAGATGTTCCCATTCTTTCTTCCCCCAATTTTTCTGTACAAACAACAGATTGCATTGCATCTGACATGTTGGTTTGTTCTACAAAGGGAAAAACAAACCAATAATGCTGTTTTTCTGTTCCTTCTGTCAGGCCTCCCATGCCTCTCTCTTTTGCCAGATGTTTTTTCTTGGACTTCCTCCTAAAGATTTCTGTTTCATTCTCTGTACAATTATTTAACTTGGCTTTCTGTTGACTGTCTGTGTTTTATCACTTCTACAGTGCTTTACAAACACCCTGCTAATTCTGCCATTCTCTTTTGAAGCAGAGAGAGATTATTCCCATTTTACACACGGGGAAAACAAAGAAGGGAGGTTCTGAAGTTCATAGAAAGCACTCTGCCTGCACCCAGACCACAAAACCACAGTGCATTCTTATTATTGCCATAACCAGTGTTCTATGTCAGCCTGTCATTCACAAATTTCCCCTTCTGAGTATCACAGACACAAAGACTTCAGTGCCCATATATTGTGGTCATGAACAACTTCCTTTGAGCCTGGAGTGCAGTGACCTTCATAGGTCAGGAGGCACTCTGGGAACCTCCCATTGCCTGGCAAGACAACCACAATATCAACTCCAAGTACTGCACCCTGGGGAATCGAATAAACTCTTGCTTCTCTCTGCCTTTTTGCTAAAGCAGTGCAGTATTGGAGGCGTGAAAGGATTGGGGTGGTTTTTTTCTGTTTTTGCATTCTTTAGCCAAATGGAAGCAGAGAAAATTTTCAACAAATAGCCTGGGCCAGCAAAAGCTACTAGTTCAGCTTAAAATACTTGAATATACAGCTAATTTCTGTGCAAGATTATTTCAAACACTAATACATATGGCAGTATGTGTTTGCTGATCAAACAACGTATCTCATTTTTTGCCAAACTATGTTCCAAAATGCTGTTGTGGCCATTACAGAATTTGCCTGCTCCAATTCCTCTAAACCAAACAAAAACAAAAACAAAAAACAAAACAAACAAAAAAAACACACAAAAATCTCCTATAAAAAAAATAAATTCTATTATATGTTGACTTCAATTCAAACCTAAAACCTACCAGTTTTTACAGATGTAAGGAGCTGCCTTTTTATAAGCTATTCCCTTTATACTTCATATGTGACATTTCTTTTTTGTGTGTTTAACCAAAACCTACATTTTATAATTTGTATCAGAAATGGTCTCACATCTGGGAACAGAAACAATGTTACTGCTATAACTTCACTGATTCCTAACAACTGAGTAAAATGGCTAAAATTTAACTTCCTTCTAAGTAATCCCTAAAGTAAATGGCACAAACTGAAATAAGTTTGAGAAAAATCGGTTCTTGAATATTTCAGAACAAGGAATTAAATTATCTGATTAAATCGCTTGGCCTTGTTGGTCCTTTACTAATCATGTATTCTGGACAGTCTTCTAATTTGTGGGAAAGTACACAATTCTTATTCCACTCACAGTCATGTACACTCCATTCTTCTCTTTAAATTATGTATAGAATAAAATACTTGCCCTATTGAGGTGTCTTTTTTTAAGAGAAGGATGTTTTTTAAACTTTGTCTGTCCTGCAGGGTGATGAAAAAGACTACTTTGTCTCACAAAATATTACAAACACTTTAAATGGCAGATGATTTGAATAGATGATCAGCAATGAAGTGATATGTTATGGGCATTTATTTTTTTTTCTTTGCCAGCAGTTGCTTATTTCACTTTAATCTACAGTATCTATTTTTACATTATTAGAAGAGAACAAGTTAGATTTATCATATGCCTGACATTGTATGACTGAAGCCATTCTGTAGTAAAATCACCATCATAACTGGTAGTCATTGAAAATGCCTTCTGAATAATAATGAAGAATGCATTTCATTCATTGTTGTATGTCTAAGGACACACCGTTTGTTGCTGATTCATCCAGTCTTTAATAACATTCGTATCCCCAAAATACGGAAGTTCTTTCCTTGTGCCTTCAAAGTTGAATCTATAAAATACACGTGCATGAAAAGAATGTCAGATTAGACAACTTGAAATGAGGCCCACGTCTCTCTAGCACAGCTCTACAATGCACCAATGTGCAGAGGAGCTCTGTGTGAGAGCTCAAACTACTGCTTTTGGCAGTAGAAGAGTACTGACATGAAATCTCAGTGGCTTTCAGAGGTTTCATGAGATTAGATAAATTGAAATAAGAAATTAATATATTTTCTAAATGAACCTGTCATTTCAAAGATTCAACAAACTAGCTGGAAGACCTGAAATCCCACAGTAGTCTTTGTCTTCTCAGCTGCAAATGTATCTAGTTTTCTATCTGTCTCAAAGCTATTACTGTACACATTGTTCCAGAGGCCCTTATAGGTAACACATTTCATGTTAATATTTTCTGTGGGAATAAGTTTCAATTACTTTTGGCCCTGAGGATTTTCCCCTCTATATAATTCTTAGCATAGTGTTGTTCTGTGCTGAAAAAGTGACATGTGATTGTCATCTTCCAACAATTTTTGCAGCAAGAGGGCTCTTGCAAATTCCCACCAATAATTTGACTATGTGGCAATCTCTATACATTTGCCTAATGAGTATTCAAACAAGTTCAGTCCTGTAAAGTCATTGTTCTGGGATCTACTTGTATTCATCACTTTACTGAAGCTCCTATTTAGCCATATTCTCAAAGGCAGAGTGACGCTTGCCTAGACTGCTAATGTTCTGAAATTGGTACTACCAATAGCACAGCAAAGCCTGTTTGGCTAGCTTATGTTATGTCTCAGAAATCCAAATCTTCATTCCCTCATAAAGATTATGATCTTCCATGTTCTACTTTATTTAAATTTAGAGAAAAAAAAAATCCCAATCAGTTGCAAATTGTGCAACCTGATTGTACTTACTTCTTAACGGCTGCACTGCTTAGCTGTTCAGCATTGATAAGTCAAAGCAAATTTTTGGCTGCTCGGTTGGACAGTGTAAGGTGGCTTTGCATGTGGGTTAGCTGACTCCAGCTGGGAAGGCACCAGGGTGGTCATGATGCCTCGATAGGTGATGACTTCATCAGCATCATGTGATGGTGAGGCACGTTGCCCAGAAGATGGTAGTAAAAGCGCCCGTCTTCCCAGACCTTTCACAGTAAACACTTTCCTGAGCACATCTGAAAAGGGGACCTTAAAAGTTTTTCCAATACTTTATTTTCTCCTGTACATTTCCCCAAAACCTGATGAATACATTGGGATCTGCAGTAGGACCATCCATAGATGGATAACTCACTCTCCAGGGCACCTACACTGAAGTATCTCCAGAGACCTAAATACCTACTGAGTTTAATTAAAGACCGACATACCTAGTAAATACCTATGCTAGTTTCTATTTCTGAGTCCCTGCAAGGTAGCTGGACTGAGGTTTTTGAAGGTAGCCAGAGTGAGGTTTTTTGGTATTTGTACAAAGCCCCTCTCTCTCACAATCAGTATTCCTCTTCCCTGAGCCTCCTAGTTGTGATTTTATTTATTATTTATAAAGCGGCTAAAGTATCTGAAACATCTCTCAAGCAAACAGAGACATAGTTCCTCATATCAGGAATTCACAGTCTAAATAATGAAACCTTGGGGACAAATCCATTGCTGATAGAGGCAGGGACAGCTCCACTGTGTCCAGCTGAGTTGCACTTGCATATTCTAGCAGCAAAATGCTTAATCTTGTATTTGCAAACTCAGATGTTGCTACTAACATAATTTTGATGTAGTGAATTTGATAAAGTGGTTTTATAGCAAGAGGAAAAGATTGCTTTGCTATGTAAGTGTCCTTGTCTATTTGAATGGAGTTTGTTAATCAACATATGAAACGATGATTTAAAAATCCAAACAATTAGATACTTGTTTCATCAAGGGCATATAACTTAAAAAGCAAATTATTTGCATTGTATTCTTCTTTAAGTTTAAAAGCAAGGGCTACAGATGTAAAAGATA
Organism: Vanellus vanellus; assembly: GCF_965231255.1. Lineage (NCBI taxonomy): Eukaryota > Metazoa > Chordata > Aves > Charadriiformes > Charadriidae > Vanellus > Vanellus vanellus. Next base: position 59,949,058 of record NC_138908.1, read on the forward strand.
AAAGAAAGTGAAGTTACAACGGCATAGTCTATGGCTCCAAGTGCGTATGTGAACCAGAGCATACTTTGTAATGAGTTGGACCTTTCATTTCTCTTGAATGGCTCCAACCATCTTGACCTGTCTTTCAGCATATCCTTCTGCCATTAACCTGACAGAAGCAAAAAGGCTTTCTGTTCCTTATGTTGCATCTGCTATTGTTACACCCTTAGTATTGCAAGTATAAGCCCTAAACTTTGAAATGTATTGACAGTTGTGGGAATGTATCTCTTCTCAGTATGCATGCCATGGACAAATAATAGATTTTAGATATTTGTAACTTGCAGTGGAAATAGATACCCGTAACTTTCAGGACTGCTGTTTCCATAAGGGAAATGGTAGAATGAAGACCACATATTTTTCTGATCACATCTTCGCTCTTTGACAATTTTGGATAGGTAAAGACTAGGAAAGAATAATGAAAAATTAGTGTTCAAGTGTCCATACTGTTTAGTCCCTGAAATGCAGAAAATTTTTTAACATTTTCAATGGGCTTCTATTCAGGTTGCTCATCTGGGTGTGGTGCCCACTGGTCTATCCCAGACACCCACATGCATGCACATACACAGCCTCATCCACTAACAAATTTCTTTACATCAGCAGACATCAGTTTACTGGTTGAAAAGAGCATAACTTGTGGTCCCTGGCCAAAATCTGTGAACTTGCTACAAAACTCTTACACTTATTTCCAGAAAAATATAATTGTATCAGTAACATACAACAATGTTAACGGCAAAGTTTTGGACAGTTTTGGTCCTTGGTTTGTCTAGTGAGTATTGTCCTTTTCTTGACAGCAGAATCTATTTTCTTTGTTTATCAGATTTGCACTGAATTTGTAAGCAGTGGTGTAGAAAGTCATCTAAGCCAAACTCTGTGAAACTATGAAGTAAGTGTTAAGGGAGAGCTAGCACCATCTACCCCATGTTAGTGTAGCGACTTTGGCTGTCTGAGGAGGTATTTGGGAAATTGGGCACAGTGAGGGCATCCAGGGTCATATGGGGGGATGAGGATGGGCCAAGGCTGGGACGGGGTGGGGGCTTGGTTCAGGGCCATGGCTCTGGGCACAGACAGGGCAGCAGGGATGGAGCAACTGCTGAGGCCAAGGGGACAAATAGAAAAAGTGGACCACTTTTGTTAAGGTTTTTCCCATTATTAATTCTACAGTCAATTTATTTGAAGAGGTAGGGAGAGGTGGTATGCATACACAAACATGTATAGATCCAACTTACTCATAACTAATTGTGGGTAGAATTTGGCTCATGAAGCTCAGGAAGACAGCAACACGTAAGGCCTCCTCTTATTTTATGGGTAACATGTTGTACTTTCTGTTAACTCCAAAAGAAAACAAATACCATTTTCCTGTAGAAATCTTGATGGACTGGAAAAACAATGGAGGGATGAACAGAAAAGCAAACAAATTCCACCAAGTGGATGTTGATTTTACCTCTCTCTGAACTGTGTCCAGGAATTAAATAACTGAACCATGATGTTATAGCAAGTAGCTGGAACTTCTTAGACCTAGATATAATCAAGTTTGTTTCCATGCGTTTTCTAACCTACAAACACAAATTAAAATGAATGACTAAACATTTGCAGAAATAGGTTATTATTTTTTTTCTAGCAACACTTTCAGTCAGTCCATGGTTTGTAGACCCTGGGGACCTATGGGATATTTCTATGGTTTCTGAGAAAAGGAGTTAAGGATGGCAGCTCTACAGTCAACAGGTTTATACTCTCTCAACATCCCCTGGGAAATTTTTAGGGATCCTGAAACTGCATGCAGTGGAACCATAATTCTCCATTTTATGCTATTTGAAAATGAAAGTATCTCAGAAGAGCGACCAGAAATAAATGTTAAATCATTCAAAGGTTGAGTTTTGGAGTGCAGGAGGTCCCTTTTTTAAGGGACAGCATTCGCACCAACCTAGATGATTCTATGATCAACATGTTGAGCCCCAGGGCAGGTTTGCACAGCGGTAGAAAACACCAAAGTCCCCACGTAACCCCTGTGCACTGCCCCCCTGCTTGCAGGCAGTGGGATGCATACTCCCCCTGCAAGTACTGCCGGATCCTCTACCAGAAACCAGGGTGCAGCTCAGGGGCTTTCATGTGTCCCCAGTTCCTTTCTCAGGTCCCCACATCCCTTTCGCAGCCAGTTCTGCTGCGGGTCCCTCCCAATCTGGGCTTCTTCTGACCTCGTGCATCCTTCCCTGACCACCAGCACACTGGAGAGAAGAAGGGTTTCTTTCTCCTGTTGGATGTTGAACTGGGAGTTAACATGCTAAGATGGCGGTAGGTTAATTGGGATTCAGTTCGCTGTCTGTTTATGCATTCGGCACAGGGGCGCCAGCTGTGGAGAAGCAGCCCTCTGCACTGAGCGTGTCTGCAGCATACGATTTTTGTATTTCACTTCAGCTTGGAGCTGTGTGGCCTGGACAAATGTCAGAGCAGAGAGTATGTAAACAAATGTACAGATGATTTTTTTTTTTCTCTTACACGGCAGAGCTATAACAGCTGTGTTCATGTTTGCTCACCGTGCGTATCACTGTATTGCAGTGACTAGAAAATTGGGGGTGGTGGTTCTTTTTTTGGTTTTCTTTCCTTTTTTTTTTTTTTAATAAAGAGGAAAGAACGGCTTTAACTTCCCCTAGGAACACAGGAACCTTCTACACTCCTGCTAACTAGCATCACTGCTAGCTTTTTTAAGCTTCTTGAAGCACATCAGATTTCTAAGAATAGAGCATTATTAGATCTTACACACTTTTCCAAAGCACAGGGGGGTTTGCCAGTGTCAAGGGAGGGGATCAATGTCTAGAAAATGTGATGCTTTTAGAGTCATCATTTTTTTGTATGGAAAGAGAGCATGCTGGTGTGCATAGAAAGATCTATGTAAAGCTTATGCACTGGTGTTATAGTACTTCATGGATACTATTTTTCAATTATTTGCTTTTTGTACTCTATTATCATTTTTCAGTATTGAAAGGGAAATAAAAACCCATGCTATTCACATTCTGACACAGACAAATTTTAAGCTATATGGTCCCTCCTGAAAGCCTCATTTTTACTTACTTTTAGTGTATTGGTACACTAAAGAGAGGCTGAGAAATCATGAATTACCTGGGAAAACTAATAGAACTGCCAATTAATTCTCCCTTTCTTGGAAAACCTCTGCAAAGGACAGTGCTGTGGAACATAACACTTCAGCTCAGACCTCTGAGCTGTGTGGAAAGCCATACCTACGAAAGCAGGGTAAAAGTGAATTGATTCAGGGGTGCATCCCTTCTCATGCCCTCTGCATCTTCTCTAGAGAGCAACAAGGTTTTCCTGTGCTGAGCTCCTTCATGGGAACAGTGCAGCCAGCACTAATCTCTCTGAATATGTTTTTTACCCACTGCCCATAGAGGAAAGATTGTAGAGTGGACACATTTTTAATTTTAAAATTATGACCTGGACTGAACTCCAGCTGTCTTATGTTACTGAAGCATTCTCATTAATAATATTTTTTCAGCCTATGTTTACTTAGTTAGTAATAATTTATTAATTTGAGTGCATGTTCAGATCAGATATTTGATCCTAGCTAAGAATTAATTTCAGGAAGAGCTCAGCAGGCAAGAATAACTCGTAAGTCTTCCTAGCGTGCTTCTTTGAAGTAGAAGTTCTGTTGTTCTGGTAATTTTAACGTATTTTTAAAAATTATAGCTACTGTGAATATTGAATTACGTGTTTGGAGCATTTATCCAAGGTATTCTTATTCAAAAAAGTTTAAAAAAAAATTATGAAATATTATCTGAAAGTAAACTTTGCCAGCATTTAAAATAATACCACATTATGCATATTATTGGCTACATGATAAGTCAATGACATAGAAACAGTAGCATCAGCTTCCTGTATTCATTCTAGTACCTGGAAGCACTGACTGGTTTTGTTGTCTGCATTTTATGTAGCATGAGTATCACTGAAGAATGAATGTTCATAGTGTAATCTAATCTGACCTAATGGAAGGGAGCTTAATCATATAGATCTTTTAAGAAATATTGAATTCACACAAATATATGTGAGACCAATAACTATTTCATTTGAATACCATGCACACAGGAATATTTGTGACATTGCGAAAGATCCATTGGATCACATTACAGAGATTACTTTATTAACTCCTATTATTAAAAAATGGTAATTTTTTTCTTCTATGGTGAAAAAAATCACCGAATATTTGAGTTTCCTTTAAAGTCTTTTCTTGCAGTCCTTTTTACTTTCAGTCTTTAAAGACTGAAAACCAACCCTCCCAAATAGAGGAGGGAAAATTCCATTTTCTGTTTATATGTGCAGTGAAAAATTGCAGTATTTTGAAGGAAGCTGATCATCTCATGAAAAATAATCATTGCACAAACAAAACATTTGACTAGAAAGTAGTGATGAATTTCTTTAAAGGATCGCTACACTAATTTAGAACGTGATTTACAAGGGGAAAGTCATTGCCAATACGTTGTCATATTCCAGAAAACACAGCTAACAGAGTGACCCTTAATAGACTATTGCACAGCACAATCTAGGGCAGTTTTGAGTTCTGGCAACTATTTGTGTGATTTATTTTTTTTTTTTTTAGTGTTTAGGCTTATATATTATCAAGGAGTTTATACTGAGCTTTTATGTGAGCGATTTGTGTCGCCAGTAGGACTCTACTGAAAAGCACTTCCAACCCTAAATGTCTAACAAATAATTTTATTTGTGAATCTTCTTTTAGAAAATGTAGAGACTCTGGCTAATCCACTAAATACTAATCTGCAGGGGAAATGCTTCCTCCAGTTACCCATATTACAGTTTTTATCCGGTAAAGTTAGTTAGAATCTCCACACTCTCCGCCTTCTGTGCTTCATACAGAGAGCTTGTACAGAAGACTCACTAGTCTGGAGAAGTCACTGCTTTTCGAGCCCCTTTTGGCACAGTAAGTTAAACCACAGAAAGGCGCCCTTGATGCAGCATAAATGTGGCCACAAGAGGAGCCAGAGCGCGGAAAGTGTTCCACTGCAGCCATTGTGGACTATTTTCCTTAGCAAGGCGCCAGATTGAGCCTTCAAGTTGCACGAGCCACGGCAGAAGCTGTGCTGCACCTTTGCATGGTGAGGGCGACCAAGAGGAGATGAGCAGGGGATTCTGCTCGTGCTCGTTCTGCACGACGGGATTTTGCCGAGCTGAAAGCATTCCCAGCGGATGACAGGGGTGATGCAATCTGCAAGGTGACGCAAGGGACTTAAATCCCAGCCACCCGCAGACATTTTTGAAAGAGCTGTGACCTTGAAGGTGGTGGCTTCGTTACATCTGAGTCTGCCTATTTTTGTGATGCACAGGGCTATGGCATTGTGTCAGTCCTATTAGGATCCATTGTTTGACGCATCATGCTGGTAATGCCCCAAGACATGAGTGGGGCACTAGGCTGTGCATCTGCTTCTGTGCCAAATTTGTGTAACCTTACAGCCCAAGCTGAACTTAACACAGTCACCATTGGGGTACTGGTGAACAGCAACAGCAAAACTCGCACGGGCCTTCACATTTCACCCATTTACATTGTCTACATACTGGAAACATGGGATCTTTATGGTGATTAATAAGACAGGAGAATGGAGCTGTTAGAGGACCTGGGGTTAAAGGGAATATGAAGATGACTCAGTAGCAGCTTTGTCAGGGTTGCTTCAGCAGTTCATATCGCTGTTTCTGCTCTTCAGATGGGGAAGGAAGAGCTTTAACGATTCAAGCACTTCATTTTTCCCTGCTAGTGTAGTCAACCTAGCAGAGATTCTTTCATAACACTGAAATGATTTACAGCAGCAGCAGCCTTGACTATAACTGGACTTAATCCAGAAAACAACTCTTAAACTATTTTGTGTAATGGCAGCCAAATTTCACATACCAGTTAGAAAATTCACACAATGTAGTGATCATCCAAGTGCTTAAGTGTTCTGATACTGACAAATATATTCAGTTACTCCATTTTAATTTGCTGCAAAGTCTTGGCAGAGCTCAAAATATATTTGCTTCCAGACTCAGAGCCACTACAGCCCAGGGTAGGCAGCAGATAAGGCTTCGTTCACAGGATACCTTTCAACACCATCTATTTTTTCCCTTGGGTTGTTAAGATATAAGTTGACTATAGTCTGAGGAGATCCTGTTGTTTTTAAGTTTTAATGGGCTGTTTATTACGTTATGACTAGGACAGATTCGCTGCTCTTATTTCACTGCTTTCATAACTTAAAAAAAAAAAAAATTCTGCTGACACAAAGATGCCTTCAGCAGAATTTCACTTTACACAAAAACTGAACTTTTAGTTCATTGATTTCCTGACAATTTCCTTAAACTAGAAGCACAAGATGTGTCTTGTGAAATGTTCATGTCTTCCAATTACAGAGAAGTCTGAGGCTGTGATATGCACCAGTTGTTCTGCAGGAGTGCTCACAGTAGCTGTTCAGGACCTGAGTGTTCACTTTTCATTACTAAGATGGGCTTTTTTATTATTTCTGTGTCTTATTGTCCATGCAGTACAATCCCTGATTCAGTGTGCGAAGTGCTATTCATTTCAAACCTGCTCTGCACATTAAGCTATTTTAAAAAAGAAAAAGAAATCGTTTTGGTCAGACTATTATAACGTAACAGCTTTTGTATCCCAGCCAACGCAAAGGACCCATTACACCATTGTTTTTGTTATGATAGGAGGAGATAACTCTGCTATGGAGTAGTGTACTTGGGAACCAACGTGTTTAAATATTAACTCAGATGTAACCATTTAACTGACCAGTCAATACAAACACAACACGAGCATCTCATTGTTCTTTTTTACTACACAGCTAACGGAGGCTGTCCACTGAGGTAGATTTACAAGTCTTATTTAAGAAGAACTCTCTGCGGTATGGTACCACAGGAGTTACGTATTCAGGGCCATGTCAGATGTGACACAATGGTAGGTTGTGACTGCCGGGCCTATTACATTACAGCAAGTTTGGGCAATGTTATTTGCAGTGATAGATATATTTACATAGTGTTTTATATATGTATATATGCAATCATAGCTGCAAAGAAAAATACCATCTTAAGTTCTCAATAAGAAACATAGGGCCATTAAAGTTAAGACAGGCCACTGACACAGAAGGGATTTGCCAAACTATCAGCAGCATCCTGATTGGTTTCCTAAACAGCAACGATCATACATGGAGCTATTTTGAAAACTGGGCTCCGTTACATAAGATCTACGCTTGTAGGCTGTAGGAGCCTTTGCAGGTTTACTCAGTGCAGTGATCAACAAGCAAAATGCTGACGTTTATTTCCCAAGGCACGCAATTCTCTTCAGAGCTGTAAAAGCCGATGCACCACTGCCAAGTCATGAAATGTTTGAGGTTGGAAGGAGCCTCCTGCTCAAAGCAGGGTCGCTGAGAGCAGGCTGCTCAGGGCCGTGCAGAGCTGGAGTTTGAGTATCTCCAAAGACAGAGTCTCCACAACCTCCCTGGGCAACCTGTTCACTGACCTGTGTATCCCCTATAGACTTTATTCAGAGTAGAGGTTTCCCTGAAGCCACCAGTATATTTACTTCTAGTCCTCACTGACCTGAGATGGGAAAATGTGCTGACAGCAAGTCATCTGAGACTGTGAACAGCCAGCTAGAAAAACCGCATGGTCCCCAGGCACACATGAGGAGGAACTTCTCTACTTTGAGGGTGGCAGAGCACCAGAACAGGCTGCCCAGAGAGGTGGTGGAGTCTCCCACTCTGGAGACATTCAAAACCCGCCTGGACTCCATCCTGTGCAACCTGCTGTGGGTGGCCCTGCTCTGGCAGGGGGGTTGGACTAGATGATCTCCAGAGGTCCCTTCCAAAACTGACCACTCTGTGATTCTGTGATATATTACTAATAAAACATGGGAACCAATAAGCAATATTAGTTTTTTTAGTATTAGAAAGGTTTTTTAACAGGCTGGGTGGGAAGGACCTATAATATATAAATGCAAAATATATTATTACTATCACCTCATCTTACCGACAGTTGCATTACAGATGACTTATAGCACCAGCTTTAACCCTTTAATTTCTGATGTTCTGTATCTTTTCAGAGCTGTTTCATCCGCAGTCCAGATGGTTCTTGATTAAAGATCTATCTACAAGGCAAAACTGTGAAGTGTTTTCTACTAAGAGGCACGTAATATGATGTCTAAACACTCAGACTGTTTCTAAATCTTCAGCTGCTTCAGCTTTTATGATTATCAAAGCAATCTTCTGGACAGTACAAGCAGGAGGGTTGTTAAACACTCTGTCCTTAAAAGCTTTTCAAAACCAATTATTTTCTCTATTATCATTGTCCTGGAATTTGATAGCACTTTGCAACAATAGCAACAAAACTCAACTAATATTTCTCAGCCCTTGGAAGGAAAGCTTTGTAGCCTATCACTATAGCTCTTATTAACAACAGCTTAGTAGAAAATACCAGCTTTTGCTCTAGTCCTTATTTATTTAAAAGCTAGTGATTTTTAAGTGTCATTAAGATTGACATTCTGCTTTTCATTTGAGCTTTTAATGTCCTTTTCTCATCATTTCTAGTTATTGCCAGTTCCAGAAAAAAATACTTTTCATATAGCTATTTTAAAATGAAATTAAAACAAAATAAAATATCACACACTGTGGGTAACCAGAAAGGAATCTCTTTGCAATTTTTTTTTTCTCATGATTCAGAAAAAAGGTGGTTTTTTTTTCATTAAAAATTATATGCGAAAGATTGCTGACATATTCTGATGAAAAAAAATTTGATGTAAAATTCTCAGACGGTTAAGCTGGTTAAAATTTCCTACAAATGTTTTCTAAATCTGAAAAGAGAATGACAACATAAGAGTCAGCAACTTTCCTATTTAATCACAAGATGTAACAATGGTATCTAAACCCCTTTCAGCTGGAGATATACCTGAATATATATACCTGTATCTGCATCGCTGCTCACAGCACGAATGTCTCTCTTTTATAAGCAAACAACTTCTACATGAAACAGTTTCAACTGTATAAAAAACAGGATCGACGCTACGTCTCCTGCTGCAGACTATAACATCACCCGGCAAAATGGCTGCTGATCTCTGCACAGCAGAGCTCTCAGAAACAGAAAGCAGCATCATGCCGAAAGTAGAAGCAACCACAGTGGCATAAGTCACACTCATTAAATCCAAATAGCGGGAGTTTCAGTATAATTGTGTTTCAGCCCAAATTTCCAGCCCACGAGGGGAAATCCAAAGTTTTGGTGGTTTTGTGTTTATGCAGGCATTATATTTAAACTCAGCTTTTACACCTGAAGTTTCAGTGCTCATATCCAATGTAATCATTTGTGGCCATTTGCTATTGCTTCAAAGAGCCTTGCAGATCTTTTTTTTTTTTTTTGTCAGCTTAAGAATACGGTGAGATGTCAAACCTAATTTTTCTCACAGCTCCTGCGTGCCAGTAGTTTGCCATTAGAAGAGCTATCAAACTGAATCATTATGCTATTTCCATCATCAAAATGAAAAAAAAAAAAAAAAAAAAGAAAAACTGCTGCAAGGGATCCTCTTCTCCAAACAGATGGCAAATGTTTCTGAGAAATGCAAACCGGCGTGGTTCAGCCGCACAGAGCACTACAGAGTTTCATGGTCATTGCTAAGTTTTTTGCTGGCGGTTGTACTTTATGCCAATTGCTTACAAAATTTATCAAAAGTTGAAGTCCCGTTGGAATGAAACACAAGCTGGATTTGTACATGACCTCAAGTTGCCAATTGCATGTAAATTTCTGTAAGAAATTTTGGCAGGTGCTGGCTTCTTTATTGTTAGAGCTTTCATCCCAACACTGGTATTTCAAAGCTTTGATTTTTTCTGGAGCTCATTGTGGTGAACCACATCTGCCAGAATCATGCTTGCAAATAACCCTTTGGAAAACAAAAAAGAAAAATTGTCAAAGTTTTGCATTGCAGAGTAACACCTCTAAAAATGCAGGCCTTCAGTCCCATCTTGTGCACTACTAGGAAAAATACTGTTAAAGACTGAGAAATTCTTGGTGATATTGGGGTTTATGTTAGTCATTGAAAGTCAAGCAAATACTTAAGAAAGCGTGATATCAAATGGTAAAATGCACATCCTCCATAGCTTAGAGAGGCTGTGCACCTTCAGCTCTTTTGTATCCCTGTGGGCCCTTCAAAACTGGTACATGCAAATCCACCTTTGCTCAAATTCAGGGGAAGGGTGACGGGCAGGGAGAGAAGTTGAGATGAGAGAGAGCAGCTGGGAGAGGATCAAGAATGTTGTTACCCTTTTGTAAACACCTTTCAGAGGCCTTCAGTATATCAATGAACAGTGTTTAATTTGGCTCCAACACTATAAATTCATCTGCATTAAAAAAAAAAAAAGGTTGAAAATTGTTTCCCTGTCATCACATACCAAACAGATCTCCAGAGACAGCTTGAATAGCCAGAATCAAGGATTTCATAAGTTCTTGCATCAGGACAGATATGAAGGGAAAAATTTCTATCCTGATTGTCCCATTTATAATTTTTAAAATAACAGGCATTTTTTCCCTGGTGCAAATAATTGAATATGTAGATTTTCGATGTTTTTTATAATGACACCAATTATATATTGCATTTTATGTATTATAGAAATTATGCATTAATATATCATGATTAGATTTTTAAGGTATGCATTGGCCAAACATGCAAATAGATACCTACTTTCTTTAACATTTTCAAAAGTAATAAGATGTTTATGTATTCATATGCCTATATATCTTGGCAAGGGCAGCGATACAACCACTGTGTGTAAATAATTGTAAAACAGTGGTTTGAGCCTGTGTAACATTGTTGAAAAAAATATAGACGGAGGTAAGACAAAGGTCATGTGGCTATGGGGTAGCACCAAGCTTGCTCTTGAAGTCCTACCGTTCCAAGCATTTTTTTCTTTAGTATTTTGCAGACAACAGAAAGAAAAGTGAAGTTACTGAAGCCGAAAATGAACAAGAAACAGAAAGGATAAAAATGTACCACAATTTATCCTGAAAGAAGATAGTGTATTTCTGTTTCACGTGAAAGTTAAAACTCATGGGCAAAGAATCCCATCTACACAAGAAAAAAATAAAGGAATTTTATGGAAGTACATAGGTATGCATCTGCATGCCTGCATGTACACACATACACACACAGACGCACATGCATATAATTGACATGTAGAAGCTCTTCCATGTGACAAGATGTTAACTTAATCTGCTTATCTTGATAACATAATGTGGCGTGCTAGACAGACTCATAGGAAAGTATTTGGAAGAGCTGGCTTCTCATTCCTGGCCCTGCTACAAGGCATTCTGAATGTCATTGTGTCTTCCTTTCACTCTTCATTTTCTATTTAGATAATAATGTAAATTCTAAGCTCTTGATAGAGCTTGCTGCCTATCTGCAGAATGCTTTACTCTGTAGGATCCCAAACTAATTGAAATCTCTTGGCTTTGACATAATAACAATAACAGATAAACCCATCACACTGTTTTCATAAATGCAAACATGTTTTCAAGAACTGAACATCACGCTTTCCTGGATGCTTTGCAGATGAGCTGTGGTATACCACCCAAATTTAACCCTGTGTCAAATTATGGATCCTTGCAAGACCGCTCCAATATGCAAGACCACTCTGGAACCATGAAAGGTTGAACCAGATGAACTTCTGAGGTCCCTTCCAACCTGGGCTGTTCTATGATTCCATGATTTACCAAAGGAAATTTTGAGCACAATATGGCAAGTGACTCCAAATATTGAACCGGCTGGCCAATTTCATCTGTCAGGTGATGGATTTCAGAGGAGCTGCAGAACAACCTATTTGGTCCTGTGTCTTGGATCTAACTTTTGCTATTTTGTTTTACAAAATGTTCAATGGAACCAACAAAAGCATTTTACAGAGTAACGTATCACTTAAAGCGATAATGGGAAGCAGAACAGAGGCCATTGTGCCAGGTGAAATATTTAACAAAACACAGATTCTATATCAATGGTATTTCTCCTACTGAGCTTAGTAAGTGTAGTGTTAAAGGTAAAATTGAAACCCTGAAAAAAATTGTGTGACTTGGGCATTTCATTGTCTGAATTAGTAACGAAGAGGAATTGTCTTTTAAAGTGGTTATTGCCGCTTAACAAGAGGCTTGGAGGGCTAAACAAGGTAATGTGATCAAATCCCATCTGACTGGAGGTTGGCAAATGTGGCACCCATCCACAAGAAGGGCCGGAAGAAGGATTTAGGGAACTACAGGCCAGTCAGTCTGGCCTCGGTACCTGGGAAGGTCATGGAACAGATCATCCTCAGTGCCATCACACGGCACATACAGGAGAATAGGGTGATCAGGCCCAGTCAGCACGGGTTTCTGAAAGGCAGGTCATGCTTGACAAACCTGATCTCCTTCTATGATAAGGTGACAGCTTAGTGGATGAGGCAAAATCTGTGGATGTTATCTACCTGGAATTTTGCAAAGCTTTTGACACCATTTCTCACGGCATTCTCCGAGAAACTGGCTGCTCATGGCCTGGACAGGCGTACTCTTTGTGGGGTAAAAAACTGGCTGGATGGCCGTGCCCAGAGAGTGGTGGTGAATGTAGTTGAATCCAGTTGGTGTTTGGTCACAAGTGGTGTCCCCCAGGGCTTGGTGCTGGGGCTGGTTCTTTTTAATATCTTTATCAATGACCTGGATGAGGGGATTGAATGCACCCTCAGTAAGTTCACAGATGACACTAAACTAGGCAGGCGCATTGATCTGCTTGAGGGTAGGTTGGCTCTGTGGAGGGATCTGGACAGACTGGACTGATGGGCTGAGGCCAATGGTATGAGGTTCAACAAGGCCAAGTGTCGGGTCCTGCACTTGGGTCACAACAACCCCATGCAGCACTACAGGATTGGGGCAGAGTGGCTCAAAAGCTGCCCGGCAGAAAAGGACCTGAGGGTGTTGGTGGACAGCCAGCTGAATATGAGCCAGCAGTGTGCCCAGGTGGCCAAGAAGGCCAACAGCATCCTGGCCTGTATCAGGAATAGTGTGGTGAGCCGGACTAGGGAAGTAATCATCCCCCTGTACTCGGCACTGGTGAGGCCTCACCTCGAGTACTGCATTCAGTTTTGGGCCCCTCACTACAAAAAGGACATTGAGGCATTGGAGCATGTCCAGAGAAGGGCTACAAAGCTGGTGAGGGGTCTGGAGGAGAAATCTTATGCAGAGCGACTGAGGGAACTGGGGTTGTTTAGCCTGGAGAAGAGGAGGCTGAGGGGAGACCTTATCACCCTCTACAACTACCTGAAAGGAGGTTGTAGAGAGGCAGGTGCTGACCTCTTCTCCCTGGTGAAAAGTGATAGGACAAGAGGAAATGGGTTTAAGTTATGTCAGGGGAGGTTTAGATTGAATATTAGGAAACACTTTTTCACTCAAAGGGTTATTAAACATTGGAATAGGCTGCCCAGGGAGGTGGTGGATTCACTATCCCTGGAGGTGTTTAAAAAAAGGGTAGATGTGGTACTTGGGGACATAGTTTAGAAGTGGTTTTTGTCAGGGTAGGTTAATGGTTGGACTTGATGATCTTAAAGGTCCCTTTCAACTTCAGCAATTCTATGATTCTATGATTCTATGAAATCGAAGACTCAGTAAAACGAAACCAAATAAAGTTAACTGATGGAATGAGGGAAAAATAAGACAATAAGATTTTTTTTCCTGTGCCTGGATCTTATACACTCTGAGCCAAAATTGAGATAAAGTTGGTAAATCCTTAATCGCTCTCATGTAACATCCTCAAAATCTTGAGCACTGGGTGAAAAGCACTGTAAAGGAGATCTTCATTACTTTCAAAACCAGACTGTTTAAAAACAAAATCTCGATGTATAACTCAGTAACTCAACAAACTAATTGCCCTGTTTTTCAAATGCACTGAATAATTACCATAACATTTCACATGAGTTAAAAGCCATGACAGTTTGAAAAATATTCTTAAGCTTAAGTGAAGGTGCCTTCACAGTGAAGTCATTACATTAATCAAATTTAACATGTTACCTGAAAATCAGACAGGATTTAAGTAGTTTGTGTTAGCATCGTCACTTTGCATGAGTTTTCCCTGTGAGAAAAAAAACTCACTTCATAAAGTGTGTAAGACAGCTTCAATTTATGGTTTTGTGATTTGGGTGAGTGCTTGGAAAGATAAGAACACCAGACTTCCTCAGAAAGAAATGCATTTTCACAGACAACACCAATGACTATATTTTCAGAAGAAAGAAGAAGGAATGTTGGAGGAAATTGTCCCACATGCTGTCTGTAATGTAGAGACCCCTCTCATATCACCTCTCTACTGTTACTGGGCAAAACCAAAGGTTATCATCACTGCACGTAACAGCTTAACGCACTATTCCTTCTTCATCTTTGCCACTAATATCATACCTGGCTGCAGAGATTAAAGGAAAAAGATCTTACTCACTGCACATGATCCATTGCACATAATGCTTCTATGTTACTTAGTAAGGTACATCTGTTTCATTCACAATTTGAAATAATGCAGGACACAAGCCTGTCTGCTTGCGAAGATCACAGCAGGGTTGAGAGAAGCCTCTGTCTGCAGATCCCCTGGGTCAGTGTAAGCTGGGATCTAGCCAGGACTCTGGCCTCCAACCAGGACACTGAGCATGTGCCAGTGCCTGAATGGGAGGGTTTTCTTTATATTTCTACACTTTTGCATGGTGCTATGGAGCATTGGTTCCCACCAGGATGCTGCTCCAGTTGGTTTGCTTCTGCAGGTGTTCTCCTCCAGGAGCACTGTGCTTCAAGGTGTGCCTTACCTGGTGGCTTTGAGCACACAGAGTTTAAGCACAAGAAAAGTACTCTTTAGACACGGTGGTTTATGGTGTGCTTTCTTTGAGAGGCTCACTTACATTATCCATTGAATTACATGAGATGGAAGTGCCTGAGCAGATGTCATCTGCTGCCCCATAAAGCTCAGGCCAAGAGATAGTTTAACTGATACATAAATCTCCAGGTCTGAGCCATTCAGTGAATTTTCTGTTGGCCTCAGAAGTTCAGAGATCCTGAATACATGTACAGCTAGGCATCAGGAAACACCAGGCATAGGGAATTAAATTTAGGCTAGGTGAGCAAGAAATTAAGGCAAATTTAGACAGGGCAAGCATGGCCAAAGTTCCCTGTAGTTACAAAAAGTGAACACAAATGTTGTCTGTACTAGTGATGGAATTAAACTGAGACAATTTGCTGGTTTGAGTAATTTGCTGATAGTTATAACAATGCAGTTGTAACGACTGCCACTGCAGTACCAGATAATTGACTCATCATTTAATCTATGAGCAACTGGCTTTTTGAGCCGCTCATTCAAGTGGGCAGAAAGCCAGCTGCTTTGGTAGGCATTGCTGTAGTCTCTGACTCCTAGATCAGCACACCACTCTATGAGCCTATAGCTGGAATATGATGGACACAATTTACTTTAAATTAGCCCTTATTACAGATTACTTTCTGTTAAATTTTAATATGAAACCCAGAGAAGGTTGCTTCTTTATGGCACCTTCTTTAGTAAAGGGGTCTTTCAGTAGGCACAAACTACATATTGAGGCAAAGATTAAAATGAAGAACTGGGCACAGCTGTACATTTTTGCCTGTGATGAACTGTGGGACCTTTCCAACCTCAAAGCTCTACTGGATTGTGTGTTCTCTTGATTTGCTACTGTTGGCAAGGCTTGGTGTTCACAACAGTGCAGGCCACTGTAAATGCTAAGGCTGCAAGCTGATTATGGTGTTGGAACTATTGATCGGTTGCCAAAAAAGCTATGTCTATATAACCATTGCACTATTGCACACGTGTCACAAAGTTTGGGAATGACTAGACAAACTGTTGATTCCTTTGACTTACATGTGACTCGGACTAAGGAGCAGTTTATCTGGAAGTGCTCCTAATGTTTTCAAGGGGCTACTCAAGGAGTAACTACTACTCAAGATGTGTAACAGCAGCACAGTTCAGTTTTCTGTGCTCAGTGGTATTTTTCAGCTTTAGGAATTTCTTCTATTAAAATTATGCAGGCACTTTGTAGACAGTTTTAGCATGACTTGACTAAGTGGGTATTAAAGAATTCAAACAATGTAACAAAGTCAAAAAGTCTTCATTAACACCTTGACTGTTGTGGTGAGTTGACCCTGGCAGGATACCAGGTGCCCACCAAAGCCGCTTTATCACTGCCCTCCTCAGCTGGACAGGGGAGAGAAAATACAATGAAAGGCTTGTGGGTCAAGATAAGGACAGGGACATCACTCATCAATTACCATCATGGGCAAAACAGACTCAACTTGGGGAAAATTAATTTATTTTATTGCCTATCCAATCAGAATAGGGTAATAAGAAATAAAAACCAAATCTTAAAACACCTTCCTCCCATCCTTCCTTTCTTCCTAGGATCAACTTCACTCCTGATTTCTCTACCTTTTCCCCTTGAGTGGCACAAGGGGATGAGGAATGGGGCTTACGGTTGATTCATCACACATTGTCTCTGCTGCTCCTTCCTCCTCACCCTCTTCCCCTGCTCTAGCATGGAGTTCCTCCTGTTGGAGACAGCTCTTCATGAACTTCTCCAATGTGAGTCTTTCCATGGGGTGCAGTTCTTCAGGAACAGACTGCTGCAGTGCAGGTCCCCTGTGGGGTCACAAGTTCTGCCACTAAAACTGCTAGAGCATGGGCTCCTCTCTCCATGGGGCGATGGGTCCTGCCAGAAGCCTGCTCCAGCGTGGGCTTTCCACAGGGTCCCATTGGGCACATCCACTTGCTCCGGCGTGGGGTCCTCCATAGGCTGCAGGTGGATACCTGCTCCACCATGGACCTCCATGGGCTACAGGGGAACAGCCTGCCTCACTGTGGTCTTCCCCATGGGCTTGCATGGTAATCTCTGCTCCAACACCTGGTGCACCTCCTCCCCCTTCTTCTTCACTGACCTTGGTGTCTGCAGAGTTCTTTCTCTTAGATATTCTCATTCCTTTCTTCTGACTGCAGCCACGCAGATTTTTTTGCTCCTTCTTGATTATGTTATCACAGAGGTGTTACCACCATTGCTGATGGGCTTGGCCTTGGCCAGCGGCACATCTGTCTTGGAGCTGCCTGGCATTGGATTTATGCAACATGATTGAAACTTCTAGCAGCTTTTCATAGAAGCCACTCCTATAGCCCCCCCACTACCAAAACCTTGCCACCCAAAACCTTTCCATGCAAAACCAATACAACTACCTAAGAACACTGTCTGTCTCAAAACTAGAATTTTTTAGAAGAATATTCCCCAAGGATGTTTGAAAATTTCATCTTTATAAAGGCTTACCACATATGTTTTGTGAGTTACTTTATTCAGCTACTTCTTGCATGAGTTTTGACAGACATATGATGAAATTTGTGTTTCTGCCCAGAATGCAAAATAAGTCCCAGTTCTCAGACTGGCTTTCTCTCACTCCTGTAAGTTTTTTCTCTTCATGATTGCTATTATAGTACTATACCATAACTTTCACTTGTGTCTACCGTATATCGTAAAGAAGGTTTCAAAACAATTATAATTACATTATTGGTCTGCTCTAACAGAACTAGAACATGTGTTCTACTATTAAGAGAGCGTTTAATATTTATCTCTTGTCTCAAAAATTGTCTCATTGATTCTGGCTACTATGCTCCTGGGCAGTTGTCTATAGCACCACATAAAATGCTACTGCTGTAAATTTCATGGTATTTAAGTGCTGTCACAAAAGGAATATGTGAGCTATGACAGGGAGGGCAGCTGTTTTGTTGTTGAACTAAGCAGAGCCACAGAACTTTCTTGCCCCTTCCAAATAGGCCTTTAGCAGATGATTTATTTCACAGAACATAATTTCTTCATGTAAAATAAACCCATGTGTCATGGTCTAATCCCAGCTGGCAATCAGGACCATGCAGCTGCTCACTCACTTCTCCTCCCACCCAGTGGAATGGGGAAAAGAATTGAGAAAAATAAGGAAAACTCCTGGGTTGAGATAAAAACAGTTTAATAGGTAAAGCAAAAGCCACACGTGCAGGCAAAGCAAAACAAGGAATTCGTTCCCTATTTCCCATCAGCAGGCAAGTGTTCAGCCATCTCCAGGAAAGCAGGGTTCCATCTTGCATAATGACGACTTAGGAAGACAAACACCATCACTCAGAACATCTGTCCCCTTCCTTCTTCTTCCTCAGCTTTATATGCTGAGAATAATGTCACATGGTATGGGATATCCCTGTGATCAGTTGGGGTCAGCTGTCCCGGCTGCGTCCCCTCTCAGCGTCTTGTGCATCCCCAGCCTCCTCACTGGCAGGATGGTGCGAGGAACAGAAAAGGCCTTGAGAGCTTAGCAACAACCAAAACCACCAGTGTGCTACCAACACCATTCTCATCCCAAATCCAAAACATAAATCTGTACCAGCTACAAGTAAGAAAGTCATCTCTATCCCAGCTGAAACCATGACAGCATGTCACATATTTTTAGATGAATTAGTTTCTCCCAGAAGTTGCTATAAACTGACCTGCTCTTGACTTAACCGCAGAAATCAGATTTAAAAAGCAACATTAACAAAACAATTAACAAACAAAGCAGAAGTTAGAAAACTGCAGCACACACTTACATTGACAGACTCAAATTAGTTTCTAGTTTTAGCAGGGAGGCTTGAGGCACAAAAATGCAAAATTTCTGATAAGAATTGGTGTGAAGGCACGATATTCCAATCTGGTATAACTCTTCTCTTCTTTTTGCTGAAGATATGTACACTAGTAAAACATTCTGGCCCATTCAAAATACCAAAGCCACACACCAGTTCTTTTTGTATACATTCTTGGCACAGAATAGGTTATATATGGAGGCTTTTACATTTCTATTTTGATCCTTGTAGATAATGCCCTGAAATAATTCATACCAAAGTGAATCCAGCTGGGGAAATTCTATAAAGCAATGGGACTGAGGCACATAGTCCAGTGCACAGTGTTCGGGGAAACCTGATTTCTATGCCCAGTCTATGACTGAGTTGCTGGGTACGAGCAGAGACTATTTGATTGAGCTGCTAAGCATTGCAGCAACACAAATAGACAAAACTAGCAACTGGCAATATCTGTTCTCTCTATGTGTTTCAGAAAGAACATGATATTCAGGAAGCTCTTATGTGTTAGCCAGATACCTCATTGTGTCTAGAATCAGGATGAAAACCATGTTTATCAGTAACTCAGAGAAAATAATCAGATTGTGGCAACAGAGGGTCAGTTTTACTTTCCTGCTAGATTAAGCGAGGGAAAAAAAAAAAAAAAAAGAAGAAATTTCCCTGGCACGTTCTCAACCTCTTCTGCCTCATTCTGACACTTGACTTTCAAAAACCATAAATCATAGTAGGAGCTTCTAAGGTACTTTCCTTTTGAAGAGTCTGACTTAAATCCTTGTAAAAATTTTAATAGACCTTCGGTATAGGCAATGAGCCAAGAAATGATGACCAGGCAATGCTGAAGTCCAGTCCAAGACCCCAGACACAATTCCGACAGGTCACTAGACTATGCTGGTCCAGAGGCGGTAGGAGGGCTGGCTGTGCAGAGGCGGCACGGAGCAGGGCACTGCACCGGGGAAGGAAGGGACATGGTACCTTCACAGGACATGACCAAACCACAACCTGGGAGGCAGATTGCCTGGGGGCATTAATAACTTCTGGTGTTTTCTGCACTGGCATACTTCTCGTTAGACTCCTCCAGGAAATTTGTTCTAAATAACCAAATTATTTCTGTATTGTTTATGCCACACACGTCACATATAAATTATACCATCCCAGAGATAAACCTTAGCTTTGAATTCTCTTTCTACGGCATTGAGCTTTTTTTCAAACTACGTTTGAATATTCAGTCTTCTATTCAGTCCCATTTCAGATTGCATTTGATCTTCCCCACATTCAACATGCTCCTGTCAAAGACATTGGTACAGGTGACCCTTTTATTGCCTTCTCCAGTTTTCTGTCTCACTCTCTCTGTCCAGGCTGCCTTATTGCCTTCTTTCTATTCAGATCTTTTCCAGAGGCTCAGTTTATTTGTGATCTCACAGACACATTAATCAGCTGTCTTCACCACCCACATGTTTAAGATGAAGAAAGTGAAAAGAAAAATGGTGACATTCTCTCTGGGAGTGTCAGAACATCCTACTTTGTCTGCTTTTATTTCTTAAATAGTTCAGGCAGAGACACTTGGGTTTGGGTTTTTTCTATACAGCAGTAACTTAACACACATAAGTAATAATAATTGAATTACCACCTAGTTCAGAATAGTCAAAAAATATGTCAGTTTTGTGCAGCATGCAGGTTGCATTCATATATGTTGCATAATATAAAGAATGCTTGTCATGAAACTCCTGCCTTAGAGAGGTCATAGTGTGAGGCTTCTGGACAGTTTTTTCCTATTATTTGTTTATCAATATGTATAAAAACACGTGGCTTTAACACCAGCCTAACAAGGTTTTTCTGGGAAATAGGATGTGCTGAGCTGGCTGAGGCAGTGGGGACTTCCTTATCTAAGCCCTTGAGGAGTCTGAGAAACTCTGGGCATTCAGCGCCTGCAAATCAGAGCAAACATCTTCAGTACAAAGGGGCACGACTTGGCACTCTCCAGAGAACACTATCACAGTTTCTAAGGACCTGCTAGGAAGACTATTATAAGTAAGTAAACCAAGCACTGGTACTGAGCATGTACTTGTGGGACACTCTGCACCTCCCTGCAGTTTTAATTCATTGCTCCATCAGGATGAAGCATTGCCCTGTTTTCCTACCTGCTGGGGATGGCACGAGCCCTTTGGAGCCAGGTGTTTCTGCTGACGGTAAGGAGGACCACTCATTTGTAACACCTCCTGCTGCAGCAAGTCCAGTCATGACTGCAAAGGCAAGGCACCCAAAGCAGCCGTGCATCAAAACCTTAAAACACAAAGTTGATAATACCGTAACTTACTTGGAAAGTTGTTTCTCCTATGGCAAGAACACAATGTTCTATTCTGGGAGATGGCTGTTCTTGTTTGCCTAATGCGTTTGCTGAAGGATAGGACATTATCTGCCTACGCATAAAATGCAGGAGCGGTGTTAGTTCTCCAATTTTCATTATTCATCCAGAACGAGAAAGCTTTTCTTGTCAAGAGGAAGCTTGTTGGGCTGGCTTGCTCTGCCTATTATTAATAAATAACTGAAACATTGTTTTAGTCATCTAAACATAGAACAATGCATTTTATTTGTTTAAAAGCCAGAGCCAAGTGAATAACCAAAAGTTAATTTTGGTAAAAAGAGAATACAGTAAATCCTACAGAGGTGCAAGTTTGTTACAATATGTTTTTACCTGCAGAAAGGCAAGGGGGGGGGGGGGGGGGGGGGGGAAGAAATGAAGGAGGAAACAGAGTTCTGACAGTTTAGGGTACTGAATCACTACTTTTGGAAAATGCCCTTTGTGAAAACTGCAAGGCATGAAAGGCAGAAAAGAAAAGGCCAGGATGAAGCCAAGACAGGCAGATAGGCAGGCAGTGGATGGCAGAATGGGTTATCAACTCTTCATTGGTACATCCCCTCATGATGGAGCCTATCAGAGGCTCGATCCCCAGTGGTTCAATACACCATATAGGACTGTGACATTTGGCACTGATGGGCTTAACGTGCAAAGTCTGATTTCCACATTTTGCAGAAATATAAATTTGATATCCCTCAGCCTGCCACAGAAACAAACTGCATAGGAGTTAAACGCTTTTCTTTTTGGCGTGCTATATTTTAACACAATTTTACTATTCTGCTTTACCTAATTAATTCAGAGTTAGAGCTTGAAGGTGTGGGAAGAAACCTTCAAAAACACAGAACGCAACTCTTCTGCAACATTATTTAACTGTGGCTTTGCTTTTGTCCCCTTACTTGTACCCGTTCATGTAGTGGTGTGCCCTCCCCAGCACAGCTGCAGCAGCCCATCCATAGCACAAACTTCTTGAAGTACAGAAAAAACAGGACTATCTGTGGTCACACTGATTTGTGCCACTTTGGAGAGTTCATCCTAGATCTATCTCTCTGCCAGTTTCTCTTCAGTAGTGCTGAAAAAATTCTGTGTAAAAGTGCTTGATATTTAAAGAGGTAAGAGAGTTATGCGAAGTATTTATAATTATTGTTTGATACTTAAACATGCAAGTTTAGGTTAAACTGTGTTGGCCAAGGATTTTGTTCCTAACATGTCTGTCTTCTGTATTTCCTACAATCTGGTGTACATATGTGCTTTTGTAGTTACGGTTGTAGTGATATGTTGCGGTGACATTATGCCTGCTAACAAGTTGTTGTGCCAGTTTTGCATGACACACATGACAGCAAATGATTGGAGAGATGAACAGTCTGCCGAAGCCTACTTGTAC
The DNA here is from genome assembly GCF_965231255.1 of Vanellus vanellus. Classification (NCBI taxonomy): domain Eukaryota; kingdom Metazoa; phylum Chordata; class Aves; order Charadriiformes; family Charadriidae; genus Vanellus; species Vanellus vanellus. The sequence goes on from NC_138908.1 coordinate 59,971,516, forward strand.
CAGCTTTCCAGTGGGAAGTCCCTTCTGTTTGGTATGAATGTCACAGTAATGTACTGTGGCTTTGATGGTAGCTGTGAATATTCATGTGCTATTATGCATTTGTACTTTGGAAGATGCTGAACTCATGGTCTATGAGGATTACAGATGACTACACTTCATTTCTTTGGAAAAGCTGAGAAATCTAATAAGAGAAACAGCAAAATTTGTGATGCATTCATAGAAATTCTACAGAGTATGGCCAATTTAAGCAATGGCTTAAAAAAAACCCAAAACTCAGCTCAAGTGCATAAATCCAGGAGTTACGCACTCACCCTAAAAACTAAATGCAGACATTTCCTTCAAGTTGGCATTTGATATTTAATACTCTTTGATGAGATGCTAAAAATAGTAATTTTTTTTTATTATTCCTGCAGCACACACATTTTTTCAAAGCATTGAGTGGATATAAGTAATTTTTTATTTTAAGAAAACAATGGAAAAGGGTACAGTGCAGACATATTGCAGTCTATATATTCCAACACACATACTGGCTGGTGACTGTAGTGGCAGGTCTAACTTAGCCAAAAATGGGTAAAATAAACATGGGTGTGTCAGAAGTCATTCTCACAACAAAGTACAGGTAAGCTTTTCCATCTCAGCAGAGGAAGCACCTGTGTGGGGGCAGTTGCTGTGGTATCCTCATGAAGTTGCCCACCTTACAGCTGGTAATTTCAGGGTACCACAGCACAGTTACTCCAGAGAAGCCTCTCTGATCACCACAGGCAAGCCACCACAGATTTCTTCTAACCTGGTTTATTTTTTTTTATATGGCAAGGAAGACTTTTTCAATGTCCCCATCCCAAAAATTCATCCATACTGTTCCTGTTTTAGACATAAATTCACTTTTCTGTATGAATCTTGAGGGACTATATTTCCTTATTGCCACCATCTTCACAGCTACACTTTCCATGTTTGTAGAAAAATGCCAAATTTAAAAAAAAAAATGCTTGTCAGACTCATACTACAATTTCAAAGTTGTGTCAGGATGTACCAGTCCTGCACATTGATTTTTTTAATTAACTGCATATTAATACATATGCCAGGAGAACTGTCAGCCTAGCTACAACTACTATCTATGGTGAATAAGACCTAAAAACCCACACCGGGCTGGAGAAACAAAACACTGGCCATGAGCCAAATGCTGTTCTCCCCCCATCACTGTGTGTTATTTGAGTATTGCTGATCTTTTGCTTACTTTTTCTATTTCATCAGCCCCAGTGTCTCCTTCTATCTGCCTGGTTTCACTGCTGCCCTGCCCTTCATCCTGGAGACTGTTTTGCACATGAACTTTGTAGCTGCTTGACCTTCAGCCTTGCCTCTGACCACAGCTCCTACACAAATTCTTGGAAAGGTGCAAGTTTCTCCACTTCCTTACCAGGACTCACCCTGATTTATCTAGAGGCTTCGGGCTATCTGTCTTGTCCTAGCATATCCCCTGTCATTGGCCACATCTGCCCATATCTAAATAAATATTGTCCTGCAACAGGAAGCAGGTAATGGTGTTACGTCTGCCATGCTGAAAATGAAGTGCTGAAAATGCTGTAGTGAGTGTTTTCACTTGTTCCTTTTTCTTCCATAAACTTCCAGTTCAGCGTAGCTAAAGGAGTCAGCTGCTGGAGCATGAGATATAATGTGGACTGAAATGTGAGTGTTGACAGGACAGGGAATTGTCTGAACAAACAGTTTTTTTAACACACCTCCATACTCTTCAAAGCAGAGTGGGAGTTGAGATGTCTTTCATCGCCGTGAAAGTCCTAAAACAGTAGTAGATACAGACCCCTTGTTGCTGCAGCAGCTTTATTACCCTTCACTGGCTCTTCTACTCTTTCAGACATTTTTGGTGGGAAAGAGACTAACAGAGAGAGAAAAGAAAGAACAGAGGATGGTAATTCTGGTGCCAGCTAAGCAAGCAGACTTTCACTGTGCTATGAGCACAGACATATTCTGTAGGGTCTCTAAGAAGGAAATAGCTTCCAAGAAGTTTCTAAAGGCAACCTTGCATTTCAAATGATCGATCCTTTCATTTTACCTCCTTCCTGTTCTTACTCACTCAGTTGCACGGGTCCTTGTCCATTAAGCAGTGAATTCTTAAAGCAGATGGCTGGCTGGCGTGATAAAGTGCAGTGAAGATACCTATTGCGGCATTTCATTACAGTGGGTGTAACAGACTGGAGCCTTATGAATTTGGTCTTCGCTGAGTAACCAAATCTCTCTTCAAAAGAGCACAGCAAGTCCATGCCAGAACAATTTCTGGGATTAGAATCACATTTACCCACCATGAACCAGATTTACTTGACTAATGAGACAAACAGCTAGAGCAAGGGTTAGGCTGAATTGTTCTTTCTTCTTTGGAATAGATAAGAGTTGGGCATCTTGTAAATGTTCAAGGTGCTCTGGCAGATGAAAGGCTCATAAACCCAAAGAGGTCCCATGATTTATTAACAGAGTCTAACCACGGCAATTTAGTCATGAGAATGAAGACTGCAAAGTAGAAGTCTTCCTTTTCTGCTCATCTTGTGTAATGTGAGCAGACGTACATGAAGAGGAAGAAAAAAATTCACACTGTCTGGCAATTTGATACATAATTGATGTGTCATTGTTTGTTGATATCCCCACAGAAATAATTTTGCTAGCCTGGGTGTGTCTGCAGCAAGGAAATAAAATTTGGCTTTGCTATTCTGGTTATTACAAAGACAGATCTTTACTACCAGAAGCCAGCCTCCCAAATACCCACCGTTTGAACTGTTACCTCCTTTTCTTTCACAAACTGCTCTTCTGAACTCTTGTTGGTGATTTCTTTTAACATTATAGGGGGGCAGATATTTTGGGAACTCATTGGGAGGATGATTTCCCCAGCATTTTGCTGCATGTGAGCTGGCTCAGAATTGGCATCTTGAAGTTCCAAAGACAGAGAGAAGATAGGGTATACATGGAGGAGGTAGAAAGGGAGTAGATGCTTATGGGACAAAAGAAAAGGAACTGAAATAATTTTTCAGGTAATTAACCATACCTGTAGCCGTAGTCAGTCCCTGGTGGCTCATTCTCCCATTAAAGCAAATACATATCTTTTTGTTCTATTGAGTCTAGGTAATTAGGTACTCCTGATTCACATTCTGTCTAATTTATTCCCAACCATTTATTTTCAGACAGATCTTTCCACAGTTGAAAGGTTTGTACCTTTAAAATTTTTGCTCCAGTTCTATTCAAAAACTCATCAGCTCATCTTTGATTGCCCCAAAGCCTCAATTAATCCTTTAGCACAGGGCCAATGCAAACTTTTTAAGCAAAGTAGCTGAAAAAGAAAAAAGAGCAATTTGTCTAAAACTGCTTTTTCATTCTTATGCTGCAGAGAAACTTTTGCAGATGATGCTACATTGTCATTTTAATAATTAACCAGTCATTTTAGTATACAGATTTGCTTTCATTGCCACGTTAATTTTGAGATAGCTATAAATTAGAAAAAAAATAATTGCTCTTATCAGCATTTAGAATTTCAGCAAGCACTTCATGATGTTATCAGCACCGCAATTTTCTACCCCAAAATTAATAACTGGAATGATATATCATCTTATGTCACAAAATTATCCCAGAATTCAGGTAAGATCTAGCCTACTTTTTCATTATATTTTCCGTAATATTAGTTTCCCAAATATACCTAGACATTTGCAGATCTAAACATTGTTTTAAGTGTCTCCGGTACCTGTTGGAAGAATGTCTTTGAAAAAATAGTTGAATTGCTTATTCAAGAAACAAACCATGGAATCAATCTGTCAGATTTGATGAGATAACTCAGATTTTACCACAACTAGCAGGAAACCAGCAGACCACTTAAAAAGATAAATTAGTTATTTAATTGTAATCTCTTTATATTTAGCAACAAGATAATGCAAATTTATGTTAACAAAATGGTGGTTCTTCTCTTTCTTTACATTTTTGAATGTCTTATCATGTCTCTAAATACTGCCTAAAAAAAGTTAGTTTTAAAAAGTAAACATCAGCCATTCTATTCTTAGAAGCTAAAAGGTGTCCAAGTAATTAGGCTGATATGTTTGTACATGTTGGTGTAAAACGGGTTAATCTTTAAAAAATGAAGTTATTTCTTATCCTATGGCCAAACACTCTCATCACCCACTCAAAAAGTAAAAGAACCAGTAACTAGGAAAAAATACACTGTGTAAGTATGGCATTCTTGAACTGATGAAATGGGACAAGAGACCCCATTATAAATAAAATCAATACAGTTATGTTGCTGTCATGTGGCCTTCCTGATGGACTAATTTCAGCCTCTATTTCGTCAATTTATTATCAGTAAAAATCTATTTTTTTTACAATTGTGATGGGGAGCTGTGCCTTTTTATTTATAGTAAAGACTGTTTTCTTAGTCATGTTGTTAAAAATAGCTTCATGAATGGACAGGAGTACAGAATATACCACAGTGCAGTCTGGGTTAGGGTCATCCACAGATTACCTCCAGATCATCTGGATTATGCGATTACCCCTGTGAAATGTAGGTGTGTTACAAATTAAAAATTAATCAGATTTTACAAAAAACTGTTATTAAGTCAAGGTAACAACTGTTGGCCTACATGTATTTAAGTCATGATGTATTTTACTGTGGATTTCATCACTAATACAACGAAGCACCAAAAGAGTCGTAAAACTCACATTCTCCAACTCATTTAAAAAGACTGTGCACTGACTGTACCAAGTAGCCTTGGTGTAGGGGTTTTGCTGTTGTTATCCTGTCCACTCCCAAATGAATTTCAAATATGTCTTTATCTTGATCATTTTCCCCTCCTCCAACATTCCTCCAAGAGCTTTAACAAAGCCAACTTCATTTTCACTTGGCAAATTGGAACCTTGCATATAGTGCAGAAAAACACCCATGCGTTTCCTCAGCTATATGACAATCAGTGCAATGTGTCAAAACCCTGGCAAAGGGAAAGAACTCTGGGTTTCCTCTCATGAACCAAAATGCCCCTTCCACAAGATCTCATGTTCTGACCAGATGAAGAAAGTACATTTCAAGGGATTCTCCGAGAAAGTCTGGCACGTAAAACAGCCCTAATCACGGGCAGCCAACTGCAAAACCCACTGATTCCTCTGCATTTGGGGCAAAGAAATAACTTTATGAAATTACAGTGAAGACACAGTCCTGCGCTGTGCATGTATCTTAAAATCTATACACGCAAACATTGAAATCCTTCCTGTATCTATCTTATAACAGAAGATATCCCTTGACTGGGGGACCAGAAAAGAAATCAAAACACACATTCAAAACTAAGCCTGAAGTTTGCTTGCACTCTTCACTAGCAGCACAGTCCACATTACGATGGCATTGCTAATATCATTTGTTTGAAAGGGACATATACAGGAAAATGTAAGCACAGAGATGGCTACTGCCACTCTGAGTGCACAGTGTGGGACCCTAGTCCACTGGAGGAACTAAATCAAAATACTGACTTAGAAATGACGGGTCAAATTTAGTTTAGTCAAATTCATGTCAAAACAAGTGTGAAATCAATGGAACCACTCAGAAAAGAAAGTTGAATGAGATGCAAAGTATATGGAAATAATATCTTTCTGTCCTTATCATTAAATGCTCCACGTGAAAGGAGCTGTATTTCTCCTGCCCAAATAAGGGCTGTCCATAACCTATAGATTAGCAAGGTTAATGCAAACACACTAATGGATCATGATGGAGACAATTTGAAAGCTCTTCCATGCACTAATAACTACTTGCTATTTGTAATTTACCTGTGTGTGATTTAGGATTTCATTATTTGTAATCCAACCTAATTACCTTTACATATCTGCCACTGAAGATTGTCTCTATTATTTGTTTTAATTTGCATGCTACCCAGAGTTGTGGTAAAATAACTTTCACATCCTCAGCTGTGATCATTAGGAAGTACTCTGTCAAAGACAACAGCTGTCAGAGCAGCCTCAGAAGTACTGGGAGAGACTGAGAGAGCCACAGGTGCTTCAGGATGGATTTGCTACTGATACAGCCTGGTAACAGTGGTCATAAAATTCTGAATTATTTGTCCATTATTGTGCCCAGTCCTGAAAACCATGTCCTCAACATTTTTTGACTCATGGCCTTGCAAAAAGCAGGCTGCAACTTTCTAGTTATTTAAGCTTGGAAGTCTTCTGTAGATTTTTAAGCCCTCAGTCTGCAGTGTCATAAGCTGCCCTGAGATGTTCAAGTACACACAAACAGCTGTTAGACACTCCTATGGAATTTAAGAATGTCAGCATGTGAGTGGATATGTGCAGAATCTTTCATGCTTGCCTCTTTGCACATATGTCCTGGTTTGAGCATAAAAAGTCTAAGGGCCTGGCCTTTATTGGCATATTTTTTATGTTGCAGCTTTACAGGGAGAAAGGCAGTCATATATTTCACCATTATGAAATATTAATAACTGGAAATAGAACATCATTGTTATATAAAAATTTCTATCATCTCTTCTTTTGTGGCTTTCATGATTAGTTTTTTTATTAAAAGGAAAAATATTGGTAGACTTCCTCTGTGATACTTTAATTGTGACTGTGGATAGGATTACTGATACCATTTCAAGGAACCAGCATATATGGCTTCAGGATTTATTACCCAGTTCATGTCTGCTCTTTTATGGATTTCATCCAAGAGATGCTTGAACACCGAGCTCTTGAAATGTCTCCCTTGTGGTGGTTCAACTGCACTGAGCTGCATCAGCAAATAGCATTGACACGCACGAAGGCAGCAACTGTTACATTCCAGCATAGTTTGATTTAGTGCAGAATTTTTATAGATGTATTCTGCTGTAACCCTTTTCTATCCATTAGTTGATGCAAGACAGGTCTAAAAATTGGTTTAATGGAGTTTAAAAGACACTGGTATTCCTCTGAAATTTTATCTTGCAAATATGACAAATACCAGCACAGGTGTGGTCCATCATGTGAACAAAAATCCAAAGCATAGTATTTTTTTTTAAGTCATGCTTAACCACTTGGAGAAAAATGGTTAAAGAAATTAATCTTAATTATCAAAATATTTTTAAAGATACTTCAAAGTATGTAAAATCTAAGATCATTTCTAGAAGGTGAAACCTCTACACAGCTAGCATCTATGTCTACATATTCAGTTCCAGTGATGAACTGTGAAATCGAATAACATTCAGCAAGCCTGCTACATGCATAAAGGTACTTGTGAGTGAAAAATTGGGTGTGGAATCTTGGAAACACCATTAAATATTTGGGTTTAAGCTTTACACTGGTATGTCAACATGCAGTGAATATAAAGCAGGTTAAAGGAAGCAGTCAGTATACCGCTAGTTCACTAATCAGCCGCTGGCCTCTTACCAGAAACAGCACTCAAATCTCATTAAACTGCTCTTTATCTAAGTAGGGGAAGAATGTACATCAGCTGCTTTCATTGAAGGACAAATGGCGTACAAGTGCTAAAGGCTTTTACTGCTCTCAGTAAAGAACAAAGAACAAAAACGTAAACACAAATATAATCTGCCAGGTGTTATACTGCAATTGCTAAATAATGGGCAATCCTCGAACAAGGAAAGACAGTGGCTGAAACCTAGTGACAGATAAGAATGAAGAGTTCTTGATTTCGTGGTTATAAAGTGCAGGTCTCAGAACTGATAGATTAATGTGAGGTTGGTAGCTGTCCCAAAGACTTCCTGTGTGATGTTGCCAAGTCACCTACGCAACCATTTTCAAAATTCTTTATTTAGACAAGCTTGAAACAAATAGGAGACAGAAATTAACGGCAGCTCAGAATAGCTTGCTTTGATTCTCTCAAATATGGCCCCCAATACATGTAGACTCCGATGCATTAAACGTTAGTGGACATCAAGTAGAATCTCCATTGCTTGAGGTTCCCTGCCTGCAAAATGGACGCAGCTTCAGGTTATCAAATATGAGTGAACAAACCATTACTGGGACTGTCTTCACTGTCTCTTACCGTAGCATCATTCTAATCGACCTGTGTAATTTCAACTTATATTGCTTGCCTTCCTCAAAAATACTTATTGAACCCCCAAACGGACAGGTTTTGGTGGCCATCCTTCCCTTGTAACCTCTCCTCCCTGCTGACAACACAACTGTAGAGATTGATGGATGAAAAACACAGAGAACTGATACTTCTCTTGGTCCACTATGATTCTGTAATCTCTTCACTTTCTGTGCCAGCTTGTCCTAATTGAGGACAGGCAGTCCTAACTGGTAGAATTCCACCTAAAATAACAACTTGCATTTGTAGAACTCACCCAGAGAAGTGAGATTATGCAATACTATGCCCTTAAAAGTCCACTATCCATATGAAAACCCAAGAGCATGCTACTATATTTGTTTTCTTCAATACCTTTCCATGATCAATGTAACATGTTCTACCATGACATAAATTTCCAAAGCACTGTGTGAACATCAAGGCAACATTACAATGTGCATGTCAATAATCATTCATTCATGGATTCTGTTCTGGGAAATTACTAGTTGTGCTGCACTACAAAACTGATGCGCTAGAGATGGGGTATTATTTGTAAATTATCTCAGATTATATACTTCAGGTTAAATAATGAAGTAGATCCTCTTATGGTTGATTTTAGAAAAATTACTGCCATCACATTGTCACTGAGAAAAGCATAGTAATAGCAAAAGGAACATCTCAAATTTTGAAAAAAAAAGAGTTAATTTTCCACTAACAAGTCCTTAATAAAAACAATGCAAGAAAATTATTTGTTATATAGAGCCCTTGCTGCAAAGAAGGCTAATGATATCCTGGGCTGCATTAGGATAAGTATTGCCAGCAAGCTGACGGAGGTGACCCTTCCCCTCTGCTCAGCACCAGTGAGGTCACATCTGGAGTACCATGCCCAGTTCTGGGTTGTCCATTGCAAGAGAGACATGGACATACTGAGAACCCAGCAAAGGGCCACAAAGATGATCATAGAATCATAGAATAGCTAGAGTTGGAAAGGACCTTAAAGATCATCTAGTTCCAACCCCACTGCCATGGGCAGGGACAGCTTCTGCTAGACTAGGTTGCTCAAAGCCCCATCCAACCTGGACTTGATCACTTCCAGGGATGAGGCATCCACAACTTCCCTGCACAACCTGTTCCAGTGCCTCACCATCCTCATAGTGAAAAATTTCTTCCTGATATCTAATCTAAATCTACCCTCTTCCAGTTTGAAGCCATTCCCCCTCATCCTATCACTACAGTCCCTCCCCATCTTTCCTGTAAGCCCCCTTTAAGTACTGGAAGGCTGCTATAAAGTTTCCCTGGAGCCTCGCTTCTCCAGGCTGAACAACCACAACCTTCTCAGCCTGATGAAGGGACTGGAGCACGTCTCCTTTGAGGAAAAGCTGAGACAGCTGGGACTGTTCAGCCTGGAGAAAAGAAGGCTCAGGGAAGATCTCATCAATGTATATAAATCCCTGAAGGGAGGGTACATAGAAGACAGACCTAGTCCCTTTCCAGTGGTGCCCAGTGACAGGACCAGAGGCAGAAACACAGAAGGTTCCTCCTGAACATAAGGAAACATTTCTTTTACTGTGAGAGTGACCAAGTACTGGCACAGGTTGCCCACAGATGTCATGGAGTCTCCATCCTTACAGATCTTCAAAAGCCATCTGGACACGGTCCTGGGCAACCACCTCTAAGTGGCCCTGCTTGAGCAGGGAGGTTGGACAAGGTGACCTCCGGAGGTCCTTTCCAACCTCAACCATTCTGTGCATGCTACACATTAAGATTTGAAAAATAGCTCCAAAAGAAAATAAAACCATTTCTGAAGTTTATATGGAATCATATTGTTATGTATTCAGAAATGAGATTTTTCTCACCTAGAACTGCCATATAGTTCTCTCCTTGACAGCAAATCATCTGCCCATAAATTCTAAAATTCAGTATATCAATGGCATGAAAGAAACAAATATTAAATTGACTTATTGTACCTCAAAACATTTTCTGGTTCATAACAAATTATTTTTCTAATTTATATGTATTTCTTTTATTTTTCAGAAGTGATATAGCATAGTGACAAACACAGTAAACCAGTCTTAGCATAGCTTTTAAAGAAACAAAAAGAAATACTTCACCAACTGGGCAGTAATATAAATCTTTTGTCATAAGAGTCTTCAGTAATTATTTCTTTTTTAATTGCTAGGGAAGTGAAGATGTTTGATGAATATAAAAGTTATTTAAAGATGACAGGCAGAAAGGATGTAAACCTCCCTGGCTGAGTTGGGAAACAAATGGGTTCACTAATATGCAATATTTCTAATGGAATAAGCGGGTTGGCTGTTGAGCTGCGCTACTAGCTGCTGTCTAGGGAAATGAATTCCAAAATGAAACCACTGATGATCCATGTGGTCATGATAATTGATCATAGACATATAGGGAGCAATATAAACCAGCAAAAACCAAAATGTGGCGTTTAAAAATTCAATGTTAAACTGTGCAAAAAAAGGCTGCAAGAAAATTTGAGGGTTGGCAGAAGCCTGTCAGTTCAAAAGGCTGTGGGAAAGAGTTTGCAGTAATGCCAGGAAATTGATACAGAGTCTAAGGAATGCAAAATTATTACAAGCTCCAAAGTAATCTGATGTCCCTTTATGACAAATGGAGCTACAGAAAAACTAAATACCCAATCTGACAGAGCACGGGGCACTTAAAGAACCTCTTGGGACCGGACACTACCTGTTAAGAACTAGGAGAAGAGAAATAGGGCTTCACAGCCCTGAAAGAATTCAAATCAGAAATTTGGTGTCTAAGTTTTTCATGCTTATATTAATTTTTAAAAGAAAAAAATCCAGGATTATAAAATTTTGCCCACTGTGGATGTTCGATTTTCCTTTCAACAAGCAACACTAGAAAATAGCACTGGATGAAGACCAAGGGAGCCTTTTATTGTAGGCCAATGAAAGAGAGCCACAGACGGTACAAAAATAGACTAAGCGTATAGACTTTCCCTTTGTAAATTAAAACATTAACTAATAACACAGTGCTGCTAAGATGGAAAGATATAAACAGCTGACTTTCATCCCTTATGGGGCATGTTACTTTTCTCAGCTTCCACATCTCCAAGGTAAGTGTGCCTGGTGCAGTAAGAAGTACTTCTCTGAGAGCCTCTGTGTGCCTTCCTGGAACTACCCTTTCCAATCCTTGGCTTGCAGAAGCAGAAGGGAGAGGACCACAGCTACCGCGTCCTCCCCACTCTTCCACGTTTGAGATGGAGGAGACAACTAACAATATTCCATGCCCAAAGATACACAAAATGAATAAAAGAACATTGAGTAGTCTCCATCCCTCCTTTCATATCTGCAATAAGATCAGACACAATTTGGTCACAGTGAAATTATTACTGCTTTCTGACTATAACAGTGAGCAGTGCAATAAATGCCTTCAGTAATCTCCAGGATGATTCTGGCCATCAGTCAGAATGCTTCTGGCTATCATGAAGAAATACATGCCAAAGCAAGAGCACTGCTGCCATTCAACCAAACTTAATGCCTCAAATACCGTAAATTTACTTAGCTCAGTTAATGACTGTTTAGAACCATGAGGTTTGTTCATGCTCATATTTTGCAGGGGGGTATTTTGTCCAGGAAAGGTCAGTTAATGTCTTTCTAAAGATGTTTCCTTAGCAAGATTGTTTACAGCTTGTACTGGAACACTTTCCAGGAATGTTTGTCCTTTGATAAATTTTGAATATCTAAGTAAACACAAGTCCAGCTACTCACTGGACTACTTTCTTTTGAGGAGTTAGGGAGAGAGAGTAATTTTTTTCCCTCCTGCCTAGCATGTTCATAATTCTTTTTTTTTTTTTTTTAAATCAGCTTTGAATTCATTGTTTCAACAGCCATTTTTATTGGGGAGAAAAAAGAATGATGTTTTTAAAATTATAGTTATGATGCCTTGCTCAAGAGATGTTACTAGATTTTTCAAAGGTGGTTGTCACAGCAGTACTGTAATCACCCAGAGTTCCTTTGGAATAATTTTTCTAAGTTAAATATAAGCATTTTACTAATTATTTAATCTCATTATTATATCTAAGTGGATATTCCCATATTTAAACAGTTGTTGCCCTTGAGAAATCCAGCTCCTTGGCCTTTTGGTCTCCATTGGTCAATGAGTGAAATCTTAGCACCACATAAAATGTGGGAATGCTGCCAACACTTTTGATTCAGCCAGAGTTAGTTAGGGATGATATAATAATTTTATATTTACTATACAACTTTCCTGGCTATCTAGACCTGGATATGACTTGGATATTGTAATATATTTTAAGCTGTAATCGTGAAACACATACAATTTATTCTTTATGTCTGTAAGCATAACAAAAAATTAAAAACAGAAGAGAAAAGCAACCTAACCTTGTTTGTAATACTGAGATGTTTCATAATATAGCTCTTAGACTTCATGCAATCTACATTTTTCATGTCACCGTTTTGGCTTTTAGTATTAAGTTATTTACAAATATGACTTGCTGGAATGCAAGCAATCAGTTTCTCTATTCTTATGTCATCATGGCTGAGCACTTTGGGACCATGTATCCTAATGGATTAGTAATTGTATTTCTTCTTAAGCATACACTATAAGAGGGCACATAGAAATCACAGCTGTGTCAAAGCCAGCACAAATGTAGCCAAACTGATTACAGATGTAATTCGGTGTTTTTTCATTCACTAGATGAGGAGTCATTGCCATCTCTGTGAGCAGAGTTGTGAGAAACAAAGAAAATTATTATATTATTTGGGCAAAATACTGCAATATGTATTTTTATCAAATCATTTTGGGGCACATACAGGTGTGTCCTTGGGTTTCCCTTGTATCCAGACCCTTGAAACTACTTCTGATCCCTTTTTAAAGGATTTGGTAATCACTCTAGAGCCCACAGTGCTTTCTTTGTGCGTAGGACTTCCAGCTATCACACAGACCAATAATAACCTCTGCAATTTCTAGGCCAGCCTTTCCCAAAGTCTTTTTAGCCAAAGACACTCTTTGAAAAATTAGCTGTATTCCAAAGAGTGCTTCTTCAGCCTCCCATACCTGTCACCACATCTCCTCTGCCCTGCCAGCTGTACTGCTTGTGCTGGCAGGACTCTAACCCAACCAGGCTCACCAGGCAAGCAGGACCCCTTATCAGCATTGCAGCCAGTTCTGCCCTGGCTGCCCAGCACGCTGGTCCCAGAAGCACCATGTAACAACACCCAGGCTGGTTCTTCAGGGCCAAGACAGCTTCACCAGGTACACTCCACACCTTAAAACTTAAAAAAAAAAGCAACAAAGTCAGTCATACAACTAGGTAAATTAAAAGGAAGATGAGAAAGCTGGTAATCCTCCATCTCTTCCCTTTCTGAGCCCTTTTTATTCCCAACTCCACTGATTACGTATCTTGGATAACTACCTGACATCCTCACTATCTTTTTTTTCTATTTTATAACCCTTCTTTTTCTTCTAGTACCTTGTCTTTCTCTTGCTCTTCTCCACAAAGTTTTTTTCATCTTTCTCAAGTTAGCCAGTCTCTAACCTCTCATAGTATTTGTTGTCTTTCAATCTCCATCAGCACCACTATATGGGAGATAACCCACATACAGACCTTCACAGTTGGTTAACATAGGCATCAGCACCGCTCCTGAAAAGAAGAGGGGCTTTCAGCACTCCTTTGTTGCTGTTGCCTTCACTCACTGTAAAGATAGAAGTAAGCGGTCTATGCCTGTGTCTCTACCCCACTCTTTGTAAATTTTGTCATCCCCACATAATAAATCTTTGCCTGGTAGGTACTTACATCTTTTCCAATGGTTCTAATACTGTTACTTTTCCACTCACAGGAAAGGAGTTGAAAACTTTTGTAAAACACAGTGCTAGTGGCAACAGATGACAGTGTAGCTCATTCAACTCCTTCAGATGATCTCTAAAGTCGACTTCTATGAACTCCTACTGTTTCCAAATGGAAAACCAGTAGCTTTATGAAACAGGAAACAAACAAGATCCAGTGTTCTATCAAAAAAACCTGATTGGACAACCAAGAACAACATGAAAATGATAGAAAATGTTTATTAAGAGTTTTCTGTTAAAAGTGGTGCCTGGACAGATGGCGAATTTGTTTATTATGTCTGCAGCTGCCACTGGCCTTGGTTTGAATGTCGATGGCGTGCTTCACGCATTTTCCCTATTCATTTATTTAACATACCAGCTTTTGACCTTTCTGACCTTCAGCCTGCCTAGAGAAACTATATCCTTAAAGCACGTTTTGTTTGTTTTAGTTTAGACACATTATAATCAATACACTTTTACCTTTACTACAGAGCATTTATATTTTAACTTCCACTTAAAATGTACTTGCATCCTATGACTAATCTCAGAGAAATGGCTGGTATAGATTGCTTCAGGCAGTAACAGCTTTAGTTGCTAGTGCTAAATTTATCTTCAGTTGTGAATCAAACCTTTTAGGAAGGCAGTTTATTCCTTTGTAGTGATATGGAATAGAAACTAGCTTGAGATAGATCTCAACAGCTAACAGTAAGCACCATCTTGCCTGTATGTAGTCGAAAAAATATTTTTAGCTACGAAAAATGTGGATAAAATTCTCACGAGCAGTGACCAAAATATAAAAAGTTCATATGTAATTTCTGTTAACAGTGAGTTCTTTCAGTCCCCAGCTTAATGGAGATAGTTCATGAACTTCATTAAAAAGAAATGCTCTTTAGATAGGCAAAATAGCAGTGGTATTTTAATATTCTTGTAGACCAGGAACTAGTTAAGTTAGTAATTTTGCACATACTGAAGGTCAATGGAAAATGTTTTCTGTGAAATTAATTAATCTTGCCTATGAAATCAATTAATTAATCTGTGATATTTATGTCTAAGCAGAACCCCCAGTTAATCATGTATTTCTCAGTTAGTGACCAGGTCTTTGCCAAATTATTCATCTTACTTTGTTCTCAAATATAATGCTTCCAAAAGATGTAAACTGCATACTGTTGAACAAATCTTGCTATAACTTACTGGAGTAATTAACTGTACACAAATATATCTTTCATTAACTGCTTAAACCTTCCTTCCTTCTGTCCGTCCATCCATCCAGCTTATTCTTCTTATTGCCTTAAAACCAGTGCATTAGTAGAAATATACACATTTGCACCTTGTTCCCCCCTTTTGGGACAGCAGTTTTCTGGCAGATTTCTCATTTTTTGCTATGTTTCTTCATCTCAGTTATTCCTTGTCTGGGGAACACAATAACTGCTAGTACTCTGACAAATCCACCAACATTAAGCAAGAAAAACATCCCAGCTACTAGATGATGGAGAATCACAATTTTGCTTTTCCCCCAACTTTGATGATCAATAAAACGGTAATATTAACATTTAAATATGGTCCCTGACCATCTAAGTTGACAACTCACCTCTATAAATTGGATAGTATCATGTCTTCCACCTGTTGTTTTGAAATTCACAAACTCAGGCAAATATCACAACACCTTTACATTAATTTCAAGGTTTTATTCAATCATAACTTTACACTTACTTACAAATAGAAGACAAATATTGGAGCAATCACAGGACACATTATCACCATCCATAGAACACCTCAGGTTGTTTCCTATTTCTCTGTTCAACAAACCAAAAATTCAGTTAAGTGATTCTTTGTAAGCTAGAGAACAAATTTGCATGGGAACTGCACAGCTTCCTTTATGACTAAGAAAACTGCTCTTGCATCCAGATGACTTATCTCCACCACTTGATTCTGCCAAGGAAAATCAGATACTTAAAAGGCTGTTGGTTAGGATAACAAACAGTAGTGAAAATAACTAAATCTGCTCCTAAATAAGAGAGATCCACAGTCATGCAGACAGAATTGCAGGCTCCAATCAGCAGAAAAATTAAATGTATGTCTGTATAATGCACTGTCTAGTGCAACATAGACATGATTAAGCTGGTTCCAAATAAACTTAGGAATTGCCTAGCACAGAACTGGCTTTCTCAGACAAACTTTTTCTACTGAGAAAAAAGGTAAATTAGCTCATGGTTTGCTATGTGCTGTCATGGCTAGGCTGTGTTTAGTACACAGGTAACTCACCATCACAACAAACTGCAGTGCCTGTATATGCACGTGGAGACAAGGTTCATTTTTCAACAACCGATTTCCTTCATGCCTTCTTGATAGAACATCAGCACCACGTGAAATGGACCACCAGGGAAGAACTTTCCTGTGTATGGAAGATATCTTTGGATGGATCCTGGCAGGTGATGTTGAGCATACATGGAAAGCAGAAACCATTTAAACATATTGTGCTGCTGTCTGCCATTAGAGCAAAAAGGAAATATAACACACAGTTTTATTGGCCTTATTTAGGTACAGCAGCCTGGTGCATCAAGTCTGAAGGTGTATTTCAATGGAGCCTAGCTAACCAAAAATGCATTGCTTGCTTATAATATTTCATTTTATTAGAGAAATCTTAAGAAAGTTGTCAGGAAGTTAGTACTCTGTATTTACCTTAAATCCGGTTTAAGTCAGGCAAAGGTAACTCTCATTCTTCCATCCCTTGACTTCTGGCCAATGAAAGCACATACCAGGCCTGGAATGTTCTAATTGTGATAGCCACCAAAAAGGCTGTTCTGCAATTGGAGACTGTGAAGTACAAGGGCAATGCAGCCACACTGTCTTCCCTGTCACTTTTAGCAGGAATACTTAAGTAGTTGATTATGTTGCTTTTGTAGCTTTCTTGTACTATGAACTGGTTTAAAATACTTATATAAGGAACCAGGACATGCACCGTGACTTGAATATTTCTAGTTCCAACCCATACCCACTAAACCCTTTGTGTTACCACGAGCTCCTTCCTACATCTTTGGACTGACAGCAGGGCCAGAAACAGTATTAGGAGTCTCATTTTAAATCATGTGTGGGGTGGACTAGCCACTACATGGGTACTGATAAACTGCAAGATATCAAACAGGCATAAACTATCCCTTCCTTCTACCCCTTCCAACATCTCCTCATTACTCCAGTCCCTCTCCTCTACATGGCTATCTGCTGTTTGCCACAAGACTTGAACTGCGTTACCTTCTGGAGACCTCCATCTGTCAGTCAGATTTGACTGCAGCTGACCAACAGGTTGAAAACTGTTAGGAAAAGAGTAAAAGAGGACTGGGCATCCAGGCAGACATCAGAATCACACAGCATTGTGCCAGGAGGAAAGCAGGCCAGGATTCAACTGATTCCATAGGCAATTCAAATAGGTATCTTTAGTGAATGAATTACAGAAGAGTGAAAGCTATGGTTCCCTGGATTTGAAGCTTTTTTCATTGGAATACTTGTTGTTTCTTTCAATACAATGAAGTATTATTAAACAATTTTACCGATTTCTACCAGCAGCTCTTACTCTGACCTGTCAATGTGTTCAATATGAGACTCAAGAATTTGGCTCTTAGGTCCTTTTTCCCAGCCACAGCAACTGCAACTAATACATTTGCATCATAGCACTACAGCAGCTTGCCTGCTGTAGTTGTGGCTGACATGTAGATCTCCAAAGCTGGAGGTAAGCTATAGGACTTATGTGTCTGTACTTGGTGTCCTGATTTTACATAAAACAGAACCAATTTTCTTTTCAGCAATTTTATTTTTTCAGTTAAGTCTCTTCTAACTCACTGCACTTTCTGAAATTAACAGCATATTTTTCAGACAGTGTATTCTTCCAGAGTGAGAAGGCCTGGTGTCTACAGTTGATCCCAAGGAATGGTATGCAGAGAGGCTCTTGCTTATAATTACTGCTATAACCACCTAAGTCAGCTAACTGTTATACGTCCTATTGGAAGGTTGGAAGCAGAAGAGTGTAAAGGGGACACACTTGCAGGGAGGAGCGGACAGGACAGATGATCCAAAACTGATCAACAGCATATTCCATCCCATCTGCCCATGCTCAGTATAAAAGCTGAGGGATCAAAGGGTTCAGTCTCTTTCTTCAATGGCCAGCGTCCAAGGAGGACTCTGTCTGTTCATCTACCTTTCATCCAGATCTGTGCATTCTTGAATCCAGTTCCCATCCATCTCTAAGTCCAGTCTGGGACTTTGCCTGTGCCTGCCAGTGACATGATTGTCATCCTGGGAGCTTGATCCTGGTTTTGTGTATGTCGTAGACATTTCATTATTTTCTTTTTAATATTATATCTTTTCTTTGGATTATTAATATTTCATTAAAGTAGTTTTAGTTTTCTTTTCAACCCATAAGTTTCCCTCTCTTATTTTCTCTCCCTTCTCTTCTGGGAAGGGAAAGAGATATTAAAGACAGCATCTGTCATTCGTTTAGTAGCCAGCCCACCCCAAACCACAACACTCAGGAAGGCTGAACTGGAAGACATAGACCCATGTACCTACTTTCATGTTAGCAGAGAGGTTGGGTTTTATTGTGCAATTGTGTATATACAGTGATTGTTGCAGGTATAAGTATTAAGCAATAACTCAGTGTAGTGTAACTAAATACAGTCTATAGCTACAATACAATCTGCTCTGAACATTATGCAGTAAAATAATACTTGAGAAAAATAACAGATTTTTAATTGGACTGTGTGGGTAGGGCTTTTTATAGGAGGAAGCAGCCTTTTGAATGTGCATATATAGATTTTTCAGCACAAGGAGATCTAGACATAGTACTGAAGTGTTAGTACTTGCAAGATCACCAGACTGGTCGCATAAAAATCATCAAATTGGCATAAGCATTGGAATAATAGATGATGGACTTACTACGGGTATAAACTTCTGGTGTTCAGCCCAGTTGTGTTTTCAAGTTTTCCTCTGCAACAATGAGGATTAGAAAATGACCTGTAAAAGATAGTAAGTTTTAAAAAAGTGGAGGTAGCCTGGCACAATGCTATAGCTGATGTAACACAGCAACGTTACAGGGTTGACTTAGACAAGTGGCTGGGAAAGCAGCTTTCTTTATGAAAGACACTGTCAAGGCAGTTTGGTTGTTGTGAAATCATGATAGTATGTGGGGGGTGGGAGGGGTATATGAATGCCAAAGAGGCAGACAGAGAGGATTGTCTGGGTGAGGAAAGTGACGGAGAGAAGACTGTATGTCCCCAGGAGCCAGAAATGCACAAGGGGAATATAAGCAGTTACTAACTCTGAGTTTGTCTCAAGACTGTGCTTTTCTAAATGCTCTGTAAGCTTTAGAAATTGGGAGAAAATGTTTAGCTTTCACTGCTTAACAAAAAACTACCTAGTGCTTGCAGTCAAAGAGATAGGATTGCAGCACAAATAGAGATTGCTGCTGTAACTTGTTGGGGTACCCACAGCTGTGAATGAATGTCCAGGTGTCTTCTTGCCACGACAGCTGGCCACGAAAGTCATAGAATCATAGAACCACAGAATGGTTTGGGTTGGAGTGGATCTTTACAGATCAAATAGTCTACTCCTCTGCCATGGGCAGGGATATCTTCTACTAGATCTGGTTGCTCAAAGCTCTGTCCAACCTGATCTTGAACACTTGCAGTGATGGGGCATCCACAACTTCCTTGGGCAACCTGTTCCACCCTCATTGTAAAAAAAAATCTTCTTTATATCCAATCTAAACCTACCTTCTTTCAGTTTAAAACCATTGCCTGCTCTTCTGTCGCTACAGGCCCTGCTAAAAAGTCTGTCTCCATCTTTCTAACAAGCCCCCTTTAAGTTCTGGAAGGCTGCTATAAGGTGTCCCTGGAGCCTTCTCCAGGCTGAACAACCTCAACTCTCTCAGGCTGTCCTCATAGGAGAGGTGCTCCGCCCTCTGATCGTCTTCATGGCCCTTCTATGGACTTGTGCCACAGGTCTGTGTCCTTCTTACTCTGGATGTAGTACTCCAGGTGGGGTCTCACCAGAGCAGGGAGGCAGAATCACCTCCCTCGGCCTGCTGGCCACTCTTCTTTTAATGCATCCCAGGATATGGTGGGCTTTCTGGGATTCAAGTGCACATTGCCAGCTCATATCCAGTTTTTCATCCACCAGCACCTCGAAGTTCTTCTCCGCAGGATTGCTCTCAATCCATTTACTCTCATAGAACTCCAGGAAGACCCTGGTTATGCACTTATGTTGCCTACTTAAGACGAAATCCAAAGTGCTGCACCTTTGCCAACTAGCCCTTAGCCTCATTTTTCATTTTTATGATTTTTGATGTGTGTGTCAGCCACCTTCTGTGGAGCCCCTGCAGCTCTCTGCTGCTGCTGCTGGGGTGGGGGGCTCTGGGGTGTGTGGGGAGAGGAGCCCGGCGTGGTGGCCTGGGGGGCCCAGAAGGGTGGGTGCTTGTGAGGAACCTGTTTGTGCCGGTGGTCCAGAGAGATGGGTACTGCTGAGGAGGGAAGAGAGCTCCCTGTGGGGGGGTGGGTGCTGCCCAAGGGGCTGGTGGCCCTTCACACTTGTGCCTCTTTGAGGTAGGTGGTGGTGGGTCGAGAGAGGGTGCATCTGAGGAGGTGAAAAGTCCTCCTGTCCCTTGGGGGATCACTGCGGGAGGCAGTGCCCGGGCACGGAGCCGGAGCGCCTGCGGCGGAGAGCCTAGCAGGAGCAGGGAGCCGCCAGGGCGGGGCGTCCCTCTGCCTGCAAGGCCGGCACAGCCCGAGAGGCTGGGTGGGCCCGGGCGGCCATTTCACCGCGGTCTCCATCACATCCGCGGCCACGGGCCGCAGACGAGGCCGCCGTTGCCAGGGTGACGGGCCGGTGGGCGCCCCCGCCCGCCCCCGGCTCGCCCAGCCCCGCCCCCCGCCCGCCCCCCGGCCAATCGGAGGGGCGGTGGCGGCGGAGCGAGGTTCCCTTTGTTCAGCCATTTCAGGGGCCGGAGTGGGTTCGGGCGCGGAACTGCGGAGGGAGAGGACGGGCTGCTCCCTCGCCACTCCCCTGCCGCCGGGCTCTGGGATGGTGTGGGTAGGTGTTGGGGCTGCGAGGGGCGGGCTGGGACGTCCCATCCCCGGCAGCCGCGGTATACCCACCAGCGGGGGGCCGGGCCGGGCCGGAGCGCCCCGCCGTCGCGGGCATGGCCGGTGTCAGAGGCCTCCGCGCCGCCCCTGGGAGGGGAGATGTCGGGGGCCCGGCCGTGGGCTGCCCCTTCTCCTCCTGCGTCGCCGCGGGCTCTGCCGCTTCGTGCCGGGGGATGGATGGATGGCAGGAGAGAGAGAGAGAGGGAGGGAGGGACGGGTGGCGGCGGCGGCCTGATGGGGGAGCCGGGGCCTGAGGGCCCGCGGCCTGAGGGGCCGGGCACACCCCACACCCCACTCCAGCCCCACCTCCCTCCGGCTCCTCCCGGTGCTGCGGCTGGTGCCGTCCCCGCAGCCGGGCCGCGAACTCCGGCGTTGCAGTGAGCCGGAAAGTGAAAGTCGCCTCGGGATATAGGAACGTGTCCGTGTTTCCTGCCTTGTTTTCTGCAGTGCTTGGGGTCCCTGCTGGTACAGATTTGGCTGGGTGGGATTTTATTTTATTTATATTTTTTCCCTACGAAATACTAGAGAGAGGGGAAATACCGTGTCCCTCTTGTACTTTTGTTTGCTTAGGGAGGCTGCTAATTTGGGCGCTCAGTGGAACTTGTAAAGCTTTTGTGGAGTGACTACAAAGGGCAGGAATGCTTTTTGGGTTGGGATAAATGGCTTGATTAGTCTGCGAGATACTTATTTCCTTGCTGTGAAGGTAATAATTCCTCTCGCTTGAATTTCCGCTCAGGACCTGAGAGATCCTCCTATGTGAGGATCGTTCTGCAATGTATTCTGGCCACCAGAGCTTCATAACTTGTTTGCTTGCCTTCTTGCACGTTTAAGTAGCCCTTAATATGGTATTTGAGTACTTCACAGATGTTGTTCAATCCTTACAACACTCATTGAACAAAAAGGTGACTTGTGTACCTTTTGTACATGAGTAATTGAACACAAAAAATAATCACATGCCCAAGATGATATAAGGAGCCTTTGGTAGAATTGGAAACTGAGCCTATATTACTGATCCAGAGTCTCAGCTATGTCTAAAAATGACAGTACATGGTCTGTTTCTGAAAGTCCTCATTCTGCATCTGCTGTGTGAACTGTAGTTATTTTTGAGTTATATGTGGGTGGATAGAGGAAAGGTGCCTACAACTGGGAAGAATAGTTTCTGTATGATCAGAATTACTTTAAAATGCATTTCTTCAAAATCTATCTAGTTTATTTTCAAAGCAGTATAATACAAAAGGATAATTATGATCCTGCAAAAACAGGGTTAAAAAACAGTTTATTGCCTGTTTTAAAGGAGGAGAGATCTGGTTGGAATTAATATTGACTAAGGACCATGTTTACTGTTGGATACAGGTAGTGACACACACTTCAGTGACTTCAGAAATTCATACAGATGTAAGCACAGCTGCTAAATTGAGGTAAGCGTTCCTTGTGACAGGTGAAAAGAACATTAACAATGGGTTTATGAATGTAGGTTTTTATTGGTTTATCTGACCTGCTTTTCTGTTGTATTTATTTAGAATCCAGTTAGGAGTCCTTATGTGTGGTTATTCAAGAGAACCAGATATGTGTGCTTAATTTTAGGTTCATGGTGGCAACCCCAGGAATGGAGCTACCTTATAATCAGGTGATAGGTATGCACAGAGCTGTCCAGCAGACCGGCAGAGCTGGAATTTCCTTCCTATTCTTGCTTCAGGCACACCAAGATGCTCTGTCTACAAAAAGGGTGGCAGAAGGCCACATATAATCCTCCTTCATTGAAGCTGGTATTCAGAATCTCTAGAGTTTGAAAATCAGGGCTGAAATCAAGACTGAGATTTTATCTTTGAAATGTCCCATCGGAAGAGATCTCCTTCTGTAGGCCAAGTGTTACCACTGTCACTAAAAAAATTGCACCACAATTTTGTGAAGTTGGTATGCGTTGATCAATGCATTATTGTCAATGAAGTGGTACCAGTGACATGCAACAGGGGGAGGATTTTTTCTTTACTTTGTTTTTGAAAGGGTAGGACTGGTTTTCTGTTATTTTCATGCCTTAATTATGTTGCATCTTTGATTAGTTTTGACCACAGAAATTAACTTTACCAGTTAATTCAGTTCCAGATTCTATGAATGTTTAAATACGTGTAACAGTAGTATGTTTTGATCACCAATTCCACTTCTTTCCACTGTTTTATAGTGTTGATTTGGATAGTTTCAATAGGTTTTCTACATACTTTGATAGATTTGAGATATATGTAATAATAATATTCATTATATGTATTATACATATATGAATATATTATACTTTTATACATTTATATATAAAGATGTTCATCTAGGCATAGTGTGCAATTCATACTGAAATTTTATTTTTTTAAAATCTCTCATTGATAGGTATATACTTGTGTAGACCCAGTGTTATTGGGTTTATGTATGTGTTTTATCATATCCATGACAAAAAAGTGTACGTAATAATCTGTTTATGTGTGTACACATGGATGCGTAGGATATGGCATCTTTTAACGACATATTATGAAATAAACTTCCAAATGTCACTTTTAGCCTCTAGAAGGTTTTCCTTTCCAAACCAGGCTCCAGAGTGAAATTTAAATAATTGAAAAAATTCCATGTTAATTTCTTGGGTACTGAATGCTTTTTAAATTTTGAGTTTGTATATGTGTGTGTATATATGAGTCAAATCTGAAGTAAGGCATAAAATCAAATAAAACTTGTGTTTAAAGAAAACTTTGGGGGTTTAAACCTTTAGTGTAGAATGGAAAGTTACTCATAAATTATTCTCCTATTAAATAATTTAGACTTGTAGACCATTTTCTACAAGCCATTGTGGGATACCCTTAAACATTAAAATTTGCTGCTTGTGATGAGCCTGCCATTAAGTGCATTAATTTAAATAATAGATCAATGCTAAATATAAAAGCAGAGGGAAAGGCAAGACAAAATGTTTTTGGCAGAGAATAGAAAATAGGTAGTAGGTACAAAGATGCAAAAAAACTGTTACTATATTAGAACCCAAAAAGGACACGCTTGCAGAAATGATGGTGTGGTAGCATAGACCTGGGGTTTCCAAAACTAGTTGATGGGTGTATGATCATCATCAGTTACTTCTGGCCTCCAGGGTCACATGCTTTTCTAACCATGCAAAACCAGAGCCTCACCTATGGGTCTTCTCCCAGCTCTCCTATTGCATGTTCTCGTCTTCCAAGCTAGGACTGCAGGCCAATGCTCACACTTAACCTGCCCTACCCATTCATGCACCCACAAGAAGTTTGTTTACTCTGATTTCAGACTTCACCCACGTCCTTTCTCCTGCACACATCCGAATAGTGAACCTTCACTTCCAGCAAAGACAAAGCGGAACCCCGGTTTCCCCTGTGTGCATGCTATCTCCCTAATGCTGTTCTTCCTAGTTCACCATGTCGTTGTCTGCTTCCTGTATCCTGAACTAGAAGTGTAGATCTGCCTGGGGGCAGCAGAGCTATTCGCTATTGTTGAATGCGGGTGGTGGCTGCAGTAGTTCCTAACTGTGTTTACACGTGTTTTACAGCACCTGGGAGGCAGTTACTGTGCTGCCTGTATAAAAGCAGTGAGACCCAGAAGCTGTGTCTCAGTTTTATTATTGAAGATAACACGGAAGCAGGCATGAGTGGCATGTGCACCACAGTTTGGCCACCTCTTTTATAGAGAAACAAGGAAAGTCAGTAGCAGACAAGTGCAGAGAGGCAAGAGTCTAATTCTCATCAGAGACTAAAAAGCACAGATCTGCTTTTTGTACCAAATAAGCTAAGTCAGTGCAGAGGTCTACTTCTGTATTTCAGTCTCTCTTACATCAGTTGAACTTGAGTCAGTTCCTCAGGGGAAAAAGAAAGCCAACCTTAAATTATAATAAATTGTTTTGCACAGGATTTTCCAAATTGATGTACAGGCAAGTTTAAGCTAAATTGGCCTGACTTTCTTGTACAGGCAAGCCCTGAGCTACGTGGCTGGAAATCAGGAGTGACTTCATTGCACTCCCTTAGGTGTAATGTAAGTGGAGTTGGCATGAGAGGTGAAAGCTTCAGTTGTTGAATCTGGCCCTTAAGAAGCAGTTTAAAACAGATAGGATGGTGTTTGAATGGAGCTTTTGAACAAATGGGAACCAATTGCATTAACAAGAACACAAGAGTCATGTAATTACATTCTTCACTTGTGTGTGAGAAATCAGTCAGCACTAGGTTGAAAACACTAGAGTGTGAGGCAGAGATGCTTTTGGAGCCCCTTGGAAAAAGAATTAAAGTATGCCTGCTGATGAGAGGAAGTGATTGGTTTAAAAAAACTAAAAATGTATGATTGTTTCATGATTCTCTCTAATACAGAAGTGCATACAGTGGTGCAAGTATGTGTGTTTGTATATTGCATCTTTGGATATTTGCCTATCTTAAAATCTTTTAACCTGTAAAAATCCAGTGGGTTATTTGCTCACATTATCAAATGACTTCAAACACCTTCCCTTCCAAATCCTCCTCCTCTCAGTAGAAGAATTTCTGTAGTCTTCCTCTGTTCCTCCTCTAAAAATTGGGTAACACGCTATAATTTCACACAATTCTTTGCTTCTGGAAAATACCCTATTCTGCCAGAAGAGAACCTTATTGCTTCTCTGAGCCAGTGAGTACTTGTAATATATGTTACAGTTTATGATGATAATATGTCTTTCGCTTTAGCAAGGAAGCATATTTTAGGTTAGGCACTGTCCATTATAGTGATTCTCTTTATTTCTTGGTGATTGCACGGAATCAAAATAGCAAACAAAAATCAAATAAAGCACCATTGGCAGTATTCACAGCTTCCCTCATTTGCAGTGTACATTTCAAGGTATGCGTTTGGGTTTTTTTTTCATTTGCTACTTTCACTTGCAGTCTTTTAAACTGTGGATTGGAAAAGATTATACTGATAAGGAAATTCTATGAGAAAGAGGCTGATCTTGTGTGTAACCACCACAGAGTTCAGTCTTTTTTCTTTGTGAATTATTGTACAATGTCTTTGAAGGATGGGATAGGTGTCTTTTAGATAAGAAAGAAATAAACAATATATGAAGCTACATACATTAATAGTTTCTGGTTTTAGAATATAGATTTTTATACTGCTGCATGAGATTGAGAATCAGCAGACATTGACATCACTGCCCTTGCTTTGTTGTTTTTTTTTTTTTTATGCTAGGTAACAGGCTAATGTATCATAGTGAGGCTTTGATAACCTAAGTCCCACCCCAGTGGAGCTGTTTTTTTTTTTTGTTGTTGTTTAAAAAAAAGAGTAAGATAGTGGAGACTGCCTTTTGAGGTTCTCCTTGTAGGTCTTGCTTTGGATAAATGTATTTCGGGATGTTTCTAAATTCAGAAGTAATACAGATTTAACTGGATTTAGGGATGATTTAAAACTTCTTTACCACACTTATTTCTTGAAGCTTTGGAGAAAGAGTATACCCTTGAAAACAAATAACTATCCTAAAGTATCTGAGGTAATACAAGCTGGGCCTATACTATGATAGAAATTTTAAAAGTTGGCCTGTGAGTTATTGGTGATCTGAGATTCTGTTTTTACAATGAAAACATGGTACTTAGAAATAATTGATTTTAATGTGATATTCTTCAGGTAGAGAGAACAATAATAGAAAATAGCATTTATATTTTTCATCCAGTTTTCTTGATGCTCTTGTTTTATTAGAGATAATAGCAGAAATTGTAAGGAAGTGTTAGAATTGAGACATCTAGTGATAAAGTGGTAAATAAGGAGGTGAGGTATTAATTTCAAAAGTTATCCAGTATAGGAGAACTTGATACCTGTGATTAAAATATTATACCTGTCAGAAGGAATTCTAGAAAAGGTACTATAGTATGTGCTTTTGAGCTCTGCAACATCCCTTATAGCATCGTCTATGAAGCTTACAAGAAATACCTCAAGTTCAGAGGAAATTCAACAGAAGGTGATGTCAACTGAAAGTAACAAAATTCATGACACTGTCACTGTTGTGACAGAATTCTGTAGATGGATTGAAAACTGGCTGGCAGATAGAGCTCAGAGGGTTGTGGTCAGTGGCACGGTCTAGTTGGAGGTCTGTAACAAGTGATGTTCCCCAGGGATCAGTACTGGGTCCGGTCCTGTTCAACATATTCATCAGTGACCTGGATGAAGGGATAGAGTGTACCATCAGCAAGTTTGCTGATGGCACAAAGCTGGGAGGGGTGGCTGACACGCCGGAAGTGCTGCTATTCATCGTGACGTGGACAGACTGGAGAATTGGGCAGAGAGAAACTTGATGAAATTCAACAAAGGCAAGTGTAGGGTACTGCATCTGGGGAGGAATAGCCCCATGCATCAGTACAGGTTGGGGGCTGACCTCCTGGAGAGCAGCTCTGTGGAAAGGGACCTGGGAGTCTTGGTGGACAACAGGATGGCCGGCAATGGGCCCTGGTGGCCAAGAAGGCAAATGGCATCCTGGGGTGCATCAAGAAGAGAGTGGCCAGCAGGTTGAGGGAGGTCATCCTCCCCCTCTATTCTGCCCTGGTGAGGCCACATCTGGAGTACTGTGTCCAGTTCTGGGCTCCCTGGTTCAAGGAGGACAGGGAACTGCTGGAGAGGGTCCAGCAAAGGGCTACAAAGATGATTAGGGAACTGGAGCATCTTTCTTACGAGGAAAGGCTGAGGGACTTGGGTCTTTTCAGTCTAGAGAAAAGAAGACTGAGGGGGTATCTTATCAATGCTTATAAATATTTAAAGAGAGTGTGCCAGGTAGATGGGAACAGTCTTTTTTCAGTGGCGCCCAGTGATAGGACAAGAGGTGGCGGGCATGAACTTGAACATGGGAAGTTCTGTCTAAACATGAGAAGAAACTTCTTTACTTTGAGGGTGGCAGAGCACCAGAACAGGCTGCCCAGAGAGGTGGTGGAGTCTCCCGCTCTGGAGACATTCAAAACCCTCCTGGATGAGGTCCTGTGCAACCTGCTGTAGGTGACCCTGCTCTGACAAGGGGGTTGGAATAGATGATCTCCAGAGGTCCCTTGCAACCCTGACCATTCTGCAATTCTATAATCTAGAGAGATTCTTGCATCTGGAGAGACCTGAACGAAGGCAAGCAAATGTATCTTTTTACTTGAGTGAAGTTTAGCTGTTCTGTCTACACTTTGGATAAGTGTATGTTAGAGAAAACTGTTTATTATACAGATGTCCTGTAAAATTATGCTTCATCATAAGTGTCTTTGGGACTTTACTCTGCTTTCCTCAGTTAGACTTTTAAGTTCAATCTTGAAATCATGGAAAAAATACTTAACTCAGTGTAGGTCTTATCCATGCTGAGCAACTTTAATGCTATTGGTATGCTGTGATGGTAGGACCAAGTCTTACACATTTTTTTTAATTGTATGTGAGCCACCATTTTAATGCTAGTACATTGTCAAATACTCGGTTTTATTATTGAAGATAACTTGAAATAAATTATAAAAAAAAAAAATGCCTAAAAGAAAATTGGCTGCCGTGTCATGCAGAAGATAGCCCAAATCTTTTTGCAATTGAATATAATATTTTGTAGTTAATATTTGAGTTACAGTAGTTCCCAGAAACTCCACATGTGAATTAAGGCTTTAAGACTTTAGGCAAGTGTAACGAAACAACAGTGTTTTCTGCGTGTGACTTTCAACTGAATTACAAAACAAAAGATAAATGTTCTACAGTAGGCATACACAGGGAGAATAAGAACCACAAGAGCGTCTTTAGACATCTGTGAACACTGCACCAAAGGAGAAATGAGAATTTCCACATAAAATGTGAGAAAGGGCAGAAAGTATCTTGTAATATCTTTTGCATTTTTTTTTCATTTTTTTTTTAAGGGCAGCATATGAGAAAGCATGCTATTTAGACTTACAACTAACCACAGCAGCTAATCAAACACCATTCTGATATCCTTCACAAACCAACACTAAAATATTTAAATACCTAAAATATTGAAATGTTACAACTCAAGTAAGAATGACAATAAAATTTCTCATCAAATTACTTTTTTACATGTTCAGATTCCTTAAGTCTATCTGACTTTTCTAACCTGAATGCACTGTTCTGTTTTACCTCAAACCAGGACAACAATGTACTTATAATTTAATTTTTGGTTTCTAATGTTTCTTCTTTTGGCATGAAAAGCTGCATTTGAACTAGAAAGAGGTAAAATAACTGCTAAGGGGACTGGTAGCACTTCTACTGTCTATCATTTTTGGCTAAGGCTACATTAACTCCATGAGGAATTTTACTTGATCATCTACACAACAGCAATCTCTATCTGTGTAGAAACAGTAATGTAGCCACTTTGGCGTACAAGCTTTAGCTTACATTTAGATTTGCTTGCAATTTCATTTACATCGGTTCAATATTGTTTCAAAGGTTGTCTTACAGATACAGTTGTGAGAACCCTTTTTCAAAAAACAAGGGTAGAAGTGAAAGAATACAGTAAGAATTATAGCTTTATCCATTACCTTTTAAATTACTTCCAGTATTTGTGCCTTTTTTTTTAACCAGATGGTGTAAGTCCACCTGTCTACCTAGAATTATATCATCCGTTGCTGGAAAGGGTCGTGAAGATCTGTATAGAAGAACTATATAGGCATTCTTCTGTGATGTCTGTTGGCTTCAAGCTGTAGCAACTTAAATATCTTGTTTGATTGAAAGTTCAAGATGTCTCTTAATTCTCATCTTCAGATGTCATATACAAAAGCATTTAGAATATGACTGAATATGCTTAAACAGAAAAAGTTGAAGCGTTCTTATGTTAAAATGTTGTAGTGGTTTGGCCTCAGCTGGCAACAAAGAATCACGCAGCCACTCGCTCAACTCCCACAGCCGTGGGCAAAATCAGAGGGGGAAAAAAAAAAAGGCAAAACTTGTGGGTTGAGATGATAAAGGCAGTTTAACAGAACAGCAAAGGGAAGAGAAAACAATAACAATAACACTGGTAAAGGAATGTACGAATGTGATTACAGTGACACTGCTCACCGACTGGACCTGGACCACTGCAGCCCACTCCCAGCTGTGACTTCCTGCCCGCTCCCCCCTCCAACCTGGGCATGGGTCACAGGGGATGGAATACCTGTGTCCCCTGCCAATTCCTTGGGAGAATTAACCCCATCCCTGATGGAACCAGGACATTATCCACGCTTTATTCCTTACCATCTACACCATGCACAGATCTTACAGTTCCCAATGAATTACCACCACTTTCCCCTGTATATATATAGATATATGTACATATATACACATACAGATTTAATTCCCATAGTCTATGGGACATCCTTCTAAAATGTCCGTTACTGTGGGCTCCATCTGTGACAACAGTCTCTTAGGGCATGTGAGATGGTGTGTGGTGCTGGACTGGTGCGTGCTGTATTTGGAGCTTGTGGCTGGTGTACCTAGTGCAGCCCATGCCCACAGTCCACAGGTTGAAGATGTCAGTCTCAAGGAAGTTGCTGGGCGCCAGCTGCTGAGGTCAGTTCTTATTGCATCATCACTGCACTTTACTCAGTCTCATCAAAGTCCATCTGTCATTGGTTTGGGTGATTCTTACTGTACTACCATTGATAGCAGTCATAGTAATGGTGACATACAGTGGCAGGGTTATTTAGCACTTAACATCATAAAATTTTATTCATTGGCTATTCTCACCCAAAATCAGATCCCTGTGAGGTACACATCGGACCTCCCCATCCTCTCGCATCACCCACCAAGTGCACCCGGGTCCTTGTGCAAAAGCAATCCCATGGATGGGTTTGCCTTTGCCTGAGGCAGGGCTAACCCAGACTGTCTTCCCTAACATATTCTTCATATGCACTACAGGGACTTTATCCCCTTCTACTGTATGTGGAAGTTTTGACTGGGCAGGGCCAGCTCGATTGGCAGATCCCCTGGTGTTGACTAACCAGGTGGCTTTTGCTAAATGTGTATCCCAATGTTTGAAGGTCCCACCCCCCATGGCTCTCAGGGTAGTCTTTAGCAGTCCATTGTACCGTTCTATCTTCCCTGAGGTTGGTGCGTGATAGGGAATGTGATATACCCACTCAATGCCATGCTCTTTGGCCCGGATGTCTATGAAGGTGTTTCGGAAATGAGTCCCATTGTCTGACTCAATTCTTTCTGGGGTGCCATGTCGCCATAAGACTTGCTTTTCAAGGCCCAGGATAGTGTTCCAGGCAGTGGCGTCGGGCACAGGGTATGTTTCCAGCCACCCAGTGGTTTCTTCCACCATTGTGAGCACGTGGTGCTTGCCTTGGCGGGTTGTGGGAGTGTGATATAATCAAGCTGTCAGGCCTTCCCATATTTATATTTTAGCCATCGTCCTCCATACCAAAGAGGCTTTAACTGCTTGGCTTGCTTAATTGCAGCACACATTTCATATTCGTGGATAACCTGTCCATGGTCAAGTCCACCCCTCGGTCATGAGCCCATCTATATGTCGCATCTCTTCCTTGATGGCCTGAGGCATCATGGGCCCACCGAGCTATGAATAATTTGCCCTTATGTTGCCAGTCCAGATCCACCTGAGCCCCTTCAATCTTAGAAGCCTGATCTACTTGCTGGTTGTTTTGATGTTCCTCAGTGGCCCGACTCTTGGGTAAATGGGCATCTACATGACTTTCACAACCAGATTCTCAATCCGGGCAGCAATATCTTGCCACAGTTTAGCAGCCCAGATGGGCTTACCTCTGCACTGCCAGTTGCTCTGCTTCCACTGCTGTAACCACCCCCACAGAGCATTTGCCGCCATCCATGAATCAGTATAGATGTAAAGTACCGGCCATTTCTCTCGCTCAGCAATGTCCAAAGCCAACTGGATGGCTTTCACCTCTGCAAACTGGCTTGACTCACATTGTCCTTCAGTGGCTTCTGCAACTCGTCGTGTGGGACTCCACACAGCAGCCTTCCACTTCCAATGCTTTCCCACAATACGGCAGGACCCATCAGTGAACAGGGCATGTATCTTCTCATTTTCTGGTAGTTTATGATATGGTGGGGCCTCTTCCACGTGTGTCACCTCTTCCTCTGGTGATATTCCGAAATCTTTGACTTCTGGCCAGTCCATGATCACTTCCAGTATTCCTGGGTGATTGGGGTTTCCCATTCAAGTTCGCTGTGTGATCAGTGCAGTCCACTTACTCCACGTAGCATCAGTTGCATGATGTGTGGCAGGGACCCTTTCTTTGAACATCCAGCCCAGCACCAGCAGTCGAGGTGCTAAGAGGAGCCGTGCTTCAGTACCAACCACTTCCAAAGCAGCTTGGACCCCCGTGTATGCTGCCAATATCTCCTTTTTGGTTGGGGTATAGCGGGCTTCAGATCCTCTGTATCCCTGACTCCAAAACCCAAGGGGTCGACCTCGAGTCTCCCCTGGTGCTTTCTGCCAGAGGCTCCAGGTAGGGCCATTGTCCCCGGCTGCGGTATAGAGTACATTTTTAACATCTTGTCCTGCCCGCACTGGCCCCAGGGCTACTGCATGAACTATTTCCTGCTTAATTTGTTCAAAAGCTTTTCGTTGCTCAGGGCCCCACTTGAAATCATCCTTTTTCCAGATCACTTGGTATAGAGGGCTCACAATCGGACTGTAATCTGGGATATGCATCCTCCAAAAACCCACAACACCTAAGAGAACTTGTGTTTCCTTTTTGCTAGTCGGTGGGGACATAGCTGCTATTTTGTTGATCACATCCATTGGGATCTGATGGCGTCCATCTTGCCATTTTATTCCTAAAAACCGAATCTCCTATGCAGGTCCCTTGACCTTACTTCATTTTATGGCAAAGCCAGCTTTCAGGATTTGAACTATTTTATTCCCTTTCTCAAAAACTTCTTCTGCTGTTTCGCCCCATACAATGATGTCATCAATGTACTGCAGATGTTCCGCAGCTTCACCCTATTCCAGTGTGGTCTGGATCAGTCCATGGCAAATGGTGGGGCTGTTTCCACCCCTGGGGCAATCGATGCCAGGTCTGCTGGACGCCCCTGCAAGTGAAAGCAAACTGTGGCCTGTACTCTGCCATCAAAGGGATTGAGAAGAATGCATTGGTGATATCAATTGTTGCATACCACTTGGCTGCCTTCGACTCCAGTTCATATTGAAGCTCTAGCATGTCTGGCACGGCAGCACTCAGCGGTGGTGTGACTTCATTCAGGCCACGATAGTCCACTGTTAGCCTCCACTCTCCATTAGATCTTCGCACTGGCCATATGGGACTATTAAAGGGTGAGAGAGTCTTGCTGATTACTCCTTGAGTTTCTAGTTGACGAATTATCTTATGGATGGGAATCACAGAGTCTTGGTTAGTGCGATATTGCCGCCGATGCACCGTTGTGGTAGCAATCGGCACCTGTTGTTCTTTGACCCTCAACAACCCTACCACAGAGGGGTCCTCTGAGACCCCTGAGGCAAGGTGGATAACTGTTCAATTTCTTCTGTCTCCAAGGCAGCTATGCCAAAAGCCCACCGGTATCCTTTTGGGTCCTTGAAGTACCCTCTCCTGAGATAGTCTGTGTCAAGGATGCATGGAGCGTCTGGGCTAGTCACAATTGGATGCTTTTGCCAGTCATTTCCAGTTAAGCTTACTTCAGCTTCCAGTACAGTCAACTCTTGGGATCCCCCTGTCACTCCAGAAATACAAATGGGTTCTGCTCCTCTATAATTCGATGGTATTAAGGTACACTGCGCACCAGTGTCCACTAGAGCGTTATACTCCTGTGGCTCAGATGTGCCAAGCCATCGAATCCACACATTCCAATAAACCCGGTTGTCCCTTTCCTCCACCTGGCCTGAGGCAGGGCCCCTCTAATACTGATCATAGTATCCGTTATTCACTTGTTGCAGAAATGACTTGGAAGTCCCTTCAAGAGGATCAGAGGTAAGATCAGGCCTTCCACTCTGTCTGGGGAGCTGTCTGCTAGAAACGGGAGCAGCACTTTTTCAATCACTTTTGTGATTGTTCTTCCTTGCAGCTCATGTACCTGTGCCTGTAGGGTCGAGGTAGGTTGTCCATCCCACCTCTTCATGTCCTCTCTGTGGTCACGCAGGTAAAACCACAGGGTGCCTCGTGGTGTGTACCCTCTATACTCTCCCTCTTGAGTAGGGAAACGCCTGGTCCTAATAGCTGAGATGCTGACCTGTACAGGTGGGGAGTAGGACATATTCTCTTAAAGTTGCTGGACCTTCTGGCACAGTTTCTCCACAGCTGAGACAAGGGGGGGAAGAGAGACTTTCTTCATATTGACTGAGTCAGCCATCCACCTCATCCACTGTTGGTCCCTCTTCACCTTTCCATTCCATCACTGCCAAGGAGTTGGCATACAATGATGGTGCGCTCCATATAAACTTCCACCATATGGGTCTTGTGCACTGGACTTCATCAGGATCCTCCCGTTCTTTTGATGGCCCTGGTTCATTGTCACCCCTTACTAAGTGAACTGATTTCTTGGTGTATTTCTTCTTATGTATAGGAGCAACTGATACTGGCACAGGTTGATTTTCTGGTTCAGCTGCAGTGCCTGCCACCGGGGTTTGAGTGGCCACATTGCCTGTCACTAGGGTTGGAGTAGCCACAGTGCCTGCCACTGGCGTTGGAGTAGCTGCAGCGTCTGCCACAGTGGTTGGTGTAGATGCAGTGCCTGCCACTGGGGTTGGAGTAGCCTCATTGTCTGCTGGTCTGGTTTCCCTCTCTCCTCTGAGAGTCCTGCATAATACTGAGCAGTGTTTGGTAGATATTGGCCAGAGCCCAACACAGTGCCATAAGTTGCGCCTCTCTGGAATAGCCAGTGCATTTTCCTTTCAAATATTCTATCACTTTATCAGGCTCCTGTAGTTCAGGGGTGAAGTCCCAAAACATTGGGGGTGAGAAGTTCTCTAAATATCTGCCCATATTCTCCTACATGCCATATCACCCCTGACTATCCAGCCTCAGGGCAGATCTCTGTGTGGTAGTCCTAAACAGTTGTTTAACCCTAAACAAGAGCTGAAACACATTCAGGAGACATAACAATAGGACCATGCTAGTTTGAGCATCCCAAGGCTATTCGAAATTTTCAAAAGCTGTCATACCTGGCCCAAAGGAGAAAAGGGAGGCAAAAGAGCTGGGGAAAGCTTGCTCCCCTGTCTTCCCCATAGATTGGGTGTGATTATTAATAAATTCTGAGAGACGGTGACCAAGGTATGGACAGGACAGCAGTACTGCATAAAACCCCCAACATAGCCATCTGAACAGTAATGTTATCATATCATAAGCTGATATTGCACAGGACAGCAAATGATAATCCTGATCCCTCTCCACGAGGTAACAAACAACATTCACAGGGAGTACATACAGCATATAAGAATTTACATAACACAGCCATGCAAACAAACGAAGCAATATTGTAAATGGCGACCATCATGAGAAATGCATATAAGAAATTCGTTTTAACAAACTTTGGTCAGATCTGTCGTTATCTCAACCCTCCGTGCCCCACGTTGGGCGCCAAAAAGGACTGTCGGGCGCCAAAAAGGACTGTCGTGGTTTGGCCTCAGCCGGGAACAAAGAACCACGCAGCCGCTCGCTCAACCCCCACAGCCGTGGGCAAAATCAGAGGGGAAAAAAAGGCAAAACTCGTGGGTTGAGATAAAGGCAGTTTAACAGAACAGCAAAGGGAAAACAATAACACCGGTAAAGGAATATACGAACGTGACTACAGTGCCGCCGCTCACCCACCGGACCCAGACCACCGCAGCCCGCTCCCAGCTGCGACTTCCTGCCCCCTCCCCCGGCTAGCTCCCCCCTCCAACCTGGGCATACCTGTGTCCCCTGCCGGTTCCTTGGGAGAATTAACCCCATCCCTGCTGGAACCAGGACAAATGTGCGTTTGTATTAGATATTCAGTGTGCATCTATTAATTGAAATAGTCTTCGCTGCTAAGATTATGCTCTTTTCCTTACCAGATTATCCAATGAGTTTTATTGTTCTGGTCAGATGAAAACTGGAAATTTTCTAAAGGAGTTTTTAATACTGTTCTAATTTCTAAAGATATTTCTATATTCTTTTATATTT
Organism: Vanellus vanellus; assembly: GCF_965231255.1. Classification (NCBI taxonomy): domain Eukaryota; kingdom Metazoa; phylum Chordata; class Aves; order Charadriiformes; family Charadriidae; genus Vanellus; species Vanellus vanellus. Next base: position 60,007,572 of record NC_138908.1, read on the forward strand.
GTCTCACATAATTCCTGCTGAGTTAATGTAGAAGCACTTGGATCATACTGGTTTTTATATTAAATAAAAATAAATTCAACTAATATTATTATTTGCCATCTGAAATATTCAGAGGAGGCAAATACATTGCTTTTAATGTGTCTGCAAATTCCACTGTGTATGGATATGTAGGAACAATTTGGGGGTGGCAGGGGAGTGTCTGTTTTTCTATCCTTACCCTTTATTCTTTTTTACCCTCTTCTTCATCTGAGGCTTGAAAGACAAAGTGTGTCTGCAGTCATTCCTTAGCAGTCTCATTAAGATCAAATAATTCCTATTTACTTATTTACCTTAAGAGTTTTGCTTATCTGATTAAGATGGTTAGGACATCATTCCTTTTGTTTATGTGTATGATTGGAGCAGTTAATTCACCTCACTGATGATAACAAACACTGCTTTGTCTTTTTTGGAGGGAGCTCCATTCCAGATCGGTAATTATTTGCTCACTCTTTTCCAGGAGGATGTAATTTCAGAATATTTATCTGACATTAGAGATTAGAGAAGGCCAAACCACTGTACTTGGGCTTACAGGATAAAAGGCAAATTCCAGTTTCTGTTTGAAGCTTTTTAAGTCATCTTCCTTTTTTGTCCCTACCAATTCATGTATGACTCCCATTAGTCCCTATGTGAGACAGATACCAGCTCGCTGGAGTCACGCAGGGACTAATATAAACCCAAATACTGTCGCTTCTTTGAGGCAACAGCATCTTAAGGACCTGACTGCAGTAAGAAAATTCATCAGCCATCCAAGGAATAGTACATTAACCTTCTGTTACGATGACCAGTGATGATGGTTTAGCCTATAGTATTGCTGTCAGTATTGCAAGTATTGCCAAAGCACCGGTGATGCCACCAACAACAGATCTGATGATGGTAGTGTCACTGACAGTTGCATGTCTTAATGCATGTTGTGTGTGTGACTGTTTTAATACACATTGAGTATTCAGAAAAAAACAGGGGGAGGACAGTAGGAGAGTGTGTAATTCTGAATTCTGTGCATCCTGAATGCAATATATTTTGCCAAGAAGCAAACCCAAAACTTAATCCAGACTAATCAGTTCTTAGTGCTTCCATTATAATTTTTGCCTTTACCCTGAACTAAATTCCTAATAATGCTTGATGAGTTTTGACAGGCAGAGACTCCTTAGTTTTTTGAGACATTCTTTGTATTTATTTCTTCACAGTTGGTGCTGGTGCATAGTGTGAAAAGAGTGGTCTGATTTAAACAGTGTAAAATAAATAGTTTTAATAATTTAAATCAGAAGACTGAACAGTTTAATTTTTTATATTTTGTTTTCATTTTGCTTTACAGTTGTAGCTTTTCTTTTCCTCAATAGATCATTCTCATCTCATTTATGCATCAAAACATACTTGCAAATAAATATACCATTTGTCTTGTATTTGTTACTTCTTTCTACTAGCAAAAGGGCCTCAGTACCTTAACCTGTTTCTTGTTTAACAAGATTCCTAATTTTTACATTTTAATGTAAAATATATCAAAGATGTTGCTACTGTATAATTATTTATGATTGTTAAGATAGTGTTGTACAAAAAAGCATTTAAACAGGTGAACTTTCGTGGGAGATGTATAAGTGATTTATACATATTTTGCATTAAAATTTGTTAGTTTATTAGAGTATGTGTTGACTGCAGTTAGAGAACTGATGATGTATTTTGGTTCATCATGGTGCAGATTTTTCAAAGTTAGCTTAAAAACAGATCACTGCTTATGTAGATGATTTTTTTTTTAATAATTGTGAACAGCTTAATTTTAAAGAAGGAATGCACTCTTTTCAGTACCAAGAACTTCCCGAAATTTGGCACTACCCTGTGATGAGGTGTACTCGCTTTTGCATTTGCTGTGGTGTATTTCTTCCTTATTGTCAGAGCAGGAGATGACTTCCTCTCTGAACGATTTTGAAAAAGAAGAGAGAGAGATGTTTACCCCATGCCTGCGTCACCAGGCCTCCTACAAAAGCCCAGTCTGTCATGACTGAGCCATTGTTGGAAGAACAGGCACCTCGGAGGCCCTCCTTCCAAGGTTTGCAGGGGCTAGGACCACTTTCTCAAACATGCAGTAAGTGGAGATAGGAATCTTGCACCTGTTTGTTTCTTTGTTTTTACTAATCTCCTTTAGTTGACAAGGATAAGCACATAACAACAAAAGTAAATGCTAGAATTTCAGGGACCAAATCTCCTTTCTTACCGTCCTGTATCATTCTCATCCATGGATGTGGCTTTTTTCAGCTGTAACTTAATTTTTAAATTATATCTGCTACTTTTCTCGGGTATTTTCAAAAGACTCAGTTGTGATCTATTAATGAGGAACCGGTTCTAAAGCTATGTATCATTTTGGTTTTATCTCTGTCTTGGTTTTATCTCTGTCTTGGGGCAACCTGAATCATCAGTTACAAAAACTTAAGTTCAACCAAAATCCTGCGGCAGACACCAGATGCTTTGCCTCCTACAGCTAAGGGAAAGAAACCTTACTGTATACTTAAATAGGGAGTTGCATATGGTTCATATGCACCTGACGTTAATCTTGCTTGAAAGATTTTTAAGGTGGCAAAAAGCACATGCTGAACTACAGACATGAAATTTGACAGTAAATAAGACTCTAGATCCTCAAGAATGACTCCTGCCTTTGCATACCCACTTACCCACCGGAATAGATTTAGCGCGTTACAGTAATGAGTGGGGCTTATTACCCAGTGCAGAGCATTTCGCTTTCACCTCCCAGTCTGTAGTTAATCTTTATTTTCCGTGCCTTCAGGAATCCCTCTTATGTTAGGCAATTACAGAGGTTTGTGTGCTATATGCTAAGTAAAGTACTCTAGAATTTGGAGGAAGAAGCTTGTGTCCTGGAGGGGGGAAAAGAAAAAAAAAAAAAAAGAAGGGGGAGAGGTTTTACTATTTTAGACTTCAGCTGACAGATCTGATACCTTCTGTCACAAATTCAGGAGGTGATGATTTTCTCAAACAGCCCTCCATTCAGATTCGTTTATGACTGCCTGCATTAAGAACATGTACTGCCACTTTAGTATCTAGCACATGTGATTACATTGGGGCAAATCATTAACAACACAGTATCTTCCCACTTGGTATCTCTAGCTGTGGAAATGAAATAACAGCACCTTTGAAGAGATGGTGCATCCAAATGTATCCTTGTCCAGAAGACAGGTCAATCAAAGGCATTTTAAATCCTGAGTTCTTTGCGCTATGTCTACCACTTGGTCAGTCAGCTAGACTTTTAATGAATTATAAGAACGGTGTTTCATCCTATCTAAGCAGATTCAAAGCACTCCTCATGATTTCCAAATTGGTGAAAGCTTAACAGGTTTTTGTCTCTGCAGCTGACGCTGTCATGTATCTAATTTAACCCAACAACAGCAATAGACTTCATTTTCAGTTCTGGCTTGTACATCAGCCAGTGCTACGTGTTGATGTTTGTAAACCTAGTTTGCATTAAGTCTTAATTAATTGTTCTACAAAACATCAAATGTTATTGCATGCTGTGGCCTGTCATCCATTTTTATCTGCAATGGTGTGGTGGTTTTGCACCCTCTTAGCATGGAAACTATATTGCTGTACTCTTTCTTCTATGCTTGTTGGATGCATGAAGAGCAGAGGTATTCATTTAATAAAGAAGGAACATAATTCTGTCAGAAGAGTGGAATTACAGGTTGTCAGGTTATCATGCATACTATTTCATCTGCTCAGTGGGATTCCTTGGTGCAGGCTTTTGCAGACATTATCTGCAAAAAAAAATACAGCTCTTCACCTTTGAGAAAAGAAACCATGAAACTGTGGACAATGATGCCACAACAATGATGAGCCAGAACAGCTCTCACTTTCTCACAGGCAACAGCATAGCAGATTTCCCAAGCAGGTACATTATCATAACTGTAGGTACTCTCAGAAAAAGTCCATCATCAAGCTGAAATTCCATTGAGAGCAAATTTCATTACATATTTATTTGCCTCCAATATTGAAATGTCCAGTGTTCCAGGAAGTTTTGATTCAGCTTCATTATGAGGTGTCATACTATGGGTTCAATTGTATGCATACACAGTTTCTAGTGTGATACGCAACATAAGACAAAACCAATTATAGCTGGAATTGTCTCAAGAGGATAGGAAGCTCACATAATTTCTCTTAGTTTCATCAGCTTCTTATTCCACTCCTAGACCTACCAGCCGTGGGGAATGAATGACAGTAGGAAATGAAGGTCAATTAACTGTACAAAAATCTGAAACAATATTATCTGAAAGCCCATACATTTGCTGCTTTGAATGCTGCTATCGAATTGCTACTTACAGATAGAAGAAAATCTGTCCATAGATAGAAGAAAAAAAAGTTCTTTTTTTAAGATAATTGTAACCCTACCAATGAAGCAAATTCTTAGTTTGGTACATTCCATAACACTTTTTACTTTAGTCCAATGCTTGCCATTGTACACTGGATGATGTTGGATTTGTCTTACCTTCTGTTAGGTGGATTTCCTGTTCGTACTGTCTTAAGTCAGTCTTTTGTCGTCCTCTGATATCAAAGAACCTTAAAAAATGTTTTTTGGGCCCTTAGTTACCAGAAAGAGATTCCACTCCTGCATATTGGAACTTAATACCAATTTTGCAAATCTTACCGTGAAGTCCTCTGTTTAACAGAATTGCACGTGCAACAGTGAAATTAGTTACTGTTGCATTAGACAGAAAGTGGTAAGCTTACAGCTTCTTCTGGCTGATGTTTTAATATGACTCTCCACAAATATAATGTTGAGATCCCATTTTCAAAATATTTTTCTAAAGTTTCCTCAGACTTCTGTTTAAAACAATCCTTCTATCATAATAATCAATCAGCTCTCGAAAAGCAGAAAATTAATTTCATAGACATTTCATTTCAGGCATGGAAGAAAATCCTTTCAGACTGTCTTTCCGTCTGTCTCCTCAGTAACCTCTCTGGTGCTTCACAGGGTCAAACTATCTTCTTCTAAAGACTACTCAAATAAATCATTGTGTAATAAATATTAATCATATGGCTGAACTCCGGAAGACTGCACTAGATGTTTTAGAACAGATTCTCCTTTGATACGCTGGATATGGGGACTACTGGTATTTTTTTAAGAGAAAGCTTAGGGCACATCTCCAGGCAGAAGGCATTGCAAAGTAATATATCAGTAGCTATTCTGCATGAGCCGCTTCGCTTAGACACATTTATTCTGTGTTATGAGGGCTTTTTTTTCTGCTTAGCTTAATCCACGTCACTCTTAGCCTGAAATAAGAGGGTTTACACAGAAAGCTATTATGGAATATCAGTTCTTTCCTCTGTGCATACAAACCTATACACAGAGGTACAGAGAGACACTATAAGCGGTCTGCATGGAAACCTGGAAGCCTGAATTTTAGCAATGGATTGAGTGATTGATTCCCATTTTGAAATACCAATTTTACAGGTAGCAGTGCCTGAATTTGCTGACAAGAAAGTAGCTCTTTGGAATTTGCTCTAGAAGAAAAAAATATCTAATATTACCAATGTAGTAAAACTAAAGACTGGGGAAAATTTTCTAAATGGTAAACTGGCTGAAAATTACTAACAACTCTGAAATTAGGACAAATTTGATAATTCATTATTGATTAGAGAATAATTTGAAAATAGTTTCAAAACCGCTGGCAGCAAAAAGTTGTGCTTCCCAAAGGTACAGTTTGGAGGATATGGCATTTGAAGGATAGAACACCTTTCTAGTAATGCAGATCTCTTTTCTGGCTGGTTGTCAGGAGGGATTTGCACCAGTCTCCTGTTTCTCTTTTGAGTGTGTGGAGACTACTGGAGGGATGGGGAGGGTATGCTGTTATGAATCTTCTCTTTGTGCTGTCTACATTTGTCTCTTAAGTATTAACTGTGAATTATTATACAAGTTGCTGATTAGAAAACAGTTCCTAATCTAAGTTCCTGTTAATATCTGTTTATAAAGTAACAGTAAGCAACAGGAGAGATTAAAAGACCTAGCACCAAGTACACTGTAATGTGTTGGTAAGGACACTTTCCAGGGAAAAGATAGGGTTCATCACCCTGGGAAGAAGCAAGAATGGAAGCCTGCCTGTGCATTCAGAGCTCCTACTCTAGCTACTGGATTTTGCATGAGTTAGCAGTGCTACATATTGTTGCCATTCCTTTTGTTTCCTTGTATGATAAATGCCAGGTACGTGTCATTTCAGCTTGATCTAGTGGAACGCTCTGAGAGAAAGGGAAGAGAGTACTGGCAACAAAACCAAAGATAAAAAAATGTACTTCTGGGCTTTTTGTGGATAGTTGAGTAGAACATGGCAAGGTTTGTGGAGAGAGAAATTAATTAAAGTGTTAGTGTTTGGTGAGGTTTTTTTATTATTTTTTTAATGTTACACATTGTTGTGATACCAGTGGATTCTGGCTAGTACATGGCATCTGAAGCTGGATAATAGAGAAATCAAAGATTAGCCTCAGCAAGGCTCCTGTCTTCAGTGAACTTTTGTCGTCTTAACATATATAGGTGAAGTGTTTCACATTTATTTCTGGTGCATTCTACTCATCGAGTGGATGAACCAGGCCATCTTATGTTTTAAATGGTAGCTTTCATGCCTCTGCCTGGTACTTCATTTATCATTGATTCTTAATTCCTTTCTCCATGAGAAGATTCTTGCTTGAGGGAAACAGGTAGCAGAAAACAAAGAGGCAAAGGATACAAGAAAAAAACAATTTTCTCATTTTTCCTATAATGTTCTTTGCTTTCAATCTGCAGGTTTTTCTCTTGTTGCAGTTAAATTATTTTCCCCTCTCCTGCTTCCTTACAGAATTTAAAGGATAAGAAATAGGTAAGAGTAACTTAAAGGTAATGATCAAGAAGAGAAGGTATCCAGAAAGATGAAGTATCTGCTTTTATTTCTATATATGTTGAGTAGTTTCCAGTGGCAAAGGATCCTGTATGGAACCTAAGAAGGAACCTGTCTTGAAGGATGATCTTCTAAAGCATTTAGATGTACCCTCTAATTGTAGAGCCTCCCATTCATATTGTGATTTGTAGGCCTTTTTCTCTCTTTTCCACTGCAGAAAGATCTTACCAGGATTTAATTCTGGTTACATTCATGTGTTTTTCTTAGTTATGGATCCATGGCCTGCTTCTCTTCCTGCTTTTTCCCATTGTCTGTCAACCTTCCTTTTTGGTCTCTTTCCTCGTTTCCCATATTTAATGTTATTTTTGTCTAGCACACTTGGTTTCCTGATAAAATCAGACAAATGTTTTCCTTGAGTCATAATTTCTGAATAGTAACTTTTGAAGCTCTAATCAATTTCAAACAAACTTGACAGTGGGCCAGAAGTCTCAAAGATAAGTTTCTACAACCTTCCTGGTCAGGCAGCCGTTGGAAGTGCTAATGTGGGGCTCATTCCCCCTTGATTTGTTGGACTCTGCTCCAGCTCTGCAGCCATCACTATGGAGAGCTCTCCTGCCCATGCGGTGTGAACTATCAATATTGGTTTTAATGGCCTGGGTCCATGTCCTTTGTTTTGACACTTTCCTGTACTGCAGGGAAATCAGTGCAGATTCACCCTGGTCACAAAAATCTCATGTAAGTCTCGTGCCCATCCGTACCTAGTAACTGGTGGGATGCCTTTATGCACCTGCTTTAGTGACTCCATCATGTAGACATTTCAGTGTGATAAGCTCTCAAGACGCGTGCTGCTTTAGTAGTCTGTCTCCTAAACAACCCTGTAATAATTCCCGCAGTGGATCAAATAGAAGAGCTTAAGAAACACGTTCCATTTCTTTTTTTATAAGCTGTTTTTGCTCTCTCAATTGGTTTTGTTCTCTTGTGTGCTGTGCTGCATACTTCTCTTCTAGTTAGCTGTTTCCTGCTTCTTATTCTGGTGTAATTTTGTCTCCTTCTTCAACAAGAGTGGCTCGTAGTAATAGCAGGAAGGTTGGCTCAGGACACCTCTTAGCACCTGAGACTGGAGAGTTGACTGTCAGTGTTGGGGAGGTGAGACAGAGCCACACAGCAAATTACCTGGGACACACCGTTAGGAATCACTGATGTTCCCTGTCCTCGATGCCTCTGAGCAGTTCTTAAGGCTGCGATGGGCTGCACACACACCCAGTTCTGTCCTGCAGGAGAAGCGGCAGAAAGTGAAACTAGTTTTCATACAGTCAAGCGAGATGCTTACAAACACAGTGACTAAGATCATAAAAAGCCAAGGAATTACTGGTTCTCATTTTCATATTTTAGACCAGTTTTAAGCAGCATGTGTTCTTATTTTGTCCATTAGCATGTATATAATATATAGAAAATAGCTATATATATAATGTCATGCATATGTATTATATATATACATATGTATACATTTATCTAAATTGCTAATTCTGACCTGAGATCTCCCCTGATATATTTTGAGGCTAAGGATAAGATACACTAGGTATTCAAAGCAGTTTCTTTAGAGTTTCTTCACACCCCACCCCCGCACCCCACCCCACCCCGCCCCGCGTAATTGGTCCTATTCCCTCTTCACACGTGGAGCTGAGAACCTGTGAGAGCTGCACAGGGCTCAGCCAAATCACGTCGAAGCACAGCAGGCGGCAATGCAGGTACCACGTTCTTGACTTCTGGGTTGCTTTCGCACCCCCGCTTCTCCTCCGCGGGCAGCGGCCTTCCCCCCCAGCCCCAGCTCGCTGCCCGGCGCTGCGGGTGCGCGGCCGCAGCTCTCCCCGGAGGCCGGCACCGGGGCCACGCTTCGCGCCCCGCCCCCCCCCGCCCGTCGTGACTGCTGGAGTCGTGACTCTGTTCTCGGGTGGGTGGCAGAGGCACCTCGTTTCCCGCCGACCGGGATTGAGGGGGGCCCGCCTTTTGTCCCCCTCCCAACCAGGCTCCTGACGGTGTGGGACGCACCGGGGAAAGGCTGACGGCGGCGCCGGCGGGCCCGAGGCGGCCCGGGCGGGCGGAGGCGTGCCCGGCGCTAGGACCCAGGAGGACGCCAGGCGGCTCTTCGGGCCAGATTACAAATTCGCCGTGACTCAGTCTGCTCGGCGCGGAGCGCAGCACAGCGGGCGGCGGCGGGAGCAGGTCGGTGTCGTCCGTCCGGACCGGGCCAGGCCGGGCGGTTGGTGGGGCGCTTGGCGGGGTGCGCGCTGCGGGGGCGAGCGCCAGAGCGGGCCGGGCGCTGCGGTGCCCCCTCCTTCCCTCCCTCCGGCCTGCCTTCCTTCCTTTCCGCCCTGCCGCCTCCCCCGGCCTGGGCCCTGCCGCGCCGCTAACCGCGGCCGCCTGTTGTCTGGTGTTTTCCAGCGAGCCAAGATGGAGTACGAGTGGAAGCCCGACGAGCAGGGGCTCCAGCAGATCCTGCAGCTGCTGAAGGAATCGCAGTCCCCGGACACCACCACGCAGAGAGCCGTGCAACAAGTATCCTTGGCCGAGGCCTGCGCCTCGCGGGCGGGGCGGGCGGAGTGGGGCCGCGGCGGCCCGGGCGGGTGCTGGGGAGGCCGGGGGCGGCGGGCGGGGAGAGCGCGGCCTGCGCGGAGGCAGGGCCGGCGCTGCGGCAGGCGGCGGCGGTGACCAGGCCTGCCCGGGGAACCGCCACAGCGCGGTGGGCCGAGCCTCCGCCGGAGCGGGCGGCCGTGGCGCGGCGTTTGAACCGCCGAGGCGGCCTGTGGGCCGTGGGGCCGCCTTCCCCCGGCGGGGGCCTGGGCACCTGTTGCGAGCCCGGAGCCACGGGCCGGGTTGATTTTTTTTTTTTTTTTTATTCCTTTTCTTTTTTTTTTTTTTTTTTTTTTTTTCCTCTCCTTTTCTTTTTAAAGCGCAGGCTCTGGTGCGGATCCGCCGGGATCTGCCGCTTTCCCGGGTTCCCCCACGCTAGGCCGCCGCAAGCGCCCAGCCCCCAGCCGCGGCGGGGCGGGATGGCGGTCCTTCGCCCCGGCGGATCCCGCCGAGGAGGCCGGGTTGCCCCGCGGCCCGTCGGGCTGGGCAGGCGGCGCGGCGCGGGGTACCCGTCGCCACTGCGGCGTGGCGGGGGCGAGCAGGGGCCTGCTGAGGTAATCCGGCGCCGGGATTCGAGGCGAAAGCCGTAGCTGGTGGGGGGAGCGCCCCTGGGGGAGCCGCTGCCTGCACGCCCTTGTTGGCCTGCTGGCTCTGACACTGAGCACCGTGCTACGCTGTGAGGATGTTTCTGCTTGCCTGGAAGCCAGAGCCTGAAATTACCGCTCTTTTACAGTCGTTAAAATTCACGGGAAGGGGGAAATCTACTGTGTTTGGCTTCTTGTGCTGCTTTGCAGTGTATTTGGAGTTAGTGTTGTGGATTGTTGGGGTTTTTACCCCCCTGGGTCTCTCTTGATTGTAGAAGAGATAAAATAGTAAGGTTTTAAGGAACAAAGATTCAGAGAGTAAAACTTTAATTTAAAACTAATAGAAGCACAGGTCTCAAAATAAAGCCCTCATTTAAGGTCTCCTGTTCCTTGAGCTAGCCATACAAGTGCTTTAAAATATCTAGAAGTCCTGAAATTCTGTGAAGGATATGAGTTTATTGTCTTGATCCCTTTTGATTTAAGGCATTTGCTTGAAGGTCTTCACAGAAAGCAACAGAATTTATTAAAGTAGGTAAGAATGTGTATATGTGTATATTTACGTTATTTTAAGAGTTTAGCTTGAAGCCAAATTTGCTACACTTCTAGGCTTTCATGACAGATGCGGTCAAGTTTAGGAAGGCTTCTGCTGTTATCTGAGAGGTGAAGGTAGTTTTTATCTCAAAATCTTGTTCTTGCAGCTATGTTTCAGATTTTTAAGATGCTATTGCTTCCTTTGAAAAGTCCTAAATAGAAGTGACTGATGAAACACAGTGTTCTGATAATGCCCCAAAAGTAAACTGGTACTATTTAGTATTTAAAATATAAAAGTGTTTGTAGCAACATTGTTTATAGTGTAGCTTTAATGTAAAATTATATTTTAAAGCTCTGTTTCAAATAACTTAATTGCGTCTGGTTTGTTTATTGAAAAATAGCAGCATGCCTGCAAGGTGGTCAATATAAGTGATGCTGTCTGTCTTGAAGATGAGTGGAAACTGACTGAACAAAAGTGCTGTTGACTGATGTTTGAAATTCTTTTTAAATGGTAGCGGTAACTCCCCACTGTGCTGAGGTACCTATGCTTTCAAGGAGGTCCTTATATGTTGGCCCGTAAAGGTTAGAGAAGTGGCACATCTTTACCATTGTATCATCAGTTTGGGAAAATGTTCTAATACAATTTGACAGGCTATGTCCTATAATTTTAAAAAAAATTATATATATATCTCTCTCCTTTGAGACTGTTTCCACAAAAAAAATTGTGATGGCTGTTGTATTGTAGAATGCTACTTAGTAGCATGTCCGAGCAGGATGGTGATTAATGGTTTTAAATTTAAAGTACTCTCAGTCTGTAATTTTTTGTAAGATTATTGGTGTGTTTATTCTGTCACACTCTTTATGACATTGTTTTGGCACATGTGGGTGCTTAGACCTCAGATATAACAAAGTGGGGAGTGTAGGTTGGCCAAATCCCTTTGTTAACAAAGTTATGAATTGGTAAGGCTTTAGATATTTTTCAAATGAAGATATTGGGTGTTTCTTGGAGTAAAAAAGAAAAAGTGAGTGAAGTTGATTCCTAGACCAATTAAGTGTTTTCTCATTAAGCTTCTATTAAATACTGCTCTTTCTGTTCTTTTTGCTCACTTCTGCTGCTGCTTCCTACTTGATCTATTGGAATTCACAGTTGTTAGTAATGTTCAGCTGGCTGTTTTGGTGATTGTTTCTGAAGCTTGGAAAAGAACAAAAAAAAATTCAAAACATGCTACCCTACTTCTTGGGTGTTCCTGAAAGAACTCTTTGGCATGGCACCTTTGACAACAATCTTTGGTTGTGTGTTTTTTCATTTCTAGGGGCCATGTAGAGTGTTCTGTATTATTTTCACTTGCCCTGACCATCGTCCTATTTACATTTCATCTCCTGTGCGTTTCACAGCAAAGGAACTTGTGGCTGTGATAAGTACGCTTTACTCTCTCATATAGTGGAAAGAGGGCAGGCTTCTCTAGCAAAGTTACTAGTTTATGCAAACAGCCTAGGTATCCAGAAATGAAGTTTCTGAAGTTTGTGATTGAGACACTGGCTGTTGGTCATCGGAAGGAAATGGATCCTTTAGAACTGGAAGGGAGGGGAAGTCCTAACGCACGTGTATTTCGCTGAGGTTTAGCTAATTTGAATGTTTAGAGATTTAGCTAAAGAGCAAGTAGAATAAATGCTTATGGAGCAGATAATCTTACTTCTTCTAAAAATCATTTTTTTGTTAACTGTCTTGACTGTTTGCCGTACTGGTGATATCTAGTAGGTTTATTACCTTAGAGGTCACACTGCACTGGGTTAAAATATTATTGTTGTGCAGAATACCTTTTAGTATCGGTGTGTGAGAACAGGATACAAAGAGAATTCCAGATTACTGCTCTAGCCAAGCATAATACTGGGAAATGTGAGGAAAAACTAATGACAAATTTTGGGAAAAGCAACTACATACCTTCACAGCTGTTCAGAAACATAATCATTCTTCCTGCAGTTAAGGAGCAGTTTGTCATTTGTTTTTTTTTTTCTTATGAGACTGTAAATAAGCATGAATTTTTGGTACAACTATCTGTGCATTTACAGTTACGCAGGTTCTCATTGCTGAAAGCTCAGGCTGTGGCTAGTTAGCATCATAAAGAAGTATATGCCTAATATTAAATGAGTAGCTTATCAAAGTCATAGTTGTGGGGACTGAGGCAAAAGAAGGGTTAAGTGTGGTAGAACTAATAGGGAGGAATAAGCAGCTGCAGCACTGTGTGAAGCAACTCCCTAGATGAAGAGGTGCTGCTCACAAGGAGGAGAGATTCCCTTTTCGGTGGGAACGTGATCTTTTAGAGTCCGCGATGGTGTAAACAAGTAAAGTAGAAAATTACTAGCCATGATAGAAAAGCGTACAAAGAACACGCTTACTTAATAAAGCTGATTTCGATCCTGCATATTGAAGTCTGTGTCTTTCAAATCGCCACAAATGGTGACCCTGACGTGATTCAAAGGGGCTGCGGAACAGAGCAGCTGTGGTGACGCTCAGCTGAACGAAGAAGGTGGAATCTGGGGAGCTGGGAGAGAGCCTATAAGTCCAGACAAAAACAATGTCCTCAACAAGTGAGGTGAGCAGCTGAGAACTAACAATGGGTTCCTCTATGTCTACAGAGGAAAAATCTATTGTGTCTATCTTAATGGCTTTGTTTTGAAAGAGGGGAGTTAAGTTTGAAGAACGTGTTACGAATGCTTTTAGTTTGGCTTAAAACTCATGGTTGTTCTGCAGATGCGCGATCAGTGTTTAGTGTCCCTGTCTGGGATGAAGCAGGGCAGGGGTTATTCGATGCTGCATCAAAAGGAGATCAGACAGCAGCAGGACTGTTAACCTCATGGCACCTAGTGTTTGAGACTTTAAAACAAATCAGATCAGACCATTCCACAGTGGAAACTGCTAAGACAGCATTATCTGCACAAGAGAGTTCAGGAGATCGGGCATCTCGAACTGAGTTCGTGGTTAAGGAAAGTAGTTCAGAGTTATGAGATTGCCCTGACCCAACAAAATCTAACGTGGATGCTTCAAAAACTAAGCGACAACCTCACTCTGATTTGCCACGATTTTATGAATCACCTACGAAGAAGTCTAATACCGCAACTTTCACAGGGGAAAGTATTATGTTAGTAGACTTTAATGAAGATGTCCCTTTTCGATATGATCCAGGTGAAAAATGGAGGCAAATAAAGCAAAAGGCACTAGACAGTAGAGATACAGAATGTGGAAATGCAATAGCATGTCACATCTTACAATGAACGAATCAGCCTAATGAGCATTCGCCTTTTCCTTATGAAGTAATTAAAGACTTGAGACAAACTGTTATACAAAATGGGTTAAGTGCGCCGCATACTCAGAGTTTGTTACAAACAATATTTCTGGGGAATGATTTAACACCCTATGATATATGGCAAATTACGTGTTTAATACTTACTCCTATGCAAATGGTATTATTTGAGTCAATGTGGAAATCTGCTTGCCAAGTGGTAGCCCTTGCAAGTTTGGAGAAGGATGACAGGGATCCTTTGTGCAGAGCAGGCTTGCCACAATTGATGGGGGAGCCACCTAAAAATACACCACAGTTACAAGTGTGTTTGGCTCCACAAATATTACAGCAAACAACTACACTAGCTTATCAAGCCCTTCTGAAAGTCCCTGATACTGGGAAAGCTGTTGCATCTTATGTGAAAACAAAACAAGAGCTACAAGATGCAGTTTGTCGACAGATTGAAGGAAGTGCTTGATAAGCAAGTAGTGAATGCTGCTGCGAAAGAGCCTTTGTTAATGCAGCTTGCTGTGGAAAATGCTAATTATGATTGTCAACGTATTTTGCATTCATTACAAAATCCAGTGATAGTCCAAATGATTGAGGCATGTCAAAGAATTGGTTCTAACTATCATAACATGGAGATGTTGGTGACAACAGCTCATTTCAGGCATACGTGGCCAATTACGAGCAACAACAAGAGGGAGTGCTGGGGTAGATGTCACCACAGCCTCCGACATCTCAATAAATGATAATAAAGTTCATAATGTGCCATTACAACCACATGGGCCTATAGGGCTCGGTTTAAGTGCATTGTTAGTAGGAAGATCAAGTGTTACATTGCAAGGCTTATTTGTGTTACCTGGAGTAATGGATACAGATTATGAAGGGCAAATACAAGCTATGGTGTGGATGCCATTGCCACCAGTGATGATCCTGCAAGATAGTAGAATAGAGCAGCCATAGATTTTTTTTGCTTCTAGGGCAAAGGCCATGAGTGTGAAGATTTTGAAGGTGTTTCATGAATCTGTCAGATCATTCAGAATCTGTGCATAAAAGCATTCAAATGTTAAAGGAGGGGCTCAGCAAGTTGCAAGTAGACAATGAATGGAATTGGTTGAATGATTTGTTATCTGGTTGGGGAATTGCAGGATGGATAGCTGCAATTGTTAAGACAGGATTAATGATATTGATCATAATTTTTGTTATAGCATTAATTGTTCTGTGTTAATATTCTTGTCTGCAAAGGGCCCTGCAGAAGATGATAAACTCGGTGTTTTTAATTGAAAAACAAAAAGGGGGAGCTGTGGGAGAGGTTTTTGCTGCGGGCAGCTTTAACCTTGAAGATCTGATGCTCTGTTCTTGAACAATAAGTGGTAAACAACATTGAGGGAGTAGGCAGAAGGTTTAAGGAAGTTGACTGAAGAAGATCAGAAATTGCAACCAAAAAGAGACCAATCAGACTGATAATAAGGGCATGTGGACGAACAAGCTAAGCCTATCAGAAGGCAAAGCAGGACTGTAACAGTCACGTGAATGTGCAAAAAAACTATATAATGCTAGCTTATTAATGGATGTAGATTCAGTTAGACATGCTACTTTGCAGAACCGCTCTTTTTACCATGCCTTTTGCAACGTATGCGGAGAATGGTGGAAAAAATCTATGAACACAATGCTAATTGTTCAACAAAACAATAAAGGGGGACTTGTGAGGACTGAGGCAAAAGAAGGTTTAAGTGTGATAGAACTAATAGGGAGGAGTAAGCAGCTGCAGCACTGTGTGAAGCAACTCCCTAGATGAGGAGGTGCTGCTCACAAGGAGGAGAGATTCCCTTTTCAGTGGGAATGTGATCTTTTAGAGTATGCAATGGTGTAAACAAGTAAAGTAGAAAATTACTGGCCTTGGTAGAAAAATAGATAAAGAGCACGCTTGCTTAATAAAGCTGATTTCGATCCTGCATATCAGAGTCCGTGTCTTTCAATTGCCACACATACCAGTTGTATTTTAATGCTGAAATGCTTTTATTTATTGTGGAGGGGGAAAAAAGATGTATTATGGGGTTGTGTCTCGGTGGATTGCTTAGGTTTGTCGGGCTTCTAAGTGTAAATATTGAAATCCAAAACTGTACAAAGGAAGCTTTTTTTTTTTTTTTCAGTGGCTTTACAAATGTTTTTAAGGATCTATTAATTTCTGTGACTGTCCCTGGATTTATTTTTTTTTTTTCAGATTTCCCCATAACTAAAAGCTGTTGCTTTAGTAAGAAAATTACAGAAACTGTTTTTAGATTGGTCATACTCTGTATATTGTGAGCTTATAGTCACAACTGGCTGAAGTGACACAGCAGTACCTAACTTATTTAATAATCTTTGTGTCCAGAAAGCTATAAATGCTGCATGTGAAGATTCAACTTTCCTTAATGGTTTACCCCTTCAGAAACTAGAACAACTCAATCAGTATCCAGATTTCAACAACTACCTGATTTTTGTTCTTACGAAGTTGAAGTCTGAAGGTAAGTTCTTGAGGTATTGACTGGTTTATTCTACTTTTTTTTTAATGTGTTTGGTTGCTTGGATTGTTTTTTTGTTTTGTTTTGTTTTTTTTTTCTCTTAGTGTCCTGCTACCAGTGCTTTTTCTGCCTTCTAGTGTTTCACCTATGGGTTTTTGGATGCTTGCTTTTTTTTCCCGTTGAATTAGATTTTACTTATGTGTCTCTGTAACATTCGAAGAATCAGCAAGAACATTTATCCTAAGTTTTAATTAGTGTTTTGGTTGTGATGTCAGCTTACTTTTGGAGAAAGGAAACAGAGAGGAAGAAGAAAGTATATTTTCATATTTGAAGACCAGAGTATATCCCAATGTTTGTGTGTGTTCTATGTAGGAAGTCTCCTGATCATCTGTAAGGCCTTGGCGGAATACATCAAGTTTGAGAGACAGAGCTTTTAAGACCTGAATCAGCCAGGATATTAAATTTTCGAGCAAGGTGCCGGTGTTCATACACCATGTGCTTTATACTATTAACAGAAAAATAAAAAGCAGAGTCCAGTAGTGGGATTTGGAGTCTGTACAAAAACATATAATGAGATGGATGTTCCACACCTTTTTCCCCATATTTATTTTCTAACACTATCTTACTTGCTAATTTCCCCTTCTTCATTCTGTTCACCACTTGAGCTTGAGGTTCTAGATACTGATATGTGTTTAGCAATGTGTCAGAATCTATCTTGCCAACAGATCTCCTTAGATTGCCCAGTAGTATTCTTTTACCCTTCTTAACGTTTAGGCACATCAGTCTGTTTGGAATTGGAGGAATACTAGGAGATACTAACTATCACAAAATAGTTGTATAAAGCTGTTTTATCTGAGGCTGGGGGGAAAGGATCTGGCAGGTTGAAGGGGCAAGCAAGTTGGGGAGAAGTAGCAAGTTAGCCTCTAACAAGAGGTGTTTGGGATCAGGCTGCACTGATACCTCTCACAGGTACATCACATCTTTTGTGAGACTGCTGAGAAGCAACTGTTGCTTCAGAGCTGCTCCTGTCCTGCATCAGTGATATTTTTAGAGTCAAAATCTTTTGTCCAGATCAACTATTTTTTAACTTTGCATTTCTAGTTCAGAAAACTTGCAGAATATTGAGGGTGCCGTAACTGAGTCTGGTGTTGGTGCTTTTCATAGTGTTTGCCAAGTTCTAAATAGCCCGTTACCTTGCTTGGGTAGGACTAATGAGGGATGACAGAAGACAAAGCATATCCAACCAACAACCTTTCGTCGTCCCTCATTAGTCCTGCCTAAGCAAGGTAAAGACCCTGTTAGAACTGCTATTCAGCAGCTGCAATACTCTTGAACCCTCTTTTGGACCAGCAGGGGAAAGTGTGGTGGACTCATCAGGTAGATAACTGTCTTCATTACAACTGGGAAAGTATTCTTTCCTTTCCTCTCCTGAAAAGGGTTCTGTTGGTCATCTGTCCTACAGCCTGGCTGAGTTTCTTGGCTAGAGGAAAGAACTAGCGTGCTATACACCACAGGCCAAAGCATAGATATTCATACTGTTGGAAGTTCACACTTTTGTTACGGCTGTACTGTTCCAGCAGAAGGAGCCATGAAAATAATCTTCCAACATCACTGACAGTTTATTCAATAAAAATTAAGGTGTTTTGATAGTGCATGAGAAAAAGGGCTTGGTTTGATAGCAGATGGGACTAACCTTTGCTTCAGTTTTTGCCACTGTTGAAACCACTGCTGAGACAACTGTGCTTAAGGATACACTTAGGTGATAGGCTCTAAATGTGGGAATTCTGTAACAGTTGATTGAAATGTGTATTAAATAGACTCTTTTTACTGCAGTGGAGGTTGTACCAAATTATATTTGGCCTGAGTTTTATGCCTCTGCAGGCAAATAACTTTGCAAGCAAACTTTTATTTGCAAGCAAAAGCTGGCTGTTTCACTGAGGCTGTTTCACTCTAAGATACTTAAGTAAACCTTGTGTGTAGGGAATTTGCTTTGTTTTAGCACCAGAAGTATTACTTTTCAGTTGTAAAAAGTATAACTCCTTTTTCCCTCCAGTGATAAGTTAATCAGGCTTCTGTGTCTGAATGCTTGTGACTTGCTGGTTTTAGTTCTATTGTGGTACTCCTATACATATGTGGTCGTTTTCTTGTTCTTGTTTTTAAATTCTGTGTGCCTCCTTAAGCTGTCAAAGCTTGTTAAGCACGGGTCTTCCTGGGAACAGGTGTTGCCCTGCTACCATTTCATCAGTGAAAATATATGGTCTGGCTTGCAGCTGTGGCATGTGCATACCCTAGCTTTAAGCACTTCTTTCCTTATCCTTTTTTTTTCTTTTAACTAGTGTGCATTTCTAAAGATAGCATTGTGAATCTGGATGAACCCCAATGTTACAATTATCACAGAATATAAAAAATTTTGAGGAAACAGCATTCAGTCCTGGAAGTCAGACAGTAGGCAGGCTGGTGGAATAAAATATGATCCCAAGCCATTAAAGATTAAGGTATAGGTCTCTAGAATCTACTTCCTAGGAGGCATGGTGCTCAGAGATCTTCCTTAGTTGGTTGACATGGAGTCCAGATTAACTGAAAAATACCTGAATTAAAGAAGCTTGGGTTTACTAATAAATCTGTAAAATAAAATATTACTTGGATGCTCTATTAATGTAGCTGTTCTTTCTTGGTTTGGCAGGTATAAAACCTCACAGATAATGTAGTGACACTGCCCTGCCTTAGTGTTGGTTTTGTGGTTTGGTTTGTTTTTGGTTGGTTGGTTTTTTGGTGTCCCCTGAGCTGAGCTCAGAATCCTGTAGGCTTCTGTATTCTGTTAATGAGTTGTTTTCTGGAGTGCGTGCATGTTGCTGCTGCTTCTCAGATCACTTTCTGTATTTTACGTGTGGTTGACTGAAACAGTCCAGTGCTGCAGGGGAGTATTAGCTTTGCCTCTGTTGTTGCTTTCTTCTCTTACCTGCACTTCCTTTGTTCCAAGTCATGCATCTAAATCCTTCTTTCCTTGTTCGCATTGTTGCTTCTGTAGTCCAAGTCTGTTCCCTTGAAGGAAAATGTGAGAAAGTATTGTCCTAATTTCAGCCTCCTTGCTGTCTTGCTGAAGCCAGTCCTAGCCTCTAGTTAAGGTACATTGAGGCAGTTGTCCAACAAGACATCTGAAGCAGGAGGCAGGTCAGAGGAAGGACCTCTAGGTGTCATAATATGAAGAATTCATACTGTAAGCAGAAGTTCTGAGTTTGTTTCGGATCTTGTTGATCGTAATGATGAAATTCCCAAAGTTGTCTGTATCAAAGCCTTGCTTTGTTGATACCTTCTGTAAATTAATGTTTATAAGATTCCTTTCTTCCCCCATCTAAAATAGACTGACAAAAATAGCGTCCATCTTAATTCAGCTGTCTTGTCCTTTTGTAGGACAACTTTGTCAATTGCCTGGTGTTTTCTTACTATTATTTTTAACCTGGAATTACACCATGCTTTGTCTCGTACAGACAGTATCCTAAATTTTGTGAATGAGAGGTGAATCTGGCTTGTGCTAAATTATCAAAAGATGATGTCCGTAGTCATTCACCAAGAATACTCTCTAATCTTCATAAACTCATTTGTCAGTTAGGGAGCATTGGGTGTGATGACTGTCATAATCCTGCCACAATATTTTGTTGATGTAAGGTTGTATCAGCATACTGTGAGATGAGACAGCCTACTTGCAACAGCAAAGACTACCGTGTTGCCTTCTGGTAACATTTCTCTGTTTAAGGAGAAACTAAATCGAGACTTTGTAATCTCTGCAGACTATTTCTGCTATGTTTCTGTGTGTATCTATTCTTTCACTTTGATCTTTGCACGTCTGAGTGAAAAAAGGGAAGCTTTCCTTATGTTGGGTCAGAATTAATGTGGCATTCTGCCTGGCCTAATGTGACCTTCATGTTGGTGGATGTTTTGTATAAAAACTGGAAGAACAGAAGTGGTGCCAAAGCCTACTGCTTCCTAATGCCTCTTTATGTGGTGAAAATATAACAGAACTACTGATATGATATCTAATCTAGTTAAGATTCAGGCTGTCCATCCTTATTCCCAAAACACACATGTCCCTTATCAGATCTACCTTTTATCCTTCTGTTGTGGTTTAACCCCAGCCAGCAACTAGCACCATGTAGCCTCTCACTTGCCCCCTTTCCCCCCCTCCCAGAAGGGCAGGGAGAAGAAGGAGAAAAGGAGGAGAAGAAAATCATGGGTTGAGATGAAGGCAGTTTAATAGAACAATAAAGGAAAAGGAAAATAACCGTAATAATAATGGTAAAAGAATATACAAGACACAAGTCGTTGCCCAGCTCGATCCAAGCAGAGATAGCAGATTCCTCCACCAGCCAGCAGCCCTTTACATACCAAACATGACAGCTATGGTATGGAATATTCCATTGTCCATTCTTTTGTTCTGTCTATGCTCCTTCCCAGCTTCTATGGGAAGCTGAAAATGTCCTTGACTAGTATAAACATCACTTAGCAACAATTAAAACGGTATACATTATTGACATTCCTTTCATAACAAATCTGAAAACACAGCAACCACTAGAAAGGAAATTAACTCTATGTCAGCTGAAATCAGGATACCTTCTTAGACAAGAGGCAGAGGACATGGTTAGTTTATGCACAGTATCTGTAAAGTTTTGCGTTTGTCTCCCTCTCCCTGTCTGCTGAGCTCTTGGCAGGCTAATGCAAAAATACTGAGACAAATGCATGATATTCCTGGTAGCTTTCTGCTGACTTGTGTAGCCATAGTTATCTATCTTGCTGCAGCTATATAAAACCTTTGTGCTTCTGGTCTTGCATTGTGTTTTAGTGACTGACTGTTCACGCCATCCTAATGTGGGAACTCTTGTCTTTGTTCTCAGCAGAGTGTTATCTCAGTGGATTGGTCCTGGCCTAGTGTAAGGCTATTGCAGTCGAGGATCAGAATCCTTGAGATGAACTTTTAGTCTCGAGGGCATTGAGCTGGGATTGAGAACACTAGTTTAGTACTGCCTTTGTCATAGGCTTTAACGATGGTCTTTTTAAGTTTATTTCCAGAATGCTTTGGATTTTTATCAACCAGTTTAAGATAGAGCAGCGTGTCTGCAACTTTTGATCTTGTTCATGTGATGACTTAGTTACTCAGAGTATCTTACTTTGACATGGAACATTACTCCCCTCCCTCCCCCCAGGTTTTTGTTTCAACAGAAGTCCGCACGGATGGTAATTTATTTTCTGATAATCATGACACTAATTCATCTAGCTCTGCAAGCAGAATTTGAAGTGTTTTTTTTTATAAACTATTATTGGGATCCAAAATGGTCTAATGGGTTTGATGTGAATGTTTTCTCATGAGTGTTGGTATTTGAACTTGATCTGGACAGAAGCTTTCATGAGTCCATTCCATTATAAACTTTCTTTGCATGTTGATATTGAAAGATCTTTGAAGCTGAGCAAGAAAAAGACCACTGTGTGAGGTCAGATGTTAATTTGCCAGCTACCAGTTTCAGGAAGGTATCTTTGATGGGTAGGATTAATTCAGAAAAGGGGTTCAGCAGCTTTAACTGTTTAATTAAAACAAATGCTCCCCTACCACTCCCCCCACTCCCATTTTCCCGCATGAAGTCATTATTAAATACACTAAAATAACTGCCAAGGAGTGAATCTGGTTCTATTACAATTGGAAGTCAAATCAGATTGATGTACCCTTACAGTTTAAAATGCTGCTTAACATATGTAATATCCTACTTAAACAACAGCAAAACATTTTTTCCCTTAAGTTCATATACATGAAGAATTACAAAAAGAAATAAAGCCTGACTGAGTTTTAGTAATCAATGCATAAAGTAACTGAGGTGCATAAATGTCATAAGGGAAACCAAGTTATGACACAATTAATTTTGTCAGATCACTAAAGTCCATTTTTTCCCCATATGCTGGCAAATTCTTCCTTTCCATGCCTCTGTAGGGATATTGTAGTGCAGATTTAAGGAAAGGTCTTCACCTAAGTAATGCTACGGTATACAAACAACATGTGAGAAGTGACAATTTATTTATTTAAAGTCTTGAAAGAAACTTTGAAGTTATCCGGTGGATTGTGTTATGTGATTCAATGCTTTAGGAATGCTTTTGTGGAGCTACTTATTCTGAGCATCCAGAATCAGAGTAGAGGAACTCCACTATTATCTCGTTCCCTATCCCTGAAGCCCATACAAGGAAAGCATTGAAACAGAACAAGTTAAATAACGAGTTTCTTGATCATAAAGAAAATTCCCACAGAGCTACCAGGCATGATTCTTCCCCAAACATACACAATGGTCTTTGAGTAATTACCTCAGAAGAGTCTGGGGCCACTACCTGAGAATTTGTCTGTCTCCAGAGGAGACCAACGCACTCCAGAGGAGATAACTGTTTCCAGGCTTCTGCAAGCTGCTATGTGTTTCCAGAAGAAACAGAAATGCTCCTGGAGATGCCTGCGAGAGATCCTGGGGAGCTAACAGGAGTGGAACTGCCTCCAACATTGACAAAACTCCTTGGATAGCTACCTTGGAGGAGCTTAGGGCTGCTACCTGGGAATTCACATGTCTCCAGAGGAGGCTAACACACTCCAGAAGACACCTAGGAGTGTTCCCAGGGACCTACAGATCATGGGCCTTCCCCAACATGAACAGTGCTCTTCAGATAAATACCTTAGAGAAGTCTGGGGCTGCTACCTGGGAGTTCACGTGTCTCCAGAGGAGGCTAAAACACTCCTGGAGATGCCTGGGAGAATTCCCAGGACCTAAGGGACATGCATCTGCAACTAACATCAACAGAACTCCTCAGGTAGTTACTTTGGAGGAGTCTGGGGCTGCTCTCTGAGAATTCACCTGTCTCCAGAGGAGACAATGCACTCCTGGAGATACCTGTTTCCAAGCTTCTGCAAGGAAGCCACCTGAGGAGCTTTATGTATGTTGGAGGCAGGTCCGTGCTCTGTACCTTGCTGGAAGTCCTCCCAAGCAGCTCTGGAGTGTTTTGGCCAGTTGACTAACCTGGTGCATTCATGTAAGTAAACACTTTGGTTTAGGTTGCTCAAAGGTGCTGTTCACTGTAAGCGTTTCTAAAATAATAATAATAAAAGATGTATAAAGGCACATTGAATTAAAAGCAGATCCATGGTCTCTATTTTATTATTGTAGCTAAATGCACAGCTGCTTAGGAAGAACTCCTCCACTAGTGCCAAAACTATTCTGCCACTCACCAGAGTGCAACCTAATATTCCTAATTGAAAATCTAATTATAGTGCCCAGAAAAGTCAGCCAGAACAAAAAAAAAGAATAGGAAACACCTGAGTACAGGCTTAGGAAATACAAATGAGAAAGTTTTGTCTTGAATTAATTGGTCATTATAGAGGAGGAAGGCTTACTGGCAAGGAATGGTATTAGAGAAACAAGGCAGTCTGGCTGTAAGACCTATACATGCATGACACCACACAAGTTTCTATTAAGTTATACCTATAGAATGTAGACAGAAGAAGTAGTCAAAACTTCCAATGCTCAGCACCCTATGCAACACTAGTGTTGGTCAGTGTCCTGTGTTTTGTGCTTCCCAGTACTCACTTAGCAGTTTGAACAGTATTCTGAATTACTCAATTTAGTAACAGAGCCTCATTTTACTCATCCAATTAATCCTTGTGTTCCAACAACTATTCATGTGACAGACTGTCACGTTTTAAAATATGACATTCACCTTTTATACATTCAGAGAGTGACAAAACTTTTATTCAGCTGACCAAGTCATTTCTTCAGATAGATTAATGACTATAAATCCTAATTCATTTGTTGCCAAATGCTGTCTAAGCAACTTCCATTGGGAAGCTCATCACTTCCTTTCCCTATGCACTGGACTTAATGCAAAAGTACTTGTTGTCCGCTCCCTCCCCCCAAACAAATAAACACCAAAGAGAGATGGCATTTGTTTTCAGATGTTCTCAGACTGCAACAATACACGGCATTCATTACATAGTTTAGGGTATTTTAGTGAATCTTACTCTCATCACACTGAATCTTCATTTCTTATTAAGGGTTCTTTTGCTCTGGATAGAATTCTAGCGCTGTAAGATCCAACTGCAAGATCAGGAGGTGATATATAAATTTCATTAGAAAGAAGAAGTAGTGAGATAACCAGTTTGTGGCAATATGATAGAGAAGCTGAAAGTAGGAGTGAAACCAGAGGATTAGATCTCTAAACTTTTTGTGGGTTTTCAAGTCTGTAGGCATGTAGAAATTTTGTCATTCTGATTGACCTGTGGTCATTGTTAGTTAGAATGCAGAAACTTCCATAACTAACCAATAAGTTAGTTGTTGGTCAGCAGTTCAACACCCTTCCCATGTTATTTACAACATCATCTTAGGAAGCATGGCTATTGCTACTTATTATTCAATATATATGCAGCACTACATCATTGGAACATTTCCAGCATTGTTTTGGTGTCTTACAGACGTTCCTAAGCTTAGGCAGTTGTGTCAAATTATTTTCCATGAATCACATGAGTCAATTGAGCACTGATTAATTTCAGACTAGCCACTACATTTCAAGGTCACTTATGTATTCAGGTACACTGAATGTTTTGAAACACCATCAGTCCTGCTTCTGACATGATAGTAAACCATACCAGTTTCAGCCAAAAGTGTTATACTTAAGATTAAAAAGTCCAGCATAAAAAAAAGTGCCAGTAGGATCTCTTTCTGCTAGGAAGCTCATGAAGGTGTGTCTGTACTGTATTCTTATACATTAGGACAGAGGTAGTGATTTGTCTTCTGCTTCTCATATGACGCTGCTCTGGTGGGATCCTAATTTTGTTGTTGTTGTTTTAGCTTTTTTAAGAGACAGCCAGTCTCTTATTAGTGGATCAGAAATCTTCCTGCACAACACTGACGCTAGTCACGATTTTTATCACAGTTTGTGCTATTATTTTATTTTTTTTTATATTTGTATTATTTAATTATTGCATATTAAATCCATATTACTAATTAAAACACATAGAATGACTGCTTATTTCTGAAAAAGGCTTAACAGCTTTAAGACTGAAATTGACAGAGTGGTTTTGCTTTAGAAAAAGTCTCACCCTAACAATTAAAGTTGCCAATATTACAAGAGTAATAGAGCAAAATATAGCCATGCTTGTAATCATTATTTCACAGTCTGTGAATGGATAAATGCTACCCTCATCCCAGTTGCTCAGTTCTTTTAGTAATCTAGAAAGTTGTGTTCTAAGGAAGAGAGGATGAAAAGGCACAGTGTAACAAATGTTCACCTGGACTTGCAGGTGAGCTAAAAAAACTTTGTTCCTTTCACAATGACATGCTATGTCAAACAAACCCTCATTAGAGGAAATATGGCTGTTTGAGGACACACTCTAGTTCTTAAAAGCACTGCAGTAGCCCTAAAATAGTTGGTATCTGTGTAATGTGGGTATGTGTCCATTTGCTCTGTCTGTAAACCATTAAGATCTGGAACTAATATGAGAGTCTTGCAACGAATTAAAAAATTATTGAGAACCAAATTATGATTTTGTGATACGGTTTTATTATAAAGTGAGGCAATGTGAGAGATCCTCCACTGATCAACTGATTTGGCACCAAAGATGATATCAAATGCCAGAGGTCTGCTTTTCTTTCTTTCTTTTTCTTGTGCTATGTGTTCTTGTCAACT
Source organism: Vanellus vanellus (assembly GCF_965231255.1). NCBI lineage: Eukaryota > Metazoa > Chordata > Aves > Charadriiformes > Charadriidae > Vanellus > Vanellus vanellus. Next base: position 60,033,707 of record NC_138908.1, read on the forward strand.
CTCTATACTTCCAGGTTGACTGAGATAGAAGGAGGCAAGACTGTGATCTTTTGTGATGGCTGAAGCATATGGCTGACAAAACTTATCACAGAATCTATGGAGACTAAAGAGTGTCTTACTCAGCTCTTGAGCCATCTGCCTGTAATCTTGGTGTCACAGCAAGAACTCCACACAGACCTATATTACTGTCTTCTGACAGTGTAGCTGTTAAGTTGTTGAACACCTTGGATTCAATAAATATCCTTGTGCAGTCATATCGGGAAATTTTTTTCTCAAACTAAGATTTTGACTATGGTGTGGTGTGTTTTGTGGTTTGTTTTGTGTTTTGTAAATGTCTGAGTATCAGATTCTATAGTGCTAGAGAGCTCAAGTGGTTGGTATTTGTTTAGCACTAAGTCCATCTTTGTGATTTCGGCTTGTCACCTGTCAGTATGGTGATAATTGATTTTGGTTTTTGTTTTTAATCTTCTTTTTCTCGCTTTGTGAATTCTTTTTCATTTGTCAGAGTTGCAACTTTCACTGTGAATCCCATGGAATCTTTATTGCGGGTCTGTGGGATAAACACTTACTATGAAGAATAGCCTTTCTGTTATCTTGGTTGAAGGAATGGATTTAAGATGTTTCATGCTGCTGCATACCATAGGATTATTCATGAAGAAAAAAAATGGTGCTGAAGTTTCACCTTAATGTGACCTTGATTTTTATCTAAACCAGCTGGCTTATCTGCCTATTTCTGACACAAGGAACTTAATAGTATCTGTATCGCTGCTTGGTTAAATTGAAGCTGTTGCCTTGTCCCTTTTGTAATTGTAGCCAAGCATTCTAAAGGATTCATGGTTTTCACTGTTTAGCGTTTTCATGCTGGAGTTTATACTAATAGTGGCTAATGTTCCATATTCTGATTAGACTTTGGTCGTCCCTCTGGCTTCTTTCACCTCAAGGTGACACTGCTGGCTGATACAGAATGAGTAACTACTGTAGTCTGTGTCTAACTGTGGCTGCTGCTGGTTTATTGTGTCTGGCAAGGGTTTTAAATCATGTGGAAATTAAAGGAAAACTCCTTTGGTTTCGTTCCTCGCCCGGCACAACTTTAAATCTTAATAATCGTTTGTGGAGGACTGAATTTCTTGAAGATGTGTGTACCTATCAATGGATTACATTTATGTAAAGCAATCTGAGTTAGACATTGGCATAAGAGTCGATGCAGAGTTTTGACTTTTAATTCAGAGAGTATCTCAGACAAACCAGAGACTGATCAAGCGTTCAGGTGAGAATTTCTTTCTTGAGGTCATTCTCCACCTGATCGTCATTAATGATGTCTTTAAAACTTTAAACAAAATTACGGAATTATTTGATTTGACTTGCCAAGTAATAATAGTAGTAGTACTTGTCATATATGACAACGAAGTTCTGGGCTTGAGAAAAGTTTGTCCACTCATCCAGTTTTTAATATTGTTATTTAAAATAATGAGGTCTTTCTTCCTTCCTTCTCCATCCTCCCAGAAGAGCTGTTTGCCCTTGAAATGCAGGGCTGTGCAAGTGAAACTACATTTATTTTTATATTGTTTAGAAGTTGGTGGATATTTAAAACCAGTAGTGTAGGTGAATTTATAGAATTGTTTCAAATACGTATGCATAGGGTGGCTTCCTCATTTATAAAGTTACTGAATTCTGTGTAAAGCATATGTTTATTTGTAAATCAATCCATTTACAATTATGGAGCATGAAAAATAATGCTGCTTTAGGAGAACTGAAATGTGAACATAAAAACAAGATTAGAAAGTGTATGATGGCACTCAAAATCAGTTGATTAAAATGAATTTCAATTTCTGATCAGCCAAACAAAACCGTCTCTCCTGAAAAGTGCTATTTCTATTCTAACTAGCACAGATCATGATGGAAAGTGTCTTTAATGTCCATCAATCAGACATAACGGGTGTACTCTGAGAGTCTTGGTGTTGTGATGCAGTTAACATTACTTTGAAAATACTTTATATTTGAAAGTTCTATCTCTTATATTGCTTATCCTTATTTCTGGTGGGTTGTTAATAGTTTTGAAGGCCTGGAATACATCCACATGTAAACTAATTCTTGGCACAAAGGAACTTTGAACATCCTTATTTCTTGCCCAAATCAGGCCTTCATACAAAAAAAATTCAAACAAGTGAGTAAAAGGCTAATTAAAATCAGCATCCTATGCTGATTAGGGTTGCTGTAAACTGTAAATTTAAATTCTATTTTACTATAAACTAATCCTTTCTATGTAGAACATCCAGATCTCACTTTCAGCGTATTTCAGAAGTAATACCAAGTTACTCATGCCCTTGGTTGAAGAACCAAACAGGAGTCTGCTCCAATATAAATGAAAAATCTAGGCTGTTCTTTTTTCATTCCTCCTCTTGTCCCAGTGATTTAGAGAAATTTGCAGGCAAAAAGAGTTGTTGCCCAAACTTAATTTCTTACTCAGTTCAGGTCACATTTTTCTTATGGTTCACAGTATATAACACTTCCCTGTTAACGCTGTTTAAAGACTTTTTTTCTTCTCCCTCTAATGTTTGATTTGATAGATCACTAGAACAGCTGATATCTTAAGGGATTACAATACCTCATTTTGTAGAACAATTGAACAATGTATTTCTGTGGGAGTAGGGGTTGGAGGATTTACTGCACAGTCCCTACATCATTTCTGTATCTTAAAACGGTGAAAGCAGGTTTGTCATCAATTTCTTACAGTACCGGTGTTGCAGCAAGACACTCAGTATAATCAGAATGCCTGAATGTGTTTGGCTGACCAATTTCTTTCACAAGTCTCCTATACCCTGTGACTTCAGATCTATTCTTTGCTTATACCTCTATAGAGAACTTTCTCTTTAAATGTAGAATTTGTAATACTGATATTCTAATTTTGAATAAATAAAAATAGTGAACTCTGAACCTGAAAAGCTTTGCTGTGTGAATTGACAGGTGTAATTGGAAGGAGAAGTAAGGAAATGAAGATTGCTATCTGTATATAAGCTTTGCTCTTGTTGCATTGTTCTGGAAATCTGCCTTATTTCTATGAGCTGATTGAAAGTTGACTGTAATTATTTTCTGTTGCAGATGAACCGACACGTTCCTTGAGTGGTCTCATCTTGAAGAATAATGTAAAAGCACATTTTCACAACTTTCCCAATGGGGTAACTGACTTCATTAAAAGTGAATGTCTGAACAACATTGGTGATTCCTCCCCCTTAATTAGAGCTACTGTAGGTAAGTTTGCTCTTATTACTGTCTTCTGCATATTGAAAATGTTACTGATATGGGTGAGAGCTGCACTAGTGACGTAAAGAGTTGTTAAACTCCTAAAACTGTCACTTCACCATGTTATAAGGGTGGTATTTATCTTTACTGTGAATATACGAAAGTCACATTTACTTTTGCTTCCCTTTGAACTGATTTAGCAATTCGGTTCATATCTTTTGAAATGTAACTGAACATAAGCTTATTTGAATCTACTAAAATTGAGCTTGCTGCCAATTACTATCCCTAAAAACAGAAACAAGGTGAAGGTCTGACTTCAGACCTATTTCCGTACACTTGCATCAATGAAAAGCTTCTGTTAGCTAACTTCCTGCACCCTGCCCTCCATCTGCCCACACATGCACATCCTTTCAGGGAATCATCATGCCATGCAGAACACATTCACATAGTGAGTTTCTGTTTTTAAATACCTTCTGTCAGAAAACAGAAGATAAACTGTGGTGTGCAGAATATCATAGAATCATAGAGTGGTTTGTGTTGGAAGGGACCTTAAAGATCGTCTAGTTCCAGTGAGAAGTTTTTTTATTACATGGATTTCCGATTTCATCATAGATACTTCATTTTAGTACACCTCTTCCATAAAATATGCATATTTGAATTATTTTTACTTATTTCTAGGTTAAGTTGCTTTTCTGACTGCTCTCTGAGCATATGATTTCATCCAGTTACTGCAATCATTGTAGTAATTTTCCTTGTCCACTCAAAAAACTAGAAAAAAGTAAAATAAATGTATATTTGAGCACAGTAGAGAAAATGGGGGTGGGTGTCAGTCTAGAAAGAAATTCAGTTTGTATCAGCTCACTCCTCTTATAAAATAACCTACCAGTTATTGCTGCTTTAGAAGTTTTTTATATAGGATTCCTTCTCCAGACATCTGGGTTATGGGCTATGGACTAGAGAAAAATGCTCATCTCTGCTTTTTCCTGCTGTCTGTCACTTTTGAAGCTGCTTTACTATGAATTTTATTATTGTCCCATTTTCTTAATGACAGTAGAAAACAGTCTTTGAGTGGCAGGTACTTTAGTGATTTCAGGTTATAGAAGAGTCATGCTTGCTTGCTTGTTCAGAGGAGTTGTCAGTGGAGTACAATGGAGCTGTCTAAAGAATATAGTCCTGCTCCATTTGGATTGCTGTCTTAGGGTTGTTTGGTGGTGATGGCTTGTGGGGTGGGATTTTATTGCAGGGAAGGGGTGTGTGTGTGTTTGTTTTCAAGCAGTTATTCTTTGATTTCTCCTAGTATGAAATGTTTGTAGATTAGTAGCTCGATTACTGTTCAGCTTTAAGTGATCCATGCCGGGATTATTCAAGCATGTGTGAACTCGGAAGATGAGTAGCAATTGATGAACTGTATGCTTGTGTAAGAGTTGAACAGAATCTGAATGGAATGAGCATGGCAATAGAGTCAATTTTAGAACTGTGACTTGAGACCAAATGGTAGTTGCACATTGTTGTATCCTTACTTAGCTTTTCCCTATTTTAATCCTCAAATAAGTAAGTGTGGAAATTCTCTATGCTGTGTACACATTTTAAGACCCTATGTGCTGATGTTTAAATATGGATTGAAGTTCAAAAAAGATGGCTGCATGTATTGAGAACTCAGAAACTTACTAGGAAATTAATGCATTTATTTAGGAAGTGTCTGTAACTGTTCTTAAAACTTTCTGGGGATTTTAGTCTGGGCAGAACGTTAGTGTAGCTACTGCTTAAAAGCAAGCAGGGGAGATAGTTTTGAGTGTTTAAGAGTAGTGGTGGGACTGGAGGGCTTCACTGCAGAAGGAAAGTGAGAGCTAATGGTTGCCCCATTATGTTATGAAGTTCAGCCTTTTAGAATTAAGGAGTTCAGAAATCAACTTTAGGAGCTACAGAGGCAAAACACCACCCCAAAACCCCTGATCTTCCCCTTGTCCTGTTATTGGCATGAAAGTACTAAAGCATTGCTGTTTTTTCTTTATGTTACATTTTTTTATTGTCAAGTTGATGCTGTAAACTGGGGTTGCATGTAATTGAAACAGTGACATAAAAGATGCTGTCATGACAATTATGCTTATGTTTTTAACAATTTCTGACATCCCTCTGGAGTTTGTTCTGTCCTATGTTTACTGCTCAATTAGCCCGTCTGCTATATTTGTTAGATCTCACATTTGTCAAGTGAAATATCAATGGATTCTATAATACTGTTTTGAAGTTCATCACAAATCAAAGACCATCTCTCAAGACTTCAGATTTCTAACCTTGCAGCATGGTATGCTGATAAGAAGGAAGGGCCTCTTTCAACTGTCAGCTCTAGCCCAAACCTGTCAAAAAGCTGCAAGCTACTAAATTGATTATTTCTTTACTTCGATTATTCTTCTGATGTCAATGTTACTGTGTCTGGAGTGTTGCAGAGAAAGCCACAAAGGCTAATCTCTCCTGTCTTCTGTTCCCTGCTGGCCAAATAGAGCAGCAGGCGGGTGGGAAAAATTTCACATTTGAAAGAAGATGAAGCTCAGTAGAAGCCTATGAAGATTTCTTTTAGCATCAACATAAGTCCCTAAAACTTAATTTTATGTGGCTGTTTCCTCATTATTCTTAAACCTTTTGCAAAGGGTCCAATGCTGCAGCTGTTGCCTCTCTGAGTTCTTGATAGTCTGACACTATTTTTTTGTCCCTACCAAAGTGTCTCTATCATTTAAAAAACACTAGCACAGTGTTAAATGTCTTCTTCACAGACCTGTACAGAAAGTTCACAGTGACATGTGTGGTCTGAACTGCATAAATCTCTGTTGCAAAGGCCAGTGGCCTCAGGTCACTTCTTGCCTGTGCATTTGGAAGTATTTCCTCCTAGGTTATCCTGTTACTGTCTGAGATAAGCCTTTTGGAAGAACACTTAAAGTAGTTTTCAAATAGTCTTTCCTTCAGCTATGAAAGCTTGCACATATTACAAATATAGCCAGACCATTTATCATCCTCTGAAACCACTTCTAGGACCTTGAAGAGACTTTCCACCAACTCTTCTCCAAAACTACATACCCCTTTGAGACTTATATTATAACTTCTGTTACATGTTAGTCAAGAGGTGTTCTAGAAATTTCATTCTTATCTTTGTTTCTGAACCCATGTTAAGTCTACAAACAAACGTGTGCCAGTTCTAAGTTAGGGAGACAATTTTGCAATCTAAGTACTTTGACTAGGAGGCAAGAAAATTAATTTATTTTATTCTTTGTGTGAAGTTCAGTTTAACAAAAAAAAAAAAGTGGATCATTAAGATTCAGCAATAGTAGACTAAGTATTTGCTATTAATACATCTGATATTCTTTGCAGGAACATAATACTCAGGAGAAATGCATTCTTTAAGACTCCATAGATCTCCATAGGCTTTTGGGAATCTTTTCTATTCAGTTGCAGTTACGAAGAGAACTGGATACAAACTACTTTTGGAGCTGTAAAATTGTGATTTACTTCTGTCTTCATTATTGCCCTTTGTCTTTGTGGGTTCTCCAGCCTATTGCATCAAAGGAAACATGATGCAAAATATCTTTTAGTTACTGTGTGTCTTGTCCAGAGTGTCCTTTGCTCTGTAATGTTGTCCTGTTTTCTTGTGTATTTAACAAGAATTTTAACATTTTGTTCCAAAGAAAAATGGTATATTGTGGTTAGCTTAATGAAAAAGCTTAGGAAAGCTTTTTTCATCACCTGTCACTTGAGAGATTACTAGTTGTAGTAGTGTCAAGTTCTTCTGTGTTCATACTCATTTAGAAGTAACTGTCAGTAGCATAACAGATTATGCTACCTGTTTCATTTTGTCTTGAGGCAAAATGGACTCATACAAAGTCAGTCCTAGTTTATAAGTAGCCTTCCCTGTTTCTGTCACCTAATTAGCTTTTCCTGGGATTTCTATATATGCTGGAAACAGAATTAGTGACTTTTTGAGCTGACCTATGTGTTTGCTGGATCTCAATCAGCCAACCCCTTCAGCTGATCAATGGATGACCTGCCATAGTGTGTAAGCTCTAAGTAGGTGTCTTGGTCTTAGAATGTGTCCTTAATGTTTTGTGTAAACATAGTAAAGTTGTGAACACATAACTTACCACTGGGTTGTAAGTTTATTGAATGACAGATTCCCACATTCATGTTTTTGTATCATAATAAAGAAGAGGTGACTTGAGATGGACACTCTATATTTACTGGAGGTCAAGAGTTGTACAGTGTTTAGTAAATTTAGAGCCAAAGCTGCCCTGCAGTGTCTGGGCATGATTTTTTCCTTAGCTGGAATTACTTTGTGCTTGATTTCTCACGTCTGAGCCCTTTGCGGTAGCAGGAAGGAACAACTCACCTTTGCATTTCAAAGCCCTTCAAATACCATTTGTAATTAAATGTACTTCCTCTTTTTATGCTTGCCAGTTCTTAACAAAACAAGAAATTTCTTAACTACTTAGATATCTGAGAGGAGAGAAATGAGAAAAAATGGTATGAAACATGTGAAGGTATGTGAGATCTCATTTCCTTCATCCCTCTGATTCCTTTAGGCATTCTGATAACAACCATTGCCTCAAAAGGGGAATTACAGAATTGGCCTGAACTCTTACCAAAGCTTTGCAGCCTGTTGGATTCTGAGGATTACAATACCTGTGAGGTAAGGTGACTTATAGAAAATAGAAGATTATAATCTGAATTTGATTATTTTTATCTCTCTTCATAGACACTATAGATATATATAGTAGAGTGCGTGTGTATCTATGCACATATATTCTTCTCAGAGAACAGTGGCTCAAATTTGATACTTCTTGTACCTGCATTCCATGTTCTTACTGTTCATTCAATCAAATTTGTTTTCTTTGCATAAAAGCAGAACAAGACTGCAGATTGGTGGTTGTAGCATCTCAGCTAAAAGTGTCCTGAAGTTACCACTCCGTGATGCCTAATCTTTTAGGCATCATCAGCATCATCAAGTTGACCCTGAATTTTCTTTTACTTAAAAGTAGTGTTCATTCCTCTTGTAACTTAATCTGGAAAAGTGATCTGTCATTGCTACATCAGGGTGAAATGAACTGTTTTGTTCAGTGTATATGAAGGAATATAAATAAATAAATAAATACCAACTTAATTGTTTTAAACTAGGAACAGGAAAAAAGCCTTGTCTAATGTAAAAAAATTAAAATCTGGGATCACAACATTTTAATTACTTACTTTGATTACTTCCATTAAAGTGTGGGAAGCATTTTGTAGAAAATAATCCTCAGAAATAGCATAATGGTCCAAGATGCCATGCTGTTATGTAGTCTTTTAGTGCCGCTTTCTCAAGAAAAAGAAAAAAACACTTGAAAATGAAACTCAAATTGACCCTCATATCCAGAGTTCTGTTTTGTCTGATAAGAAACCATCAAAGGAAATACAATTATATATGTAATTAAATTGGATACTTCTGCACCTGGACATTTATTTCTCAAATAAGAACTAGCTTTCAAGCATTTTTTAAAATGTGATTGAATAGATGAGCATTGAATGCTAAAATTAAAATTACCACTTATCCATTACTGACTCACCCAGCTTGAGAGCTTACAGATGCCGGTATAAACTGCTTAAATAAAAAGCCTTTAAGGATGTTTCAATTTAACTCCATATTTAGCTAGCTTCATTTACTGTGTTAATTAGCTACATTTACTGTGTTGTGCTGAAATTAACTGGAAAAAACCCTGAAATTTTGCTTTCTTCAGAATGTGAAAAAAGAGATTTTTATGTCTTTTTTTTTTAAACAGGGTGCTTTTGGCGCTCTTCAGAAAATCTGTGAAGATTCTGCTGAAATTTTAGATAGTGATGTATTGGATCGACCACTCAATATCATGATACCTAAGTTCTTGCAGTTCTTCAAGCACAGCAGTCCAAAAATAAGGTATTATAGTTACCTATTAAAATTTTATTTACACAAGCAGCAAGGTTGCTATTGTGTACAACTGTTTAAAACACGCTCAGTTTTTTTAAGTGATCCTACAGAGATCCACAGAGGTTCCATGCATCCATAATTTCCATGTTTATCTGCTTAGTTAATACAACAATCTCACCTCTTTATACATCTTCCAAATGTACAGTCAGCCTATGATTTTTTTGAAAATCAAACTGTTTTTTCTAAGTTTTTGCATATTATTATGAAAAATTCAATGCTGTGGCTAGAACTTAATATTCTGATTAGAAAGAACAATTTTGCATTCATTTTGTAATGACTTCAGCAATTCTTGCTGACAAAACATTTGCTGACAAAACTATTGTTCTTGCAGAAAAATTCTTCTGCTTTAACTGCACCAAAAACTTAGAAAGCTTTCAGCTGAATCAAAATAAATTGGTTCATAATCTTTTCGCTGTAAAACTGTATTAATCTCTCCAAAGTAGTAGAAGTATAGGTGTCCCCCACTACTGGGGACCTGAGGGACCCCGGACGGGACCGACAGATGCTCCCCTCTACCCCTCTTCGAAGAGAGAGGCAGAGGAGGAAAAAGAGACTTATGAGTTTAGAAGAAACTAAACTACTTTAATGAAATATTAAAAATAAAAAGAAATAATGAAAAATATATACAAAACTGTATCAAGCTCCTGAGATGACAATCACGTCACCGGCTGGCACTGGGGCAGTCCCAGGCTGGACTCAGTGACGGACGAAAACTGGATTCCGGATCTGTATTCAGGATGGGGATCACAGGCAGATGAACAGAGTCTTCCTCAGACGTCGGCCATTGAAGGAAGAGCCCGTGACCCTTTGATCCCTCATCTTTTATACTGAGCTTGAGGCAGATGGGATGGAATACCCTGTTGGTCAGTTTTGGCTCACCTGTCCTGTCCACTTCTCCCTGCAGGTGGGACCCCACTATGCTTTTCCGTGTCCAACCCTCCAATGGGCCAAATAACAAAGTTGGTTGGCCTTGGCTGTTATAGCAATAAGTATAAGCAGGAACCTCTCTGCACACCGTGCCTGGGCATCAACTATAAACAATTGGTCTTATCACTCTGAGAGAGTGAACACTGTCTGCGCAGTATGCTTTTAATTTCAGTAGTTAGAAGAGGCCCAGCTAAGAAGCAAAGTTACTGAACAAAATTGGTTCTGTTTTACCTCAAACCAGGACATCCCACCCCTTATTCCATACCATTTGCATCTTGCTCAGATTACCATTACTTTTATCTATCAAATTTACACACACATAGATAGATAGATAGATAGATAAATATAATATGGATACATGCAGGTCACATCTACGGTTTACGTTTATATACAAAAATTTAAGTCCATTTAGTTCATGATTGCAGGATCTCATCTCAGGGCAGGAAAGATGGTTTGTGCCCATGGGTAGCATGTTCATCTCGAAGAGCTTGCTGGACGCCACTTGGTGAAGCTAGCTCAGGTTTCATCACCACTTTATTATCCTGAAAAACACTAATTGAACACTTAGTATTATATAGTGATCAGCATCATACAGCTCAGGATTGAGTATTCTCACCAATGGTTAAATTCCCTTGGGGTACACATTGAACTTCTCCATCCTTCAGCATCACCCACCAAGTACATCCAGGTCCTTGAGCAAAAACAGTCCCACGAATGGGTTTGCTTTTGCCTGAAGCAGGGAAAACCCAAACAGTTTTCCCTAACAAATTCCTTTCATGCACCACAGGGACTTTATCCCCTTCTACAGTATGTAAAAGGTCTGATTGAGCAGGACCAGCTCGATTAATGGATCCCCTGGTGTTAACTAACCAGGTAGCTTGATCTAAATGCTTGTCCCAATTTTTAAAGGTTCCACCTCATAGCTTTTAGGGTGGTTTTTAACAGTCCATTTTATCGCTCAATCTTCCCAGAAGCTGGTGCATGATAGGGAATATGATATATCCATTCTATGCCATGTTCTTTTGCCCATTTACTTATAAGATTGTTTTTAAAATGAGTCCCATTGTCTGACTCAATTCTTTCTGGGGTGCCATGTCGCCACAAGACTTGCTTTTCAAGGCCCAGATGGTATTCCGGGCAGTGGCATGAGGTACGGCATAGGTTTCCAACCATCCGGTGCTTGCTTCCACCATTGTAAGCACATAGCGCTTACCCTGGCGAGTTTGAGAGAGCGTGATGTAATCAATTTGCCAGGCTTCCCCATACTTATGTTTCAGCCATCGTCCCCCATACCACAAAGGCTTTAACCGTTTAGCTTGCTTGATTTCGGCGCATGTTTCACAGTTGTGGATAACCTGTGCAATAGCGTCCATGGTTAAATCCACCCCTCAGTCACAGGCCCATTTATATGTTGCATCCCTTCCTTGATGACCTGAAGTGTCATGGGCCCACCGAGCTAAGAAAAGTTCACCTTTATGTTCCCAGTCCAAGTCTGTCTGGAAAATTTTAGCAGCCTGATCCGCTTGCTGATTGTTTTGATGTTCCTCAGTGGCCCAACTCATGGGTACGTGGGCATCTACGTGACGTACCTTTATGACTAGGTTTGCTAGCTGGTCAGCAATATCTTGCCACAGCTCAGCAGCCCAGATGGGTTAACCTCTGCACTGCCAGTTGCTCTGCTTCCACTGCTTTAACCACCCTCACAGAGCATTTGCCACCATCCATGAGTCAGTATAGAGATAGAGTATTGGCCACTTTTCTTGTTCAGCAACATCTAACGCCAGCTGGATGGCTTTTACCTCTGCAAATGGACTCGATTCACCTTGTCCTTCAGCAGCTTCTGCGACTCGTCGTGTAGGACTCCACACAGCAGCTTTCCACCTTCAATGTTTTCCTACAATATGACAAGACCCATCAGTAAACAAGGCATACTGTTTCTCATTATCTGAGAGTTCATTATATGGTGGAGCTTCCTCAGCACGTGTCACCACCTCCTCTGGTGGCATCCCAAAGTCTTTGCCTTCGGGCCAATTTGTGATCACTTCTATGATTCCTGGGCGATTTGGGTTTCCTATTCAAGCTCGCTGTGTGATTAAGGCAACCCACTTACTCCAGCTGGCATTGGTGGCATGATGAGTAGAAGGAACTTTACCCTTGCACGTCCAGCCCAGTACTGGTAATCGGGGCGCCAGGAGGAGCTGTGCCTCAGTACCAATTACTTCTGAAGCAGCTCTAACTCCTTCATGTGCTGCTGAGATTTCTTTCTCAGTTGGAGTATAGTTGGCCTCAGAGCCTTGATATCCCCGACTCCAGAACCCCAGGGGTCAACCTCGAGTCTCCCCTGGTGCTTTCTGCCAGAGACTCCAGGTAGGGCCATTGTCCCGGGCTGCGATGTAGAGCACATTTCTAATGTCCCGTCCAGTTCGGACTGGTCCAAGGGCTACTGCATGCACAATCTCTTGTTTAATTTGCTCAAAGGCTTGTCATTGCTCAGGGCCCCACATAAACTCATTTTTCTTTTGAGTCACTTCGTAGAGAGGTTTCACAATCTGGCTATAACCTGGAATGTGCATTCTCCGGAAACCCACAACACCTAAGAAGGCTTGTGTTTCCTTTTTGTTAGTAGGTGGGGAAAGAGATGTTATTTTGTTAATCATATCCATTGGGATCTGGCGACGGCCATCTTGCCACTTAATTCCCAAAAACTGGATTTCTTGTGCAGGTCCCTTGACCTTAACCTCTTTTAATGGCAAAATCTGCTTTCAGAAGAATCTTAATTATTTTCCTACCTTTGTGGAAAGGTGCTTCTGCTGAATTACCCCACACAATGATGTCATCGATGTATTGTAGGTGTTCTGGAGCTCCACCCTTCTCCAGTGTGGTCTGGATCAGTCCATGGCAAATGGTAGGGCTGTGTTTCCACCCCTGGGGCAGTCGGTTCCAGGTGTACTGGACACCCCTCCAGGTGAAAGCAAACTGTGGCCTGCACTCTGCTGCTAAAGGAATAGAGAAAAAGGCATTAGCAATGTCAATTGTAGCGTACCATTGGGCTGCCTTTGACTCCAGTTCATACTGAAGTTGTAGCATATCTGACACAGCAGCACTCAGTGGTGGTGTGGCTTCATTCAGGCCATGATAGTCTACTGTTAATCTCCAGTCCCCATCAGACTTTTGCACTGGCCATATAGGGCTGTTAAAGGGTGAGCGAGTTTTGCTGATCACTCCTTGGCTTTCTAGCCGGCGAATCAGGTTATGGATGGGAATCAGGGAGTCTCGGTTGGTGCGATACTGTCGTTGATGCACCGTGGCAGTAGCAATTGGCACCTGCTGATCTTCAACCCTCAGCAGTCCCACAACAGATGGGTCATCTGAAAGACCGGGTAAGGTAGACAGCTGTGTAACATCCTCAGTCTCTACAGCTGCTATACCAAAAGCCCATCGATACCCTTTTGGGTCTTTAAAATACCCTCTCTTGAGATAGTCTATGCCAAGGATGCATGGAGCATCTGGACCAGTAACAATGGGGTGTTTCTCCCATTTATTCCCAGTTAGGCTCACTTCAGCCTCTAATACAGTCAGTTCTTGAGATCCGCCTGTCACTCCAGAAATGGTGACAGTTTCTGCCCCTTTATGATTCGATGGCAATAGGGTACACTGTGCACCAGTGTCCACTAGGGCTTTATACTTTTGTGGCTCTAATGTGCCAGGCCATTGAATCCACACAGTCCAATAAATTTGGTTGTCCCTGTCCTCCTTCTGGCTGGAGGCAGGGCACCTCTAACATTGACCGTAGTACCTACGATTATCATATCGGTTGCTACCTGGTCCATAGGATCGCCTACCATAGGTTGGAGCAGCCTTCCTCCTGTAAGAATCTATTCTTCTATCTGCTTCATTTTGCAGCTCAAGCACCCATGCCTGTAGAGCTGAGGTAGGTTCTCCATCCCACTTCTTCATGTCTTCTCCATATTCACAGAGGCAAAACCACAGGATATCTCATATCGGGTTTGATTTGTCTTGAGTCAGAGGGTGTTTTTCCTCTTGAGTAGGAGGGCGTTTCTTCTTAGCAGCTGCAACATGAGTCTGTGCAGGGAAAGAATAGAGTTTTTCCTCCACCTTGGTTAGTTTATCAAACAGTTTATCAGTTTGCTCAACTATTTTCTGGGTCATTTGCTCTATTTTCTCAGTCATTTTCTCGGTGGTCACAGTCAGCTTTTCTATGGCTGCCACAGAAAAGGGACGAGAGAGACTGTCTTCATACTGTCGTACCTTATTAACCACTTTATTTACAGTTGATGTGTCAGTATCAGATCCTCCCCAGACCGTTGTTGACAATGTGTAGGAATATGTTGATGGCACACTTTGTACAAACTTTTTGAGCATAGATCGTTTTGCATGGCATTTCATCAGGGTCTACAATAACTTGCCCATCACTATAAATCACCTCTCGCACAGCCAATTCTCTCAGGTACTTAATACCTTTTTCCATGTTGGTCCATTTACTTGGACGGCATTCAATATCATCCTTAAAGGGATACCTGCGCTTTATGGCTGACACCAGTCGCCTCCAGAGACTGAGAGTGCTTGTCTTTCTCCCAATCTCTTTATCAATACCTCCATCCTTGGCCAGGTTTCCCAATTGCCTCCCTCTCCTCCTCTTGGCTGGAGGCAGGGCACCTCAGAAAGAATTGAGTCACACAATGGGACTCATTTTAAAAACAATTTTACAAGTAATTGGGCAAAAGAACATGGCATAGAATGGATATATCATATTCCCTATCATGCACCAGCTTCTGGGAAGATTGAGCAATACAATGGACTGTTAAAAACCACCCTAAAAGCTATAGGAGGAGGAACCTTTAAAAATTGGGACAAGCATTTAGATCAAGCTACCTGGTTAGTTAACCTGGTTCTGTTTTACCTCAAACCAGGACAATAGGATAGAAGAAAGATTCCAGAATTAAATTGTTATTGCTAATATTAATGATAAAGAAGAGTAGCTTTTACCCTGAAATGAGCCAACAGTGTGCCCCTGCCACAAAGAAGGCTAATGGTGTCCTGGGCTGGAGCGTTGCCAGCTGGTTAAGGAAGGTGATCCTTCCCCTCATCTTCCAGGTAAGGCCACATCTGGAGTACTGTGTCCAGTTCTGGTCTGTCAAGTACAAGAGAGAGATATAGACATGCTGGAGAGAGTCCAGTGAAGGGCCATGACAATTATGAAGGGACTGGAGCATCTCTCCAATGAGGAAAGGCTGAGAAAGCTGGGACTGGGAGAGCTCATCAATGTACGTAAATAACCTGAAAGAAGGCAGCAAAAAAGACATGGCCAGGCTTTTTCCAGTGGTGCCCCGTGACAGAACCAGAGGCAATGGGCACAAACAGAAACACAGAAGGTTACCTTTGAACATCAGGAAACACATTTTTACTGTGAGAGTGACCAAACACTGGCACAGGTTGCCCACAGAGGGGATGGAGTTTCCATCTTTTGAGATATTCAAAAGCCATCTGGACATGGTCCTGGGCAACTAGCTCTAGGTGGCCCTGCTTGAGCAGAGGGGTTGCACCAAATTACCTCCAGAGGTGCCTTCCAACCTCAACTGATTCGTGTGATCCTGGGAAATGTATTTTTTAACTCCTGTTTGAAAATTATATTGAAAGATTCTACAAATTGGAGGTGGCAATTCTTTATTGCCAACAGTAGTAGATGGTGGAGACTAAGAGGAAGAGTATAACTGGAATCATTCATGATAGGATTCAATTAAGATTTAGAAACTCACCTGAAATAGATGCACACTAAGAAAAATATATAACAAACCCTGAACTTCCTCTTGTGGAAAGATGAACTTAATGCTTCTCTGGAGCTCGGAGATGGAGAAAAACATGCTTTTTTCCTTACCGCATTATACAGTCTCTCACTTTTTTCCTATGCTGCGATGTTTATGGCTTTGAGACTTAAACCAGTTTCAAGTTTAAAGCAGGCCACCTGCTGACCCACAGCCTGGTTTCAGTACATTGTGCTGAAGTATGAAAACTGTTAGTAGTGTCAGAAAAATACTTTAGATTTAAATCTGTCAAGAGACAACTTTTGAACAACGTTTTATGAGACAGTCTTCCAGGAAATGTCTGAACAGAATAGAAATTTGGAGTTACATTAATAATAATACTTTATGGATCTTCCGAGGCTTTTACAGGTAGTTTTGTCTTGTGCCTTTACTTACGGAATTTGAATTTTGTATCTCTGGGAATGAAAAAGACCTGTCAGTAATGGCTTTGCATGACATGGAATAGATGAACCAATGCTTCATTTTTAGTCTGTTTCTACACAAGTGTGTATCCTACTACAAGAGTATTTTTGTTCTAAGCTACAGTTATATTTTTGACACATGTTGGTCTCACTAAATACTAAAAATGTTGCAAAGGCAGTTGGATACTTAACAACTAAGAAGGCCATACTAAAATTTCACCATGTTGACTCATATAGAATTGTTAGTATCTGAGAAGATCAATAATCATAATATAATCAAAAAAGAACATCCTTACATATTGTTTGGAACAAATATGCCAGGTGTAGTCATCCTGCTCAGTTTTTTATTTACTGAATATTTAAAAATATTTATTTCAGAGGATATATCAGAGGATAAGATGGTACTTTAAATGTAGTATAGTAATTTTGCTTGGTAGTACTGTAGATATGCAGACTTGTTCCCTAGTGTCTCTAGAAGATGTTTGGACAGTGTAATTTGCTTCCTAATATTTTTGATGCCTATGTACAGTTTAGAAAATGTTTTTAACTCATGAAAAATGTGTATCTTAACTGTTCCATTTTTAGGTCCCACGCTGTTGCATGCGTCAATCAGTTTATCATCAGCAGAACTCAGGCTCTTATGTTGCACATAGATTCTTTTATTGAGGTGGGTCTGCATTCTTCATTGGGGGTTAAATCAAATTACGTATCTGGTTTATCAAGAGATTTGAATTACATTTTACAACCACCTCTACCCCCAAACTCCCCATTTCTGCTTTCCTGTTCTTAGGTTCAGTCGCCATGGATTGAAGTTCATTCTGTATGCTTGTGCTCAGAGCTGATTAGTCTAAGGACTCTGCAAGCCCAAAACATAGTATTTTGAAAGATGCTTCCTCTTAATAAGTAGAGGAAACTCTTGTTGTATAAAAGTGTAAAAGTAATGGCAGCAGTCTGTCACCTACCTTTAATGGAAAGTGCAGTACAAGGATCATCATGTCACTGAGGCTGTCTGAGTCTCTCTGAATACTGCTACTTACTGAACATGGATTAGAAGGGTGGTATTTTGGGTTATCTAGAGTATTTGACTTGCTGCTGTTATGTACTGATGAAGTTTTCTGGCTTCACAACTTTGTTTATGTTTAGGAGGAAAAAAAAATCCAGAAAATACTGTTCTTGTGCCAGTGCTAATATTAGGCCGTGCTTTTGTTATGTGTGCATTACACATTGAGAGTCTGAAGGTTCATTTGCTGAACCATTATGTCTTTAAGAAATAAAATTGTATTCTGAGGTGTGGGGTGGGAGAGTACAGAAGTACATAATTACATACTTTAGTTTCCCAGTAATGTCAATTTAAATACAAGTTGAACTAGATGAACTGAGGCTGTTCAACTGATACTACTTTCCAACAGAATCTTTTTGCACTGGCTACTGATGAGGAGCCTGAAGTACGCAAAAACGTGTGCCGTGCTCTGGTAATGTTGCTGGAAGTTCGAATGGATCGCCTGCTTCCTCATATGATTAGTATAGTTGAGGTGAGTCTCATTTCCCAGATTGCATGCTGAAAAACCTGTTTACAGTTGCAGAAGTAATAACAAATTAAAAGCATTCATCAGAACAGGTGTGTTACTCCTGCACTTGCCTACTCTTCATTTTCCTTCAAGACTGAGATTGCAAAACTTTCTTCTTAGCTAATTGCGAACTTGACACTGTTTTTGACAGGCAATGCATATGGCAGTTGTTTATTCTTCATTAAGTTAATTGATCCTGAAATGGGTGGAATCAGCTTTATTGTGGAGCAGCCAGGTATTGCTTGACCACAGTTGAGATCATGTTAAAAGTCTAGTGCTAGTGCTGATAGTGCTACAGTTTACACATTGAAGCTGTCACTTTTTTTGGATGTGTTGACCATAACAAGGATAAGGAATGTTATGTTATGTAGCTGAGATGTTCTTCGAGCTATTAACAATGTTGCCTCCTTGCATTCAGTTGTAGTTAATGTCATTTGATAGTTCCTTTACCATTCTACATTAGAGCACCAGTCAGCTCTGTCTTTTTGTCTGCTCAACTGTTTGGGCTGTGAGTAATTTCCACATTTCTGGAAAATAGATGGCATTTACGTACGGTACTTGCCAAATGGAAATATAGCTAAAATCATAACATTTCTCATGCAGATTTCATGTGGACAAGTGGGTCATAACCCAGTGTCAAATTCCATAAAGACTATGTCCAGACATCACAAAGAAGGTGTTGGAGTTTTTTTTTGTTCCTGTACACAGGCATGAGAGGTGACCCTCAACAGCATTGGTGTGTTATCTCATCTTCCTACATGTTGTCTGGAATTCCATGACACCAGTCTTGGCAGACATGTTCTCATATAACATAGGACAAGCAAGGATTGTTGGTACTTGGTGGTGGGGTTTGTTTTGTTCGATTGGTGGGGATATTTTTTTCTTGAGACAGAATAAAGCTGTGGAGATTATATTGTCAAGAAGTGATAAATTCTCTGGCTCTTCACCCTCCTAATTTTAGTAAGGGACTTCTGGACTTTGTAGGCAGAAATGATGTCACCAACCACAAAAAGATACAAGATTGTATTCTCATTGTATATGGTATTTTGCTGTTGGGAAAACTATTACTAGGCTCCGTCTTTACAAAAGACAGTAGTAGTGATTTTCTGTTCTGTAACAGAAAGTTTAGGTCTTGGAGGTTTTTTTGAGACTACTGTTACTGATTTCCCCAGTTATGTATGCATCCTGGTACGTGCAAATGTAGCATCCCAGAACTGACTCTTGTTCAGCATTCAAATGAGTCAGGTTTTGCACCTTTGAGGTATTAATGCCTCCAAAGCTGAGTGCTGCAGCTGATGGCTGCTTCAGGTGAAGAGAGTCTTAAAAGAGAGAAACACATATCTACATGATGTTCTTTATGCTTATGGAGAATAACTTTTGCAGTAGTTAATATTAATGATCCAGTAGTGATTCTAAGAAGGCATAATGGAGGGCATAATGCTTTTGAAGCAGATTTAAACTTTCTTGCCAAATCCCTGGAGCATACAGGAATGGCTGAGTTTAGATTTCATTGGGTTTTTTGAGCACACACTTCCAGGTGAGCAGAAGCAGATGTTTTTGTCTTTTTTTTCATCTGAGGACTTGATAACTGGATATGTCAGAAGTAGACCAACGTAACATTTCAATTATTAGATTGTATTTGTATGCTCACAGAGCATATTTATGCAAAGACATGGCTCCTAAGATCCTGACTTTTGCATCCTGTTGCTTTCTTCAGATAGACACGTCTTTTACTGCTCAAAGGATGTGTTCTTAACACTTTGTGTATCGCACTATTCTTTTCTTGATGGTTTGACTTAACAAGACTAACACAACATTATTTACATTACAGAGCACACAAAACTGTACTGAAAAATCTTCCTATGCTATTTTGTAATTTATTGTGACAAAGCAACTATCTGCATTGCCTAAAGTCAATAGAATTTTATAGCTCATCATTAAAAGTACTTATAAAAATCTGGCATGATAATATTAAAAAAGAAAAAAAAAAAAGACGACTTCAAATACCCTTTCCACATTTTGCTTTGTTATTAGGATCACTGTTGTTGCTATGATTTCCAGGCTGTATATATGGCTGTCTTATACCATGAGTGGAAGTAGCCTTTTCAATCTACTACTATCTAACTCCGTGGAGCATATAGTATAATACTTAAAATAAATACTTGAAGAGGAAATGAGTGTGAGGGGCATCTTCAAACAGATTACTCTTTGTGATTCTGTTTTTGTCTTCCTGACAAATAACACATCCACAACAAAATAGTGGCTTTTCAAGCCCTCTGGGGAAAAATGCCTAATCTCTTATGTTAAGGTGCATTAAGGAAGCTTTGCTTGCAGTGAGTAGGACATTTTTCGACTTTTCCAATCTGCAATCTGTTGACGGTTTGGAATATTGCAGTATTTCTGTTACTGCAAGTTCTAAATCTCAATAATGAACCATTAGGAAAAGCTTGCAAGTTAGTGCAATTCTGTAGGAAGGGGTGCCATTCATGGCAAGTCTTGCATCCCTGAAATGCATAAGGATAATAAAGTTTCCTCCATTCTATTTAATTTTGAGAATAAAATGGTATTCCAAAGCAACTGAAGAGGGATTTCTCTTGTTCTAAATCCATGTATCAGGAAAGGTAGCTGCATGGACTTGCATGAGATTTTCTAAATTGGATGGAAGAACAAACTTTTTCAGAAATAAGGGCTGGCATGGAAGAATGCAGAAATTAGTATTTTGGAAGTTGCAAGAGTCTTCCCTAAATTGTTTGGCAGTTGTGTATAAGAAACTGATGTAGCAATAGTCTACTTAGGCTATTTGTTTATGCAGGTATTTGATTTTTTTTGGTTGAAGGAGGATTACATTTCAGTAGCAAGCTTAAAGATTTGATACTGAATCTCTGAATTACCATTCATGCGAGAAAAATGTGAGACTTTTTTTTCCCCCTGTTATGGGTTCTACTTAATTACATCCTGTCAGATAATCAAGATTTGGAAGGGAAGCTTTTTTATGGTACTGGAAACAAAAAGTATTTCCATCTTATTAATGGTATAGTTGTAACTTTTTATTCAAAAGTGCAAAGGGAGAATAAAAGATAAAAAAAAATCTATTCCCAGGAAAATTCTGTTTATTGTCTTTAGTCTCTGCAGTTTCTTGGTGTCTGAATCATGTAGCATTAAGAAATCTTGTAGCTTATTCTCACCATAGCCTTAAGTTGTCTCTTATGTCTATTTCTTCCCCTTGCCCCAAAGAAACAAAATTGCTATGGTAGCACAGTCTGGTTTTGCTAACACACTTTGCAATGTCAGTAGCTTCTTCTGGACACTTAAAACTTTTATCTTATACAAGTAATTTATCTTTAAATTGTGTAGTACATGCTTCAAAGGACCCAGGACCAAGATGAAAATGTGGCTTTGGAGGCTTGTGAGTTTTGGCTGACTTTGGCTGAACAGCCGATTTGTAAAGATGTATTATGCCGGCATCTTACTAAGTAAGTATTAAGAATTACAACTCCTATTTATTTTGAAACAGCCATCTTTATACTTCAGTTGACTTGATCCTGGTTACTCTTATAGAGACTGTATCTAGCTTGCAGTATGCTTAGAAGAATTTTCCTTTAGTTAGTTCTTGTACATAGTAAAAACGGCTTTAGCACAGAGTTCATTGAAAGGAATTCTGAGGATTTCAGACCCAGTGACCTCTAGAAGCAACCTAGACTGTGTCACTCTGGTGCTTTACCTCAAGCTTAATAGGCTGTTAAGCTTCACATGGATGTAAAGATGTGCTAACATGCACTTAAGCTCAAACAAACATTTCCACATGATATTAGCTGTAATATCTGGTGTACCATGAACGTGTTGTCTTGACTACTGCTGATGCAGGCATCTCTGTGCAATGCTTCTATGTGCATAGTCCTGCAAAGGGTTCCCCATTTACAAAGAATGTAACAAAACAGCACGGCATCACTTGGATTTAGGAGTCAATTTTATAATCAATTGCTATTGCCATTTAGACTTGAAGAAAGCATGTACAATGTGTTCCTTCATACTTCTGCAGCCTGATAGTAGTTTAAGTTTCAAAAATTATTTTTTGTAATTTTCAAAAATTATCCTATGCCTCAAAATGTATGGGAATAAATATTGGTGTTTGAGACATAAACATCTGCATGTCTGCAACAATGCTTGTAAATTTTTTCCAGATTAATCCGAAGATTTTGCAATAGGAAATGAATTCTTCAGTGTTACCAGTAAATGGATGCTCTTCATTTTTACATATATATGGAAGGTTTTTGAAATTCTAGGGCAATTCTTTCAGGATCTTGAGTGGAAGAACAGAATCACAGACAGAAGAGACATTCTTCTCAGCAGTATAAATGTGAAGCAATTTTAAAAAAAATGAGCAAAATTTCAGTTTTCATAAGGAATTAGGAAGTAGAGAATTGAGATTAGAACACCTACTGTAGCAGTGGAGGAATAGGAGTTGAAAACAGGAGAACCGATGTTACGAGAAATAATTTTTAAGTTTTAAAGTGGTTTTACTTAATTCCTACTCTTGTAGCTCAAAAGGCAAACTACAATAGCAAAATTATTGAGTCTACCCTCCCCATTCCCAACATGCATCATGTTTATACTGAGAATTTTAATAACTACTAGTATTAAACCTCTTTTGGCCTATGTGAACATTGACACTGCATCAGTGTCTTTTTTTAAAAGGAAAGTGCTTTTAAATGTCTAGAAAAACACATAAATAAGATTAACATTACATTTTTCATGATCTTTCAATGTCATGTTTGTTGAAAGAAACTGATTTGATGGCGAGTCCTGTTTGGAGAACTGTATAGTTTTTTCAATATTTGGTTATAATCTTAAAATATTTTCTATTAAGTTGAAAGTGGGACAAGATATTCTAAAAACCTGTTCATGTGATATCTAACATCTTGTTCCATTTTGCTGCTGTAGGCTTTCTTATAAAATACATAGTTCATGCATACTTCGTGAAGTATGCTGCAGAAATGTCAATGAATTGGTGATAACGAGTATTAATATATAATATGTATTAATAATATATATAATGTGTTTAAATATATATAATGTGTATTAATATATTAATATATAGAATATATTAATATAGGATATATATAATGTGGTTTTATGTGAAGTATTTGACTTTTTTACCTTGGTACTTTTTTTAGCTATACATCTGTACAATTGGAGTCCCATAGTCATAACCAGTTTAATAACTAAATAAATCCTAATACAGATTATTCAAGATGTCTGCAATTTTGGGGACTTGCCTTATTGAGGTAATCATGAAAGGATAGGAGGGCTTAATGTAGTTAGGCTCCTGTCATTAAGAGTAGCGAGGTAGAGTCTTCAGCCACAAGTAAATAAAGTGACAACTACTATTGGTGAGAGCAAACTTGTTTATCATGTGTTTTACGGGAGTTTGAATTTTAACTGAAAACCTTCAGACTTAATTTCTGAAAGGTGCTTCAGAATAAATTCATCATATGGGACAACAGCTGTTTTTTAAAGTTTAAAATTCAGTTGTGCCATATGGCTACTTCCAGTTAAAAGTTTGTAATTTGAAATTTACACTTTTTCAGATTACAAAGTATTGACGAACCTTATGAACTTAGGTACTAGCTTTTGTTATCAGGCAAAGGGTTCTTTTTCTTTTGGGTTTGGGGGGGTGGGGTCTACAACTGAAATGATGGCCCAGATAACTGAAAACTGGCTTGTCTTTTTTTGTGTGTGTGTTATTTTGACATGTATCAATATTTCTTTGTAGGCTGATACCTGTGCTGGTAAATGGTATGAAATACTCAGAGATCGATATTATTCTGTTGAAGGTGAGCATCAATTTGTTTTAGTCTGTAAGAATATCTGGTTAATTTCTGACCTGTAAATCAGAATGATTCAGATCAAGATGGTGTGCTGTTCCAAATACTAAATGTGACTGCTGCCGTGTTTGTTGGAAAATGGTGTGCAGGCTTTCCTGCTTTGCCCCTGTTCCCTCCCACCCAACTTAGGCACAGCTGGGATACTATTACCCATGAACTACTGCAACAATTTAGCCTAAAAAAAATGTTCTGAACTAGTTATAATGCCTTCTAGATTGAATACACGGCTTTTTCCATCACTGCACTTCAGAATATGTCTGTGTACCAGAATTTCTCTGTCACTTCTTTCTGTTTCATGCCCATTAAGAGTAATTTCTTAACGAGAAGGATACTTTGTGCGTGAGCTTACCTCTCTTGCTTCTGTCTTTCTGTCATTTTTCTGGTAAATGCAGTAGCAAAATGCAGAAGCAATAGCATTTTTATTAGGTGGGCAGCACAAGTAGGATGTGAATCTTTTATCTGCTTATAAAACCTGGAACTAAAACTATGTTCTTAACTTCCTTGAGCAATATAATTGGACTAGTTTATCTGATAAAACGTTTTGATGACAGGGGGATGTTGAAGAAGATGAAGCTATTCCAGATAGTGAACAGGACATAAGACCTCGTTTTCATCGTTCACGGACAGTGGCTCAGCAACACGAAGAAGATGGTATTGAAGATGATGATGATGATGATGATGAACTTGATGATGATGATACTATTTCTGACTGGAATTTAAGTATGTCAAAGTAACATATAAAATGTTTTAAAATAGGCTTTGCTTTTGAATACAAAAAGAACTATGCACTGACATAATTGGTAGATGGGGTGATGGGGGGACTTTTTCAGATGATGCTTTGAGTATATAAGTGTATTGGCAAAAACTAGTCATCTGTAAGCTTATTTCTTATTTTGAATATGGCAGATTGAGCTACAAACATTAACTGGATGCAATTCAACAGAACTTTTGGACTTAGAATTTTAATTCTACAAGATAATAAAAATCACCTGTTTAACTCTAGTTTAAAAAAAAAACAAGCTCTTCCACATTGATAGCTGAAGGAACCTTAATAATGCTTTCTTTTGCTTCAATCTTCCCTCTAAAATTGGTTTGTGTGTTTTGTTTTGGTTGGAGTTTTTTTCCATGTGAATATGGTACTACTCACGGCCATTACCGATAGTTCTTTTCTATGTGAGGAATTTGCTTCTGACCAGTTATTTATGAAAAGAGGAGATAGCTGTGAGAAAACCACAGTTCTGATGGCCTGTGTATGAGTCATAGGACCTTTAGGCTATGTGGTAAGGAAATAAAACACCACAAACTGATTTTTAAGCTCAGTGATAGAAAATAGCTAGTGAAATTGTGATAAATCTGACTTAAATATACTTTGCAAGCAGTGTCATTGTGGAATAATGTTTTGAGATTAGGACACATCCACATAAATATATTTTTTTTTACAATGCCTCAAGTTTTCACAAAAGGTCAATGTACCCTGAAGTCAAACAATTTTGAGACATATCTGATTTTTAAATAATAATAATTGTTGTTGTTATTATTATTGAAGAAAATATGAGTGCAAATATGCTTGTTTCCATAAAGCCTCTTTTTTAAAAAAGTATAGTTTTAGATTCATAATGCTATTCTTGTCACTGCTGTGTGTGGAGATTGCTGAATTAAATATATATTTTCTGAAAAAGATCGCTGAAATGGTAGTGGGTCCCCTGCGGTTTACAGTTTTGATTAAGACGGTGTGGAAGATAAAGTTGTCCAGGAATGGTGGCCAGAAAGAGAAAGAGCAGAGCAGTTAAGAAATCTGTATTGACAAAAGTTATGTGAACTTGAGAGAATTTGGATTATCTGAAAATCAGAACTGTTTGCCCTATTTCTTATCTAGTGCTCTATATTTGACTTGCAATTTGAACAGAGAGGAAGCATCAGCACAGCCTGACAGTTAGCAGCATTGCTTACTAATGAGACCAGTTAGACCATTTTGATGGATTAAAAAGGAACTGAGATCATAATAAGCAAAAAGTGCAATATAAATTCTGTAATATGAGCATCCTTTATAAAACAATCGTAGCATTCTTTTTTCTGGACATGACAAAACCACAGCAGAAAAACAGAATAAGGATTACTAAGTCATGTTTTGAAGTTGTTCCTGATTTTTCTTTTATGAGCTTTTGTTTGCTAAAAACATGGGATTAAAACTTTCAAACAAATTTTGAAGTGGTGTTCTTCATATCAGAATAGGAGTAAGGTACAAAAGCTCAGAGCAGAGGCCAGCAAATTCCTTTTAGTCTCTAGAGTTGGCTGATTTTGTCTTTTATTACTTAGAGACATGGATAACGTTTGACTATTTTCTTTCCAGTCAAATGCTAGTATTTTCAGGCAATTTCTCCTTTCTTCTTAGTTCATCTAATATGTTATATTCATGTCACAGACCTTCCCTCTTGCTTAGTGTTACGCTAACCTGAAATCGTGTAGTGTGTATAAAGTTGCAATTTAATGGTGTGGTTCCTGTCAGTGAGTGTTTTAATATCCCCAACGTATAAATCCTTCTAGTGGCTATTTAAGTGCTGCAAAACTGGCTTTCTAAGAGCTGTGGCTTTGCACCAGAGTACAGTGGATAACTGTATTGTAATGAAATTGAAGTATCTTTCCTCCTAATGCCCTGAGACTCCGCTGGCAGCTCAAAATTAAAATGAGGATTATATTGCCTAACTGCAACTACTTATATAATAAGCAGAGATTAACACTGTTAATTCCCCTCAGGGAAATGTTCTGCTGCTGCTCTAGATGTCCTAGCCAATGTATTTCGTGATGAACTTCTGCCACACATCTTGCCCCTTTTGAAGGAATTGCTCTTCCATCCCGAATGGGTAGTCAAAGAATCTGGTATCCTTGTTCTTGGAGCAATTGCTGAAGGTAAGGCAATGGTCCATATCATGTTGCTGAATTTTTGATTGGTTCTAAAGCAGCTCTGTGATTCCTTCCAGGTGAATTTACTTACGCAAACAAGTATATGTCCTTAGCTGTTCTGGCTTCATTCATTAATCTCTACATCTACTAATTGGTGACTGCTGTTACTTAATTTTTAGTTTTCAAATCTATGCATGTTTGGAGACTAAATAGCTTAGATAATTTCTTTCTCCCTTTCTTCACTCTGCAGCATGTATTTATTGGTCTCTTATGAAATACTACCTTGATTTCAAGAGGAATATTTAATAAATTTGAGCCTTACATTTCATTCAAGTGTTTTCAGAAATGGAGAAGACCACTCCTGTTGACTTCAGTGCCCTGAGCTGCTTTTTGTGGATGGTTCTCCAATTTAAATATGACAACTTCCATTCCGCTGTACTTACAGTCTTGCTTGGCTTCTTGCCTGCATTTCCAGCATCTCTGTCCCTTTTGTAAGCTGAAGGAGTACATTTGAGTCCATGCGTGCATTATCTTTCTTTTCCCACAGTGCCTAGTGAACATACTTTTTTCTTTGTTGCTAAAAAACATTTTTGTTGCTTCGATTTCAAGTCAAGCAAGGTAAAAGTACGTCTGGCAAATCTTGGTGTGTTACTGCCCTTACTGACTTGAAGCATGTAGCTTTTTTGCTGGTTAGTATTTGTATGGTATTAGGAAAAACTAGAAGAAATTTAAATTTCTTAAGGAATCCTTTTAAATGATGTGACGATTTGTTGTCAAGCTCAAGTCTTTCTTTATTTCTTTACTTGTTGTCTTGGTTACTCTGAGCAGACTGACATATGACCTCCAAGCTTTATAAGCTCATTTTATTTGGATGTACTTGCCATACTCCATTTGTTAAAGCAGAATTCCTGGAGATGGGGGAGCACTGAAGTAGAAATGTAGTTGAAATGAATGTAAGTTTAATTGGGGATTTTAATTATTGTCATGTAAGGTTTTGTCGTGGCTTAGGCCAAATCCACCACTGGGGACCCGAGGGACCCCAGAGGGAACCGACAGATGCTCCCCTCTACCCCTCTTCGAAGAGAGAGGCAGAGGAGGAAAAAGAGACTTATGAGTATAGAAGAAACTAAACTACTTTAATGCAATATTAATAATAAAATAAAAAGAAATAATGAAAAATATATACAAAACTGTATCAAGCTCCCGAGATGACAATCACATCACCGGCTGGCACTGGGGCAGTCCCAGGCTGGACTCAGTGATGGACGGGAACTGGATTCTGGATCTGTATTCAGGATGGGGATCACAGGCAGACAAACACAGTCCTCCTCAGATGTCGGCCATTGAAGGAAGAGCGAGTGACCCTTTGATCCCTCATCTTTTATACTGAGCATGTGGAAGATGGGATGGAATACCCTGTTGGTCAGTTTTGGGTCACCTGTCCTGTCCGCTCCTCCCCGCAGGTGGGACCCCACTATGTTTTTCCACTTCTGACCCTCCAACGGGGCAAATAACAAAGTTGGTTGGCCTTGGCTGTTATGGCAATAAGTATAAGCAGGAGCCTCTCTGCATACCATTCCTTGGCATCAGCTATAAACAATTGGCCTTATCACTCTGAGAGCGAATATTGTCTGCACAATATGCTGTTAATTTCAGTAGTTAGAAGAGGCCCAGCTAAGAAGCAAAGTTACTGAACAAAATTGGTTCTGTTTTACCTCAAACCAGGACAGGTTTCTTTTTAGGACTTAATATAAATTAGGTAGACTTGCTTTGGTTTTTGTTAAAATGTATTCCTATGTGATAGAGAATGAAAAGATGTCCCTTCTAGGAAACAGAAAACAATGGAACTTTTTGTTAATTCTGGTACTGCAATATCTATATATATTTTTCCTTCTAGGCTGCATGCAGGGTATGATTCCATATCTTCCTGAGCTGATCCCTCACCTTATTCAGTGCCTCTCTGACAAAAAGGCTCTTGTGCGCTCCATTACATGCTGGACTCTTAGTCGCTATGCACACTGGGTAGTTAGTCAACCCCCAGACACATACTTGAAGCCATTAATGACTGAGTTGCTAAAGCGTATCCTGGATAGCAACAAGAGAGTACAAGAAGCTGCCTGCAGGTAAGCCAAAGCTTAAGCAAAAGCAGTATCTGCGACAATGCTTTTTCATGGGAAACTATTTTAATGCTTTTATCAATGAATGTATAACTCAATTTCTAGCTTTTCATGTATTTCTTTCTCTTGTAAATTGGAGAAGATGCCGCTGCTTCTGTGGTAGTCACAAATTACTCCAAGTTGTAATAACCTGAAAAAACTTAATTTGTTTTTTGGTTTGTTTTTTTTTTTTTAATATGCCTATGAACAAGATCAATACTGGTTGCAATGGAGAATTCTCCTATCGTTGCATCACTGATGTTGTTTATATGTAGCTTATTATTACCAAAACATTTTGGTTATGATTATTTCAAGGGATATTCTCTTCTTCTTGAAGGGAGATCCTGGGAGATAAGATTCCCTTCTCCCCCTTGTCTGCTGATGTTTTCTTAAAAAAAAATAAATAAATTAATGGCCCCATTAATGGACACACCAATAACAGAATGGGAATGAGTGCACCTCTTGTGCAAGAAACTCATCGAATGAAGCTTTTATATGTCAGTTTGTGTGGGGCAGGAGTGTACACAGCAGACTGCCAAGTAGGTTTCTTCATAGAGCAGAATTAGATCTGCATCTGATTGTATTCTTAACAGTCGAAACATGCAATAATAATAGTATTATTGTTACTGTTATTATAATTACACCCCTACCCCCAAATATTATTAGTGCCTAAGGACAAGGCTGAGACCAGAGTTCTTGTGCTAAGCTTTGCACAAAAGGAGTAGATGTATCACTGCCTGACAACAGATACAATGAATGTAATGACATGTACTTAGTAAGATTTGAGTATTAACCACTGTTTCCTTTTTGTCTCTTTTCAAACACTGGGCTACCAAATTTGTTGGGCTTTAATGTCTGCTCTGTTCTGTCTTTACAAAGTGATAGTCTTCTTTTCCTTCCTGAATGAGCAGGAAAATGGTGATAAAAGACTACTTGCTTCATGTATTTTCAGATCCAAGGAATCGGATTACGTACAGATTCTGTTTAAAAAAAAAAAACAAACACAAAAAAGACCCCAACAAAACAAACAGAACAACAACAAACAAAACCCTCCATGCTCTGTTCATAGTTTTCTTGTCCAAAACATGGTTGAAATGTGCACATGTAGTTGAACACAGCTGTGTTGCAGTTGTTAAATAACCTCATGTAGTGCTTATGAAAGGAGTGCAATGGGCAGTGGAAACTGTTAAAGTAATAAGAAAGAGATAAAATAGAAATTAAAAATAACACACACCTGATTTTTTTTCTATTTGTTCAATATCAGATTATTAGAGTGTTTTGAAATGCTTTCTTTAGAGCAGAGATTCATTAAAATTACTTTTGCAGCTAAAAAATAAACTATCCGGAAAAGTCCACTTTAAGGAAAATGTAGAGCTGTTTCAAGTCAAAACATACTTACTAGCTTTCCAAATTGCAAGAAAATACAATGATCCTTCTTGAGGAGGAGCAAAAAGCTGCATCCCTATAGTGAGAAGTTGCACAGATAGCTAATGTCTACAAAATTGAAAATTGGTCATAGGATACTGTATGTTTTCATCACTAATTTCTGTATCATAGCAGATGTCTAATATTCGTTTCTGTACTATTGAGAAACTGCTCCTTTAGTTGGTGACACCCGAAAATGTATTTTACTGAAACATGTTTTCCTGCTCATGTGGTATGACTTTCTGAAAGAATGCTTCATAATAATATAATAGAATAATAAGTAAAACAAGAATGCTAGCAACTTAGTGTTCACAGTTGCATTGTGTTAAGAAAAAGGCATTTCTGTATAGTGTAGCACACTAGTAGGGGTTTGTTCACCTCATGCAGTGATGCATGCATTTTTAGTGCAGGGACAGGCTAATAATAATCTTGTTGACACAAGCTAGGCCAGTAAATCTTCAATAGCTCATAATTGTTTCCGTAGTGTTTCCCTGAAGCAGCATATCTGGTTTGTGGTGTGTGTGTGTCTGTGTTTGATTTGGGTGGGGTTTTTTAATGCTGTTGTTCACAAACACTTGACAGACAACCTGAAAAGTTTCCATGATGCCATGATGTGTGCTTTGACCAAGGCTGGCTGAAGTTCTTCATCCCCTATCTTTGCTTTCAGTTTTCCATGTCTTTCTGTATGTGGTTTTCTATGTAGTGAAATGTTGAGAGTACAGGCTGATGTTGGCATCTGGCACAATAGTACCAGGGCTTCTAGGTGCAGCTACAGCATACATTAAAGACAGAGGGCCATTTTTAACTTAAGTAAACAGCTTTTGTTATGGTTCTTACTATTTCAGTCATTATATTTTAACCTGTGTACAGTAATGCTTTTCTTGGTGGGGGCTTCCTGCGTATACATCACAGGTTTTATGGCAATATTTTTAAATTTTGTTCATCACAATGTAAGATGTGAATCCTTACGTGTTCAGTCAAAATAGATCAAAGTTATCTCAGTAATACCATTTTGAAAACATCTCAGATGAATTTGAGGACTAAATACAGTTTTATGTTTAAACAGAACTGGGTAGTGTGGGGCTTTTGGGGGTCATCTTGTTTTTTCCAGGATACTAACTGATGTGGTTTTTTGTCCTTCAGTGCCTTTGCTACTCTAGAAGAGGAGGCTTGTACAGAGCTTGTTCCTTACCTTGCATATATACTTGACACTTTGGTCTTCGCATTTAGTAAATACCAGCATAAAAACCTGCTCATTCTTTATGATGCTATAGGAACTCTAGCAGATTCTGTAGGACATCATCTAAATAAACCAGTGAGTATACTTTATGTTCCGTAGAGGCATTCATAATAACTGAAAAACTGGTTCAGTGTTTTTTGTAGTATACCTTACATGTTGTAAAACAGAAATGCTGATGTTTCTGTGCAGGTTTCGATAATACTAAATATTTACAGGTAAAATACATAAACTGTATGTAATTTTCCCACTATGCAAATATTCACCATTTTGAATAAACAATTGTGTGTGTGATGGCTTATGAAATGTGCTTCTCATGATGATTTTTTTTCTCATGCTCAGAAGTTGTCATCTCAGAGGAGATACATGTATCAATTTAGATATTAAATGGGACTTTAGAGAAATTGGTGGAATGTGTGTATTAAATTCTAATGACCGTGGGGGTTTTTTGTAACCACTTTAAGTATAGCTAGGCTGCTCTGTGTGTCTCTTTCCAGTGTATTGGAGCACACCATCACTAAAAATTGCTTTATCAGAGAGTGAGACAGGCATTCATTTTATATATAAAAACACAGAATCCTTTGGACAAAGCACAGATAATACACAGGCAAATATACTATTTTTTTTTCTAGTGTACATCTATTAATAATAGAATACGCATACATGTCACATGTGTGCATCTTCTTATGATGGCTATTTAAATTTGTTTTATTTCTAGATAGTGCTTCAAATTACATAGACACACTAGAATGAAACAATTTGAGTTTTTTCCATGGCATTTTACTTGCCATCGGAGACCTCACACCATCAAAGGACCTCTTTTTCAGTCTCTCTGGCCCTGGCCACCTTGACATTTGACAGTACTAGAAGGGAGCTAAATGGGAGATCCTGGTGATGGTGGGACTTTCTTCAGTCACTTAGAATTTTGTATCTTTGGACGTAGCATTAGCTGGCAGCATCTGTTGGCTCTTTAGAGACCTTCTGGGAGCAACAGCACTATAGGGATGCCTTGCTCAATGTCCTTGTGATTGTGGCTGTGCAGTGGCAGGGAAGATGCAATGGCTATATCCAGATGGGGTAAGTGCATGCTTCTGGAGGGATAGGAAAATACTTTATTCATGGATGGTCAGTTGCTTTAGGAAGAAGTTTCAGGAACTTGAGGGGATAGGGTTGGCGTCAGGGCACGGGAGATGGTTGAGAAAAGCAGATGGCAGATGTACATTCAGGTTGTGTTGCTAGTAAAAACATTTTCCATAGGCCCTGAGGTAATTACGTAGATTTGTGATAATCCAGGCAGCTAGACTGAAACAAAACATGAAGGAAAAGATTCACTCTGCAAAGGTACTTAATGCACTTCAGCAAAAAATCTTAAGACAAAAATTGTAAATTCTAGTATTAAACTACTTTTATGTGCTGCAACAATGATTGAATTACAGTACATCAGGGTGGTGTTTTTTTTGAAAAAGTAGAATGTTTATCAATTCTTAATACATCAGTTTTCTAGCTTTGAAATAAAATAGTACATAGTGAAGTGTTTCAGCAGCTGATGGATTTTCATCCTAAACAGGAATATATTCAGATGCTAATGCCTCCATTAATCCAGAAGTGGAACATGTTGAAGGATGAAGATAAAGATCTCTTCCCTTTATTAGAGGTAAATGTTAAAATTTCAATATTTGTTACCAACTTATTTTAGGAATTACACTTTCTACTAAAGTTGTTCCTACAAGGACGTATGACTATAAAAGCTGACAGTGTTAGGTATTTCCCATTATGGAGAAATTATTCTGACTGTAGTGAGAAAATATTGAGACTGAGGAAATGTCATCAGGTTTAGCAGAAATCCTTTAGATTTTTTTTTTAATGCTATTCTTGACTGGTTTTTCTTTCATGGGATTCTTTTAGGAAAAAAAAAAAATGTTCCATCCTCCTTTTTTTCTTGTCTTCTCTCTCCTTGCTTTCCCTTCATCTCTGTTGTCAGACAAGCTGAAGGTATGAACTAGACTATGTAGCCTATTCTCTGTACTTTCTGACTATGAAGCAGGAAAGCATCTCTAGAAAAATTAGTTTAATAACTCTTAGGTAATGTTAGGGTTTGTACATAGTCAACATACTGAAGCTTAGTGTAAGTGCCGGCTGAATTATCATAACTGGTTTTGTATGCACTTTCTTGGCAACCTCTAAGAAGATGCTGCCGCTGAAAAATTTTCTCAACTGGCATGAGTAAGAGACAGTAACAACTTGCTGATAGGTGTCTTGGTTCAGCTAAGGGTTCTGCCTTTCTAGGTTGTGTTTACTTAATCATGTGGGTACACCTTAAATTGCTAATATCTTTTAATTTACCTCTCCCAAGTAAAAGGCACTTCAGGGATCTGAGGAAAGGTGGTGACTGTTTTCTCTCTCTTTTTTTTGTTAATTCCAGTGCCTGTCGTCAGTTGCTACTGCCTTGCAATCTGGCTTTCTTCCATACTGTGAACCTGTGTACCAGCGTTGTGTAAATCTGGTGCAGAAGACCCTTGCACAAGCCATGGTATTTTTCTATTGCTATTCCAATGTTTTCAGAATATCTCCTTAAACCAATGTATTAACTGTGCAAAGTTACAGGTTTGCCAGGAGATTTAGAGTATAACCGTTGAATATCTAAATGAAGCTGCAGTTCTGAAACTTTTTTTAATGCATACCCCTAAGAAAATCTAATACTCATTTTGAAAATGTGCATTTGTTGCAGTTGCATAATGCTCAGCCAGACCAATATGAGGCTCCAGATAAAGATTTCATGATTGTGGCTCTTGATTTACTCAGTGGTTTAGCTGAAGGACTTGGAGGCAACATTGAACAGCTAGTGGCTCGCAGCAATATCCTGACACTAATGTACCAATGCATGCAGGTGAGATGAGTAACCTGTTTAAGTCAAAGTTTTTCTTTCCTAAGAAAATTGGAAACACTTCTAGAATTGTCACTTTTTTTCTTCCTCTCTTTAGGATAAAATGCCTGAGGTACGGCAGAGTTCTTTTGCATTGTTAGGTGATCTGACAAAGGCGTGTTTTCAGCATGTTAAGCCTTGCATCGGTATGTTTCTTTTACATATTAAACAATTAACTTGTTTTACTAACTGGTAAGAGGCTGGTTTGGCCATTGTTAAGCTATCCCTGTGGGTTGCCTTTTCATGGTGGTATAAATTTTCATTTTCCTTTATAAGCAAGGGTCTATAGTCTTTTCTCCTTCTAATCATGTGTTTAAAAGACATGTTCTTATTTTTGTCCTTGATTTTTATGATGTAAAAGGGTACCTATTGTGCTGGAATACAGCAAAACAGGTGTACTTGGACTTCAATTAGAATAGTTGCTTGCTTTGGTAAATTCTTGAATTTATAGCTTTTTTTGTTCTACAAGAATCTATTGTTACATAAAATTTGATAGATATATCTTTCAGAAAACTTGGGTAGAGGATAGGTTTGGGGTTGGGTTTTTGCTTTGTTTTTAATTTCAGTAGGGAAGTAGCATAAGTTATACACTGATATTTGCTGTCTCTTCCCACAGACCCCGCTGATAGTCTTGACATACACTCAGCTTGCCAAATGAATGCTTGGATAAGCTTGGAATTTAAAATTTATTTGGCAGATGTTATAATCTATCTTTGTGACTGATGTTTTTCTTAAAATTTAATCAACAATGATTGCCTTCTAGGCTTCTTTTGTTTTTTAGCATAGCTGAATACATAGCTATCCAGGTGATTTGAGGGTTGTTCTACTATATTATAAAACTACAAGTACTTGTAGCTGCATTTTTTTTCTTCTCCCCTCTTCCCCGTGCCCCAGTGAGGGAAGGGGAGAAAAAATGGTTTCTAGAGCTACATAAAGATAAAGCCTATTAGAAACATTTTAAAACCATAATTTGAAAAGATTTGCATTGATCTGCTTAGGTTCTAAAATCCAGGTTAATCTGATATACAGCAGAAATATAGCTCTTGTTAATTCATGTGTAACACTTTCCAAGCATTTAAATAGGCTGACATGATTTTTTAAAAAAACTTCTTTTTTTTTCCCCTGTGATTTTACAGTAATGGGACAAAATGGTTGTATTGTGTGATGAGACTTTAAAATGTTGTTCTTTCTAGCTGATTTCATGCCAATTTTGGGAACCAACCTAAACCCCGAATTCATTTCTGTGTGTAACAATGCCACCTGGGCAATTGGAGAAATCTCCATCCAGATGGGTAAGATTTATTTTTTTTCTTTGAATCTCTGCATGTTTAGCATGGTTTATTTGGGTGTCTTGTGGTTATTTTAGTGATACTTTCATTTTAAAATTTAAATTAAATTTGAGATTCTTGTCCTTGTTAGTAAGGTCAATATACCTGATCTATTTAGATTATGCATACTAATGGTCATCTTCTTCTGAATCTTTTTCTTTTTTTGGCTATTTCAGGTATAGAGATGCAGCCTTATATTCCAATGGTGTTGCACCAGCTTGTAGAAATAATTAACAGACCCAACACACCAAAGACGTTGTTAGAGAACACAGGTACCCAAAAATTGAACCATACATGGTGAAGGGAATTAAGAGATTTTTTTGTAATGATTTAAAAAAATGCATAGGGGAACCACACCAGAACTGATTTTATTGCTATGTATTTGGCTTTTATAAGCAAAAGTAACTCTGTTTTGCAGAAGCTCTGACAAGTCTCAGTCTTGCAGCAAACCATCTATCATATATCTAGATTCTTAAAGTTATTGGTTTCTCGCTTTTATAACATTTATTATATTTATTTATAATCTGTTTGATTAAGTATTCTTCGAGTTTTATTTATGTATTGAATATGACAAATGTATGCAGTAACACTTAAAGACGTAGTTTATACTGATTTCAGTGTATGCACGTCCTTACACATGTGTGCTGTATATATATGTCTAGTGTTTGAAACAACTGTAATTGGCATATACAAAACAAATAATGAACTCTTTGAATTTACAAAAAATGCACTCTTTTTTTTTAAAATAAACTTGTAATATCACACACAAAAATCTAGATCTGTGATGGCAGTTTTACTACAACAAAACTGAAATTATGTAACTTCCATTACCTGCTCACTTGATAATTTCTGAAAAGAATTTTAATAACAGCATGCATGTTTTATGTTCTGGCCTGCAGCTTTGCCTTTCAAATTGGGAGCAGTCCCCAAATGCCTTACTGAATTGGAATTTCTGAGGCTTGTTTCTTTTGCATTTATAGAGGGCACGTTCTGGTATGAAGATCACCTTCCATACTTCAGCAAAACTTTATTAATAATTTGTCACATTTCTAGTTTACTATTTTACTAACTGAATATATTTTTTCATGTTTTCTTTTCCTGTTTGAAAACTGTCTTGTAAGGAAGTGACAGTTTAGTTATTATACCTGACACACAATTGATGCAAATTCAGTGGTACAGTTATATTTTTTGAACTAAGCAAGAGATAAATTGGAGAGAGATTTTCAGTGCATATTTTTTTGTCCAGTATTCTCTAAACTTAAAAGCTGCACTTTCTCTGCCCCCCTACCCCCTGTTTAGTATGGAAGGTGAACTTGAAGGAAAAATTACCTAGTTGTCTGGCATATTATAGGTATTACTTTTTTAAAGGATAATTTTGGAGCAAATACCTACTTGTTGTAAAATATACCATGGAATAGTATAGCAATGTAAATTTTCTTTCCCTGTTCCCCTGCCCTGACCCTCTTCCTCTGCACTGATGGATGTGTAATACCTGTAACTGAGAGGCATCCAGTACTTAAATGTTTGCTTCCATCATTGTTAGAGAATTTTTGGAAGCATCCAAACACTGACTTCTTTTTTTTTTTATTCTCTCAAGTTACTTTAAATGTGGATGCATAACTGCAAATAAATGTTGAGTGTGGTGTACTTATTATGTTTGTTGTGGGATATTGTGCTGCAGGCCACTAGTATGTGCGAGAGTATTACTATTTTCTGCTTTAGCTTGCTATGTAATGAGCTATGAAAACACTTTTATAGAAACATGAGACCATGTTAAGTAAAAGTAATAGCATAGAAAATAACCAGTAGATGCCAAAAAGTTGAGCTTTGACAGAGATTACTATTCCTTGTACAGACTGTGGATGACAAAATTTACAGATAAGACTTGAAAGTATATTTTCATTTGAAAGCAGCACTTCAAATGCAGTTTTATAAGTTAGATCTGCCAAAAATTTTAGACATTGCATATTGAAATTGAGTAACATCACGGCAAAACAGTACATTACCAGTGAGCTGCAGCTTTCATGGAATGAGTATGTTTCAAACTGCTAGTATATCCTACACCAAACTTCTATTGGAGAAAGCATCATCTGCTTTATTGCATGTTTCATGAAACTGTTCACAAATGCCTGTTAATTAGAGTGTTGCATAGTATGTCCCTTGAACATAGGTTTCCTTTCTCTGCTTCATATAAATCTGCTGGATTTTAGTATTATTCATGTATTTTGCTTCAAGTAATCCTGATACATTATTCCCCACCCTCTCCTTTTTCTAAAGATTAATCTTTCGTGAGTTGAGCAAACACCATTACAACACATTTGCATTATGATATTTTCTTTAGTCTGCCCCTCAGAACAAAGGACCAAACTACCTAATCATGTGATGAAGCAATTTCGCTTTTCATGTGTCCTTATGCCTTGGTATCAAAAGTCAGATTCTTATACGACTTCTAAGAGGAAGCCTTTTGTAAACTGAAGAAATATTTGGATTAAAGAATTAACTTTCTGCAGTCAGTTGCTGTGAGTTAGCAACCGCTTTAAATTAAATTCTCTACAAGATTATGAAGATGACAACTATTTGGTGCTCTTTGAGAATTGTTTCATCTATTTAGCATTTTTAGATAGACCACAATATTTTCCATGTAAAAGTATTTATAAATGTATGTTTATAGATAGAGTAGATCTATTAAAATCTTGAATTCTAAATATTGGAAAAAAATGTTTAGAATACTTGATACTAAAACTGAAAATGGTTAATGCCTTTTATCAAGAGTATCCATAATAGTGCATTTGAATAAAAACTTCAAAATGTATGGTAGGTAAATTTACTGTAAGAGATTACTGTGAAGAGGGCAGAATGACTGCTTACATCAGAAAGCCTTTGGATTTTAAATTGTGTTTTTGGTGTTCTCTCATTTACTTCTTTAATTTTTCTTTTACCCTGGAGAGTATACCATATATGTTGCTGCCTCTTATTTAGGGGGTGGTAATAAACAGCACTGGTGAAATCTTATGTTTATTATCATACACAGATTCTGTTGGTTTCTGTTTCTGAGTTATTTGTTGTTTTTTCTTTATTTTTTCTCCTCCCCCCTCATTTGCTCATGTCTTGGTTGGCGTTTGGTGGTGTATAACCGTGATTGCGTTACCTTAGCAATAACAATTGGTCGTCTTGGTTACGTTTGTCCTCAAGAGGTGGCCCCCATGCTACAGCAGTTTATAAGACCCTGGTGTGTATTATTCAATCTTTTTTTTTTAATTCATTTTTCTTCACTCTCTTTCTTTCTTTCTTCTCTCTATCTCACTTTTAGATATATTTTCAGTTGGTTACAAAATCTCAATCCTTAATCATTGCCAACCATGTGACTAATCTTGTCCTATCAGGTTTGTGAGTTTTTAGTAGCACCGTCATGTATTCTTTATGTTGTGGCTAACGACTAATTTATGCATGGGATAAGATTGTCACATGCTTGCTGTGTTAAAGCTTGACTATGAAAGAGCATTTTAAAATCCACCAGAATGATAATACAATGCATGCAAATACTGTAAAATTTAAACCGTGCATTACTTTCTTAAAATTCAGTCTGAGGCTTGAATTGCTGTAAGGAATATATGTTTATAGATTTGTTATGTATAAAATAGCTTGCTTGCTGCTGTAAAAGTTAAATAACTGTTCTGTAAGTGGTATCTGACATAATTCATACTGTGATAGTATTATATGTTCCGCTTCTAATAATGATAGTTTCTATAAATATTTCAGATACATGTTTCTTTTGTATTTAATGGAATACGGGTCACACTTTCTAACTGTATACAGTGCAACAGGAGAAAAAGGTTCTGGAGATGATGCCCAGTGGGAATGTGCTAGTAAAGACTCTGTGCAACAAGTGTTTTTCTAAGCATTCAAAATAGTGTTTCAGATCATCTTATCAGTGTGACTTATTCCATCAAATACTGTCATCTAGTTCTGACTTGATTGAAGAAAAGTAAAGAGTTAGCTAAGTTTTGCTCTCCAACTTGCTAGGTGCACCTCTCTGCGAAACATAAGAGACAACGAGGAAAAGGATTCAGCATTCCGTGGGATATGTACCATGATCTCGGTCAACCCCAGTGGAGTAGTCCAAGTAAGATATATGAATAGATCTTAACTGCTTTTCTTTACTCATGTGAAATTTAGTGAAAGCTGAATATGGAGTATGAAAAAGTTTAGCTTGACATGATTCCCTGCAGTAAATGATGTAGCTTTATTTTGAGGTTAAGGAGGCCAAAAAGTTAATGTTGTGAATGGTACGTATCATGATGCTTCAGTAATTATCACCTAGCAAAGGAAAGGAGAACAGTATTGTTAAATTCAGTTTTTTTCTTTTAATTACAAAGAATATATAAATAATTAAGTTCTATCAAAATCACTATTCAGATACTTCTGTCAGGTTGTGGTCAGGATCTGTATGAAAATATAAGGCAAAAGTTTACATACTTAAACCTATTTTCCAGATGTAACCTAGGCTTTTAAAACAAGAAACAGAACAAAAACAGTAACCACCCCTTCATTCTTAAAACTTGAGTAGGGGAGGTTTGGTTTCAGCTTTGGATATTTTGCTTAAATAGTAATGTGACAAGAAACATACATCTCTTTAAAATAAATGGTACATCTGAATAATAGAATATTACTTGCTCTTTAGTTTCCACACCTCCAAAGTAAAGCTATACTAATGTAATATTTTCTAAGAGGAAAATGAAGGTGATTTTCATTTTCCTGTGCCAGGAGTTATTCTTCCTGAAACATAAGAATTGAACCTCTACCTTGTTTTGAAATTTTCAGTTAATTTCATTATGCCTTATTCTGTATTTAGCATTTCCCTCTTCTGCTGTCCATTTGTTCTTTCACGTATCTTAAGGGGAGGGGATACTTAAGGTCTCTTTTCAGTATCCTGTCTTCTCTGTAGTTGTTATCCTCAGTTCCTACCCAAAAAAATGTGAATTATCAACTTAATGATTAAAGGCTGGTGTTTCAATGGTGTAGTAGGAGGTAATGCACGACAGCAGGTGAACTAAGTATAGGGATTTTGGGGTGGCTTTAGTTTTGAACCTGTATGATAAATATTCTGTATGTCCCAGGAAAAAAAAAAATCTGGCTCTGCTTAAAGAAATGCAACAGCTTTTTTCCCCAACTGGAAATGTGTGAGAGAGAGTGAGTGTGACAACTGTGGTCTTGAGTTTGTTGCTTGTTATTAAGGTGATTGGTTCTTGAACTTGGTATGTGTACTGAAAGAATTAACGTCAGGCAAGTGTGGTGTGGGATGGGACAGTTTTTTATTTTAACTGTAGTTTTATTTAATCAAAAACCTGATTAAACAAAGTTATTCCTACAGTCAGCTATTTCTATTTCTGAACACTTAGGCCTACAATAACTTACCATTATTGTCTGGATTAACTGGAAAATAAACACATAAAACCACAAGCAGTTGTGAACTAGGATCAGAGACCCTGCAGAGTTCACAGAATGAACATCAAGTGTTGCTTTCAGACCTATAAATTGAGGTTTCTAACCTATGTGATTGTTTAATCTTATAGGACTTTATTTTTTTTTGTGATGCTGTTGCATCATGGATTAGCCCAAAAGATGATCTCCGAGACATGTTCTGTAAGGTAAGGTTTCTAATATAACAGTATACCCTAATGATGGTTGCTTTAGATCATTTTGTCCTTGCTTTCTATTTCCACTGTTAGTGCTTACTCTATTTGTGGTCATGGAAGCTTCTTTGCAAGGTCATAAATTTTCAGACAAGACAACGTAAAAATCCTGACTTTTTTTTTTTAACCTGTATTTTCCTGTATGCATTTGGGTTATTCCAAACTTTTTTTAACAGTATTGAAAATTTGACTTGAGATCTTATTTAACAGGGATAATCATCCTCAAAGAGCTTTGCATAATGTCCAGCCTACTATGTTTTGCCTGCCTTTGGAAAAATGAGGGATTTAAGACTTTTTTCTAGAAAATGAGATTTGTATGGTTAAGACCTTTTTTACTACAAAGACGCCTACTTCATTTTGGAGAAATATTTAGAAAATTGCAAATGAAAGATATTCCAGTGGTATCCTGGTCTGTTTCTCTTACTCCTCCTGAAAAAAAATCTTTGGGATTGCTTAATCCCACTTAGAGTCCCTCTTGGATGAGCAAGTTTCAAGAAACTAATGTATAGTTATACCCAAGAATGCATCCCTGGACAAAGTGTTAATAGAATTTCAGCAAAAGGACTGTTTGCCTCGTGTAAAATTAGCAAAAAAAAACCATCCAGAATGTGATAGTGTGTTTTGGCACTAGTGTCTTAGATTAAAATAAAAAGACAAGAAACTTATTTCAGTTTCATGAACAGATGCCATTACTGTTCAGTAGTGTGGCACCCCTCATAAGCTGTAAAGTGAAATCTCTGTTTTTCGGAAGGATGTATGTCAAAAGTTAACAATATTCTTCTTAAAGCAAAAATGGAGCATATTCCTAAGCACTTACTAGGATCATGGGTCAGTATTGGCACTTTTCCTTCAAGCAATGCTATGTGTGAGCATCAGAACAGAAGCTAAGACTTTTGTATCCCATCTTTAAGAGCAAAGACATAAATTTCACTGTCCTGGTTAGCCTCTCAGATAACTGGTATCCTTTGAAGGATCCAGGAAATGCACAGCTGTGAGTATTCTCGCATCAGCAGAAGGAAACAGCAAATACTTAACAACTTAAAAGAAATTTCAGGATGCTGTCTGTGGTTATTGTCCAAAGCAGTCTCTGTGTTTCTGTACTGGTCCTTCAGCATTGAATACTTGCTTCAGTAAGTTAGGCTCCTCTTTTTCAGATTCTTTCCAACTTATCCATGTGGGATCTAATGCATTCAAACTAGACACAATCATTCTTGGTCACTTGGCATAAGGATGTGCTTGTTTTTTGAAGTGTATTCTTTTGTCCTTTTTGCCATACAAGAAAGGAGACAAGGCTTTCTTCAAGTGATGGCATGCACAGTTTTTAGATTAATTCCTCATTAATACATGATTGCTGTAGTTCAGTTAGATGTTTTTCCAACAATAATTATGCTTTTCAGGAACGATGGGGAAAAAATGGATTGTCTAATGTTTGGGGTTTTTTGGTTTGGTTTGGTTTTTAGCACTAGAGCTGAGAGAGAAAATACCACTTCCAAGAGCATGGGTAGATGAGCTGCTGGTGTTGAAATCTCACGCATATCCTAAGAATTTTACCACTTTTTCTAAAAGCAAGGTATCTGAAGACTTTAGCTGAGGCTCACTTCCTAAAACTCTACTGGAAGATGATTTTAAAAGTTCATTTTGTCATACCTGAACATTCTTAGATTTTCAGTAATTTTTTGGCAGCTGGCTGATCTGACTCTTTGGGATAGGAAAAAGTGTGTGAGTCTCTGTGAGCCTGCTTATAGAAAGTCTCTTTCACGGAGAAAAGCAGTAAGTTAACTGGTGACACTGTATTGTCCTTATCGCTACATCCTGTTTAAGTACAGCTCTGCTTGAGAATGTTGTATTGAGGGTGAACTTGATACCATAAGCTTTAACTTTGACATTGCCTTTTCTGTGAGGATCTGTTCATGACAGTCTGTTCCACAATTCAGTATCATTGAATTTAAAAAAGAAAAATAAAACTTTAGACTCTCTTGGCATAATTTTGTATGAGGAGGAGCCATTTTTTCTGCTTTTGTTCTTTCGAACATTTGCCTTTTAACCTGCTGTTTTCAGAGCTAACATACTGAGACCTTTTTGATAGTACCATTTCACTTTCATTTTTTACATAACTCATTACGTTGGAACATCCAGACTGAAACCTGTAGATTGTTTTTTTCCTCTTTACTGGCTTTTGACTGCCGCTCAGTGTGGATCCCTGTTGTTTCAAAACACAAAAAGATTTTAACAGCTTCCTTTTTAGTGACAGTTGTCTTACAGGTTCAAAGGGGAAAAAAGAGCTCTCACGGCATGCTTTAGTATTTGTGTTAGAAAATGCAAGGTATTCATTCTGTCAAATGCCAGCTGCAGTTTTGGCTCAGCTTTCTTCCCACAACACATTATGCGTTTAAAAAAGAAATGTTAATACGGTCATCTTAAGATCTATAAAGTGTGTCAATTGAGAAAACATTTAGCATTCTGAAATGCCCTAACTCTAGGTTGTAAGTGACCTTACTCATTAAAAATACATATAGGTATGTATACACACACTAATTTGTGTGGGTAGCTATATTCTATATGTCAGTCTTAAAAAAATGTTTCAGATAAGTCATTACTAGAGTTTCTTTGTTTTGTAGTAGTATTTCAGTATTAAACTGGAGAATTCAAATGGACAGACATACGATCCAGCAGTTTGTGGCTTACTCCATATGTTGCTAGTAAATAATGTATCGTCTGTTTAGTGATTATCTTGACTTCCCCCCTCTTATTTGTAGATTCTTCATGGATTTAAAAATCAAGTTGGGGATGAGAATTGGAGGCGTTTCTCTGACCAGTTTCCTCTTCCCTTAAAAGAGCGCCTTGCAGCTTACTATGGAGTTTAACCTCATGCACTGTAGCTGCAGTCCCATAATTAGAGGTAAGCACACAAATCTTCCTTGCTAAACAGAGCTGTATAACAGACTTCCTCCCTGTTTGCATTATATGAAACATAATTCATCAGACTAGAGTTTTACAGATATGCTGGATGAGATATCTTTCCTTCCTATAAGAAGGAATAAAAAGGGATGAAAATATACCTAAATGGTGGTAGCTGTAGCAAAAGCAGTTGTCTGACTCTGTTATTTTATTCTTACAGAGAGAGAGGGAGACAGAGAGAAAGAAAGAAAAAGTGAATGTATGATATACATGGTAGTGTATCAAGATGAGGTTGCAAGTGTAGGTATAACAAAGTGCCAGTTCAGGTTTAATAAGCAAAGTGATGAATATGATCCTGAAGCCATCACACTAAAGACTCCGGCTCCCTTATGTCTTATGAATGAGTAGATTAGATGGCAGATGTGGTCTAAACAGCAATATTCCTCTAGGATAGGAAAGCCAGTTTGTTAACA
Organism: Vanellus vanellus; assembly: GCF_965231255.1. Lineage (NCBI taxonomy): Eukaryota > Metazoa > Chordata > Aves > Charadriiformes > Charadriidae > Vanellus > Vanellus vanellus. Next base: position 60,078,585 of record NC_138908.1, read on the forward strand.
CACTTTAGCCATGAGAAGTCCAATATACTCTTAACGACGTACTAGATGATCTTTGCACTGAATAAAGGACCTTATGCTAATCTGTAACTGCACTGTAACTGTAGAGCTTGATGTTTTGGGGAGCCTTATGTGTTTATTATTGCCATGTTCCATTTTGTGCACCAATTCAGAATTGTTATAGTTCTGTGTGGAGAATGATTCAGTTTCAGCCGAGAACAATGACAGTGCATTCTAGAATAGTTATACTATTATACCACCTTGCTTTGTGTGCTATCTGTGCACACAGTATAAAGCAAATTTCCCATGTGTAAAGTAGTGTGATGGTGTGAAAAGATTATTTCAGTACCCAAAAAAAAAGGGTGAATTAAGTTTATTCATTCAGTCTTTATTTGATGCTTGCTATAGAATTTTTTATACTGAAATTATGGAAGTGAATAAAATAAATCTGTTTTATTGTTGAATGGACAACTATTTAAAAAAATCAGTCCAAGATTTTTTCAAAGTCAGTGACATAAGAAATCCTGTTTGAATTAATACATGCTTGATCTGAACAATGCATTAAAAATATACCAATTTCAAATATTTACGTATATATCAATTAGGGCATTTTGGTTCTGACATAATGGTGTTTCCTCCTCCTAATGAAGAGGAATCCAAAGTGATAAAATTTGCCATAATTCTCAGTTTGAACTGAGGAGACACTATGGCTGTCTTGTTTAATCCACCTAAAATGACATTGTTACGTCAGTAGCAGGTATGTTTAATACTTTTTCCCAATATTGTAACTACCTCATAATTTTGTGCTGAAAATAGAAAAGCTTGTTAGAATATATAGGACTGCTTTTATCTTAAATCTAGGGTTAGGCACAATAGTGGAATTGTCGATGTAGCTTTAAAGCATACATTGTTGTTTCATGAATAATAATTCACCTGATATAAATGGGCTCTTTTCTTAACAGACTTAAAAGGGAAAATGTAGGTATAAATTTGTTTTTAAGGTTGGCGCCTAGTGCTTAAAAAAGGGAAAAAAAGGCCTTTGTTTATGCACAGACCTGTCAGTTAAGGTTCAAGGCAAGATTTAATTACACCTTTATCTTTTCCTTTTACAGGTCCTTCAGTCTGGGAGACTATGAGGGAGCCTCTGCACCCAGGGAAAATGTTACCCTTTACTGGGGGGAAGGGTAAACCAGTAGGGAATACAGTACAATCCCAACCCTACTGGGAGGGGCGGGAGGGAGGTGTTGCCGTCACTGTATTAAGTCGATGTTGGGAAATGTTTTAACATCTGGAGCCTTTGTGGGTGGAAATCTGTCTCCTATTACAACTCTGCACTGGATGTGAAGAAGAAAAAAAAAAAGAATCTAGTCACAAAACAGCACATTCTGGAATATTGTAATATTGTGGGGAACTGTACCAAAATAAGAACCATATAATTGAACATTAGGGATACATAAAGAGGAAAACTATTTTGCGCACAATAAAGGAAACCTAAGAATGGGGGTCACAAACAGTAAAAGGCTTTCTTTTTTCTTTTATGTTTTTTTTTAAGTAAGGGTTTTCTACATTATTTCATCCTGCTTGATGGGATTCCTAGGTATTTGCATGTTAATGAAGAACTACACAAATGAAGTTAGTACAGTTAAAATGCAGCTTGTGTCTGTATTAGGAGCGCGCACTTGCAGTGTACAATATGAAAAACCCCATCATAAATTACTAAAGGTTAACTTGGACAAAATGAAGCAACCTGCAAGCTGCCAAATGAGTCACTCCTTTCATTTTTGGGGTAAAGGGAGGGACACTTTAAAGGAAAGACTGACATCTTAATTTTTACATTAAAAAAAGAATTAAAGTAGTGGATATGATTTGATTATTGTACTTCATTAGATTTAATTTCTAGAGTAAGGCATTATTCTTAACGTGCAGTTTAAGGTTCAGGCATGCGTTCTGGCTCATAGTGATCAGAAGTAATTTAAATTAGTGGGAAAGTAGCATGCTTGCATCACATAGAGTGAAATTGGTATACATTTACCTATGTTGCGCCAGTTTTGTGTTGCAGTTTACCAATTCAATATAGCCCTGCATTTAAAATTCCTTTTTAAGATTCTGTGGATTTTTTTTAAGAATATAGATATAAAGTACTGTAGTTAACAATTAGGCCTTGAAATACCTTTTAGGATCTTTTAAGAATAGGATTGATATTGTATTGTGTGTAACCTGCACAATGTGGAAAGCTGATATAGCTGTGCAAAATATTTGCCTCTGTGCTGTCAGTGTGATGTGCTTTCTGCATGGTTATATACTAGTGATTTTATCAGAATCTCTAAAAATGAGTTACATGGTAAGACCCGTTAAAGGCTGCATAAATGTTAGTTGGCACGTAAAGACAATTGTAGAAGTTGATGACATGATTGCTATATTTGTGTTTATTCCCACTCAACATATTACCTTTTACGCTTTCTTTTTGTTCAAAGCATGATCTTAAAGAGATGTTTAAGTTAATGGATGTAATGCAGGGTATCTACACTGTATCGGCGCATGTTGGTGGCCCTTTGTGATGTAGTTAAATGCACAAGGGTGCAAGTTTAAAGCTACAGAGTGAAAGTTGGTTTGGATCCTCTTCATTTCATTTGTTTAGCTTTTCTGTTGTGTTTTTTTTTCTCTACTTACATGTATTCCTGTGAATAAATCCTTGTTAAGTTAACCCTTTACTTTTCCTTCCATGTGTATTTTCTTATGTACTGTGAATGTGAAATCCTAACTGGTACACTTGATCTTGTGTCCATCTGAAAGTGGCAAGTCTTTAATAATTTAGATTGCCTAAAGAGTATCCCATGATGATAAAGGAAAATGGAGAGATTTTTAACTCTGCTGGTCAGAGGTGAAGCCACACCTTTCCATTTTTCAAGTGCTGCATAATTAATCTGCAAAACAAAATTAAGCCATAACAGCCTTTTTTGTAGATTTAGTTTCTCACCTTTGCATTGCAGAATGGATACTGGATAACAGTTTTGGGGGTTTTTTGTTTGGTTGTTGTTTTTTGTTATTTTTTTTTAAGAACTTGCTCTTCTTTGCATGGTTCTGTTCTTTGACTGTTGAATGATTTAGCCATTGCACTGAAGTTTGAGCTGTGTGAGTGTGAACTTATAAATGCTGTTAAAAGAGTTTTGATTATTTTTTTTTATGCATGATAGCGTGCATGTTTTACATGCCCCCCCTTTTTCTGGGCTTTGCAAATTTTAATGGATTATACTAAAGAACAGTTTGGACATGTATGAAGTACACTCAGTAATGCTAGTACATAGTATTTATTCAATTGGGTCAAAATTGCATGTAATAACTTGCTTTCAAATTACATTGCTTTGGTAGCAAATACAAAATTCTTCTTAACTAATAACTCTGAAGTAAATTAGTAATAGTCACTAACAATTTAAGCCAAATTCTGGAAGGAAAAAAAAAACCCAAACCTTTAAAATTTAGCAAGGTGGGATATTATTTTAGACCTAAACTTGCTTTAATTTTGAGTGTGTTTGTTTCAACATTAGGGAAGAGTTTCAGAGAAATGACATTAAAAAATTTGTAGAATAGAAAACCTACCCAAATAATACTGTAGCATAACAGCTAGAATCTGAGTTTAACTGAACTTCTCAAGTTTCAGAAAGCCCATTTAACCAAATAAAACCACTCCACCTCACCTCGGATTAGCTTAGAACGCCACTTTTGTACATACGTATTTTAATAGGTATTTGTACAGATGTGAACTGATCTGGTATAACAGCAAGGAAAATAATTAAAGTAAGGCAGAAATAAACAGTACTGACAAAATAGTCTTTTGTATCAGTAAGTTCTCTCATGGTATATTTTAAAGCAAATAAACCATATTCTTAATACATAATATAGTGCAGAGATTTGCAGAAGCTATTTAGGGGATAATGTGAGGTAAGAAAAGTTCTGAATCAGCATTAACATTTATAATTCAATTATTGCATCATGGGATATATAAAAAGCATCTTAATTCTTGTGGTGTAGTCTTGACAGTTCTTGAATGTTGACTGAATGTTTCTACTGGTAGAATTGTGAGTTTGTCTTTGTTACATTCCAGTGTTTCTGCCTCTAGGCATGCTAAAAGCACGGCTTACTTCATTTGCTCCTTACACACTGAATAAAGTGCTGTTAGTGTGCTAAACTACAGAAATAGCCGCTGCTAAGTAATGGTGTAGATTTTCTACTTGAATATTTTTGTTGTAGGAACCTCAGGAGGTCAGTGTTTACTGTTTTTATATATGCCTTTTTCCTGTTTTGAGTTTCCCTTTTTGAAGGATTCTGAGAGTGAATAAAAGCTGCTGATCAACCTAAGTTGGTAACAGAAAGTATATTTAAAATCCTTATAAATGCATCTTTTTGGCAGTTCTAAATTGCTGTTAAATTAGTCTTAAGTGAAGTTCAATACTAAATTTTTTTCATTACACATTCAGGAAACAGCTTGTTTCATTTAGGGAAAAAGATTAGAATAGTTCATTATTTTAAACAGTGCAAGCAAAAATAATCAATTTTGTAAGTTTTTTTCCAAAGCTTGATTATTTTCTAAATCAGCGAACATGTATATATTTAAATTGTAATAAGCTAATTCTTATGCTTTAGTTTATTGCTCCTTAAAGCTCGTACTCAAAAGATCACTTTTAGAAGAATGGGTTTAAAATTTATAATCATTATAATTTTTAAAAGTTATGAAGTAGCATAAATTTTGTAACTAACAATATTGATACACACTGTGATTTATTTTTTTGTTAAGACTTTCATGTTAGCATCAATCTTAATTACTTAAACTGCATATATTGTAAAATAGTAAAATGTATATTTTAAAACTTCAAGTGGCTTTCCTCAAGCGAAACTCATTGCTACTTAGAAATATTCAAATACTAGCTTTATCTCAGGTGAATACTCTTGTACCCTTTTTGTTCAGAACACATGCTAATAAAAATGTGTCTTACTTATATCAGTTCATGTATTTTATTTAGGCAGCTCCTCTGTCTTAAACGTACTCTAAATTAACCTACTGTGGGACAATAATGACTTTTGCTTCACCTATTTTATTCATATTGAATGTATTAACAGATAAGGTGCAAAACCATTCTTCCCTTGAGGAGAATGCATCCGTGTTCAAACAACTGAAATATTTCTTGAAAAATGCTTTAAATGCAACATTATATTGGAAATCTTTAGTTTCATATTTTGTCAAGGAAAGAAGTTGCAACACTAATTACTTCAATACTATCTCTTTCATGAGGATGACAGATGCATAAAACTTCTATATAGGGTCTAAAGAGTAACTTTTTATCTTAGATAAAGGTTAAGCTCTACAGTGAAATGGCAAAACATCCTGCAGTTATCTCAGATAGACGCTGATGTAGTTTGCATACGTATTTGTTATATATTACATAAGTATTTCCAGTAACCTCATCTTGAATAAATAAAGCTTGATCAGTAGCTGTATTTCAGTCACCTATGCATTCTCCAGAATGACTTACATCCATCAGTCTTCTAAGTATTCTTCTCCAATAGAAACTGGTTTTTGTCTGCCACTGATGCTTGCTCTTTGCACTTAATGGTTGGAGCAAGCCAGTTTTAAATTATTATTTTAAATGGGAAACAGAGGCGAGTATTCTTTTTGCTTGCCTTGTAGAGTATATTCTACTAAAATAATACTTTCTCACTTGAATGTACTTATATGAGGGAAATTTAAAGTGGCTCTATAAGATGAATCCCTGTATGGTGTTACAGTATACTTTAAGTAAACCAAATCCACATCTCGAAGAATTCAGTGCTTACAGTATAGTACCATTTTTTTCTGTAAGGTGGTTCTATTGTGCTACTTTCACCTTGGGTATCTATTTCCTTACTTTGAGTGAGCAACAAAATTGAGAAGGCCTGGGTGTTTTTTGTGAGGAGACGGCGATTAGATAAAAACATTGGGATCAGCAGATTCATTAGGCTCTTGAAATCTCCAGTGTAATATTATCGTTTTTCATGGGAAGAGATAGGTAGTTATGTTATACATTGTCTTACTAATACTAGACACTTTAAAATTTTAAATTGGATGCAGTAGACAAAGTAGTTTAAAATGAAAGATGACTGGATCTTTCTGCTGACAACTTAGGTTGTATGAGTTTTGCTTGAAAGCTTTAAATCTGATGTTTCTGTATCTGCCACAACGTTGGAATGTTTCCTTCAAACATATCCTCCTGCAACCTCTCAAACTGTATTAAATTGAGTGATATTTCTTGAAGTCTGCCTATGTGCTAACAGAACTTCATTTTAAATAGAATATGGTTTTAATTTTTGATAAGCTGCTGAATTTTAAAGAGTTTTTGGGGCCACCAAATATTTTGGATCATGCAGAGAATATATATTGTACTGTAGTAATTTTGTATTTACATTTGTATGATGTGACATAATAGATGTGAATGTTAATCACTGCTTGACTATGTTAATAAAGTTGTTTAAATATAGATGTTGCATTCCAATTTTTAATGAAAGATTAAAATTCAATTTATGTTTTGCCTGACCCAGTAGTGCACTCTTCTGGTTCACACGTGTAAGTTCTGGAGTCTCTTGAATAAGGATTTTAATTTTATCTGAAAGATTTTTGGATAAGTTAAGGTCAGTTCAGTTTAGATGCTTCATGCTGCTTGAGGGCAGATCAATGTAGAAATAAGAGGTTTATGTGAACTGAAATTAATGCCTGTTGTGTGACAACTGATAACTGCTTTACTGCTGAGAAATGGTACGTTGACTGTTTGTGTTTGAAACAGCTGATGCTTGCTAACTCTGGCCAAATGGGAAAGGGGAAAAAAATTGTTTTCATCTTGTGCTATCAAAAATGTGAATAAAAAAAAAAAAGGAGTAAACTAGAAATAAATTATTCAAGACCTTGAACCAAAATTTGCAGTGGTCTTACTTTAATTTTATCTAGCTTTTATGGGGCTGTGATAATACAAACTAAAGATCTGTCCTTCCATTTATATAACTTCCTCATACAGGAGCCTCCAAAACGAAAGTACGAAACTAACAGTAGTAGCTCTGGACCAAATCCACCCATGATGATTTGAACATTTTATGTTCGCATCAATATTTAACAGTTGGTCAATAGCATGTAGACAATTTAGACATTTACATATGTCTAGCAGAGATAGCTTCTATAGTGTAATGAATAAATTCAATGAAGTGCATTCTTATAACTACTTGCTATAATAAAGTTTATGCTAGAAACTAATTGCTGCACACTCTCATATGAAAGTCTGCTTAATGAAGGACTGATTTCTGCCTCCAGAAAGAGGAGGTGGCCACGGCATGGCTGTTAACAGCAGTGCAGGTGTGTAGAGACCAAGTGGATTAGCAGAGAGATCAGTTCCTGTTGGCTGAGTGCACCAGTGCCTCTGTGGGAGGGGATGGGGGGAAGTTTTGTTTTCTTTCAAATAGCCCTCCCCACTCTCCTTACGCTGTGGGGTACCTATGATAGAACATCTTGCTGTCAGTCAAATGTTTTGTTCAAGTCTTCTAATATTAGCTTAGAGTCTGATCCTAAGCTGTGGCCTCTAATTTCGAGTCTGAGGTTAATTACCACCTGTATATACAAACAAGAGATGAGTAGAGTAAGTAACAGCATCTTGAATAAGTGAAATGAATGTTATGACTAAGTTTGTGGTCAGATTGCAACAGTGCAAAGGATTGTATTTTCAACATTGGTCATGCTAATTCTTTAAAAAAATATAGACTCCATCAAATTTAAAGATGAATGAAGAGGCATTTCAGTAGGAATATTGTGCATGTAAAATAATTTATATATGTTAACTGCACACAGAGTAGATGTTGGTAGCTTTTGTTGTCCCAGAATGACTCACAATGAAATATACTCTTTATATAAGGTATTAATATGTAAAGTGCATTTCTTTCAGAGGCATTTACCCTTGTTTTGCATAAAATGAGCGGTATATACCATTGAAAGCTCCCAAAAGACATGCAAATCTTATAATGAATAATGGCAGGCTTAAATTGAGGTTGTTTCCAATAATCAGTCCACTTTATAAGGAAAACAGATGCAAGTATGCTGCACATGTATTAATGCATATATGTGTAAGTGATGGCATATAAGGAATTATTCTTGAATCGTAGTCTTGCGGGGTTTTTTTGTGACACCAGTTCTTTTTGCCAGACTTCCATTTGAATCATAAAAGTGAAAATTGAGGTATTTATTTTGTAGCTTCAGGTATAAATCATTCTTGTAAAATCTTGATTTATAAATATGGAAATGAAATATGTCAAACTGTTCTGCTGACAGTTCTACCCATTTTTCCTTTTCCTATTGCCCCTTTGCAAAATGGATAGTCATAAATTTCCTCTATTAAATATGCAGGGGATCTTAAAGTCTTCCCCCGTGTTTACAGCATACAGGTTAATTTGGATGCATAACTATTGCAGTATAACTGATACCAGTATTTTTTAATTTTCCATTATTTCTCTCTGCACCCCCAGTGCTTAATATGAATGCCAAATAGAATTTTGTTTCTCTGATAAAGTATTGTACACAATGAGAAGTGATGTTAACTTGCTAGTCCTTTTACCTTGAAATTATTGTCAAGGAATGTCCTTACATGTAGAGTATATTTAATTTGCAGCTTTCTCCAGCTATCTTTCAGCTTTACATTCATGTTGACTTGTTGAGGGGATTCTGCGGCTTGCAGATATAGAAACATAAAGGGTTCCATAGTTTGAAAACTCAAACGTAGTGAATGAGACCATAAAAAAAAAAAACATGGAAAAGAGGGATTTGCTTTAACACAACAACCAAAAAAAAAAACAAACCACCTGTTCTACAACTAAATTCTGAGGTGGCATTTTTCTTCCCAGAAGCACTTCTTGACACAAGACATCTTTCAGTGTCTACATGGTGGGTTTTTTTTCTCCTTTAACACATTGATGGTCATTGTCTTGCATATACATTTTTCATTCAGAAATGTACATGCTGAAATAAATATTTAGGAACCATGTCCAAAACAATGCCACATGTGTAAATATGTGCACCTTTTCCTTCTAGCTTTGGAAATACTTCAGAAGAAGAGATGAACCACATGACAAAGTAAGAATTCAAGTATTCATTTTCTTTAATTCATTACATACCTTAGCAGAAGGGACTGAGATAGTTGCATCTTTTTCTCCAGTACTCTGCCATAGGAGGAGGTAGCTAATTTTAGTTTTGCTTATTCCCATCCTCCTTATTTTGAAGGCCTTACACACCAAAAAGTGTTGTATTTGGGCCAAAACCAGATGGAAGCTAGCTGGAACCTTAGACCACAGCTCTTGTTTGTTGCCTTCACTCATCTGTGTAACTGTTTCTCAGTCCATAAGATGGCAGTGTTTAACAGGGGGTTGTTGGGCAAATAATTGCCCAGTGTTACAACTCAGAGTTTAGTTTGTCTAAGAACCATAGGCATCATAGCTACTTTTATTTCTCTAAAAAAAACCAAACCTCAGTATCTTAATTTCAAATTTGGCAGAAATAGCAGGCTGTTGCTCCATGTGTGTGGAGACAGGAGGCCCTCTAAATCATTAGTAATACAAGTCTGCACATCTTCATAAGCACTTAGGCTTTAAGAGTTTTATCAAGGTGATAAGGACACTGTGAAGTTCACGTCTTTCTTCCAGCCGCTCAAGCTGGCAGCTGCAAGTACTAAACACTAGTACATATATCTATGGATGTTGTGAAGAATCAAAGGTATTAATTATTTTAATATACCATGACTTCTCCCCAAATGCAAACCAGTCACTGCCCATCCTGTTCATACTGCCATTCTGATTTTTAACATGCAATCCTAATTAAGTACCTGTATAACCAAATCGTTTTACCTCTTTCACAATATTTCAAATAGCTGCTTCTTACCTAGACAGCTAAAAAATCTTTCTGGACTAATATACTTCTTTTTCATTATTTCATTTACTATCTTTCATAAACTCATTACCAAACCTTTGCACTTCCTTTGTTAGTATTGTAATTATTATAAGCTGTATTTCGTTTAATTAAGAACACAGGCACCATTTATTCCACTATGCTGTACTAAGAATACTTCCCTGACATACCATGTAATCTGATTATCTTAGCTTCAGACCCTTCTACCACCAGTTACGTTTTCTATTTCTATCTTATAACCAGAGTGGAGAAGATCTTTGTGATTTGGACACCCCATCTTGCTTGTGTGGTAGGTACTATGGAGCACTGTGGTACTAAGTGAAGTTTTACAATCAGAGCTTGCTTTTCTAAACACTTCAGGTTTATTTGCTCTTCAATGAATTCAAATGCTTCAAATACTTCAGTCTTTTTTCACTTATTTTTACTAGTTAACTGCAAATAAGAAGCTGCTTCAAGTTCATTGATTGACATATTTGCAAGTAAGTGCCTAAAATGCGTATGCAATACCAAATATATTGGTACATCAGCAGTATAAATTCAGCTAAACATTGAATGTATTCTTGACAGTGTTACAGAGTAATAATTTATCATATTATTTCCCCATCTTGCATAGAATATAGATAAAAAACTCAGTATAGTGTTTCTGTAGTAATGCAGCTCCTGAATATATTTGAAATCTCACAGAATTTTTCATGCAAGGGTGAAGTGTGACTAGAAGTTGTCAAAATGGAATCTACAACCATTAAACAATTGCAGTTTGTTGTTACTAATGTTCACTAATGCTTTCTAATCCTTACATTTGATTGAAGGTTGATTTGATGAAACATGGTTTTGGCAGCAACAGAGCAGAAGAGTAATAAAGGAGGAGTATTGGCACCAAGTGACTCACTGTGAAACAATGCTGTTGGGCTCATCATTTAAGTAATTGAAGTAATGACTGGGATGCGATCAAGCTTGGTGGCTAGATCAATAGAAGTGTGCATTTAAGTATACAGTGAGTCAGATGATGCAGCCTAATGGAATACATCATTCCAGGGATGTTGAAAACAGTGTCATTAAAACTTGCTGTAAATCTTCAACAGAATACAGAATAGCTTTGAAAGAAGTTTGGTGAGGTATTGCACCAAGTTGAAAAAAAATTAGTTGATCTCTTCCTGTAATAAATGTGGCTATCTATAATTATCTCTGTGCACAAGTATTTTTGTTTATCTTAAACTCAGAAAAGATGTTAGAAAAATCCATCCTATCCAGAAGTATAATGGGGGCCATAATCTCACCAGTGATCTCTCATCAGACCACAATTTGAGTTTGTGCATATAGTTCAGAAAAGGGCCTAATCTGTTTTAAGATTACATTGGAGAATTCCCAATACTCTTTAAATAAATTATTTCAAATTAGCTATATTTGCTGTTAACTCGACGATCTCTTCCTCCTAGTCAGGTTTTTTTTCTTAAGCTTTTCTAGCTTTACCTTCTGTCTACAGGATTTCATTTTACTTTTTATACAAAACGGCTGCAATAAATGCCTAGTCATAAAGGTAATGTATAGGTCATAAGCAAGTGAATTATTAAACTTCTGGGTAACGTCCACAGGTATTCAGGTACAATTGCTTGATTAGAACATAATCCTGACAGTCTTTACCAAAGTTAAAGGACTCTTGAAAGGGACTTAGCTAACAATTCAGTCTGTCTTCCTTTTCTCCATCTTTTGTTCTCCACCACAGTGGTAAACAACTCTGGTTTTTTATATCTCCTTCTGGTGCTCATAGTCTTCAGAATATATTTCAATTGGCAATATAAATTCCTGTTTACCTGTCAATATTCTTTGTGTAGTTCTTTTAACAAGCAAAGCAAAGAAAGAAAATGCATTTTTCAAGGATTATCCTCAATCTGGTATATAAAATATATGTCTGGATATAAAATGGCTCTACCTCCATGTGCTTCTTCAGGTTCTCTTTACAAATAAAGTGCAATGTTAGATTATGTATTTTACCTGAATCAGTTTCTTACTCATTTTAAATTTATAAAGAGCTTTAAATATCAACTGTTTCTTTGGCAATTCATTATGACATTAAGTAAAGTAAGAATCTGAATTATTTTTGGCAATTATTTGGATTCCTTATTCTTTTATTCATCTTAAAATATTAGCTCGTTCAGTTGTAGGTTCATGTATCAAGAGTTTTACTCATAATTGAGTGCAGTTATTTTTACCTAGAATTCATAATCCATTTTCAAATGGCTTAGACACAAGGTAAATTAACTTAGTTACTACAGGTAAAAGTACAATATACAATCTTTATTTTTTAATTATATTAATGTCTGTAGTCTAGATGCACTTAATCTTTAGTATCATATTTGACAAGTTCTTTCAGGCAACAACTTACTGTATATAATGCCACATCTCAGATGATCTACACCCTCTAAAAGAAGTTGAAAATAAGTTAATATTAACACTTCTAAAACCAGAAGCTGGAAATATGGGAGGATGGGTAAATTGAGATGCAGAGAGCAAACTGCAGAATCAGGGATGCTTTTCCGAGAGGGGAACTTTGAGCTAAATAACTCCTTTCACATGTGTGCAACCCACACTAATGCCAAATGGCATCATTTTTCAAAAATTGGAATTAAATTCATGAAATATGACTGTTAACTAGTATAACCAATAAGTCTTTTTAGTTCTTCACGCTCTTCCTGTGAGCTTTGTTGTTGCAGTTCTTTAACCTTACACTCATGTCAATGGCAAAAATGGGAGAGGAATTGCTTTTTTTAACTCTACTAAAAAGTTAGTAATCCAGAAAACTATTTGGATTTTTGGTGAAAGCTGCTGAATATATACAATGGGAATGTTTGTTTTATTATACAGGACTCAATGTGTAGTCATGGCTATCAAAATAATGTTCCTTTCTGTCCACCCCCATTACACCAGGAGAACAAAAGAACAATTGTACTGGGACAAACAAAGAGTCTACCTAACCCAGTATCCTGTCCTTGGCAGCCAAGACCTAGGGAAGAGGATAAGATTAAAGTCCTATAAATGACACTATTGCGAAATATTCTCACAGGCTTTACTAACTTGCAGATCAGTGACTTCCAGAATAAGTGATACTGTCTTTGTATTTTAGAAACTATGGGTTTCTCCATCTAGAGAAACCTAGAAACCTTGTCCAATTTCTCCTACCTTCTAGCTTTACTGAATTCTCTGCTTCTGCTTTTGTTAAGATGTATTTATCATTTTTAACTCATCTCCTCTAGTCTTACTCACGAGTTCTCTATATTGTATTTCTTTCCCAGCCATCTCTTTTCCAGCCTGAAGAATTCTAGTTTACTTGGTGGACGTTAGTTCCCTTATACCTTGGATTCTTTTTTGTTGCTTTTATCTCAGTCTTCTGAATACTTTTTTGGTTTGTGCTGTTGGGTTTTTTATTGGGGGTGGGTAAGAAAATTGGTACCAGTACTGTGCACAGCATTCATGCTGGAGGTGCCCACACACATAGGTTTACACGCTGGATGAGGTTCTCTGTTCCTTTCCTAATATGCCTAACAATTTGTTTTGAATATGATTGAGCATCAGTCTCTGCCTTTAAGTACTGTATTTAGCTGGTCTTATAACCTCAAGGTCTCATGTGAGTGTAGCTCAGAGTCTGTCACCTTCTAGAATGACCTTAATACACTGGCTGGATATTGACCCAGCACATAAAACTGCCTCCCCATCACACCTCCATGTGCTTCTTTACACTGAAGTTTAAATTCCAGTTCAAGATACCGAGCACTGATATTTGCTAATGCCTGCTGCTGGGTATTATGCAAGAAGCATGACTGAAAAACTGTAGAAACACCGACTGGATGGCACTGGCACAGTATGTGGACTGATTCTTCAGGCGCATAATATCCAGCAGCATATAAAGCAAGGTAATCAGTAATCCAGGATTTTCTTATCCAGGCCAGTCTGCAAAGAAGCAGCATGCATAATAGGACTGTCCTTGGTACGGATTTTTCAGTATATCCTACTTTAAAAGTGACAAGATTGGGATGCAGCATGTAGGATGGCGAAGTTTAACAACAGCCCTTTGTTGCTGGTAGAGCTCACTTTACAGCAGTGTATGGAGTTCAAGAGAAAGTCCACTCCTAAGAAATTTTATTGTGGGGAATTCCAGTGTGCCTTAAGAACGTAACTATTGATCCTGATCATCATCGCTGTCAAAGTGGTTTTCTATATAACTGTACCTATGCTGCAGGATTCCTTAAAGTTCAAGTCTAAGATTTTGCATTTCACTTGAATTTTTGTGGAAAGCTGTTGTTGAAAACCCGAAGGTGAGTTTGGTATTTGTGTGATGGTAGATTGCTGCAGCACTGCAGCAGTTCCTTCACATCTAGTTGTAGCAGTAAATAAGGGATTACTATATAGCTTTGAAAATGTGGAAGATGGGAACTTCTCTACAAAATGTAAAAGTGAACCTGACTCTCCTCCCATAATAGCATAGTATCTGTCCCTGTGAACGGTATTTTTCTATCTTCTGTGGAATAAAAACCTTCGGCTCTGATCATGCAGTTTTTATCTCGCTGTTTGCCCTGCTGTTCATCCTTACAGATAGCAATGCACACTGCAAAAAGTACAACGTTCATATCTTCAGATCACAAAGCAGACTGCTTACTATATTAAGTAAACAGATGCATAAAGTAGGTTGTGGGGTTTTTTTAAATGTAGTCCCTATAGCATGTTGTCACTGTTTAGAATTACAGTACATATGCTTACTAATATTATCAAAAGAGAGATCCAGATCTAACAGTCTTGGGACTTTTAAAGACATTTTGACCATGAAAGGGGTTCAGAAGTCTTCTCTGTCTTGGCATCAGCAACCTAGCAAGCTCTGCATATGCTGAAACTTTGGGACAACATTGCTAGAAAGAATGGAACTCCTAAACTTACCATGGAGCTATAGCAAGTGATGAACTAAAGCTATAGTCAGTTACCAATGACTGTAATACCAGTTCAGAATTATATTGCTCATCTTCGATGAAAGCATCTTTGGTAAAGGTAATTGAAATTTTGTAATGCAGAATGGATCACACAGACATATATTGATATGAATAATACAGATTTGGCTGTCTTGTTCGCCCTAACTAGTGTTTTTTTGCCTAATGAAATTCTGTAGCTCTGCAAACTCTAAACTACATTTTTGCTAACCATTTGGCTTTCATGGAAGTTTTTAATCAGCATAAATTTGACATAAATTGATGAATTCATTGGGTCCCTAGGGGTGACCTGAATGTTCTGCTCTGTGCCTTACCATGTATCTTACAGAATGAAGGCCAAAGGACATGAGTATTAAGGTGGAGGCAGGTGAGATTTTTCAAACCAGAACCAATAAAGCTTCCATAAGGGGGAAGGGAGGACCTTGAACACCCAGCAAAGAATATCAGCTGCTTACTTTTTGTATCTTGGAAAAAGCTTTGTGCTGGCAAAGCCATAGATGAAGTTTGGATAAAGCGCTTAACACATCTTTGCAGAGGACAACGAGCTGCAGCCCCTCGCATCACCGTCCCTTTATTTTTAGTCAATAATGAAAACCTAACTGCTGTCTTGGGCAACGAATCATCTCATTACGGCAGAACAGGAACTCTTTGGGGCCGCAGAAAGAGCCCAGCAGCGTGGATATATATTAAGGTAATCCCACTGAAAAGCAGCGCTCCAGGTACAGGCTGGCCCCGGGCAGCCCTTGAGTGGCTCTGTGTTCTGGTCCAGCAACCACCATCGCCCCCGCTGGCTAATAATCTACATCGAGTAAATGGTCTGGAAGCTGAGCTGCCCTTGAAGAAGACGAAGGGTTGAAGTAAACACTTTCTCCAGACTCCCTGGCTTTAGATCAAGAACATCGTTTTTCGGAGCGTGCCGCTGGCACTGCAGAAGCCCGTGAGAGGGGGCGGTTGGGGAGGGTGAGCCACCCCTTACCAGCACAGCTCCCGGCAGGACTAGTCGTCACCTGCCTTGGAGGACCTCATCCGCCTGGGCGGGCACCACGCTCGGCTGTGAAGCCGCTTCAAAACAGCACCAGCCCCTCCTGCCCCGCGCACTGCAGCCCCAGCGCTTACGGAACGCGTTTGGGGGGCTTCTGCTCGAGATTTCCCCGCCCGCCCTCTGCAACCACGTTCCCGTCCCTCCAGACTGGGCTTTCTTCCCTCAGGCGGTGGCACCCCGCCATTCGCCCTGGCTTGGAGTTGCCGGACGGCGGGGGGGGGGCCGTGCCCAGCTCAGGGCCGGTACGGGGTTGGAGGTTTGGGAGAAGGGACCAACAGACACCAGGCCGCCGCCGAGGCCACAACAGCCTCGCCAGGGGCGGCCTCCCCGCGCATGCCCGGGGAGGCGGGGGGGGGCGTGACGAGCACATGCTATGCGCCTGCGCAGGCGCCGCAGCGGCCGGCGGCCCAGAGGCCGCATGCGCGGATGCGAGGAGGGGGGTGGTGGAGCCGTGTGGAAGGAGGCGGTTGCACCGTAACGGGAAGGGCGGTGCGCCGCGGCGGCGCCCCTTTCCTCCGTCGCGTCTCGGCGGCTGAGGCGGCCGGGGCCGGGCTCAGGTTCACCAGTGGCCGAGGCGGCGGCGGAGGGGTGGTGATGGCGTACTTCGTAGAGAGCTTCTGGGTAGGGGAAGCGCCGCGGGCTGGTTCTGCCGCGCCGCGGGTGGAACGGGCAGGGCAGGGGACGGTGCAGCCGGGGTCCCCCCTCTGTGGGAGCAGCCTCGGCTCTTACGCTACCCCCGGGACTGGGCTGCGGCCTTGCCGCAGGGAAGGGGGGTGGGGGGGAATTGGTGGCCGCCGGCCCCTGCGCCCGCCGCCGCTCGCTTCGGCTGGGCTGGGCCGTGGGGGGAGCGGGTACCTGCCTGCGGGGCCGCTGCCCTCGCCTGGGCAGCCCGCGGTGGGGCGAGGGGGGACCGCCGCCCCCTACCCCGGCCCGGCCCTCCGCCTGCCGCGGAGCTCGGGGGTCCTGTGAGGGAGAGGCGGCGGCGGCGGCGAGGGGCTGCTGGTCGCCGTGGTGGCGGTGGGCCGAGGGGTGCGGGGACACGAGCGGGAGACCCTGTGCTGGGGGAGGGTGGATTGGGGGGGAGGGGGGTGGAGTGGGGGTGGGTGTCTCGGTCTCGCAGGCACCGCAGTGCGTGGACGTGGCTTGGGCTGCGGTCCGGTCTGTCCAGACAATGCGGTTGTTTAGGGGAAGAAAGAGGACGGAGGGCAACAACTTAACAGTTGCCTCACGCAAAGGCAAAGCTGCGCCCCTCGGAGCTGTGCGCGTTCTGTGGCGATAGCTTGTCTGTGCCTGCATGTCAGGAGGTCCAGCCTGAACAGCAGCCAGCTGGGGAAACAACAGGCTTCCCAGTCTGCTTTAGAAACGCAGTTTATCAGTCATCTCCGCGCAGATGTGTATGGTTTCAAAAGGGTGGACGTATACGGAGAGAAAATTAAAATACGGGTTTGGGTTATTGTTGAGCCTCGCGTGAAATGAAACTTGTTTTCTTTGTGACCGTAGCTGGTCCGAAACATTAAAGTAAGTGTTCCTGTAATCATCGGGCTGTTTACAGTGTTGCTACTTGTTTGCTGCCTGTTTAATTGTTAATGTGTATCTCTGCTAACTAATAGGGGAAACATTAAAATGGTTATTTGTTGAGCCTGAAACAAACAAACAAAATCTTTTAGAAGTCTGCTTTTTCTGTGTAAACAACAATTATCCTTAGTGTTTAGCGAAAAATGATTTCACAAATACAATGTACTATTCTTGAATATAAAACATGTCTCAAGCCAGGTTTCATGTTTTGTTTGCAGCATTGGGATTAATTTTGACTCTAAATTGCGCTTTTAACAGAATATGAAAACTTAATGAAACAAGATATTAGATTTGCTCTCTTGGTATAAAAATTTGCTTAATTTGAAGCTTCAGTGGGGGAAATCATTATTAAACTAATATGTGGAAAAATTTTATCTTTTATAAAAAGTACCATTTTATATTAATAGAAAAAGTCACATTTTTATTGGAAAAATTACTATCTCCTCCTAAGATTTAAGTGAAACAGAAGTTTTTTTCTTAAGCTATCTCAACTAAAATCAAACACTTTTCTGTTTAACTATGTTATGTACAATGGTACATTCGTCTGTTTGTCTGATCATTTTTATGTTATTTTGTTAGTAAGTCAATAATTTTGTTAAATCAGTGAAGGCAGTGAGCCATTCCCATACATTCTGTTTCTCTGTCTGTGTCTTCACAAATGCTACCAGCAAATATGAGGTAGTAGACACCTACCTAAACTTCCCATTCTCTCTTTCTGCTCTGTAAAGTCTTTGCCTTAGACCTCTGTTGGCAAATCTCCTAGCATGGGTCAGCAATGAGTGCTAGGAGAAGGAGGATTTCTTTTGTTGTTGCAGGTTATTCTTCTACCTCCAAAAATGACACAAAGTAGGATAACGAGTGTATTCTTCTTGCTTGTCTTGCAGTGATGACAAAGACATTAGACAGGGTCTTAAACTTGCAAAACTTGACTGAGAAACCTTTGTAATACCATGGACAGGGTTTTATTTTGTGTAGAAGTAAAATAAAAAGGAACAGGATTGTCTCCTTCTTTGCTGTTCTGGGTAAATATCTTTCAAGAATAACCATACTGTCTAAATATGATGGATTTTTAAAAGTATTTTTAAAAGAAAGAAAGTATTTCTATATATCCTCAGAACCAAGCACAAATTATGGGTTTGTGCATTTTGAATCATTAGGCTTCTCCATTCCTACTAACTTTTCAGAATAGATTATTGTTCAGAATTATTACTGCAGTGCTTTGGAAGACTTGACATGAAATCTATGTATGCTTTGAAATGTGGTGAGAAGGTTAAGATGGGAATTAGAAGATTGCTGTTAAAATGCATTCAATGCATACTGACCAAAAAGAATGAGGAGAAATCCATAAGTAGAAAGAAAGGTGGTATTGTGTAGAATTTTAGAATTGTCTTCTGTTTCTTACTTTTGCCTTGTCCTTCTAAGTAACTCCAGGCAAAATGTTTTTGTCACCTATGGAGTGGGATAACTGTGCTTTCTAAAGCACCAGCGTGAAAATTAATCCAAAACATAATATTTAATTATTTGATGTACATGCTGTCATCAATTTACAGCTGAAATCATGCACTGGAAATGGAAGTTTGGATCTTGAGCAGAAGGATGCTCTCTCCTCATTTGGTAATTTGCTGTAACTCATACGGAAAGACATCAGAAACTTGAGGGGTTTAACTGATTTCTTCAGAAAAGAAGAGTGACATGTATGTGCATTAATTTCTTACACGCTATTTAGGCTGCTGTCATTTAGGAACTTCGTAAAAGTGCTCATGTAAGCAAAACAAATCTTAGCTTCCTTATTGTAATAGTCTTGAAGCTTATCACGAGACTCTCATCTTGTACTGCTTTTAAAACTGTTTGAATGGTTGCAATTTTTAAAATTTATTTATTTATTTTTATGGATGTTTTATGGGCCCATCTGTTGAGTGCTTCCAAGAGGTCACTGAGAGAGAAACAAGACTATTTTCAGGATGTGTAAAGTTGAAGTACAGAGGTCTGTACTGTCACATGAAAAATTTCACTATCCCTTGAAAAATGTAGGGGTCTGCTAATAAGAGGGCAGCACTCTAGAGAAGCAGTTTTCAAAGTCAGCAGGATACAGTTACTTTTTTGTGGTATCAAAAATTATGAACAAGTAGTACAGGCTATAAATGGCTTTGATTCTTATGACTGAGTTTTAGGCATTCAAGTCATGTGGCCAAACATTCCCAGCTCCTAATTAGGATGTTGTCATAAAACATTGGGTGCTTGCTGCTATGTATGTGCTACATCAAAACAATGATGTAATTTAAAGGGAACACTTTCTTAAGTAATTTCCATTATACATAGCTACATTTTGTCACTTTGGGTACACTCATACTGGTACAGTAGAATAAAAAGCATTTGTTATCATTGACTTACTGTTTTCTTAACACTGCTTAGGAAGTGTTGCATAAGCTTTGACGTATTTAAACTGACTGGTGCAGGTGATACTTTTGTTAATTCTCAGTCTATTAAACTATGTCAAGTCAACAAAAATAAGCCTGGCCACTTCTAAGTAAGTGATCATTTATTAATTGTTTTAAATTAATTTGATTAAACTATTGGAAGTTCTCTGTATAGCTGAAACAGGTCTGTGTGTAACGCTGTGCTTGGTGACACTGGAAGTTCTGGAATATAACAATGTGTGTTTAACTTGGCCTTGACAAACAACTTCTGTTTTATCTTTTTAATCATTTGTGTTACCTGTAGCTTTTGAGAATGGCTGTGAGGAGGATTTCTTTCTTTTCAAGAGCCTTTGTAACACGTAAGGGCTGGCAGTATCCAGGGTTAATAATCTTAGCTTTGTGAAGATGTTTGCTCTAGTTAAGTGTAAGACGTATTGTCTTACGCATTTATGTGATATGAGTGACACTGAGACTTGTCATGCTTCCATCTGGATTTCCATTCGTATGTTTATGTAGTGCTAGTCTTCTGCTTGGCATACAATTGGATGCTCAGTTTCAGGAGAGCTGTTGTGCAATATTTACTTAGTCTCCTCCCTCTGCGGGTGTGCAGCTAGCATGAGTTGGCAATTTTCCATCTTTTTGTTCAAAAAAAAAAATTGTTAATTATCTAGGTATAGAGGAGGATATCAGTCCTTCCTCATACGTGCAGAGCTTCTCTGGAGCTGATCTTTATTTAATTTATTGAAGCTGTGAGGAGGAAATTGAAATTGCCAGGTTGCTTTTGTGTTCAATCTTCTCAGAACTTTCAGAACTCAAGAAGATATGTTGCCTGTATAAACATTGGGTGACTGTTTTTTTTCCATGTTTTGATGCTCTTGATTTTCTGTAGTTCTTTCAGGCTCTCAGAAATTTAAATTTACTGATAGCTAGCTTTCAAAACTTTTAACACCATAATATTAATCACAGGAGTATTTTCACGTATACAGGGCCCATTAAATTAAATCATTGCCTAAGTGGAAAGAATGAAACACATGTTACTTATTTGAAACTGCAACAAGGAGTAGCAGCGTGAGGAAAATGACAACATTTTTTTTCAGAGCATCTACAATGAGATTACGTAATAATGAAATTAGTTTACATATTAGGAGAATTTCTGTTGCTTTATTTGTTTAAAGTGTTACTCCTTCATGAGTGAATGAAAAGATGTCGACAGTACAAATGGACAAACCATAATGAATAGTATGTGTCTTTCTACATTTGTGGGTAAAGAAAAGATTGCTTTTGGTTAATATTTGTAACTTTAATTTTAGAATTACAGCAATGAACACCCAGTCTCTATTGTTTTGTTGCACTAAAATTTGTACATTAACTGTTAAAATAGGATATCTTTTAAGCTGCATAAATCAAATCTTGTAGTTGCTGAACAGTTGCAGCTAGTTTAAGCAAATACTGAATGTCACCTATATGAGGGATTTGGGCTCCCCCGTCCTCCATTAGTGGATTGTCTACAGTTACTACTTGGCATATTGGTGCAACTCTGGAATTTTCTCGATACAAATTTTTTTTAACAAAAAGACTTTGATACTATTATGATTTATCTGTATGAGGATTCTTGCATGCATAATCTGCTGATCAGGGGTGTGGGTTCTCCATACTTGTGTATGACAGAGGAGCATGAACAGTAATTTAAGTGTAAAACTATTTGTAGCACAGCTTCTCTGGCCCTGACCGAAACAAGAGGCAAAGGATACAGATTCTTCTATTCTTGCCCCCCAAATTGAAGCAATTCTATTTCCTACATTCGGTCTTTTCTAGACTTTTCCTATTTAGCATTTATCTAACAAGGTAGAGGGATATTGATCATATTTCTTTGATAATCATGTTTGCCAAAGGCAAAGTTGTAAGATTTAAGTAGGATTTGGAAACTTAATTTGGAGATTATCCAGTTTTCATTTTATGGCAATTTGAAGTAAATTAAGGACCTAAACTTTTTTTCTGGTTACAAAAGAAATCCTGTCATTAAGTTGGGAGTACCACTTCCAAGTGTTGCAGTTTGAATATATATAGTTGTCTGCCCATTTCCTGGAGAATAAGTTGTGGGTTTGGTAGCATATTTTAAAAAGAGGATTGGGCAGGTTATGATTTAAATTGTTTATAATAAAAAATACAGTTTTCTCAGTCTGTTCCATTTCTTCTTTGTAATGTGCTGATGTGGTCGTATTTAAAGGGTTGAAGGAATGATTGTGCATGCTTAGCCACTGCTAACGCATGTTCTAAAAGCATAGTTTGAAATGACGGTAATTCACTTATTGTCAAATGTTTCTTTACTTGCTGTTGGTTAGAAAAAGCCAAACTTTGTCTGAGTATCTCTCATCAATCTTCTAAATGTTGACCAAAACAAAAATGTGTTTAAGAACTGTGTGAGCCTTTTATTATCTCATATGCTTAGTTTTGCTGTGAAAACATTATTTGCAGCTGTCCTTTTCTTGCTTCTTACACTAGCTATAAAAGTAGTATGTATCTGACCAGTCATGGGAACTTTAGAATCACCTTAATAATTGAGAAACACTTGTTTATACTGGGTAAAAAGACAGTGCTAATTAACTTTTTACACTAATGCATGTTAATGTTGAACAGTTTTAGTCCAAAGTAAACAGAATTTGCATTCATAGAGTTAGATTAGAAAGGTAGGAAATACTGCTGCAGATTGCCCAGAAATTTCTGGCTACGTTACCAAATGTAGATTTTAAATTCAGAATCATCCTTATATGCAACAAACAAACTTACTCTCAAAAATTTTCAAAGTCTATTAAGTATTCAGTAAAACAGGGTTCCTGTAATCTGTTTCCTGTTATGCACAAGTCATGGAAATGCTGAATTCTGACTTCACATTTGCTGACAGGGTTACTTTCATTTCCATGAGAAAATCATTGCAGTTGGTTCTTGATGAAGGGAAATGGAAGGACTGTCTGCTTTTGCTTTCCGTGACTTAATTTATTTTGTATGCAAAGTTGGTCACTAATGCCTCATTGTAGGCTTATTTAAGTGAAGTGTTTACTTCTATTTGAAGTCTTGTTTCTCGTCTTCTTATGGCTTGCTCTCAGGAGACACCTCTACTACATACACAAAAGGGGTCTCTTAGAGCAGTGTAGAATGGGAAACCTCAACAAGGACACCAGCTTGTGAAGACAGAGTTTTGTTAGATCTAGGGAAGAAGTAGAAAACTGCTAATGAACTTCAAAGTAATTAAATGGAGCCTATATGGAGAGGGGACCACTTATTTTGCATTCTCATACACAGTTTTACAATTGTTTTCTGTTGAGTAATGATGGGGTCATCCTCAACAGATGGTGTTTTAACTGCAAAATGACATTCAGAATGGTCTTTCAAACTAATCTGTAAGTCTGTTGCATAGAACCTGATGTTTTATGTGACAACAGAGGTTCCTCTTTCTCCAAGATGCAACTTCTAGAAGAATCTGCATCTGACTTCACTGTTTGTCATAGCAGTGGATGGTAATTGCTTCTGAATGGGAATGGAAGGTCTCATCAGTTCCCTCTGCTATGTGCTGCATTTATTTATTTTTAAGTAGGCCAGTACTGGGCTTTTAGTGATCTTGGCTGTTACTGTTGTCATCAGGAAGGAGCAGATAAAAACGCTTAAAGAAGAAAAATTGGCTAGACACGCAATTTCCATGTACAGAATTTTATAGAATGTGTGTGGGGAGGGACAGTGTTGAGGTAAAACAACCAAAACACAAATAAACCATGTTGATGGCATATGTGCATTTAAGAGGATATGTACTTGGGTTTTGTAAATTGAACTATTTTTCCTCTTAGCCAGACCATACATCTGTCTTTTTCCTAAGTACAAAGCTGAACTCTAATGATTATTGTATGAATTATTTGAGCTACTCTTCATGAACATAACTACTGAATGAAGGAGGTGTGGATTGGCTGTATAGCTTTTTCTGTCTATAGACAGAAAAATGTCTGCTCTCTGCATTGAGGTACCATACTTAATTTGACATAGGTACACGTATGTCTCCAAACACAAGTAGAATATAACTTAATTTATAGAATTGTCATCAGGTTAATCATCAGAACTCTTGCTCATGTAAATTATTGAGCGCTTATCAAATCTAGATGTGCTTATAGGTAGAGCCTGGTATTGGTAAGATAGGCTACACCTGACATTATATTCACAAGTAAAAACATGTATTTCAGTTATGCCAAGCTTAAACCATATCGGTCCTCAAATCTGAGAGCCTACTTTGGACTTGCTGCTTTGTTTAATCCTTAATATATTTTTCACATAGCCTTTTAGCCTCTGATAACTATTGATAATGTATAAAAGATATGACTTTCAGGGGACTTCATAATTGAGGAAAGTATCTATTCAGTTTTTCTGTCGTGCTTTCTGCTATTCAATGTGAAGTCAAGAACCAGAGTAGGACTGATTAGAAAACTTCATTTAAGTAGAAAAATTAGTTCCTTCACAGTAACCTTCAGTTACAGTTAGGGAACAAGATGATGATAGGAATTGGTTGTTCTGGTTCATTCCATTCTCTGAAGGTTTGCAAAGTTACATTTGTGGTAGATTATCAACCATCAGGAAGGCTGCAGTCAGAGACTGGGTCATGGCAATGCTGCCCTTCCTGTCGCAGGAAATTTGTGGTGCTCCAGTATAGAAGAGTCCCCATAAAAGCTCCCATTATGAAAAGTTCAGAAGCAGTCTGTGTTCAGCATATTTTGATCAATGTGTTGGTTTAGCTAGAAGAAACACCTTAAGGCAAAGGGAAAGAACATTTCACAAAGGAGAATTTTATTAGTTTTTCTGGAAGAATTGCCTAACATTTATTTGTAAATGTTTATCTCTAAATTTGAGTACAGTAACAGCATTGGAGTAGTTAAAGAAGAATTTTATTTTGTATTCCAATTGAAAATATTAGTGAGGTTTTATCAATAGAGTTATTCTGGTGGTTTTGTAATGTGGTGCCATTCTGGTTTTATATTGAGTAAATACAGAAAGTTAATAAGCTACCTATTAGTACACCAGGAGTCAAAATTATTGTAGGCTTCAAACTACAAGGAAAAATGGTTAGATAGGAGTGAAAGCAGAATGAAACTGTTTAGACTGGTACTCGAAAGAGTAAGATAACATTAAAAAAATAAATAACATTTCCTACTAATTGGTGTTCTTATCCTTTTATTTTGCAAAATTACAAAAGCCTTACTCTGTAGACAGTCCTTTGGAGTTGGATGTATGTACATGTACTCAATTTATTTCTGCCTATACTTTTTACAGACCTTTCTGTAATTGCACTTACACTAAACTGATCTGCATTTTGAAGGACTTTTTCGGGTTACAATGTACTGCAGCCTTAGGAACAGTGATTTTATAGGTATTTTTTCGGTTTGTTTCCCAGATGCTTAGAAGAGGTAAAGCAAATAATTCTGGGTAGTAATCTGAATCAAATTGCCTTCCATCATCTGTTATTTGCAAATGTATGCATCTATGCATAGTGTACTTTAAGGCAACTTGCTATGTTATTGACTGATCTATTATCTAGTGCAGTTAACACTTCACAGAAGTGGGCCTACTACTGTGGCTGCTGCAAAACTCTTCCATCCACCTGTGGCTGCTTCCACTTACTTACAGTGGCTGATCCCTTCACGTCTTCCCATCTCTTCTGCTGAGCAATGCAGCTGTTTACGTCCTGATAGTGATCTAGATCACTGATCTTTATTTTTATTTGCCAGCTTTATTTTTCAGCTGTATAATCTCCCTGATCATGTGCACCTTACGGTTGCACAAACAAATTTTTCCAAAACAGAAAGGACAGAAATGTTTGGAGGGGTGTATGACCAAATCCTTAGGCTCCTCTCACTGGAGATGTAGAGCTGCTCTTATGGAAAGTCCAGGATTTTAAGAAGGATGTGAAGGCCCTTGAATGTGTCCAGAGGAGGGCAACAAAGCTGGTGAAAGGGCTGGAAGTCATGTCCTGTGAGGAGTGGCTGAGGATTCTGGGTTTGTCTAGTTTGGAGAAAAGGAGGCTGAGGGGCGACCTCATGCTCTCTACAGCTTCCTGAGGAGGGGGAGTGCTGATCTCTTCACCTGGGATCCAGTGATATAACACATCGGAATGGCTCAAAGCCACACCAGGTTTAGACTGGATGTTAGGAAGCATTTCTTTACCAATAGGGTCATCAAACACTGGAACAGACTTCCTAGAGAGGTGGTCAATGCCCCAAGCCTCTCAGTGTTTAAGAGGCATTTGGAAAATGCCCTTAACAACATGCTTTAACCTCTGGTCAGCCCTGAAGTAGTCAAGCAGTTGGGATAGATGGTAATTTTATGTCTCTTGCAAATGAAATAGTCTATTCCATTTCATCCTTCTTCCCCTTCCACTCTGAGCATGTGTGCACTTTTTCTGAGGGCATGCTTCTGTGTCTTTTGTAGCAGCAGTGTTATGGATCTGAAGCTTTTGGAAGGAAGGAGGGGAATGGATATTTTGACAGGAAAACTTTTATAGTAGCAGTGCTATTATGCTGTGCCTTGCCTCGCCTTCCTTTCATTTCTATTGTTGCTTATTCCTGTCCAGAGGAAGTTCACCATAGTGCCAGAGGTGATAAGATGGCTGAGTTTATTAATCAGTGTTTAGGGCAGTGTCTCAGTTTTAATGGTGAGGTATACCTTACTCACTGGAAAATGTTTTAAGTTTTAAAACTAAACTTAAGATTAGGCAAAGGGAAGCTACCTGTGAAAGAATGAAGAGATAAGTGATTTTATTTTTTTTTACCAATTTTACAAGAAACAGAGGGAGATACATGAAGTGTGAAGAACTGGGGAGGCATGGTATCAGTGGTCACAAACTGTGAATTTTAGTTCATGGAAAATAATGACAGATTGGAGAGAATGAAGAGAGAGTACAATATTAAGGATGTGTTTAATAAAATGAGAAGTGAAAGAATACAAGAGCTGTAGAAATCTAGAGAAGAAATGGTTTTGAATATGGCCTAGAAATATGTAATAGAGGAGTAGTCATTAGAAGGGTAGTAGTAGCTGCTGAGGTGATTTTTGTTTATTTTACATATAGGAGATTGAAGGGAACTAACAACAATTGGTAAAAAGCTGAAGCATTAGAAATCATTCCCTTCATGGAACTTATCTCTTATTAAAATGCATAGCATCTACACTTTGTTCTGTAATTGCTTTAGCCTGTTGTGTTTCATAGTTCTGCTTTCTTTTTATTAATCTTTAGGGGGAAAGGAACAATGGCTTTGATGTCCTCTATCACAACATGAAACATGGACATTTGTCAACAAAAGACTTAGCAGACTTTATAAGAGAAAGGTAAGTATTCATCCTTGGTAATCCTGGCTCTTTAATCTACTGTTTGTGGGTTTTATGTGTTTGTCATTATGTTTAACAGTAACATCGAAAATAAGTTAAAATCAATGAGCACTTTTAAAACCTCTCTTACATCCTACAAGAATATCTAGGTTGCTTCCATTCACTTAGAACTGAATAGTGACTCTTAAGCATCAATTAATAACAACCTTCTAATTTTTCCAGTTTGAATTAAAACATAAGAGTAAAAAGCCAGCAGTCTCACATTAGGTGTCCAACAGTTTACTTAAATTAATCCAAATTTTTCATCATGTTTGGAAGAAAAGCAGTAATTTAAAGTAGCAAAAATTATCAGGCTTAGCGAATTATTTTTTTTTTTTTTTTTTCCCCGTAGATGCAGAATTAGGGTATCAGCAACTGCTAGTATGATCTTAAAAGTTATATTTTCAGATTAAGATGTTGAGAAACTAGGTTTGTTAAAGAAAAGGGAGTGATATGTGTGATAATATGCAGAAAGTAACACAGGTTCTTCTCTATGGGATGGACGGGACAGAACTGAAATCTGCAGACATGACAACTTCCAAAACAGATGACCTAGTGCTGGTTTTAGTTCTTCTTTGTGAAAGACAACTGCTGCTGCTATGTTGAACATAAGAATTTCATTCTGGACAAACTTAATTGTTTGTCTGCTTCAGAATTTTGTCTTAATTCAGTTACTGACACCAGATGACACATGGAAAAAACTTGCAAGAGTCTGAGGACCTGTTTCAGTGAAGGTTTCTTGCAGTAAAAGCTGTCCAAAAAAAACAGCAGTTTTTTTCAGGGATATTTCATCAAAATTTCAGTTTTGGCCTCAAATAGATCTCAACAAAGAATTTCTTTTAAATTTCTACAAAATGTAACCACCACAAATCTGGCAGGTACTCAGTTGCACAGACATTTGTGTAGTTTCAAAGTGAATTGGAGAAAATGACAAAAATCTTTCCACTAAGTAGAAATGCATGAGTTCCAGAGACCATGTGTGATGGGTAGCCTCCTGTTGGAAGAACTACACAACCCAAGGAATCTTGTGTTTCAAGAATCCCTGATTCCAGAGAACACATTATGAAGCCAGACAGGGTTCCAGTGAAATCCTGCGTTGGATTGAGTGGAGGGATATCACACTGTTCATGTTTAGTATTAAATGCTTAAGACTTCACAAGCTTGTACTTTTAATATTGACTGTTACAAATGTTTGCCTTGTGTTATCTTTGTGAGTGCCTGGATGTTTCCTTTGAGACCTGCTTTAATTTTTGGAATCACTCAGTTTTTATAACAGTAAGTCGTGGACCTAAGCTGTACATCACCTGAACACGGAATCACGGAATTTTCAGAGTTGGAAGGGACCTCTAGAGATCATCTAGTCCAACTCACCTGCTAAAGCAGGATTGCCTAGAGCACATTACTCAGGACTGCATCCAGGCGTCACACATTTAAAACACATTTAATTTTATTAGTTTTATACCTGTTGCATTGTGATTTACCTCCATATTTAGATCTGAAGCTCTCTCACCCACTCTGCTTCTTATCTCATTTATTTTGTATGCTTTCAGCATGATTCATTTTATTCATACTGGTCCTAAGGTGAAAGGTTATTTAAGTATATATGAGTAAAAATAACTTGGTGCTATATCTGGCTTGGATTCTTTGCTTTATTGTAGTGACATAAATAAAACTGAACAGTTAATTCTACACAAAATTCCTAGTAAAAAGAATGTGGTGTTCTAATTTTTTCACTCTATAATCTCCTTCAAATTAAATTTTAAATGAGATGTGCCTTTGCAATCAATAAATAAAGTATTTGGACCTCTCTCCACATATTAAAAATGTCTCCATTGAAGTTTCTGCCCATTAATTCTAGTGACTTGTCAAGATGGACACTTTTTTTTTTCCAGTTAAACAAGTTTAAATAATTTAAAGCTGAAGATTAATGACCATGTAGGAATACCTGAGGAATCCACGTGGACATTTTATAGATCGGTAGAATCGTAGAATAGTTTGGCTTGGAAGGGACCTTCAAAGGTCACCTAGTTCAACACGCCCCTGCAATGAATAAGGACATCTTCAACTAGATCAGGTT
Source organism: Vanellus vanellus (assembly GCF_965231255.1). Classification (NCBI taxonomy): domain Eukaryota; kingdom Metazoa; phylum Chordata; class Aves; order Charadriiformes; family Charadriidae; genus Vanellus; species Vanellus vanellus. The sequence goes on from NC_138908.1 coordinate 60,108,025, forward strand.
TCTCAGAGTCCCGTCCTACCTGACCTTGAGTGTTTCCAGGGGCATCTACCACCTCTGGGCAACCTGTCCTATTGTTTCACCACCCTCATTGTAAAAAAAATTCTTTCTTCTATCTACTCTAAATCTACCCTACTTTAGTTTAAAAACGTTACCCCTTGTCCTATCACAATAGGCCTTACTAAAAATTCTGTCTCCATCTTTCTTATAAGCCCCTTTTAAGTATTGAAAGGCCACAATAATGTCTCCCCAGAGCCTTCTTTTCTCCAGGCTGAACAACCCCAACTCCCTCATGCTGTCCTTATAGGAGAGGTGCTCCAGCCCTCTGATCATCTTTGTGACCCTCCTCTGGACCTGCTCCAACAGTTCCTGTGCTGAAGGCTTCAGAATAGAGGGGCAGAATCATCTCCCTCAACCACCTGGCCATGCTTCTTTTGATGCAGCCTTCTGGGCTGTGAGCACACATTGCTGGCTCATGTCTGGCTTTTCATCCACCAGTAACCCTAAGTCATTCTGGGCAGTGCTGCTCTGAATCCTTTCATCCTCTAGCCTGTATTGATTCAGGGAGCTGCCCCGACCCATATGCAGGACCCCCTCATGAGGTTCACACGGACCCGTTTCTCAAGCTTGTCCAGGTCCCTCTGTATGGCATCCTGTCTCTCAGCTGTGTCAGCCGAGCTCAGCTTGGTATTGTCCCTGAACTTGCTGAGGGTGTCCTCGATCCCACTGTCTGTCATTGGCAAAGGTATTGAACAGTACTGGTCCTAGTACAACCCCCTAAGGGATACCACTTGTCACTGATCTCCATCTGGACCTTGAGACGTTGGCCACTACCCTCTGCATGTGACCATCCAACCCATTCCTCATCCACCAAACAGACCACCCATCAAATCAATATCTCTCCAGTTTAGAGAGCAGGATCTGGGGGACAGTGTCAAAAGCCTTAGAGAAGTCCAGGCAGACGTCATCCGTAGCTCTTCCCTTATCTGCTGATGTAGACACTCCTTCATAGAAGGCAACTAGATTAGTCAGGCAGGACTTGCCCTTGGTGAAGCTGTGCTGACTGTCTGGAGTCGCTTCCCTGTCCTCCATGTGCCTTAGCATAGCTTCTAGGAGGATCTGTTCCATGATGTTGCCAGGCGCAGAGATGGGGCTGGCGGGTTGGTAGTTCCCAGGGTCCTCCTTTCTACCTTTTTTAAAAATGGGTAGAATGTTTCCCTTTTTTCCAGTCACTAGGGACTTCACCTGACTGCCATGACTTTTCAAATATCATGGAGAGTGGCTTGGCAACTGCATCAGCCAATTCCCTCAGGACTCTAGCATGTCAGTTCCCATAGGCTATCCTCAATGAGAGATCAAGAAATGTATTTTCTGTCCTTGTGCATGGATCAGGATGTGCCAAAGGTGTATGCAGCCATCTTACAGCATTGTAGTAAAACATGAAAAATTTCAGTTCTCATTAACACACTGAGATTCACTAGAATCTTAGTGCTACGTGTTAATTTATTTGATAAGGCTTCAGTATAGTTCCATAAGAGCAACTTGCCCTGAGATTGGAAAATATCTGTGAGCGGTGCAGACTAGCAGCGGTAAATTCAGTCCTTTCCAGTGACTTTCTCCCATCGGGGTATTAAATCTGGTGTCCTGTCTGTTCCATTGTGTTTTCTTCCGCCCTGCTTTACTGATGCATCTCAGTATGCCAGGCTGCAATTAAAAGAAGCAGTTGAATGCCAAATAGGTATTTCTTTCCAAGTGAGGGCTGAATCGCTGATCAGTGTCAGTCTGAGCTAGGGGTGGTTTTTGGCATATAGTTTGTAGTTTCAAAGGAATAGATGGACTTTAAATATTTGGTGTCCTCACTTTAGTAAAAATGTTTACGAGTGTCCATATCTAGACAGTGAAGCCCTTAATACCATTGTGAAGTTATTGTGGGACATCAGTTGATTTCCCAGGAAGTAAATATGATTCAGTAGCACACATTTATTCACATGGTTCAAATTCTTGATCTCAGAAGAAATTGGATTGGGTCGTACTTCAACAATATTTTATGGTAGTCCAATTATCTTGACCATGTTCTATTTTGCATCTTTGTTTACTGCAAAGAAATTAAGAGGTGTTGCACGCAATTATCTGTTCCCCTTCTTCCTCCACAGCCTATAGTCTGAATACTGCTTTCCATTACTGTTTTTCTCTAGAAATATGTAAGTAGGTGAAAAACATTTATTAGGAGCCTCCTACATCTACTGATTTTATGCACTGACTTTTATGTACCTGATTTTCTGAGCTGTTCCCTATGAGAACTAAATTTACATACATTTGAACTTTCTTCACATCTGTCCTTCCATTCCTTTTGAACATATTGGCCTTTTTTTTTTCAGAAGTGGAGAGTGAAAAGTGAAAACTGCTGGATAGGTAGAGGAGACAGATCTGAGTTGGTGATAATACTTTCAGCAAGTTAAAGTACTTAACCTTTGTGTGTACTGTTTAACAGTAGTCATCTGGTTAATCAGGATTGCTGGAGTCTCCAGACTGGCTAGAGAATTTGATTTTTTTATGGAGTGATCTCAAAGAGAAAGGAAAAATGGTTGAGTGTATTTGGATGTACAGACTTCTTAGGGCATAAAGGACATGTCTGTGAATCATAGAATGGTATAAGTTGGAAGGGACCTTGAAGATCATCGAGTTTCAATCCCCCTGCCATGGACAAGGACACTACCCACTAGACCAGGTTGCCCAAGGCCACGTCCAGCCTGGCCTTAAACACCTCCAGGGATGGGGCCTCAACAGCCTCTCTGGGCAACCTGTTCCAGTGCCTTACCAGCCTCAAAGTGAAAAATTTCTTCCTGATGTTCAATCTGAACCTGCCCTCTTCCAGTTTAAAGCCATTCCCCCTCGTCCTATCACTACATGCCCCAGTAAAAAGTCCTTCCGCAGCTCTCCTGTAGGCCCTCTTTAGGTACTGGAAGGCCGCAATAAGATCTCCCTGGAGCCTTCTCTTCTCCAGGCTGAACAACCCCAACTCTTTTAGCTTCTCCTCATAGGAGAGAAGTCTGTCTCTGTTACTTGCACTGTTCACAATAGTATTTTGGTTGTGTGCAGCCTAATCAGGGAAGAGTCTGTTGTTACCTTTTCTTTAGCCTTAGAAATAGTAATGAACAAAGAAAAATTGTGTAGGATGTGGGAAATTTTGTTTTTATTGTAGTCAACTTCAGGATTTTTTTAAGATTTTTCTTTCAAAAATTCTGTGAGAACCTTCTGAAATTGCAGATGTTTCTTCTGAAAAAAAAAAAAACCAAAAATGTTAGAATTGTGTTCAATTATAATAATATAATATTTCTGTACTGTATCTGGTGTTCCAGCTGTATATCCCTAGAAGGAGCGGGTTTCCTCCTTGGCTGTGTTCAGTTATTCAATACCAATTCACTTTTCAGCAGTGTTTCACTTTTGCATTTTTGGTTTTGAGTATTTGTTAATGGTCAGATACTAAAAGAACTGGGGGACAGTTGTATCTGTGGTTCAGAAGTATGTCAACTGAAAGAGGGAATTTACTGGCAGGCAACGTGCTCAATGTTGGTAAATCGTAGGTGGGGCAGGTTATCTATCTGCTGAAAGTTAGATATCTTTGTTCTGTTCTTGATAAAGCCTGTAGAAATTTTGTTTTTAAAGCGGTGAAAATGTAAGAAGGTTGGGCTGCGCCCACAGTTTTTCTTTCTTTAAATACTGGGAAGATTTTGTAGGTGAACTGTCTTGCATTTGTGTGTATTTAACACCTAAACTGTTTACATGTAAGAAACCACTGTGCTCAGATAGGAACTTAATAGGTGTTGTGTTCGGTTTTCTCCAAAAGTCCTTCTGACATTTTTCTGCACCGCTTGCCTGTAAGTGTTGTAAAAAGAATCTCCTTGATCAGAAGAAACTGGCAATGTGTATATTCCCATTTAACTTTTAAATGTTTAACAGATCCCAAGCAAAGACAGATTTTAAAATGGATGAAAATTAATTTACTGAGTATTCATAGTGTGTTACCTATACATCAGAGTGCTCTGGAAAGTCAGTTGATAGGACAAATGTATATGTAAATGCCCAACTGGTCAGTAACAGCATCTTTTGGTTGTCAGTGTTTGTAACTTGTATGTTGATATTGCCTGGTAAATTGTAGAACTCCAGTTTTGTGGAGATTGCTCAGGTAAGTACGCTGTAAATTGCTCCAAAGAAGAGGTGTGGATTTTGGTCAGAAGTCTTGTGTTTAAAAAAAAAAAGAGACTGAGCTATCAAATCTGGAAAGCCTTGATAGAAGCTACTGCTAATTAATCAAGAAATATTGTTCATTATGGTAATTAAAAAAACATCAGTGTCTCTTCTGGGTGTCTGCATACATGCTTGTTGCTGTGTAAGAATGCCAAACCTTGGAAACTTAAACTTTTTCTTATAATAAAAAATAAGTACATATGTGGAAGGAAGGTAAAGTTGTTTGACGTTTTTATGGTGAATAACTTTGCAGTTGTTTGTAGGTGAGATTTAAAATATAATTGAGTTACTGTGTTTTACAGTTTAAACCCCTTCTGCAAACCGATAACTGACTGGATAGTTATTTTGGAAGTTCAGTAGGCTTAAATACATGCCCCTCTGTTTCAAATGACTACTGCTGCTTTGCTTCATATTTTCATAAGAAAATTCTTTTTGCTTGCAAAGTGTTGCTGTAAAGGAGAAATACAAACCTCTGCCTCAGCAGTAGGTGGTTATAGTCATGGTACAACTTGAGATAGAGGTGAATTCTTCATCTCCCTTTTTTTCTCTCTTTTGCCCCAGAATAAAGGTATTACACAGCAGGAAAGAAACTGCTTCAAGCTTTTGCATTTTCAAGAAAAGGAAATTACAGTATTTACTCAAATCCAGGATGCTTCTGAATCTGAATTGACACTACATATCCAATATTGATTTAGGGTGGAAAATGAAAATAGTGCATTTATTTACCTTAGTAATAGAAGGGTGAGGAAGATTGATGGGAGAAGGACTTGCAGGGACTCACTGCTGTGGTATGTTGTGTGTGACTACTATTCCATGGTAATTGCACCAGCAGAGGCTGTAAGGAGGAAATCTGTGCTGACCCTTGGATTTTGAATCTCTAAAAGACAAGTAAAAATGTGGGTTTGAGTGCAGGAAAATATAATAAAACTTTATGTGGAGAAGATGTTTTCCAAAATAAACCAGAATGTATTGAGACAACCTTCTTTGAAAATTACTGTAAAAAGTAGAGTACAGTACTTTTCATTGCATGTTATTTTACTGTTTTCCAAATGCAAGTATCACTATGCAAATAACTTAAGCAAACAGACAAAAACCCAACCCTCTCCCCCTACAAAATACTAGGCGAGACCCCATTTTATTTAATGTGATTGCTCAGTAAGCATTGTTTGTTTATCTAAATGTTTTAATTACAAATATATTTGATTTTATTGCTTTATAAATCTCTGGTGTTTAGACATCCTAGGCAGGTGATTGTTGTATCACTTTCTTCTGACTATTACTAAAAGGCAGAGTGGAACAGCAGAAAGTATAGGAAGGAAGGAATTCTCTTTTTCAAGTCTTGAATCCCTAGGTTTTACTTGTTTCTGTTCCCTGCAGAACAGGGTTCTTTCACAGGGTTCTTAGATTATTTTTTAAAAATATACTTCTATGATTTTGCATATAGTGGTGGTGGGGGGGGGAGTCATTAACATGGAGTCATTTTCAGCTAAAGTAAAACGTCCTCTGTTTTGCACCTTTAGAATGCATGTTCATCTGTCTTCAAATATCTTCAACATTTCAATTATGCTTTTGATGGCTTTCTTTGACAGGGCTACAATAGAGGAGGCATATTCAAGGTCAATGACAAAACTAGCCAAATCAGCGAGCAATTACACACAACTTGGGTAAGTAAGTGTACATACATAAATAACTGCATCTGTGTTAAGAATCAAGTTTGATTCTGAATGGTTTATTGATGTTGAAGGTAGCATAACTTAGCCACCTTTAAAAGCGATTTTAGTTTTTCAGTAACCATGCAAACTATGCAGCTATAACAAAAACAAAGACAGTACAGTTCTTTATTCACAGTTTAAAAAAAAGCAAAGCCCAAACACTGGGGAACTGTCTGTTCCTCTGTGTTTAAGGTTGAGTTCTTTGCAGACATAATAAAGAATGTAACTTTTTATTCTCTGCTTCCAAGGCTATGGTAATTATTCTGAAGAGAGAGCATATGGTCCGCAAATGGGGCAGTAAATTTATTTATTTCTATTATTTCTGTTTTCTGGAGTGTTATCTCTGTCCTCAGAGATATTAAGAGTGAGACTTTTCAATAAATTTTTTCCATAGTTTAATGAAAGTTTTATACATGCGGGTATGTTTTTAAAAAATGGAAGGAATAATGGGTGTTTTTTCATTAGAAAGATTATGCCAATGAGAACTCAGACTTTAAATGAGACTAAGTTTTTTTTATTTGTAGTAATTACAACTAGAAATGTGGGGAGCTTTTGTCAGTAGATAATTTTATACCATCTGTTGCTGTATCTGCATGTTAGTTTGAACATCAGTGCTTTAAAGGCTATGTATAGTATTAAATTTTCAGCAGCATTAACCAGGAAACTGAGGTAGGAGTGTATCTTTAGAATAGATGGAGAAGTCCGTTTGGTATAGAAACCTGAATCTGAACAGGCCCGCCACCTTCCTTTGCCATGCGGTTCATCTCTGTTAATCAGTAAATCCCTTTTCATGGCAGACCATCTTTGCTGATATTTTTTTCCTGCATCTTGTGTCTGTAATGATATAATAAGACAACTAGAAACTTAACTAACCTAATAATTTCTGATTTGTTTGTACTATTCAAGTATACATGTAAAAATATTTCTACATCTGAAATTATTTTAAGCTGCTCTTGCATCATCTTTAGGAATACCACTTGGCATTATTGTGTGCTGGTGATAGAGAAGATTACGTGACCTTTAATGTGTTTTACTCAATAGAGTTAATACAGGTAAAACATAAAACATGGAAAAGTTCGTAGATAGGATTCCAAGTACATTTGTAACAGTAATAAGAATTTCTAGCAGTTGTTGGGGTTTTTGCTTGTTTCAGTTTTAGGAACAGAAGTAAACTTCTGTAAATTTATCAATTATACTTTAGCACTATTAAATAAAAAAGTCATACTAAAAGTGAAAAATCCAGAAGAAGATTAAATATTATTTTCCTCAATTTAGGACATTTGCACCAGTTTGGGATGTTTTCAAAACCTCAACAGAAAAACTAGCAAGCTGTCACTTGGACCTTGTGCGGAGATTACAGGAGCTAATAAAAGAAGTTCACAAGTATGGAGATGAACAAATCAAAGTTTATAAAAAGGTTATAATTTTTTTCTTATGCATGTCCAATGACTTGTTAACATCAAAATATAAATGGTTTGGTTTTGACAACCATGTGATATTTGGCAGACTAAAGAAGACGTTTCAGGAACATTGGAAGCAGTGCAAAATATTCAAAGTATCACTCAGGCCTTACAGAAATCAAAGGAAAACTACAATGCAAAGTGTGTCGAACAAGAACGTTTGAAAAAGGAAGGAGCAACACAGAGAGAAGTTGATAAGGTAGTTCTGTGACATCTTACTTTCATACATTGTGTTGTCAATCAGTAACACAATCACCTTGTATTACTAAGTGAAATGCTAAGAAAGGGCTAACACTCAATGCCCTTGTTATTGAATTACGGGTAGGAGGTTTTGTGTTGTCCCTTCAGTGAGACAAAGTAGGTAATTACATGAGTATTTGAAATCTGTTCCATTGAGAATAAAACAAGTTAACATTTCTTTTGTGCTAATTTAAAAGGTTCCAATTTCATACACCAAAAACCCAAGGGATGAATATATTGAAGTTTTGTTTAGTACTGTCCTTGGATTAGGGGAAAGTTTGATCCATTCACAGAATCACAAAATGGCTGAGGTTGGAAGGCACCTGTGGAGGTCATCCTGTCCAACCCTGCTGCTCAAGCAGGGCCACGTTGAGCCAGTTGCCCAGAACCACATTCAGACAGCTTTTGAATATCTCCAAGGACAGAGACTCCACAACCTCTCTGGGCAACCTCTGCCAGGGCTCAGGTTTGAAAAAAAAAAAAACCACCAAAAACATTTCCTGATGTTTAGAGGGAACCTCTTGTGTTTCAGTTGGTGCCCATTGTCTCTGGTCCTGTCACTGGGCACCACTGAAAAAAGCCTGGCTCTGTCTTCTGTGTACCCTCCCTTCAGTAATTTTTATATATTGAAAAGGTCCTCCCTGAGCTGAACAGTCCCAGCTCTCTCACCCTTTCCTCATGGGAGAGATGCTCCAGTCTCTCCATCATCTTAGTGGCCCTTTACTGAACACTCTCCAGTATGTCCATGTCTCTCTTGCAATGGACAACCCAGAACTGGACACAGCACTCCAGGTATGGCCTCACCAGTGCTGAGCAGAGGGGAAGGATCAACTCCCTCAACCTGCTGACGTCACTGTAGCTTTTTCCTGTTTTCAGGAAACTAAGTAGTAGAGGAAATGGTCGTTTCCCTGTCTCTAACTATGTCTTCTCTTTTTAAATCTTCATTCCTCTGCCTGTTTCCATTTCAATTCTTGTTAGAGTGATCTTAGTGCCTTTTATACTGCTGTCTTGATGGAGCAGGTAGAGTTGGTTATTGTCATTTCACTGATGACAAAAGTAATCCTGTTGACCATGTTCTAATTGTTTTACCTTTGATATAAATCTAGCTTTTTTTCCTAGCTTCTGTCTCAAATGACAGTTAATGTTGGATTCTAGATATGAATCAGAAGTATGTGGGTTGGCAAATGTTTTCCTGCCAGTCTATTTGAAGTATAGTTTTTCTGAATTCTTGTAAACAGATTGAAACTTTTCAGTAGGAAAAGTTGACTTGATGAAAGGCTTGGTTTTAAGATGTAACGTTATCCTTGTTCAGTTGGAAACAAAAAAATTTTCAGTCTGACTGATATCTACATGAGAAGGGAGAAAGAGGAAGCATGAAGGCTATTTTTTAATGTTTTATGATACTTCTGTTTGACCAATTAAGCCATAATAGGATGCTCTGCAAGTACTTAAAAAATGTTTCCAGTGGGAGCAGGTAACTGTGACCATCCCATCTCTTCAGTCATGTCCTTACTCAAATTTACACTTGTAATTTCAGAAATATGGTGACAAAAATGTATTAATTTATTTTTCCTTTGGCAAAGAATAGGTTTATTACTTTTAGCACAACATGAAAAATGTTTTCTATCAAAATCACAGAATAACTACTTTATCAGAAAGCAGGGGATCTGCACCAATATGCTAAGAGCTTATTACAAAGCCAAATATTTCAAGAAATAATGTATTAAAGAATCTGAGGAGGTATCTGAGACCTTGCGATTTTCATGAAAGTTAGTGTTAACTTGTGTAATAATTTCCTGTTGTTCTCTGACATGTGAACTTCTCTATTTATGGTGACTTGACAAAAAATTCTTGACTGACCCTTATTCTTTCACGTACTGTAAATCTGCTAAATAGAGTTCTAGCAATTGCTGCACCTGAGAATAGACACATCCTGTTTTCAGAATAGATTACTAGTTAATAATACAATGTTCACATGTTTTATCATTTTGTCTGTCCTGCTGAGTAGTTGGGTTTTGCAGATGCTCTTCAGCACATAACACTCAGATTCTGCTCACCATTGAACATGATTAGAAGAGACAGAGAATGTTTTGGTTTTGTCAAAATCCCATGTATATGGGTTTCAATTACATAATGCTTTATGAAAAAAAAATTGGTTTTGAAGTCTCTTAACTTGGCATTTCCTTCCTTTTCAGTGGTCAAGTTTGGAATCATCTTATTGCAAAGCAGTCTTAATTATTTTTAAAAGCAAGTGTTGGTAGAGCACCTTGTCCTTTCAGCATAATGAATGTTCAGGACAATTTTTATTTTAATTGGTTATAACTTAGAAATAGAAGGAATATCAAAGTTTTGGAAAACTCTATTTCATGTGTGTCATGCTGTAATCTTTGAAAATAACTTTTTCTCTACCATAAACAATCGATTCATTCAGTTTTGTTCTCCATGTAATATTGGGATTCTCCTGTAGTTCGTTTTGTCTTTTAAGAATATTATACTCCCAGAAAGATTATTTCAGTTTATTAGCAACAAATAATGAAAATAAAAATCAATACATTATAAAGCCAAAAAGGACAAAACAATAACATAAAACAACATAAACAACACTGAGCTGCATAAATATGGCCATCAGTATGTTCTGCATTAACTTCATTTTCAAATGTCTCTTAATCTTAAAATTTCCATTGATGTAACACCTGTACTTTTGAATTTCTTCCTTCATTTCTAACAGAGAACTGCACCACCTTGGGTTTTTTTTTACAACAGACTCTTTCAGAATTGCACAAATAACTGTGTGCTCTGTATTCCAACCCTGCTTTCTTCCTGTTTTTCTGTTACAGATCTAAATATTTGACAAGAGCTAATTAGTTAACTTCAGCAATACAAATTTGGTTTCGAAATAAGTATATTATAAATTTGTCATTGCTGATAAGGGGAAGGCATTTAAGTGAGGTAATTGCTTTGTTACCTTCTTATGTGGTTTATGTGTACAGCTTTAAATAGAAATCTCTAAGGGCTTGAATCTGAGTTCTTTGGTGGTGAAATTTTGTTACAACACTTCACTGTTTTGATATGCCCCTGAATATTTTTTTTTAGATCATCCTAGGCTTTCCTTTTGTAGTGACTTAAAAAAACTTGGATCAGATTGTATGTGTGATATTTGACACTTTTTTGTACTGATCTACAGGCAGCAGTTAAATCAAAAAAGGCTACAGATACCTATAAACTATATGTGGAGAAATATGCTGCATTTAAATGTGATTTTGAACTTAAAATGACAGAAACGGCACAGGTAAGTGTTATAAATAATAGTATTTAAAATAGATAAATATATGCTATTTCATCTCTGAAGACATGAAATCAAGGCTTTTGAAAAATTGGTTCAGGATAGAATGATCTCCTTTGGAAACTGATATGAACAATAATGTCAGAAGTAGTATGTTTGAAGGGCAAACACTGACCATGTATGTCATGAAGGCACTGTAGTTGAATTACACAGTTGAGCACTAGCACTCTAGAAAGACTTTTTGCAGAAATTTTTAGGAAGAAAACAAAATGAACTCCTGGAAGCACTGTGATCATGTGGGAAATCCTGTGAATTGCTGAGCACCCAGAATTCATTTGTAGGAGTTTTATTATTGGGATCCATCATGTTTTTTTCATTATCATTCCAGCAAAACACTTTAGTTACAGCTTGTTAAAGTATCTTCCCAGGTTTACCTGAGGTTGAGAAAAGCCCTTACATTTGTTCAAGTTTCTGGGGTTTTTTAAAGACTTCAAATCTGTATTTCAGAAGATATCAAGTTCTCTGTATTATGCATATACTGCTTCTTGTACATTTTAAAGGTGCTTTGTCAAATCTGTTGATAGCAGACTTTTTTCCACTGCCCCAAGTTTCAAAGAGCAAACTTAATCATTTCTGCTTTTAGTAGTTAGTTGAGGACCGGTTGGCATATTTATTTGTATATGTCTCTTGGTGTAGTAAAGCTTTTATAAGACAGGAATTTTCTTTCTGGTAGAAAATGCTTTGCTCTTTTCATTAATTTCAAAGATTAATTTTTAGGCATAGATGGAATTATTAGGTAGATTCAGTCATAATTGTATCTTTAAGATATAAGTAAGAAAGTGTTAGGTTTTTCCTTAACTCCTTGGAAATTAAGATTTCACAGCATGGGGATTGTGTAAGCTGACATGTAAAAAACTGCCCTATCCTGAACAGTAAACTGCTTTCCTACTTTGAGAACTTCATTAGAATTTGATCTAGTTCATCTCTGAATAGATACTCAACACAGCTGTTAGAGAAAGGATACCACACCACATATATCACATACCAGAAGTCTTCCCTCCCACCCCCCATTCCAGGCATTTGCAACAAAGAAGTGCAGGCATGCTACTGCAAAATTCTGCTTTTAGCATGACTGTTATGTTAGGAGTCTTGACAACCTTTCCTTGAAGAGTTTGCAGAAGGCACCTTGTTGTGCATTAACCTGACTTGATTCTGGTTGAAGGAGCTGTACTCCCTGTGCTTTTCTTTTCAGTGTGAGTTAAATTTGTTTATGTACATAGGTTTTCTCTCCTTTTAAAATATCTGTGACTTTTTTTTTTTTTTTTTTTTTTTTTTTGTGAAGTGTAAAACAGTGATGATTGCAGCTACTGCGTGGTATAAAAAGGCTTTATTAAAAATAAAAATTGAACAGAAAAATTCATGGGTACCATGGTCTAGGCCATAAGGCCTGTTGTACTGTCTCTCTCATCTCTGATGTGTGAAGCTGTGTTTTCAATATATGTTTTAAGTTAGTATTGCTCTCAGGAGTAACAATTGTTCTATTTCCATGCTTCTTCCTCTGTGAATTATTTTTGCAAGGAACTACCTTGTAGTACTAATCCGGCTAAAACTAATGTATGAAAGGAGGTTGGCTTTAACCCAGAAGAGACCTGTAGTCTGGTTTATTCAGAGATCACACAAGCATTTGGGATGGCACAGTGTGGTATCAAGAGTAGAGAACGGCATCTTTAAGCTGGTTTAATGGGTGACACTGACCGGGACTCAGTTGCATATGTGTCCACCTTACACGTTTACATCTGTTGCCTTAGCACTGTGTGTCTCCCACTGTAATTTAAAATATTTGCATATCAGTTATGCCTAGGCAATTTGACTAGGATTAGGATTGGAACTGGCATCTGTGATTACAATCACTTGAGCATTTTGGGACTAGGTAACCTTTTTAAACTTAACTAATATGTATCTTGAAACAATTCTTGGAAACAAGTATAATATAATAGCAACAAAAGAATTATTGAAGTGTAACATTCCTTCTGGAGACTTTCCAGAAATAAGAGTAGGTGGAATCAAATTGACACGTGAACACATACTGTTGCTACCTAAAATGGTAACTTTTTTTTAGTGTTCCTGTTAATGTAACTATTGTATTTGCTCAGTAAGTGTTCCAGTAACTCCATCATTGTGAGGTTTGTATAAATTGTAGTGCAGCCTGACTTTTACTGTAGACCCCACCTTTTGCTACAAAGAGATCAAGTAATACCAGAAAAAATACTGACCTGTTCCATTTATTTGTCTCAAGTCATGTACAAGTATGGGTCTTCTGGATCAAGAAATTCCTGCCCTGTTTTGTTATTTACCTTTATCTGGAAGTTACTAAACCCCCAGTGCTTCTGATCCACTGCAGAGCAAGTTCAGTCAGGTTCCTTTAAATCTTCATTTAGTTTCACAAAAGCTGTCTGCTGTCTCTTCCTTACCTTACTAGAAAGAGATACTGTTTATAGCAGTTGACTTATTATTGCTCTCTGAAACAATAGGAATAAATTAAACAAATATGACTTCAGTAAGATGGCCTTGTGAAATTGCACTGTAAACTTGTCCCCAGTGAGTGAGAAAGCTGTGACTAATGAAAAGGAGTTCTCCTGTGGAACTGACAGAAGATAAACTTGAAGAGTATTTGAAATGGATTTTGTTGGTGAATTAGCAAAGGAAAATGTAGGGCTTTTCAGCAAGCAAACTAGCTGGGCTTTTCATTAGGTACTGAAAAAAAATCAATTCAAACAATCCACTACAACAAAAGAATGAGAAAAGTAACAGATTATTTTGTATCAAGAGACAGAATATGAAGGTGCTCTTTGTTCAGCTTTCTTATTTGTGCTATTAGGTAGATATTATTGTGTTTAAACCAGGCTGACATGTGAAGAGAGAGAAAAAATCTTTTTACTCTATTGGATATTACATCTGGGAAAACCTCACCATGCTTTTTGGCTGCTTTGGTTTTGGTGGGTTTTTTGGGGGAGGGTGGGGGGTGGTTTGTTTGTTTTTTTTTCAGGGGCAGGGGAGGTGGGGTTGGGGGAGGACAGTTAGGACCTTTTTGGTTTGGGTTTGTTTTTTTCCCAATACAAAAAGGCTACAAAAGTTACCTCTCACTTCAAACCACACTTGTCTAAATGCTCTTAGTTCCTTAACTGCAACTCTTTAACTTAAAATTTGCATTTTCACTTATGTGATAACGGACACCTGGAAACTTTCCATACCTGTCCACACTGGAAGTGAAAATTGCCATTTTGCCAGTATAAGTAGTATCTGTGGAATTTAAGTATAGCTGCATCTAAAGCTTGGTTGCAGGAAGGCTATTTTAAAGATGATGCAACAGGAAAAACAACAACACCCATGACTATGTGGAAACCCATTTCTATATGAAGCACACCCTAGGTTATCTTAGTTTAGAGTACATTTAACTTGAAATATACTAGTTCTGAAACCAAAATCAATGAGGAGTGTGAGCATTCTCAGCTGTTTCAGTGCAAAATCAGTTGGCTTAGCTCAAACCTGTCTTACTGTGTTCACATACTATTCTTCTGAGGACAAACTTCCTGAATCGCTGTGGCGTTATTCTAGGTAATCATATAGTAATGTCCTCACTTAGCTTTCCTCTTTTCTTAGTTAAACTCCACTGATCTTGTTGCGTAAATTTTACGTGTTTTCCCTCTTTCATCATTTACTATCTAACCTGAAATTTTCAAAGTGAAGTGACTTGTGATATATGATTTTGAGAGGCTGAATTTTGAAATGTACCATCTTCCTAATCCTGAATTGCAAGTTATGTTTTTTTGCTGTGATAAATACAAAAGTTTTTATTCTGATTACAAAAGTAGGAAAATACAGTTCACTGTTGTTTAGAAATTGGATTTGACAGAAATACCTCGTGTTGCAAGATTCTTCTGAGTAAACCTGTAGTTGTATTATGCAATTGTTATGCTTTGCTAAGAAAACATGATGTCTTATTTGTCAGATTTTACACCTTCCTAGAGGCTTTTTTTAAAATCACGTAGCACGGTCAATTATTGGAAAGGATCAAATAACTGAAGGTGATAAATTATTCTTTGCAAGTCTTCTGTCTTATCTAGAACTGAGTAGAATTGAGTTTGGATGATTTTGCTGTTGAGCAGCCTGCATATAAATAAAATTCAAGAATAAGTAATAATTCATTTTTAAAACACATTATAAAACTTACAGGAAAACATATGTTTATAAAAAGGAGTAATGCTTAAGCTGTGTATACTGAGTTTGACAGCTAAAAATCTTGCTGATGATTTTTACTTGTATTGTACCTTGAAACACTAAGAAGTGACTTGCATTTGTTGGGTCATTAACATTACAGATTCATTTCAGTACATCTTTTTAAATGGACTGATCTTTCAAAAGTGAAAATAAACAATTTGGTTAATTGTTATATCTGGGATATGAATGATGTGGTTGTATTATACTACCTAGCCTTATTCTTTGATCAGAACCTCTTTGTATTATGCCCTCTACAAGGCCAAGATGTCTCTACTTCAAAGACTTTAAATCTTAAGTATAAAACAATAAACAAGAAATAAGGAAACAATTGGGGGAGAGGGATGCTTTTCACTAACATAAGATAAAAAAAAAAAATCTCTGAATGGCCAGCTGTTTTGATATTGGTTATAGAGAAGAGTTTAAAGGAGAATGGTAAAATAATTTTAATCTTCTTGATTGATGGCTAGAGAGGTACTTCAATATGGCAAAAGAAAGACTGAGAGTTTAGAAGTTATAGATATTTGACTTATCTGTGTGGAGTTTGTTTTTTGAATCGGAGTAGCAGGAGGTGTGAATGTGGAGAGATGGCCTTCAGAGAAGCCTGTGCAAATTGGAGAGAGGATTAAGTGGTGCTCTAAAATTTGGACACACTTGAAAGGGCAGTTGCAGAAATAGGAAGAGAACTAGGAAAGAGCAGGAGTAAACAAAGATTTCAAGACAATTATGGTTGACTGTTGGGGAGGATGAGGACATTTTTAGTTCTGATCTGTGGCTAAGAAAGGGGGTCATTGAAAACATTGGAAGTTATTTTAAAATGGCTGTCAGATGGAAGTCTGGGTAAAATGGAACGAACTACAAAAATTATATATGGTGAGTTTAAAAATCAAACAAATTAATCATATTTAAAGAAGCAAATGATATAAATTTAGCTAGAAAAAGAGAAAGCATGTGTATATTATGAGCAGGAGGAGAGGGTGCTAAGAAGGAAGTGCAAAACATGCAGAAATAAGATTTCTGGATTTAGATGAAAAAACAAGACTTTTCATTAATAGAGAAAAGAGTTTGGTTTTTTTTTTAAAACACCCTTTAACCCTATTTTCTTCTGGTAGAAATAGGTCAGATTTTTGAAAAATCAAGATAGATGAAATTTTAAGGAGTAAGTGATAAAATCGGATGATTCTAAAAGGATATATTTTAAAGTACATTATTTCATAACTGTGAATTCCACACCTGCCTTTCTTAAACATTGTAATTACCATAATAAAAATATCTCAGATTGGCTTTTTTTTTCCATTTAGTGTATTTAATTATTAAAATTTAAGATTTAGTATTTTAAGAAATATTTTCATTATGATTAATTGCTTGTATTGCTTTACAGAAATTTCAAGACATTGAGGAAACACACCTCCTTCGTATGAAAGAGATTATAGAATCATTGTCAAATACCATAAAAGAAATTCATTTACAAATAGGAGAGGTAATTTTTATATTATCATTTGTTTGTTTGGATTAAGATACGTATTTTTCTTAACTATTAAGTGGAACATTTCTTACTGTGTCTGTGATTATTACAAGATCACATTTCAAATGATGGTAAATTCAACATAAGCTCAAATTTGTATGGTTTCCTGTTGCATTTATAAGTTCAGCATTGCAAAATGTACAGAATAAGTCTAAATAAATATTCTCTTAACAGAAAACAAAATATTTTGACAAGTTGAAGAATTTTTGGTGTATTTCAAAGTTCTGCTCCATAGATATTAAATTAGCACTTATTTCACACATGGTTGGGATACTTGTGTTTTTCTTTGCCTAAAACTTGAAATTATATCACTCTGAAAAGTTTCCAAATTTTTTATACTCTGGGTTTTACGAGCAAAAGATCTTCAGTAGCAGAAGCTTTTATAGTGTCTTTTCTTTATATGTAAGTTGGTTTTATTAATAATCCTTATAACTAGTCCTTAATTTTGGGGTGTTCTGAAGTGTAATTTTATTTGCGTACACTATTTTCCTCAGTTTTGAGGCTTTCTGCTAATGAATGATAGTCACAAGAGTCATGCTATTTATTTCTAAAATATATACATGTTGGAAAAACTTACTAACAACATGTGGTTGTTCCTTTGACAGAACAAAAACATTGCAACAGTAATGCTTTTGCTCAAGCAGGTGGGAGCTGTGATAATACAGTAGGAACAGTTCACACCCTTAACTGGTGCTGGCTTAAGAGACTGCTTGTCTTCCTGACATTGTAGTGGGGCGTGTTGCTGAAAAATTCAGAAAATGATATATAAACAAGTCGTTTAGGTGGAAGAAATGGAAGTAAATCCTAGACCCATCATCAAGCTGTATTCTTGCTTTCTTAAATTTGTATTTGTATTGGACACACACTTGCTGATACTAAAGCAAAGAAAGAATTCCCTTGATCAAATGCCTATTGTTCTCTGGAAGCCCTGTAATGTATTTTAGAGGGAAGTATTTTGAACTTTAACTGTAGAGAAAACTACTTCTTAAAGTTAATTACATTCTTTTCAATTACTGCTCTGTAAATTCATTTTGTGTGTGGTGTGGTTTTTTTGAAGGTGCACGAAGAGTTTATTAATAACATGACAAATACTACCGTTGAGAGTTTAATACAGAAATTTGCTGAGTCAAAAGGAACTGGCAAGGAAAGACCTGGTAAGAGATTAAAAATAACAGAGTAGGAAATGTTAATTTTAAAACTGTAGATTTCCACTCCCAATAAAAGGTCAAACCCCTATTTCTTAATGTGTTATATTTTTAATGTACTTACAGTTTCAAATTCTCAGAATTCATTAGCTTTTGTATTGAATGATTTGTATAAATTGATTACACAATTTATTATGTAAGTGTAGTATTTGTGTTCATAAAGCATCGCAATTTATAGCTCTGAGTCCCTCTATGCAGACCTTAAAGGAAAGTTATAAACTATACTGTTCTGTGGTACATCAGTGAAATTTGTCAAGGAACTGAAGGTTCTTGCACAAACTATGTGTTGTCTGCTATGTGTTTCTGCATAAATTATATTTCAAAACTTTATTTAATATACATTTATGGATATATTCAGAACAGATGTTTATAAAGCTGCTTATTGAACTGTTGGAAAAGTTGCATCAGTTTATTTGGTTAGCTTACAAAATTATCTGTTTTAATAGATTGTATGTAGATTGTTTCTTTACTCGGCAGCAAACTGAGTACTACTTTCTGAAAGTACTGCTTATTTGGTGTGGTGTATAAGACTTTCCTGGATTGGCATAAAAAGACAATCTCACAGTGCTGTGTATCTAGCATTACAGGAAAAATAAAGAGTTCGCTTTAATGAATACACCGACATTAGGTGTGTGAATACAGGAATTCAGTAGTACTCTTTTATGTTTTCTTCAGCACTCAATCCTGACTAGCATCTCTGTCGTCTAGTATAGAAGCACGGAGGTTTTTTTCAGAGCAAGGATGTACATAAGAGAGTAGATCTTGAGAATTTATATTAAATTGTTAAACATGATGACTAGGTATCTTACAATGCCTCTGTGAGGTCTTTTTAACATAACATTGTTTCATATTCTTTCTGTGATCCACTAATGTAGATACCTGAGTGGGCTGAGGTAAGATTGTATATGGAACAGTTTTAAGATGTTTCCTGTGTATTTTGCAATTTTTCAGCAAAGATTAAGAAAAAAAAAGTACGAACTTCAGGGGTTCAAGTACATTTGGTGTGACAAAGACACGCGAGAATTCAGACCTCTTTGACCAGCTATTGCCAAGATACCATGGTCAGGGATCTCCATCTTACATTTATGATTCTGACTCCCTGGGTTAAAAAGGCCCTTGCTAACATACCCAAGAGCACTGTGCACTTGAATTCATCCATGTTACTAGTGTGGTTTTTTGCTAGACAACATAGTAATCATAAGAAAAGTAACACTTTTTAATTTAGTGGGAGAAGTTATACACACTCTACTTATCTTCTGCTTTACAGAGTTGCTCAAAGCCCATTTGTATTCTCTGGGGTCAAATAAAAACTTTTGGCATAGGAAATTTCATTTCTTCAACTCTTTTAATAGCAAAGTATTCTGAGGAAAGATAGTGTGTTTAGTGTGGAAATGTATGCACCTTGAATTTTCTTTTACAGTGTTAAATTCTTGTCTTGATTTCAACTTTGTAAAGCAGTCACGGTGCAGAGTGAAAGCACAGGCAAATTCAGCAGTAAAAGAATACAAATTCACAAGAAGTTATGAAATGTCAAAGACGAGAAACACAGACCACTAGTGATGTCAATTATGGTTACTGCTTCTATTGTATTCATTTTATTAACTTAGAATCATACAGCTTTGACAATTACAAAGATTTGGAAGGCAAAGCCTTCTAAGAATGAAATCAAAACATCTAGTGTGGTGAGGACTACTTTTTCTTGATTAAAAAAATATTTTTCTGCATTTGAGAACTGTTCTTAATAGAAAGGTATTTAAACTCATGGAGCAAACATTGGAAGTCTTTCTGTGTGTGATGTATTTATTAGGCTGGAGAACGAGATGGCTCCTCAGATAAATTTAAATATTCAATGTAATATATGATACCGACTTGGCAGACAAAACAAATGTACAAAAAAATCTTATAGATGTCACTGTTGCTTAAGATTCCAGGCCTAAATATTTTTGAAGGAAATACTTTAATATTCCCCAGGACTATGTAGGCCTTCTCCCTTCCATATTTGTGGGCTAATATACTAAGTTAGATAGTGGGCTGCTTTCTGAAAAACTGAATTTTGCTAACAAAATAAACTAAAAAGGTAATGGATGACGAAGTATTTTCTCTTATTTCAGTATATTCTAGCTATAGGTCTTCATAGCAGAGTTCACTTGCTTTCATTTATAACTGTAAAAATAAGAACCAATCTGAAATGAAGTGCTGAGGAGGGCTGTTCTATTGCATGGACTATAAAAAAATTACAGTACCATTTTCTAAATGTAGGCAATTAGTATATCTGAAGTTTCTCTTTGTACAGTGATGTCCTCTGCACCAGATTATATGGGCTCCCTCTGGTGGCTAATTTCTGTCACCAGAATTCTTAATGTACAGGGACTTCTAGAGTTTTAACACCTTTTCTAGTACAAATAGCAGTTCTTTCAAGCATTAATGCTTTGTGTGTTTTTTTTTTATTTCAGTTATGGACTTCTTTACAATGGTTCTTTCTTAGCTGCCTCCTACATAACTTATCTAGTCAGCTTTTTCATCTACTTACTGAATTTACTTTAAATATTTTTTTAAATTTTAGTTTAGTTTTTCGTTTACAGTTTTTAGTAGTACAGTATTTTGAAGAAGTTGTATTCGTTATTTGTTTTCTCACTTCATTCAGTGTAAAAAAAGCCACATACATCCAGTTGCAAATCTTTTTAATTTTAACTGAAAAAAACATCGCTTACTATGAAACATTTTAAAACAGGCAGGACCTGCAATAACCAGTAAGGCTTCAGGTCAGAATTTAATGTGTTCTCTGAATCATTTGTAACATTCAGAGCGACCTGGACAAGCTAGAGAATTGGGCCTATGAGGTTCAGCAAGGCCAAGTGCAGGGCAAGCCCTGGTGTCAATACAGGCTGGGGGATGAATGGATTGAGAGCAGCCCTGCTGAAAAGGACTTGGAAATACTGGTGGATGAAAAGCTGGACAAGAGCTGGCAATGTACGCTCACAGCTCAGAAAGCCAATCATATCTTGGGCTGCATCAAAAGAAGTGTGGCCAGCAGGTCAAAGGAGGCCCCTTCTACTCCACTCTGGTGAGACCCCACCTAGAGTACTGCATCCAGCTCTGGGGCCATGGAAAGAAGGACATGGACCTGTTGGAGCGGGTCCGGAGGAGGGCCACAAAGATGATCAGCAGGCTGGAGCACCTCTCCTATGAGGACGGGCTGAGAGACTTGGGGTTGTTCAGCCTGGAGAAGAGAAGGCTCTGGGGAGACCTTATTATAGAATCATAGAATGGCTTAGGTTGGAAAGGACCTTGAAGATCATCAAATTCCAGCCCCCCTGCCATGAATAGGGACACCTCCCACTAGACCAGGTTACCCAAGACCACGTCCAGCCTGGCCTTAAACACCTCCAGGGACGGGGCATCCAGAACCTCTCTGGGCAACCTGTTCCAGTGCCTTACCAGCCTCAAAGTGAAAAATTTCTTCCTGATGTTCAATCTGAACCTGCCCTCTTCCAGTTTAAAGCCATTCCCCCTCGTCCTATCACTACATGCCCCAGTAAAAAGTCCTTCCGCAGCTCTCCTATAGGCCCCCTTTAGGTACTGGAAGGCCGCAATAAGATCTCCCTGGAGCCATCTCTTCTCCAGGCTGAACAACCCCAACTCTTTTAGCTTCTCCTCATAGGAGAGGTGCTCCAGCTCTTGGATCATCCTCATGGCTCTCCTCTAGACACGCTCCAGCAGGTCCATGTCCTTCTTATGTTGGGGACTCCAGAGCTGGATGCAGTACTCCAGGTGGGATCTCACGAGAGTGGAGTAGAGGGGCAGAATCACCTCCTTTGATCTGCTGGCCACACTTCTTTTGATGCAGCCCAGGAGGGGCTTCTGGGCTGCAACCCAGTTGGCCTTCTGGGCTGCGATCACACACTGCTGGCTCATGTTGAGCTTCCCGTCAATCAGCACCCCCAGATCCTTCTCCTCAGGGCTGCTCTCCAGCCATTCCCCACCAAGCCTGTATTTGTGCTTGGGGTTGCCCCGACCCAGATGTAGGACCTTGCACTTGGGCTTGTTGAACTGCATGAGACTGGCTTGGGCCCACCTCTCCAGCCTGTCCGGGTCCCTCTGGATGGCATCCCTCCCCTCCAGCATGTCTACCTCACCAAACTGCTTGGTATCCATCGGCAAACTTGCTGAGGGTGCACTCAACCCCACTGTCTATGTCACCGACAAAGATGTTGAACAGTACAGGTCCCAGTACTGACCCCTGAGGAACGCCACTTGTCACTGCTCTCCCTTGGACATCGAGCCATTGACAGCAACTCTTTGAGTGCGACCGTCCAGCCAATTCCGTATCCACTGAGTGGTCCATTTGTCGAATCCATGTCTCTTCAATTTAAAGACCAGGATGTCGTGTGGGTACAGTGTCAAATGCTTTGCACAAGTCCAGGTAGATGACATCAGTTATCTTCCCTTGTCCACTACCGCCATAACCCCTTCGTAGAAGGCCACCTAATTTGTCAGGCATGACTTGCCCTTGGTGAAGCCATGCTGGCTGTCAGCAGTCACCTCCTTGTTTTCTGTGTGCCTCAGCTGAGTTTCCAGGAGGATCTGCTCCATGATCTTGCCAAGCACAGAGGTGAGACTGACTGGCCTATAATTCCCTGGGTTTTCCTTATTTCCCTTTTTGAAAATAGGGGTTATGTTTCCCCATTTCCAGTTGGCAGAAACCTCACCAGACCGCCACGACTTCTCAAATATGATGGCTAGTGGCTTAGTGACCTCATCTGCCAGTTTCCTCAGGACCCATGGATGTATCTCATCAGGTCCCATGGACTTGTGCACCTTCAGGTTCCTCAGGTGGTCTCGCACTTGATCTTCATCTACAGTGGGCGGTTCTCCATTTTCCCAATCCTCGCCTTTGCATTCTGCATCATGGGCAGTGTGTCATTGAGTACCTCAGGTCTGTCTCTGTTCCAGGTAACCAGTTCATGCATTTCCTTCCGGAGAGGGCCCACATTTTCCCTAATCTTTCTTTTCTTGCTGACATACTTAAAGAAGGATTTTTTTGTTTGTCTTAATGTCCCTGGCCAGATTTAGTTCTATCTGGGCTTTAGCTTGTCTAACCTGATCCCTGGCTGCTCGAACGATTCCTCTGTATTCTTCCCAGGCTACCTGGCCCTTTTTCCACTCCCTATAGGCCTCCTTTTTCCTTTTGGTCATGTCCAGGAGCTCAGTCATCCATGCAGTCCTCCTGGCTTTTCTGCCTTATTGTGGCCTTTCAGTACTTAAAGGGGGCTTAGAAGAGAGATGGGGACAAGAAACTAGGGCCTGTAGTGATACAACAACGGCTAATGGTTTTGAACTAAAAGAGGGTAGATTCAGACTAGATAAAAGGAAAAAAAAATTTCTGATGAGTGTGGTGAAACACTAAAACAGGTTGCCCAGAGAAGTTGTGAATGCCCCATCCCTGGAAGTGTTCAAAACCAGGTTGGATGGGGCCTCAGCAACTGATCTAATTGAAGATGTCCTTGCTCATTGCAGGGGGGTGCTGAAGTAGATAACCTTTGAAGGTCCATTCCAACCCAAACTATTCTATGATATGTTCCTGCTGTTAGTTCTAATAGGAGGTTTGATACCATTGGTTGGAAGATGCTTTTGTCACTCACATGGTCCTGTAGTGTTCTTCAAAACTTGTTGGCCACTTCTGATGAATCATTTTTCTGTTTGTGGTAGGCTGTTGCTCCCTGTTCTTTGGAAAATTCTTTTATTGTGTGGCAGAAAATGTCTGCTTTTCTTCCACCCAAAGTAAATGTAAAGTCAATAACAGAGATGATGTCTATTGCAGATTAATGGCTGTCCAACATATCAATGAGTTCTAGCTTTATTTTGTCAATCTTCTAATAATCTATTAAAAAAATTGTTTGTTCCAGTATGAAAAGTTGATGCCACGTGAAGTAGAAACTGCTAGGAAGTACAATGTCACATTCTTCCTAGATGTTATGTCTGAAATTGGCAGGATAATATCTAATGTTTTTGAAGGTGTTAGTGAATGCCTATGTAACTGTAGTTGGTCATGAATGATTTTTAAATTTTAGCTACTGAACTACTGTGCCCTATTCTCGTATGTGGGGAACTAACTGTGTGTGTTTGTCCCTGTATTAGTTTTTGTCCACTACACAGTTTACCCAGAAGGTATCTTGAAGGCCAAATAAGAAGACTCAGCTGTGCTGCATTGTCCAAAAAAACAGGAACAAAAGCCAAATCATTAGTTTGTTCTGGTGTCATTGTTAGTGGCTGTTGTTAATCTATGAAGTTGTTCCTCTTACTTTTGTATTATTTCTTAAAAATTTAATAAAGAGGAAATAAAAATTTTTATGGTAATACAGACAAAAATGGAAAGCCATAGTCTTTGCTGGCTCCTTAGCCCTCCAATAAAACAATGATAAGCAGATGGCAATTATTGCATATGCTGTGCCATTATTCAGTGTAAGAGAGGCACTGGGTCATCTTTTACTGACAATAAAAACAAATGCATTGGTTTTGTGCTAGCTTGATCCATCTTATAACCCAGAACATGTTTTGCAGCTGCAACACACAAGTAAGCAGAGAAGATCTGGCAAAGAGGAATAGTCACATGCAAGGTATCTTCTAAGTGTACCGGTAAAAGCATCTAGAATTTGGGCTATGGAAAACACAAGCCCTTAAAAATACTTCTTCTCTTTTCATTATCCATCCAATAAATTTGAACTTTATGGAGGGGCTAGAAAAAGTTTGTATTTTTTAAAACATGGTAAAATTAGTGCCTGCAATCTGTCAGCTCTATGGATTAAATGATAAAAAAAAGTACTTTACAATGGTTATTATCCATGGTTGCTGTTGATCAGCCGTCATTGGCCCTTGCATCTATAGTAAAGCATTTGACTTTTGTCCCCCTTGTCCTTTTAGATATGAGGAATAATAGCGTAAGTCCTTTTAATCAAATGGCGTTTCCACAGATAGCCATAAAGGACAGATGTAAAATTCCTACTGCATTTCCTCCCTCCGCAAAATCCAGAAATTGGCAGTTTGGTCAGTAATTGATCAGTAATGCTGGTGGAAAAAAATGTTTGGTCTGTTGCTTTTTGGAGCTGCTGAAACCTATTTTGCTTTATCTGCCCATGCAGAAAAAAATGTCTCAAGACTTCTGGTAACTCCAGTCATGGGAAAGCTTAAGGTCATAAATGTCAAATGGAGACATTAATTCAGGATTATTCTTTTTTATCCTTTTGAAATTCTTTCTGGGAAGGCTATCGAGTAGTCCAGAGTTGAGAAAATTATTAGTGACTTAGGACATCGATAATGTCAAAATCTCCACTGCCTCAAAAGGTAGCACATATCAGAAAAAAATGTCCTAGCATTCTTGTCAATGTGCTGGTGATCCTTGTCTGTTCTGAGGGAACACATTTGGAACCTCTCTTTCTGGAGAGCTAACACATTTTGTATTTTGAAGTCTTAAAAAATAATGGTTTATTTAGGTATGGCATTCCTGCTGAAAGCAATGTGGACTTTTCACAGGCTACAAAACTGTTGATAAACTGTAATGTTTACTATTTGGATGGCAAGGAAAACAGTTTTATCTGGATTCCTTACAAGTTCATTAATCCCGCCAGCATTGCCTGTTACCGGAATCACAAAGCATTAAAGCTTCAATTTAGTAAACATTTTAAAAAGAAATTTTACCTAGGCTTTAATTCAAATGATTTCTGATTCAGTGAACTCAGTTGAGCTCTTATTATTTGATTAGAATAATGTTTTATGTGGCTGTCTGTTGGTGGTGATGGGGCATTAGTGCAAAGTTTGGTGTGACTTTATCATGTGCTATCAGGTCTTTTCTAGTTGCTTATGTGGGCATTTTAGTCCTAAATGCCTATGGACTGTACTGCTTATGTGGTTTTTCCAAAGTGAATGCAAAAGCATTAAAGTGAGCTGCACCACAACTGGGAAGCTAGTGCAAATACTGTAAATGCATTGTGCTCGCCGGTTGTGTTAAACTACATGTTTTATATCTAATCAAGAAATGCACAAGATGAACAGGATAAAGCAGGAAAAAAGGGGTTAAGAATAACTGTATTACTCCTAAGAGATTTTAGAAACAAGTTAGTCCTTTCCCAGAGATTGAGAGGAAAAACAAGGTTCATGGATTATTGAAGCTTGCTTTGATTAAAGCTACTAGCTTTTTATGTGCTTGAATAATGAACTCTGCTTTGAGAGAAAGACTTGAAACAGTGCTGGGTGTGGCATTTATTTTTTCCATGGGTTTGTTTGATAACATAATAGTTCATAGCATTTATAAAAATGCTTTTCTAGAACACTAAACAGCAACAAAGTAGATTGAAATAAACACTGAAAATGGTTAATACTGATTTTTGAACAGCTCTGCATGACATCTTTGACCTTCTTTTCCACAAGGAAGTGCAACAAAGCAAGTATTTATTTTATGTTCTTACAAATGATTTTCTTTATATTTTCTGTAAATACTGTGAATGTTTTAATGCTGCCAACACTTATGATTAGGTGCATAAATAGCCTGAAGTGTCAGGTTCTCAAAGCCCGTGCCCACACATAATTCTACACAGAGACTGAGGAATGAGTTTATCAACACTGACAGTATCCAAGGGATTCAGAAAAGTATTCTTCGTAAAGGAAGGCAGACCATTGCTATATTTCAGAAGTTAATGGAAGAAACTAAGTTCAAGAGTTGTACCAACAAATGTATCTGTCCTAGATGTCTGTTTTATTTTACCTGCAAAAATTGGGTCCCTGCATAAACAACAAACCTGCCAGAGCTGATGTGGACTTTAGGAAGTCTCATCAGCCCACATAGACTTTTAATAATTACATATGCCTAAGTTGCAAACTTGTTTTAGATTGTGATTTATTTGTTTTTAGTGTTCTGGAGAGTCGTTTTTTTCAAAAAGTCTCTTAATGCAAATGGAAGACTAGTAGCATTGATGAAAATACCTTAGACGACATCTGCAGATACAACAGGGCAAAAGCCAGGTTTTGAATGAGCTTGGACACTCAGTAAGATGAAGTACTGTTGGGTCCTTTTGAATTTTCTTGCTACAAACAAATAAAAACAGTTGCAGCCTCAGGCAAGTAATTTTTCAGGGCTGTGGGAACAAAGCAATGTCCATTTCAGTAACTTAAGTAGGAAAAAGATATTAATTAGGTGATAGTCATCAGAAAATGCAGTAGAATGCAGCATAGGTGTTTCTATGATAATAACAAAAATTATTAAAGAGCTTTTACACACCTGAGAATAGAAATAACATATTGAGATGTGGTTTATGCTAACAAAACCTGTACTTTAGTTACATGAAGTAGCATAACCTTATATGGAATTAGTATTGAGGAAAAGGTTTGGCGGGTTTAATTTATTTTTCTTTTAAAATAGATAATGTTCTTTGGACAGAATTAACTAGGCCAATAAGTAAATGGTCTTTTCAGACATGAAATTTTCACCAGAAGCGTACTTAGCAAAATTAGAAGGAAGTATATTCTTTTCTTTTTTTCTTTTTTTTTCTAACAGAAGATAAAGCGTACAAGAAATGAAAATTTCTGAAATCTGGAAAGACTTGGAAACCTATTTGTAAACATCTATACATGTAGTTCATTCTTAGTAGACTGCAATGTTAGAGAAGAGCAATGGCTTAAGTCTTGTAACACAAGCTTCTTGAGGAAAAATGTGGTTTTAAACCAGGGAAGCAAAGACAGGAGGCTGAAATCCGACTTAAAAACAAGCCCCAAACCACCTATCTTGTCTAATAGACTACCTTTCTAATAAAAATGAAATAAATCCTAAACTCTGCATATAATAGTCTATCTAGTATTAGTGGTTGCTAAGTTGTGTTGCACAGGGTCCCACTTATCATTAGCTCAGAATTTAATCGATAATAATACTGCAACATGATAATACATTATTCCAGGAGAAACTACCATTGGACAACTTCTGCATTGAATTCACTGTCTGGTCAAGTAGGTCTGTATGTCATACTGTTTCTTGAACACAAATATTTATTCTGACATTTAAAAATGAATTCTCACTTGACTTGTTTTTGACCTTGTGTGTCCATGGTGGTTCTCAGGAAGTGCAGGATCTTTTCTGTTTTGTCTTAATTATCTT
Source organism: Vanellus vanellus (assembly GCF_965231255.1). Lineage (NCBI taxonomy): Eukaryota > Metazoa > Chordata > Aves > Charadriiformes > Charadriidae > Vanellus > Vanellus vanellus. The sequence goes on from NC_138908.1 coordinate 60,136,111, forward strand.
TTTATTGTCTTAATTGTTATAGATCACCTGGGTGGCCTTCTGTGTCAGTAATTCCGTTTTACATGACGGGTATTGATTTGTCTGCGTTTTGGCAATGTAAGGTACAGTGGGGTACCCCTTGACCTGTTGCCTGAATAGTATGAGGGTAGGAAAAAGGAAAATGTCTAAGCAGTAGCTAAGAGAGCTAGCTGCACAGACCTAAGCCCAGGTTTAACCATAACAATAAAATTTCAAATTCCTTTCTTTTATTAATAGGGTTTGTAATTTAAATGCTTTATTTAATGTTGAAATGAATTTGTTTTGAAAAGTTTTCTCTATTGATTGCTTTTTTCAGGGGAAAGGGAATATCTAGAAAAACAGTATAAGAAACACTGTTACTGTCATTAAACTTCTTCCTAAGCCTTGGTAATTTAGTTTTAGAGAGTCCCTCTCTGGTTTACTGTCATAGTTGATACAATCCTTCAGATGATTGTGTAGTTCTGTGTCATATTTGATGGCTTGGTTCAAGAAGAACAGACGGGAGTGGAAAATCAGGGTCTTGTTACATGCATTTGTCCCCTTTGCAACCACTGACTTGGATACTATTATGGGTAATATTGGATAATAGTATGCATGTTTTGTGTTTTTAAATGCTGAGACATATTTCAAGGTCAAACCTATACTGTCTTGGGCTCCAAGGAACTCTTTGGGCATAAATGTGGGAAAGAGAGATTTTGTGGTAATCCTTAATAACATGTCTTTCAATGTTATTCCTGTGGTTTCAACTTTCTTCCCCCACAAAGAAGTGTCTTGTACTTGCCATAAGCTGCAGAAAAAGCACACTAGGAAGAATTTCACATTGACTTTCTTTGCTTATTGATGGTGCATGTGTGGCAACTGTCATATACTAATACTTCCCATTTTACAGTTGGGGTGAAGAGGTGGTTAAGCATGTGTACTTTTGTTCTTTCCCCACAAAATGAATCTTCTGTACAAGTAAATAGGAAAACACTTTCAAAGCACAACAAAGCAGAAAAACATTCACATGGGGAGGATTTTGTCTAACTGAAAAAAGATTTTTCTGTCTGAAAAAATCTGGATACTATAAAATGTATTATTCTCTTTTTTCTTTTTGGGAAACAGGTCCCATTAAATGTCTTGAATGTGGGTTTAAGTTCAGAACTTCAGTGAGAAACCATACCCCTCTTGGTTTACAGGGACAATGTGTGACTGTTACAAAGACATGATTCTTTGAAGCAGGCTTTAAAGATGAGGGCTACGTTTGCAATGTCTGGTGTTCCAAAATCTTAGCTGACTCTTCTTTAAGAAGAAAACTACTTGAATGTGTCTGTGTGTTTCTTTCATGACTGCATACTTGCATGGTCTGCCTTCAGCAGGTGAATCACGCACCATACAGTCAGCCAGAGCCATTTGTTACAGATAGTTATATTTATAGACTAGGCTTATGCAGTTCTTCTGCTTCTTTAGTATTTTTCCTCACACACCCATATATCTTTCACAAGACTTTCAACCCAGTTTGATGGAAAATTAGAGGTTTCAAAGACTTTATAAAAATGAAAATTTGTAGAGAAGAAGGACCCAAACTAGTCATGCCATGTAAGGGAAGGGCAGTTGTAATGATGTAAATTACTCATTTGGAGAGTCAGCAGACAGCTGAGCTTGTGTTTGTATGTATGTGAGTACGCTGGCCAGCCACTTAGCCTGTGGATAGTTCGAAACCAGCCACATCACACATCCTATTGTTTATGCAGCCAGAAAGGACATACGGGGTGAAGTTGAAGTATAAAGCAGGAGAAGAGTAGAAGAGGATGAGAAAAGGGGCTGGGAGTGGTGTGGAGAATGGGACTGGGGAACATAGCATTCTGCAGATTGGTGTTTTAGCTGACATTAGTTTTGCTCCTCACAGACCTCATGCTGTCATAAATTGCAGCTGAAATTTGCAGTGTTGTCATACTCAGGTGGTGTGGGCTAGTTGGATCTCTAAATTGGAACGTTGGCTTGGGTCTGTGTTTAATGTAGCTTGTTGAAAGTTCTTGTGATATCTGAGCAATAAAAAATAATTTTCTTTATAACTGAAGACATTTGCCACCTTTTTAGTTTAGAGAAAAAAAAATCTCTCCTTGCTGCAGATAAACATTTTATTTGATAATTATTTTAAAGCTGCTCAGATTATGATCCTTTTCTGCTTTGTTTTTGCTCTGTAAGCCAGATGGAAATACTGCCCCTTGAGAGCAGTGTGCTTGATGTATTCATAGAGCTTGTACCCACAGTACCAGAGGGGTCTGAATATTGTTTCCTTTGATCCAGTGAACTGAGTGCAGGGCTGGAAACCTGGTAACAGAATCAGGGTTAGAATTGATTGCTTTTTTAGTAGATGGTCTCATTGTATGTTAAGTTTTTCATCTATAAAAAGACTTTCCTTGGAAGTGCTACATATGTTGCTACTGGTAATTGTCATTATTTATGCTGCCACTATCAACTCTCTTTTTTCAAAAGGTGTACTGTCACCATGTTATAGTTTTCTTTTTTCAACACTAATTTTTAAAAAAAAGGAGAATTTGGTCAAGTCTTAAGCATCTCTAGAGCTAGGCTGATATATAATCCTGAGGATTTAACAAAGAGTAGTCAGAAATTCAGTGATTCTTGTGGTGGAACTGCGTATTTGTAGAATTAGATTAAAGGAAACAGTTTTACCAGTATTATTTCAATATTTTTCCTCAGATTGGCCTGTTAACAGGCCAGTTGTAAAACACAACTGTCCCTTCTCCTCTTTTTGGAAAAGTAGAGCTAACCAAATCCACAATCCATGGTAGTTTGTTACTAGCATGATAAATTTATCACAAATATGTTATTTACCTCAAAGATGGTTACAGCCATTCATCTTTAGTCTGCATTCCTACAAATAGGATATGCTTTAATTTGGTTTTATTTTAAATTCTTCTTTTAAAGCTACAATAAGAAGTCCTTTTCTGGGGAAAAAATAAAATTCTCCTTATATTTTTATAAAATCACTTTTCTTTTTTGGACAGGCAATAAAACTGAGAAGTTAGTGTTAGAAACAGTAATGTTGAGAAAATATGTTTTGGTTTCCTGGCTTCTAAGTTTGAAAGCTTGAAATTTTCTTTATAAACATGTCACTGGATCAGATGATAGCAAGAAAAAGATTGCTTATATGTTTGTGTACATACAAAATTGACCTTTGTGATGCAGCTTAACATCTAAACACTAAAAGCAGTCATTTGTTTTGACAGCAGAATTAATTGAGGCTAAAACAGTCGAAATTCCACTTGTATCAAGCTGTTCATTAGGAATTGCTGTCTGGCTTTAGTGCTGTCAGAAAAATAACCTGTTCTGCTATGATTAAATAGCAGAATGATGGTCGGTCCACTGAATTTGAGAGAGAGGTTGAATAAACTTTCTACTGCGGAAACAATTCAGAAGTGACACGCTGCAAGGGGGGTCAGAATGTGCATTGATATCCAGCTGAGCTGTCAACTGGCACTGAGCCAGGCACGCAAAGCTTTGCCATTTGAAGCAGCATGTGAAGCATATGCAGTTTAAAAAAAATTGTCCTCCTTTCATGCATGATTTGCACTCAAAGAGACAAACTTTTGTTTTTATCAAAACCAAGAATATGGTTTGTTATTGTATTTGTAACTACAAGTACAGATTTACGTAGTTTTTTTAAAAGCTTTTGCTTGAAACAGATATGTTAATGTTTATATGTGTGCATGCGTGTGTGTAAACTGATTCCTCAGGATGGGGGGAAGGGCAGATTTTATTTTTTTGAGTGTCTGAGTGTTTCCAGTTATTGAAAATTGAATGTAGTTAATAAAAATATATGCTTGGGTGGGATAATGTTTCTTTCACGCATGCCTCCCGTAAACTAGAAAGAATACAGTTTCCAAAAGCAGATGCAAACATAAAGCAATTTTTAGTTGATTTGTTGACTTCTTGATTTGTTTAACTTTTTAGCTCCGCAGGATTTTCCAGTTCATTGATGTACTTACTGGGGGCTCTTTTTCAGGGTATGACATAATATTATGTTTTCCTTCCTAGCAATAGTGGTTGGCTTTTGCACTTGCCTTGTTTGTTTAAGAATCCAAACAGTAAAACTTCCACCCCCCACCCCCCACTGAGGAAAGTGTAAATGATTTTCTTGTTTTGACCTTAGCAAAACATTTTCCCAGTGTCTGCCTCACAGAGGTTTTGGGTAAGAAGTATACACATAGGTTAGGAAACCAATCTCTAGGGTTTTGTGGAGATAGGTTTTGTAACTCTTTTCAAGTCAGTTGTCAACAAACTTGACCGTCTTTAAGATAATTAGTGTCACTTTGTAGATAAATTAAGTAGCAGGTGTAAGGTTGTTATTTATAAACTCTCTTCTGTAGTGCCCCTGTGTACACTCTGAAAATACTGTTCCCATAGACATGGGCTAAATATGTAGTAGATATTGGAATATAATTTACGGTGCAATTACATTTTCTTAATTCATCTTTGAATAAGATCAGTATCTCCTTATTGCTAGCCATCCACTTTGCCTCTTAGTGTCATGAAAGCCCACATATTCACATGCCTCTTGTAATGAGAAAAACTGTACATGTATTTTCTGAACAGTCTAGGAGATACATCCTGAGTTGCAGACGCACTGGTGCTTAATTTATGCCAATATCACTTACTGTAAGTTATTAGATTATTTAAAATTAAAAACTTCCATTTATTCAAGTTACCTTTTGCCTTTTCTGTTCTTGCAAGTCAAAGCTTCCTCATTTTCAAGAGCCTAAGAACTGACCCGGTCCTGATTTACTTGCTTCAGTGTCTTGTCAAATAGCAGCTGTCTGCTTCCATGTGTCTGTAAAACCATTCGGCTTTTCTTCATGTCCGTATCTACCCTCGCTGGTAGAATGCTGTGAGCTGCAGCAGCTTGCCTTAGAAAATGCTTTAGGATGATGCTTGGTGGGAATGTTTACATATAGTTAGAGGAGCTTACTGAATTTTGATGCCTGCACCCTTTGTAGAATACTAAATTCTCATTAGTATCCTGATAGCTTGGTATGTATCCTTAAGTGACTGAAATCCTACTAGATACTCATATCTCTTTCTGTTATAAAGTCTAACCTTCATTTATGCACTGTATTATTTTTTTCTGTTCTGTGTGGGTACAGTAACGGATATTTTCAAGTCTGTGTATAGGTATTTGAGATGCTTAAACTATAGTTACCATTTTATGGATCAATGTACTAACCGGCAGACCAGACTGTAAAAGCGTTATGTTGAGCCTAAAACTACCCGTCCTTAATCCAACAGAACATTAATTCAGAGACTTCTGCAAGAAGATCTCAGCTATAACTTTTTACTTACTCCAATAAGTATCTTAAAATGTATTTTTGATTTTTACAGTGCTGCTTTAGTTCTAATATTTGCATTTATTTTTTGTTCATGTTAATGCTTGAGAATAGGCTTTCTTCTCAGTCCACATTGTTGTCTTGTTATGAGAAAAAGAACAAAGGAAATCTCAATGCTTTGACTGTAGTACAGCAGAATATTATTACTATTGTCATTATTATCATCATTATTGCAGTATGGCAACATCTAGATGGTCCTTTTCAGTGCTGTGGGCTACCATGTGGCAGGGACTCTAGAAACTGCTTCAGGGAATAACTTCAGTTCCCAACATCAGCAATACTTCTTAAATGTGAAACAACTGCTTTTCTTTCTTTGAATGTTGCAACAGACAGTGAATCTGTATACTTGGTTCAGAAATTTTGGCCATTATTACCTTCCAGATTTTGAGCTTGTTGGTGTTAAGCCTTTGTCTGTACTTCAATCATTGGGCACAAGTCTGTTAAAAAAACTTTTCTGCCTCATAGAGAAGAGGTAGTGCATCCACCTTAAAATCTTTATGTAGCTGTTACAGAAGTTATTGTGATACCAGCACATGAATTTGCATGCTTTGACTTGCATCTTTATATTACACCTGTCTGGCATCTCCATTAACACCAGCCCACTGGGAGTTTTTGACTATACCATCAAATGATTAAGGAATCAGGAATCGGAAAGATAGATGTTGATGGTTCAGAGAAGAAAGCTTTTTGAGAGTTTTTTGCAGTGATAATGTGAATGCTTTTGTTTCCATATAAACAAGTACAGCGGTCAGTGCAGGGGAACTTCTTAATAAAGCATCTGAATTCCTTATTGATGCTATTCTCCTATAGCAATGTGTGTGCCTAAAACCTTTCGGCTGGCTAGGAGACTGCAGCTGGTTCTAACAGGGGACAATATGGTCACAGTAAGCACTTCTGGCTGGGCTATAGTATTATTACATCTTTGGGTACAAAGACATCTGCCCACAGAAGACTCCAGCTGTTATGTGGGCTACTAAAAGCTCATCACAGCTATCCTGTTTTCTAAATTGGTTCACCATAGAGCGCCACAGAACATGTCTATTTCTGTAATGTTATTTTGGTTTAAAAATACTACTCCTCAGGCAAAACATGGTACTCTTTATAGCAGGCATATAGGAAACAGAACTGTTGGGAGATCTGAAGTTACAGAACTAAACTCTAAGAAATTAAAAACTGCTACAAATTTCACTCTATTCTACTCAAAAGGGCAAAATGTATGAATTTGCCTTTGCTGCAGGCAAATAATGCAGCATGTGTTATATTGGTGGGGACAGGTTAAATACAAATTTTACAAAACCAGCAAACATCTTTGGGCATTGGAGGAAAGTGCTGAACTTAATTTTGTAATGTTTGTGGATTCGTTAGCAACAGGCACTGGTGTCTTGAACTTCTGAGATTCCAAAGGAGGAAGCCCCCTATAGAAATTTGAGTTAAGTAGGAAAAGTAAGTTAAGATCAAAAGACACTTTTGAATTGTAATTGGTTCCACAATTTGTTATAAGAAAATGCTGTTTTCATGATTGTTATTTATCTTTACTGCAGTAAAGTGGATAGTAGATGCCAGGGTAGGAAAGAGCGTACATGGGTGGAGAAGGGACTCCTATGATAACTGCCCATTTTGGTGATGCATAAAATAAACTAATAGGTATAATTAAGAAGAAAGTGATTTAAAATTTTCAAGGTAACCTCATAGACCTAAGTGAAAAGTGGGACCTGGTTACTGAAGTTTTTTGCTCAGTTCCCATTATTATTTCAGTCAATTCTTCAGTAACTGAGATTTTTTTAGATTGCGTTTTATAGTCTTCCCTATGAGAAAAGAATACATTGTTGCAAGAGTGAAGTGAATTTTTGCAGGGTAAACCAGCTTTTGTTAAATCTAATTAAAAGTGCTAATCTGATCTTCATATTTGTGGGTTTCTATACTAAGCATGAATGTTTGTCTCTTGAAATAAAAAGTTTATCCATCTGTAAAAAAAAAAACACCTTCAAAGGCAAGTGTTAGGTAAGTGTAATGAACAAAATACACGAACAAATGTGTTGTTAGAGAGCATGTTTGCTTTCTGTGTGTGTTAGAAGTGAAAGTTAAAGGTACTGATCCAAAATAAGGATGAGTTTTACCTGAGCCTTGAATATTTATTTTACTCATAAGTCTTAAAAGTCTGGGGATCAGTCTTAGTAACTAGAAAGGGTAAAGAAAAAGATGGTATTCTGAAAAAGCTTGAGTATTGTTTTTCTCTAAAAATATGTTTAAGTCTCTGCTGTTTACAGTTTTTTCCTTCTGTTTTTGTTTTGGGAATGTTAGTGGTTGGTTTGACATTTGGGTTTTTTTGCTGGCCAAATGGGAATATGTATAGAAGCAAGAAACAGAAGTAGTTGAATCCTTAGCAAAGTGATGAAAAATGTATTGTCTGAAGTGTAGTGCTGAAGAAGTAATGGATCTGTTCTTCAGCTTCTATGTTTTATGGTATTTTTCTGAATTTCTTGCTCAATATATTTTGAACAATAGAGTTTAAATTCCTAAAAAAAATGTTTATTAAATCAGTGTGGGGATGTAGACATCTACAGTTCTGTAAATCTGTTTTTCTGGATTTTTTTGCTGGTTTTTGTTTTGTGACATAACCAGATTTGCTGATTTGTGGAGCACACTGACTTTGGTTTACTGTACATTTAGTGGAAAGCAGAAGGAATTGGAAGACCATCTTTAAATGCCCATGTATTTAGTAAAATGAGAGTGCTGTTAGGAATTTATATTTTGTCTTGTTATATTGAGCCATTAGACTTGCATTTGAAATTATTTAATAATTGAAATTTAAAGGGCAGTTAACTGTCTGTCATTTGAGATTGGTCTTTTGATATTTTGCTCTCAAGAGCTTCATTTGGAGGCCAAAGAATTACATTATGATAAATAGGATATTGATGGGTTCTAGTCCCGGGTTCTCATCCTGCTGCTAGTTTTACAAGCACTCAGATATTTTTTTGCTGGCATGGAAAAGACTTGGTCTTAATTACAGTAAACACAAGTCATTATTTTGAGCACATATTTTTTCTTTTTTAAAAAGCATTAGAAGTCTGCAAAATCTCAAAATATATGGTAGATTTTACATACTATGTCTAAAATGATTCTATTTTCTTAACATTGGTAAGTATTGAGTTACATCATCAGCTTGCACTGCAAGAGTTAAATATACATAATGGGGTTTACATTACAAATAGAACCATTTGAGGTACTTAACTTCATGAATCAGATACAAATTAATCCCAATTGTGTAATTTACAATGCTAATTCATGGCTAAATTTTTTTTTATTTTCATTGTGGCATCTGTAATTGCTGTACAGTGATTTGCTATGGTATACTATTTAAAATCAAACCGAAGCTTGTAGTCTCCATGTTTCTTGTATGTGAGATCTGTTTATATCAGCTGTTTATTTTAAGACTAAGAAGTATGACATATTCATTTTGAAAAGAGTACAAGTGAAAATCCTGGAAAAAGGTTTCAAGTACAGCCTTTATTTCATGTGGAAACACCCTGGAAATTGCACAGTTCTTGGTTTAATGGTGGCTGTTCACGAATAATCACAACTTCATAATAAAGATAAATAAATCAGAGCACTTACTGGCAGACGTGTTTAGGGGCAGGAGTGGAAGTAATTTCTGTGTTTGAGGTTTCCACAATTGCTTTACTTCCAGTTGGTTTTAATTGTAATTTTCAAGATTTTAAAGTCACTTGAAGTAATGCGAGCAGGTAGGGAGTAGTTTTAGGATTTTGGCTGCCTACAAGTACAGAATTGGAAACAGGTGGTTTTCCCCTCTATCTTATCTGTAAGGTGCCTTGTGTGTGCTCCCTCAAAATGATTACAGAAAGATAAGTAATAACCCTTGTTTCACAGTGGTAGCATGCTAAACTTTGTTTTTTCTTTTGTGGATACAGTGTCAAGCTACTGCTTCAAACAGGGGCCAGAGGGCTCATTCTTAGTACGGGCTGAAAGTAAGGGTGTCTGCCTGCGTGTACTCTCTGTTTTCTTTGCAGTTCCACAAGTGCTGGTGTGGTTCTGCCATTCCCTAAACAAGATCTTACAGAAAATCACTGTTTTTTCTGCATGTTTGCTCCCTTAAAATGGCTCATTGTGGGGTTAAATAAATTCTAGGTCTGGCTGGATTGAAGGAATGAGGGTTAGGACTTCATTTTGCAATTACAATTGTCTTTTACCTTGTGTCAACTGTAATGGAAAGCCATAATAATGAATTTATTTAGATACAGCACTTAGCTAGTGTTCTCTGCTTTTTTTGTCCTGTTTAGTTTCAATCATTTTTATAAAAGTTTTTTTTGTCTTCTTTATTGCTATGTTTAAGATTCTACATGCCATTTTTAACTGTCTAGGTTATTGGCTGTGAAGAGGAAACAGAAGAACTAACAATACAGAGTTAGCAAAAGTGTGAATCTCAAAGTTCGGGCTACAGTTGAGCATTGTTTCCTGTTTGATTTTTCTTTATGTAGCGCTTGTTCATTAAAAGAAGATAAATTGAAAACTTTAAACTGATACTATGTTATAGATGCAATTTTGAATGAGGACAATGATTAGAGACATTTCGTGTGGTTGTAATAATGTAGGTGATTGAATTGTATTTGGACAGCATGCACTAATATTTTAATTTTTCAATATGAAGGAGTGAAAATAGTTAATGATTTGCTGTACATGTATGATTTTGCAATCTATTTGACCATTGGCAATTGTGCTTTTCAGTTACCGCCTAAATTTATAATTAGATTACCTAGTATTTTCAGGAAATATTAATAGTCGTTAAAATACCTTAGATTAAATTTGACCTAATCTTTATTGTCATTTCTTTAAGGCCCTATTGAATTTGAAGAATGTAACACATCCAGTGCAGTTGAAGGTGAGTTGTTGTAGCATGGTTATTTATGTAGGAATGCTGTGGATAAGGACCTGAAACTGTGGAGTGAAGGGTATTCAGTATGTGAATCTGTATAACTTTAAAGTACTCCAGTAGACTAAAAAGCAGTTTTCCTTTTGAGAGACAAAATTCAACAAAAGTGAGGCCTATAATACTTCATAAGCCTACAGCAGAAAGGTCAAAGAATTTTAGTGTTTCTTATAAATATATTTTGGCTACGACCCTGCTTTTGCAGAGGTTTGGATTTGGTTCACTTACAACTGTGTTGTAACTCAATTTACAAGTGTCAAAACATGGCACGGGCTCTTTCCATTGTTACCACATTAGTTACACCAAGTCTAATGCAGTGTTATGGTCGCAAAGCCTTTCTTTGTTGGCATAGCTTATTTTGCTTAGGGGATTGTTTTAAGTGGTTAAGAACTGCTTTATTTGCATAAGCTATGTATTTACTTTTGGGACAGAGGAGTTGACAGTATAGCTATAGAAGCCGACAACTTTTAAGTTGCCAAGACTGCAGCTGAGAATTAAAATCTTTTTTGAGCAAAGCAGAGAGGATCCGTGTTCACAAACTATTCTCATACTCCATTCGTCATTGTTTAGGGCTGTATAAAGCACAGAAAGAAAATAAACCCCACTTCAGCATTTAAAAATAATTTTGGAGCAAATTATGACTCTATTAAAATATAAGATATGGCTGAGTTTACAGCTACCTGATTTGAGAAGTTTTGAGTTACTTGACCCTGAGAATTTCTAAAAGTGGAGAGATTCCTTATGTGTGGTGTAGCATATTTCTCTAAAAGGGAATATAATGATTTTTTTTTTAATGATGTGCTGAATTGTCAGCTGTTAAATTTTGGAAACCAAATTATTTCCACCATTTTGCTCAAAAGCATGCTGTCAGTAGTATCATACATCAAAACAAAATTGTAGGCTAGTTGAGTCAGATGCTTGCACTTAGTCATTTTGTTTGGCAGTCTACTTTGCTTCAGCAAAAACTGGGGAGAGAAGCAGATGTGACAGTAAGTTTAATGGAATATTTAAATGTATTTTAGTACATTAAACAGGTATGAAAGCAAACTTTTTTTTCTGTACTATAGCTGTATGCATCTGATGCTAAAAACAGAGAAGAAAAAAACAGAGGGGTGTCATGGTTCTGGACTTGGTGAGAGCCAGCCTTATGCCTGGCTACAGCACTTGGAAATCATGAACTCAGCATCATCTGGAAAGCCAAGAGATGTTCTCTTTCTTTTGCATGACCAAGATCCTACTTCTTAGGAGAGACAGGGGCTTGTAGCTACCAGGAACATGCAGGGAAATAACAACAGGTTGTTGAACTGCAGTAGCTGGGAGAGGCAGGGTTCAGTTTCTGATCCAAGTGCATTGGCTATTCAGGGTCAGTTAGAGCAATAGCTTCTGTTGAGTTTCTGTGAGCGGAGTCCGTTTCCTCAAAACTGGCAGTGCACCCTTTTTCTATTAAAAAAAAAAAAAAGTGGCAGTCTGCATATCCAACTTGGAGAGTTGGATATACAATGCAAATCAGTTGTATAAGGACTTATGTTTCTAATGTGTTGAAGCATTAATTAATGTAATTTTTTGATTGGTATGTTACTTAATAACAATTTGGAATAATGTTCCCTTAGTTTGGCTCCATACCTATCTTCACTGTTAGATTTTTGTATCACTTGTGGCAGCATTTAAAATGTGTTGACATTGGTCTGCACCCATGTTTGACATTGCTAAATACATTCTTATCTCTTTGATCTTTAAATGAAAAGTATTTGTTCCATAGGGATAAAACCACGGAAGAGGAAGCCTTTTGGTTTATCAGGAATAATGAAGAAAGAAAAAGATACTGAATCTGTGTAAGTGTATTTCCACCTTGAAGCCTTGTCTTGTATGAAAACTAGTAAAAGTATGGGGATAAACATTAGCTGATGTTTAACAAAAAAATGGGTTTATGACAGAAGTTTAGAGACATGCTATGAATATGAAAACATCACAGCTTTTTAAGATTTTTGTAACTAAGGATTTTAAGGAAATAGCATAAATGTATAAATGCATGTCTACTCATGTTTCATTCTTTCCTGTGCATAGGTAGGTAGTTCTCCCTTGTTCTACATTTGACCGTTGTAGATAATGTGATTCTCATGTGTGCTCCTAATGAAATAATAGCTCTGTACATGGAAAAAGTACTGTATGCCTGTGTTTGCAGAATTAAAGCTTCAGTTATTCTTTTAATAGAAGAACTTTTGTGTACAGTACTGAAGGGCAGAAAAATCTTTAAATGTTTTTTTGGTACATCATGTGCACACTCATTTCTGAAAGACTGTTATTGGAACTCATAACTGATGTCCCAGCTATACTCTTTGCCATATTCATTCCATGTCCTCTGTCTCCCGGAAGTTCAAACTCTCCAGAAAGTGAGTTTGTAGAAAAGTTCTTAGATGGATTGGTTGCAGTCTATGCATTAGTAGTTATGGACACTATATTCCAGTGTATTTTATTCATAATTTCTAGTAGTGTTTTCTCATTAGAAGTATTTGATTTAACAGAAAATAGCTTACAATTTGACAAACTTAGCAATATAGTAATATTCTCAGAGGCAACATCTACATACATACTTTTTAAAATTATTTTTAAAAAATATTTTACCAGCCTTAGTTTTTAATATAATGCAGAAAAATAATTGACCTAAGAACTGCAAATGCTAATTATTTGCATATATGAAGTGCCTTATAGCTATTTTTCTTTTGGTGTTTAATTTTAATTGTGATACACTTCTAAACCATGCTTTTTCTCCTCTCTGTCATGATGCCTTTAGGGCCCCAAAGTGTTAGTTTTTAAAAGTCATTCCTCTATACGTCTGTTCTTTCTGTGATTTAGTCTTTCTCCTGGCCTCACTTCTGTACTTTATTAAACTGGAGTAAATGGTGAGAGAAGTGTTGTATATAGCATGATTTTGGTCAGCAGTAATCTGAGAATACTGTTTTATTACAAAGAATATTTTTTTCTGATCAACATTTAGTTTAAAATAATTAAATTAGAATGTTGTAAATATTTGATTATATTTGTGTTTTAAACAGCTTTAGTGCCCTTTTTAAAAATAATCCATTCTTTCTGGAAAGTTATTTACTACACTTTTTTTTGTGATGCAAAAATGTTGTCATATCAAATAGCAGCAAAAAAGTATGTTCGATCATTTGCCTTTTGTGTCTTGCATTTACTTAATTGCAAATTACTGATTTTGATAGTGATGTTGTATGATTGAATTCTGTAGCTGTCAGCTTTTATTGTCCAGCAAAATAATTATTTTGCAACCACATTGCTTATTACTCAAGCTAATCTCATGTCATGTATGTTATAAGCCTCCTTGCAATCCCGGCACCTCCTTCCATTCATTCTTTGGCAGCTGATGAAATGTAATCTGGCCCCAGCAAAGATTTAGGGCACTTAATAGTAGTTTTATGGAGCAAATAAAGGCCTGGAAGCTCCAAATTAACTCTTCCTGGATGTATGACTCAATGTATCCTTACTCAGAGATCATGTTTTGCATTGACCTGTAACAGAAAGAAAATTTTCTTAGGTGCTGAGGGCTGAAAACTGGCTTCTACGCTATGTGAAACACATTCTACCGTTGTATGCTCATCCATTGTGGTATCTGAATACTTTTCTCAAAGTTGCTTTCCCCCATTTTATTTATTGTTGAAAGATAATAAAGGTGTCTCTTTCTAGAAAAAAAAAATAATTCATGACACAATCAGGTCATCAGAAAATATAAATCAGCTCAGCTACTCTGAAATAGGAAAACAATTTGCCTTCATTTCAACAAGTTGGACTGAAAGTTGATTTTTATTATTTTGTTTCTATATTTCCACGCAATACAGAAATGAATAGATTCTGAGGTCAGAAAGAAAGAAGTATGACAGAGTGACATTGACCTCCTATGTAACATATGCCATAGGCTTTTAGAGAGATTCTTGCATTAATCCATAACTTCTAAGTGAACTAGAACATCACAAATAAATTACAGAGAATTAATTATGTGCTTAAGTAAAATACTCTACTAGTTATTTATGATCTCTTTAAAAAATGTTATTGCTAGTTTAAATTTTGTTTGGTTACATCTTCAGTTGATGATCCAGTTGTAGGCTGTACATGATAAAACTCTTTATCATCAGAAACTTCTCTGCATCAAGTCCTTTCTTAATCTCCTGTTAAATTAGACTGTAAACTTGTTTAATTTGTGAAGGGCAGGCTTTCCACATCTAGAAATACTCTAGTGGTTTGTAGGCTTTTCAGTTTAACAATACAGTTTTTAAACCTAAACTGGATGTTGTGTCTAGTAATACTTTTACACAGGGAAATACCATACACAATGTATTCTATTACATATTACTGTACAGGTTAGTCAAGGATTTCACTTCTTTTTCTAGCCACGGCTTTGCATGATTTGGTTGCTTTAGTTTTTATCTACAATCCTTAAATTCCCTTACAGAATTTGCTGAAATGTTACATTATACTAGAAGCATGACCTAATTCTTTAACCTAAAAAGAAATAATCATGCATCTAGTGATGTAAAAGCACATCTGTCTAAAACCTGATGTCTTCATTTTTCAAGTACTTCACCAGCATTTGCAAACTATTGAGTTTTCCTTTGTATCTCGAGAACGGATCCTGGGAGGTGCTGTTGGAGCTCCTCTGACTGATACTAGATCTGCTGTTACTTTTTGAGATCTATTAGCTCACTAATTTTGAAAATCTTCATTATGGGCTGTATTACTTTCATTGTAGTTTGCCTCACGTCTTTCACATTTCTTAAGTTTTATGGACTTCAGGCTGTCTTGTTTGAGTACAGTCACTTTTTAAAACCACGTGTCAGAAAGTCTATTTGTTATATCTTTTGTGAGAAGCCTAATTAATACATTGTCTCTTCAACCTGTTAAAATAACTTTTTTAATAGCTCTTTGTATTGCTATGAATTCAGGTTAGCCAGCAGAGGGAGATAAGACTAAGTCAATTAGAAACTTGGTCACATATGTTTTTCTTTTGTGTGTGGCCTTTCAGAGGAGACGGGATCCTTCATCTCACTGTCAATTCCTTGACAGGCTGTACTGAATTTCATACTTATGCTTCCATGTTAGCAAGTTTTCATACCTGTTTTTAAAGACACTGTACTTTTTACATTTTTAAACCATTTAGCCTTTCAGAGAATATGATTTAGATTGCAATAAATTTGATTTTTTTCCTCTTTTTTCTGTAAGTGCATGCTTAGTATGTTCAGTTTGGCTATATATTTGTCAGGGTGCAAATTAGAGAGGACTTGTACGCTACCCAAGTATTCCCACTTTCTGTAAATGTAATTGCTTCTGCTTTTTGCAGACATCAGAGAGAATCAGTGTCATTCATTTTTTTAAATAGTATTGCTTAAATCAAAGTTGTAGTGGAAAAAAAAACCACTTGTGAATAATGTGATAGCAATCACTGCCTTTCTGCTGACGACTTTTTTTTTTTTTAAATACTTTTTAGGAGGTATTTTTTCCAACATCTTTTAGTGCTTGACTGCAACCATGCTTGACAAATGCAAACTAAAAGTGAAATTCCGAAAGAGGGATGCTCTGAATTCCTCTGATAGTCTTAATTTCTTTCTGAACTGGTTATTATCCAAAATGTTTTGCAATTGCATGAGGACTATTTCATTAGGATTGGTGACTCCTACTTATTGTGCACATCAGCCACAGAGACCTGACTCTTAAAAGCATATTCATCCAGAACACAGCATGGTACTCATGGCTTCCCTTGATTTTTTTCTCATTTTTTTATTTTTTCACTATGATGCAAGTTTGCCTTTTCATCATTTCTTTTGAATTTTTCTTCTGTGGTGTTTTGAACATAAACTTTAAGCTTTTATTTAACTTTCATTCAGTTGAATGTGGATTATTTCTAACAAAAATTTTAACAGAGTCTGTGGCAAAAGGGTCAAATGCAGTGTTTCAAATTAATTTAAAATATTAAAGGAAGTACCAAAACTGTATGAGTAAAATAATTTGTGCATTTTATAATTATGTATTTTCTTTATTTTTTTTAATAGGGAGTGTCCAGATGCAGACTCAGTTGTAAGTAGACTTATTTCCAAAACAGCTTCATATGATAATATTGTCAAGCACTACGATCTGATGAAACTTATATACAGTCCCTGCAATACATTATTTATCTGGTAGAGGATTTAGTATTTTGATAACATAGTTGAAGTGTTCCTTTGCTCAGTACATAATCTTTAGCAGTATATGCAAATATGTGTCAGTAATACATTTATATTTCCTAACAATTTTAGATTTTAAAGAAGGTGTTTTTACTGCAAGTATTTGCTACTGTATTTTTCAAGTTAATGTTTTAAATTGCTTGTCTAATGGATTCTAAGTAAGAAAAAGGTTCAGTTTATTGTGGATCCAACTTTGCATCGTCATATTTCTCTGCTTATACTGTTTCCTTTAAGAAATCATTCTAATAGCAATTGGGTTCTGCTTTATCACTGTCCATAGAGTGTAGGAATATACTTTTTAAAATATGTCTTTAAATGCTGTATCTCTAGATGTACTTTATTAATACCATTTTTTTTGCATTGCTGTCAGTTTGATCTGTGTTAACTCTTACAGTTTCATTTATTAAATTCAAATATGTGACATTTGCAAATTAAATTAGTAAGTTAATGCTTTTTTATTTCCTTAATTGAGCCTTTTCTTTTTATTTAAACATGTATGTTTTCTTGAATTGTATGTCACAGATATTGCAGCTTCCTATAGCTATAGTAGGGAATAATCTACAGAATAATTTGAGAGATTTTCTGTAAACTCATTAGTTTTTCAGTTCATTTATTTAGATACCAATTATGTTACACAATTTAAGTATCCAAGATTACCTATTTTGTGGATTTTCTTCTTTGCATTTAATATCTGGGAGTTTTAGTACCTAATATTAAAACTTCTTTTGAGAAACTTGGTTTAAAAAATCCAGTAGAACCATTCTTCTAAATAAGGAAAAGTAAGTTTTGCCCCATAATAGAACCGTATGTGTAAGAACAGCCTTGTAAGCATCATCAAGACAGTTATTTTATCCTGTGCAAAGTCACTTGTTTAGACCAAATTTCCTTTCTTGGGTATATTTCAAGTAAAGTAACTTTAGAATTATCCCTATAATTATCAGGCTTTTCATAGAAATAATATCTTTTGACAGTTCAGGTTGAATCAATGAAATGAAGCTCAACTGAATTTGACTTGCAATTTTTATTTTCTTCTTTGCTTATTTTGGTCTCTAATTATTTTTTAAAATAATTAGTTCCAAAAATTCAACTGCAAAGGTGTCTATCATTCTTTCTGGCTGCATGAGGCACACCATGTGATCACTTAAGTGAGTTGTTCTGTCTACATGTAATTTATATTTGGTTAAAAAAAAAAGACCTAACTTTCATAGTGTCTAACAACAAAACTGATACTTTCATTGCATTTTCGTTTTTTATGCCCAACATTTTATGACTACATTTGGAATTTTAAATTTTGTCTCTTGTTTCTTCTTGCTTTTTACAAGCAACAATATTATGCTGAATGGTAGAATGCTTTAATAGCGGAAACCATTACTGTCATTCTCGTGAAAAATGATGCAGCATACCATAGATAAGATTTGTTTCAGTCCTTACAAACAAGCACCCCAAAGTGCCTATACATTTTAAGGTTGATGGCCTCTTCTGGAAGGTCCCATTTCAAATGTTTTTCATTTTTCTTGTCTTTTACTTTAAGGTTTCTTTTCTGTTTAATTTTTCAAACTTATATATAAATATATATATTATATATATACATATATATAAATATAAATATATAAATAGTTATAGCTACCTATATTGCTATCTCTGTGAGGATTTCTTTTGTATGGATCTTTGCAATAAATTACATATATCAAGAAATTTAAATTGGAAAAGTATTATTGCAAAAAAAAAAATTAAAATTGAAAGCAATTATCATTTGTGTTGATTACTAGAAAATACTGAGGACCGGCCCTCACAAAATTCAACTTACTTAAGGTGTCCCAGTAATTATTTTCGTCAGATTTGGTCACTCACAGAAAATCTCTGTCTGGCTTTTATATTATTAACGTGATCTTTTTTAAAAAGGTGGCTTTTGTTTATTTGTCAAGAATCTTAATTGTGTGAAAGGAATGTAAGAGATAACCACTCTACAATTATTTATAACTATAAGCATTGAGGTAAATATATTGAAATTTTAGAAGTTAAGGAACTGGTAAGAATTGACTTCAATACTTTGTTTACCAGTTCGACATGATATTGTACATCTCTGAACACACAGAGTGTAGTCAATACCGTTAATCCCTTCTCACTTGTCCAAAACGTGTAGTGCATTGTGTTCGAACTTGTATTCTCTGTTTCCAGAAAACAAAACAGTGAGTTGATCCTAAAACATGGCTTCACTTCAATAAGCAGTCTCTGTTTAAACATAGATGACGTTATGTCATGAGATTTAAAATTCCTGTGTTGTTATATGTCAGTCTACACAGGTAACTTCCATTAAGCTAAGCCTTGATAATTAAGAAAAGTAGAAAGTTATATGTGTGTACACTTAGAAAGAGATAGCAACTGAAGTCTGGCTCTGTATGTGTTTATTACCTAGAAAGGTTTTCTAAAGGCAAAACTTATTGTCTTGCTTGCAATAGGTTTGACATGTCTCCAGGGTTGATCTATAGGAAGACACAAGCTGTAGTAGTAATTTTTCTTTTGGGGAAGCATTTACAAGGTTCCACTTGTGTCCAGTAAGATCTGAATTTGGATTGCAACTCTTCCCTTGGTTGGGATACTTGCAGATCTCCTTCTTCTACTTGACTGCCTATTTTCATGAAGACTGTAGTAATGTAATTATCTTTGAGTCCTCTGTTCTGTCTGTCAAATCCATTTGAAATTGTCCAGTAAGTTCAAAAGTAATTAAGAAGGGAGCCACAGATGCACAGAACATAATGCTGAAACTTTTTTTCATAGGAAAATGGAATGCAAAGAAATATATCAAGGCATCCAAAACTTTTCATTAACCTCTTTACATATCAGGGTAGCACAATTACAGTGTATAGAATTATACACCATTTTTATTGCTGGGTGCTGATTGAATTTGGAACCATCTAACTCTAATGAGTGGAACACAAGTGTAACCCTATGTTTAGTGAAATTCAAATGTTTTTCTTTATTTGCATTTTGTAATGTTTAGTTCTGGCATATTTTGAATAGCTGCTATTGATAGAGGATACGAGGATTTTTAGTCATAGCACAAGACGAGGGTACTTTGAATACCTGTTTTTTTTTCCTTTCTGCATCTCTGGCAATGGAAGAAACTGACTGGCTACTCTGTTTCCACATCTTTTGGGTTAATAGACATCCTAAGGAGAGGGCTACTCTGTTTCCACATCTTTTGGGTTAATAGACATCCTAAGGAGAGGAGGCTGATAATATCTAATAACTCCTTCTTAACCTAAGGGTATAACTGAGCCAAATTTACATCTCAAATATGTCAAAAGTAGAGAAGCTCTTTTTTCTCTTATTCTCGGCTATGAGCTCCAACTGCTTACTTTCGAGTTCACTTCGGTCCTCATCTGTATTACAGGACATGAGTCCAGTTCAGTAAAATGGGAAAAAGTTCATCTGGCAGAAAAAGAAACAGTGAGCTGTTCAGCTGTGCTGTATCTTGAAGCACACCCTGAGAAAAACTTGATAAGGAGCTCTCATAACCACTATAGATATCCCAGGAGAAGAGAAAATAGACAGAAATCAAACTGAAGTGAAAGTTCTTTGCTTTTTGACCGATGACCACCTGTAAGCAGTGCTAATGTTGCTGAGGAAGGGCCACATGAAGGAGCTAGACTGCAGTGCTCCATGTGTTCCTCTCTTGTCCTTTGTATGTAGCCCAGAGGAACTAATGACATGGTAATGGTGTGGCTTCTTCCATCATGTTTGGATGACAATGGGACAGAGCAGGGAAACTGAGACAAAGTGTTCATCAAAACTCAAAAAAAACCAAGTTTTGGCAATAGAATGCTTAATTCTCATGCTTTTTGTATAGGCAGTTTTACTTCGATATTTGTTACATCTTTATGTTTTATTTCCTTAAAAAGTTATTCACCCCAGAAAGTTTGTACTAATGCAAAGACAGAGTTATAAGCCTTAAATTTTTAATGTATATTTAAAACTATAGAATACCTTAATTAGTAATGCATTGTATTGCATCTGCAAACACAGGGAAGACTGTGGGTTTTGTAGCTGTATGTTTAATTGCTTAACAGAACCTCTGAGAATGTGAAACCTTCTTCCAAGGAACTCCTGTCTTTCCAGTTACTTCCGCAGAGTTCCATTCACATGCGTATTCAGCTTATTTTTGCTGCAAAGACTACAGATAACTTCTTTGGGTAGGGGGATAGATCAGACCTACATCCCCATCATATTAATAACTACTTCTTACAGAAACCCAAAGTTTGCAAAGATCTTCCTCTGTGTTGAAGTTCAAAAATGACACAGGTATGCATGAAGGTTTTAGTTTTTTCCTCTGATCAGCATGGTAGGCAAATCAGGTTTTGTCTGTATTGTGTGACTGATACTTAAAAGACACACTGTTTTCCACAACATAACATATAGTTCTGTAGCTGTAGCAGTGTGGAAAAGGGAGTAAGAATTAGTCAAGTAAATGTAAATGCCTTCATTAACATCAGATTCATGAATATGCATCTCTCAACATGCTGTATCCTCTACCACTGTTACAGAATTCAGATTAGTAAATAAAATTCTGATGTTTCAGAAAGTAGAATTGTTCACCTGTTCAACCTATGAAAATATTGAAAACAATATTTTGAAATTACTACTTAACTTACAAGTAAGATTTTGAGGTACCATTTTGCTTGTATTTGACACAATTTGTCTTTGTCAATACAAAAGTACATTAGGTATCTAGTCCACCCTTTTCTTCTATTGGTTTACGCAAAAATATAAACTCAGTATCTCATTAATGAAAGCAGAAGGTGTTTTAAGAATGATCATAAATTCATACAAGATCAATCTGAATCATTGACAAAGCTGGAAATACAAAGTAGATGATTTCTGACTCTATACACCGTGTAGAGTCAGATGTTTTAAATTACATGTATTTAAATTTTAGAAATAGGAAACAAAGAAGTACAAATTAAGTTTTCTGCAGTGTTAGAAAAAAGTGGTAATGTAGGACTGCTGAAAAAGAAGCAAGGATTTTTTCAGTTTCTGTGTTCAGAACTTAAGCTGTAAAGCATTCATCTCTATTATGTATTCATTAACTTTGACTTTGTATCTGAAGTTATGAATACACACTACATGGTAAAGTGCCATTGCTGAGGAATACATGATTCAAATATCTTTGCAAGATCAGAAATAATTAACATGAAAATATTAAGAAAGAAATTTAATACTTTAAGAACTTTAAGATTTTAGTGCTTTCTTAGACTTTGCTTTATCCTAGAGATTATTCAGTAAATTAAAAAATATGCAATGAAAATAACTTGTGCAAACTAAGTTCTTTCACAATTTTATATCACAATAGTCAGATTTCCCAGGTATGTTGTGCATGCTTTACGTGCCTAGTAATAATATCCTTTACATATATGGCCCATGTGGAAAAAAAACTAAATGTTGCATTTTTAAAGATTTTTCTTGGTTTTCAATTCATCTTAACCATGAATGATCCTGATCTATTCAAAATCAGCTAGTATAACAACTAAAATAATTTCAGAATTCAGAAGTTGTAGTATTGTAGGAAAATGTACCTACCCTCTAGCTATATGTTTTTGTTCTGTTTACTTTGATGTCAAGTTTCATTAGTGTTTTTTGGTATATAAACAAGGTCAGCCTGAGGTCAAGCGTAGCTAAGAACACTGATTTGAGCAAGTAGAGCTAAGGTACTGGACCGTGTGATCCTACTCTTATTACTTTTTTTTTCCGTATAGTTCTTTTTCTTCCCTTTTTTTTTTTTTTTTAATCAAATACTGGTGAAGCCCAGATCTTACAAGTATTTCAAGAAATTGCATTTATACGTTACATATTTTAAGATTTGAGCTTAAAGATTATTTTTTGGCCTTAGTTTGATGTGCTGTTTAATTGGGTACAGTATTATATCTGCTATACAGGATTGTATTTCTTACTCTTTTTAGCAGAAAGTTTGATCTATGTTTAAATTCATTCCATTTAATTCAGATTTGCTAGATTTAGAGAGCTGTACAGAAGAGAATCTTTCTCAGTAAAATATCAGACAACCCATTTGTGATATCTATAAAAGGAATAGATGAACAACTGCATTTTTATGTTTGTCTTTCTCTGTAATTCAAAACCTATTCAAAGTGAATATCTCTTTAAATTTGGCTTCAAATTTTGGGTGAAGTCAAGTGGTTCCTTGCTAGTCCACTTGAAGTCTCCAGTGTGAGTCATTTTGTTGTATCTTGTGACTTATAATGGCAAGGTGTATTTTGGCCATACTGTATATATCTCTATTAGTCAAACTGCCTTCCAGTACTTACTTTCTGGTAGAATAAATTGATTGGTACACTGGAATAAATCACTTTTGAATATGAATCTTCTCATTTTTATAAGACATTTATAACTGGTGAAATCACTACATTTTGAAGGCATTGGTTGTGGTTTTTCATAATGAACTTACTGAGGCATCTAAGCAAAGCGGTTCACATAGACTAACTACGCATACAAAGTCAAGAGTGGGCTCTTCTGAATGATGGAAGTATCTGCGTATCCAAGTTTATCCCTTTACATATAATGTACAGGAGTGTGGCTTTTTGCACATTTTTAAAATTTAGATTATTATGTTAGGGATGTTTCTCTCTCCCTCAAAGCTTTTTTATGAAACTAAGTGCTTAGCTAAGCATTCTGAATGATTTTAACATAATTCTCTTCAATTTATATTTCATTACCTGCAAGAACTGAAAAACAGAACAAGTCTGAAGTTCCCAGATGCTTATTAGCTTTGAAAATCCAGTATGGTGCTGGAGATGTATAAAGGAAAAATTTGGAACCCAATTTTGAGCACTTGTATTTAAGTTTTATCCATGCCTTTTAATTAATGTGAATATACTTTGCTAAAGCAACAGTTCCAGCTTGCTGTCATTTCAAGAAGGGAGAGGAAGTTGCAACCTGTGTAACCTGGAATGCTTTTCCTCACACATTAATGTTTTGACTATGACTTAAGAAGGGTTTTGCTTGAGTGCCATCAGAGCCTCCCGTGACTTAGCTGAGAGAATTAGAAGTAGAAATTAGGAAAATATTTGGGTCTGAGGGAATTGTAGGTTTATTTAACACTCAATAGTAAAGCTAAAATGCTTCTGTTGGTTTCTGACCTTTTTGATAGAGTACCAGTAAAAGTAGATGCATTCAAATTTGCCAGTTTTCATAGGAAATTTGGAGGTTGTTTTGTTGTATTCTGTTCCTGAGGTATCTTATCACACTAGTTCTGAACTACAGATCATAACCTGAGCTAATTGTAATAATTAATGGTGAATAACAATGACTTTCATGAGCTGTCATAATCAGATTTTAATTTTTCAATCATATAAAATTCAGTCTGATGTAAGAACAATACGGGGGTATAGTTATTAGTTAATATCATGATTTCTGTTGGTTTTTTTTAGAACATTCCTGATGTAGATGATGAAGGATACAGCATTAAACCAGAAACAACGCGGGATATCCTTTTCACTATTATCGTGCCAAGTTATTTGATGTTATTACAATTCTTTGGAGAGAGGAAGTACTGATCTAAGTGTTAATTAAAGGAAGAAGAATGACATTCATGCTTATGTTGCAACCCTATATTCTTATATTTATAGCTTTTGCAAAATGTGCATAGTTTTGTCTATCTTAGATTTTGTGTTTGTGCAAATGGTAAAGATTATAACTTATGTCTTGGGAACTTTAAGAGGATTGGTTTTGTCTGACAGTAAAAAAACAATATAAAAGAAGAAAAGCCTGAACAAAAGCTTTAAGATCTTTCTCCTTGTAAAGATCTCAGAGAACCTGTAAAGTAAAGTTTGTAAACTTTTTTTAAGCGTACGGAGTTGTTATCTGTTCTATACCTGCACCCTCCCACTTTTTTATAACACCATTAAAAAGATTGGGAGGTCCAGCAGTCTAGAAATTTAATTTCTGTTATGTAATGAAGTCATTACACCACATGCTGTTTCTAATTGGTGCTTCTAGCTTGTATTGTCTTTTTAATAATAGCTTTGATATGCAGAATAGATTTTTGTTGTGAGTCATTTTTTATGGACCCTCATGATTTTTGTCTGCTCTTCCTTTGAAGGAAAATATTCTTGTCTTCATTTTTCCCCCCATCAGAAACAGAGGGAGGCTCTACTTAAGAGCTGGGAATAATTGCTGTAGATCTAAGCAAGCCTAATATGTTAGCAAGATTGCTCATTTTTGGAAATGTGTTCACTGAATTCACTGAGTACTGCAGGTAAAAGGTAAACTTACACTTTGCAATTACGTTAAATTGTGAGAACTTTAAAGCAGTTAACAGCACCTTAAAGTGCGCCAATCCATCATCACACCTTCTCTGTTTTCATCAACTTAGAATAGTATTCCTCTATTGCCCCCAATGAAGATTCCCGTACCGATAAAAGCAGTTCATGTTATCTCCTATTTAGAAAATTGATATAAAAGGGAAAGACTTTTATCCAGTTCTGAGAGGGGTATTATTTCATGCTTTGCATGCATTTATGAAAGGGAGAGAAGAGTGAACAACATTCATGCTTTGTAAATGATTCATCTGGGCATCCTTCTCTACATTACCCTTTTTGTTGTGAAACAAAAGAAAAGGCCATACATTCAGTGAAAAAGCTCAATGATTTGCAGTTCCTGACAGCCAGGTGGTACTTCAGCTTTTGAAAATCTTGACCTGATTCAGGAAGTCATCAGTTCCCATCTTCTTTTCCTCCCTTAGCCTCCAAGAGTGGATATTTATTCTGTTGATGGGAACTCTTGAGATGATTTGTTGGAGGACATTATTTTATGACAATGGCAGTCAGTCTTAATAAGGCCAGTCTTAGTGTTGGAAAAGCACTTTACAAGAGCTGCCTGATTCTTAGGAAATAGATCTGGAAACTCAGTGATAACTTTCAAAACAAGAGATCTTTTGATGAAATCAAAAGCAACTTATCTTTGAAACTTTATTTTCTAGATATGATCCATTTTGAGGTTCAGATAGGCTAAGATGAAGACATTTGACTTTTTCCTCACCATGACTCAGGGATTCTTTCTGTTGAAATGGATTTGGAATGTCTTTAAGGTTCAGGTTTTAATCTTTCTCAGGAAAGCATTTGAAGAGATTTAATTCAAATGACTGGCATATTTCCAAGTGAAAATAATAGAATTGAGGTATAGAATATGTACACTACCCCTAGGTGGCACAAACCTTTTGTTTAAGTAGAGGAAAAATTGCAAATTCTTTCTTGTCAAATCAAATGCATCTTTTAAGGCTTGGCATAGGCCTTTCAGAGCTTTTGTTCAATGCAGCTCCTGTGCATATGAAGAACCAAGGCTAAATTCAGCTGTATATTTTGCTTATTTGGAGGGCTGAGTTGTCATTGTGATTTCTTTTTTGCCAAGGGTGACAGTGCTTTAAGCAGCTGACATTGTTCAGTGTACTGTGCAACCTTCTGTGTAACTGGCATCCCTTCTTGCAAAGTTTTCAGTGCCACTGCAAAAGGGGCAAGTAACAGTGGCTGCTGCTGCTGCTGTTTCCTCTACTATTAATGCTTGGGCATGGGTATTCCACTGCTAATTAAAAAAGCTAGGGTTTTCCTTCAGTTGTTTTAAAAGGATTTGTACTTTTTTCATCCATGTGTTAGAATCCATGGTTGACTCTTACAAATCATACATTTAACATGCAGAAGTGTTGCTACTGTAGATTCTTTAATTTATCCTGATGCCTTCAAATATGCAGTTGTTCAGTTAAATGACAGATATTGTAGTTGTTCAGTTATATGTGCCTTTCAGGACAGAATACCTTTATGAAGGTAAATGGAATATAAAAACTAAATTTTAACTCTTTGAGTTGTGAATTTTGGACAGTTGATAAGTTTAAAGCGTATGCATAGGAGCACAAAGAGGATATGCAGCATTGTTTATCTGTGTTGTTGACTTAATATGATCATTTAGTAAAGCATAATTATGAAATGGATTAAGCAGATGAATTTGAAGTATTTCCACCTTAACTGAAAAAAACATACCAAAGAGAACGATTTCAGTTCATCCAGTGATTCTGACTCTGAAGATGATGAACCCAGGAGGTTCCATATAGAAATAAAACCTGTCCAGCCAAATAATAGCTCCATGCCTTCCTTGGATGAATTAAAAGTGTCTATAGGGAACATCACTCTTTCTCCAGCAATATCTGTAAGTTATTTTGTTCCTTGTATTTTTAATGCGTAGAAGAGAAAAGTAGTAAAGAATCTTTACTGTAAACATATATTTTACTGTTCAGAATTTATTCTAGGTTCAAGTTCAATGATTTTTTTTATCTTGTGCACTAGGTCATCTTTGGTACACTTTATCGCAGTGTACCATTAAGTAATTCTCCCTTCTCAGATTTAAACTTCCCTTTGAGTCCTGGGGAGCGCTCGGTCCTTGTCTTTCTGTTGTTGCCACCAAAAGACATTTGAATACATTGTGTGTAAAAGCTGAGCATGGCTTTTAACATAGTTTACTAATTAGTATTCAATGATAATGTGGATACATGTAACATTTACATTGCAGCTTTATTGATGTATTCTGCCAATCCACAGAATGATCCTTGGTATCGTGAGATAATATAACAAATAAATAGTATTAAAATATGCTAGTACAATATTCAGATCTGAATAAGAACAGCTCTGATTTTAAGGAAAACATTGGACATAACATATTAAAATGTTATATAATTTTTCTCTCTTTTTCCCCCACATTTTGAAAGCAGAGACACAGTCCTGTAAGTACAGAATGGCTTTTTATTCACATTTTTAGATTAAAAATAAGTAAGTGTAGTATGTGAGGGGAGAACCTTAGGAATGTTTCTTTTCATATATACCATGTGATATATAAGCTGTTTAATTTTACTGCCCCAGCCTGTAAAGGGATTTAGTAATACTGCTGCCTTTGTCAGCACTACAGTGTTTATTCCTGCCTTTTCTTACTGGTGTGGCGTGTGTACACTGGTTGCTCTGTCCTGGCTCATGTTCTGGTCTTCTGCAAGCTCAGGCTGTTTTGCATGGCATTGAAAGCAAAGTATCTCATAGAACGTTGAGTGGAAATAAGAACCCTGAGACTAATAAGTGTTTTATTTGACAGCTGGTGAAGGAATTTATTCCTAATTTTTTTTTTCTGTTTCAGGCACAAATGAATCGAAATTCATCCAGTAAGTGTGGATCTTTAACTTTTAGTCTATTTATGGTAGTTTTTTAACATAGCATGAAAATAGATTTTTTTTTAATTGTTGAAGAAATAGATTTTCTAAGTATCTGTATTTTAAATAGGAAAAAAATACTTCTCTTGTCAGTTCTAGATACCTCTTCTTTTTCAATATACTTGGCTGTTCCCTATTCTGGGAAACAGATGAGGCTGTCTGTGACAGTGATAAGGAACACATCCAAGAGCCAAAGTGGGGGCCCCATGGAAAAGACTCCTGTGCAAGTTCTTAAAACTCTTCCACCCTCTCAAGTTTAGGATGATCCACAAACCAGCAAAGCACAGTCTCTCTGTTTTATAGTCAAACACATAAAATGTGGCCATGGAGATAGAGGACCAAGCATTAGTCTCTATCCTGTAGGGTTTTTACAAGGGAAAACCAAGCCAGATTTGCTGAAAGATAATATTGATGTAAACAGCATAATTTAAGGAGGAAATTTCAATTGAACAACACTTCCTCCCAAAATGCATTGCTCTGTGTAGTCCTCTCCTATTAGAAGGTATTTCAGGAGTATTTGAATTTATATTATCAGAAATAATGCATTTTCTCTTTTCCATTTTAAGAATTCATGATTATTTTCAAACTGCAACCATTAATATTTACTGTCTTTTTATAACGAAGCTGAAATTTTTATTTTAGAGTGTCACAGCTTTAGTGATAATACTATGTCTTTTGCTTAGGTGAAGAGTTAACAAAATCAAAGCTTTCTGCTCCAACTAA
This sequence comes from Vanellus vanellus, assembly GCF_965231255.1. Lineage (NCBI taxonomy): Eukaryota > Metazoa > Chordata > Aves > Charadriiformes > Charadriidae > Vanellus > Vanellus vanellus. Next base: position 60,164,668 of record NC_138908.1, read on the forward strand.
TGAGTAAGTTCAAATTTAAAATCCTATCAAATGCAGGTTTGTGTCAATTTGGTCTTATTTTCATTTAATACTTGGAAACTCATTGGAAGTATCAGCTGATTGCTATTTTAAGTTGGGCATCTATCACATCATAAGAGTTAAGGAGTAATTATGTAACTGGAGGTTTCTATTCATTTGTTTTCCCCTTCTAATGTATTTGCTTCGTTGTGATCTGTCTCAATCGATATTTATAATTGTACAATCATAAAACTTTGGGTTTTTATTAAAATCTCAGTTTTTTAAATAAGGCAGGTTTAGTTTCTATCCTATAGTGTTTCATGGTTATTTGTTTAAGATTACAAGCCCGAAATTTGGACAGGTCTGTGTACATTGCTTGTATATGTATATACTGAAATAAATGGATTTGAAGACATATGTCTCCTTGAAAATGACATTCATTTAACTGACATTATGAAGTATGTCCACACACAAACTTGGACCAAAGTGTCAGTTCAGATAGTCTCCTTATGTGTAAATCAGTTTCTTGACCTGCAATTCATAAGTACTTTTTATTTTTAGATGCAAAGACTAACTAATAAAGAAGAATTTAGCAAATTTATCATATTATTTATTATGTTATTAGACTACTACTGCAGTTGTCATTTGATTTTTATGACTATATACATCTGTCTTTTATATTCCAATTGTAACTCTTAATATAGAAAAGGGAACAGTGACCTCCTGGCATGGGATCCACTCTTCAGCAGTTCTCTTGAATCATCTTCTTCAGCTTCCTTGGCGTCCTCATCCTCCTCGGGTAAAATATCTGACAGTAGAAAATGTTTTCTCTATATACTTCAGGATGTTCTGTTGCTGCTTTTTCAGTTATTGCAAGGGGACGTGCTTTGGCTATCAAAAGGAAAGAATTTTGTTAAGCAGTACACTGTCTTACAAGTAATACGGAACTGAGGGTGCAATACATCGGGCTTTCAAGCTTGGGAGCAAGGGGGAAGAGGAAACACCTTAGGAAAATTCTGTCTTGCTTCTGCCTTTTTTTATTACCTTCTCTCAGTTTCCAGAAAAATTATCACCATCTAGAATATAATCCTGTTTTTTCAGCTGGTAGGCCTGGCAGATTAAATGGAGGTTGTCACAGCAACTATGAGACAAGCTGAGCTGGCACTGTGAATATGGGTGGGTTTCTTCTTTCCAGGAAAGTCTGTTGAGCTGTGTAGTACAAAATCACCAACAACCTTTGCTGTGAGGAACTTGTTTCCTGTATGACACTATGATTCTGTTAGGACATGTGTGTGCTTAATCCAAGGGGAGCCAGATAAAAATAGCAGGACTGACACTAGGATTAAGGGGGAGTTTCTGGCACCACCTGAGAGCAGGAGTATTGGAAGGAAAAGGGTGGGCTGAGGAGTATGGGAAGGGGAGGGCAGATGTTGTATGGGCATTTTGGGGTGCAGGATTCTGGAGGATATTAGTGTGGGCAGGATACTGCCAGGCATTCCTGAAACCTGGTCTTTGGGGAAAAAAAAAGAAATCACAACAACAGTCAGTATTGATTATTATATTGAAAAGGGAGAGGAGATGGAGGCAAAATAGCATGAGTGAGTATGTGCGTTGAAGGGGCTGCGAGCAGAAGATGTTGAGAAATTAGGTCAGAAAAAGGAAGGAGAGACTGAAACAAAAACAGCTATTACGTCTATATTAGGGCCTGCTTACTAAAAGTATTTGTATAAATTATTTATTATTTATGTTGATTATCTCAGGAGATTTAAAGCAGACTCTACTATTTACTAACAGTAGCAGATAAGCTGTTTCCATAGTTCTTTTCAGTCTACCTACTGCGTATCCAACCCCTCCTGTCTTAATGCAGAGACTCTTCTACTCCCACATGCCTGAGAAAGGAAGTGTTCATTGTTTCTTTTAACTAGGTATTCCTATACCCAAAATGATAGTAGACCTAACCTCTTTGTTCACGATCATGGCTTTCTAGCTGTTTTCCTCTGTGCTTTAACATACAGATTGAAGAACAGTAAGGAAGAATACATTTATCAATAGGGGAACCCTGCACGAGTAGCGTTAATTTTTCTTGGCCCTAGTAACGTCCTTTTAGCAGCAACCAGCATTGCTATGTAACCCTTTGTGCTTTAAGTGGAACTTATTTTTTCCCTAAAAATCCATGTTCCTTAAAAGTTACATTTTTTAATAAATCTATCTTATGGAAATCATTAGATTTTCTCTTCCTCAGTTAGGTAACCAGTAGAGATTATTGGCTAGTCAATCCAAATTTGTAACATATTTAAGGATTAATTGTATAGAGATATCTATTACTGGAATATGCTGAAAAGAAGTGGTACTTTCTCGAAATAGTGTGTTTTGCTGGCTTTAGTCTGGTGTTGGAGTCTGTAGAAGACAGAGGATACTTAATTTGTTGTGCTGGTTGTTGTTACTGTATCCAGTTTTTTATTCCTAGTCCTGGGTGGGAAGTCAAAGCAGGTTAGGAAACGTTCATACAGTCCCTCCTGGGAGCAGAATTGTGGCGAAAGCAATCCCTGTCTGATGAGTAGCAGCAGGTAATTGGGATCTGTAACATCCTCTGTAGCCATATCTGGGAGGCAGTCATCTATGTGAGCCCTCATACCTCAAAGAGGCTTATGCACAGGGCCCTGCATTTCATCGAAATCGGTGGCATATAGCATCCTGTGAGCCTAAGTCAATTTTAGATATATCACATCTGTGCCTTGGCAAACTTTATCTGCTAAATAACTATTTAAAGGATTGTTGTTCCAGGAGTTAACTAAGGTATTTACACTTGTGAAATGATGTAGAAAGTGAGCGTTCTGAAGTATAACAAATTACTAATGCATTTGGGAAACACAAGTACTGGATCAATGTAGGTCATATTGTTGTTTAAGTCAAGTTCTGATGCTCACTAACCTGCAGCTTAGTTCTAAAGACTTTAAAAAATACATAGCTTTGATCTGATTGTATTTTCCTTTAAGTCAGTGTTTTATCTTCAACTTTACGGTTAATATAGGTAAACTGATGCTTAAAGCTTTTGAAAATCTCAATCCAAAACTTTAATTAAATAAAATAGTTGTTTTCTATACAGCACATCTGCATATCATGATGCAGCATGTCCCACAGATTACTTTTTACTGTTAAAACATTTCTTTAGATACTGTTTCATAACTCTATGTTAATCATTGAACACTTAAAGTACCATGGTATTTGAGCAGACAGTGGTTTATGCAGCACAGAAGTAAATTTTGGTTATCCATGAATAATCCTGCTTTTTTAGAAGTTTAAGCTAACGTTCTTATCTTGAACAAACACAACAGACATTTTTTAGCCAGCTATTGATATTGTAAAAATGCTTCTTTTTATTTATCTTCCTCATTTCCATCCATATGTATTTTTAAAAGTGTTTTGAACATTTCCACATTACTTATTGAATAGGATTTATAGTACTCTTTTAAAGCCTTTGAATGATACTTAAAATATATGTTAGAAGGGGAAAGCTGTGTTAAAACTCTGTTTATGTGGGCTTAGGGAATGTACTTGTTCATGGTAAAAGGACCACTGTAGAGAGGACACCTGTGCTTTTGATCTGAACTTTTAAACGTGTTGATCTCTTTTTTTTTATTCTGTATGTCACTCTGCTGTTGCTCCTAGCTTTGCCAATCTGCAAGACTTTGAGAATTGACTAAGCTTCCATTTTCTGTTTCTGTTGTCATCTACTGCAAGAGGTGACAGCCAAGTGCAGGGAATACTTGTAGAAAACTCCTGTTTTCCAGCAGCCTGAAGACTATAGGATGAGAGAGGAAATAAAATGGGGTGGATGGTGCCTCATACATGTAGTTAGTTACTCACTGGATACAGGTTGATACAGACAGAATAACATCAAACAGGATCTCATGACTGCATTCTCTTCATTCATTCACAGGACAGCCATTTATGTTGGGTCTTCCCATTACAAATGTTAAGGGTAAGAGGATAAAAACGTTTGGAAAGAACAGGATAGGATAGGTTTGATTAAATAACTTTGAAAGAAATGAAAAGCAGAAAGCAATGGAGAGAAAACAAAAATGGAGTAGGACACAAGGAGAAGACAAAGATGGGAGGAAGTTAAACCATGACAGGGAGGAAGTTAGAGAAATAAGGGAAGTTGTGAGAAGTAGGGCCTTAAGTGGAAAGAAACACAACGAATTACTTTTTGGCTTGCTTACCTAAAAAATGGAAAATTACATGGTTGGCACTATGAAGGAAGTACACGTGATATGTTGCTGGTTTTTTTTTCTTTTACTTGTAAGTGGTGGGATTTTTAGCCTAGTAGAGCAGTTGTTTTTCATGCCAGTTAGTAATCCGCATGCAGTGGATATTGAATACTTTTTTGAATATTGAAATTTTTATCTTTTCAGTGTTGGTCCTAGTTTCAATTCTTCCCTTTTCCTTCAGCTACACTAAAAGAGCACAATAGGAGCTCCTCCTCATCTACCACTGATTTGCCTGGGTGTAGAGTATCTCAGTCTTTGCTTGGACACCAGACAGATTCTGGGTCTACAAGCCCATCCTCACCAGACTTGACCATTAGCACTTTGTGCAAATCTGGTGTTACAGCAGCGCCATCAGAGAGCACCAGTACTTTATCCTGTGTTTCATGGTCTCAGAGTCAGTGGATTTCCTTTGCTGATGAACTTACAATCAGACACACAAGCACAAACAAGGAGCCCCAGAGATTGCATTTTAAAACTGAAAATGCCTGCCTTGCCTCTTCTGCTTTGCTTGGGAATTCTTCCAACAGCTGTGCTTCTGAGGATCAAAGTGACCTTTTCAATAATACTATATGCCATGAACAATTATTCATTGAAGAAACTGGCACTGCTGCTGAAATTTCTTCCGCATCATCTTCAGCACTACTGGATTATAGCTTAGTGTCTTCTTGTGCTCATACAAATAAGGGTATGGCAAGCATGCATTGTGTACTGCTCTTTGCTAATAACTGACTCCAAAAAGCAAGCTTTGGACTCATTTTTCTTTTTGTTATTATCGCTCACCTGATGTTAAAATTAACTCTTCTTACATAGAATGTACTAAACTGCTTGTTAGCACCAACTTCCTTGAAAGTTAGGACAATGAAGTAAGTATTCAGCTTGAAATAAAAAGAAAATATAAAATCATTCAGTTAGAGGCATTGCTTTCCCTTAACTAAGCAGAGCTTTGCTGTTCTAGAAGTAGGAATGTATTTTTGTGGGATGTCAGACAGCAGTGAGAGCTCAAAAGATTAAGTGATGAATTTACAAAAACAATTCTATTCCTAAATGGCTTTGTATAGATATTTGCAGATTAAATAAAGTTCAATAAATTGGATGTAAAACAGTTCCTTTGTAACACTGAATATTTTGAAGCATGGATGATATCACAGTAATGCTACATACTAAGAGGGCAAAGGAAAAGTGCATTTGAGTAAGTTTGCCATGACTTACTGAATACCTGTGGTACTGCAGCAGACTACTCAGTGCTTAGCATGCACTGTCGTCTTGGGGCATAATAACAATTTTAAAGGAATGACTGATATTTTAGAAGTTAATTTATCTGGGGATATTTGAGTTTGCAACTCATAAGATGGGTGTGGTCAGTGTTAGCCTAATTTCTTTCTTCTCAAGTCAGTGTTGAAACTCCCATACTTAAAACAACAGCAGAGTTATGCTGAATGCCTGAGAAAACTCCATACTTAAAAGTTGCATTTTAAATAGCATCAACTGATTTAATTAAAAAAGAACAAGTCCAGAATAATTTGAGGGAGATAATATGATGTGCTGCAACGACATAGTTATATATTTGGATTTCAATCTATTTTGAAGTTAATTTTAGATCTGGCGTCTTCATTGGATGGTAGCTAACATTTATTTTGAAATACAGCTCTATTCATTCTATTCAGAAAAGTGACTTTGTAAAAATGGCATTTTTGTATTGCTGCCACCATATGTTAGTTGTTTCTGGTAGGTTTAGAAGGACATGGGGGCAGTATTTATTTTTTTTACTGCTTTTTACTTCTGATAGCTTGGCTGAGGGGTAGTAAGGAGTTAGTGTGTTCTTACAATCAACAGAGTAATTTATCTGTTACACTGGCATATACTTATTGAAGTCAATGGGATTTCAGTGGACAAAATTTAGTGTAAACACTTATGCCATTGTCAGCCAGGACCAAATATGAATTTCCACTGAATTTTCTGTTTGTGGTGAGACAAGAAAACTGTCCTATATTCTGAGTTCTGAATTTTGAATATAGACTGTACACAAAAGGAAACTTGGGTAAAACCATCTTTTTGCATATGAACCTCCACAAATAGTTGGTATAAACTTATTTCAGAGCAATGAGAAAGCCCATGATGCCATTTTTAGAGTCACTTTTCATGGTATCACATGGCCCAGTTTTAAAAGCATTTATGATTAGTGGTAAATCTTACAAAATGGAGCTTGTAAAATAGGAACTTTTAATAGAAACATAACTTCCAGTTACTCTCTTCAAGTGAGTACAAATTTATGTTCGGTGTGACCTTTCTAATATTTATTTCCTTAAATTTGCTTTCTTTCAGCAAGACCCACAACTCCTCTTTCTGTAGGCACCATTGTACCCCCTCCAAGGCCTGCTTCAAGACCAAAGCTGTCTACTGGGAAACTTAGTGGGATTAATGAAATAGTATGTATTGATTGCGTTTTTTTCTAGTTCTCCAGTGCAACTTGATTTCAGATATACCATTCATTTACACTGCTACAGTGGAGTTACATTCCAGCCAATGTTCAAGGAATCACATAAGCAGATTTTCACTGTTGCCAGATAGGCATGGAAGTTGTTCATGGTAACTATATTCCTATAACAAAATAATTCTTGACAGAACTACAGAGGTCCAAAACATAATTTTTGCATCAGCTGAATGTTTTTAATTGAACAAATCAATAATTTGATAATAAAAGGATAGCATATGTATGAGATTTACGTTTTCAAAATGTGATATGCTAGCTAAGTTATTAACAAAGCTCCATTAATTTAGGGACATCACCAAAGCTTTGGGGAATGAATCGTATTAAGTACATCTTTATCAATCATGTGTCGACACAAGTAGCCCAGCTGTGACTTCTCCCCGCCCTCGGTGCTTGTTGATGGAGAAGCGGGTGGCAGATTGCAGCAGCTGCCCATCCGGATAGTGACAGGTTGCATGGTGCCTGCATCTCTGCTGACTGGCTGCAATGCAGGTCCACCTGCCGGTAGGGAATGTGGCAAAGAATGCAAATTCCCAGACAGCATATCAGACCAAGACGTGCTTAATCTCCCCTGTGAATAAGAGGATTCTTTGGGTTTCATTTGACTTACTGACTTAGAAAAATGTTACCGTGGTAAGATCCTCTTCCCGTCTTTCAAAGTAGCACGATATTTTCACCATATTCTTCATATGAACAAAATTCTGGTCTTATGCTTTGACAAAAGTGAAACTTTTTTAAACTGTTTTGCATTTCTGTAAGAAAAGAATAAGGTCAGAATAGAGTTTATTTTGAGATTCTTTTCTCAATCCAATGTAAAATTGTAGTAATTTCTCTAAGACCAAGGAATCTGTTCCTTATGTCATCATAATTAAAGAGAATTTAGCTGGTACTGTTCTGCTATAAGGTGTGATTCTGCATAAAGCTACATTCATTTTATACTGCTATTTTAGAAATCCGCTGTTATCTGGATACAAGTGGAAGATGGTCAGTTGTCTTCATTATATATAGATTCCTTTTACAATTCCCATAGTCTGTATAAAAGCCACATACGCAGCAACAGCCCTGATAGGACGAAAATTTTAATAAAAAAAAAAAGTCACCCAGCCAAAATAGATGCTTGAGGGGTTCCAGTATCTTTTAGATAGGTTGATCCCAAAATGATCTTTAGTTAGTTTAATATCTTAACAGTTAAATGAATCATAAGACCATCCAGAGATTTAGGATGGAAGGGACTTTTGAAGATCTCTAGGCCAACCTCCTGCTCAAAGAAGGGCCAACTTCAAAACTGCGTCAGGTTGCTCAGAGACATGCTGAGTTTTGAAAATCTCCAGAGGGGGAGATCTTACAATCTCTTTGGGCAGCCTGTCCCAGCATTTAACCACAAGGTTACAAGAAGGAACTTTTTCCCTAAGTTCAGACGAAATTTGCTTTGCTGTAGCTCTTGCATCTCTGAGAAGAGCCTGACTCCACCTTCTTTGTACCCCTTTTTAGCTAATAAAAGACTGCTAATAGATCCCTCATTAGGCTTCTGTTCTCCAGGCTGAACAAACCGAGATCCTTCAGCCTGTCCCTCTCTCTCATGTACTCCAGTCCCAACTATTTTAGTTGTCCTCTGCTGGACTCTTTGTTACTAGCTGTTCTTTAGCTCTGTAAATCCACATTTGCTGCACACATATACAGGGCTGTGGGCTTAGGTTCTGCTCCTATGTTATAGCAAAATTCTTGACAGGCTGCTACATAATCAAATATATTAGACTTAGCTACCCAGGCAAAAAATTAATGATAATTTATGAAATAATGGAATTGATTCCAATGGAAAAATATGGGTTCTCTGTTTTACACAAAAAAAATAGGGTAGATAAAACATTAAAGGAACTATGTTGAGAAACACTATGAAATTGATTTGGACATGAAATGAAGAACTCTTCTATTTACGGTCTTTTTTTCATCTCTGTAAAACCACTTTGTGTAACACTCCTGTAATCTCATTTTTTCAGCCTAGGCCATTCAGCCCTCCGTTGACCGCTAACTCAAGTCCACCTCCTGCAGCTCCTTTGGCACGTGCAGAGAGCATTTCCTCAATATCCTCTTCTGCTTCCCTCAGTGCAGCAAACACACCTACAGTTGGTAAGTTAAATTAACCATTTTAACTTACTTTAGAAATAGCATAATTCTGCAACTAGGTTCCACGTGTTAGGAAAAATATTTGTTGCAGTTAATTGTTGCATATGTGAGTCCAGTCTAGGTATTTCAAACATCCTTTGCAATACCTGCTTCTACGTGACAGTGAGAGACAGGACAGTGGATTTCATTAGATTAGACCATAGACCCAATCATGGTGTGTTCTTTAGAGAAATGTTTTTCAAAATTAGTATTCCATGAATTTTTATTTGGTATGCTTGTATTCGTCAAGCACAACGTGTTATGTATTTGTTCAGAAGATGTTATTGTATAGGTGCAGAAATATTTTGGGATACTGATAAATTTGAATGAATATCAATGTTCACAAAATTGAGTTCTTTTATGTTTTTTTCATTTTGTTTTCTTTTCCTATAATTGCAGTTTCCAAAAAATATGAAACTAATGCATCTTTTTCTTCAAGTTAGTGAAGTATATAAGCTAAACAGAGGTGTTTAGTAAAAGCAAAACAAACAAGCAAACAAAAAAGATGAAGATAAAAAGCAAATTAGTCTTCACATGTGCCACTAATTTCAGAAGGTTTTCTCATGTTTTTAAAGGAAAGTCCTTCAGTTTTGATATTTGGTTATTACAAATGAAAAGGAGACTTACCTGGGGGGAGGTTGTTTTTTTTTTCTTTTTTTTTAAAGACACTTAAACTTGTTTCTTTAGCAGAATTCAAGTACTTCATTCCTGAATTATTACCACTTTAGTCCCAAGTTAAATCAGATTCTTGAGTAAACACTCAGTTATCTGTGAATGTTACTGATGCCAAGGATTCCTTGCCCGGGCTCAGCAGCTCAGGAGAGCATCTGCACAGCTTCTAGTGGGAGGTCTGCACGGAAAGCAGTGCAGCTGTTTCCACCCTAAGCAGGACCAAAGCTAGTAAGATCTGCTCAGCCTTAGCTGCTACAGTTCAGTGTCCACCAGTTCTCAAAACGCTGAGAAGCGTCACAAAAAGGTAACTAATATTTTGGTTGCCAAAGTCCATCCAGGCTCACATCCTCAGGCCTCAGCACTGGTGCCAAGGAACCAAAAGTTGGTGGCAGCAGCATCAATAGCCCCAGCTCTGAGTGTGGGTGATGTTGGAGACAGTGACAGAGTGAAGTCGTGAGGTGAGGGAGGAGGTAAGGAGGTGTGTGCTGACACCGAGGTTATTAGCCTGGCCTAGCGAAAATAAACAAGGCCAGTTCCATCTGCACTGACTGTATGAATTAAATAGTCCTGGAGAGCTGGGAAGGACAGTGCAGACAACTGAATGACTTTGGGACATGAGGACATACACTGCGCTACTGTCTGTATTCTTTTGGCTTTTGCACAATTCAGTGTTTCCCTTACCCCATTTGTTCTGAATAATGGAGAGTTGACTCTAATTATCTTTTTTCAAGCAAATTTCAAGGCATGCATAATTGAATGTTTCTTTTATGCTTTAGCCTTATTTTAAATAGCGACATATTTTTATGTATATTAAATTTTTAACATCTCTTTTTGCTTGAAATATTTTGTTTTCTTGCAATGTTTTGTTTCATTTAAATGTAATAGAGGATGATCTTTTGATTGAAAATCTTCCTACAATTGAAAAGCTTTGTGAGACACCACCAGGTATTGTACTCAAAGCAGATTTACATGTTAACTAATCAACCTAATACACTACACCTAATAAAACTGTATTTCTTTTGAAACAAGTTCCAACTATTTCTAGTATCTGGCAGATACAAGTAGCTTTAAAAGTCGACTACTTAACAAGTTATATGTTGCTGAAGTCATCAAAACTTGATATAACTGCTTTTATATACCGTAATCTTTTGTCTATCTGACCCCTCCCCAAACAAGCTGAAACTTGGTCGTGCTTCTTCAGTTTGTCATTACTACTTTCTTTCAAGTAAAATGAATATATTTTTACTTTGACAATCCTTATTCTCATAAGACAACTAGCTAAAAATGTAGCTATATTTACATATAATACAAAACTTTGAAGATACACATAATAAAGGTAATCTTTTTTTAAAATAACTTTTATTTTTGTGACAGCCGTTTAGCTAATATTAAAATTGTGTGAATCATTCTTCCAAACTGAACTAAAACCATGCAATCAGGTTTATTTATTTGCCCTTTTTGATGACCAATGATGCAGTCTTTTATTCTGCAGTTTGGCAACCTCCTTGAGTGTGTCAGTGCAACTGTTTGCATGGTTGTGTCAAAGCTCGGCGGCTGTTAATGATGGTTAGGGCTGAAGCAGGTGACAGGGCATCAAAGCCAGTTTTGCTGTCACTGATGAAGGTGTTAGAAGTGGAGCCTCGAGCTGGGCTGCAGCCTCAGATGCAGCGAGGCCGCCTTGGAGCAGCTCTGTGACATCCCATCCCTGTGAAAGCTCACAGCAGGCGTGCAAAGCCCTGAAGTTGGATGTCACTACACTGCATTATGTTTTCAGCAGCAAGACAACAAAACGGTGATTTCCAGAGCTAGGTTAAGCAGTTATGTTTGTTTCAATGTATTGGTTTTTAGTAGAATGCATAGATTTTTATGAATCAAAGGGTGACAAAAAGTGAAGGCAGAGCAAATAAGAGAGAAGCTGTCTCATTTGTAGTCCCTCAAATACATCTCAAGCAAATGTATATACATATATTCATATATACATTTGCTTTAGTGTTTCCCCCAAAAAGTTAAAATAGTGTTGTTATTCCTAATAAATTCCACTCTTCAGTCAAGAAATCAGTATTTCTCTTTTACCAATAGGAATCTTATTTATATATCTGCATTACTCTGCATGATTTTCAAATATCAATAGAAAAAATATACACAAGGCCATTATAAGTAAAATATTTTTAAAATATTTAAATTTAATTAAAATATAAAATATTAAAAAATCATTTATACATCTGTAAACAATCTGGCCTAATTAATACAGGGTTACCTGCAATTGTTTGTTGTTTCTTAGTAAAAGACAGTAGAACACCCCATCAACTGTAGTGCCGTGTCCATTGAGTGCATATTTTGGCTTTGGTGGAGAATACTTCTGTAGTTCAGTATTACACCAAACAGAATTTCTGGTTGTTGATAATTCATTATTTTGTTGCACATTTGCTTCTGAAATCATGATTTCTGCATTCCTGAGACTACTGAGAATCACAGCTTTTATTGGTAGATTTCAGGCAGAGAAAGAAATCCTTGGAAACATGACCCATGTATTCTCTGAAAGAAAAAAAAAAACAACCTACTGTTCATATTGAAAAAATAAATAAATCAGTATTTTGTAGCCAGTATCATAATATTTCATTCATCTAAGAATTTTGGGGTTTGAACACTTGTGACTAGAGTATCACTTTAGATCTAAGGAGGCCTAAATGTTGCATTAAGATTGCTGAGAAGTATTCTGAACATTTTACTGCCTTAGGCAAGAAGTCATTGTGGAGAGCGAGGTATGAGGTCGCAGAATTAGACCACTCCTCTCTTCTACTCTCTTGTTGTTACTACTTCTTTTGCTTATCTCTGAATTTAAGGTCTAATATCTTATATTAGACCTTCTGCGAAGAACAAGGTCCCCAACTTCGTTTTTGCTTCTGAACAACCTCAGAAGGCACAGCATCTGCCTTGTGATGCACAGGATCTGTGTTGGCACAGGCATCTGTGAAGGCTTCTTGAACAATTTCTGCTTGGGAATTGTAATCTTTTTTGGCTGAAATAGTTAAAAGAATGTTCAACGCTTCATTTACGTGGGGTAATATTAATGTATTTGCATTTAAGTTCATGCATATTGTAAGTGAATTCTTTGCATTTCTGTGAGCATTTTATCATACTTTTTTCCATACAATAAGCATACAGTAGGGATTATTTTTTTAAAGTATTATGGTCAATGTCTAATTTCCTGTGGATCTGATGACTTCACTTTCATCAGTAGCCATTTTAATGCAGCGTTCCTTTGTCTCATATGTATTTCCTTATGTCTGTCCATTTCCATAATGTGATACTGATAGTCCTGTTTTCTTAGGCTGGTAAGCAGTGTTTTGTTGGTGTGATGTACTATGTTCGTGTTTTTCTACACACTTTTCAAGTAACACTTCAGATGCTACTGTGACCTTGACAGTGGTAACGTCTTTGTGAAAATTACAGATGTAGTCAACCATTCTGAAATCTATTGCTAAGCTTTTTGAAAATTAAACCTATACACTGTATGTATTCTAGGTGTTTCACGTGGTCCCAGCCCTGTCAGCCTTGGAAACCAGGACACCTTGCCTGTTGCAGTAGCCCTTACTGAATCTGTTAACGCCTACTTTAAAGGAGCAGATCCCACAAAGTTAGTTAAATAGTGAATTGTTTTGAATGTAATAAATTACAATGAGAAAACACACTGGTTTTACTTTTATTACTTGGGGGGAAAATGTATATACATTAGAGGGGGGATTCAAAGGTTTTTTTTTTCCCTAGTGTAAGTGACAACAGTGGCTTATTGCTCTATTGGCTTGCATCCCGCTAGGAGTTCATATATCCCTGCTTTACAAAAACGTGTTCGATGAGAACACTGAAAATTAGAAGGGTTTTTATCATAGTCAGGTAGGTGCTACATGTAAATTTGGGCAGCTAAAAGCACCTCATTCCCTGTGCCACATCCCTTGCTATGCTACTTAGGACTCGCCTAAGCATAGTTGTGCCATGTTTTCAAAGACTGAAAAATATCCACCAAGACTACTGTATGCTTAACCAGCTCAACTTTTTTCTTTACATATTTCATCTGACTTCCAAGTTGAAAGTGATAGTACATTGTCACAGTGCCACATTACCCTCATTTGAAATTGATTTTCTGTTTTTAATTCAATTCATCAGGTTGTAAAAGTACAGGGATCGCTTTAAAATGAGTATTAAAACTAGGCAGTTAATTAGCTGCAATAATACTGATGTTTTCATTCTCTTCTAGATGTATTGTGAAGATTACTGGTGATATGACAGTATCATTCCCAAGTGGGATTATTAAAGTCTTCACCAGCAACCCATCTCCAGCTGTGCTCTGCTTCAGGGTAAAAAACACAAGGAAACTAGAGCAGATTCTTCCAAATGCACAACTTGTATACAGGTTTTGTATTTTTTTTAATATAATAGTAAACTACATGATTTGTAAAATGTGAGGTTTCATATATGTAAATCAGAATTCTCTACAGTCTTGTTGATTTGCTTTATACATAATATAATTTCCTGAATTAATCTTGTTCAGGTCAGTTCTCTCCACTGCCAATATTAAAAATGTCAGTGATCACTGGACTTGAAACTTGTTCTGAGTATAACAGGAGCCATAAAAAATAGTTTGTAAATGTTGCTGTGTTTTTACATGCATTTTGTAAATTATTTCTTTATACTGTAGTAACAGTGGTAAGATTAAATGATGAAAGCAAATAGTAGGAGCTACTGCTACTCCTAATCTCATTTGTCACTTACTAGTGTATTTTTAAGCTGTATCATTTCTACAGTTGAACAGATCCATTACATAACTGTATCTGTCAGATGTGTAGCAGCATACTTGGGAGAATACTTTAAAAAAAAGTCTGCTGTTTGAGTAGGAAAAATGTTGACATCACAGTACTTGAGATCTTAAAAAAAAAACCCAAACAAACAATTATAAAAGCTGTAAATATTTAACAGAGATCTTTTTCAGCTGAGCAGTTTCTATTTCATTTATTGGAGAAATTATTTGAAAATGAGTTAAATGCTTTTAATGCTACATTTTTTAAATTACTGAAATAATGAAAGGATCAAACCATATGCATCCATTCTTTTGTATTTAATTGAATTTTGATCATTCATACTTAATGTAACGAATGATTCATATAAAATTAAATAATTTTTTGACATGACAGTTAATAACTGGAATGTTAGCAGAGCTGTATCCGACAGAGTGAATTATACTGAAAAAGTATATTTTGAAAAAACGTGAAACTGTCTAATATTCTTGTCTGAGTGCTGTAACACTTCACCTCTAATTAGAAAGGATGCATGTAATGGATATTTACAAATTTAAACCTGTATCGTAATAACTTGACTTTTCATCACATACTGAAAAGGATATAATTTTCTTGGTATTTACAGAGATTAAAGTTTTTAATGAGAGTGATATTTGTGGTGATGTCAGAATTTCTGATTTGAATTGCAGTCCGTTGTGGAGCAGCAGAAAGATTTTACTACTGGTTTCATTTATTTAAATTGTGGAAGGCCTCTGTAGTGAAAAGTAAATGTTTATCTATATATTTTACTGAAAATGGAAAAATGCACTAAACATTCCTTTTCAAACACCACTTTCATCTCCACCTCTCACGTACCCTCACAACACCTAATTGCATTTAAATTGTGGTTTATTAAATACAAAATCCAAATTCAGCATTACCTCTATCTTGTGATGCAGATCATCAGTGGAGGAAACTCACTGCTCCACAACCTGGAAGGAGAATTTTTACCAGATACAACAAGCAGTTATTTGCCTTAATATTTAGGAAGGTACAATTGTGTGTTATAAAGCATTAGAACAAATTCTTGTTTGAAATAGTGAAGAAGGGGAAAGATCTGATCTCAATTTTTCGACATCCAAAATAATAAATCTCAGTGTTGCTTTCTGACTCCTGCTTTTGTTTTTCTTTCTAGTGATCAGTCACAAAGTGACTCCAGTACTAAGGATTTTTGGATGAACATGCAAGCTATAACTGTCTACCTCAAGAAATTATCAGAACAGAATCCATCTGCATCCTATTACAATGTGGATGTTTTAAAGTATCAGGTAAACACTTTATTCCCTTTGGAATTTTTTGAGGAACTCTGGCAGATTTCATAACTACACAGAAATTAAAAGAATTGTTCTTTGCCTGCTAGCATGCAGATGAACTGTCATCCCTCATCTAGACCAATTCTGGGTATGTTTGCACTGCATAGGTTTTGCCCAGGTTTAGTCCATTCCTAGTTCATGTGTGCAAGCTTCAAACACTGCTTCTTTAGGTACTTGTTAGCAAAGCCCAATTTTTCTTGAATTTAGGGGGCTTGGTGGAGGGTTGTTTGAGTTTGTAGTTACAGAATCACAGAATCACAGAATTATCAGAGTTGGAAGGGACCTCTAGAGATCATCTAGTCCAACTCCCCTGCTAAAGCAGGATTGCCCAGAGCACATTACTCAGGACTGCATCCAGGCGGGTCTTGAAAATCTCCAGGGAAGGGGACTCCACAACCTCCCTGGGCAGCCTGTTCCAGTGCTAGTTGTGCTGTCTTTGATCTTGTCATTGCGTAAGTATTGGATGCTGTAAATGATGAATTGTAATATATGAGAACGTATGATGTTCTCACCTCTCACAACGTAATGGAACATCTCATCCTGGAAACCATTACAGGCATACAAAGGACAGGAAGGTGATGAGGAGCAGTCAGCATGGATTTACCAAGGGAAAATCATGCTTGACCAACTTGATAAACTTCTATGATGACATGACTGGCTTGGTGGATGAGGGGAGAGCAGTGGATATTGTCTACTTAGACTTCAGGAAGGCTTTTGACACAGTCTCCCACAGCGTCGTCATAGAGAAGCTGGCAAAGTACAGGCTGGATGAGCAGACACTTGTGGTGGATTGAAAACTGGCTGAATGGCCAGGCCCAGAGGATGGTGGTCAGTGGCATGAAGTCCAGTTGGAGGCCAGTAACTAGCAGTATACCCCAGGGATCAGTACTGAGTTTACAGTCCTGTTTAACATCTTCATTAATGATCTGAATGGTGGGGCAGAGTATATGTTCAGCAAGTTTGCTGATGACATCAAACTGGGAGGACCGTCTGGATACACCAGCAGGTCATTCTGCCCTCCAAAGGGACCTCGACAGGCTGGAGAAATGGGCTGACAGAAAACTCATAAAGTTCAAAAAGGGGAAGTGCACCTGGGGAGGAACAACCTCATGCACTAATTAATATATGCAGGGGGCCCCCCAGCTGGAAATCAGCTTAGCAGAAAAGGACCTGAAGGTCCTGAGGCACACCACGTTGAACATGAGCTAACAATGCACTCTTGCTGCAAAGGCAGCAAATGGTCTCCAGGGCTGTATTAGGCAAAGTATTGCTAGTAGGTCAAGGGAGTTTACACCCTCTACTCAGCACTGGTGAGGCCACACCTCAAGTACTCTGTCCAGTTCTGGGTTGTCCATTGTAAGAGGGACGTGGACCACAAAGATGATGAAGGATCTGGAGCATCTCTCCCATGAATAAAGGCTGAGAGAGCTGGGACTGTTCAGCCTGGAGAAAGGAAGGCTCAGGGTGGATCCTACCAATGAAGCACCACAGGCTCTTTCCAGTGGTGTCCAGTAACAGGACCGGAGGCAATGGGCACCAACTGAAAAACAGGAGGTTCCCTCTAAACATCAGGAAACACCTTCTTCCTGTGAGGGTGACTGAGCAGTGGAACAGTGTGCCCAGATGGGTGGTGGAGTCTCCATCCCTGGAGATACTCAAAAGCCATCTGGACATGGTTCTGGGCAACTGGCTTGAGGTGGCCCTGTTCAAGCAGGGGAGCTGGACCAGATGACCCCTGGAAGTCCCTTCCAACCTTAACTATTCTGTGAATCTGTGAGATGATGTTCTGGCTGTTAATTAAAAATCTGCATGCAAACAAAAGACAGACTTACCTCAAAGGGAGAACAGGGATTTACTAGGCCTGCATTGAAATGGTTGAACATCTGAGACAACTGTCTACATCAAAACACAAAGGAACCTGTCAGTCTGGCTATTAACACCATTGTAGTTTCCATATCTTCCCAATATAGTTTAAAATCTTGTCATACTGAATCTATAAAAAGCTTGTTAGGTACACAGAATTCCTGAGAACGATGGAAGGAACAAAACGTTTCTTTGGATTGCAGAAATGAGTAACGTGGAAGAATGATACCTATTTAGGAACTTAACCGTTGGGGAAAAATGAGGCTTTGACATACGGAAGCACTGGCAGATAGAAGAGGTTCTGGGCTGCCAAGGAAAGGCAAGAGAGGGCACGAGGACATAGAAGGTTCCTCAAGTAGACTAGGAAGGTGGTAGCACAAGCTTAGCTGCAGAAGCAGCAGTATCCAGCCCTCTTGCAGCAGGAAAATAATGCTTGGAATAGGTAAGAACTATTTGGAGTAGGTAATAACTATTTTGCTGGCTGCCTGTCCCATAATGACAGGTATTGCCCTCTGCTGCCGGCTGCTTGGGCAGCTGAACTGGTATGGTATACAACTGCTAAGGATTAAGTCATTTTGCCACAAGCATGGTTCTTATGTGAGGCAGAACACAAGACTAAAACAAAACTATTTTGACTTATAAAAGCCAGAACAGGAAGAAGCTTCATAGGCCAGAGAAGTTTAAATCTTTTTTTTTAATTAATTTAAAATTAAAAGAAGAGAAATTACTTTAGGCTGCAACAGTCTTCAGAATTCTGTGATTAAGGACTCAGAGGTCATTTGTTCTCTTGATCTTTTGTCAGGATTTAGAGTTATATTTGTCACCATCATTCCCTAATTCTGCCCAAAAGTGGAATATTTTAATTAAGCTGCTTTCAATGGTTTATTGTTTTACAGGTATCTTCAAATGGCATCCAGTCCACACCCTTGAATCTTGCAACTTACTGGAAATGTAACGCTAGCACTACTGATGTGAGAGTGGATTATAAGTACAATCCAGAGTCTATGAATGTGCCTAGTATGCTGTCTAATGTCCAGGTTATGGTACCAGTTGATGGAGGAGTAACAAATATGCAATCGCTTCCACCTGCAAAATGGTAATATTAATACTTTTATTATTTCAGATTCATGTCAGTGTATTCATTAGTGTCATAGTCTGTAAAACGTCACTGGAAGAAACAGCTAATTTTTTTTTGTCTTGATAAAATGTGTAGTATCAGATGCTTAAGACATTTTCTGGTTGGAAATAGATCATGTGCAGCCAATTCACATAAACTAAAATGAGACAATATGTATCTATTCCAACTGTGTAATAATACAAGCCTTTATGAAATTTCCAATGTTTGCTTTCTTTTGGCCAATGGACAGGCTAGACATTTTTAATACAGTAATTTGAAAACAAAATCTCTTAACAGTTAAAAAATATTTTGTGTGTGTGTGTATAAATAATCCATATATATAAGGATTATATAGAGAGAGTAGAAGAAATACAGTATTTAAAAAGATTTCTTGATTGTCTAGCTTAAAAATTAGCTTCTAATTGAAATGGTCTTAAAACAAACCTCAGTAAGTGAGGAGCTCTTCATAAGCCAGGTAGCATTGTCTCTCACTTCAAGCGTCATGCAGATTATTATCTGACTAGCAGCTACCAGCCACCACCTTCTAAGGCTGCATTTACTGGAGCACTTGAAAGTGTGACACAGATCTCGAGTAATTGTGTTTCTACAAGTTTGTGAAAACAAGCAGAGGGTAGTGGGATTAGGGAGAGCGATACATCCCTAATGCAAAAGGTAAGCAGAATTCAACCGCTGTGCCTGTGGTTTGGCAGCATGTAGGTACTTGCCCAGCTGTTAATGTAATTCCTGAACTGGGTCTATTTAATGTGAAGAAGGCAAACACCACCAAGTTGAAGGAAATTTTGAGCCTGGAAAACTGACCAAAAAAAAAAAATATACAGTCATGTCCCAAGCTACCTGTTTGGTCTAGTGGATTGGGTGGTGGGTTTTTGTTTTTTTAAAAAAGTTTTTGTTTTTTTAAAAACAAATGTTTTATAACTTGACAAACAAATGTTTTATAACTTGACCTCCTGCAAGTAACCACTACCATACCTGTGTAAGCATTTCATTCCTGCTACACCAACACCAAAAGCAATTTCAAACCTATCAGCACTTCTTGCCACTCACAGCTTTAAGTTGTTGACTTTCCTTTGGCGGAACTGTTGTAAAGTGCTCCAGGAGCACTGTCAGCTCAGAGACTCTGGTGCTTGGTGCCCTTTTCTGCCCCTTTACAGTGTCAGAAGTTAGCTTAAGCTCTGCGTCACTTACACCAACTAGTTTTACTAGCATAGAAACGGAATAAAATACATGGTGCCAGGAGTCTGACATAGGGGAGAGCGATCAACATAGCTCTGTCTCATCCCATCATCATGAAGCATAAAAACATGGCTTTCAAACTGCTTCCAGGGCGTTTGGCCTGTACTTACCCCTTGAGGCTACAGAGGGGTTTGAGCTGTGGAGCCAGAGCTGGGGCATAGGACAGTGTCAGCTGTATAAAAAAGCGGTGTATACTTCTGAGCTCTGCTGCTCTGAGGCAATGCAGACACACTCTTCTCTTTGCCTGTTTGCTTTGTACCGTTTTCCACGATCTTACCATAAAATTAGCAAGTGTTTTTATAAACCTCCATTTAGAGATGTCTGTAACATACCAGTGTAAATGTAGGGAAACAATATGCCAAAACTGGTGCTTATAACTAACCTACCACTCTCTTACAGGAATGCAGACCAGATGAAAGCCTATTGGAAAATATCTAGCATTTCAGAGAAGTCTGAGAATGGAGGCAAGTTGCACTCTTTTGTTTTGTTTTCTTGTACAGAAAAATAGTAACAGTAAAAAGGTAATCATTTTAGCCTCTACACCCTCATGCCTGCTTACACGTCCTCTCATGCTGTATCCTGTTTACCAGTTCACCTTCTTCTCATTTATATTTCCTTCTGAGAGATTCCATTAACAGTGTCATGTCAAAATATAAATTTATTAATTAGCTATAAAAGGAAAAATAGTGAAGCCCCCTGAAAACAGTCAGTAGCTCTAAAACAGAGTTTAGACTGGGTAGGAAATTACTACATTGAGGCTATTTGGAAATGAGCAGTTATTCAAAGGAAAACATGTTTAATATCTGTGCCTTTCCACACACTGACAATTGAAATAAAGTAGAAATGGATAACTGGAAGAATTGGGGGAAGAAAAAAAAAAAAAACAAAAAGATCAAAAAGTCCTGTGCTGAGATAGACTCAACAATAGATGATTCTTGACCAACATTTTGAGGGTCTTTGTTCTCACCAGATACAACTCCAGGAAAAAAATTAATCTCTGCGCATTTGTGCAGAGTGTAATTTCTATAGCATGTTGTGAAGTACCTACAGTTGTTCTCTGCCCAGCTGCCTTTCCCTGTGTTCCAGGTGATGTCATGGCCCTTGCAGCCTCTGCAGGTGCAACACTTTTCTGAAGCAGAAAACCAGGAGCCAAAGGGAGGCATTTAATCCCAAGGCTTCTGTGGATAAATGAACTTGTGGAGCAGAGGAAAGGCCTTTAGCCCTGTTAAGAATTTAGAGAAGGGCATTATGAAAGCACAAATTTGCTTGTAAATATGACTGGTTTCATATAGAAACTACAAGCCTGGAAAGGGAAAACCTCTTCTATTCTTGCAAAGGCTGCAAAGTTGTGGTCATTATTCAACCAAAATCAGAGAGAATTTTACCTGACAGAAGTTGTTGCTGTAGTCTGGTGTACTTTGTCATTCACTGACCTCACGGTTCTTTGCCATCTCTCTTCCATTATAATTACATAGGGATAGACAACTTTTTTTTTCCTTTTCTAAACTGTGGAGTTTCTTTTAAAAGAAAATGCAAATACAGCCAGATGAGGAGCTACTGTAAACCTGCGAAGCAGCATAAAATGGGGTGCCAGTGACACAGATTGCATCTTGTGTGTTTTCAGTAGACTCGCACATATCCCACTGCTTCTGCTATATTCCCTTCTCTTCTGAACATCTTTCTTGCGCTTTTCTTTGAGTATAAACACAGAGCATATTATGTGAGCTGTCAATTGCAGACAGAAGATAAAACACAAAACAAACTTTCAAAGCGCTTGAATATATGAATTTCCATACTTAGAGTGGAAAGAAGTTCCAATTTACCCAAACTATGACAGACCTACTGAGGAAATTAAATGGACCTTAAGCCAAATTTATTAAGAACAAGCCATTGCATAAAACAATTTCATTTATTAATTCCCACTTTTAACCCAGTAACATTTCAGTTACTAACTTTCCTCATCATTTAGCAGTTCCTATTGACTAGGCATAGCAAGTTGTTTTAAAGAAGTAAAAATATTTGACTTTAATTGTTCCATTATTTAAATCTTTTTTTTCCCACCATATTTTTCAAGAACAAGAAAAGACTTGTTAAGAACTGGAAAAAGAGACTAGTAACAATGTTGTGGGTTTTTTTAAATACCTTGCATTGACTACAGAAATGTACTTAAAGTAATTTTGAACAATTACTGCCTTATAATAGCATCCAAGCAATGACACTTCAACACTGGCTCTGAAAAATCAACTGAAATTTGTGGGGAAAAGTATTTACTCAGCCCGTATCTTTATTAGAAAAATAAGAATTTCTTTCCTCCGGGTGCATTTAGTGCAATGGTTTTGTTCATGTACATTCATCCAGACAGATTGTGACAACATTTAAATATTCTGATGTACTTTCAAATCTGCTAATGAAAAGTAGTACATACAAGATAGCTGGTATTAAGTACTTAAAGACCAGCAAGCATAAAAGATGATTGTAGGGACCAGTCGAATGTTTCAAGAGCTTACCAGGCTGTCCGATACGCACATTCCGTATAATCTTGCAGAAATGTGTATCATTTCTCTTTAAATCACTCACTAGTCATTGCCTTAAACGGAGTATTGGAAAAACAGACTTGTACTCTCATCTCTTGAAGATTGATGTAGGACTGCCACTAGCAATAGATCTCAAAGGTCACCGTGTTAGTTTAATTTCTTACTACTAAAAATTTTGGGAGACCGTCTTGTTCTTGCAAGACAACTAGCTTTTCAGTTTTGTTATTTTTATAGGTTCTGGATCCCTCAGGGCAAAATTTGAGCTATCAGAAGGACCCAGTAAACCAGCAACACTCGCGGTGCAATTCATTAGTGAAGGAAGCACCCTTTCAGGAGTAGATGTAGAGCTGGTTGGCACTGGCTATCGGCTTTCCCTCCTGAAGAAGAGATTTGCCACTGGTAAGACACTGACATGCTTATATATTCCAATTAATATTATATATTCTATAGTGTTAAACTATCAAGTATAAAATTGTTAAAGAATTGATGCTTAAATAGTTACTTTTCATTAAAACATGGCTGAAAACTGTTTCACAGGGATTTTGTTTTTCAATAGTTACTCAAAATGCTGCAGGAAAATAATGACAAAATCTGTTTTATATACTGACTGCAAAAAAACTACCTTTATTTTTCAGGACGGTATATGGCAGACTGCTGATGTACCTCTGAAAGTCATCGAATCAAAGGAGTACAAGAAGCTTGCTCTGCCCTCTCTACTTTTCAAACACTATTTTAACATGCATTAATTTTTTTTAAAACATTGACCTACTTTGAGGCTGAACTACAGAACAGAAAGTGCACTTTTAAAAGTCATTTTGCAAACTTTGTATTACTTTATAATAGCACTGAAGTCAACTTCAACACTGTAAATTATCAACTGCAATATTTGGAAAAAATTTGTTGAAATTTTAGTAAATTTATATAGATGAAGTCAAAATAGTAATCCATAGTTGTAATGAAAGTATGAAATTGTATGTTATACTGTAAACATTACACCTAAAAATGTAGGGGAGCGAGTAAGAAATATTTGCGCTTTCCGGAAGTAATATTCATTTTTCAGATTTTTAAATTGCAGTTTTTAAAGAAAGCAGAGGCAAAGTCTCGTGTAGTCCTTCATGCCACAAAACGAGCTGAGTTGGGGATATATAAAAGAAATGTAACTTGATGTCCTTGTATCATATATTATTAACATGTAAGTTGTTTTATATAGTTTTTTTTTCCTAAGTGCAATGTGTTACAAAATTGCAAAAGACAGCAGAGATTTACATCTGCAGTTAGTAAATTTTATGGGCGTTGTGATTGTTTTAATTAATGCTGTAGATTTAATTTATTTTTATATTAATTGCATAACTTTTGTGCCTTTTAAAAAAGCCTGTGCCTATCCAATTTATTATTCATGTGCCTCACTTCCTTTTTCAAAGTTTGGCTCTTCATCAAGAAAGCATGGTGTTTGTATAATACACACAACTTTATAACAATTCCTTTGACTGGGATTTATTTAGAAGGCAGATTTGCAAAAACTAGAGATTGTTTTAAAAGAGGTTTAAAATACTGGATTGCTTCCTCATGGGGTAATTGCAATGAATGTGGCTAGGAGAAAGGGAGATGCATCATGCAGGATGTTGAAACTTTGAGACAGTAATGTCACCAAAGACGAGAATCCTGAAAAATGACCGAAGATGGAAAAAGCAAACTTTTAAAAGCAAACGGCATTTCCCTTCACTTTCACTGCAAGTCTTCAGACTTTGAGTGCTTTTGGGGTTGTGTGATGTGAATGTAAACATAGTACTTTGGGAAGAATAGCATTTTAGAAGGGTATTTTATGGCAGCAGGATGACAAGTACTGCCATTTCTATTAGTTTAATTTTTTTCTATAACCACCAATTTTAATATTTGTATTGTTGTCTAATCTGCTTGCCACAGCCTAAGGGAAGTCACACATTAGTAACGTTTTTTAAAGCAACTCATTGATTTAGAAAATCTTCTATGTATTTGTATTGTCAAGGTTTTTTTCAATGCCAAAATCAAAAGTATTGGGGAAAAATAATTCAATAACCTGCATGTGGGAATTTCATAGGACCATTTTGAATACCAATATCTATTTCAAATTCTCTATTAAAACAATAAAACGTGCTTGAACTAATTCATGCAAAACCAGTAATGAACTGGACTGCTGAAGCTTTACAATAAATTAAGTTTTGTAGAGGATTTCATAGGACCATTTTGAATACCAATATCTATTTCAAATTCTCTATTAAAACAATAAAACATGCTTGAACTAATTCATGCAAAACCAGTAATGAATTGGACTGCTGAAGCTTTACAATAAATTAAGTTTTGTAGAGGCTACATAAGTTCTAATGTATACTACACACTTTTGTGGACAAGAGTTTCATTGTTAGCACTAAGCACATACTGTACTGTATGTACATTTGATTGGAAGAGTATATTTGGCTCTTAGTTTGCTAATCTTATTGAATGGTAAATTTCTCACTCATAAAATGGTACAGTCTTTTTACTGGAATCTTAATTGTAATCTGCTTTGCAATCAAACTGTATTTAACATGACAATATTTTATTAATGAAAACCCAAAACTGTAATTGCAATTTTTAATCAAGTATTACTTTCATTTCTAAGTTAAATGAAGTAGTTATGTTTCAGCACTTTTAAACTAGCCTTCATTCAGGTGATTATACATACATTTGCATTGGGTGCAGGTTACAATTTTGAAGCCATACAAGTTTATATAGACTTTTTGTAAAGAAATTCAAAAACAATGTAAAAAGTACATGTAGCTATCTGATAAAAAAACATGTAGCAAGCTGGTTCTTGCTTGTGTATACAGCAATATCCTTTGTAGCTGCCTCCTAAGAAAATTAATTTGTAAACACAACTCTAACGGATCTGAATTTTTATGAATTGTTACTACGTCAAACTGTAAATTAGAGCATACAAGTTTATCTTACAAAAATTGTAAATACTTCTGATTTTTCATAAAATGTAAATTTTAAAAAAATTTGCACCCATAATAAACATGTAATATATAATTTAAATACTGATTTATATTGCCTATACTTCTGCAGTTAGTTCCACAGAGCTTCTAAGCAATAAGATAATAGAACAAAACCATGCCTGTATTGAACATTTTAAAAGCGTCAATTGATTTTTAAGTGATAAGGGGTAGAGATAGTATATGAACTCTTTTATATATTTAAAAAACAACACAGAGAATGTGGGTGGAAAGATGACTTCTGCAAAGAGTTGCATCTTTACTAAACTGGAATGCCTGAGATGTCTACAATGGCTTATGCCTTACTACATTAATTTGCTTAACTAGTAACTTACGTTATGCAAAGCTGCGGATATGTTTATCAGAAAAACCTCTCTGTAAATAGTGCTATCAAATGTAGTACATTCCCTAACTTCCTAAATAAGCCTATATTTTGTTGAGTGCACAGGAAAAAAATCAGTGGCAAGATTAAAGTTAATTCTTTCTGATTTCTTATGTTCCACCAGCCCAAAAAAAGTAGATGATTTAAGTACTACTTCAGCAGTCTGAGCATAGTCCATCTAAGCTATGAACACAGAAACAAAAGTTGAAACTGAATAAATGCATTTGAATATGTTTCTTTCCTATTAATCCCACAGCCTGTGTAAGTTTAGTAAGTAATGACTTAGTAAATTGACTTTCTCAGCTGGCTGGATATTATTGTAGTAAGTACCATTCTTGTCATGCTGGAAAGCAGTAGTCCAAGGGCTTGATTCTTTTCTTCTGCTGGAAAGCAGGAGTGAGGAATGCAAGTGCCCAACGGTCAGACCAAATGGTCCATCTAGCCCAGTAGTCTGTCTTCAACAATGGCCAAAGAACAGACTACAGCACGGAGAGCTCGCCAGCCAGCTCGCAGGCCATTTTCGTTCTGCTCCCCCAACATCCTCAGTTATTGGTTGGGGATGTACAAGGATGTACCAGCTCTTCTGGTATTCATTGAACTAAAAGTGTCAGAGATCACTGCTCTGGCACTTCTGTTCACATTTGACTTTTGTTATTGTAAGCCAATGCCCACGTACTACTCACAGCTACTACAAACTGGATTTATACTGCTTGAGCAGGTTTGTGATTATCTAAGTACATGATCAGGTAGTTTTTCAGGGATAACTGACCACCTCTACCACTGCCAAATAATATTTATGTAGGGTACTTGAAGGAGCTGAGATATTTGATTATCAACTGGAACTACATGGGAGTTACAAGTGTGGTAGGTTTTGCTATCTAACTGGAAAGGGAGGTCTTGCATCATGCCAAAAAGGATTGCATTTCAAGTCTTGTGTGTTTGAGAAGCTTAAGATAGGCATCTTAATATCTGTGTACCTTTTGTTTTCTTGCAACTGCTAGATAATTGGTTTCCATTTCAGTTGTCATGAGAGGGCAATTTTACTTTAGAGCATGCAAGAAAAAACTCAGGAATTCCTCTGAGGGTAGAGTAAGCTAAAAACAGTTCAAGGTACTAAAGTAGCAAGTAACATATTTACTGTGTGGTGCCCTTGATTAGACTGATTACCAGGCATCTTAACTGAAATCTCAGTGTTTATCTGTCTTCAACTCAGCCTATTATTACACTAGTGAGTATTTCTTCTTAACTCAGTTTGACCTCTGTGGTTACTGATATGCTGATTTTTAAGTTCTCCTTTAGTTCATTCAACAACCAGTAGAAAGCATACAGTCTTTAAAGAATAAAATACTCTTAGAAACACAAGAGGCCTCTTCTGGATTACTTATTAAACATTTAATACTCAAATTCTGCATTTTCTGTAGCTGCTTTCATTTCCTTTGGAATCCATTCTTTCTGTTTTTAAATCTGAGATGGCTATTTTAATTATTATAACCTAAAGTATGACTTTATTTGATATTGTCCCAGCTGTGTTTCTTTTAAAAAGCTTTGTTCTGTAACTTAGCTTTTTTTTTTCCATTATTAAAACTCAGCTGTTTATTATTTTTTTTTAAAAGGTTAATGATCACAAGCCATAAATCATGGCAACTTCGCCATTCTGATTACAATTCAACTTTTCCTCTTAGCATCACCCATTCTGCCTTCTTGAAGTTCTTATTTCCTAAGTCATGTTTTCTACTCCAGAAATTCAGCAGTGGTAATGTCTTCAGCAGTGACTCAGTTCTTTCTTCATCGTGGTTAA
The DNA here is from genome assembly GCF_965231255.1 of Vanellus vanellus. Classification (NCBI taxonomy): domain Eukaryota; kingdom Metazoa; phylum Chordata; class Aves; order Charadriiformes; family Charadriidae; genus Vanellus; species Vanellus vanellus. The sequence continues at coordinate 60,192,363 of NC_138908.1, forward strand.
ATGAAGCAGCCCATTTTCACAACAATTGCTGATTCTCCCCTCCAGATGTCCCCTCCTGCTTTGTAATTAGGTAACTCTACATAATACCCACAGCCTTCCCTTGCACTTCCCACTGCTGTCGTTGGTAGGTTATATGAATAGTCATCACTAATACAGAAATACTAAAGCTGTCCCAGTGTTAGTACTGATAAGACATTGCATCCAGGCAAGATGCGCCAATACAGCTTGGAAAAGGAAAAAAAAAAAAAAACAAACCAAAAACAAAACACAACAACCCAAGCTCAAAAACTGTTCTCTACCTTCCACTTGCGTTTCACTCTTAATTTCTCTGGAGGCTTACAGGACTGTGGATTTTGACAGAGAACCAAGGTCTGAACAGACACAACTTTCAGCCCCTGACTAAGCACCTGACCTCATTCTTGAACATGTTTCTCCTCCACGTGTCAGAATCCCTCAGCCTCTGTGTACGAGTCCCTTCTTGCTTCTGAGCTGTTCCTAGTTTGACAACACACACTAAGTACTTCAGTATGTGAGCACAGGAGGACTGTCGCAGTCTGTGATATGCCATCCCTGCAGCGGACATCTCTCCAAAGTCTCACCAGTCTATTCCCATGTAAGGGCCAAAGCCTGCTGCAGCTTTTCTCTTGCTGAAATCACATTTCTGTGATCTGAGTCACTTGATAACAGTAGACTGGATGTCTGCTTCTAGTGAGAAGACAGTATAAATTTAGTTTTATTTAAGGTCTAAAATGCAGAATATTTCTCCATTTAAGAACATCTTGTACATTTAGGACAAGAAATTTGGCCACAGACGAACACACTGTTATTCTGGCACAACTTCTGTAGGTAACATAGAGCAAATACTACTTTTACAGGAGACAGAATAAGGAAATTACATGGAAAAACAAATGTGGGCTCCAGTGTTCCCTTTAGATTAGGAGGGAGAATATGTATTTGACACAACTTTCCCAGAAAGGAGTTGAAAATTAAAAAAAAAAAAAGGTCAAGGTGATGGGTCATTACAGCTATCCTCTTGGCATTTTGCAAGATATTTGAGGAGACCCTCGACCTTCTCAAACTGAAGTTGTACCTTTCATGCTGTGGGAGAGCATGCAGGATGTCTCCCCTTGCACAAAGTGCTGCTCTATCCAGGTAGCTATGAGCTAGAACTTGGCATTACTGCACTCCGTGCCGACTGAGCACAGGAAGTACAGTTCACCTAAGCATTTGGTTTTGCTTTCAGGCAACAATAAATTTCCTAGAGGGAGACGTGGGGAACATGTACACCCATTTCCCTGAGCTATGACCTTTCAGATTGCTCAAGATGGCAGCACTTTTGCCAGCTGATCGCCAAGAGACGCCACACAAACACACATTAGAATTCAGAGGGTTTTGGCAAGTAGCATCTTCTAGCCTTTCCTCTAAGGGATCATCCAGCTTAAAACAGTCCTACAATAACCTGGTTTTGGTCAAAAAGAGTAAAAACATAATTTGTGTTTCAAGAAGCAGCTCGTCCCCTGCGTAGGCAGCAACAATACAGTCCCCTGCTTTTCATGCTACCAATGGTTAGGAAAAGACAACAGTTGTCACAAGTTAGAAAGAAGCTTTCAAAAAATCTTGCGTCTTTCTTAAAGGGTTGACTATTACTTCAACACCAGTTTTTAAGCAAGAATTGTGCTGAGTTTTACACTTAAAGAGTTATTCCCAGCCCAGGGGAACATAGACTCAGCTATACCTCCTATTCAGGTCTTCAGCAAAGGTGTGTGTTTGTACCAACACGCAGCAGGAGCAGTAGTATCCAGAAGAGATGGTCATGATTTCAACTACTCACAACAGTCTACAAGCCAGTATTTTAGCATCAGGAGTGAATCTTAAGACCTTGCTCGTATGTCCAGCAGCACCAGTAGCCTGCTATGTCCTCTTCACGGAAGCTGTAAAGTATTCACAGCACACTGTGCCGTATACAACACAGTTTGAACACACGACAGATTTCTACATCAACCGTGTAAAAGTTAACTGGTAACATTTGGAAACTCCTACTACTATATTCAAACCCCCATGATCTCTTCTATTGTTTGTTTGGTGTTTATTTTCCCCTGGAATTAAGAAAACTGTAGAATATTTTTAAGAACTTGGTTAGTGTTCATAGTGATCAACAATATCTGCCCATCACCCATCTGTCCAGTCCAAAGATGGGTTATCCAACTATTTTAAAATTCTTGTTATGTCACTTCTGGACACTTTCCTTTAGTTAAAGGGTATTCTATTATCTTAGACGTTTTAAAGCATTCTGTACTTGCCTCTGTATCTCAGCCATGAATGTTTAGCAAAGCATACCATAAATTATACCTCATCTTAAGCTGCCTGGCTGGACTGCACAACCAAATATTAGTTACAATCAAGTCACCATTACTTGACTGCATTTGGTGTTTATAATCAGATTCAAATAGTATGGGCAGGTGGTACTTCAAAGGTCAACTTTCAGATTTTCTAGATGCTCATAAAGCAATAACCCCATGATTGAATGCCTACACGAATTAAAACTAACCAAACTGGCTTAGGCTACAGCTTCACGACAAGCCAGTTGAACAGTTCAATGCTGCCAAAAGACATAGGCCATGCTCTCCGTCTTCACCCACCACACCTTGTACCAGCTCTGGCATGCATCATATCTGTTTATGAGTCAACTTAACTCACCAACTAGACATACATCAAACACATAAAGAAAAAGAAAAAAAAAAGGAAGAAAATATTTATGCTAAGTTAAACCAACTGAACCAGCTTGCAGCAGGGTCTGGCAAACACCAGGCACAGGAATTCCCAACCCAAGAGCAAAGAAGGGGTGGGGAATGAGATCTCCCCCTTTTGGCAGCAGCTTATCATCACCCAGCTCAGCTGTTCACTAAACCGCAGGCAGACAGGGGAACTAACAGCAGCTGGCCCCAATGACATAATGGAAGACTTCTCTTAATAGTGGCTATAAACCCTGAAGTCATAAACTGTAAGAGATTGATAAGAAAAGCAAATAAACACAGGGGGTAGGAGAGTCCATGCAGATAGTTTAACTGAGGGTGATAGAAAGGGCGTTTGTTCTAAAAAACAACAACAAAATTGTTTAACTTCCACGATACTACTGGACCCCTACTAGCTGGAAATGCCAGAATCAGTAAGAACACGAAACAGGGAGAAAGAAAAGTGTTTGATAAATATTTTGCCACATTTCTTAAAGGATGTCTAGATTATGTAGTCCCATGGTGAAAATACTTTGCAATCCAACAGTATCTAAAAAGAGATGTTAACACATCATCTACTAAAGTTAAATATTTTTAAACCAGCAGATCAGATAAACAGCACCCAATAATTTAGGAAGCTGAATAAGCCGTACTATGGACCATTAATTTTTATTTCAGTGAATCTTAAAATGCTGGAGAGTATTGGAAGATTAGAAAAAAGCTAACTGCAGCATTAGAAAAAAAATAGGAAAAGAAAAGGTGACAATCCAAATAACAGTAATATAGAACTTGGTAAGAAAATTAAAATACAGTTAGGATAATTAGTATCAGTCATGGATGTACTGAATAGCCATCTTAAACTAATTTAGGATTAGGTTGAAAATCTGGATCATAAGAGTAATAGGGTCAAAGGAAAAAAAAGATTTATGTAAGATACCCGATTTAGTAGTACACAACATTTTGGTTTATAACTAGAGCAACGCAAGAACATGATAGATTAAAAAATGAGTCTTAAGACGTAACTAAATTGGGAATCAACTTTAAGCACATTTCTGGTGGATTCCTACAGACTCCATAGTATTTAATATTTTTCCAGTTACCTGATGTTAAAAAAAAAAAAAATGAAGTTTTGCAGGTGACAAAAGACTGGAGGAGAAAAAAAAATAAGCTAGATCTCATGTATAAACAATTTTTACTATTTACTCGTCACACAAAATGACAGGAAAAGACTTTAGGATCAAATAAATAAGGACAAAATAGCCTATCACTCTGGGATAACTAAGCAGTTTTCTGAACTACTCTTAAAAGACATCCAGGGCTAGAACTGCTAACAACAAATCTGCAGATCTTCATGCGATCACAGAAGAGCTGAGGCCAGAACAGAACTCTGGAGATCATCCAGCCATTTCCCCTGCTGAAAGCATTTCCCCTCAAAGCAGGGGAAAAGACCTGAAGTCTTACCAAACATGAATTCTTGAGGTTAAAATGTGGGGTTTAACGACAAAAAGGTACAAAAAAGTGTGATTTCTGTGGAACCAGTCATTCCTCCGTTTACCAGCGCAACATCCTCCAGGCTATATTGGATTTCTGGATGTTCCATTAGTGTAGTGAACTTCACTTTAACTTTTACCTTATTCTTTTCCTCCTTTTATTCACGTCCATTTCATTGAAGCTCCATTCTCAGCATCTTCCTTCAAGTTTTTCTTTTAATGAAGAAACAAGTTCAAGTTCCTTGGAGAAAGGTTGATTTTACTCTCTTGACCTCAATGCAATAGTAAGGTCTTTGTTTTCATTTACCCGTTTCCACCTAAAAAGAACTTGGTATCTAGCATCTTTTACTTCAGCCTGAATGACCGGAAAAGATGTAGGCCAGTGTGACAGATCTGCCTATACAAAAGAGTTTTGGAGGCAAGGTTCACTTCAGACTGACCTAATGTTCCTACCGAAAGGTAATTTCTGAGCTTCACCTAGTCCAAACTGCCCCTCCCTATATCCTGTCCTAAATCTCGTTCATCCACAACAGAAGCAACACCCTCTACCCTACATACTATCATGGACAGAATACATTTCTGTTGTTGCTTTCTCCAAGGATCTTCCTGTAATCTTGACCCATCTTTTCCTAGTGTCCATGTCAGATCCTACCAGGACCTTAAAGACAATTAAGCTGTCAGGTATGACTCAAGCACATATTATGGGACCAAGTCAAACATTTGTATCCCTTAAATAAGAGCTCTATCCACAAAGCTGATCTAAATTCTATACACCACAGTATAGCGAGGCACCATGCAGAGAAGACACAAACCTCAGCGTAGTAGTCTCCTAGTCACTTTTTTCTTATGTTTCTGGAATCTTTATCCAGATAATCCAAGGCTTATCAGCGACTCCCTGCTTGGAGTCACTCATGGCATATAAAGGCCTATACACAATATGCAAGAAAAAAGGGATGATCAATTTTCAGAAATTCTTCTTTGCTGCACATAACCCAACCCTCTCCCTTTCTCTCTATCTCAAGGCTTTCATAAATTACCTCTGGCTACAAGTTTCCTGAATAAGTAACAGAAATCTGAGTTTGAGAGAATCCAACAGCCTGTGGTGCTGCACAGCCATTTAAATCACTTTTCACATTGGAAAAGAAGTAGCTTAGGTGTGTGGCAGTAACACCCTATAGGTACCATTACTTAGAGAAAGGCTTTCAGCTCCAGTGCCTGGATACACCCATACACAGACATGCACTTACGACACTCACAAGAATCAGTAACCTGCCATTCTTCTGTGGTGATTCCACAATATAGGAGAACAAACTTTGACACTGCACAGAAATAAATTCTCATCATCTATTATGGCAAAGTAATTAGATAAAGCAAACAAAACATTACCAAAAGAATCAGCTTAGGCAAGGTGCCTCTAACAAAAAAAAAAAAAAAAAACACCCAACTACTGCATTTATAATCATATAAATCATATGCTCTATAAACTGTAAGTTTGAACAACAATTCTTGAGAACCACCTTAAATGCAATTCCGATAAATAATCCTTCCAGGTCTATAACTTCTTTGTTGAAGGACCAGAAAAATAATGCCTGTAGGTTTTTTCCCTTTTTTTTTTTTTTTTTTTTTTTAACTTGTGCATCTGTTAGAATGCAGTGCATCCTTATTTTTGAACTGAAGATGCATATCCTTTAAATATTACCCTAGAAAGAGAATTTGTAAGCTGACATAAACAGTATTAGAAAGCATCATCCTAAGTTTGGATCAATCACCTACGCAACAGAAACACCTTCCACTCTACGAACATGTGTTGCCTTTAGATAAAATTAATCAAGAAAAAATGTTGACTAGAAGGACATAGTATGTCAAAATTGCATTACTAAGGGACAGTAAACAGTACTTTACTTACAGAATTCTTACTTTTCCCCCAGCTCTCTATATATCTAATTAAAGGCATCATTAAGCCTTCTCAGGGATATGCTCTACATGAAAGCGTGCCCAGTGTGGTGAAGCCTTCATTTGATACGTGGTGTGATGATATCAGCAGGCAAACTGAACTTTGCATAGCTCATTTTATTTATCCACAAAAATCAGCTAATCTGGCTCAATGAAACATAGCGAGATCTGAATTTCACTACAAAAGCCCTCCTCTCTAAATACTAAGTAGGCTTGTTAAAAAGAAATTTCTGTTGTTTGAGAACAACCCAACTACATTCATCACACTTAACTGTTCAGTTAGTCATGAAGCAGTGAATTCCACACAAAAGCCTGTGCCCTCAGGAACTTCCTAAGTATGAACAGCTGGAAGCAAGAAGACTTCTGTATTCATAACCTGCACTGACATGCCTCCAAGATAATTCTGTACGTTCTACTCAGAAGTGTTTCCCTGAATACTCAGGATTTGATTAAAAAAGGAGTAGTCCGTTAAAGAACTGGAGAAAAATTTATTCATGAGTCAAGAGACAGCATCTCCTTCAAGTCCCACTCACATGCTATACACCTGGAGCGTCTAGATCTTTTCTTTGAGTTACTTGGTTGTTATGATTATGAGGCACCTAAATGGCGCCCGCTTCAACTATGGGGAGAGGGCAGGGGGACACAACTTCAACAGCAACAACCACCTGATTACCTCGCCCAACCACAGTTCACTGTTAGCCAGGTTTATCTTTTTAAATACATCCAAGTGCCAACCTTTGAGAGAAACCAAACCAAATTCAAAGAGGATTTTCCCCTATATGAGTGAAACTATCAAAACAAAGCTAAATATCACCCAGGATGCTCAGAACATAAAACTTACTTAGAAAGTGAAAGAACTGATTAGACACTGAAATAGTGAAAATCAAGATGCAATATATACAGGCAACTATGGTAAAAGTCATAAAAGCTGACAATCTAATAGCCTGGTAACTTCCATCTAAAAAGAAATGAGGAAGAAAAAGAAAAAAAAAAAAGACTGCTGAACTAATCACAATTCATTAAGACTTGTTATTCCCCTCCCCCAGTAAAAACTTTTCACACTCCGGGAAGTTTGTCCTTCCTCAAGTTGCAGTAGCACAACATCAAATTAAATGCTCTAATTTTTTGTGTCTGATAGATGACTTAGTCTTAGCTAAGCAATGAGTCATACACAGAAAGCCTTCAATACATTATAAACAGTAAAGCCTGTACTTTTCATACTACAACATAGAATTTTACCCTTGCAAATGGTTTTCAAGCCAAAAAGCTGTGCGGGTATACGTTACAGAGATAAATTTATCTAGTCGAAAGGTTGATAAAAATTTCTATGGTCTCCTGACGGAAGAAAAAACAAACTACAATATGACCAGCCACGCATCACCACTTGAATGTTTGAATGCAAAAAGTATTTTCCAAAACTGTACTTGGAAGGTAATTTTGGTTAATACTAACCAAGGAAGATTAATTAAAGGAGTGCTTAAAATATTTATCAAGCCAATAACATTTGGCACACAACCTGGTAAGGTTTTGCTCTGTAACATTTAAAGAGATATTATTTCCCATTCAACACATGTCAATCCACTGATGATACAGTGTCACCATCTCTCTAAGTATTGATCCTTTCACTAAGATAGATGTAAACCAGCACATTTTGACCACTCAACTCAAGCACCTTCACCAGAGTGAAGCCATTGTACACTTCCAAACAAATCCTCACTTGCAAATAACCTCCCAGTGGGGACCTGCCCTCAGTCTGAGAAGTTCAAGGTTTCTCTTCTACTCAAACTCTGCTCTAATTTGGGCAAACATAAAACCAGCACCTACAGCTCTAGAAAATATAACAGGATGGGAGGACAAAAACACACAGATGCAGACCTCTCGCAAACCAAAATACAAGACTCTCAGGCCACAGCAAGCCAACAGTCTGACCTTGTAGCCTAGAAATGAACACTCAACCCTTGGAGTCCTTTCTCCTGGACTGGGGCCACTTACTCATTTCCATTTAAAAGTCAATTGAACTCAATCAATGACACACCATCGACGTGCATTTTCTCCTGGTGAAGCATATACCCAACCTACTGGCTTTGTCTTCCTTTTAAATAAGGGCAGCGATAATGAACTTTTAAGTGGAAAAGTACAGGTCTTTTAAGACTCCTTTAGAAATGTGCAGTTTACACAGGGAAGGGTTTCCTCAAGTCCAGACTGGGTCTCTGTGTGCGCTGGATGAGAAGAAATGAAAGAGCTTTGCATCCCGCTTTGGATCCCTTTTTGCTTCCTGCCTCAGCACAACCAAGCTGCCCTTCTCCAGGCTTCAATTCCCGACTATGAGAGGCAGCACAGCCTTCCACCAGGGAAGGGGTGTCTGCCGCAGACCCCTGTCCTGATGCGTGCAGCAGACAGGAGCACTCACAGGACTCACCTTCATTTCCTGATCCCAGTGCGTGCACAGTGCAGTGCAACAGGTTAAGGTTTACCAGTGCCACCAGCTGAAGTTATCTGTCACGCCTTTCTCTTAAAAATCAAATGCAAGCATGATAAGCAAACCAACAAATTAAGATGCAGATGTGAGATACGAATCTACTTCTCCTGGCCAAAACAAAGCTATTTGATTTTTATTAGGGTTAATGCATAACCTCTTTGAATTTTATTTTTAATCACTTCTCTCTAAACATCTTTATTTCCTTTCAATACTTAAAGGGCGCTTACAAAAAAGTTGAGGACAGACTTTTTAGCAGGGCCTGTTGCGATAGGACAAGGGGTAATGGTTTTAAACTAAAGTACGGTAGATTCAGACTAGATATAAGGAAGACACTTTTTTCTATGAGAGTGGTGAAACAGTGGTCCAGGTTTCCCAAAGAGGTGGTAGATGCCCCATCCCTGGAAACATTCAAGGCCAGGTTGGTTGGGGCTCTGAGCAACCTGATCTAGTTGAACATGTACCCGCTCTTTGCAAGTGGGTTGCTCTAGACGACCTTTAAAGGTCCCTTCCAACCCAAACTATTCTATGATTCTGTGATTCTATGATTTACTAACAGAAATATTGAACAAGACAGTTGCATTCACACACTTTTTAGATGTGTGGGCGAAGGTAGGCCAGAAGATTTATGAAGAAGAGGCAGTGACCGCCAGCCAAGTCACGAACACTCCTGGCATGCCCAGGCCCTGAAGAGAGCAGTCATCCTGGTGTTGTTATTGGGTCTTTCTCAGTTCCTCCTGGAGGATGGATCTTAACGGGCCACGAGGGTATACTGCATGAGCGCAATGCCATAGACCCAGTCGGCCGCTGTTTTGCAGGGAGGGTGTCAATGCCTGGTTCACCCTCCCTTCCAGTACAGCCAGCATGATGCCCTTTTCTGTGGGTTTTTTGTAGCTATCTGCCAAACTGCAAAGAACTATTTCAGGGTTAATTAAGTTTGGTCCAAAAGCTTACTGAATGTTGGAAACAATGGTTTCGTCATTTCTGAGCCTATGAATTGACAATTCTAATAAAACAAACATTTTTATATTCTCATATTTCTAAGTATAGCTCTTTTGAGTCTACCAGAGCTGAAATAAACCAAAACACATAGTTCTTAGCTATTCAGCTGAGCTTTTCAGTTTGTAGGCACGCTGAGCACTTGCTGTGAACTGGCTGTGCAGAACTTAATGGGAGCTGGAGAACTGGGTCACTCTTGACTTCTGTGCCATCATTTCATTTGGTCCACACCACCACAGCAAGCAAGCTGCAATTTATAAAGTAAAATTCACTACGCGTTACCTCCATGAGTTCCTCAGCAGCTCTTGCTTCAGAGTATAGTAATAAAAGGTCAGTTCTCACTGAAACAAAGCAAGTAGCACCAGCCTTGACACAATGATCTTGTATGATTTGAGAAAAATGGGACTGAAAAGCTTCTAAGTGTGTTGCGAATCATAAATACTAAATATTTCTCTAGTAGTTACATTCTCATCAGGACAGTTAAGCACAGTCTGGATTCTCTCACTGTGTTTTCTAGCATCTGAACAGGTTCTGCAGATCATATTTAGTGTTTTGAACTGAAGCACAATCTCAGCACATCCGGTATTTCACATGTCTAATCTCAAAAGAGAAAAATTACTCTAACAGCTGGGATTTTATTGACCAGTCTCACATTGGTCATAATAGATTAACATCTGTACTGCACAGTGGAATTTTATTCTAGAAGTGACCAGCATTTAGTCTGTCTTACTGCACTTGTGTCCTTGTTTCTAGAGACCGTCATCATTAGGCAAACAATTCAAACCACATAAAGGTCCTTGCCATTTATAAGCATGTTTGCTAATCAAAAAAAAAAAAAAAGAAGCAGCAGTGAAGTTAGTAATTTTCATATATATTTCATCAGATTATTGCTATAAGTAGTGGCTGCCATCAAAACAGCCTTGACTAATTCCCAAACAATAAATTATCAACAACTTCATTTCACTCATCATCCCAAATCGTAATCTTCTTGTCAGTGTCTTCACAAGTGTTACTGACTGTGACCTCAGAAATAATTTCAAAAGCAGTGACTTTCTGGTAGTTCAGGGTTCCCTGTCATACTCCAGGTGCGAATGCACTATAGCTTTCCACAGCTTTAGAATTGCTTTCCATGCCAGTCCAAAATACTTTATTTTCTCTATTAGCATCAACATCCAAAACCCACTGTCATACAGCTATGTCCAGACTTAACACAAACAATTCTCTCAGTACTTTCCTGTATGAAAAAAAAAAACAACTTTAGCTCCATTTTTTGCCAAGTATTACCACTTAGGGTCTGGAATTAAAATATGCATTACTTATAGTTAAACAGTTACTACGTTAAAAGTTTAAAAAAGTAGTTTAAAAAGTAGTTCTTATCTTAGATCACAAGATATGGCTCAAGATTATAGTTTTATGACTGGAGTCATATGACAGGAATCAACATCCACTTAATCCACTGAAAACTCACAACAGGCGGAGTCAGAATCTCATGAACTGAAGAATGATATTCCTGAAATTCCTTCTTTCATCACTGGTGTCAAATCCTGAAGCTCAACACAAGAAACCCAAGTGATGGATGGAGGGGAAAAGCTGATGACAAGCTTTGGAGAAAGAAATCATTTGCATTTAGATGCTAGCCAACAAGCTTGTTAACTTTTGTCAAGACTGACCTTTTTTTTAAAAAAAAATTACATGCTTAAGACGTTAGGATTGGTACAAGAAATATTTACATAACAGGAAACAAGAGAGACCATATATCACAGCAGTGGTCCAACCATTTAATGGTATTGGCCAACTGAAGAAAGTTTAGCCTGACAAGATACTTCATACAGAAATAAGCACCACAGAAATGCTTGGGGTTTTTTTAATTATTAAAGCTCTATGTTGGAAGAACAACAGAACCAGAATCAGCTATTAAAAAACTGCCATACAAACATAACTAAATCTCCTTGTGTCACTGTTGTCGCACATTGCAAAATAGTCTGATTATACATTTTGATGCGTTTTCCCTCTTTGTAAGACTTCAGCTTCAGCTTGTGTTCATAACAAACAGTGCTCATCTTCTTTTGTTCTCTTCAGGCTCTTTCGTTAATTCACTGCTTTCTTTCTTCACTGAAATACTTAATTCCTCACAGAATGCAGGAATTATTACTTCCCAGTCTCTCATTACCTAAGACTTTTCACAGCAGTATCCAAGCGTGGACTTCACAACTGAAGCCCACCTTCCAGTCAGTGGTAGCTGAGTTGGGACATCTCATAACAATGTTGGGACATCTCATGACAACAGTCAAGACAGCAAAGGGCCACTAACATCAAGGAACCTACAACTCTGGAAAGCCTGAAGCCTTCCACTCCATCACAACCTCCTTCCTACACCCCACATCTATTTTCATACACTCTTTGGTTCTTCATTCAATTCTAGGTTTTCCCTAGTTCTCTACCCAAATCCAGATCCCCTCCAAAAACCTACATATCCCATCTCCCCCCCAGTCTCATTGTCTAACCAAACGATCTCCCTGTCGAGCAAGACTTTAATCCACTCCCTTTTCCTCCTGCTGTCTATTTCCTAGGCACCACTCCACCTTTCACCCGTTCTCATTTTGAGACACCTCTCGTTTTGACTCACGTAAGCCCAAACTGTGTCCCTCACACCTCACCAGCCACCAGCCTGTGCCTAACCAGTGAGGCAGCTTTAGTCCCACTGTCACGCAGGTCCTATCGCTGCTATACCCACTTAAAAGCAACACATCCTGACCTCCTGGCTCCTTGTCCCCTCACACAGCTGCTTCAAAGCCAGTTTCATCCTCCACACTGCCTCCACCTAGCAAGTAAGGGAGAAAGCATCTTCTCCCATTTCCAGTGGCGGAACTGGCCCACCACTGAAGGAAAACAGTCGCATCTACGCTCGGCCTGTCTGTAATGCCCAGCAAGATCCCAAGTGTGCGGAACCCTAATGTTGGTAAGGCTAAAATGACTACAAGAAGAGCTCCTGAAACAGAAGACACAGCACAACCTCCCTGAGAGGGCTGCTTGCCCATCTCATCTCGAAGGCACCGGTATTTCAGGGGCACACGAGGCCTCTGCCATGTACACACGCCTCCAGAGAGGCCCACAATGGCCCTGCCCGGCGACCTGCGCCCGCACTCCAGCCCCTCAGCTGGGAAATCTCCCGGCCGGGCGGCACACCACACCACACTCCACCACCGCCGAGCCGCCTTACAACCCGCCGGTGGGATGTCCTCAGCCTGGCCGTCAGCGCCCAGGGACGCCGGGTTACCTCAGCGCCTCCAGGGGGGTGACTAACATGGCGTCGCCTCGCACCTCCTCCTCACCCGCCAGGGCAGCGGGCAGCGCTCCAACCCCGGCACAGTCCCCCGAGGCGGGTCCGGCCTGTGGGGACGGAGCCGCGGCTGCCCCCACCCTGAGGGCCGCGGGAGGGCGGGAAGCGCCCTGGCTGCGGCGGGGCGGGGCGGGGCGGGGCGGGGCGGGGCGGGCGAGGGCCGACGCCGGCCGGACAAGGTCGTCGCCGGGCGGGGCGCTCAGCACCGCGAGAGGCGGTGCCGCAGCAGCCGCCGCCGCGTCCACGGTCCGCCGGGACGGCTCGGCTCGGCTCAGCCCGGCCCTGCCTTGCGCCGCCACCGCCCAGGTGCGCGCTGCCTGGCGCAGATGCTTAAATAGCGGCGCCAGCCACGCCGCGCCAGTCCTTCGCACCGCAGCCAGGTAAGGGGCGGGCGCTAGGAGACCTTCACCGCCAACACTTTCCCGCACCTGCTCCGCTGCGCTCTGCACACCGCCAGGGGTGGCTGGCTCGGGCCCTGAGGCCGTGCCGTGGTGCGCGGAGGCACCCCCCTCGCTGCGTTCCGCCATGGCGCCGGGGTCGGCACAGGTTCCGCCGCGGGTTGATGAAAGCGAGCGGGCCGGCGCGAAAATGGCGGGCGGTCCCCCCGGCCGGTTCTCCGGGGGTGAGGAAAGGCAGGGCACGTAGGGGAGGGGGGGGGGCCTCCGGCGGGCGGGCTTTCTGTGGGGAGGCGGGCGTTGCCGGAGGGCGGCTGGTCCCTACGGTGAGGGGACTGCAGCGGGCGGGCGGGGAGGTGGGTTTGTGCGGCGTCTCCCGGCGGCTGCCGCCGGCTCGGCCGCTGCCACCGCCGTGTCTTTCACTCCCCTCAAGGGTGGAGGCTGGGGCTGTGCCTCTGCGCCTCGCTTATCCAGGGCATTAACGCCCTGCGGTAAGAAAAGTCTCTTTATATCCTCCCTGGAGAGCCCACCGCTCCCCACAAAGCTTCCCCGCCATGACCTTTGTGCCACCCCTGTGAGGGGATGGGATGTCTCCGAAGGCGTCCCTACGGATTGTTCTGCTGACATGTGAAGGGCCGGTTGCTGCTGGTGGCTGCTGCTGGGGGGGTGCTGGCGAGGAGGCTCTCGCTGGGGTGGCCCCGCACGGGCCAGGTGCTGCTTCCTCACGGGGAGGTGGTGGACAGGCTGCCCTGCCCCACTCCTACCTCCTGCACGATGGGTGGGAGCTGTGCTTTTGTGGCATGGTCCATGGTATTGAAGACCTTAGTGTGATTTAGAAGACGTCCTGACTTAGAAGAAAGCATGCCTGGTGGGCTGGTGCGTGAGGAAGGGTATGCCATCGGATGCTGCTTTTTCCCCAGGTGGAGTAGAGCTTAATTGTTTATCTGTGAGTTGGTTGTGGTTTAATGCCCCAGGCCAACCTCAGGAAACGGGGACAGGAAGGCTTTGGGCAGCTTTTGGAGTCCTATATTTTCCTGATGGTCACAGTCATATCCTCTCAGAGTTCTGTAAGTCTCCTTGTGCCTTTGCTGCTTTGAGGTACATCAGCTGCCGTGCGACAGACCTTCCCAGGAACTGCCAGAAATTTCTCTGTCTTGCATTACCTGTTTGAAGAAGGTCAGGTTAGGCTTTAACTGTGTCCGTCTAACTTCTCCCCAGTCTCCCTGCAGGTACTCCAGAAAACAGGAGCTACTTTGTCTCAGCTCTGATGTGCCACCAGTGTGTAAAAAGCATCCCATCCACATGCACGAGACCCTTCAGAGCCCGTTGTTGAATCTAGGTGCTGTCCTAGTTTCCTGCATGGCAACCAACCAGTGGGTTACCAGACTTTGCTTTCCAAGCTCCTCTCTGTGTCCAGACACCCTCTTGGGGTCCTCGCATCTACTGTGGCAGCAGGACTCTTCTTCCCCATCAAAGTTAGTGGGGGACACCTGTGGACCAGCTTTTAATCTAGCTGATTTTTTCTTTTAGCCCACAGAGATCGTAGTTGGCAGCTTCTTCACAGAGCACAGTTCTGTCTGGCACAAGTTAGAATCCCTAATTCTGCCACTTTGTGGTGAGAAGGATCCCTGGTGCACATGTGTCTGGAGACGGGCAGGATTCATTCCACTTTGTGGAAATTCCTGCAGCAGCTGCTTTCCAGCACTTCTCCAGATGCTGACTCCTGCCCCACCTGCAATGATTGTAAATAACAGCATAGTGTTACCCTTCTTATACTGTGAGCTGACACAATAATTTTGTCTGTCCATATGGACGGTTTCTTTCTGTGGCATCTGCTCCCTGCTTAGGGATCTTTTCTCACAGCATCTAAGTCTTGGAAGTCTTCCTCCTGGGATATCAGAGTTGTGTGCTCCATGAGGTGAGAGCACTGTCAGGCACTAATTAGAGACTGCATATGCAAGAGGTTGAATTGGATATATTTGGCTTCTCAAAACTTGCTAGTGCTTGTAGTCTTAATGTTGCTTGAAAGTACATCCTGTCAGGTATTTCCCCCTAGCTCTTCATGCACGTGATGAAAAAATACCATGGGGAGGGACGAGTGTGGGGATGAAGGTGGCAAACTCCAGTTTATTCAGTTTAACCAGCTGTTCTCATGGATGGGTACTAATGCTGAATGTTAAGAGTACCATCCAGGGGGGCAAACTGTGATATGATAAAGAACAGAAAATGGCATGGGTACAGAGGCAGATGTGAGTGGAGGAGGAAATTAGATACAGGGAGTGAGAAGAAGTAGAAAGCCCTTCATGTTTTGACATGGAAGTTAAAATGAATTAAGTTGAGAGGACTTTTCTTCCAGGTAGCTTGTCCTATCAGGAGCCATGGCTTAATTTGAAACCTGGGAGGGGGAGGAATCTCACAATGGCAGTGGCAACTTCCCAGTAGCAGTTTGAAAACTGGAAGGATGGGTGAAAACACATAAATGGTGAACTCTTGAAAAGGATGGCTTGTGACTTAAATTGGGATTTCCGTTGTGGACCACAACTGACAAGGTATTGCAGTTCTTGAAATAACTACACAGACTAGACCTGATCCTTCTGCATGAAATTATTTGGGTGCTTTTGCAAGTGAAAGAGCAGAAATGGGGCCTACTCAGGGAAACATAAAACAGAGGGACAGCAGTGTTTTAATTCTTCCAGTGCTTTTTTCTTTTGATCCCCAGTTCCTGAATTTATATGACTGCATGAGGCTATCAAATTTCATATGTGTAAGGGGGAGTAAATTTATGGCCGTGGTGTTTGCAGTGGAAATCTTGGACAGTATGAACTCTAAAGGTTCAAACAGAAAGCTTGAAGTCCCAGGTTCATCATTAAAACTGGTATTTTAAAATCCTTGGAGGTGTTCATAATGTGAAAGTTGTACTACAAGTGTTACACAGAAAAATGACAAGAAATTGTGATGTTATTTCCTATTCTATGTACCTGGCATGGGACAGACTTACAAAAGGGTAAAGCACTATATCATTTAAGTTAAGCTCATAACCAGACTTCCTTTACAAGCTATGTTTCCAATTCCCTCTTCCCTCATACTTAACTGCCTCCACACTACTGGATTTTGTTCTAGCAGTTTCTGACCTGGTATTTCGATGTCTGCTCTCAGACTTCAGTGCAATATGAAGGGAAAATTCCCTTATGTCAATATGCTTGGGGAGATATCAGATCTAACTGGAAGTATTTCAAGCACATAGTCAATATAAGGCTTGTTTCTTTCTTAAAATACTTTTTCTTGAAACACAAGAAATACAGTTTAATCATTGGGTTTTCTATTAAAATTTGGTGGTAGCATAAATGAAAATTAGTCCTCCCTTGGATTTTGCAGTATAAAATCTGTGGCTTTTATCTTCAAAGCCGCAACAGACTGCTCTGAATGTTCCTTCTTTTGTGGCCTGAAAGAATTAAGAAAATATGCACATGCTTCGTTTCTAATGTGTGTTTCAACTTAATCTCATAACAAGAAGATTGGTGGAAGAGAAGCAGGTACTGTGTTGGAGTAATGAGAACAAATCTCTAGATTTTTCATTTAAGGGTTAAATGTTTGAATTTTTTTCCCTTCACATTATTTCTTTTTATCCTAATTTACTTGTACTTATATGCATGTTTTCTTCCCTAGAGGGAACTGCAAAGAAAGGATTTGGAGTTCTCTCTAATTATAGTATATTGCTGTTATAATGGTTAATGTGCCTCAGCAGAAGACAGTTGTGTCTGAAACTGGGCTTTGCTAGTTGGTTTTTTGTTGGTCTTTTTTTTATTATTATTATTATTTCAGAGGCCCTTTACTCAGTCTTGTACATTTGTTGGTAGGGCAGTAAATCTGAGCCACTTCAGATCAATTATGAAAATGGGGAAAATTTCTAGACATAAAGGAGCATATGCAGTTATGAGAAACAATTTTTATTAACTTAGAAAAAAACAGTTAAATTGAGGAAGGAGGACTGACCAATCTAATGCATTTTATCTGCTCAGAAGTAGAGCCTTCAAACTGACTTCAGCTCATGCAGTATTGGAAGTGTGCTTGGCTAAAGGTTTCCAGTTTGAAGTCTGTAAAAATTTCTTTAATTTATTTTTCATGAGATACTGTCCTATCTTTAGCGCTCTTTATAATCACTTTTTTTCCAGAGTGAAGCTGTGACCCTTCTTACCAAGGGAGCCTCAGTTAGCAGTTTTTCAAGCCAATCTTAGTAGAGGGATAGACTGAATTTAGAGCAGTGAAGAAACACTTAGCAGACATAGTTTACAAATTAACTGACCACAGTAATGGATGCATTAATGGAGGTCCCTCAGTTTTGCTATTTGAGGTAGCCAGCTGGGAGACTTTGTTGCTCCCTGCAGTGGCTGCCTTGACCTGTGATGTAGCCTGTTTCCTTGCCCATCAGGTCTTGTGCTTGTTGAGCCTTTTACCCACACGGTTCTCTCTTTCTCTTGTGCTGCTGGGGGCTGGTTTGGTGTTCAGCAGTAAAACATCTAATAACTTCTCATTCATGTATCTGCTCAGCCAATTCTTTAATTGGGTCCTACTCTTACAAGTGGCTCAGTAAAGTGACTCGATAGATTGCCTTGCATTGCAGATGAATAATTATGTATTTGAGTGACTAGTGGGTTTTATGGTTGTGTTTTGTTTTCATCCCAATGGGGCACTGCAGTTACTGGGGAGTGATGCCAAGCTTGTTGTGGCTGACACATGTTCAACAGTTTGCTTCCAGAAATCATATAATACTTTTTTTTTTCTTGTGGAATAACTGTTGTTGAGGCATATGTAAGGAAGAGTCAATCTAACTTGCGTTTTAGCTTCCAGTCATCTGAATTAGTAGCAGGGCAGTGGAAGCTGGTAGAGGAAAGGCTGAAGGTTAACTAACAAACAGCAGTAACTAAGCCAATTCCCTGCTTCCATCTGTGACAAACTCTCCCAGTCTCTATATATCCTTCCTGATCTATCCAAGTCGTAGATGAAGTTGTATGTCATGGGAGACTGCTGGTGAGGGGAAGAGGGCAGTGTTAAAATACTGCAGTATGAGCATGCTTGAGTACCTCCTACACTTGGTAGGGGACAGCTTTCTCATGGTCCACCCAGACTTGTTATTTTCAATAATCTGAAATTCCCCTAGGTTTCAGGTTGGCTTTTGATGGATGGTAGCAACTTGGACCGAGATCTCTGTGGTTGTTAGTCACCATAGTATGCAGTACAGGTTGTCCATGTGAGCCTTGTAGACCAGAGTGTCAGAGAAGCACAAACTTCCTTGTGGGTAATGGCAGAAATATTTTTTTTTCTAGAGCTCACTGAATGGCACTTTGTCCTAACTTTCAGTCAGGCTTTCCCTGTCCCTGTTTGTTCACATGCAGCAGATTTGTCATCCATGCTACCATATGGACTGTTATTGGCCTCAGCACTAGTTTCTGTTTCCTTCTGTTTTACTTCTGAATCTAGACGTCTGTGAGCTCAGAAGCCTTCTGGGAGCCACCTTTGTTGTATTTCTTTTTACTGCTTTCTTGGAGCACAGACAAAGGATTTGGGAGTAGGGGAAGTTGAAAGGAAGTGTGGGATCAGTATGCTTACCAACTCTAACTGTGGAATCAGTGAGACTTGGAAGTACATGGTCTTTAGAACGGCTTTTTTCTTTTTTTATTGTCTTTTCAGAACGGAACCAAAAATCTTCTGTGTACTTGCTCTTGCAGCTGTATAAGACCGGAAGCTGATTTAAGGAGAGAAACAGAAAAGACTATTGCCAGTGGAAGGAGAAGCGAGATTTATATGCTTTGAAAAGGTATGTATTAGGAGATTTACTTGGTAAAAAGTCCAATAGTCATCAATACTCGTTTGCATTAAAGTTCTTTCTCTCAAGAGCTGTCACTTCCTGCTGTTCACTGCAGAGATTTCCACTAGCTTTCTGTTTTCAGGAGAAAAGCTAGCCTGTCTGTGTCCCCAAGATTCAGCCTTTTAAAATAATGTCCCTTTGATCATAAGACTGTGTAGCTAAAGAAACAATTCATTTAGCTGTGCAAGAGCTATTACAGTTGTTTTCAGTCTAACTGTAAAGCAAGTTCTGTCTTTTCATTGGCATTCAATGGCAGCAAATTGGTTAGGCCCTTTAATACATAATGGAGGTACTACAAAACAGCAAATAACACTGAGAGTGTACAATATAGGCTGAGTAGCAAATACAGAAGTAAATATTATAATGTAGCTAGTACCACTGGTTTTTTTTCTTCTTTTGATTCGTGTATTTTCATGTTCACAGATCTACTGTAGTTTTCTGCCACTTAATGCTAACGGGGAAAAAAAAAAACAAACAAAAACCCCCAACTCATCTGCTTGAGGAGATTCTGTTGTAATGTATCCAGTGGCTGTTCCTGCACCAGGAGGTGAAGGAAATAATGGACAACATGGGAAACTTATTTTTTTCCTTTTTGTTTTTGGAGCTGTGTTGCTCTGCGCTGGATTCCTGCTTTCGGTTTTTATTCTCCAGTCATGCCCATCTGGAACCTTCAGTGACTGTAATGAGGTCCTTAAGGCTGCTGGGCCCCTGCTGGCTGTAACTGGACTGGTTTGTGTTTTACTGGCACGATCAAGGGCCAGGCTGTATATAAGACAAAGACAATTGCAAAATGAGCAGGTGTACAGCCTTGTTTTTTGTCATGGGAGATGTCAGTTTGCCCAGTTTCTTATATTTGGGTTCCTGTTTTTAACTAGTGGAATGCTAATTAGCATCCTGGGCATTTGGGTTCCTGGCTGCAGCCCCGGCTGGCACAGCATACAGCTCAACCACACCGGCAGTTCTGATGTGGACCTCCAGGGCTGTGGATTCCTGTCACTTCAAATCATGGGACCTTTGATTGTGCTCACTGGGTTGTGTTTCTTCGTGATAGCTCATGTTAAAAAGAAACAAAACTTAAATCTCAGCCAAGAATCTTGCGAAAGTGAAGAACATCCTCAGAGCCCTGAATCTTTTCAGGTTACAGTAGGTGGGTAAATAATGTGTGAACTTTATATTTTAGAGTTAGTAGGTTTGTTTTTGTTTTTTTTTCCACTAATGATTTACCTCTGAATATTACTCATTTGAGTTCTAAGCATGTTAGTTCTGGCGTGTCAAACCAGCCAAAACAGAAGAATGTTGCTTTGTCTTGTATGTTTTCTGTATGGTCAGTTCAGTTACCTTTCTCTCAAAGACAAAACCTCTCCCTTGGTGTGAAAAGAAAGGTCTGACTGTCTGTCCAAAAGAAGCCACATAACTTGACACAAATTAGTCCAATCCCACTTCCTTTCCCAAAGGGTGTAGCTGACACTGCAAATCACAGGTCTAATGACTTCTGTGGCTCTATTTAAGATTTATTTTAGCCTTGAGCTCTGACCCCTTAAATGGGAGAATCTGATTCATAAGCAGTGTATTGCATTTTTTTTAATCATAGCCACATCTTCAGTCAGTCAGACATGCAATTGCAAGATGCTTCTGTTAATTGCACAGTATTTGAGTAAATGTGGTATGTTAGCAAGGAATGCTCCCCTGCATATAGCCCTGCTTTTAATAATCCATGAATACATTCTATGCATAGACTATTCTGGTAACTTTCTAGCTCTCAGAAAGGATTAATAAGTATTGCTTCACTGTCATCTGACTGACTGGACTTGAAATTCATTATGCAAAACTTTTTTCCTTCTGCCTGTCAGACCAGCATACAGACCTGTAATCTGGTGATCCTCAGAAACACAAGTTAGTTTTCCAGCAACCAGGGTTGTAGAAAGGAATTCAGATTGTTTTTAAAGGTGAGAAAGTAAAATTAGTGGATTTCTTTTATACTTCCATCAGGAAAAGTAAAACTGAAAGGCTGAAGGCTGAGGTCTGGTTGGCACAGTGACATTCTGAAACAGTGGTGACTCAGCTAGAAAACACCCCCAACCTCAGTCAACATTTTTGATGCTCCCTGACCTTTCCCTGCACACGAATTACAAAGGAAAAAAGGTGCCAGGCAGCTGCGAATGTTTATATAAATTATGCAAGCTCAGTGACTGATACAAACTTTCTGTTTACGAAAAATTAATTTATTTGAAACTCCTCAATTAAAAGTTGAAATTGGCAGATATGCTGAACAGTACACTTAATGGTGGATTATGTATCAATAGCATCCAAGTACTGATGTTAGTAGTGTGCCTTCAGCTATGAGTAATTTTGTAGGGAAACTGTCAACACACACAGAATCGGTCATCAAAACCATTAACAATTTAAGTACTTATGTTATAACACTGTAGTAGATGTGGAGAAACTTAAACCGCCCTATTTTAGATATGTGAGGAAAGCTACATACCTACCTACCCTTAAAATGAGCCCACAGTAACTGTGAACAGTGAAGTGATTTTTGCCTCTTAAGTAGATGGAACACTCCTCCTCCCCAGCTGTATTTTCTAAATGAAATCTTCCATTTATGAATATGCTGCATCTTTATTTTGGGATAATTTTGGTTTTGAACGTACCTCCAATCTACTTTAACAGCCCTGAATACAACAGTGGGATCATTGCACTTTATCTTAAAAGCTAGACAAATACAAGTACCGTAATTGCAGAGACAGGAAATATTCTAGGATACAGTTGGAATAAACAGTGGTGCACAATTTTTCAGAGGTAGTAATTGGTGGTTTTTTTTCTAGGTGATGCTGTAATGGTATTCCCACCTCCACCACCTCCTTATTTTGCTGACCCTGTGTCACCAACTGTGACGCATTGTCTTATGTCGAGTGGTTTGCCTACAAGTGAAAATCCTCCACCATACCACTCTATCTTCAGTGATGGGTAAGACTGTTTTCTTCTCTGTCTTTGGAAGTCTGAGATGTTTCTCAAGGTATCCAAGACTGTGTTCTTAAGTAATCACTGTGAATGAACTCTCTACTGGGCACTACAAAGTTTTCTAGTCGACTTACTTCAGATACCTTACTTGAAATGGCATTAAAATATCCTAGTATAAAAGGGGAATCACAAACCCCAGAGTGTCCTTCAAGAGGGTTAAATTCTTACCAGTTTATTATGACAGAAAAGAACTTCTGAAGGAAAAACAAAGCCTTAAATCGGTGGCCTTATTTAAATATACTTAGATTGGATTTCTTCCAAAAGAAGGTGCCCCTGACAGCAGTGCCCTGGTGACATGGCATTCACAATACCAGATTTTAGGAAGCCTCTGCAGAACCAATGCGGCAAGCCCTTCATGACACCTGTTCAAAGGCCCCGTGACCCTGGAAATGCCACTTCAGTGTGTTTTATTCTCCCTGTGACCCTTGTCTCACTGCCTTCAGGAAGTGAGACCTGCTGTGCTGGTCTGTCTTATTCCTGCTGTGGCAGTGTGTCAAGATAAAAGGATACCTTGATATTGCAGGAGAAGAGCAAATGGCTCCAGGGAACTTAAAAGGCAGGTTGCAATGCCAGCTTCATCTCAAGATATACCTTACCTATGCAGCCACTCTGCCATACATTGAGTACAGCTGACTTGCTGGATGTTGCCACCACCAAGCTTGGGGAGCAAGGGCTGCTGACTGACTGAAGAGCTGTCTACACCACAAGAACTTGCAGGGTTATTTATCACCTCTGGGTTACCACCAGTGGGCTGCTAACTTGAGGGTGAAAGAGGTCACTGCAAGGGCCACATATTAGGAGCCAGAACTAGATCTGGCCAGGAGAGCTACATGCCATTTGCCTAGAGCCCCCAACTTATTTTCAGGTGATTAATGATCCAGAATAGACTTGGCTTTACCTTTTGGAAGGTTCTGTGTCAGCTTGGTTTTGATCTGTGAGTCTGTAGGTGGTGTGGGACTTTTTCATTGGATGACTTTAGTTTACAAGACTCTACATGCTGCACCCTAAGCACCATCACTGCAGCAAGAGCTCCAGCCTGCCTGGCTGTGTCTGTTTGTAGTAGTTGTTGGACCATTGCTTTAATAGCATTCCACTATACTCCAGACTTCTCCACTCACGTGAGGCAGTGCATTCCATAACCAGCTGTACCAGCTGTGTGCCTCATGTCAGTATTTCTTCAAAACTCTAGTGCTAATCTTCCTTTTGAAGCAAGCAAGCACAAACCCTCTTCCTGCCCAAAGACCTAAATGCCACAGGAGGAGGATACTTGTGTTAGCAATGGTGCTTATTCTTGTTACCATGCTGTGAGCAGCTATGTCTGTGGTTTTTTTAGTCATTCTTTGAAGTATACCTGGTGGATTCTTGAGGCTCAGCCCCACTGTGCGAGGCACTCTGTTCTCTAGTCAGTCACCATCAACAACTCCTCATATTGCCTTCCATTTCCTAATGCCCTCCTCCAAACATTTTCTCCCCATCTTTGCTGGAGACAGTAGCTGCCTCCTTTTGTTGCTATTACCACAAGCCAGACTGTCCTTCTGCCTTTTCTCAGAATCACTTTTTTTTAAACAATGAATAAACTGGACCCCAAACAAAAAGATGATCGTGTACATACCACCTAAGGAAGGGAGACACTTGGTGATTGGTTCCTGCTAGCTGAGATCCAACTTGAGGTTGATGACTTATGCTGAGGGATGCAATGGCGAATACACTCCAGCTATACACATAATTCATTTAGTCTGCTGGTTTCCCACTTAAGTTGTTTTGGAGAGGGTACTTTTTGTACAAAGCTGATGAGAATCTGTTGACTCAGTGCCCTAAACACCTGCCTAGTCAGGATGACAAGGGTGGATGCAGGGATGAGAAGATGTCAGGGTTGATCAAGCAAAAGTGCTTTCCAGAGAGCAGTGGCTCTCATGACCAGGCACGAAGTGTTGTGTGAAGAAACCTTTTATTTTTTGAAGTATAAAAGTCTTTGCCTGTTCTCAGATTGCAAGTGAAATATACCAGCTCTCAGAGCTATACTACTGCAGTGAAAGGACACCCAGAGCAGGCAGGAGAGAAAATAAACTCCTGCTGCTGAAAGAAGGCATTTACATGAAGTCTTTGTGTTCTTGTTGGGCTGGGTGAAGGCATCCACAGCTGGAAGATGTTTCATACCAGCTGCTGCTAGTCCTGGAGCTGGGCACCATGCTGAGCCTGTCTGTGCTACAGCTCCAGTGTGTGCTGTAACTCCCTTCTGGTATTTACATCACAGATGTACATACAAAGCAAATGGATGTATGTGGAGAAATTACTTGCCCTGGCTGTGAAGCTGGACCTCTGGTAGGCCTGAGATGTCTAATTCAAATATGGTCCAAGGCTACCCTTAAAAAACATTTCAGTTTAAATATATTTAGAAGACCAGGCTGGAGTGGATAATTGGGAGAAATACAGAAGCATACCTGTCCTGCTGTAGCCTTACAAGCAGCTGAGAGACAGTGACTCTTGTACCACCTGTCTGTAAAAGTACAATGCACAAAACTGAGGGCCACAAGTCCTCTCTACCCTCTTAATTTCAGGCCCTGAGTTCAGATGTGGGCTGCCTGCCCATGTGCTTGGTAAAATGTGTGGATTATCAAAGAGTGTGAAAGAATGCAAGCAGCACATCCTGCACTGAAAAAGAAAAAACAAAGGGCGGTGGGGGAAAAGCTAGTTAGTTAGGCTTCTTGTGGGCTGTCCCTGCTGGTGGGTACACCGGGTGACCCCTCTTTCCTTCACTCATTCTCCTACAAAGTCCCCTGCAAAGTCCCTCAATCTACCATTGTCCAGTTTTGGTGCTCCAGACTTTGTGATCTCATCAATTCAGTCATCGATTGCCTGTCTGGAATTCTCTGTCTTATGAACATGTGTACACAAAGAGGCGGTTTGTGGCCCAGCTTGTTGGGGCAGTTTCTAGTGGAGTGGACAAAACGCCTCAACCTTGGTTGTAGAAACCCTGACCTCCTGCTTTGATGTTCTGTGGCTGAGATGCTCTAGCTGTTGCCCTTCCGTGCTTCCAAGGGTCCCCAAAAGGACCCTGTAAGTTGATACCGCTTCTAGGTATTTCATTTGATCATGCTCTCCCATGGCTTAGCACTTGGTAGTAGCCACAGCATCTTGACTAGTGGAAATTGGTTCCCAAGGCCTTTCATGGAGGAGAAGCAGTGGCCTCGTTCCTCCTAACATAGTGCCATGGTTGAAGATCCCAAAGCTGGAAGGGAATACCCATTCCATATGTGGGTGATTACTAGGCAAATGTGATTTGCCTCTTCAGTCCATTGCTCCATGCTCTGTCAGCAAGTGCTGTGGTGGAGGCTGTGCTGGATGAGAGAGCTTGTAGCAAGCCGAATCATGGTCTGATCCCAGGAGTGGCTTTTTTCCCTGCAATCTGTTGTGTAGCACTTCAGCATTTGTCTTCTAGTTTGTTCTCTTCTCTCTCTTTTAAGCACACACCCTTACACACCAGTAACAGCACTGAAGATGAGGTGGCTATGCTCTGTGTGCCTGCTTCTCATGCAGTATTGGTGGGGGTACAGATGTATGCACAAAGGCAAGAGTCAGCTCTGGGAGCGAGTCATGAGGAATGAGGAGTTCTTCCCTTTCCTTGGGAAGCAATACACTGAGGGCCAGCTCCAGGACAAGATGAGCAGGGTACCAGAACCACGTGGGTGCAACCGATTGGGATCCAGTTGTGACGGTCAGAGGATGGCTGCCCTCAACTGTCACTGGAAACGTAGCAGTCTGGTCGTGCCCAGTTGCTTCTGTTTCTCCAGCTCTGAGCAGGAGTGCTACTTCTTACGTCTGTCATGGGTTGCTGGAAAGCTTAATAAAAGTTTCAAGTTACCGTTCATGTAAGATCTTAAATGGCTAAGGATTACGATTTTTGCAGTGCAATTCCAAGTCTAGTAACTGTCGTAAGGACAGTATGTGTATGATAGACTACAAAAGGGAAGATACATTAGGAGCTAAGGATCAGAAGAAGATTTAATAAGATTGTGAGATAGCCCTGCCAGAAGCAGCTAATACCCATAAGCCAGGCTGTGGCTGGTGATGTGAAAGGTTAGAAGGGAGCTTGTTTGCCCTTCCCCTCTGAAGTAATAGAATTTTCATATGAGTCACAATGTAGCCCACAGAATGAAATTCTAATGCTTATGCAAGTTCTTTGCTTCAGGGATTTTTAGGGAGTGTGTGCATACATGTATGTTTATGTGGAATTTCACTCACTGTAGAGAAATGAATTATGCTAATATGCAGTTTTGTGTTTTATAGAGCACAGCTTGCAGATGATGAAAGAACAGTTGCTGTTAGAGACTATGAAACCATATATACAATTTCTGGAAGCAGCTCACCTTCAGATATTTTACCGATGCTATACCTCTCCTCTGAATCACCTCCAAAATATGAAGAAAAAGCATCAATAACAAATAATGAATATTCTCCATCTTCTTCTTCATCTTCTTCATCTATTTCCTTACCCACGTCTGACACCAGCTCATAGAGAACTGTCAGTTAGACTTCATTTTTAAATGAAATTGTACACTCAGATTTATAATTTTTGAATTTATTTACATTTTGTAATAAAAGCAATAATGTTGGCTGTGTATAATTTTTCATCAAAAAGCATAAATGATGAATTTGGGTTTCAAGAAATATTAAATACTGCTGGGCTTCTAAGCAAGTAGTTTGAAGGGAATTCAGTTCACTGCAAGAATGTTAAATGCTCATCTTGTACTGTTACAGTTTCGGTTTCTGGTTTTAGTTCTTTAATGGAGGTGCTAAGTAGAGACCAACTTCTTTGCTTATTTTAATTAAATCTGTTTGGAGCTTCAAAAAAGAAATAATTAGGTAGTGTTTTTATTTCTGGTTTTATATTACTTTTGTGGAAAATACTTGTTTGCAAAATCATTGGCTTTATTTGTACTCTGAGAGCATCACAGATAGGGGTGCTTAAGAGTGGGACCAAATATGTTATAGAGAACTTAAATGGTTAATTTTTTGTCTGCCTGGTAACAAACACTCCACAGCTTAATTTAGACCCTCTCTGGTCCTTATGTAAGTATAATCCCTATGAAAATCAGTTTTAGCCAGCGGCTAAGAGCCCTAAGGCAACACTGAGGATAGTTAATAGGCTAACAGTTTAACTGTGGTAATGACCGATTTCAGGGGGATTATACTGCTGTTATATATCATCATTCATGGTTTATACAAGGAGTACTTATTTTGTGAGAGTGAGCGCACTCAGCAATGGTATCTTCCAGATGCAGACGTTACTTATCAGCAAATGCAAAAGAGGCAGTTTCATGGAAAAGCATGCAACAGATGTTTTTAACTGACACAGCTCTTGACAGACCCTTCAGAAATCCAGCCCTCTTAGCTCCTCTGTCCCTGTGCAGCCCTTAAGTTAGTGGTAGCTGCCTGCCTTCAGTATGGAGTGACAACACGTTCTAGTTCTATTTTGCAAATGTCTGCACCCATTCCTGAACGGCAAGATTCGCTAGTAGTAGGTAAGGATAATTAGCAGGAGCCGAGTTGCTGCTGACCTTTGTTTGATGCATTATGGCTTGCTCTGAACTGTGTTTGAGAAAAACAGACCAGAAACAGAAGGCAGCAGAGCTACTCTTTGGGCTTGGTTCAGCATGGTGAACTGGGCAGCATTAAAATACCTTGCAAGAATGATCTCTGTCTTGTTCAGATGAGTTTCTGAACACCTGCATGCTCTGGGACCTCAACTACATCTCAACCAGTCTTCCACTGTGCTGAATTTCAGGGAACCTGGCTGTAACAGAATGCCAAGCTTTGAATTAAACACTCAAGCTCCCTCCTGTGCCAAGGAAAGGTGATTGCCTGGTGTCATCTTTCTATGAACGTGCCTCTCACCTGCAGAGTTCTTTAGAGAGATGTTCCAGAGCTCCTGCATTTGGTCCATTCAGTTCCGCCTCTGCATTGTTCCCTCAGTTGTGCTAGGGCAGCTCTTTGTGCAGCCACACAAAAACAAACCAGCCAGTGAGGGAGGTATATTTAGCCAGCAATAGAGCTGAGGGGCTTATGCATGCAGAGTAATGAGCAAATGCAGCACAGAGAGGGATTTAGTATGTGGGAGCTGATTAAACTGGCATGACTCAGCCATAGGAAATGTCTATATGAAGAAAGGGGATCCACAAAAGCCAGCAGGCATTTTGTCCTCTTCCCTCTCAAGTGTTTTTTAACCTAGTGAGTTATTCAAGGATGCTGTTCCTTGAATGCCTTCTGTAATCCAAGCTATGGTTTACCATCTTTTTTATTATTTTTTTTAAAGCTTTTGTTTCTAACCTGATTTTTAACAGTGGTGCCCGCTGCCCTGCATGATGCATGCATACAAAGCCTTGCACACGTCAAAGGAGTTTGCCTCTCTCTCTGGACTTGTCATGCTGTTATATAGCAAGTACAGAAGCTGGGGTGTTTTTTTACCTAAAAGATCCCATGCAAACAAAGACCCCTGTTGGCTCTGTTCTGTTGTTTGAATTACAAAGGAACACTCGTTAGCTGGAGATGTTAAACATACAAAAGCATTTATTCTAAATAAATAAATCTTGAAATATGTCACCATCTTTTTAAAAATAAAAAAGAATACAGTCATGTCTGATTGCTAACTGTAAAGGTATTAACTTGTTGTGCTGCCTGCAATTTGCTCCATCAGTTGTTCCCAAAATGTACCCAAAGGACCAGACAAATCAAGTAGAATATGTTGACTCTGAGCTGAGTCCTCTGGAACTGAAACATGATCTTCTTGTTTTTCTTCAAGGTTATTGTGTTTTGATCTTCTACTGCAGACTGTCCCTTGTGGATCACTGTATCTCTAAAAAAAGCAGTCTTCACGGGGTGTGCGCTTTAGAAAGCTGCTGACCTGACTCTATGGAGTCAGCACCTGAATTTCCTGGGAAGGGTAGTTGTTACTTACCTCTGAGAACAAGGACTGAAAACAGAATTTCTCTCTGTATCGTTTTACGATGATGCTTAGGAAATAGTTCCATGTACAGCTGTATTAGCATCTTCTGATTTTGACTTGGGTAATCATTCAACGGATGTGCTGGGTGCATCTCCGTAACTTGCTCAGCACTGAGAGCGCTGACATAGCCAGGGAAACAGTATTTGCCTACTGTGTTGTCGCAATCTGTTTCAGCGAGGTCAGAAAATGTAAGAGGTTAGCAGTCCTGCCTCCAACACTGAAGGCTGCTGCTGGGTGAACAGCGTTAGTGGGAGGAATTTTTGATGTGGGGAGTAGGGGTGAAATGTCTGTATTAGAAAGGAAGCAACACCTTGTAAAACTATAAAAGTAGCTTAAAATAATAGAGAATAGCATTTTTATTGAGGAAGTGAGATACTTTACTGTCACACTAATGGTGCTATAACGCCCTTTCTGCCCTAAGGTTAGCTTAAGTGCTTGACATACAAATGCTAGGGAGCAAATCAAGTTGGTTACTGATTCACACTTACTTAAACAGGCAGAGTGGGAGGTAGGGATTGCTTATCCTCTGTGAGTAGAGTTAAGGTCTCTCTTCCTTGCTGCCTGCACAGACATTGCTCTGCTTCTAGCTGCAGCACTACGGTCCTTTGGATATGAGAAGGATTCACAAAAATATAAATGGATGCCTCTTCTCCAGGAGAAGTCTTTCTTCCTGCATCACCAGCAGCTAAGAAGAAAAGCTAACTAATCTGAAAAAAAATGAGATTGCACAGATACCTGCAATGATGCT
Source organism: Vanellus vanellus (assembly GCF_965231255.1). Taxonomy (NCBI): domain Eukaryota; kingdom Metazoa; phylum Chordata; class Aves; order Charadriiformes; family Charadriidae; genus Vanellus; species Vanellus vanellus. The sequence continues at coordinate 60,222,386 of NC_138908.1, forward strand.
GTGTTTTTAGGATAGCAGCACTCACTGGATTGCACGCACCCCATCCCTGCCCTTTATGTAGCGCTGTATCCATCTATCCCTTTTCTATCCTACCTCTTCAGAGTCATGGCTTGTGGGGCGTTTCTGTGCCCAGGCAGACATTTTTGCCAATAGTTCCACGTCTCTGCAGCGAACGTGTTTGCCTTCATCTAGGTCAGTGCTCCTCCCTCTATCACCCATGCATGTATCTGGATGATTCGGTATGGAAACACCTTCAGTTTGATGTGCCTGCTGACAAGACAACATTCCCTGGGAGTGTATAAAACCTCCCTTGCCAGTTTGGGCAGCTGGCTGAACCTGCTCCTCGCAGATAATTTACGCTTTGAGGCTGACAGAGCAGTGCTACAGAGCCCCACGGCACAAGGCCCATTCCTGGTCCTTCTTTAGGTACTGCTCATACACAAATAATTTATGTTTTCCACTAAAGATGCCAGGTACGGTTGCCTTTCTCTAGAAAAAAAAAAAAAAAAAAACAAACAACCAAAACCTCTCTTAGTCAAACCATTGGCTCATTAATCTCCCTACAATTGAGTGTTTCATTATGGAGTCATAATTTGTACCTACTCTTTTCAAAGCTAATCAGTGTACAATACCACTCTATAATTTGCTTTCACACGGCATCTTTTGCATGTGCTACGACTCTGTCTGTGACTATATTACAGGCATGTAAGAAAACAAAACCTCACTGCAACAGGCTGATAATGGCAGAAGGAGAGGAGAGAAGGATTAAGTGATGGCCTATCGGTGTTTACTAGAGTGACTCTCAAAACATGTTAGGGAGCTGAGGAGGTGCAGAGCACTACAGAAAACCTGCTTCCAGCAGCAAGTGCTGCAGGGGCAGTCAGCGTCAGTGACAGAGAATCGTGCAGACGAACAGAAAGCAAAGCAGTGCTTGTGCTGCAGGGGCGAGGTACAGCAGAAGCAGATGGGTACAAAACGGTAGGGAGATCTGAAAATGGCACCCATTCTGGAAACCTCGCTCTGACCGATGCCTTAGGTTTCACAAAACTGTCTTCATTTTTTTAGGAGTAATTCCAGGTGAAAGGGGATGCATTTATGAAATCAGCATCTTTAAATGAGTTCCCAGAACGTACACTTACTTGACAATGGAAAGTACCAGTCTTAAAAAATCAGTGTAATCTGCTGTCTTAAGACCTTGACAGCTGCCTGAATGTAGCATTGCCACTGTCTGGGGAAATAACGGGAGAAACGTGGGGAGGCTTAGAGGAAATTATACCTTACAAAGAGGGGGCAGTTTACAGTGAAAGGTGTAATTTTTAATTTAGATCCTGCTGCACCAAACAGAAAGTCTTTTCCATCGCATTTTCAAAGTTCAAGTGACAAATAGCCTTGGAAGAAACTACCTGTGTTCTCCAGCTCTACTTTGCACTTGCTCAACAACCATGAAGTCGAACCATGTCATAGGCCAGAGGCAAAGAGCATCAGCCACGGGATGATGCAACACCTGACTTGGAAAACTCTGACTCCAGCCAACATCTAAGGTCCATTGCGTAGGACTGAGGAAGTGCTTCAGCACAATCCTGTTGCAAATAGCAATTGCAGAGTTCTTGAATGGATGAGAGGAGGAAGGTGACACTACATCTGAAGATACCATTAGTTAGATGGCTATTATGTTGTAATGCTGCTTTTAAAAGGATGTTGGAAAGCCTGGAAGATTCAGCAAGAGTGATTCATGGTATGGAAAAACTTGACTTGCAGAGAGCAGTAACAGGAGTTCATTCCATTAAGTTTACAAAATATAAGGTTGACTTAGATTTTGGCTATACAATAACCAATACAAGGACAGCTTATCTAGTATTTCAGCAGTTTCTAATTTAGCTGTCATCATATGAAACCACTGTATTGCAAGCCCTAACACTTTGCTCAAGTGGTGCAGAGAGTCCTGACTAGACTTGGTGCTAGGTAAGGGCTGATCTTGAGTGTATTTGTCAGAAAATTTGCTGGCACCGGGTAGCAGACGAGACATAATACTGACTTTGGAAATTTCCCAGACATTTTTTTAAAGGAGTCCAGCACTAATATTCCTCAAGGTCTATCTGCTAACAAATGAGAAGGACACATCTGCAATTGCATTCAGCATCGGTTCTGGAGGAGCCAAATTCAGTGAGCAGCCCCTTTCAGAAGTGAGCTGCTGTCATACTGTGTGATATGAATGCACATCATATAAAGGCACATTTACTGATTTTGAAGAAGCAGTCTGAAAGGCAAGTTTTCTAGTTCTAGAGCTATTTTTATCTTACAAATCCCAGGATAAGCTTGCTTCCCCGGAGCTGCTGGTAGCAGGAGACAGCATTATACATTCTACCACCTGAGGAGTAATCTCTGTCCTGTGTGCACTCCCCTGCCATGCTAGTCAAAACAGATCGAGTAGTTGTAGATTTTTTCCTCCTTAAAGAATTACACATAGACGCTCCACCAGAACCCTCCGACAGCAATTACTTTAGTCTGAAACAGAAAATCTCAACATTCAATTAGTCTGTCTGTTTAATATAAGGGACACATGTTCAACAGAACAATGCATGTGATGTGAAAAAAAATATTGTTGGTACTTCTGAGTACAGGATGAGACCCCTCGCTTTGCCAGGTTTAACATTACAGGAGATGCTTTCTCATTCCTGCACTGGTGTGCTTTTCAGGGTATGTAGGCTTTATTCAGTATAAACTTTGAGGAAGGGGTGGAGATCCCACAACAAAAAATGTCCACAATTAAGGGGAAATTACAGAGCAATTATGCTACCTTCAAACAGCTGGAAAGCTTTGGCTGGCTTGAAAAAACTTTTCTCCCATAACCAGCAGCTCTCACAGACCGTTCAGCACTCACCACCCTGTTGCCGCTTACCCTCCCACCCACCCCCTTTGGCAAAATATCAGAAAGCCTACTTTGATATTTTTTAAACCACAGAAGCTCTGGACTGCAGAATGAGCTGCAACAGAGGTCCAGGCATGGCTATAAATGTCACGCTTGAGAGCACTGCAAAGCACTCCCAGCGATGGCCACACGTTTTCCTGCAGATCCGGGTTGCTGGAGTTGGTGGCCCAAGGAGAGCGAGAGTCGCCGCACTGCTGTTGACTAAACGTATGCTGTCCATATGTTGAATGCATCAGCTAGCAGGGAGCCTAGGAAAAGCTGTGGTGGCTGCAGCTTCCTTTCTCTCCCATCTGGCATGGGCACAGCGAGGAAGTATCAGTGGGTGCCAAATTAAAGAAGAGGATAAACAAAGAGATAAGCAGCCATGCAAGGGTGAAGCCATTTCGGAAGTGATGGTGGTAATTCAAGAAGTCTTTAGTGATCACTTCAGGCTTCACTTCCCAGACCTTTATTCTTCTAAGCAAAGTTTATTCTTTCACATGATGCACTCTGTTAACCATACACGCACAAAGTTCTTGTATAACTAACCTGAACCTTCGACTTTAAATGCTCTGCCAAGTCACTTTCAAGCCCCCTTTCTCTTGAGGCAGAAGATACCTTACACTCAGTAATGGAGCAGAACAACAACAATGTAGAAGATTTCTCCTTGAATGTCTTTTCTGTCACTCCTTGTCAGCCAAACAGATCCGATGTCCTGGTGTCAGATGGGGATAAAGCCGGCACCACTTTGCTCTTTTCAGGTGTGTTTTTGGGATTGGTAGGGATCACTTTCACCGTGATGGGATGGATAAAATACGACGGCATTACTCACCTGGAGTGGACTCAGTTACTAGGGCCTATTCTGCTGTCTGTCGGCGTGACTTTTATTCTGATTGCTGTCTGTAAATTTAACATGCTGACATGCAAGCCCTGTAAAGAAAGAGAGGAAAATATGTCCGACCTCGACCAGACTGCAAGTGGACAGTCCTTTGTCTTCACTGGCATCAACCAGCCTATAACTTTTCACGGTGCCACAGTGGTACAGTACATCCCTCCACCATACCCATCCCAGGAAGGTGTTGCTGTGAGTCCTGGCTACCTTCACCCAGTGCTCGGCTGCTGCGGTGCTGTTTCCTCCAGTGCCTCACCAATTCCCACCCCGGGCTCTGCACACTTCTGCCCTGTCTACCCCCTGGATAACCCAGCTTTTGCCGGAGACGAGAACTACGCTACGTACCCTGCAGAGAATACCAGGAGTCAGAGGTACATCTTCTGAAATGGCTTAGTGTGTTTGCACAGAGGCGTCTGAGTATTTTAAGTGCTATGTACATTTTCAAAGGAAACAAAAGCTAGTCCAGGGTGTTCTCCTTCTTCAGATATTTTTTTTTGTTGTTAGGACTATCTCTTGAGTAAAGACTATGGAGACGTACTTTTTCTGTAAAGGATTTTTATCCCAGTTAAATTCACTTATGAATCCCTTTCAATTTTCAGTCTACTAAATCTGTAGTTATTTTTGAAGATATTTGTATATTAGTATATATGCTCCTGCCCATGGCTTTTTTATGCTTATCTTACTACCTTTAGACTGTTGACTAGAAGGTTATTATATGCACAGCCAGAGGCTTCCACTCACAATCACAACACATGAGTCAGCGCACAAACAGCATTTTTACAACAATGCAAGAATTAGTTTGGTACCAGATGCTCTCCCTCCTGATTATGCCCGGTCACAACACGCTCCTCTCCCACTGCAGCAACCTTCCATCCCTTTTTTCCTAGTTTTGGGGCATGAACAAGATCGCTGATATTACAGAGCAGTACGAAACTGCTGTAGTCAGTCACTAAATAATTTTATACAGTTCTTTCCTCTAAGGAAAAAATATTCTAATTATAGGAATTACTCAGAATTATATCCTTCCTAGAACACAAGTCACTTTTAGTTCCTTTATCAAAGTCTGTTTGAAAAACTGCTGTCTGGCCATCATCCTCAGCAACATGTGTGACAGGCATCAGTAGTGTGAAAACAGAGTTCACATCCTGACACTTTTATACTTCATGGAAAGAACACAGCAAATGGTTGAATAGCAGTAAAACTTCACCTGGTAGCATTTTCTCAAGAAGTCGGGAAGTGCCTTGCCCAGGTAAGGCCGGCAGGAGGTAGCACTGAGGTTACTTGCATGCTTTGTGTTTGCTAAATTCTTTTTGCACCTGCTCCCCTTCCTGTTTCCAGGTCAGAGAACAGTTCTGATGAGCCAGAGGAACTGCTGGAAGACTACGCCTGTGATGGCTTGTCACCTCCACGTTACGAGGAAATATACCCGCTGTCTTCATAAAACAACTATGGACGACAGAGAGCAATTCTAAGAGATGCCAGCTTTTTAATCCCCAAGAATCTTTTCTTTAAACACTCACATGATAAGCAACTGTGAGCAAGATCTTGGTAGTGATACACAGTCCAGTGTCACTGAAGATATTTAACCAATCCCTTCTTTTTCCCCCTCAAAATTCATTATCCCTTTGCTATGCAGTTTAATAGCAGAGCTATTAATTATTTAATAGCAAAACTATCAATAGCAAAGCTATTAAGGATCTAAATCCATACTAGGGTTCCCCAACATGAAACCTGATTTTCAGACTTGCTGAAACCAGTGTGAACTGTGAATGCATAAGGTGTTTGTGGAAGGTCATGATTGCTCCTGGTCATTCAGCATCATTAGAAAACATGTGATTTGTTCTTGATATATTTTCCCTCTTGATTGCTTGGGAAACTTCAAAAGTGCTCAAGTGTCTGATCCATGAAAGTGCCTATAATGCCTATAATTCTGTCTGATTCCTTAGACTAGCTTACTCCTTAATAAGTCCAGTCTACAGATTAGGCTTCCTCGGCTTGGTTCACCCGTACAACCCAGTCCTGTAGGCATTTTTGGAGTGCCCTGCTTGAACCAGAGCGTCCCAGAACAGAGGAAATACAAGTAGTCATCTCTGCCCATCTTTACACAGACCTCTAAGAGATCCTGCATGTGTCAAATTCAGTTCCCTTCCCCATCTGATGGGATGCAAATCACTGTCTCCCACCAGGAGTCCTAACAACTACTAGGTTAATGTCCTAGGTTAAAGAAAATGTCACCTTTCTGAAGCCTTGACAGAGGTGTGTAGTCCTACCAGTTTTAAAGGCTTTAACAACTACAGCTTCTCCCCACTGCACCCTCACTCTGTGGGGGAGCTGTGGTGGAACTCCTTGTGAGGTCCCGTCTCGTTTGAATGTAGGTCTTAGGCACACAACTCAGGCTGTAGGTTCCCCAGAGCATTCTGGCAACTACAGGCTGCAAGTGAACTTGTTCAAGTTCAACTTTCAAGATCAACACGGTTCCAGGCATTGTATCCACAAATGTATTTACAGCTGTGTCTAACAAAGGATGAGGTGCCTAAGCTCCAAAATCTTGCAATCCAGAATGGAGGTCCCCAAAACCTTTGCACATGAGCTATCTAAACCCCAGAGCAATAAGAATGCCATGAGTCCTTCCATTTTTATTTTGTATTTTCACATACGCTTCAAGTTCTGCTTTTCAGTGTGCCTAGAAATGCCGTGACACAGTTGGACGAGTCAGTATCTCCCCATGCAGGATCCCATCAGTTTTGCCCATCTCCCTGAAAGGTCTCAAACCAAAAGCTGTTCTCAGCTCACACCTGCTGGAGAAGGCACCATGCAAAATGATCTAGAGCGCAATGGTCACCATCCAAAGTAACCGAGCAGTGTGCTGCTGCTGTGTCTGCAGGTCAGTATTCTGGCTAGGAATAGCAGGGCTAAAAGCAGATGTGTATTATGGAATGTGTGAACTTTCTCTTACATGCCAACACAGCTGTCTCACCTCCTGCCAGTTGTCATTGATCTGTGATTGATCTCATTGATCTCATTCCTGAGGGCTGGAGAAGCCTGGTGTTGAGCACAGGCAACTGGCAGCTGGAAGTCACTGAGTGTCCATGCAGTCTCGCTAGCAATCAGGGGACGTAGCTCTGGATGGAGAGGTGCATTCAGTTACATGGAGCTGCAAGTGCACATCAACCTCCCCATCCTGTATACTTAGAGAAAAAAAAAAAAAAAAAAATTTTTGGAGGGGCATAAGACAGCCACTGTGCTCCACAGTGGTGAACATGACACTGACAGAGGTCATATTTGGGAAACAGCATTTGAACTGACTGAAAGCTGGATTAGCAACTGCAGCAGCAGCTACTGGACAGTGACTACAAACTATGTGCAAGTTTTTTCTCACTAGAGACATACGGGTCACACTGCTTTTCAGCAGCGATGCCCTGGTGTTAGCAGGTAGGCACGTGTAGTTGGAGAAAGGCAGGCACTCTGTGTTCAGCATGATCGCTATGGGATTGAGTGAGAGAACAGAAGGTCTAAAAATAAATGCAGATTTCTCTTATGGAAATCTCTTGCTCCTCTTCCAGAATTTACATGGAGGTGAACTCATCCTCCCTCCACAGCAGGAGACTGGAAGGTCCCAAATCCCCAGTTAGTTCCACATGGACAAATCCCTGCACTTCACACGTTGTTCTGCTGACTCCGGCAAGCACGGCAGGAGCACAGAGGTCAGGCTTGATGCATCCAATTGCAGGACCAGGGTCAAAATTTCTACCAGATCACCCTCCCCCACAACAAGAAAATTCCTTCAGTCAGAAACCACAGACTTTTGCTGCTGCTCTTCTTTTTTTTTTCCCCCCAAATACGTGCCGTAAGCATGTTTCATGGGGTGATCGTAGCCTTGTTTTTATGACATCAGATCATACTGTCAGAGTAAATATAAGAAATCCAGAAGGTTGCACTGTGGACTCTATATTGGTTTTAAAGTTTACTTCTGTAGAAGCTAAGTTCATTGAGAGAGCCCTGGGTTTCTTTTTAGAGAGAAGGCTGAATAAATACATTTAAATAACTGCAGATTAACACCATTTTGACCCATCAGATGAATTCTGCCTTGAATTCTGTAGGAGTCTTTTCATGCTGCATAGATATTTGAGAAGCTCCAGTCTGATGACATTTCCTTGCTGTACTGATTGTTGATATGTTTTTTAAGAATAAAAAAATATTCTATGAAAGCTTTTCTTCCTCCTCTTCCTTCCACCTTCTACTTTCATCCTTTTTTCTAGCATTTTTTTTATCTTTAGGGGTTTTTTGCTTTTGTTACTCTATCCTCAGTGATATAACCATCATTGAATTCAACTCTCAGCATTATGACCTCTTTCTGCCCCATGATGAGTGAAAGAACAAACCTATTTGGCCAGACCTTCATCCCAGGTGAACTGACACAGCTCTGCTAGACTATACTGATTTAAGTCCTCAGAGCAGCTGGAAGATTCTATTTGAGATTTTGCTCAATCCAATTTTCATTTAAACTAGTGCTCTTTAAGTAAAATTACCTTCTCCCACGTTGCCTGCAATGCTATTTCAGACCTGCAGAATGATGCTTTATTATAGTTAGATGCATCTCAAATTCTAGCCATAGCAACAGAATGTTGTATGTGAGTATTCAGCTATGTAACATTGTGTGGGTTATTGGGATTTTTCCTAATATGACTCCATTTATAAGATTTTGAGTGTAAGCTGGTTAACATATGAAATCAGTAGAGAGACAGGTCTATTGACATGAAGCTGAGCACAATCTCTTCATTGCAGTAAAAATTCTACACAGAGCTACTCTAAGATCGAGGTGCTATTTCAAAACACTAAATGCCACATGCCAAATGCAGCTGCAGGGTGCAAATTTCTTCTTAGATAAAATCTAAATCTGCAGTCTGCTTTTTACCATCAGTTGCTGCTGCATCTGTGAGGAAGTAGAGGAAGACACGAGTCAAGGTTTGCTTTGCTTTGGTCTTGTTGCACTTTCTCACAAAAGCCTAATTTCACCGGATGTATGCGTTTCTGCCACTGATGCTCCTGTGCAAGCACCTGCATACGCATACCCAAGCAGAAAGCCCGTAGGAGCGGGTGTTCAAAAGTAATAACGCTGAAATCCTCTGAAGAGATATTTTTAAACTGAATTGGGATTTAGGAAATTGGGGTTTTGGGGGTTGGGAGGGAGAATAATAATAAAAAAACCTGTAAGTAGGGCTCTTTCCTTTCCAGCAAGCCCTGGTTAAGCACACGGCAGGCTGTCGGCATGGGGATGCTCGAGGATGCTGCATCTCCCCTTCAATTCCACGCGGAACCCGACCCCCTCCATACACACAGACAAGCTCCCACGGGGCCCAGCCGGGCCGGGACCACGCAGGTTCACCCCACGTCCCGCCGTTCCGCCGCCGCCAGGGGACGCCGCGGTGTCCCGGAGCGGCCGGCGGGGGCGGCGGGGACGGGGACGGGGCGGGGGACGGGGACGGGGCGACCGCCCCGTCCCCGTCCCCCGCCCCGTCCCCGTCCCCGCCGCCCCCGCCCGGGTGAATGCTAAAGATGCCATTAAAAAGTAGCCTGAGCTCTCAGACAACTGAGAGTCGGCTTGTTAATGATAATATATATATATATATGTGTATACCTGTGGCAGAAGACCCAGTGAAACCAGCGAAGAACTGAGCATCCCCAGGAGGAGCGGACGTCGGGAAGGGCTTCAGCCTTGGTCGGGGGGAGAGGTGCTGGTCGATCTGCTCCCACGCATTCCTCCTCCACACCCCTGCGACCTAATGGGACAGGGCTTCTCTCTGCATGAAGGATCGAGGGGGAGTCCAAGGGTCGTTTGGGAAGAACTAGGGCATGCTGTTTGTATACAGCACATAAAACAATCTGTGCCTGCTGCAGCAAGTATCATTATTGGCTCCACTTTAGCTGTCAGAGCAAATAGACATCAGCAGAACGTGCTGCTGCTCCATCCCCACGTGTGCACCAGTGTGTCTGGCAGAGAAATCTACAGCGCAGCCAGGTGGGATCTCAAGGGCTGAGCCTGCATTAGCTGAGCAGCGCTGCTCAGCAGGAGCAGGTCCGCAAAGCAAAACAGCAGGTGCAGAGAGCCCAGTGCCCACGTTCGCTGTGTGTTGGAGAGGTTTACACCAGACTTGGTCCTGTAGAATGAATGCCGGTGAGCAGTTGAAATACAAAAATTGTGCTCCTGGGGTGTGTTTTCTGGTTCAGCTTCATCGAATAGACATTATTCAGCTCACACCTGTGATGCGATGCAAAGCCTAGCAGGGCAAGTGGGGACTGCAGGGAGAGTCTCTTCGGCAGTGCCTGATCTATAAACTCTCATTGCCCTGCAAGCATGGGCTGACTTGCAGCAGCTGCAAGTGTTGCATGTGGTGGAGCACACCCATGGGGACCTACATGAGAAGCTTGCCTCAGCTTCCTGACACCAGCAAGCTCATGGGAGAACCTCTTCCAGTACTGATGGACATTACTTTGAGAGGTCTCGGGGCACAGTGTCAACACCTCCCAAGTTACATGGAGACTAATTGTGAGAGGTAGCAAGCTTGTGTCTTCCTGAACAACATTTGCAAAGCAATAGAGAACTTTTTCCGTAGGTAACAGGCAAAAATGGCTCCCTAGCCCATGTGGTCAGTCAGAAAATGCCCTCCTGAATGTCACCCCACATGTGATAACAGCCCAGGGTCAAGGAGAAATCAGTAATGCGGTGTTTGCTTGTATCTGTGCTATGTATGGCAACTCTAATGAGCAATTGATTGCAGCTATGTGCATAGTTTAGCAAACACCATGGGACATGCTGTAGCAGAGTAGCTGCTGTACATCTTTTATAAAATCCTAGGATGACACTATTGCTATTCTTTTAGGTTATATTGTGTCAGATTTTTTTTAAAAGATAGTGGATGCTTTTTGTTTATTTTTGCAGGTGAATCATCAGTCTATATGTAAGACACTGTGCTTGCTACTTAGGGAACAGGGCATGCTAATTAACAGCCCTGGGTAGATGGCCTGATATTTTCGTGCTTTGCGTAGCTGCAGCTTCCTCTTTACTTCTGGTTCAGTGGGTACTATCAAGAGCTTAGCTCTAAAGTAAAGCTTCAGGCTGCGTTAGCCTGAAGACACACCTAAGAAAATAATGAACAATAATGCAGTCTGCATAGGTGACTGCCAAAAAAGAAATAGGTGTGCATTTTAAACGTCTAACCATGAAACTGGTGGTAGCTTCCGTGCTAACAGGCTCCACTTGGGATGCCCTTCTTGTTTTTCTGCTGCTCTGGGACCCAAATCCAACCAGCAACAGGCCACGCCAGCATTCAAGGCAGTGTTGGCTTGTCACAGCCTTGTTCCCCCAGGCACCTGCCGGACATCACTGTGGTCAGCTCATACAGCACTGCATGACACAGAGCCCCGGCAAACGCTGGCAGCTTGAGAAGGCTGTGGTTTGCATCTCCTTACTGGGTTTATTTGTCGTCATTTTTTTTTCACCATTTAACATGCCACCTTCCGCATTTATGTAGAGGAGGACAGCAGTTACCACAGCACGTGCATCATGACAAACTGGTTCGTTATCTTTTTCAGAAAACACATTATTTCGATAATCAGTTGGCCTTGCTCTGCTTATGCCACCTTAAGGGAGGGAGGAAAACAAACCAATAAGACTTCAGCAGAAAATAATCTCTTCAGAATTGTAGAGGTGACGTAGGATTTTTGCCACAAAACAAGAGTTCCCTACAAAACCTTCCATGGAGAGGCACAGAAAGACAAACAAATTACTGTAAATAGTGAAATCACATAGCTCCAAATTTGTACATGTGTAATCCATCAACATAGTGGTTTTACTAATCCTGATAAAACATTAAGGGAAAAAAAAATATTATTTTTACCATGTTTGCTCAAATAAGGCTTATATACTCCCCCTCCCCAGATTTTGCCCTCAAAGTCAGAGGTACTTGAGTGTTTTGCCATGTACCAACACTCTGGATTTTTATAGCGTCTTCCATGTCTTTTTGGTCTTTTGCAGAGACAGAGGTGCTTGCTTCTCCTGCCCTCCAAGCTGGCTAGACAGGGAGTGATCAGGACACCCACAGACAGCCCTGTGCTGCTAAAGGGGTACAGAGCACCTTTGCATCAGGATTGGGTTTTGACCAGATGCCTTTTTTCACAGACAGAATGAGCACAACTGTGTCTGTAAAAGCTGTGCAAGTACGCACTTGGTTCATCTTTACAAATCAGTCACATCAGATACGGACTTTATTCTAAGATCCTTGAATGTGGCCTTTATTTGTATCTAACAAATCTTGAGAGGCGCAGAATGCTTGATAGGATGAATAAAGGCAGTAGTATGAAATGTCTAATGCTTCTTGTACATTTGTGGGGTTTTTTTTCAGCCTGTTCAAACCTGGATATGCTGGGAAAGAACTAGAAGGAACATAGAAAAGAAGCTGCGGCACAAATCACATCTACAAATCCTTCACTTAACTGTAGTGACATCAAATTCCACCCAGCTTCAAGAAAGCCACAGAACAAAGGCATAAACATCCAGAAAAGTGGGAAGATAGAAAAATGGGGAACTGCGGGAATGCCAGCAGAGGATGGAGTCTGTTCTTCTACTTCTATAAGGAGAAGGAAAGGCAGGAAAAAAATGAGCAAGCATAACAAAACAGTGGTGGGGAGGGAAAAAAATGGGGAGCTCTTCACACCACCCAATGATACAAGTGAACACTTCCCTAAACAATGTTTCCGTTCAAAATAATTTCTTACCCCTTCCAAGTAAACACATTTGAGATTTCTTCCTAGAACTGCATTTCTGAATAAATTCCATTATGCTCAAAAAACCTGCTAGATAGATGTGAATCTGCTAGATAAGAAAACATAGGTACACGTGAACTCCAGCACACACGCTCAAAGAGTAGAATAACTTGCTTAAAATCACCTACCATAGGGCTGTGTCAGTGGGAACTGGACTAATGTGGCAATTGATGAGAGACTGCAGCACTGGGAGCATCAAAGTGGAAAAGATTTGCACGGCTCCTGCTGTGGTAGGCAACTGCACAAGCCCTTTCATAAATTGTTCAAGCTCCATGTTAAAATTAGTTAGGATTTGGCCTTGCTTTTAATGGAAGGTAGGAGAAAGTTAAGAAGAGAGAGTAAGACCCAACATGACAGAGAGAAACAGGTAACGGCTAAGGGAAAAAAAAATAACTCCTTTTACACATTATACTACCTGTTTTAAATGCCTCTACCTTCTCAGCCCACACTCTGTGTGTTGCACTTAATATTGATGGTTAATCAAAATCAAGCAACAAATGTGTTAATCTTTAGTGTTTACTTAGCCATACAGACCAGGAGGTTGTGACCCACAGGGTAGCTTTACTAAAATATTTTAGTTTTACTTTACACATTCAAGTATTTTATGTTACCTTTCCATTATTTTCACAAAAAACAAACTCTCCTCCATCTGTTTAGTAAAAAAAAAAAAAAATATTCCAAATGACCTGCAAAACTATGTCCCTGCTTCCAAACAAATAATGAAACCTTAATGTGAATAAACATGCCTTCATAATCAAAGCTGTGCTTGTGATCTAACTGGATAATAATTCACTTGTAATATCATCAGAATGAGTTATCAGCCTGAGTATTGTTAGTGCAGGTGTAACTTAATGAATTCAGGCTCATTTTATCTGGCACTTAGTTGCCTATATGGGTGTTGGGAGCACTAGGTCCTTCAATTTTTCATAACAAGCAACACCATTAAACTGCCACAGAGCAATATAAATCAGAGATTTTTCTTAGACCCCATAAACAGCTAACAAAAATGTTATGGTTGCCAGATTCATCATGTGCTTTTATACATCCAGCAAACAGAACTGACTATAACCGTTTTCATTTGGCTATTAGTTCTTGCTATTTTTCCAACAGTGTATGAAAATCAATGTGGAAATACAAGAGAAATAGTGAATAGAGAAATAGAACCCACTTTCAAAGGCGTAGACATGATAAGAGGATCCTGAACGCAGAACAGGGTCTCTGCTTGTATGCCTCCCTGCAACACTGGGACACGTATTTCAGTCATTGCATGCACAGTATGAGCAATGAGGACAGAAAACGGTGTGACTGCAGAGTCGAGCCACATGCCCATGTAGAGCATCTTCAAGTGCACGAGTGTATGTAGTTGATAGGCACATGCAGGCATGCCTAAAATACATATATCTTGATTTAACCTGTTAACACACATCTGCATTGAAGATGTGTGACTGGAGACTGAAAAACAGGAACGGAACTTCTAGGAAAAATGTATCCATTGGTATTTTTCAGAAGTTGATGTTATTGTTCATTGTCAGAGTATAAATTATTTTTATTCTTTAGTTTAATAAGAGTTATATTGTATAATAATAAAAATAATTCAGAATTTGTTTCTCACAGGTAAATTTTACATCTTCCATTTACTAAAGAGACATCTAATCCTCATTTGATGCCCCTCAACAGCAGAATTTTGTTACCCAACTCTCTTACCTCTCACTAGTGTGACTAAATTTGCCTAACCTGCGACAGAGAACTGAGAGGAATCCATCTATTTCAAAAGCCAAAGCCAAAAAACCCAAATGAGCCAAAGAATATGATGACTTCTTCAAACCAGTTTTAATCAAATAGCTGCCAGAAAATGCCTAAACCAGAAATTTTTGCTGCTTTTATCAACAATTTGTAATTAACATTTTAATAAACCGCACATCTGAATTTTCACCAACATAACTGTTTTCCCCAGGAAATCACAGTTAAAAGCTGAAGTGACTGTTCCTTTAGAAAGTGCACTTTGTTTATAGAAATAGTCTTAGCAGTTAATGTCTGGCAAAGCTTCAAACTCGGAATTACATTACGTTGGTAATTTTAACTTTATCATCTTAAATAGATCCAGTTTGGATGTATGAATACAAGCAAAGTAGGACAGCCCTCAAAGAACTGCCTTTAAGCAGGCTTTATTCTATCCCATGAAGCTTTGTAATTCCTTCTGTTATTATTAATAGCTGTTAAGTGCTGACAGCATGCTTGGCACTGAATGAAACGCAGGAGCAGACATGGTTCTTGTTAAGCATGGCCCTCGGGAGGCCATTTACTGTGTGTAACAACAACAACAACTTTATTGGAGTAGTAACCCACTAACATAGCTGCAGCTCGGGTGTCAGGAGATGTCGCTGTTTAGACAAAATAGCGATGCATGCAGACAAAATAGTCACGCGTGCAGATATGACTCTTTTACACGTTAATTTTGTCACAGCTAACAAGGCTATCAGCTGAGCAGACAAGACCTTCTGAGGTAGCCAAAGAAAAGCTGTGGCCCAGAGTGCCATTTTTGCAGGGCTTTCTCCCTCAGCAGTCGGAGCACAGACCTCTGGCACAGGCCAAGCACTTAGGAGCGTCACAGGTGCTGGACCCACTGGGATGGAAGGAGGACCTCAAATGGCAGACCTCTGCTGCTAAACGTTATGGCAAGTTCAGCCACAGGATTAAAGGAAAAGGTAATAAAGGACAGGCAAGAATTTCAAGCGGAGGAGCCTCGAAGCTGTCTTACATGGATGGCTTCCTTTTGAGCCAGGAGCTGTGGAAGTGTTGAAAGAAAAGATTTAAAGGGACTGAGGGGATGGTGTGGACCCTGCACCCAAGACACCTGGAGGGAGCCCACCTGGTGCTCCAGAGTGAAAGACAGGGTCTCTGCTGTTCTGCTGCAGGGAAAGCCGGCATGCCCACTGGACACCATCTGTGTACAGTCATGGGTAGCATACAGACATGATGCCCAATTCCTGACCTCCAAGGACCTATCACATGTCGCTGATGAGTTTTAGCTTAGCCAAGATCAGTGCTCTGCTGCATCATCACCTATGGAGGGCAGAAGAGAGAGAGGAGAGGCAGTGGCACCAAAACTCTGCCGACAAATTCACACTTGAACACGTATGTGAGTCAGGAGCTTTGCAGGGGACGCTTACCCCTCAGCTACTGATCAGGCGGCTGTGAAGTGCCCAAAGCAGAGGAAAAGGTGACTGGCTCCCCGATTCATTGAGACTGGTGCTCACATCCACCAGTGGGTCTGATCTGACACATAAATGCCACAAAGGGAGGGGTGGCCATCC
The DNA here is from genome assembly GCF_965231255.1 of Vanellus vanellus. Taxonomy (NCBI): domain Eukaryota; kingdom Metazoa; phylum Chordata; class Aves; order Charadriiformes; family Charadriidae; genus Vanellus; species Vanellus vanellus. The sequence goes on from NC_138908.1 coordinate 60,238,323, forward strand.
TCTGCTGTCTTCTCCTTTGGATCTGCCTGAATAATTCATCCCTGCATCCAAGTACAGCTATCAATATTGCAGGTAGAGTTGTGTTTGCTTCTGCTTCTCCAGGGCTCTGCTCTGCTACTCCAGCCAAGGCCACGACCAACCTTAGGTTAAGCAAGTCTTGCTGGGGGCTTCTGACTTGTAAGCACAAGGGCTAAAGCTCCACAGAACTAGATGCTGCACCGTGTGGGATGTAAATTACCCCTGGGTGTACAGGTGCTGGTCGGTGATGTGGGCAGGAAAGTAGGTCCAAACAGGTCAAATAGTTCTCTTGGAGCTGTTTATCTTAGTTTCATTGTAATTGCCTGGCTGGCTTGTTTCCTGCTGCACAAAACCTTCCCTCCCCCTTTAACGTCACCTCCTCTCGAACATACTCTAACAAGCCTCCTCCCCTCTTTGCTCTCTGCCTTCTGACACTAATGTTAAATGCATCTGCTCTTTGAGTACCTTTGCCTAAAAGCAACCAGATCGTCAGAAAATGCTTGATAACACTCTGAAAAATGCCTAACTTTAAGGTGTTACAACTGGGTACGCCAAAAAATATTAATTCAGAAGTTATTAGTCACCTGTGGCCGTTTAGGCAATAAAATATATTAATGAAATGGATTTTTTAACTTCCTAGGGAATAGCCTTGCTTTCCATACTCCTACATTCAATGTTGTTAATCTCTGCTTTTCTGTAAACCCATTGAATCTGTCTGGTGTATTAACACTTGAGTATGCAAAGGCTGTTCTCTGCACAGTGTCTAGAAGAGTTACACCCATTTGATCGTGATGCGTTTTTAAAAGGAACGTTGGAGGGGGTGGCCTGAGGGGGGAGGTCTGCAGGAACTGCATAGTGACTGTGCAGAAAAAGCTAATTTCCCTATTATTCCTCTGCTGGGAACGTGCACTCATACCTCACACAAGAACAAAGCTGTGACCATGTTATTTGCAGGCAGGCACTGTGGGGTCCATGTTTTCCAATGCAACGAAGGAATCTGAGATCACAGGCACCCTGCCCAGATTGCTGGGATCTACTGCACTGCTGCGGCTGCAATACAAGAGGCAGAAGTGCCAGCGAGGTTAGAGCGAGTTGCCTCAGGTGCTGGTAATCATGTAGCAGGGGCAGCATGGAGGGCTGAACAAACTGTTTGAAAAGCTGAGTAAATATTCAAGCAGTTCACCCATGATGCTACAGCTGCACTACTAAGAGTGTCAAGGTTGATTTTCAGCTGCATCACGTGTCAGTGGCTGCGGAGTAGACTTCCTCCCCCCTTCTTTCAGCACTGTGGTGCTGATATAATCTTAGTCTAAGGAAAGATAAAAGATGAAACATGCTGACCAATCCAGAAGTGGTTCATTTTCTAGATACGTTGAATGTGACAGTAGAAATAATATATCTGTTGCAAGACAGTGAATAAGAAGCACTTCACTGAAATGGCTGTTGTCTACATTAAAATCAGTATTTATACATTCTTTGCTTCTCCTTTCTTTCAAAGAAAAACCTAAATTAAAATACTTGGGTATAGAGAAGATGTCTCCCTCACACTCACTGTTTGTTACTGCTTGCTGCATTTCACATCATCGTTGTTCTTCAAGCCCAAGGCCATTCCCAGTCTCCCTCCTCAACAACGCATCCACTTGACGTGTCTCCTATCGCTGCTCCTTGTTTCCTTCAGCACTTCAGCATAGAGTATGCTTGATTTAATTGGATTTTAACCACTAACTCCTCTACCATCACACTAAGAAGAGCAACCTTGTGCCTGTACCATAGAAGTAGCCTCTTTATTTTGCTGTTGTGTTAGTAAATTAACCGGCATTTCACTTCTCCAGTATCATTGCAGATAAGATGGTCATAAAGGCATTTCCAAGCAGGCTTTGAGAAGAATTAAACATAGAGTTGCAAAGCATCCTAATTAAGGCACAAAATAGGCCTGGCAATCCTCATGGTACTTAATACGCCATCTTCTTCCTATATCTTAAACCCAGTAATCTGCAAACCGCCACTATATTGGACTGTTGTATCTGCTATAACTTATGTCAACTTGGATCACACACCCCCCTTTTCTTAAACAATGTTTGGCAGCCAACTGAGTGTGGAAACTAGACTGTTTTACATTAGTCAGCAGTACATTTAAATCATTCTTACCAAATGATTTACTGTGGATTGCAAATTCTTATATGGCATTTTAAGTTAATCATTAGGCAAAGTAATATATCACTAAAATGATTGGGTGCATATGTATTTTGCTTCGATGATTCTAAATTTCTCTTTGGTTTGGAAGGCTTATCTACTCCTTTTTCCCCAGCTGAAGAAAAAAATATTTTTAGAGAAAAGGGTAGAAGACCCTAGCATTTCTGCCTGTCTTCTCCAACTATTGCTTCAGTCAAGAGGATTTTCCTCCCTGCAGGAGAGTTAGGTCATGAGGAGACCCTGGTGAATTGGTTATTGCTTTCCAGACATATATTGCCAGGTGTCAGTATTGCACAGCATTTCCACACCTTACTGTGTCCCAACAACAGGCGGAAAAGCTGGAGGGAAAATGATTAAGACTTTATATCAAATAAAAAAGTGAACAAACCACCTGGAAAGACAAAATGTTACAGCAGAATATGTAAAGTGGAGTACCTCACAGGGAAAAAAAAAAAAAAACTTACTCATTCTCTGTGTGCAGACGTTTCTGCAGGCTTCTGAAAACTGTAGGTGTCCTATGACAGTGAAAAAAAAGGATTTCCTGACCCTGTCTAGCAAGTGGACTTTGAAACCCAAGTAAAAGAAAGGTAGAGCACACTAATAAAACATGGGCTGTTGCATGAGATGCTCACAGGTGACTGGAATCCTTAAAAAGAAACAGTCACAAAATAAATTATCTGTTTATTTGATTGCTGTGGGCTAGGATCCTGCAAGCGCTGAGAGACAATAAGCAACTTTGCATTTACAAGGTAAATGAAATAAGGAAGACAATTATCTCTGCTTCAGAGGCAATAAAAATAAAGGAAACCATTAATCAGTGCAAAGTTACCTGTGTGTAACTGTGTGCAAATCGGGACCTGTGGCCCTAACCCTGTAGCCTGTTGCACGGAAACAGCTGCACAGTTGGTTTTGCTGAGGCTGTGCGTGGCTGCAACAATCCACTCATGTGAGCCTCATGCTGGGCATAGCAAAAATAGGCAAGATATGCATTGCATACCCATTTGGGCCCCAATCACCTTTCATCTGCAGTTTCAGATGGTTGACAAATAACAGACAGGATTACCGCAACATTTGTTTCATTTATTAATGCCCTTAGGTCTTGCTCAAATCATATAGCACATTAAAAAAAATATAAGTTCCAGAAATGAAAGAGTGATCTGATATTTATTATTAACTTCTGCTTGGACTTCCCTATCCCCTCCTCAGGTTTCCAACACATTTTGTAACAGATCAGACTCTGTACATGCGTCAGAGAAGTCTACTCCAGATCATACCACAGGGTGTACGCAATTTCCACCATCACGACTCTTCACTAAAAGCTCTTAAAGAAAGGCACCTGTCCCTCCCTGCAGCAAAACCAGAGATGTTAGGTCTTCTTCCTCAGCCAATGCCAACACTCAGGAGATGACATGAGGAGAGAGGCATTTACTGGGACAAGATTTCAGATCATCAGAGACAAGGCCAATGCTTGGTGTTGGCCCTAGGGCAAAACTGAGAGCCACTGCCAACCATAAATCATAGGCACAATGCTCTCTGATGGAGAAGCAGATGGAAATGGATGATGTTCAAGGGAAGTATCCAAGAAGAGGGTTCAAGAGAAATCTAATCCTGAAGTGAACAAGGCAGAGGTATCTATACACCAATGTGAGCCTACTTGGAAAAAAATCAGGTTCCCACCCCATAAAATCATAAGACTGAGATACAATTAGCTGTCACAAACTAGGGTTGACAGTAGTCAGGCTGGACTGAAATCCTGAATTCAGTGTAAAGTGCCCAGTGCATACACACCTTAAGAAGCATGAAATCCCATCTGACCTTCTGCAGTTTAAGCACCTGATGCATGTCTCTGTAGAAAGCTGTCTTCACCCACATGAGTAATATGGCCTGGTACCCTCTTTGGATCATATGGTCCACACAGAGCATGGGGTTTAACACAGGTGAAGGAAATTTTACCATTGGCTATATAGTTTTAAAAAAAAAAGGTGGATTAACAGCATTTTTTCTGGAAGTCGGAAGGATGACTTCATTTCCTGTCTTAGCCCAGTGGCTGGTGGCTCACACTCGCATCTATCCTACCCATAAAAGCATAGATGTTCCTCATTCCCCTTGTAGCTGTATGGAGTGAAGAATTTAGGCTAACACAGTGAAGCAGCATGGCTTTTGCCTCATAACCAGCATCACTTGGAAGGCATGGGTGTTCTGGGACTTTGAGTCTCCTTTTGAGGAACTAAAAATAAAAGCATTAGATTAAAAGTATTAACAGACCAGGAAGCAGGTACCAGAAGTAACTAAATGCCTGAAAACCAAGATGCTTCATCGCACTAGGTTTTGGATTAATTTCTGCAGTGCAGCTCAGCTTAAGGGCAGTAGCTTAGATACTGTCATGACAAATGGGAAATATAGATTTCACCTGAGATCTTTCAGCCTCTGAGGCTGAGGAGGACATTGAACCCAGGTCTCTCACTTCTGTCTCAGTGTTATATATACAATGGGCTCCATCATTTAGTCCTGTCTTTCAAGCTGACATCTGGCAACATATTTCGTCCAAAATAAATTAGGTCCAAAGTCAGATCTTCTTGGTGTCTCCTAGATGATCTTAAAACTCACCTGCTCAGGCAGGTCACATAGGGAAGGGCTGGTTAGGGAGAAAACTGGGAAAATTTTAAATTAATATTTCATGCTGAAACTGGAGTCTCAGAATCCGCATTGCACCCATCAACCCTTGGGTAGGGAAAGGGGAAAGAGAAAGCAAAATTGTACTACAGTGCCCATAAAGACCACAAGTCCTCCTACATGGCCAGTAAAGTCCAGTATTGACTAGGACACCCAGGCTTTGAAAAGACTTAAATAAGAGTGATGGTCTTAGGGTTCAGAATAAAATGATTTGGGGTAGAGACTGTAAATGTAAACATCTGGAGAGTTACACAGCAGCCTAGTTGGTATTTTGTGGGACCCACCGGACATCCAGTTCTTCCTCAACCCTCTCTAAAAACCTATATATTTCATTGTATCCTACCTGAAGAGATTGCATAAATTGTCCAATGTTACACAACAGGCTAGTGACGACAAGACTGCTCTAAGCATTAGACTGCATTGCTTCTGCTTTCAAAAAGGTGAAGTCTAGTACATAAGAGTTTTGTATGTACTACTCTGTGAGCTAGAAGAAAGACAATCTTTGCTAAACAGTCTCCTTACAAAGGCCCAAGACACAATCCTCATGGAATTTATTCTTTCTTCCAGCTAAGACAGCAGGATTGAGCCTTAAAGTATCTTTGTTAAACTAGTTAATAGATTATTGTCCAAAGTAAACATATTTCAGTAAGTGCAAGACTGTTTTTTTCATCCCTCTTTCCGTCTTTTGTTCAACTTCAACTCAGCTATTTATGATTCATTTCATGAGACACTAGGTTTTCTCTGAAGGCACTAAAAAGGGCCAGAGCTATCAAACAGTTTTAGTGACTAGTGCCAACAAGGAACTGTTTTCCTCCATGCTATAAAACAGGCACTGTCAATAGACTACAACCGGCAATAAACTATTAAAAAAGGAATTTATGATGGCTACTTATTATCCTCCTGAAATAATGTTGTTACAAGGCTGCCCTTTCCAGTCCTCCACACAGATCACATGGCAGATGTCTAACAAAGGGAAAGGCCCGAATCCACAGCGACCAGCTGCAAACAGCCCAGGAATTGCCCCGTGTTACATGGGCACACACCTCGCCGGGGTTTCAAAGCAGCAAAGCAATTGTCCCACATTAGACTTAGGCTTGTTATACACAAGCACTTGATTTAAGGTGGGATCTTAATTAAATTATGCATAGAACATGTTGGATTGTTTTAATAACTAAATATCAAATTATGTAGGAATGTCTATTATTGTTTAGCAAGAAATTGGTGAACCACAAGGATAAAATAAGAAATAGCACAAACCTCAAATGGAATCAGATCATCTGCCTCCTTTTTTAGATTTCGAAAAATGTCCCGGTTCTAGTTCTTGTCCCTTCCTTTCAAACCCCATAACAGGCTTTGTTCTTTGCAGAAGTGTCTGCCTCTGTTAGGTTGACATTTGACCGTGATACGGATCTGTAATTGCTATAAATTGTGGTATACCCCTGGCATCAATAGAGCTATCCTATCTTACTCCAATTAATGAACTGCTGCCTTCAATAAATATTTTAGAAAGAAGGGGGAAACGATACAGCTCAAACTTCAGCGTCGTTTGGATTATCTCCTTTTGATCTGGACCTTCACCCAGTGTGCCTCTTGAATTCCCAGTATGTCAGACTGGAGACACACAGGCTGCGGTCAAGACTAAATGCACCGCCCTGGGGGATGTCTCCTAATAATGAGCGTGTTTCAGAAATGACGGAGAAGGTCCTAAAGGTGTGTAGGGAAAAGAGGGGGGTAGTTTGAAGAGCTTAAGGGAAAAGCAACTTTTGGTTCCAGAGAAGGGAAAGCTACTCTGAGCTGAGAAAAAGAGCGAAAATGAGGTGTGAAGAAATGGGATGGAAGGGGATTGTCGCTGAGATTCGGACAAAAAACAAAACACAATTGCAGCGTCAAGATTTCTGAATGTCCAGATCACTCGCGGCAGTGTTATCAAGGGGGATTCTCCTCTCCCCCACGTCGCTGCGAACAAAGAGTAGTCGCCTGATATCCTGTTCCCCAGGCTGTTCGTCTGGGGCAAAGAAGGACGGTATTTTTTAATAGCAGGTATTAGCCCGAGAACACAACACTTACTCTCAGCAAGGGACTATTCCGGAATTTTTAATTCCGGTTTTGTTCATTTTATGAACTCCAAACAAACAATGTACACCACAGAAAATCGAGAAATGGCGTGCATAGAGACCTAAAATGAAAACGAACCATTTTACTGCGGAGAAATTTTTACAAACAGCGTGTCTATGCTAAGAGCACTGGTGAGTACGAGTTAAACTGCTGCTGAGATTATAACGTTGGGTTTACAATGTGTTCGGTTATTATTTCTCAGCGAAGGAGACAGCCCTGCCTGTGATTGTCTCTTGGTGGCTTTTTGACTTAACAGCTGTGTCAAGACCGCATCTCTACAGCGAGAGGAGCAACATTAAAATACCAAGACCATATGAGAAGCCATATAACCCGCAAAACCACTGAAACGAGAAGTTGCTCACTTCCATCTCCGAGTGCCTGTTTACATTATTGCTTCTCAGTAAGTTTAATAATAATAGTAATAATAATAGTCATAATAATAGTAATAATAAAAGTAATAATAATAGTAATAATAATATAATCTAGAATTATTATTAATAACAACAACATTATAGTATTATAATAGTGCCACCTTTTATTTCCACAGGACCTTCCTCCCCTGCGACACTCCCACGGACAGCGAGCACCCACCCAGCGGGCCGGGGCGTGGGGGGACCCCAGCATGCGGCCGGCCCCGCAGCAAAACATCCCCGTCCTTGGGACCTCCTGCAGTGAAATACGCTCGTTAATCATTATTTGATTCATCTTGCCAGTGTATGAGCGATCTAAAGTGAAACCATCACCTTTCATTTAGCCCAGAGAAGACCGCAGTAAAAAACCCTAAATCTTTAAAACCTATGGTACGGCAGTATTTTTTAAGCAGAGGGCTTTGGAGGCAAGTAAAAAAGAAAAGTGTTTAAGTGTGCACGAACAGAGAGAACCATTTAATTAAAAGCATGAAAGAAGACGAAAGACCACATTCGTTCCTGCTTTTCGGTAACATATGCCTATCCTATAATTGCCTGTAAATAGCCACTGCAAAAGCAACTCAGATTAGTGGCTTTCTGGGTGAGGGATGGAAACTCTGACGACTTTAGCTGTCGAAAGCTTACATGAACTTGTGCTGGGAAAAAAAAAAAAAAAAAAAAAAAAAAAAAGAGGAAAGAGAAAAAAGAAAACCAAACCTATAGAAACGCTGCTTTGCAGGGATATTTTTCCAATTATCACCTTGGCAAGATACTGTACTGTACTTCCAAAACCAAGCTCTCCCTCTCTAGCACGGGTTTTGCACTCTCCCAAATGTCCTTCACTTCCCTCCCTCCCTGCCTCTCCCCAGCTTTCCACGGGTTTGTACAATTCACCCACAAAAATGCCCCTGGGTGTCGCTTCGCGGTGCTCGGAGCCGGCGGGCGAGCGGGTGAGCTCCCACCGCACGGCCGCAGCCCCTCCGGGGTACCGGCAGCGAAAGCCGCTCTCCTGGACCACCCCATGTCCTCCACACAGACTCGAAAACCTTTTGGTTTGTTGTTTGGTTTTTTGTTTTGTTTTGTTTTTTGTTTGTTTGTTTGTTTGTTTTTTCTGGTGAGAGGTAGCCCTCTGCCAAGCGCCTCGGTAAGAAGTCGCGCATTTTAGGACAGGGCTGGAGAGCGGTCCGTGGGGAGAAAGGAGAGGGTCGGAGGAGGACGAAAAGCAGGGCTGTGCTCATGGGGAGCCCCGCGGGTCCCCTCGCAAGCCCGCGGGTCCTCTCGCAAGCCCGCTGGCCCCAGAGCGGACACACACACCCCGAAACCCCTCAGCGGCGAGGTCCTCTGAAGCACGCACCCCCCCAAAGCCCGGGATCAAGGCTGGGGGGCGAGAGGGGAACGCCGGGCTCGGGGCTCCCTTCCCCGGCAGCCGCCGGCACCGGTGCCCCCGCAGGGGCTGGCGGAGCCGCCGGTAACGGCGGAGTGGAGGGTGCGAGCGGCTCCGCGGGGGGAGCGACGGCAAAGAGAGCTCCGTGCACCCCTCGGGAGGCTGGGGGGCTGCAGAGGTACCCCCATGGGGCGGCGTTTTAATTTCTCAGCTGTTTTTTTTAATAAAGCTTTGGCTACAGCACGCCCGTCCTTCCCGGTGTCGTTCCGCCGGGCTGTGATTTTATGAGGGGACGGAGCCGGGAGACGGGGATTTACACAGAACAGAGCATATTGTCCACTCTGCTGTATTAAAATACACCAGGTTACGTGGCTAGAGCGACAGCTTATTTCAGGCACAAATATCGGTGTGCCAAGCTAGCACACATTCCGCCCCCTTCGCCGACCCACATCCACGCGATTGCAGCGGGACAACCGCAGATGCTCGGGCAAAGCGTTATTTGCTCCTGAATATGCAGCGCCCGCAACTTTCTTTCCGTCGGCCGCCGCCGGCCGCGTGTGCCCACCCGAGAGGGGGGAGGGCAAAACCGCCGCGCCGGCTCCCCGCCGCCCTCCTGCATTGCCGGTGCTCCTCTCCTCTCCGCACCGCCCGCGGCAGCCCCCGGGGTCCTCGGTGTGGGCTCCCTCCTCCCCCTGGAAAGGCAGCGCCGGGGAACTTTTACTGTACGTAGACAGATCTGAGAGCGGAGTAGCACGCAGACCTCCTCTGTGCCGTCTGACCGCGAAAATCTGGTTTTGAATACGTGCGTGTTTTTGCAAGACAGAGTTTTCCATTACCTGTTGACTAGGAGCACGTATACAGGGGAAGCTTTCGATATAATGCTGTTTTCGCTCACTGTAAATGCCATATGTTGCAGTCAAATTCTTACCAGCTGGGAGGGCCAGAGCAGTAAAACCCAGCAATTCTGTTTCATCATAAATCAAGTTTATGAACTGTAGTACAAGGTATATAACTCTGGAAGCTGCGCTCTTTAGCGGTAAATGGCTGTTGAAATGTTCGACTGCGGCATTGTCAAATTCCGTTTCCCACCTAAAACTTGACACAACCCGATTCTTACAGCGATCGGCGTCCCTTGCTTAATTTGGAAGAAAACCACCTGGCATAAATAATATTAGGCAAACAGAAACGTAAAGCTCGAAGTGTAACATTTAGGATAAAAGCCCCGGGCGCTGATGCCGCATCCAGCCTACGGTTCTGATTCGCATATTGGCAATCAGATGTGTGCAGGCGCCTGGCCGCGGCAGGCTGTTATGCAGTTGTAGTCAAAGAATAAGTGACCTCATTTTAAAAGGAAACGTAAAAGTACTCGCACATATTTCGTTTTAAGGGGCACTTCCCCCCCCCCCCCCTTTACACTTGCAATGTGTAGAACAAGATCGGAAGAGAATTATGCACGCACAAGGAAAATCCCATCCCACCGTACGTGGTATTTCCTCCTCGTTTTTAATTTCTTATTGATTTATTCAGGAGCTTTTTAGGAACAGAGGAGCTGAAGCAACAAACCCGTGGTGTCCTCTCATTCGTGCTCAGAGACTGCTTTGCAGTAGACTGATATGACTCTTGCGTCCCTCATTCAAACTTCAGATCACCATCTACAGAAGTTCAACGTTTCTTGTTTGGGGTTTGATCCTGCACTAGGCAGGAAGATTCTCCAGAACTGTTTGGGGAAAGGTAGTTTAGTTGCATTATTTGCTTTTAGTGCTTTCGTACCGATACTTATGATTTCTTGGAGCTTTTCAGAATAAGCTACGGCGTTTAGCGAGTCACCGACGATTATTACCATTGTAATCACAACCACGAATATTGCGACGACTACCAACAAAATATATCGATCCAGCAGGAGAGAACACCGCAATAAATACACCAACATAATAAAAGATTCGGGTAGACGCCTCCGAGTTCCAGGAGGCAGGGTAGGGTCTCCATCGGGGCTCTGCAGCTTGTCAAAACTTGTCTAATCAAAGGAAGTGAAAGTGGGGAGGAAAAGGACTGGGATTTCGCTGTGTAACTTTGGAGCTGGGAGACCTGGGAGACGGGTTAGGGATCGAGTTGAATTGGGTTTGCTCATGCCAGCGTGCTGGTGAGGCTGCAGAGGGCATTTGGGTTAGGAAAAACCGCCGATACGACGTCAATTTTTCTGCATAAAAATCACCCGAAAGATTCTCGTGAGAAACGGCTGTCAAGATTTTACCCTTGGGGGAAAGAAAAAAGAAACCACACGCCACACACCCACACACCCCGCATTTAAACGGCAACCTGTTATGTGCTGGGGACGCCCGGGACTCTCAAATAGGTGTCTCACGTTTGAACAAATTTAGAGACACTTTAAAACTAATTATTGCTCTGTTTACTAATTGTTCCATTTTTCCCGTCCGGTAGCAGGAGATTTAGTCATAGAATACGCTCCATAGATATCCGCAACCGCCTCGAGAAAGTACAGAGACGTGCTCCCTCTCCCCCCGTGGGACGGGGCTCGCATTTTGTGTCGTAACGTACTTATTTTAATGTTTCGCTATTCAAACTTCCGCTCATTATTTTTGTGCAGTTGAGGAAAAGACCAACAACAACAATAAAAAAAAATAATCCCGAGGATGCTCTGGCTGGCATTGCCCCTGTGTGGTACCCCGTGTTTCCTTGCAGATTGTGTTATCTGCTGTCTTGATTTTGGCATGGGGTTGCGGCTTTGCCGTCGTGGACTGCGCAGGCAGAGGCAGGGTGGGAGGCAGCCTGCTCGGGGGATCGCGGTAGCGCCGGCGCGGGCAGCTTATTTGCTCTCTTTGGGGAATATGGAAACAGACTGTTGTTGTTGTTGTTGTTATTGTTATTATTTTGTATATCCTTAACACTTATTTATTTATTTATTTCTACGTAAAGTATAGACTGTCTATGCAGACAGATTTAGATTAGCTGCTAAGAATGCTTAAAGTCCAGGATAAATGGGCAGAAAACTGCTACCATTTGCAAAGTCGTCATAATACTGTAAAATAAGATTGGGAGGCTTAAACTGTTCCATCCATTTATTCCTCGGTGTGTTCTGAAGTCAACCAGCTTCTGGGTGTTTGGAATTTTACATAGATGTAAACAAATTTACTTTTTACTTTTTTTTTTTTTTAACGGAAGTGAGGTCTAGCAGTGGAGTCTGCTTCACTAGAATTAGATATGTTACCGCTTTCCGTGCCTCGTTTTGTCCGCCACCCTTCGGACGTCAGTTCTGTTTGATAATCCGTATCATAGTTTAGCCTGCATTAGTACCGCACCACCTAACCTACAACAGTTCCAAAAATGCGTCTTGATTTATGTTCGCAAGCGCCGCTGCCACAGCAGTGATGCTGCTGCTGCTGCTGCTGCAGATCTGATTTAGGAAACTTGCTCACTGCGCCTCGCTCTTCCGTAGGAATACAGCTCCGTTTTCATCTCCGCTGCCAGAGAAGAGAGCATAACCTTGCTTTACCTCCCCGGTGGGAGCAAAGCATCTGCCTGTCCCCGTCTTTTAATGTCCGACGCCTTAACGCGCTGGTATTGACCATTAATACACTAATTCGGTCTTCTCGTTAAAAAGTTTATCTGGTCGGGTTGGGCGGTGGAGCTCTGGCTGAGCCGACCCTAATGCGAGGCAGAAGAAGAAGGAGACAGGACCCGGCGAGAGACAGAAGGCGACCGGGAAGAGCTTTATTAGATAAATGTATTAATCTGGATCCCAGCTGTATTTGCAGCGTTTTCCAAGATTCCTTTCAAAAATCTTTCTTGTCGGATGTGGGTTTCCCTAATTAATCACTCATGCCGTTGTATACATTACAGCTCAAGAGTGTAATTTTAGTCAGTTGTTTTGAAGCGCGTTACTGTTCCCATCTGATTTGCATTTGTCGATTAAGCGTACAAGAAACCCAACACGTGTAGGTAGGAGTCCCGATAACCGGCTCCCCGCGGCACCGAGCAACCGGCACCCCCCGCTCCGGCCCCGGGCTCCCGGCGCCCCGCCGCCCCCGCCCCCGCCCGGCCCGGCCCGGCCCGGCTCCACGGCGGAGAGGTGCAACGCGCTCCTCCCGCCCCGGCCAGGCCTCCGGACTCCCGGCGTCGCTCCCCACCGCCCCCTCCGGAGCGGAGCCCGCCGCTCGCCCGCCCGCGGTGCCGGGATCCCGGCGGGTTGGCAGCTCGGCCGTGCTGCGGCGAGCAAACGCGCCTCCTTCCCCAGCCAGCCGCCTCCTTTACAGGGCCGCCGACACCCCACCACCCCGCCCGCACGTCTCCCGGGGACCGCCCGGGTGCCGGGGTGCTGGCGCCGCTGAGCCCCGCGGCCGTTACGGCCGTTGTGGGGGGGGGCAACGGCAGCGCCTCCGGGCGGGGCCGGCCCGCGGGCGCGGCCCTCCTCTCGGGGCGGTGCCGCCATCTCGGGGCGGCCCCGGCGGCTCCGCCCGCGGAGGGGACGGGCCTGAGGAAGGGCCGCCCCGGCCGCCAGCGGCCTCGTCCCGCCCGGGCCCGCCCCGCTGCGCCGCCGATGCCCGGGGACGTCTCGCTTCATCTGTCACCAGCTCTGCTCGCCTGCCCAGCTGTCAAAACAGGGGGTGTCTTTTTCATTCCAGCTCACAAAGTACCAAAGGGGAAAGGGGCTTTAATGCCTATGTTTGGACACAAGCAATTATCCCTAATTATTGTTTTTCTTTTGAGCCTGCCCGTCCTGCTGGAGAGCCAGCAGATGAGCATGCCCTAATCCTCCCCAGTCGGTTGATCTCAGTGGGTTTTGCGGGACAAACCGGGCGAGAAGGCTGCGTAGCTTTCATCTCGATGTGAGTTTTGAACTGATTGAAACTCGTTGCGATGGGAGAATTAACCTCGGAGCCCAGGCTTTCAATGGCCCCTGATAAGAGATTATACGTGTTGATGGCAAGCTTTTCTTGGCAAAATGTTTTCAAAGGGCTCGGAGCTGTTAAATCAAAGCCCTATTGAATTGGTGGTAGGCCCCTTTAGAGCTCTCCCTCCTTCTTCATTCCCCGGTACTGTGTGTTGGTAATTACTGGCAGGGGTGGGAGAAGGAAAACAGAAAATCCCCTCGGAGGTACACACTCATGCGCACAAGGGTGAGGAGCAACATCAGCCAGAGAACTACAGGGAAGCCAGAGGAAAATTTTCTTCATCCCACAGAGGATAAATCGACAAACACTCAGGCAAGATGTATCCTGTTCCGCTGACAGTCTCCTGTCATTTGTCTGCTTCTTGCTTTTGTAGGGTTGCAACAGCAACACAAGGACTCATGCTTCAATGTTACTTCCTCAATAATTTGCCCTCTTACATATATAAAAAGGAATTAAGAGAGAGGAAATTCACAGAAAAGCTAGAAGCTATGTGGATCTTTCCACCACAAGTATGTGTGTGTGTGTAAGAAAAGCTAGGTAATATTTAAGAATGGCAGAAACCTTGGTGAGACCTCTTTAAACAGGGCAGGAACCTTGGTAAGATCTCTTTAAACAGGAACCACTTATTCTTCTAGTTTGCTTCTTTTCCACCTGTCCAAAGTGTGTGTCCTGGACTCCAGAATTACACATTGTAGTAATGAGTCACCATAATTACGAAATTTGGGTCACATTTAGTTGAAGGTTTTCTCTTCTACTGTCTCAGCATGGGGACTTTGAGAAAGCCTGCGTGCAAAAGTGAAAGACATCTGCCTCCACAGCCCTTATGACTTAGGGAATCTCTGTGTGCTGATCCACCCTGGATTTTATCAATAAATGTGCGTTTGTTCAGAGACAATTCTGGGACAACGGATGTGGTTCTGATTTTAATTGTGGAAGGCTAAGGCCTAGCAGAAGAAAATCTTCTGGGAAGTAGAGGAGGAGATAAGCAATTTCCATCAGACAATCCACTTCAAGAGAAATGCTGACAGGAATGTGGCATTACAGCTAGCTGCCTCCGCTCATGCTCCAGCTGTAGGAGGGGGCATGGGTTCAGGGCTGTTGGAAGTGTGTGCTGCTTGCTGGAAGTCACGCTACCTAGACTGTCAGTTTTTAAAATTGGTATTTTATTACATTTGCCTTTTTTTCTTCAATAATGTTGCATGTATTTGAAGTCCTTTGTTTAAAATCTTTGTGCGTGAAGGAAAATCGTTGGTTTTAGAGTGCTCTTCTGGTTACTGCTGAGCCTTGGTTCCTGCTCCTGATCCAGCCTCGAGCCAATGTAGTTTACTGAAAGCTCCACGGCCCTGAACTCAGCTCTTTTTAATGTCTATAAGTGTTTGCCAGAATACAAACATGTAATTTTTTTTTTTAATTTAGAAGCTTGAGCTATAATTATTAAAATATTATGATTAAATTGCAATTGCCTGTGCAATTGCACAGGCAGTACGAGTGCCAGAACAGTAACCTTTTCTTTTAAGTGACATTAAATTTCCACAAAAATCCAAGTTGTTTGGGATCCGTTCAGCTTGTATTGTATACTGGAAGTTTCTTGCCGGCAGATCGTTCAGTGGGAGGCTTGATAGTAATTGGAAAATATGTTTCTGAGTTGAAAATTGGTAGTTTTTTTTTTGTTTGCTTTTGTCAAATAATATCTCAACAACAACTGGAATTACAAAATGCGCATTTTGGCTTATTCAGTTCTTACTCTTGACTGGTCCTGTGATTATTGTGGAGATTCTGGGAAGAATAATAACAGCTTTACTTGTTCTGACTGTTTTGATTGTTGGAGTGTTCTACAAGGGATCCTAGAGCATTCACAGGCTGTGCAGGGTCTCAGTAGAATTTATACATTGCACAGGATCTCTTCTTCTTTGGTGAAGTGCCTGAATCATCACTGAACTGCTGCAAAGCTTGTCAGGAAAAATGTACTTGCAGAGTTTATACTCTCTGTAGAAGCAAACAGCTGCAATGTGGATTTTATAGTTTACATAGGATGAAAGCAACCTGTAATAGAGTAGATAGAATAGAGTGCCTTTATATTTATTTGGCAACTCTGCAGAGATATCTGGGGCCAAGGCTGTTTCATTGCTACTTCAGAAATGCCTACAACTCCCAAGCAGTTAGAGTTTGCTACATAAAATAGTGTGTGTCCAATTTGTAAAATTGAAGGACTGGTTTCAGCCCCAAATACCTTAAAATTTATATACTCAATGAGAAGCAGCACTTGGATCCAACAAGTAGATGGTGGAAATGTGGTATGACAGCAACACCTTTATCTATCCCAGCGGCAATTGCAGTACACCAGCTCTCAGCCATGGTCACAGACTAACATCCCAGGTAGATGTGGTCCCTTTCACCAAAGGAGAGAGAACCACAGTTATCTAACAAAATGACGGAGCTTCTGAGGGTCTTGGGATCATAAAGGTATTTTTGCTCAGTAGCTTCTGTGGTCTTGACACGTAGAAGAGTTTTGCCTCTAGCAGCCTCTGGCCAAAAATTTGTAACATAAAAATAAATAACTTTCCCATTTATACATCTTTATCCTATTCATACCAGGACATTCAGTGTCTTAGTTCTCACCCTCCAGACTCAGGAAAAGAGTCCTTGTTCCCTAGAGCAAGGAGGCCGTATTAATATTTCCTATTCAGATATTTCCCATATAAACTCCACACATCACAGGATCACTGTTGGTCACATAGGCTGACTAACCAACCCAGAAAGAGTTCCAATGTGTTTCTGTCCAGCCCTTAAGTAGCAGAAACCAACATCACTATAACTATTTTTTCTCGCCGTACAGATTTGCCATCTAATCACATACAAATAGCTATATAGTCCAGTCCCCTTCACTGCATTATTCTTTGCCATAGGTCAACAAATGCTTCATTCTTCAAAGCAATAACTAGACCATGTA
Source organism: Vanellus vanellus (assembly GCF_965231255.1). NCBI lineage: Eukaryota > Metazoa > Chordata > Aves > Charadriiformes > Charadriidae > Vanellus > Vanellus vanellus. Next base: position 60,254,973 of record NC_138908.1, read on the forward strand.
GAATTAGACTTCAGTTGTTGCTCAGCAGGAACAAAGGGGAGCTCTTATGTGAAAGTACTGTATGGGCCAAATCCCACAGTCCTTATTTTTATACACGCTACTTACTTGTGAATATTTCTATTGGTCCCTGTAATTGTTTTCAACATTTATTACCATCAAAGGATGAAAAATAGTGGGAATAGTTACCATACATGCTGTGTCAAGTACTTAATATATGGTGTTTCAGAGACAGAGCATTTGTATCCGGAACCTAGTTGCCAAGCATTAAATCTTTTCTAGCTATAAGCGAATTCCGTTTTTCAACTCACATTTGTTTTTTAGTAACAAGGTTATTTTTTTAAACGTAAAAGATAAATATTTGGAGTGTTATTACTTGTTTAACAAAAGTTTTCCTAGGTAAGATAGTTATGTTTCTGTATATCTTAATATAACGTAGCAGGATCTGAAAAAAATTGGCTCAAGGAAATCTGCAAACATGTAGGAGGGGACTTTTACAGCAGAACATTTTTTATGGCTTATGAGACCCAAAAGTGAAAATGTTCCAGCCTGTAGCAGGTGCCACAAGCCACAGAGAAGAAATCACAAAGAGTAATTACACGCAAATACTGCAAGGGAAAGAAATGCTAGGCAGTAGAGTTTAACGACATTAAAAAAATGCAGGCAAAGGCAAGTTAAGATGCACAACAATGGGCTCAGACATCACTCAGTGGCTAAAAGACCCTTTGCAGACGTGGTGTTGGGTACTGAGTTCATTCTGGCACACGGTCCACGGGTTATCTTTCTAAGCTGCAAAGTAACTTGTACAAAATCAGGTATTCTTCAAAGAGGCAGAAGCTTGGATTAACTCACTTTTGCTATTCTGCTTTCTACAGCCATCTCAGAAGGGAGTCTTAGTTCAAAATCTTTTACTTTATGTCCCTTATATATATAGCTCAATTAAATCCATTGTATTCTTTACATTATTATTTTTACCAATTGTTTCACTTATATTCCACTGTTGCTCTGTGTGAAATAGTACTGTTTTTTAAATACCTCTAAATACATCATTCTTAAAAATCAAATCTCTTCCCCTTGCATACTCCAAAGAATACGCTTATTTCCCAGCACAAAGCTATGGATCTTCCCCAAAGCCTGCTTTTTACCCCAAATGCAATACCATAGCTTGCCTATGCAGATCCCCCAGACTCTCCTGTACGTTCAGCTGCAGAACTTGATATCAACTCATGGCCTTTCTTTCAGCTCCAAACATACTGTCTCTACTGGCCATACACAGATGGACATAGACGTGAACAGGCACACATTTAAAGGATTTATTCAAAGGAATCTTACTTGTTGGCTGGTGTTTTGAATAGTTTGTCACCATGAGGTCCTTAGCTTGCTTAGAGATTCATTCTAACTTGTTCAGTGATTAACACGGCTCAGCAGCCTTTTGCTTTTCAAAGTTGGGAGGATGACAAGCACTTTCAGTTTAAAATCAACAGGACTTTAGGAGTCATTTTTCCTTTGGTTTAGTTTTTTTGTTTTGTTTGTTTTGTGGTTTGTTTTGTTTTGTTTTGTTTGTTTGTTTGTTTTTCAAATGGATGTATTATTTAGTGAACTGTTTGTCTGAATTCTGACATCTTATTTCCATCCTTACTTTCTGTTTTGATAGTATGCCTTGTTCTCCTGCCACACCAAATCCTCAAAATGCACCTGTGTAAATTTCCCTGGGCAGATGTGAGAGCAGAATGGGATGCAAGGGGCACCCAAGCATCAAGGACTTGATAAAGGAGCTGCGGCGAGTGCTGAGTGAGCGGTTGGCTGAATGATAGCAAGTGGAGCTGGACTTTGCAAGCTTATGATAGCTGGGTTAGGCAAAGCAATACATTTGTGCATGCAATTATCCTGGTGCAGCTTTGAAATCAAGATGATGTCTGCACCAGGGCTTCCATACTCACAGAAATGAGAACTTAGAAACACGGGAGAAAGTCATAGACATAAAACTCTCTGATAATAACATCACCTGAAAAAACACCAAGAGAGACCTTGGAAACCAAAGACTTTCTAGCAGATTGACCAATCTGTGACTCACAAACTGTGCAGTTTGTAAGCAGCAAGTGCATCTCCTATGTCTTATGGCCTGTGGCTGGCTGCAGCCAAATCCCCCATGAACTGCAAGACAACAGGCACTGAAGAGCCTAAAAACACCAGGTCATCTTGCAATGTAGCTTCATGTGCATCTCCCAGTGGGTCAGTGGGATCTCAGCAGGATCTCAGCGGGATCTCAGCTAACCTTTGCCGTATCTCAGGTGCTCTCTTTTTCCCTCTTTTCAGAAGCATGTGGTACGTGTCTTTCATCTCTCAGTCCCTGAAGATGCTGGCATACATCTTCTTGTATGAGATGGTGCTCACCCTGGCCTAAAGTTTGGAGCACAGGCTTGGGAGGCTTTGATTTTCTTATGTAGACATGGCAATCTGTATTCCCTGCAGAAAACCAAGCGATAGAGTCTTAGTATGCCTGACAAATTAACCGGGTAGTTTCCTCTGGATCTGAAATGGTAGTATATAATCAAAATCTGACAGCAAGCAGTAAAAAGGAACAGCATTCTCTGTGCTACTTGAGAGCACAAGCCCAGACTTTACTCCAGCCTCCACCTGTGACCAGTCTGGGAGACAAGTGGAAAAGACAACCCTCCCAAATAGGATATATATGCTGTAGAATGTGCTAGGGTAAAAATACCTTATTTTCCCTTTGCAGGCTCCTACTTGAAGCCACGACGTGACATACTTTTCTTCAGTTGAGTTTGGGCAAATCTTTTCAATTAATTGTACATTTGATACACTCACTTGAAACACTGAAGATATAACTCAAGAACAAGGACATAGTTAAAAAGAAGAAGAAATACTTGAATTTTATTTATGCTTGAATTTTAACTAAGATGCATATCTGTCATTTATGTGTGTCATGTTTCATTTACCTCAAGATGAGAGAACACTTTCCCTGTTTCTAATAGTCCGTGGTCCAGAAAGCAATGCCCAAGTGCATGGATAACAATAGTTTCACGACTGCAAAACCAGTGCCAATTGACCTACAGGATGGGGAAAGCAAATCTTCTCCTGGTAGACAATAGGAAGTGATTTACACAATCGCATTACTTTTATTAAAATTTTTCAGTCTTTGACTTCAGTTTCCAGCAAATGTAGAAGCATGACAAAGGAACCCTGATATATAGCTAACTGCATGAATAATCTCAAAAAATAATTCATATGATGAATTTTGCCCTTTTGTCTCAATCCTATTGGATTTACTTTAGCAGATGTCAGCATTTTAAGTACAGTTGGAGCATGTCTTCTGAAATAATTGTTGAAGTCGTTTATGATCAGCTGCAGTGATGATGTGCTGTAGATTAGAATCTAGAAAGCAGAATATTACAGGCACGCTCAGTTTACAGATGTTGCTGTGTTAGTTTTTGGTGTCCTAGAGAAAAGTATTCAAAGATATTGAAACCAGCTGTTTCTCCTGTTAGTGCACCGGATGCTTATCTTCTTGGTCTATATATCAAAATATCAGTGTCAAAATTTACCATTACTGCATGAACTGGAGACACTTTGATCTAAAGATAAGATAAGATGGTTCAGTCAGCATTATGTAGCAGCTGCCCTTAGTATATTTAAAAACAAAATTTAAAAGAATGTTTCGATTATTATTCTGTAAAAATATGGCAAGTATGAAGTAAAGGAAAATAAAGCAAGTGATAGGACAGTCACAAAATAATTCTCAATCAACAAATTATTTTGAAATTAAATAGCAAATGCAGTTTTAGATACAATTTCAGTTTAAGTATTTTTACATTTCTGATTCTCAAGGAATTCAAAATATCTATATTTTCTAATTCTGTGGAAACAAATTCAAAGTCTCACTACAATCTGTAAAGTGAAACTTTCGATTCCCCGATAGCTTTAGATGTTGCTTGGACCCTGTGAAGCCTTTAAGACAAGTACAAAAAAGTAAGATGTAAGTTACAGAAAATGTAAGGAACTTTCAAAATGCATCTCTGAAATGACAAGGGATTGTCTAAAAAGTAGTAGTATAGGGAACAATGGGAGGAGAGGAAAGAGCAGAGAGAATAGAGAAGGAGAAGGTGACAACTAAATGTCTATATACAGGAGATGGTGTACAGCATTTATTTGAGAATTAAAGGAAGATTTCATACACCTGCATGTCTTTGCAGAACATGAGAGCTGGCTCACAAGTAGTGATCTTTGTAATTCTTTTCTGGGAATAATCACGAAAGTGCTGCTCACAAATGTGCTTGTTTGACAAACTGCATAAACCCATTTATCAGAGACTCATCTCCCAGATGCCCTCAATACGGCATCCAGTCAGCAAAAGTGATTGCCAACCTCCCTTGGGTCAAAAAAAGGCCCATTAGAAGCAGTGCTCTCCTACCCATCTGCTGAAACTGTTATCTGAGGCAGCTAATTATATGTTTCACTCTTTTATTCCCAGAATCAAATATTCTCTCAGCCTCTGTATCATTGATTACATTAACTGAAAATGTTTGCAGGAATCGTGGACAGTGAACTCTACTTCACCCTGAAGATAGGGATAATAGTCTTTCCACCTTTTCTTTTTTACTTTGTAAAACCACTTACAATAGAGAGAGCAAACAGGGATAGCAAATCTGCTACAGATAAAAGTCTCTCTAAGTGTACCTTACAATGGATCTCACTTGCTTGGTAAAATTGTACTTATCTTTCATTTTTACACCTTGCCACTGGTGTGGTGTCTGAATATATCAAATGCAGTGTAAGCAGTTTCTGAACTTTTAGCACATATTGCCATGTTTCTTGAGATAACACAGAAAGATGCTGATCACACTGTGTATTGAAACAGGCAAATACTTCTCTGGATTGTGGTCTTATTAGTCTGAACTTTAAACAGATTTAATGTGGAGAAGTGCCTGGCTGGGAAGAAATTGGGTTACTGGGTTGCACGAAACTGATAATGAGAGACTCCGCAAGCAGCACTCTTCTCTAGGTATTAAAAGTAAACCAATACTCCAGAACTGTACTGGGATGCCATCTGGTTAAAAGGTATCTGGATACCCATGTCCCACCAAAAGTGAGTGTCATGGCTTGGGCCTCAAACCAGGACAGTGAGTTGCCTAAAAATTTTGCAGTAAACAGGTTTATGTTGTTGAAAGATGCTATCTCTGGCTAAAGTACTGCAATAAGACTGTGACCATTCATGCATATCACCTATTCTGCCTCTCTGGTCTCCTTCTCTTGTTTCAGCTGATCACAGTGCATATACCCTTTTTGCCCAAAACTTTTCTAAACTGCCATGACTCACCTTATTTCACCCAATAGCATGTTGGGTGCTGATCTAAGTAATTTCATATGGTCAATGTCCTATCATTTGTTCTTGAAAGATGATTCAAAAAACACAAGCTGGTTTTGCATATATTGCATTGACCATCATGGTCAGAAAGTCTGACTTCAGCCTAAATTCAGGAATATCTAGGACTTCTCAGGACTTTGCCTAACTCCTTCCATGACTTGTATAATCATAAAATCAGTTATCTGTCATACTTCTTGCATGACAGACAGTTATGAATGTTGCTTATGAGCTGGTTATTGAAATTTATTCTCTCAGATCATCCATATAGGCCTATTTCATTTTTTTTCTTCTTGTTTAGCATTGTATTGCTGCAGCAGACAGCAGCAACAGGGAGCTCACTGCTCTACATGAGGAAAGCGTTCCAGAAATGCAGAGATTTCCCTAGAGCAGGCCACTGGTAGTAACTTGGTGATGGAAAGTGTGTGCTGGGCAAGCACTGTCGGGGTATTACAGTGGCTACAAGTGCGCAGACAAGAGTAGTGGTGAAGTTGTACCACTGACAATGAGGTGTTGGATGCAACTTAAACCACTAACAGGCACTTTTACTGTTATTGTACATATTAACCTTCATGATCAAAACAAGCTTTATCAGCAAGAAACTAGTTGGCTAGTATAGCTGACTCTACATTAGGAATAATTAGTCTTAGATATCAAAACATTGCTTGCATATTTTCCAAAATGCAATATTAAAAAGGACAACAAATTCTAAACATAGTTTCATCAAGCAGAAACTAGTACTAACGTCGTATGTTTTCCTCAGTGGAAGGTGCCTATACAGAGTCCAGTTTGTATATTCGGAGAATGACATTGTTTGTGACAAATATATTGGTCAGCTCTTTTCATATCATATACCACTATCCTTGGCCAAAGGAATGTAAGTGGTGGGATGTAGCATGGACTTTCTGATCTTTTGCTCTTTGGGATGCTTTTTAGTAGGAACAATTTCAGCCTCATGGAAAATGTCTGTTAGGACATGATAAGAAACCAGAAAATCTCTGAAGTCATTGTCATTGGAAAAGGGCTTAAACCAGAACAGCAGATAAACCTCTTCCCTTTCTCTGCAAGATGTTCTTAGGTTGGATTAACGAAGCTGTTTCTTTTTATTGTCATTTCCATAGTTTTACTTATAGTTTTGTTTTGCATTATCTGACTGTGATTTATACAAATTAGAAGAAGAGGAGACTGAAGACAATTTTCTTCAGGAAGAAAATCTTAGATACTTTTATGTAAAATCTACTATTTAACATTAAATTTAAAAGTTAAAATTAAAATTAAATATTATATGTGATGTTCTTGAAATTCTTCAAGACAGAACTTGAGAAGATCCTGGGGAATGTTCATAAGTAATACTTTTGCATTGTGCCAGAGGTGACTGAAGCAATTTAGTTGTCATGTATAAGTGCCAGGACCTTTATGGTGTTGGAAAGCTGCTTATTGTGAGCTGGGTGGCCAAAACTTTTCTTATGATGTCCCCATTTCACTTAGGGATAACTCCAGATTAGGAACATAGGAGAACTATGTTTTGTTTGAAATGCTTGTGTAGTCTTCCACTGGATTGTCAGGCATCAGTTCTGACATCCTGAAATCAGAAATGCTTAGTTGCATACAAGACCTGTTCCAATAAGCTAATAGAAATTTGTTGAATCCAATGGGAATAGCATTACTAAGTAGTTCTAAAGTTAAGAGAAAGGAAAAGTGCAACTCATGCACTGTGCAATGCATCAGAGGTGTAGTTAATCACACAAGCATATTTTCTTTGCTTATCTGCTGGTAGATGTCTGTGTTATCAGCCACGAAATTCGTTACAGTGCTGGAAACAACCCCTTTCAGAACAGGCTTTGTATTCTTGTTCATTCCAGGGGAATTTTGAAAATACCACTTACCTGACTGCTGGCAGGGTATTTGTTATACTTTGCTGACACACCAGTAAAAATACATATAAAAACTGTTTCAGACTTTCAGGTCAAATTTTGCTCTTCTCTATGCTAATGTTAATACAGAGAAAAGCTACTGCATTTGCACTTGTGTAACCAAAAGCAGAGTTTTGCCTTAAGGAACATGAGTGCAAATGGCAAGGTATTAAAAACACAGATGCAGAGAGAGAGGTCCATGTGTGGAAATGGTTTATATTAAGAGTCAGTTGCTGAAGCAAATGAGAGTTTTGCCCATGCAAGGCCCATTTGACCTGATATTTTTCATTGTGAGTGCTAGTTTTAGAGAAATCTTTAATGAAGACGATTTGTTCTGCCTAGGCGTGAGTACTTCAGATTATTTCCTCTCTCCTTGCACACTTTTGGTATTTTTCTGGACTGATGCTGCACCAAGCCTCAAATCCTCAGTGTCCATGTACTCAGCCAGGATTGACAGTATAGCCCTGATTTTTTGATGTCATCAGAGAATTATTTCCAGTCAATCAGAAATGTTGTCAGTTGTGATAACTGGCTGCATAGAATATATAAATCTTACTGTTTCCCCCTGCATTAAAGGCCTGCTAAATTCTCTGCACAAAATATCAGTGTGTCATTGTAACACCTGAAGAAATTCCTGAGGAGAAAGGTTCAGCGAAAAACAAGTTCAGGTCTGTTTGTGTTGAACAGAGGGGATTGATAGAAAATATTAAGCAAACTGATTTCAGTTTTCCATTGCATTCTGAGCAACCTTAGCACCTAGCTTCAGCATTTCTAGTAATATGCTGATAATAGGTGAGTAATACTGCAATAATAGAATGACATGATAATAATAGATTAATAATATTCGTATTTTTTGTTACCTTTCTGAGGTGTAGATCTTGGACACTGTGGTCAGAGCTTCTGCTCCCTTCATCAAAATACTACTCAGCGTCAGGGTTGACTGTGGAAAATCACAGAATCACAGAATCACAGAATTATCAGAGTTGGAAGGGACCTCTAGAGATCATCTAGTCCAACTCCCCTGCTAAAGCAGGATTGCCCAGAGCACATTACTCAGGACTGCATCCAGGCGGGGCTTGAAAATCTCCAGGGAAGGGGACTCCACAACCTCCCTGGGCAGCCTGTGCCAGGGCTCTGTCACCCTCACCGTGAAGAAGTTTTTCCATGTATTTGAACGGAACTTCCTGTGTTCTAACTTGTGCCCATTGCCCCTCGTCCTGTCACTGGGAACCATTGAAAAGAGCCTGGCTCCATCCTCCTTCAACCCACCCTTTAGATACTTGTATGCCATAATAAGGTCTCCCCTCAGCCTTCTCTTCTCCAGGCTAAAGAGTCCCAGCTCTCTCAGCCTTTCCTCATAAGGCAGATGCTCCAAGCCCTTAATCATCTTGGTTGCTCTTCGCTGGACTTGCTCCAGCAGTTCCCTGTCCCTCTTGAACTGGGGAGCCCAAAACTGGACACAGTATTCCAGTTGTGGCCTCACCAGTGCCGAGTAGAGGGGGAGAATGACCTCCCTCGACCTACTGGCCACACTTTTCCCTATGCAGCCCAGGATTCCATTGGCCTTTTTGGCAACAAGGGCACATTGCTGGGCTATGGATAATTTACTGTCTACCACAACCCCCAGATCCTTCTCCTCCAAGCTACTTCCCAGCAGGTCCGCCCCTAACCTGTACTGGTGCCTAGCATTCTTCCTCCCCAGGTGCAGGACCTTGCACTTGGTTTCGTTGAACCTCATTAGGTTCTTCTCTGCCCAGCTCTCCAGCCTGTCCAGGTCACGCTGGATGGCAGCACGGCCCTCTGGGGTATCAGCCACCCCACCCAGTTTGGTATCATCAGCAAACTTGCTGAGGATACACTCTGTCTCCTCATCCAGGTCATTAATGAATATATTAAACAAAATTGGACCGAGTATTGATCCCTGGGGGACACCACTGGTTACAGGCCTCCAACTAGACTCTGTGCCGCTGATCACAACCCTCTGAGTTCTGTCCCGCAGCCAACTCTCAATCCACCTCACTGTCACCTCATCTAGCCCATACTTCCTCAGCTTCCTAATGAGGATGTGTCAGTCATGGAGTTAATGGCTGGATCATGACAAACAATCATAGTAATTCTAAATCTGGCCATTTTTTAATGTTTTATTTTTCAGGTTGATATTCTTTTCACATAATTTAAATATTAAGAAAAGAATACAATTACTTTTAAGATGCCTTGTGTTGGTTCGCCAATCACAACACTCTGTGCTGTTTCCAATGACTCAACCACCCTTAAACTTCTGAATAAGTAGAAGTCACTGCATGATTTGTGTGTCTGGAGGTTGAATCATTGCTAATGTGTTTTGCATTGAAAGATGCAATCATGCTTGTAGAGTAAGTGGATCTCCTGTTATTGTTTATGACCAGACTGAGTTGGGTGGCCTCTAGGGAGCATGTGTGTGTGTGTGAGTGGACATGTGAAATGGCAGAGCTCTGGGGATGTGCCAGGGACCTCCGTCTTGGCTTGCTGCTAATATTCTGTACCCTAAGAAAAAATGATACATTTGTTTGAAAATTGTGCATACAGTAGGGAATATTATTTTGTTCATACAACATAAATTCAGGGGATTTTTGATGGTGAAGATGGAGAGGAGGCAGGTCCAGAGAGTAAAGGTGAAGCTTCTCTTCTTATCTGTCTTCAGGTCATGTTGCCTATGCCTGATTTTATCTGAACTTGGAAAAAGCATGAAGCGTTCCCAAATCCTGCTCTGTGTCCTCTCCAGGTCATGGCAATGTCACAATGGCAGGTGGGACATAGAGGTAACTAGCCAGGCAGACACCTCCGAGGCTCATCCACAGTGCTGAAGAGCACGTCCTAGATAGGTGAGGTTTTCCCTGAGCAAACTAGTTGAATAGCCACAAGCATGACCAAAAGCTGCAGCAGGTAAGCAGTGTAGATGGATGGTGAACTTAGCTTCAAAGTCACTTGGTCTTGCAGGGTAGATGTTATCACCTCGAGATTAATATTTGCTTAAAAATAGCACTGGTTTGAGCAATTGAAAACTCCTGCAGTAATCTACTGCCTTCAGAGGAGGGACAGTTATTTTTCTTGCCAGTTTGCACTGTTCTTCTGTTTGACTTCTATCTTTTTTAATAATCTGAGCAGACAGCCAGAAACCCCTCACTCGTAAGCAAGAAAGAAACAGTAGTCTTCTGAGTTCCAGATATCTGCATTGGTGTAGGCTCCGTGTGTGCATAATTATTTATTATCATAAATGGCAACATCTACTAGCATATGCAGAATTGCTCATAACTTAGTAGATTCAATAAAGCTGCTGCTATTTCTTGCAAATGTATTTTTGAGTGCGTCTCTTAGCGTGGCGCCAGAAGTGAAATAAATTTCACGGCTTAACTTCTTTGCTGTGGCTGACTGAATGACTTCAGGCATGGCTGTGAGCAATACTTCATTCTCTGGTGCAATGTGTATACATGGGTTATTTGTGAAAAATTGACTTTTTCTGGGGAAGCATGGAAAACGATGCAAAATAGATAAAGGAAGGACAGCTATCAGGATGCCTCACTGAATATAGAACATATAGCAAAGGGTGCTTTTTGACATCTGTCTTTAGAGCTAAACTAAAGAAAGATCCAACAAAATCTTAAGTAGTTTGGAACAGCAATAGGTACCTAAGAGAAACTTAATGTTTCTTACTACATCCACTGACAATAAAACTGAAATCAGAACGAAGAATGATCTTTCTGTGAAAGTTTGGCAGATGTAGAGATGAACTTCTCAGATACTGGAAAGTGCTAAGAATCAGTAACAATGCAGCTACCAAACTTATATTGTCATGGCATTGGATAGTTGGATCATTGGTATTGATCAGCAGCAGGCAAAAAAAGCCTAGGAGAAAAACAGCTGAAATAACAGATGAGTCACACAAGGTCAAGGAAAGACATAAACACAGACTGAAACAAACCAAAGCAGGATTTATGCAGAGAAGGATAAGCAATATGGATGTTATGCAAAAGCATTTGATAGTCACTTTTTTCATGATCTTGCCTCCAGAAAAGAAATCACTGTGCAACATTACATACATGTAATGCTAGAACCATTCCCCTCTAAGGGGATGGTGAGAGTAACATCTCCTTTGGTGGGTTTGCCTTCACTAACACATGCTAATCCCTGCAAAGCAAATATTGAATATTGTAGACAAGTCCAATTTCAGCCATGACCAAGGCAAGCAGCTCAGACTGTAGTGCAGCAAGCTTTAAGAGTAACAGCAGGATGAATTTGCAAGAGAAATCTTCCTTGTGAGCCTGCAAGATGCTCTCAGCAAAAATTATTCAGTAGACTTGAGGGCAAGTATTTTGGGGTTATACCCACTAACAGATTTAGCCGAAAGTAGGTCCTACAGAGAACACCTTCAGAGCACAGCTGTGAAGCAGGGAGAGCCCTTCTCTGCTTTTTGAAGGCAGAGAATGGGGTGAATGGAGTAAAAAGTTGTGAACAATGTAATATAATGATAATGTCATGCCATGCACAATTCCAGCTTAGTGCACTCCATGTAAGAAGAGATACTTCATTTATATAGGGATGCTTTTACAGTCAATTCATACTGGCTTGAAGAACAGCACTTGGAAATCAGTTCTGAGTCAAAACTAACACAATTGCCACCAATGAGTGGCAATTCCCTTCAAGAGGAAACTTAAAAAAACAAACGGAGAACCATGTGGGGATGGAGAATGTTAAATAAAGTTATACAACTAACAGAATGGCTGAGCAATATGTTAGCTATTAAAAACCAGACAAACCATACATGTGTATTGTTCAAACCTAAAATAAAATCGGATGATGTGGAAGAGAGAGAATTGCCCTGTAATTACACTGATAATTGAATGTGTTCGGCTTCATATAGGAAAAGAGATGTGTACTAGTTCTATAAATCAAGTACACATACTCCTGCATTTGTGTAGTTCATTTTCATGTTAACTATTTATTGTCACAAAAAATGTGTACCAATGGTTGTAAATTTGTAGGTTAAGCAAAGTTGCAAACTGTTTCCCGAACATTTGTGTTATGTTATGTTATACAGCTCCAAAGCAAAAAAGTATGTATTGTATTTTTCTACTGCTTGTACACATTTTGAAGGAAAAAAAAGTGTAAAAAGAAGGAAAGAAAGTTGCTGTAACACCCCTTTCTGTGTTAGTGACTGAGGGAGTACACATTGCTATGTGGGATCCCAAGCACAAGCATCAGAATCAGAGACACGAATCTGCTCCATGCGTTTTCACAAGGCATGGATGAAGAGAAATCACCAAAGGCAAGGCAAGGCGGTTCTTTCATGGTTCCTGAAAGTGAAGCCTGTTGCCCCAGCAGGGTGAATCAGAGACCCACAATGAAAGTCTAGGTTCAGGGTCTAGAAAGAGTAAGGCATGGCAGGAAGCTGAGCCACAATGACACACACGTCGAGGAGGTCCTTGCAGAGAAGTCGCCAGCATCAAGTGTGGAGCAAAGCTGTCTAAGCTGCTGTTCCTTGCTGGAGCATGGCACTTTCATTACTTGGGGTTCGGAGTCTTTGGCTTCCAAACTGAGCCAGACCCCTTCTCTTTTAAACACAGACACCAAAGCTATTGCCTGCTGTCTTCTGGTAGCCTTCAAGTGTGTTCGTTGGAGCAGAGAATGAGATACTCATGTGCAGTCTGTGAAGAAAGAGGCCCATCTCTTAGTCTTTGGTGCAGAGAAATGTCAGAAAGGAGCTTTAACCCCTGCTGCAGAAGTATACAGTATATATAGCCACTGTATAGCCAGAACTATGAGATCCTGTCACGCTGGCAATTGGACATGGACATCTTAGGATGGAAAAGTTGACAATTACTCAAAGCTCAGACAAGCTTTGCAAATATTGAAGTGTGGGTTTTCTGGATTATTTTCTTAGGTTTGAGTACTTCCTATGTGTAATTTTGCATGTCAAAGTAGCCTTTCTATTCCTTCCTGTTAGCCCCTCCAGCTACATGTGCACTGTCTCTTGGATGTCAGACAAGGCAACAACCCAAAACCCAACGTGTTTTCTGATCTAGGTCCTACACCCATACTGACACTGGTGAGACTCAAGCATTTCCCCTGCTTCTTACCCTGCAATACCTCTACGTTTGGATGACATTGCTGTACAGGGACTTTCCTGACAAAATGTTCTCCCTAGCGTGCTTCCCTAGGAAACTTTACTGTGAGGAGGAACCCCTGCCCCATCTGCTGTGAGATGACAATGACATTCAATACTGCTTTTAAAGACATGATGCAGGCTACAGAGTCAGGCTACAGTGTCATGCAACTTTATTACTTGTTTAATTTGAAAACAACCTAGAAAAAAATTTAATTCTACTCACTTGTGGCTTCCCCATCTGGAGAGGATTGAGCTAGTCTCACTGAGAGAGCTGCCACAAGCATATTGGGTGGATCAGATCCCTGTTAATGTCAGTGGGATGTGTAGACTATCACTCATTGATCCTACTGGCAGTTTTAGTACCAGCACCAAGGAGGGATGATGCCCTTCCATTAACTGACATTGCCATCTAAATTAGGATCTACCAGTGTTTGGAATTCATAAACTGATAAAAAACAAAACCAAATCACGTACTGCTTAGTTTTACCGTGTCTCTTTGCAGGCTGACAATGTTTCACAGTGATAGGTGTAAGTTCTAGAAAAAAGCAGCAGCTATTGTGATGTGTATTTCAAGCACAGTTAAAAAACCAAAAGACTGAAGTAAGGGAGCAAAGAGGAAGGAGCAATTTTAGACAGCTAATGGAGAGAGCCCTGCAAGGAGAACATGTGCCACTTAGCGAGGCCTGGGGCTCTCATATCCCCAGAGGAGGCTTTGGTGCTGCTTAGTGCTGAGCATCAGGGCACTCCCATTGCTGCATGGCTGGCTGAATCATCATGCAAGGTGCATCATGGAAACCTGAATGGCGGTCCTCTCAGCAGACTTTGGATACCTTCCAGACATAGATCTGCATCCAAACTGGATATCTCAGCTCCTTTTCAACCAAATAATCTTCTGGAGAAAAAAAAATTATCTCACTGATTTTTTATTAGTGAGATGAATTACATTCAGAAAATGTCATTGATCTTTTTTCCCCACTACTGTAAAGGAAATCTAGATTATTTGCCTGATGTGTAACCTGTTTTCATACAACAAAGAAATCTCACCTTTGATACATGAGTTTTCGTGGTAGGGGAGCAGTTGCACCAAGGGGAGGAGAATTTGAGGTTTACCAGAGTTATCTGCATGTATGCACTTCACCCAACAGCCAAATTGTTAGCACTAATTGAAACGTAACAGGCCATTCTCAAAACTTCCCTCACCCTGATTTGGCGTGGGGATTGAACTCAGCTCTCCCACTTCCCAGGAGAGCAGATCCACTGCCAGTCTGTTGGATAATTGCACTCCCTCTCTCCCATAGAAGCTGTTCTGTTTTCTATGAATAATTAACTAGTCATTGCAGCAGTGGTTTGGACCTGACTTGCCCACATCCCAGATGAGCATGCTAACTAGCAGGCTGGAGAATCACTCCCTTACATTTCTCATTCCCCTGTCTGGCCCAATGAATGCTTAATTATTTATACAAGGGATTTATATAGCTTAAAGAGAAGAAAGGCTCATTTGGGGATAGCCTGGGGAATGGGAGACCTGAATCCAAGTCTTTGCTCTGAATAAAGCCAAATGAGAATTTGAAAGCTGGTCTCTCTGTCTAAAAGTAAGCTCTTGCTCTTGGGACCATTGAGTTAAGTCTGGTTGTGCATGCAACAGGGTACAGGGAAAGGCCTTCCTCCTTGAAATATCGTAGCGATGAAGCCTAGCTGCCTGCTTCCAAAAGAAGGGCTGTAGCTGAGAATCCCAGTTGGATGTAGCTGGGAGTCATGCACATGCGTACCTTAGACGTTGCTGTCCCTAGCATTTCACACCAGGAAAGTGTCTCTCTTAGACACCAAACCCTTCCTACGTTGAATGGAAGAAATAAGAATTGCTGCTTTGGGAACAAGGATCCCAGAGGGACCATAAGCTTCAGTGTTACGTCGTCAACTCACCCCTTGTTCCCGTGATTCCATAAATTGACCACAGGGGCTTCAGGAAACTGAGTCTTTAGACAATGCCTTTATGTTTAATACCTGATGTGAACTCAAAGACTTCATCTAAATCAGGGCACTTTTGCTGCATCTGCACTGCCCAGGCTTTTTCATTTCTTTCAGGTGTGGCAGTAAGATCTGCCCTGTGTGTACGGATAGGATGCCAGTGTACACCGGGTATTTCTACCACTCGGGTGCCTTCTTCAAAAGGAGTCAGGGAGCATAGGCAAAAGTAGTGCCCCGCTGCACACTGACATGTGGATACCTGTGGGCAGTTAGGAGACTGTGCTCTAGTGCAATATGAGGCTTTACAGCCATGTGGCAGGCAGGGGCACCAGTCCAACACATGGTCACACTGTACGCAGATACATTGATGTGACATTTTAGGAGACAAAGGTCCTCCAGAGTCTTCACTGTGCTTTGTGAGTATTCAAGGAAAAAAGAATGTTTCTGATTATATTCTGACATGTTCTAAAGAAAGCTGCAGTCCAGAAAGAGGGGAAATTCCACCTGAAACCACATTATGAACTGAATGAGGACTAATCATTGGTTTAAAAATAAAGTTTTGTATCTTCATCCCATTAGAAGTGTCTGTGCCAGCAAAGATATGAGGGGAGACCAATATCTGCTTCTGTCAGGTACGCGTGTGGCCCTCAAACTACTGCACAACACAGTGCCTTTACCTTTCTGACCCAGAAATATTGCTTCAGCGTGTGATTGTGCAGCGGGGGGGGGGGGGGGGGGGGGGGGGGGGGAGGGGGGGGAGGGGAAGGGGGGCAATGGTCTGCCTGTGTGTGCAGATTCACCTGATGCAGAAAATCCAGCTTTCTGTGTTAATGGTTCCTACAAGAGATAAGATCCATTGCAATAGGCTTCAACTCGCAGCAATTTGCTTAAGTGAACAGATTCCTTTGCCAAGATTAGAGAAAGCCAAGGAGGGAAGTTGTGTTTGTTTGGGTTTGTTCTGTTGTTTTTTTTTTTTTTAAAGGAGGAAAAACAACCTTGAAGTACAGGTGTTATAGAAGTTGCTGAAATGAAGCAGGTGGCTTGGAAACATGATCTTAATCTTCGTCTGTCCATTATTTTTTATAGCATTGGCTTGACCTACCATTCTTCCCCAAAGGAGTACTTTTTCAGAGAAGTGACCCTACAGTGACCCAGCTTGAGGTGTTAAGGCTGCAACTTCTGTCTTCCAAAGTGTTAAGATTAGCCCAGGGAAAGGTTTGGAAATGAACATGGGAATATCTGTTAAATTGAGTCATTTGTAGAGAGCAAATATCTACCTGCTGTCCACTTCAGCATGAAGGCTGAGCCTACTGGTGGTACAAAATTTGAAATACCACCCATGTGGTTGGGAGATTGCCACTCTTTCTTTGTTCTTTTCTGAGACTGAGGATCTCCCCTGCGTTTATTCATGTTAATTGGAGGGCTTTTTTCGGTTTTGCTGTCTGCCTGCACCTCTGAAAGCTGCTCCCTCTTGTGGCCTAGTGAGATTTATGGCATAGGATATGAATTATACTATGCTTCATCCTTTGCATAAAAGGGGGAGCAAGCCAGAGGCTTATGAACTGTCAAGGGGGCCAGTTCATAAATTTGATTTGTGTCTGACTGCCTTCATTCTTATAAGATACCCACAGTCACCTTCCTTAGAGACAAGTGATAAATTAAAATGTCTAACAAGACATTTGCAACTTCTTAAAAAAGAAGAAAAAAAAAGAAAAGAAAAGATCATCCTCATGAGTAATGATTCTCCTCTCTAGGAAACAAAAGACAGTGAGGCAGTGCTCCAGTTCTCATCAGTATTATAGTAATACATGGGACTTACATATCTGTTTTCCTCTGTAGGAAATAACCTCACAGTAGTTTACAAAGAAAGTCATTATCATAATGTCTTAGGTATGCAGAAGTGAAGGAGCTGCTCAACATCATAGTGGTTTCTTTCTATTGCTAATTTTACAAGTTGGTTCAGTGTACATATTCAAAACACTCAAAAAGTATGTCAATAAGCTGTGGCTGAATTTCTATTCTGGCTATCATCAGCATTGGTATTCTCAGGTGGTGGTGTTTTTGATGGACTATGGGAGAACGTCTGTTTGAAATTTGAATTTTTATCATTTGTCTTTGTCCAAAAGCAGGTAACTTAAAATCTAAGATGACCTGCAGTTAGTGCCATTATCATCTCAAATACTCATAGGTCTATCCTTCTGAACCGTACTATGAAAATGTTTCCTCCTTCATCCATAGTGACATGTTTTGTCTCTGCTGATAACTTTCATCAACACATTTTACAGAGTGATGTAGGAAATTATGTGGAATACTGTCTGTCTCCCTCCCTCGTCCTTATTCCTGGAGGTCTCTGACTGCTGAGCTGTGAGTACAGCCAAAACAAGGAAGCAGGTCTCTCTTCCCTTTCATCTGCTACCCCCTAAAGGACTGATTATATCTAGCGTCTCTGCCCCAAAATCAAGCATGAGTGGTGAGAAGTGTCCACCTCTGAATTATGACCTTCCCCTCCCATTGACCCACTTAGAGGATCTCTTATTAGGTTCCTTCTCTTCTTTGAATCTCATATCTACATTTGATTACCTTCATCCCTTGAGCACTCTGTGTGCCCACCTGGGGCTGCGGCCTGCCTCAGGTGGCAGGTAGCCTCTATCCTCTTGCTGACTGCAACCTTCATTTCAGATCACACTGCCAATAGACTTGAGGGCCACATTGGTCTCTTTCAGCTCTTTTCCCTTTCATACTGTGACCTGTTCGTGGCCCTTCTCTCCCTTCATATTTTGGCTTTGGCCCAGTGCCTGCTGGCATCAGCGTGAGAACTGGGTGCACAGGAGGCTGGACCTCTCCTCTCTTGTGTAGCTACGAGCGGCTGAGCTGGCCTCGCTCTCCTCCCTCTCCGCCTGCCCTCTGGGACCTTCTGATCCCTTTCCGTATTCATTATTATTTTTATTCCCCCAGCCCCAAAGCCTTATTACTTCATTCCTTAACTTTGACAACCTACAGTTACCAGGCCTCTCACTTTATCACACTCCAGTCTTTCCATCTGAATCACTTGGAACCACGTGCTCTGTCTATGGCTGGCCCTTTTCATCTCCTGTCAGTACCTTTCTTTAGCTTTTCACATCAAATTCTAGTTTCACATCTCATCTGTGGCCTGCACTGCATTGCTTCTGCCTGCTTTTCTCCTTGTCGTGTTTCATCTCCCTGTGCCAATTGGTCTCTCCACTCTGCCCACCCCACCGTCCCCCCCATCCTGTCTCTCTCTTGGTCAAGTTCCCCGTCAGTCTGTGTCTTCCATCTGCTCTTTCCCTCCAGAGCTTCCTCTAAGCCTCCCTGTAAACATGCATTTCATCAACCAAACCAATAAACAATTCTCTGCTCTCCTCTTCAGCCGCAGAAACTCAAAAAAAAAAAAAAAAAAAAAAAAGAAAAGGAAGGTCTCAAAGATTGTGAGAGTCTAACAAAACAAACAAATGATTTTTTTTCTTTATTATCATTTCACATCCAAGTATCTCCCAGGATCTATATAAAGCGCCTGATACAAGACTCTGTAAGCACTTCATCTGGAAATAATTGTTTGCAGGACCTTCCCCACCCTCCCCAGGATTGTAAGCTCTCCAAGATAGGGATGTTGTCTTTGATTTGCCTGTAAAATATAACGCACAGTTGTGATGCACAGCAAATGTGATGCATCACAATGTCTCAGTAATAGTGACATCAGTGGGATGATGATTAATAATGTTATCTCAAGCAATTGGTGTCTGTTTTACTAAAGGAATGCCTTCCCATGAATTTGGATTAACAGCTAATCTTTTGCCTTCCACTTTTTTCCATATTTTAGCTTTAGATTGTGAAAATCCATTCTAGTCCTCTCTGTACCAGATATTTATGCTGCCTTAAACAGGCTACCTGTTTCTGTTCATTGTGGTGGAGAAAGAGTTACAAGCTGGAGGGAAAGGAAGAGGGAAGGAAGGGTTCATACAAGGATATGAGTTGTTCTGAGTCATCTTTGGAACCTATCATTTTTCCACTCACTTTAAAAACAAACAAACAAACAACAAAACCTGTTTTCTCTGTGCTTTTTGTGCAGTGTATTGAGGGCGTCTTGTGTCACTTCATGTAGCATCACATACTGAGATGTTTCCTATCCTCGGATAACCTGAAGCAACACGATGCTCTTACAAACAAAATTGCAGATGGTATTTCATATCTAATGTGTCAGGAGTCCTCTAATAGCCACAAAAAGGCTACATTTTTGTTCTGGTTACTAAGTAGGTTTTAAATGGAAAAATTCAGCAGAAGCATGATGTAGTCTTTTAAAATGCTTTCTGCTTATCTTCCGTGTCCCCCATGACTTTGCCATAAAAATTTACAACTGTAGAATTCTGTTGCCCTTGCATGTTGGCAACACGAAATGAGGAGCATGTAGAGGTATTTTGGAGGTACGCCTTTTTACAGTCACGTGCAAGAATACCCTCACTCAGCCTTCACCACCACCACCACATATGACACACGTGCATATCTTTTTTATTGACATAGATACATTTCATATATGCTGTCACAGCTATTCTGGGGGTAAGGCTGTATGGGTTAGGGTGCCACGAGTCTGTTTTAGTGCCCTCTCAGTGACCTCTGATGTTGCCTGGGTCACTAGATTAGATGCACTAATGCATCTGGTCTGTAGTTTTCTAGACCCATCACTCCCCTGCTCAATCAAAGCATCCTTGATTACAACAGCAACTTGCTGCTGGTATAATGGCTCCAGATTACAGCAATGTTCATGTTTGCATGCAGAAAGGGAGAAGGAAAAGAAAGATTCATAAACTTCTCATTAAAACAAACTGAAGTCACAAGAGGAGACTTTTTTGGATGACAGACATGAAACTTGCCCTTGATCTGCCCTACTTTTGCCAGTGGGTTTCACTGCAGTCACTTGGAATTAGTAGAGAGGGCTAAATCAGCTAGCTAAGGCTGTCAAAAGGTATATTTGAATTAATTAAAACAAAAGTTTTTTAGGTAACTGTACCTTGGCACCATGTTAGAAATAAGCAATGGTGACAATTGGAAAGATGAGTTCTGAAAATGTTTAGAAAACATACATTATGTAATTTGGAGTAATAAATACTGTTAGCTAGTTTTAAAAACTACAGAAAAAAAAATCAAACATGGAAGTAAACTTTCCTTTGAAGCCATTACAACCAAAACATGAATTCACATGCTTTTCCAAAATCACCTAAGTATACTTTTGTACGATAGCTCATTAAGAAACTATTATAATTTATTGTGGTTTACAAATATTTGAAGCAATTGTTATGTATATATAAAAATTTCAAATGCCAAGTAGTGCTCATTAGTAGCATAATTATTACAGAGATATTATTTTCATAGCTACTTTGTGTGCCAGGTGTGTTCATATGTATGCATGTAAGTAAATGTTACCCTTTCCTCTTCTTCGATATGCACATTTCAGGATGTGCCCAGAACTCCGCTTTCACACAGGAGTGGAGCAGTCTGCAGCTGCACCGGTACAATCAAATTCAGTATTTTCAACTGGTTTTCATCTAACCTTATTACACCTCCCTTCAGAAACCTCCCTGGTTAGACAGTGCAGCACCTTCCACTTGCAAAAGACCACACCGAAGGGCCCACCCCTAATTTGTTGTCTCATTTAGCCTGAAGGGAAAGTCCTCCCAACTGGAGAGCAGAAGCAATGCTGTTTCTCTTCAGAGAAACAACTCAACGGTGCTGTGGCATATACTGTACACTTAATCTAAGACATATTTTGCTAAAAACCTCAAGTTATATTCAACATATGGCAGAGGATCATTATTTTAAGTCTTTAAGTCAAACCAGATAGCCAGTTGGAGGTGGATCTATCATGATCTGGCAACGTTTTCTCTGAGTGCTCAATTTTAACAAGTGTAAAAAGGAATTAAAACTTAGACTAAAGCTACAGTGGTGCCCTGCAGTGGTCTCGTGAGGGCTTCTTGGTTGCCTTTTATTAATGTCCTGCTACTAAAATGGCTGGAGACTGGAATAGTTTCTAATAGCATTCGCTTTCTCTCGTGATTCTGCTAAAACAACTTAGCCAGAAAGGACATATGGACTCATAAAATTACTTCTGTGTAGCAAATTTTTCCCCAAAAAAACCAAACCAAACTGCCTTTGGTTTATCACAAATGTCAGGTATTAAAACGTTTGGAAGCAAAGATCTGCAAGGTCTTTACAGTCATTTTTATGTTATACAGGCTGAACAACATTATGTTGTGGGCTTCAGTTTCACTTTGAAACTGGGTTACCATCCATCATCTGTGCTTAAGATGAGCTTTGTCCTGTGCTTCTGCCTGTCTCCCACCCCCATATCTGACTGCTCTGTATAGTTAGTTGGATGGGTAAGAAAAACAGATAATTCAGATCCTCACTTGTCCCTTCCGCGGCACAGCCACCAGGGTCACAAGCACCCATCGAAATAAAAGATTAAAGCAGTTGTGAGACAGCCTGCTCACATTTTGAAAGCACAAACCTGATTATAATAGCTAACCCTAGATAAAGGGATTTGCATAAAACCAGGTACAAACTAAAAGGATAATTGTTAAAAAGAAACAGCAAACAAACAAGCAGACCCAAGTAGGTCAGGACAGGTGTGTTTACCTGAGATATTAACTGTGCTGTTACTAAGCGACAGCATAAACAACCCTGATCTTACAACAACATGATGCCGCTCAGACCCAAAAACCAATTTATGAGGTACACATTACTGATATGGGAAAAGTGGTTGAGGAATATGATATGAGTGTGGGATTACCGTACCTTAAAATTAGAGGTATATGCCAGGTCCACAATGCAGCGATAGATGTTACTAAGAAAGCTGGGGTATGCTAATCTGTGTTTGAATTTAGGCAAGACTGGATTATAAGAATTAAATCTGCATCTGGTGTGGATTTTAACTTGCTGAAAATCCAGGTGATCTGTACTCAATTAAACTAACTTAGCTTTCTTAAAATGCAAAATTTATTTACTTTCAGTGAATCATAAGTAATATAATCTGCAAAACAGTTAGACTTCATCAATAATTCAGAACAATATCTTGCAAAATCCTCTTGCCAAGAACAACCAACTTTTCTTTCTCCTTCCATTTTTAACAGTTACTCATTAAACAATGTTTTGAAAAAAGTAAGCTGGAAGTGTTTCCAATGATTATTACAGTATTTATTTTTTTTATTAGCAGTGGTGATTTTACACACCCAAATATTTCTTTGTAAATGCTGGCTTAGTACTTGAAGTTAGCATACTTAAGTAAATATTTAAAGAAATATAGGAAAAATATCAAATGCTCATAGTCATTGCCTGATATCAGGCAGCCAGATTCAAAGCCTGCAGTGAACTCAGCTTTATTTGTTTCTCCCAGTACCACAAATTCCATTCAGCACATTGAGCAGCAATGCATACAAAGAGACTTTATTTTTTACTTTTGGGGTAGAAATTCTGTTGTTTGATCTAATGGGTTTTGCTATTCGGTTTGCTTCCAATTTTGAAAAAAAGGAGTAGAAAAAGATGAATGACGCCTCTTTTGGGGAGTAATGTATCCATCCCATTATATGCTCTGTTTCCTGCATAAGATGATGATTATTATTCCATCTTTCCTCTTAAGACATGTCTAAAATCTTAGTCATGTAACGTGCTGAGAGGTTATTAGCAGTATGTATAGACTGCGTGTTGTGTTGCAGGTGTCTGTGTTTATTATGAAAAACTGAAATTTAAAAATTGCAATCAGTGCTTTGTCTGTCTCAGCTTTCAACTTGGCCTCTGAGTAACCTGATGCTCCAAACCCCACAGCTGTCGTCTACCCCAGTATCAGATCTCAGCCAAGGGCCAGGCTCTGCCCTCATTTTCTGAAGTGCAATTTCACTATGCCAATGGAGTTACTGGAAGCCTAGGATACATGAGAGTGTATTTTGGCACCAAGAACCTGGGTGCAGTGGAAGGAGGATGGTAAGTTTTCACTGTTTAGCAGAGCTGCATCGGTGCTGCTGAGAAGGGGAGCTGCAACAGGGAGCGGGCACTCAGTGGCCTGGTGGGCTCCAATAGTGCCACAGATTATCCTTTGGTCAACATCAACGCAACTGTGGGTGCAAGAGGATTTTTCCAGCTTTCCTACAGGGATGCAAAAAACAGTCGGTAGAGCATGACAAAATGTTTTGGTGGATGTGTCTCATGGACAGAGATTCTTTGCAGCTAATTCTTATTTCAAGCCTTGGATGAAAGAGTAAGTGGGTCAGAAACACAGAGGGGAAGCTCAGGGAGGACAGGAGACTCAGCTAAGTGACCACCTCTGTTGTGTGTGACCACCAGTTGGCAGAAAACACCCATAAAATAATGTTTTTCTTTGCAGAAAGACTAGCTTAATTGTATACTAACTATATTTGATGTTAGCTGACCCTTCTCCTTCTGAATATTAGTGATGGTACTAGGATTTCCACATGTACAAATGACTTGAAATAAATTTGGATTTAGAAGAGATTTGTTTTTTATTTTCCTCTGCCTTTGCAAAAGTAGAAATTCTGCCTCCCCTCCATTTCATTATGCAGCACAGAGGGAGAATAAACCAGTTGCAGGCATGTCACAGTGAGACAGAACCAGGCACAGGAAATCTCATACCTCTGGATTCAAATGAGTTTGGAATGATTGGGCTATTTCCAAACTATGAAAGTTTTTATTTGAAAGCAATTCAAAAATATGTATTTTAAAAGGTGCACAATCCTGTTTTGTTTCTTTATGGTGCATCAAAAAAAACCCTGAGAAGATTCTTTGAAATATTATTTCTGAGCTTTCGTTATCTTTGCAATACCAGTAATATCAAGTTTGATCCTCCCTAGGTTCATTATGGAACTTCTTGGTGATTTATGCTGAGTTTGTTGTTCTGTGTGAATCTTTAACAAATACCCTTTCTTCAAAATAGGTGCTAAAAATCATGCTTGCATTAGGTGGGGTTTTTCAGTTCTCTTGCAGATTACAAAAATACAAAAGACTTCAATTTGCCTATTTTTGAAGGAGTCTGTCTTCTTAAAAATACTTTTTGTCCATAAGTAAGACTGGACAGGTGGAAATACCTGGATTATGGCTTACTGGGATGATGTTCTTAATTATCATGAAACCAAATATTTTATTTATTTTCAATTTTTTTCTTTCTTTTTTTTTTTTTCACGGTTACATTAACTGACTTCCCACTAAACACTTGCATATAATAGGAAAAACTCCAATGAGGTACTTAAAATCTGTGAAAATGGAGTACAAGATCCCTCTCTTACGCTCCCCAAGAGTACTTAGAACAAATGGTGATGTCCCACTGGCCCGGCCATATTTAGCAGGTACCTTCCGCAACTTTCAGTAGGGAATCCAACTCTGAGAAGAATTAGGCATGGATGGAAAACCATCGGGTTCAAGCAAATACAAATCTCTGCTTGACATAAATGTAACAGGCTCGTGGAGCTCTGACACAGACAGCAGAAATTTGCCAGCATTGCCTGTTACTGACGTGCCCATCAATCAACATCACATGGTGCACAGTGTTGTACAGTGCCAGAAGAGCACTTGACTGAAGAGCTCATAATAGAACCTGGAGGCCAGACAAAGTAAGCAGAAAGTAAGATATATTTAAACAAAATGAGGAAAGAGTGGCTAATTACATCTGAGCTTCATCTCTGTTTCCCAGAATTCTAGGGAGGACACAGGGGGATTCTTGTAGTTTCCTGTAGTTTTATGATTTTTGTCTAACTTTGTGTCCACAGCAGTGATTCCCACACTGAGATTTATGCATCACCAGGGAACTGTGAGGACATGGTAGATTGTCTATGGAAATACAGTATTCTGCAATGTTTTGGAGCAAAAAACATTCAAGTAAAAGTTTGATGACAAGCAAGCAGAGCAGGCCCTTATCATTGAAGAGTTATAATGGTCTGTTGGCCTAAAAAGTTTGGAAACCTTTATGGGTTTCCATTGTTTGAAGTTTTTTCAGCCCACTAATACTGAAGACTACTACAGCCACCTTTTGGAACACTCGGGGTTTCATTTTTGAAAGGTTTTCATAAAAAATGATTTCTTACTCTACTAATTTGTGGACTCCGCCTAATCTTGGCAATTCACTCCATAGTTCTTAAGCAATGTACATCATATGTAGGCTGAAGCACTAATAATAAAACTGGAGCTTAGTAACATATGACAGATCTCTGAAGAAAAAAAAAATGGGATTTCGACTTGATAATCTTGGCTGCGTGGTAACTACAGCACTAACACGCTGGCTATATAGAAAATTGCATGCCGAGTCTTCTGCATAGCTCCAGGCAGTTCTGGTGGAAAGCTCTGGACTTTTCTATACAGACATACAATAATTGAAATTTGGGACTTCTTTAAACAGGGAATATTTTCCTCCTTCACTATTGTGTGTGTGTATTTAAGCCTGTGTGTTTTAAGTGTTTTAAGATTCTTCAGACCTGTAATCACTACAAGCCAAGTCTGAGATCCCAGAGCTAAGAAAAGAAAACTTTTTAAGACCTCTGGGACTGCACTGAAAGCCAGCTAGACCAAGGGGAAAAGACCTGTAAAGAAGGTATTGGGGCTGTTGCCTGTGGAATATATGTGTTTCAGGCAAGGTCTCAAGAAGGAAAATGGAATCAGTGTTTCCTTGGCCTCAAATCAAAAAGCTCCTCTTGCAAATCTGGAACATTAGGCAGTCCTTTGTGAAAGAACAAATAGTTTTGGAATTCAGCAATAGAGAGGTATTGAAAGACTTTTCAGAGACGTCTACCCGAGGTTCAAAAAGGCAATGATTTCTGCCAAGGAGCAGAAAAATCTGAAGCGCAACATATGACCATCAATCGCACAGCTAAACAGGGAAGAAAACATTTTGCAGAAAATGAACAGGGAAAAGAAAACTTGTGCCAAACAAGGAACAATACCACTGATGTGGCAGCTGGCATAGGAATGGAAAACGTCCATTGCTTTGCAAATCCTCCACTGAAATATGCCAGCAAAGGAAAGGCATAGGTTACAGTCAGAGTTCAGGGTCTCAAATGATGGAGTTGTTCACAAAAGCCCCAAAAAAGAGGAGGAAACTACAAATGCAAAATTAAGACAGTTAAAAAAATAGTTAGGAAAGACATTCATGCATGCAAGTGAAGTTAACAACTGAACTTCTGCAATGGAAAGATGACAATGAGGCACTGTACTTAAAGGTTCAAGGTGAGACCCTATGTACCTGGTGAGGAATACCAGGCCTGGTGAGGTATACCTGGCCTGGACAGGTATACTCTTCGCTGGGTAAAAAACTGGCTGGATGGCCGTGTCCAGAGAGTGGTGGTAAATGGAGTTAAATCCAGTTGGTGTCCAGTCACGAGTGGTGTCCCCCAGGGATCGGTGCTGGGGCCCGTTCTCTTTAATATCTTTATCAACGATCTGGATGAGGGGATCGAGTGCACCCTCAGTAAGTTCGCAGACGACACTAAACTAGGGGGACGTGTTGATCTGCTTGAGGGTAGATTGGCTCTGCAGAGGGATCTGGACAGGCTGGACAGATGGGCTGAGGCCAATGGTATGAGGTTCAACAAGGCCAAGTGTCGGGTCCTGCACTTGGGTCACAACAACCCCATGCAGTGCTACAGACTGGGGGCGGAGTGGCTCGAAAGTTGCCTGGCAGAAAAGGACCTGGGGGTGTTGGTGGACAGCCGGCTGAGCATGAGCCAGCAGTGTGCCCAGGCAGCCAAGAAGGCCAACACCATCCTGGCCTGCATCAGGAATAGTGTGGTGAGCCAGACTAGGGAAGTAATCATCCCCCTGTACTCGGCACTGGTGAGGCCTCACCTCGAGTACTGTGTTCAGTTTTGGGCCCCTCACTACAAGAAGGACATTGAGGTGTTGGAGCGTGTCCAGAGAAGGGCTACAAAGCTGGTGAAGGGTCTGGAGGACAAACCTTATGAGGAACGACTGAGGGATCTGGGGATGTTTAGCCTGGAGAAGAGGAGGCTGAGGGGAGACCTTATCACCCTCTACAACTACCTGAAAGGAGGTTGTAGAGAGGCTGGTGCTGACCTCTTCTCCCTGGTGACAAGTGATAGGACAAGAGGAAATGGGTTTAAGTTATGTCAGGCCAGGTTTAGATTGGATATTAGGAAGCATTTTTTCACTGAAAGGGTTATTAAACATTGGAATAAGCTGCCCAGAGAGGTGGTGGATTCACCATTCCTGGAGGCGTTTAAGAAAAGGGTAGATGAGGTGCTTAGGGACATGGTTTAGAAGTGGTGGTGTTTTTATCAGGGTAGGTTAATGGTTAGACTTGATGATCTTAAAGGTCCCTTCCAACCTCACTGATTCTATGATTCTATGATTCTAAGTCCCAGCCCTACAGAAACATGATCTGGGGACAATCGCCAGCTGGAACAAGAGCTTGCAGGAACATGCCAGCTCTCACTGTAGTCAGACAGAGCAACTACACTGGTGGCCACCAGTCATCTGGCACGCTTGCAGGAATGGGATTGTTTAAGGACACAGACTCACCGGTGAGGCAGTGGGAGGACACAGCATCTGTCACACAACCCACAGTGTTGGCTCATCTTTTGAGGGGAAAAACGGACCAGTGGAAGAACTATAAAACGTGACAGTAGATGGCATTATTTGTAGAATCAAAGACCCAGCAGTCTGTGCTGATGCCCTAAAAATTGTTGAGAAGAAAGGGGGCAGACTCAGACTCTGCATTGACCCCAAGGAGCTGAGCGAGAACATTAAAAGAAAACGTTTCCACTTGCTTGCAAATAACATGTGTGCTGAGAGAGTGGGAGCCAAATTCCTAAGCAAATTTGTTGCCTTGGCAGGGCTCTGGAGAATTCTCCTGGACACAGAAAGCCAAAAGTACTGCCTTCTCAGTAAACTGCTTGGCAGATGCTGCTGTGTAAGGTCGCCTCTGGGCACGTGTCTAGGACCAGAAATAGTTCTGCAGCACTGCTGCAACTAAACTACTAAAGGTTTGTGGTTGCCATATTGAAACGACTGTTTTACGGAACTCCTGATGTCATTGGAAAAGGCCTTTTTTGGAGAACTGAGAGGCAAGAAGGGACTCAGAAGACTCATCCCACCCCGTATTTCCTGTGTGATCTTGCATGTCATGTCTGTTAAAGGAGTATTTTGCAAGTGAGTTGTGGGGACTGAAATGTGCCAGAGAGTGAGGAACTCAAGTACTGTGCTGAGGAAAGCCGGAGAAAACACTACTCTTCTCCTCCCTCTCTCAACTGTCATGCCGCAACTATGACAAATAGAAACATGGATGGCATTCTTCCTGACTACTGCAAGTCACCAATATTGAGAGGAAAATTGCCAGCTGGTGTAAACTGGCCCGAAGCAGCTTTGCTGACTCACACCCACTGAAGACTTGGCCATACCAATATTTTAAATGAGGCATTAATTAGATAATAGCAATTTGGTCAGAAAACTAAGAGAGCTGAATTTGGCATGGGTGACCACCCCTGGCTCTGCTCTCCATTCCTCCCCAGGGGCTGTGGAGCTCTGAATGGCAGTAGCTTGTAAATCTTCGTGCCTGCTCTGCTTCAGTACAGGCTGCCCAGGCCAGCCGCTTCGCCTGCCTTTGCAGAGCCTTGCGCCCAAAGCAAATGAGGCACCATGCTGGCTGGTTTGGATGCTGGCAGGTCCTGCTGGCTTGCAGTTGGCTTGTTTTCACCTGCCGTTTGTGTCACCTGAGCTATCATATCTTCTGCCTCACGCTAACAGAGCAGCCTTTTCTGTTGTGTACGAAAGTAAGTGTACCGCCCCAAATTACTTGTCCTTTCGTAAAAATCGAGTAGTAAATGCCAGCCATTCCCCAAAAATCTGCTTGCTTCAAACACCATCTTGGTTGAGCTCGCACTCATGCTGCTGCTGGGCAGAGGTAATCCCCAGGCAGCCTGGGCAGCGGCACTGTCTCTAGCCACAGAGCAAGGCACGAGCAAGGTGAGCAGCTCCGCGGCAGCCCAGGGTAGAAGACCACCAGGAAAAGGGCTGCTGCAACTTCTGTGCTCAGGCCATCCCCGGCCGTTGCTGAGGCTGCCAACGAGGGTGCCAATTAGTGCCAGTCGTGCAAGTGGTTCCTGTGGTGTGGACACCTGTCTGCGAGGGAGAGCACTGAAATCACCCACGCATCTCACAGAGGTCACCGAGCAGCCATTCGATGCTAATAACTTTTGGTCACTACCAACTTGGGCCGCAATCGAACCATTGACCTAGAGGTGAAAGGCTGTATATCCCATTACCAATCTGCTAAACCATCCAGTCTCCCTATTACTGCAATTTTAATTAACTGAGCCAACGACATGAAAGCTGAAGGGGAGGGGGAGCAGGCAAGGAAGCGAGAACACATTGGCTTTTACACAAGATTTGTTTCTTTTGAGTGGATTCTGCTTTTTGTTGAACAGCCTTGTCCTAACCTGTGCTGCCCATGAGACCTTCCCTGACCTGCTCCTCAGCATAGGACCGGACTCTGCAGTGTCTGGGCAAATGGGCAAAGCACTGCTGCTGCCCCCGCCCCCACCCCCTCTTTTACAATGCAGCCCCTGGTAGAGCAGTTCCTGACATCAAGAAGATCTGAATTTTACTTTCATCAGGAACATTCCTTAGAGTAAAACACAGAAAAATTGAAAGAAATTCCCAACATGACACATGCTGATACAGTCTTTTTCTGGAACAAACAGACAAAAACCTGTTTGCTCTCAGGTTCTTGAGTGCTAGGATGCACAGAAAGCTTGCCTTAATGCTGTTGGTAACAGGGATGTGCTCAATAAGCAGAAAAGTGGATGTCTCTGATCAGCAAATGATTTGGCCAACCCTAAGCTCAGCTGATACAAGTCTCTGGGAATGGCTCTACACTTGTTTGAAAGAGGAACAAAACACTATGCTCCTGTGGTGAGAAATCATGTCCTTCCCAGATACAGAACAAAAATAGAAAATTGCAATTTTTTCAGACTTCAGCAACAATGCACACCATTTCCTCACCTACTCCTTTCCATGAATTTTAGTCAGCATCTTTGCCACTGGTTGGGAGCACAGGAAGAAGGATGGTGAGCCCTACAGGAACTCTGAGGTTGCCATTCTTGGTTTCACTCATGGCGTTATCACCAACAGCTTCTCATGCAGCAAGAACCTCCGTAGCTTTCCTGTGGTATATACTACCATCGCTTGAATGATGTGTGCAGCCTCCGTGGATTCAGAAACAGGGGAAGTAAATCATAGCCTCAAGATCTGAGTAGCTCTGCTGCCTTGTCCCCTGCATGCACTGGAATCTTGCACTGGAATTAGCAGTCAATTTTGCTCCTTTGTGCTCGTGTGCTTCCTTACCCAAGCACCTACATTTCAAACAGCATGTACTCCACGCTCAAGGCCGGAGTGCTTCATGCTTGTTCTTGCATATGTGTTTGATAAGTCATGGCATGACTTTTTTTTTGTGTGTGTGTGTGTGTGATGATTATCCACCATGGTCTAATCCCGCAACATAAATGATAGACAGAGAGTCCCCAAAACGCAGCAGCTCCTCGGGGTCTAGCATCCTGTGAAAACCCCGCTCCTCCCAGGCTGTTCCTGTCTCCAGCAGCGCAGGCACAGGGGGAGGCCGATCGCAGCTTGATTCCAGTCCCCAGCTGTCTGCAAAAGCCGGTCTTTGCTCGGGGCCTCACACACAGTGCAGACCAATCCTTAACGCGGGGCTTCCCGGCGGCGGGGGACGGCTCAGCTGAGACCCTGTGCAATCCCTCGTATGCATTAGCCTCTTTGATGCTCTCTTGCCTTGTTGTTTCAAATGCTTTGCATGTGTAACTTGTGTAACAGGTCTAGAAAAAGAAAATGAGCAAAAGGAAGCCAGGACTAAGATGTGCTTTTAATTATACCTGTGGTTGGGATGGAAAGTAAAGTATTAAGCAAACCCAAGCTATGTGTGCCCTTCTGGCTCTTCTCTGCGACTCTTCTGTACCCTATGGACTCTCCTCAAGATGCACTAGCTTGTTCTTTAATAGCCTCCATTTTCCTCTTAGCACCCCTCCAGAGTGCTGTCTCCCTCTGCACCCCCTGGGTCTGCTATCCTTCGCTCACCCTTCTCTCCCTGTTGCCAAAGGAGGCATTAAAGTGTCGCCACACAGATCTGGGAGTTTGTGGCACTGTGAGGTGCTACAGGAGATCAGAAATGCCACAGCAGCTTCACAGCTCAAAATGGGGGGAGTGGGGAGGTGTGAATTATTTTAGAAGCATAAAAAGCAGCATCCCTGCCAATGAGATCATAGGATCATAGAATCATAGAATCATAGGGTTGGAAGGGACCTCTGGAGATCATCTAGTCCAACCCCCCTGCCAGAGCAGGGCCACCTTAGAGCAGGTTGCACAGGAACGCGTCCAGGTGGGTTTTGAATGTCTCCAGAGATGGAGACTCCACCACCTCCCTGGGCAGCCTGTTCCAGTGCTCTCCCACCCTCAAGGTAAAGAAGTTCCTCCTCACGTTTAGGTGGAACTTCCTATACTCAAGTTTGTACCCATTAATTCTTGTCCTGTCACTGGGCACCACTGAAAAGAGCCTGGCCCCATCCTCCTGGCACCCACCCTTTATTTATAAACATTGGTCAGGTCCCCCCTCAACCATCTTTTTTCCAGACTAAAGAGATAAATTCCCTCAGTCTTTCTTTATAAGAGAGGTGTTCCAGTCCCTTAATCATCTTGGTAGCCCTATGCTGCACTCTCTCCATCAGTTCCCTGTCCTTCTTGAGCTGTGGAGCCCAGAACTGGGCACAGTATTCCAGGTGTGGCCTCACCAAGGCAGAGTAGAGGGGATAACAGTAGAGATAACATTCAATTCATCTGTTGGGCTCCATCTGAAGATCAAAGCGCTGGAGGTCTGACTGCAGCAACTGCGGTGCAGTGTCAAAAATGTTGTCAAGGGAGATCTGACAGCTGCTTGGGACACAGTCATAGAATCATAGAATTGTAGAATGGTTTAGGTTGGAAGGGACCTTAAAGATCATCTAGTTCCACTGCCCCTTCCATGAACAGGGACACCCTCCACTAGACCAGGTTGCTCAGAGCCCCATTCAACCTGGCCCTGAACACCTCAAGGGATGGGGCATCCCCAGCTTCTCTGGGCAATCTCTTCCAGTGACTCACCACCCTCACAGTAAAGAATTTCTTCCTAACATCTAATCCAAGTCTACCCTCCTTTAGTTTAAAACCATTACCCCTCATCCTATGGCTATACTCCCTGACAAAAAGTCCCTCCCCATCTTTCCTGTAGGCCCCCTTTAGGTACTGGAAGGCTGCTATAAGGTCTCCCCAGAGCCTTCCTTTCTCCAGGCTGAACAACCCCAACTCTCTCAGACTGTCTTCGAAGTATTTCTAGAGAAACTTCTGCATTACAGGTGGGAGTCAGGTCCCTGTCCTTGCATGCCTGCTCCCCTCCTACTGCTGTGCTGAGGTTGGTTAGATGTGCACCTAGGCAGCGACCAAGAGGCAGTGAGAAAAAACATCTCCACCTGCATCTTCACTGGTCCTGAAGGTTTGAGCACTCCTTCTCTGTCCCAGCGTAAAGCCAAACAGGGCTACCTTGGTGCTGTGTGCTTCTGGCCACCCCTCAGCGGCTGGCTGACAGAGTTTCTGTACAGTAACCACCCAGCCTGCCTAACGGAGGCAACACAACTTCTTGGAGGAAAGTGGGCTCGCCACTGGTGGTCTGGTCTCAGAAGGCATCTGCCTGTGCTCAGCGGATGCTGAAATGGAAAACAGTGTGTTAACTGATGCACCATGACTGCTCTCTGAGCAATGAAAAGGATAGTTTCAGGCTGTGTTCGCTACAGCCTCCTGCTAATGCGAGCAGGGAGTAAGCCATTAATAGCACTGGCTTTTACACTTTTAGACTGAGAGCTTCAAAGGTAATAACCTGTTGAGATGAATGAGACAGTTCACCCACGTCAGAGCTCTTTCCCAGGCTGCCTGCAAACTCAGCATGACAAAAGTTTACACTTGGTTCCTGCTTTTAATAATTTGTTTTCATACCCATCATGGCTAAAACTGTGTGTAATCCATCGAAACGAAACTCTAGATTCTGGACCATGTTCCTTGCATGAGACCTGCATGTCACAGCAAATTCCACAAGCACAGAAGCACAATCCTGGGTTATGCTTATAACACATCCGTATCTCAGACAAGCACGGAGCTGGTGTTTTGCATGCTGATCCACAAAAGCCTGCCACAGAGGGTTTGTCGCCTCTTTAGTGACAATGCACTCCACCTCTGCAGAGCTAGTTATTGGGAAACACTACAGCCCAGGTCCCTAAAGCAGACGTCTCCAATGCTACCCTCCCTCCAAGAGTGTGAGATGATGCTGTAGCCCAGAGCACTATCCCACACATCATGATAGATCGTGGAGAAGAGGTCCTGGCACGCTCTGCAGCTGGAGCAGACCAGTGTGGAGGGCAGCGCCTGGCTCAGCAGCCGTGGGACAATGGCACAGCACTGCAGACTCCCCTTGCCCAGGATTGCACTGCGAGGCACAGCTGGATGGGCACAGCTGGATGAGCACAGCTGGATGGCAGCCACAGCTGGTGTGGGAGACAGAAAGGGAGATAGCGGGATTGCACTTTACTAATGTGAGAAAGACAATCTTAGCTGTGGGAGAGCATGAGGAGGACGGGAATCTTAACATTAGAGATCTGACAGGACTCAGAGGTCTTGCAGAGGTCTTGCTCCCACTGGCTTCAATGAGTTTTGACTATCAGTGTTGCTCAGAATATTTTGAATAGGAAATACTTTGGCAGAACTGCTGGGTTTTCTGTGTCCTCCACCTTCCCTGCCATGGTCTGAGGGTCTCTGCATCAGATACTGCAGTACTTGGAAATCATGGTTCCTGGATGTCCCCCAGAAAGCTCTGCTCCCTGCTAAAAATTGGCTTAATCTCATGTAGTTTTTCCTTTACTTTCATGCTTACCAGTTTTTGACTTCTCTTTACATTCCACAAAGCTCTTCACGTGACCTCCAGTCACATCAACATCCAGTCACTAAATACAGCATCAGACTAACGCCCCCAGGGACCAGGCTCATGCCACACACAAATGAGCCACAAGAGACACCATGCCCTTGGCCATTGTGGTCTCAGGCACTGCCAATGTGATGCCCAGCAAAGGAACAGGAGCCTCCCTGGACCACTGCCCCATGCTGGCAGCTGTCTCTGGGGGCTGCAGGCAGGGGACACCCGCAATGCCATCCCCCTGCAGATGCCTCACCACAGACATGGCAGAGGCCTGGAATGGCACTGGACTAAAACTGAGCATCTGAAGTGGAGCTGCAGCAGACAACAAGAGACGGTCTGGAAGCACCAGAGTGACAGAAATCTCCTGCCAGGAGCTTGACTGAATGACAAACAGTCCATGAATGCTAACCATACAACTTGGACCCTCTGGGGAATTTCAGCTTTCAAAGTAATGGAGATTTGAATATCACTGGCTACTTCTAAGCAAGAAGAAGAGGGTTCAGGGCACTCTAGCAATGAAGGTCACTGGAAGGTGCAGGAGAAGAGAGCCTGCAATCCTGACCCAGTCACTACCCCAGGTGTCTCTCCGGCTGCTTGTTGCTCCCAGTTTAGGTTTTATTTGTTTTGTTCTGGACATGGGACTGGTTCCTGGCCATTTTACCACACTGCACAACCCAGCCTGGACCTGAGGTGGAGAAATGCCCCAGTTCTACCACTGTCATACCCCTGGCATGACGTCCCCTTCCATCCCCCCATGCCTGGCTCCCTGAGCTTGCCACTCTCATGCCACATAGCAGCAGTCCTGAGAAAGTAAATGCAGGCACAGCCACTGACCCAGACGCTTCATTTCCCAGGGGGATTGCCATCAGTACAGCAAGGGCTTGTGTTCCTGCCCTGTGCGTAATCACCAGTCATGCGTTAAGCTTCAGCTAGCGCATCAAGGGTTACCAAGCTGAATTTTAGCTCACAAGAGTGGGGCAGCATCCCCCAGTTCCCAGGACAGCAAATTCATTTCCTGGAATAGCAGATTCTCCACTGACCCTGCAGACATCATTGCTCCTGTCCTGGAGTTAAGGACTTGTGTAAGCGTACCTCACTGGGTTTCCCTGGGCTTGGATGAAGACAACACTTGCGTTGGTCCAGAATGGCACAATTGATTGTCGTGTGATCTAGTGCGACAGATACTGCAGTACTGTCCAGTACTGCAGGTCCCCAGTAGGATGGACCATCCATCGCCACCATCTCCCTGGCTGTGGGTTCTTTTCCCATTGACCTGCACCTAATGTCCCTCTCCCCTCATTTAAATGTCTGCTGTCCCCAGGTACACACAGACATGACATGCCATCACCAGCACACAGACTTTTCTCCTGCTGTTTTAGTCACTGCTCCTGACATATTGCTGGTCTGTACTTTTCAGGTATGGGTACCCAGACCAGACCAGAATCAGGGAGAAAGGCTCAGTTGCTGGAGCAGACAGGCTAGACCACCAGCCCCATATTGTTTAAAGCAGGGAAGATATGCTGGTGCTGCTGTACTTTAAGTAAGTGGAAGGAAAGATGCTTTATCTGCCTTCCTGCGGCTCCCATTTTCTTGTTCAAGGAGTTTTGGTTTCCCTGGGGAAAGCTGGACCACCCAAGGATGTAGCCACACTCTGGAGCACAGAGGAGGGTGAACATCTGCTGGCAAATACAGAAGGATGGGAAGGAGGGACAGCAACAACAGGGGAGAGACAGTAAAGGCTCAAAGTCATAGGCTGCAGAGAGCATGCAAGCTCAACAAATGTCCATGATGCTGATGAAAACTTGCATCTGGAGGGAGAGGAGAAGCAGTGGGGAGCTGTACCTGTAGTCACTTCTGCATGCCCATATTTGAAACTTATGCCTCTAGTGACACTAACATTTTTT
Organism: Vanellus vanellus; assembly: GCF_965231255.1. NCBI lineage: Eukaryota > Metazoa > Chordata > Aves > Charadriiformes > Charadriidae > Vanellus > Vanellus vanellus. The sequence continues at coordinate 60,291,313 of NC_138908.1, forward strand.
AGAAACAAATTCATGTGCTCTTTTCACTCATCTTACAAAAAAAGCTCTCTGTACATCCTTTAGACCCTTGCAGATGCCCTCTGACATGCCAGTGGTGGAGTGCACGAAGTGCTTTATGGCATGACATAGAGGTCCTGCTGGGATTCACAGTGATCTCAGCCTCTAACCCCAGGCTCCTTCGTTTTAAACCTCTGCATGTTTGCACACATCTCTTAACAGATTTGCATATGGTTTCTCTGTAAACAAGAAGGGTTTGGGGTTGGGTGGGGTTTTTCACTTTTTCGTTTTTGGCAAATGCGTTTTTCCTTCATTTAGCTGACTAGTTTTCATTAGCATCTCTATGAGAGCGAAGGCCTGAGGGTATAGGCTGCAGGGGAGAGTGTCCAGCGCTGCTGAGGGTGTGGGCAAGCTGTGGAAGGCAACATTTGAAATCAAGAGATGTTTTATTGCTTGCAAAGCAAAACACACAATGGGGTAACACCACAAGCACTGAGGATTTCCGCACAGTTTGACAACGCGCCCTTTCTGGTTTTGCTCTCCCAGCAAAGAGAAAATGCTACAGGAGCGCTCAGCATCCCATACTGGGTGCCTTCCCCTCCCCAAGTATCCTGCCCTCCTTGGCCCTGGCTCTCGGCATGCAGGAATCTGGTGTGAAACAGCCCTGGGTCTAACAGCGAGGGACTGCTGCCTCGCTTTCAAGCAGCCCAAAAGACAATCAACACTGTTTATTTTGCTTTCCTTATCAGCGTTCTTCCTAATCCACTCTAGTTGTCCCACATCGATCTTAAAACGTGAGCATCACCCCATGTAAAACACTATTTTTTATCAGTATTTGGGGGTCTCAAAACACAGCAGTGACACAAAATATATGTGACATCTGTCATAAGAGAGAAAGGAAAAAAAAAAATAGTTTCAAATCTGCCCCTAACAACACATTTCAGAAAGTCCCTTCAGACTAGGAGACCCACCCAGAGAAGGTTTTCCACCAAAATAAGAAGGTTTTGCACCACAGTTGACAGAGAATGTGGTGGGTTTTTGGAGCACAAGGCCACAAGTGGCTTCTGATGGCATCTTCATCTGCCCTTTCATCTCCTGCCCAAACACTTGTGCTTTACTGTGATGGGCATAAAATTACCCCAGCTAAGACTGTGTATATCTTCACATGTCCCCAGAGGCTGACTGTCTACCTGTGAGCTCTGCTATGTATCCAGGATTTCCACCAAATACAGACTCTGCAAGGGTGTTGTGCTTGTGGAAACCCTTGTCTTTTCTGTAGATCCCCCTTCCCCATTGCTGTATGGGCCTATCTTAACAAACAATAATATAAGCTATTGCAAAATAACACCATTTTGCAGATTTAGCAAGTTACATTTTCATACATACATGCCTTCCTAGCTCCTTCTAGCTAATGCTTCTTTACAGATTGTCCTAGGGAAAATGGCTTCATCCTTACTGATACAGATGGCAGTAGAAGGACCTTCTAGCATTTGATCAGATGTCTAAAAATAAAGCCACAGAGCACTCACTTTTACTGCAGTATCCCAATGAAAGGCATAAAAGAGGTCGTAATTTCTCTTTGTAGCGCCCCATGTCACTTCTCTGATCACATGTAGTGATACCATCTAATAGAAATAGTTTCGGAAATAGTGTGGTCAGTGGCAGAAAGAGAACTGGCTTTGTTAGCTGGACTGATTTTCAGAAGATTTGTACGTTAGTTTTCAACAAAAAAAGTACATTTCATAAGCAGAAAGGAGGGTCAGTGCTGTTACTTGAAGTATGTATTTTATCCAAAGCAGCGTTTGGAAACTGAAGAAAAGTGAGGAAGGATGTTTAGATAGTGTAATAGCTCTGAGTTCATTTTGAAACTTAATTAAAGGGTTGTGTGATGCCATTTGTGAGTCTTCTCTGATAGGCTATTACCGCATGCTGCCTTATGCAGCTTTTCTAACCTTACAGCCACCACCCTGTTTTATCATTTACATGTGTTCAGCCTGGAAAATAAACAACCAGAAAAAGTGAATGGTCTCAAAAAGAGAGAATTGTCTCTGCGTGGAGACAGTGGTATAGCTGTGTATCCCCATGCGCTCGGTGCAGCTTGTATTGCTTTCTCTTAAACGTTTGGATTAATTTCCTGCTCAGAGCAGACCGATCCCTTGCCGAAGTAAAACCCACGTCAGCTTTAGCAGGAATGTTTTCAGAGTCTCCACCTGGGAAGACTACGTCTCTGAGTGGGAAAATAAACACATTGGCCTTCGGTTGGTTCACTGACTATTTTCTCTGCTGACAACACTAATTGTTCTGTCAGTCAAGATGATGATGGTTTTCAGCACCAGGTCCTGAAAGCAGGAGAGGATAATGTTGCCTTTTGTTAGTATCTGGGCTCAGAAAAGGTGGTGGTACCTAATTTCGCCTGTGTTCATAAAGTTAACTTAGAAACCAGGGAAGACTGTATAGCACCTCCCAAATGGTCATGAGCTGACACAGATAAATTCCACTTTCACTGTGTCTTTCCTTATGTTTCAGATTTAACAGATTAGGAGGAATATTTCATATATGCTCACAAGTGTTTGAACCGCACTGTACTGTCAGTTATGTCATTACACTGGGAAATGACTGCATTTCAGATAGGTATAACAGAGCATAGTTAGGCCTGTTATTCACATCGCAACACTGACATGCGGGAAAGTTATTTTGAAATTCATAATTATTTTTTTTTTGCTCCTAGATGAAGGCCTTTTTTATAAAGGAGGGCTTTTGCAGAACTCTAGTAGTACCAACAGGAAAATACCAATGAGATAGACCACAAAATACTGGTTCAAATCAGCACCAATTCCTAGTGTAAAGCAGATAAAACCCCATAACCAGTAGTTGAAATTACTTTGCCAAACTTCTGAACTACCTAGACCCACATCTGTACTGACAGTGCTCTTCTGAAAGTTTAATTTTTTTTTTAAAGTGATCAGAGTACCAATGCTGTATTACAGGAGCACAGACCCTTCTCTGATTATGTGTAAGACAGTGAATATACCCTTTTCACACACAACAAAGGAAATGGAAAAAGTGCCCAGAGTATTTCTTATACAGTAATTTCTTACATGGTAATTTCTTACACAGTCTGTCCACAACACAGGAAAATGAAATATTCTCTCACAGATAACACTAATGCCTCCAAACATGGTGCTGTCATTGTCTTTCTCACGAGCCACTCATTCCCTACCCAGTTAATGGAACATACCCAGGAACAACTGTTTATCCTTTAATTCCATTACCCCAAAACATCTCTCTGAGTGTTACAACCCAGAGCAGTTTGGGGGAAATACAACTGTACACACTTTCTCTGTAGATGGCAATACACTGTGTATTTATGAATGTATATGTATTTACATAAATAGATAAACCTTCCATCTGACAAAATACTATACAAGAAACCACAATGTCAATGTGCATATGCATTTTGCATTAAGATGGTTACACTGGTGTTATATATATGAAATACAGTGTTCAAGGCACTGGCATACCCTTACAATAGACAGTATTTGCAGCTGTCTAGTGAACGACCTCTGCTCCTCCATTCATTACGCCAGCTGCAGAAATCATGCATTGCTTCCTCTTGTGTTGCGCCACTTAAACAGTTCATTATGACTTTCACACACAAAAAAAAATAGGGGTTTAGTGTAAGGGCAAATAAAGAAATACCCATGGTGGAAGGCAGCACTGAGCTGCTGCCTGCTCTTGGGGAGGTCTGCTTACCTCTCTGTACCCTGGTGTCCCTTCTTTCTCACCATCTGGCTTCTCTATTTAAACTGCAGAGATTATCTCTTACTCCACATCCTCAAGTACCCACAACAATAGAAACCTCTAAACAAGATCAAGGCCACTAACACATAAAGTATAGTAAGTAACAATGATGATGTGGAACACATATGAAACAACTGCCTTGTTCTGAAATAGCCATCATGCAAGTCACCATACACAGATCATCTGACAGTCAGCCCCATTTATATTTTATACTGCATCACACCACCATTGTTACCATATATTCCATATTTCTAATTTTTTTCAGACCAAAAAGCTACATAACAAATACTTAAGCATTAATATTACAGATATTCAAGACTCTAAAATAATCAATAGAAAAAATGCACTGAGGAAATTCTATACAGCTCCATGTGTTTAATTAGTCTAGGCCTGAATTCTCATCACCAAAACCAGAATTTTCTATAGAAAAAGACTCACAGCGTTACAGTTTGGTATCTTACTCTATTCTGTGTCTGAGAATAAGTGCTCTGTCATGTTGGATATACATAGTGCCTATCTATCACTCCTCCACACGCACATCTAACCCATACAGAAATAAGACTGTGGGTGTGGGAACAATTTTTATTTTGTGGGCTATATATTGCTGCTTCAAATTACTGGATGATTATGTAATTTATTATTATTGTGTGTGGGTTTTGTTTTGCTGCAGGGTGGCTCTTCTTGTTAGGATCTTTCTTTTAAATACTGATTACAGTGCCAAGGGATGTGAATGGCCATCCTTGAAATCAAAAGGAATAATTAATGCACAATATCACGAAGACATCTCTTCGGTCCTACATAAAAAAAGTGTCATGCTCTTTTTTGTTTTGTTCTTGTTCTATAGCTGTTAAGGGGGTTTCAAACATGGCTAGCAGGGAGATCAGTCAACTAATAACTGGCTCAGTCTTCCTTCCTTTGTTAGCTGCAACTGGAGTTAACACATTGAACGAAGTCAGACCTTGAAGTACATGTTTTGGGACTCTGCACAGCAGGCAGCTGAGGCCGAGAGTTGGGACTGAGAGTTCTGCAGTATCGTATCCTTAACAAGGAGACCAGAATCTAAAGATTTTGATGGCATTAAACCTGTGGTGGAGATTTAGTGATGTTTTTCTCAACTCCATGTCCAACAGGGAATAAAATAGTGATGGAAGAGTTTCTCAAGCTGCACAGCTACTGCAAAAAACTGTCATCTTTGGTGTCTTTCTTATCATGTCTTTTTCCCCCTGTTTCATCTTGTAACCTGGTCCTGTCCTGATTCTTTCCCTTTTTCACAATATATCAATGTTTCTCTAGCTCATTTGCTCTTCTCGCTTGTTATTCCTGCCACACTTCACCAGATTTCAGACTGAGGTATGATCAATCATTTATGTTATTCAGATTTTGCTTTTTTGTGTGAAGGAAAAGGTGGAACTTCTCACAACAAAGTAACAGCTTGTGTCTTCTTATTACTTAATGAAATAAAAGACTGCTGCTGGAAATTCTGAATGAGCTCTAGAAAATGTGGTTTTAATAAAGTAATCCTAATTTTTTGGCATAATAGTACTGCAAGATCACTTATGAGAGGGAGAAATAATAGCAATACTTAACAGAGTAAACATTTATTAGCCCTTTATTGTACAGTTATCATATTTCTTCACTATTAGCTAAGTTCCAAGCTTTTTTTAATTCTGAACACTAAGCCTGACTCTAACACAGACTTTCCGCACTGCCCTTTTATGTTCAAGAGACCACAAAATATTTTGCAAGATGCAATGACAAGTAAGTAAAACAAAAATATATAATAATATTTGAAGGTAGAACTTGCTTTTTTACCCTTTCATGCTGGTATCAGAAAAAGCCTGTCAATATCATGTTAATGGGATGGGATGGGACATGCTTTAGGGAGTTACATATTTATGTTTTATTATCAGGATAGCAGCAGGCTGTCTCACTGTTGTGAACTGGCAGTAAGCTGCTCTATCACAAATGGCTACTTCATTTTCGCACTGAATTAATCCTGTTGACAGACATGACATACTTTTGCTGCTGGGTTATTCTTGGTCATTGCTGATAGACTGATTTATGATTGAGAGGGATTGCAAGAGTGCTGCATTTTGTTCTAAGGTCTTGTTGGGAACTGCCTAAATCAAGTGAAGGCACATCTCCCCGCTAGGTACACAAACACATCTGTCTTGGGGTTCCTACCCCTGTAATATCTGGGCCTGAGATTTGGAAAGTTATTAGAGTAGATGGTGGGAATTAACACCACACCTTGATGCTTTTTCTAAAATTTTTGACTGTGTCTCTGACTTCTGTCCACAGACTCGCTGGGTCTCTCCCTGGCCTGTAACCTTGTTGTAGCTCTGACTTGGCTTCACTGTGAGCTTTCACTCCCTGGTTACGTCTATCCAGGTTTTACACAGAGGTTTTCTCATTCACCCACACCGACATAGCTCTCATTTTTGTTTGTGGTGTTTCACATTTTGAAAGCTGCAATGTCTTTTCCTGTGGCAGTGACAAATGCAGTTTTTGTCCCTATCTATTCCTTCAGAGGGGCCCTGCAAAGATCCTTCTCACTTTGACCCTCTCCTCTTCACTCTTTACATCTCCCTGTTGGCTTCTGCTTGTCTAAGGTGCCAGAATCCACCAGTCTGGTCTTCATGTCTTGTTGCTGTCATAGCATCTCCACATGCTGCTACTCTCCCTCTCTCTTTCTTGGGGTTTGAGATGATCCACCTCTGCAAATCACTGCTGGAAATGGGACTTATTGCTCCCAACACAGGGGAGGCCCAGGAGATGTCACTAGCCTTTAAATAGTAAAAATACACCATTCAAGCACTGAGTCATCTCCAGCCCAAGTATTACACAATGGACCTGTCTATAGAGCAGTACGTGATGTGCCCAGCACAGCACTGGGACAGTTGCTTGCTGAGAGAGGTATGAGCCCTAATGAAGACCCATGGCCATGGGAGGGTTCCTGTATGGACTGGTGACTGGTATCCACAGCAGCAACTCGGACAACTCCCCTGTTTTCTTCCTGACAGCGCATTGCATTAAGCAGTTGGCCAGCTTGCTGCCACCCTGCTTTTGCTCAGGGGAACAATGCTCCAGTGGTCCTACAACGCAGGCAAGTGGCACCATGGCGGGGGAGATTTTGGTTTCTTTCTGCAGCCAAGCTTCTGCTTCCCAATACCTATCACTGCCTGCAGCTCGCTCTCTCTCCAAGCACTGATAAGTCTCGGATTAACGTTTTACTTTCTGTCCCAGCCAGGCAGCTGTGTGCTTACATTAAAAAACAAAACAAAACAAAAAAGCACCCCCAAAAAAAGCATGCCAACCCCAACAGGAAGCTGCAGGAGCATCTGCCAGGGTGTGGGGTGGGGAAGGTTCCCTGGGCGGCAGTTGCGGCCGGGATCAGCCCTGGTCCCCAGCCGCCGGGGGCCGCAACGGGGCTGCGCCGATCCTCCTCGGGCGCGGAGCGGCGCGGTGCCCCCGCGGGCTCCCCCCGGGGGCCGAGCGAATTGCCTACCCCGCTGTCGCCCCCGCGGCCAGGCCATCCCAACCCTCCGCCCGAGGCGTGAGACAGCAAGCACAGGGAGAGGGGCTTTGTTTGGATTTAGGGTTCCCCCCCCGGCTTTATTTTTTTTTCCCGAGGGGGGGTAAGAGGGGGAGTGTGTGCGGGGTGTGTGTGTTAAAAATAGCTCCGCCGTCGTCATCGGGCACCGGGCGAGGACGTGGCAGGCTTCGGCAAAGCAGAGGCGCTGTACGTTTGCCATTTCTATTAAAACATTAGCAAAGTTAGCACAGCCTCGATGGCATCTGAAATACTAAATAAGAGACCAGTTTCAACCCCATTCCTCACTGGAGGGGATACACTAGTATGTTTCTTATAGTATGTTTCTTATTTTTATTTTCCTTATAGCCTGTTAAATTGACTAATAAAGTCAACACAGAGTTCTCTGTGTGGCTTCAAAAAACTCAGTAATTTTGTTAGAAAACGTTGAAATCCAACCCCAAAGTATTCAGCCAAAATATTTAGTTAAAGTAACCCTGTGGGTTAATAAACTAAACAAAGGCAAACCATGCAAAACTGCAGCAATGAAAACCAGGCTTAAATAAACGAAGGAAAGTTTATAAGAACCCTTTAGCTGGAAAAAAACAGCGAAGGAAAACTGCATGAAAGTTTAATATGAAGCATGTGATACGCAGGGGCTCGTTTTACAGGTACGCGGCTTCGCCTCGGACGGTCGTTGTCCCCAGCAAAATCTCGAAAACTATTTTTCTGCTAAGCTGCGTTTCCTTCGAAACCTCATGGCAGCGGTTTCTGGTGAAGAAACCCTCGGCAGCTTTTGGCAGGTTGAGGAGCGTTTCTGCTCCCTACTCAGCTCGCTCCCGCTGCCCGCGCTGCACCACGTTCCTAATTTCGGTGTCTGACTTGTTTAGTTATTTCAGCTCCAGTAATGTGGTTGCAAAATATTTACCTTTCACACAAGAATCTGGATTATTTTGATTAGAGACCGATGCGCTCTTCAAAATGTTTGCTTATGTGCAAGAGTTCTTCGAAGAGGGGCACAACAAAAGATCTCTCTTTCCAACCACCGCTTTTAAACTAGTTACAAATAGCTAAAAACCGGCTTGCCACAGGGATCGAGTAAGCCTTTCTAAGAAAAGATAGGGAGATTTAAAACAAGCTGTTTAAAATGTCTATGCTAAATCATCTCAAACTGCCTTCAGCACGTTGGCAGTTTGGAAATAATTATAACCATTGCTGTTCTGCAGTTTAGATCATCACGAAAGAAACCTTCACGACAATTGTTTTTTGATCAAATAAAGGGCATGGGATTGGTGACATGTTTTTCTCTACGGAATAATGGGTTTCCAAAATTATTTTCTTTCGCATTATATCCCCAAAGAAGCAGCCGGGGAGGAGAGCGCTGGAAAAACAAGCCCAAAAATAACAAGAGATTGTTTAAACTTCTCTTAGTTGCTTTTCATTTTCAAGAAAAGCTGAATAAACAGCGTCGGCCCCGCCTGACAGCGCAGAAAGCAGGTTTGCAATGAAAGAGGCATGCAGAGGGAAGAGAGGAGGTGTTTTTTTTTTTTTCCTTCCCCTTTCGAGTACTTAACTTTCCCCTTTTCAAAAAGGAGCTGCGTGCAGCCCAGGGAGCACTTTATTTACCGTGTACAGAAGAAACAAGTCAAATTTAAAATTAACCTCGAATCGTGCTGGGAATAGATCTGACCAAATGTTGGGGGAATTCCTTTATTCCCCCTTCTGATATTTTTGTCTAATTCCGCTGCTTAACCATCACCCCTTGTATTGCCAAGGAAGGGAACGGTCCCTTTCGGTGACAAGCCCCGATGAAATGATTTTCTTTACAAAGAAAAAGAAGAAGAGAAAGATGGACTAAGGAACTTGGGGCAACAAAGCTTTACAAGGAGAGAAGAAAGACTCGGCTAAAATACGACACATTTATCTATCAATTGCTAGACAAGACAAAGAAGGCTTAACAACAGTTTGAAAAGAGTGGCCTGTGAATGGTTACTATTCAATTTGTATTTTATTCCCCGCTGGTCATGGAATTGAGATCAGAAGAAAAAGTGAAAACACATGGCTGAGGTCAGTAGGATCAGAGAACCACCACATACAGCAAAGGGAAGGAAAAGCAATGGGAACTTGTGTGAAGAAATGGATTATATAAACAGAGCTTACCATCGCCTGCACCCCATTATCCTATAATTTACACTGCATGGGAGCATAGAAATATATTAAACTAGTGATAGGTTTCACCGTTGCTTTATGCCAATCAATTCCATTATATACTTTCAGACATGTTTAGAATTCTTGGACTAATGTGTTTATTTTAAATATCACAGGGAAATTATGACATCACCGGCAAATAATGCCGGGGAAGGTTGCCTTCCTTTTGAAGTATGCTGCAGTGAAACATGATTTTAATTACATAATCACTTTGAAACCGTAATTATATAATAAACGAGGGGGATTAAGCGGGAAGTATATAGTACATTAAAAATTGCTTAGGTCCTGGAAAAACAAACCGAACACACAATGAGAAATGCACCGTCACGGGGAGCGCTTGATAAATTCGGGCTATCGCATTTATTTGCTTTTCGTCCGGGGCGACGAAAAGATGTCGTCCCCTCTCCGACAGCCGGCGACGTTCGCTTCCCGGCCCCGTAAGAAATAAACCCGGAGGTGCTTCCACAAGCTTTCCCCGCCAGCCGCGCCGCTGGCCGCGCCGAGAGGGACCGCGGCCCCTCCGCGCCCGCGGAGCTGAGCCAGCCGTCACCTGGGAGGCGGCCCCATCCATCTTCCGCCGCACAAAAGAGCCAGACAGGGACAAATCTGTTTTTAAAGGGAGGAATTAGTCGCCCACCCCTCCGCCCGGCGGGCTGCGCACACGCTGGCGGTGGGGCGGGAGCTCCCCCGCCCCCCTCGTCGCCCCGCCGGCCGGCAGCGCCTCTCGGGGCTCTCCGCCGAGCCCACGCCGGTTGTCCACCGGGGGTGTCCACGGTGTCCCAACGCGCCGGCCTAGCCACAGACCCCCAGGCCTGGGGAGGGACCTGTAGTCCCCCCGCCCCGGACCCGCGCGGGGCGGCCGCGGCCTCAGCGCCGGTCTGCAGCGGGCTGCGGAGTCCCGCTCTGCTTTCCTCGGGAGAGACAGGGCAGAGGAAGTTTTGTTTCACTTTTTAGGTTGTTTTTTGGGGGTTCCTCCTTTTTTTTTTTTTTAAGTTGATGTTTTGGTGGGGATTTTTTGTTTCTTTGGGTTGGGCTTTTGGGTTTTTTTTCGGTTTGGCTTTTTTTTTTTTTTTAAAGCACTAGACCAGAGTGGGGCACGGCCCTAGGGTTGCTGCCTGTACCCCCCTGCCGGGACTGCCATCGCCTTTGCCCTCCGACCAGCAGCGGGTTGTCCCTTGTCCCCCACAGGCATGGGAGCCAGCTCTGCCAGCCTCTCTCTGCCCCGGCAGACCGAGCCAGGCACCGGCGCTGGCAGGGAGGTGGGGGGGGGGGGGGCTGGCTTCGAGGACACCGCCAAGAGGGCAAGAAACCCCCAGGGGGGGAAGGGACCATGCCTGCACAGCTGGTGCCCACGCACTGCTGGGAGGGCAAAGTTCTGGGGCCAGTGAATGGATTCCTCTACCAGCATGAAATTCAGACCTAGCTAACTGAGTGCAAGAAGAGTCTCTGCTTGCACAGAAAAATCAGGGGGTGGCACTTCCCCCCTTGTTTCTAGAGGTTTACCAGCAGTCAGCTTGGATCTCTGGGCAGATTGGTTTCAGTCCTTGCCACGCTGCCAGTAAGCTGCTCTTGATACTTACTGGATGGGTTGCTCTCACTGGGAACACGCCTGGTCTTTGAGTCTGCACTGTGTATTTCCTCCCCATCAGGACATTTCTTTTTATGTGAGGTGGAGGGGAAACACAGCTGCACAGGTGTCCTCCACCGTAGGAAGGGCTTGGACCACCCCACACAGCTTTGGGCTGGACAGGAGAGCCGTAGGTCTGTCTTCTGCCCTCCTGAGACCTGGAGATGGTCTCCATTTGCATGTGCTTCTGGCAAACGCACTGCTGAGAGGAAACCCCTGCGAGCACAGACAGGTCCTGCAGAGTTGGCTTCTGGAGGGGTAAGCACAGGCACTTTGCTTGGTGCAGCTTGACCTGGCCCCTGCCTGCAGGGAACAAAGTGGACTGGTACTCAGGGGCTGGGGAGCTCCATTCTTCCATCCAGAGAGTCTCAGGCCTCCCCAGCCCTAGCACATCTAGCAGGCTTTTTAATTTTGTCCCTGAAGTCCAGGGTTGCTCTTTCTGGGAGCTGCAACTCCAACACGCTGCCACATGGCTTGCCTGGAAAGTGCAAAGGCAGGAGACTGCTTACTGGCAACACAGAAAGCCAAACCATGTATGGGAGCCTCATCAGGTGGCTCCAGACCTGGGCAGACCAGCTGGCTCCCCACAGTTCCCCACAGACCAGCCCAAAACCACCAGTTCATCTTCAGCAAGGCAGCTTACGTGCACATGCAGATGCTATCTGCATACCCAAGAGACTGTCCCAGAGAGAGTAATTTCCCCAGATGCTAGCTGTGTGGTCATGGATTCTCAGGAATATAATTTTTTCACATGAAAATATTTATTTTTCCGCCAGATGTCATGGTAATTAACACGGAAGGGTGCGTTCTGTTAAATGCGTGAGGGAGATCATGGTGCCTCACAAGTCTACAGGAGTCCCTGGAGGACCAAGTACCAGATGGCAGCAATGAGGCTCTGACGAGTGCATGTGGGTGTATAAAATAGGCCTCATCAAAAATCTTACAAGAAGCTACTGGAAGGTAAGAGAGAAGCTGATCACAAAGAGAGGGAGAGAAGATGGGGGGAGGTTTGTGGAGGAGGGAGGTGGCTCCAAAGTTGTCTACTTGATGTTTTGCACTGGCCAAAGGGTAAGTACAACACAGGTGTTTTGGTCAGAAATTCATCTACTTTCTGTGCTCATCATGGTGTAATGCCAGCTGCAGTATTGCTAGAAATCCTGGGGTCCTCATCTCGTGGGGGAGAACTAAACAGAGTGGATGTATGGAGGAACAGCATGATGTATGGAGCATCTGCCAGAAAGAGAATAATCTTGAGTCTAGAGAGTCAGTCACTGGCACCTGTAAACCACAGGCAGCAAGGAGAGGGGAACAGGGAAACGTTCAAGAGCTAAAGGGCAACAAAGTCATAAGAGGACGTAAGAGGCAACCACAAGTCTGTTTTCCACTGTGCAGACACAGAACTCCTCACCTCAGGAGCTCTCGAAGCCCAGAAGTGTAAAAAACAAAGAGGTAAATTCATACAACAGCCCATGGGTTTTGTCCCTGCAGTAAATTCCTCAAGCACATGTTGTTGGAAGCTAGAAGATTGCAGGGCAGTATCACTCTCAGCTCACTTGGCCCTTGTGCTTTTTTCCTCCCATTCTGGCACATTTTAATCTCTGCATAATCCAGATTGTTTTGGAACATCTCGATAACAATGCTAATATAACAATTCATACTCAAATAGCTTATTTCATCCAAGTACCTTAGAGCCCTGCTCAGACATTGGTTGGGCTGCAAAATAGCCTTGGACTGACACTGCGGTTTGTTTGCTTCATATTTAGTGAAAACTGTGTGTACACTTGGACCAACACATGGAAAGACAGGACGAAATTATTTAAATAGACTTTCCTCCAGTGGAAGTTCTTCCCTAAACGCAGTGTGTTGCAAAAACCTCACTGGCAGTTTGAAAAGCAAAAGAATCTGAGAGGAGAACTACACTGTGAAGCTATAAGGGTGTGATGCAATTAAATACAAGTTACTGGGCTGGGTATTCTTGGTTTGATTTAGTGTCAGTTTATATCAGGTTCATTTAAATTGAATAGGAATTGTTTAGCTTACAATGAAATTAATTACTTTGAGATGACATGTCCTTCCACAGTTTTTGATTTGACTTGAGAAAAAAAAATATGCTGTTGCTTCAGCAAGCAACTAGCAAAAAACTGATAGAAACATCCGGTCTATCTGCCTTCTCTAAAGACTTTTCTTACCTGCCAAGGCTCACTCTTTTTTGTCTGGACTTAGTGTCAGCCAGAACGTGCCCAAGGCTCTTTCTCTGAAAGGGGTAAGATGTCCCAGGTCTGAGAGAAGACACATCTCCCACACACTAATGGTAGCGCATCCCTGCTTTGCATTCGCAATACACAGGCAGTGGAACAGAAGCTCAGTAAGGCCCTAAATGCCCATGATTATCCTCTGGTAACCAAGAAGAGGGTTCCAGTCACTGTTGGTGCAAGGATGTTTTTCCATATAAAGCTTGGCAGAGACACAGAGAAGAGGACCTGGGCAGAAATCTCAGGTGTGCCGGCTTGTGAAACCAAAATGCTGGGAAGCACAATGCACACCTTACAATTGATGGAACTACCTGAGCCCATTTATGGATACTGGGACCTACCGACAGACTTGCAAAGTCAGGGAGATGAAGGAGGAGAGGTAGCAGTTTAAGCAGTGATAGTGGAGCACTGCCTTATCACTGATTTTCTCATGTGCAGACCAGCTATGAAGAGATTGCAAGGTGCTGAGCTAGAAGAAATAGTAGAATATGTAGACACAATGACTATTCCTCTTACTGTTTATATTACAGTTAACAAAATCTCCTGTTTCAAGGCTGTTGATTGACGTAAAAGAATCAATCAGATGAAAAAAAATGGAAGGTGCTATCAAGAACAGGGAAACATTTTTTCATTCTCAAAAGACAGCACATTTAAAAATATCTTCTTGATAGTAACAGGTATCAACCAATTCTTGAAAAACTGCTTGCCAGGTTTTACAAAGCACAGGGGAGCAGGTCTATAACTTCATCACTGTGTCCAGAATGTCTGGAAATAAATCCTTCCAGAGAAGACAAATAGTTTGTTCCTTTTCATTGCTGATCTGCTACCAGAGAGAAGTCCATCCATTCTGAAGCTCTTTGGGTCAAAAGAGCTCGCTCTCCTGAGAGTGAGAACTTGTCTAAAAGGGAATCATCCAGATGTAAACTAGGGCTGGGAATACTGTTATATCAGTATTAGGCCTTATGTAGATGTTTGTAATCTGATATACCTCTTTTAACCTTATCATATGTAGGAAATAGTTTGAGAGAAACTGAAGGAACCATTTTACTCCAGCATGAGGATATGCACATGGAGGGGTTTCTGGAGTTTTTGTGTCAGTAGTGCCACTGCAAGCAGCAAGCATCCTTTGCAGGTGAGCCTTAAGAACTGTTCATCCCTATTTTAGGAGCAGGCAATTTTCTGTCTGGGATTTTGTAAATACAAAGCTGGAGAAAGGAAACTGATTGTCCTTTGATTGAAGCCATACCTTCCTTGAAGTCCAGACATGCTTATTTATTTCTTTGCATTCAGACATGATTAAGTGACAACGAAAGCAACCTTGAATATTTCACTGTAGTAGAGAAACATCACTTTCTCTGAGCTTAAGATATTTAAATAAGAATTTTTCCACTATTCATAAGACTAGAACAGGATGAAGCTCTGCCCAAACATGGTCAAAGTAACTGTCCACCAGAGAAATACATTTTGTGAGGCCTAGAGGTCTTTTAGGAGAGAGTTGTAAATTATATCCAGACACCAGTTTTTTCCTTCAAAGTGTCTCAGTGGATCTAGAGTTCTGTATGGCTCAAAGCCTAGATCTATGAAGTGTGATCATTCCCAACAGCATTGAAATACCATGCATGCTAGGGAGTTTCAAATACATGGAGGCATAGGTTTGTTGCACAGAGAGCATGGAGCTCCTTGCTGAAATATTCCTCTTGCTCTGGTCACCACAATATCCTTAAGAGGACATGCACAGAAGCCATTAAGTAGTTTTTATTACCTTCCACATACTCTTACAGCTTTTGACCTTTTTCAGTTTGTGGTGCCAAAGAGAAATTTCCACTGAAGCTACCGGTAGCTAAACCCTACATGTAGCCTTGCATCCTGCACAACTGCTTTTCTTAGTCACCTTTCACAGATGCTTTAAAACAGTCCAGAAACTTATAGGTCTGTGGACCGTAAGCTGACCAAGAAAATTAATTGGTTGGTTCAAGCCCGTTACCAAAATTCCAGGTGACAGCGCCAAGCGCACTTAACTGATCAATAGAGATCAGGATAGACCATCCCTTTTAGATTCCTCCCTATAGGAGCATTTGGCTCTAGAGGAATAAACCTTCCGTTTAAGGGCGGGCCTTCTGCCTTTGAAACCTTCTCAGAGACATTGTCTTTTCTTATCTGAGGCACCGCATAAGCTGAAGACAAGTTTCCCACTATTTCCCAGCTGAGCCTTCTGCAGACTGTTTCTATATCCTTCTCCCTGTTGCTGGCTCGCCTGGGCTCTCAACTGCACTTAGCCCATTGCCAGTGCCATCTTTTGTGCATTATTTACTTGTAATTATCCCTGCAATGGTTCGTTGATGTGACATGGTTAAAATCAGTTCAGCGAAGACAGAAATCATGAATCTTTGCTATGTGTTAACAGCATAGCTATTTTCCCCACACTGGCAGCCCCAGACCTGTTGACCTAGGGAGACAGCTCCCAGAGAGCACTTGAGCAGAGACATGCCAGCTTCCCTGCTCACTTTGCTGTGACTTGCTCTCTCATTACAGACAGACAACACCTATGGACACATGGTGCTCAAACAGAACAATCTGTCTTCAGTACATGTCATAACTCTTTGAAGCTTCAAAAACTTAGGTAGGATCTCGTCCAGTTGACCTGGTCAGTGCTGGTTCTGAAAACATGAGGACCACCTCAGGCTGCTGTCCTGAATCATTATGATTGTTAGTTCTGCCTTGGATTTAGAAGACACCCCAGAAGGTCAGACAAGATCATGTTGAAGTATCACCTCCATCTCTCAGAGGGAGACAAGCCAACGTGTTGCACTTGAAGCAGATCATGCTGTTGGTAACTTACAGAAAAATAGCACTTACTGCACCAATATCTCACAGCGGGGCAAAATCATAATAGAGGACACACAGTGAAAACAAATGTATTTAAACATAACCACATGTTCTGTGATTCCACAGGACCAAGTCTTCAAAGTAATAATATTATTTGTAAAACACCTCCCTTGGCAAATTATGCTGGGCCGTGCAAATACTGCAATAAAAATGTCATTTGGAATGTTATGTAAAATCATTCAAGTAAAACTCCAAATGAGAAGAGCAAATAAAGGAGCCTGGGATAGAGAGAATGTGGCTGGATACCAGTGAAATACACGGGATCAAGAAGGATCCACCTAGAAAACATCTGGGGAAGGAAAAGGTATGTAGTTGCCTAGAAGAGTGTTGGGAAGGCAGAGGAGAAGCAGAGGAGTGGTGATGAGCACTAGCAGTTTCAAGCAGGAAGACAGGCTGTTAAATAATAGCCTATCACTGTAAGAGAGGCAGTCTGTACAAGAAATAAACAGAGAAAGCTGGCAGTGACCAAGGCCCACATCCTCAAGAATAATAGCCCAGAGGATCTGCACAAAGCTGATGCTCTGCTAGATCTGTGTTAGAGTCTGTCTCTCTTCCTCCTTCTTTAGTCTGGAAAAAAGACAGTTGAGGGGGAACCTGATCCATGCTTATAAATACTTAAAGGGTGGGTGCCAGGAGGATGGGGCCAGGCTCTTTTCGGTGGTGCCCAGTGACAGGACAAGAATTAATGGGTACAAACTTGAGTATAGGAAGTTCCACCTAAACGTGAGGAGGAACTTCTTTACCTTGAGGGTGGCAGAGCACTGGAACAGGCTGCCCAGGGAGGTGGTGGAGTCTCCATCTCTGGAGACATTCAAAACCCGCCTGGACGCGTTCCTGTGCAACCTGCTCTAAGGCAGCCCTGCTCTGGCAGGGGGGTTGGACTAGATGATCTCCAGAGGTCCCTTCCAACCCTATGATTCTACGATTCTATGAGTACCCACTTGTCTGGGCAGCTGAGACCACATACAGTGCGGGGATCCTCCCTCCCCATGTGCAGGGCAGAGCACAGATTTTGGCAAAACTGGTCATGGGTCATAGGTGACCCATGGAGAACCTGCTGGTGAGCTGTAGGACCTACCAGTTGAACAGTGTTGACTGTAGCTTCCCTGCTAGCTTCCAGTCATATGGAAAAAACAGCTATGTTAAACATTCTATTAATTGCGATACTGACTGATAAGGCAAACAGTTGGTTTAATTTTTGTGGAGAGCTTACAAGAATGTAAGTGCCACAGAGATGTTCCTGTAAGGCAGCTCTGCCTATTGACACACCACCCTCAGCACTAGACTCTTGCCTGGTCCAAGACAGGCTGTGACTTTCAGCTGTGACTCTGGGTTGTTCAACATCACAATTGCTGTAAAAAATAGGCCCTTACACCAAATCCAGTCAGATTTTTACTGCAGGAGACCGCAACACAAGGTCAGAGAAGGCACCTAGCTGTGACTCAGAAGCTGTACAGGGGAAAGACCCCTTGCAGCAGCTCTGCCCCAATTTCTCCACACCTTCAGAAGACAGTGTGATGGCTGAGCAGATTTCCCCTGACATGACCTGTCTGCCAGGATTTTCTCTGGCAACAAAGAGTTGTAAACTTCTTATATTTCTAAGGAAGTAATTTTTTAGCTGCTGAATCACCTAGCAATGTGGCATTTTAGTGACCTAGCAATGGTACTGATTCTGGAAACAGGGTGCTTTCCACCTGGTGACTGATCTTCTCTGCTCCTGACGTTTTGGATGTAAAAGGGCTTTATGATTCCTGCCCTATAAAGTGATAAATCAGTTGTCATTGGTTCTAAAATCT
The DNA here is from genome assembly GCF_965231255.1 of Vanellus vanellus. Taxonomy (NCBI): domain Eukaryota; kingdom Metazoa; phylum Chordata; class Aves; order Charadriiformes; family Charadriidae; genus Vanellus; species Vanellus vanellus. The sequence goes on from NC_138908.1 coordinate 60,309,412, forward strand.
TGCATCCGCCTCTTAAAATTTTGAAGGCTATTTGTGAGGCAACAAGTGAAACGAAAAACTTCTAGGTAGACATTTTTGTGCCATACAGATGCCACTATAGGTTATTATATGCCTGCAGGTTTCTTAATGTTTCTTTTCATTCTCTGCCACTTGGAAGACACCCACAATGGCAACGGGTGAGCTGAGGTGTTCAGGATAATGATGCCTAGATGTGAAAAGAGATGGCTTTATGATGGGACTTCCTCAGTGTGAAGCTGCTTTTTTTTTTTTTTTTCCTGGAATTTACTGCTGATTTAGAAATGTCAGGATTTTTGAAAGTTAGGTCATACATGTGACAGGGCTCACTTGTAAAGCAAGCTAAGTCATTCCACTAATGTAACAGAAAAGGAAGAGGGTAGTGGGAAAACTAGAGTGTAATGGATTGGATGAATTAATAGATTAGAAAAGGAAGGAGAGGAGCAGATGAGTAGAAGCACTGGAAAAAAACTCTCCTTGAGAACCCATGACTGAGTCACAAAATCCCGAACACCCATATTTTTCCACACACAGCAGAAGGCCTCAGAAAATGTGCATCTCCATTCTTGCATTAGCACAGCCCCTATGAAAGGACAACAGCCTGATGTTATGCTTGCTTTGTAGGTTTGTGATCAAGATTCTGTGCTGAGGGTTTGGAATGTCTGGACCCATTAATCTTCCAAACTGGAAGGAGTCAGCTTAATTTCAAAGACAAAGGGAATTACATTTTGAACAAGACATAAGGATTGTTGAGCCAAGCACTCAAAATATAGCAAAGAAAGAAGCCTGTGCAACTTAATTCACCCCCCTCATGTGCTGGCACGATGAGGTAGTCCAATTGCATGTTTACCTGCTGCTTTTTTTTCCCCACAGGAGTATTGCATCAGTCAGAGCATGGGATGTGATGCTTGGGGGATAAAACAGACTTGTTTACTGAAGAAACCCGCTGTCTGGAGGTCCCTTGCCTCATTTATTGCAGAAGTTGTAAAGCATGCAGGGAACAAGGTGGGAGAGTTATAAAGAGGTGGCCTCAAGGTTAAGGTAGTCGAAAAAGCTTGTAACACTGTTGTTCATCTCTGTCCCAGAAAATTCCTCTGTGATACTAGGCAAGTCAATTTAAATGATGTAAGCTGCTGGTTTGTACAGCAAGCCAGAAACAGAGAACCAGCTCGCAGAAATCGGAGCAGAATCCAAGGCAAAGAATAGGACCGAAGGCAGCCTGCGCGTCCAGAGGGAGCCTCTCACACAGACATTGTTTTGGCATCAGGCAGCTGGCTCTACGGCTCCGTTTGAGTTGGGGTCTGCTTCCTGCCAGCACAGCAGCCAGTGCCTGCTGCCTGCGGGGTGAGGCATCCCGGCCAGGCAGTCACTTGTTCCCACAGCAGTGTTAGGTTCCCCAACCCAGGCACGCATGCGAACCTGGGTACCACCCCATGGCAGGTGAGGTCAGCCTGGCTCACGCGACTTCTGCTGTAACAAGGATATTGCGTATAACAGGGAAAGAGGAAAAAAGAACTACATATTAGGAGCAGAAGAGGACAAGAAGTCCAAAGAAGAGGCGAAGTCAGTACTGAGCAAACAAGCAATCATTTATAGGCCACAAAATCAGTGCTAAGCTGCCAAACCAAAGAGGCCCTTCAGAGTTGCCTAACAGGAAAACCAGCAAGGAAAACAACCTATATTACTCCCACAAAATGCCTTACAGCTAGAGAAAAGAAGTCAGAAAGCCCTCAATGATTAAAAAGCCACAGAAACACCAAGAAAAAATAGCTGGAACACTTTTCAAACAGCCAAAAGTGAGAAAAGATGTAATTAAATAGAGCCATGCCTATGGTGCTATATGACAAGACTTAAACCACTCTAAACCACTTTCTTTTTTGCCTGTTTCTGCCACATCTTGCCACACACTCAACCAACTGATTGATTTTAGGGAAAGAAATGTTATTTTACAGCTTTACTTCTGCTGCTTTTTTCACCTGTCCCTCTCTTCTATGCTTTTACCTTCCTGGGTGTTGAACCCCACAGTTCAGCTCATGTTTAGTCTTTTCTTTCTGTGAAAATACAGAGGAAATAAGAGCAAAGACATTCTAATCAATATCTCAGCTGCAGAGTACAAACAATCCGGGGGAACACAAGAGTGGGGACCAAGGATTACAGACAAGGTGTATCTAGCAATGAGGAATTCACAACATGGTTTCAAATACTGAAAGACATCTTTAATCCTGTGATGTCTGAAATTGTGGCAACCCCAGATTTATATATGTCAAGAAGCTCATGCAGATCTGTTAGTCCAGCAGCGTGTTGCCATGAAGGACTGCTAGTGATGGGTTACATATACATCAGTAAATTTAAGTGTTCAACCTTTGTCAAGGACTCTAGGTTTCTCTAGGAACTAGACACCCCTGACCTTTTGCAAATCACAACTTCCCTTTCCCTTTACTGTCATTACAATCCTTGACTCAGTCACCCATTCATCCCTCTATTTTGTCCCTCAGCACTACCACAACACCAACCACAGCAGTGATAACAACAGTAAATTGCACCGTGGACTTAATGGAGTATTTGATCATTTAAGTCATAAAGTGCTTTGCATTAATTTTCACAATGAACAAAAATTGATTACTGTAGGTGTGTTGTGCCCTAGGGGCAATGGGGAGAGAGGCATTGGGGTGACAGAGGAGCAGAGTGGGCAAAGCACTCCTGACGCATGTAAGGACACCCTGAGCATGACTCACAAGTGGGGCACAAGCTCCAGCTGCCAGGTTCCCTCTGCCAGGCACTAAGTTTGAATCATGCCACGATGTCTGTAATCAACACATTGCCCAGATCCTGTGATCGCCTGGGCTGAATGTCAAGGTTGGGTTGACAGGGGAACTAAGCTGACACCAGCTGAGTTCTGCAAAAATAAGAAGATTTTGTTGGTGTCAGGGCAGTAGCTCATTAAGATTTTAGTCCTCTGTAGCCTGGAAATAGGAGCAGTGAATACTCCATCACAGAGATATTGTTTGGAACACATAAACACTTTCTTGACATCTATATTTTCACATACCATAAACTTTTAGCTTGCCTGTTCTTCAAGCCATTGAAATGACAGCACAGAGAATGTACTTTGTCCATGATGTTTGTAAGAGTTCAATAATGACAGGAGAAGACACCACAAATCCTTCACAGGAGTCTGTTCTTGTATGGAATTGCAATCTAAAAGTGAAAATTTTTATTTACTGGAGTTTAATCCACACGCAGTTAGACAGGCATCCTTGGTGGACTAAATCATGGATTCTTATGCAGTTGGCTAGTAGATCTATTTGAAGATCTATTTTCAAATGAGATGACAGTCTGCTTTCACTTCTGCACAGCCATGTACGAGCATGTACTTCCTAACTAAAACCACCTGTGTGGATGGTTGCCTCTCTTCAGTAAGTGCCATTGTTGGTATCAAGGTGCTTGCTAACAGCTTATGTGTGTGCACTGCTGAAGGGCAGTTTCTGAAAACAGTGGTGTCATTTTTTTCCCAGTAATGCTATTAATGCGTTGCTGTGCAATGTTTGCTAGGATACCAATCCTTTTATTATATTATGAACTCTGGCTAAATCAGAGGACAGCCTATGAAATCAGAAGTGATGCAGCATAGATGACAGTATCAGAGCTCATTTCCCACCATGCCAAGGCAATGAAGAGATTTCAACTTTCTTTCTTACTTGCTGCATTAATGCATTAAATGGAAAGATTTTCTTATGAATTGTACAAGGCTGAATGATGATTTTTCTCTTTGGTTTAGACTAGCGCTTTTTTTTTCAGATATTACGTCTATTATATTCTGATCATTGCTAAAGCAGTGAAACTGCTTCTGAATCTTGTATTATTATTATATGAGTGCCAAAAATCAGGCTAACTGAGAATACAAACCTCAATGAAAAACATGTTGTGAAACAAAGTTGTTTTCATGTACCTAATAGAGAAAGTTACACAATCTACAAATAGTAAACATTTGGACTGCTATTTCAGAACATATTAATGACTGCCATACACACTACCGTACACTTGTTCCAGTTGTTGCACTTTAAAATTGTACTTTTTTTATCATACTCTATTTACTCTTTTAATTTTTTGTAAGTGTGACAGAGTATGATAGTATCAGTTTAGGAATGTAAGCCAGGGATCCCTATGCCTGAATTTTGCTCTAATACTCCCTTAAGGACCTTGAAGAGAATGATTAGACTAAGATGGTCTTAAATGTGAATAGCAAAAGTTGGGCAGCTATGTTTCCACCTAACTGCTTGGCTAAAGAGAAGTTTGGTTTTCCTGTCTTGTCTGCCTGTCCATTTAACATGGAGCTGGCTTTTGATGTGAATCCCATCCCTTTTGTTATATACACCTTGCACCAAAGACATTTAGGATTTACAAGCCTGTCATGTTTGCAAACCTCACCTTTGTGTGTGCAGATGGAATACTGCTGGATGCAGCATGAGCTTTGAAAGGGCCAGTGTCGATTCATCTGTGTAAAAACAGTATTTTGAAGGTATGGAGTTGGAGCTCCATATTTTGTGGAGAATGTGTTAGTCTTTGGTCTTTGGTCCCTGGAGTTAACATAACTGATCTCACAATGACTTGTATGAATAGTGATCATTTGTGTTGACTGTCCAAAACTCCTTCTTGGGACCAAGAAGATATTTTATTTTAATGATCAGTAATTTTAAAGGGATGCAATGAGTTCAACTGCTGTTAATTTTTTTAATGTATCAATCATTAATAAAGATCATCAGAATTTAAAGATAATAATCTCTATAGAGATAATTATACATGGATGTGATGCCTCTAGCTGACTATGTAGCATTGTCAACAGTCGTCTAAGCAATTTGCAAGTCATGTCATACTTGGGACCCAAGACACCTGAATTTGGGTAAGCTCTGGTTGCTACTTGCAGTCTTAATTTCTAAGGATACACTTTAGGCTTAGACCTCCTGTTGGATCCTTTCCATGGGGCATGCAACGTTGCAGTCCCAATGCTTTTAGGCTCCTAAACTAATTTCTGAGACCTTCCAAATCTCTGTCATTTTCACAAGACCATTCTGCAAGCTTCACATGGCTTTCTGAGAAGTCACAGAAAAGCAAGGAACATAGGCTTCGAAAAGGAATCTCTTGACCAGAGTGATTTTGATCTGTGGAACAGTTAAAATTTACGGTTCTTGGGGTAGCTGAGCGGAACCAAACAACAACAAAAAAAACAACAGAAATTGTGAAACACACCTTTTCCAAGGCCGTAAATCTTGGACTGCTTTCTTGATGTTTTCTCGGCAACAGCTGTCAAACAACATGCTGGATACTTTTCCTAGTCAGAGCTACTTTCTGAAGAGCAATTCATTGCACTTTGACTGGGTAGGTCTAGCACTAAGACACTCAATAAAATTCTTAATATGGGATAAGATTCAAATCATAATTAAAAAAATAGATATTCTGACTCCATCAGAAAAAATTACAACCCAGTGAAACTCAGCTAAGCTGCCATGAACTTAATGTAGTCTTCATATTTGCTCAGCTGGAGGTGTGTTTATTCTATCAGTCATAGATATTGTAGCTGAGCAAGCTTCGAGCTGTGATGACACTGACAGTAGGACATCGTTTTGCAGATTGATGTTCACCATTCAATGGAAAAGGGAGTCTCCTGTTCCTCAGCATTGGGTGCCAGATCCTTGGGGCTAGCCTGGCAGTGGAATGAGAACCACAACGGCTCTGTGACTCCCTTGTCCTCAGGCCATCAGGCATCCCTCTGATTTCAGGGTGGTGCAAAGCAAATTTAGCAAGTCAGGCAACCTAGTCCAGCTAAATATAGTCCACATTACTTGTTGGAAATACTCTCTGTGCTCTAATTATCTTCAGTCTTTTTAACAGATTTCTGAGTCCTTCAGCATTCGCTTCAGCATAAAACTCTGTAAATAATTAAATGTGTTGATTACAATAAAAAAAAAATTGGGATTGTGCTGTAAGTACTTATCCTTCTGTGGTTTTGCTGAGAAAGTCATGCTATTCTTAGGTAGGACTGTGCAATCAACATGTGAAGAAATGTGTCATACATATAAGTGACATTTTACAGCTTTTCAACCACTAGCACTGCTTTGTTCATTCCTGTATTACAGATGGAACTTATGTATCAGTTTCGTATTATGTAAGGTTAAAGACACAAAGCCAAATCCCAGTGCCCTAAGCAAAAATCTCACCAACTGCATGGCTGTAACAGAAGTGAGGAATTACCAGATTTTTCACTTGAAGATGTGCTTATCTGTTAGTCCATGTGCTGAACCAAGTGATATCTAAGGCGGTATCTGATGGACAACCTTCTTCCTTGCAAGGAAATGAGAGTGTCTTCTCCTGGCATAGGGCACGTCTTGTTAAAGGACCATGGAGAAGAAATTTGAGAACCTTTTTTGCCTTTGTCCCTTTCAGTTTGCCATAAAAGGTTTCAGGAAAACAAGGGTGGGCAGAAAAGCAAGATTTCTGGTTCTCAGAAGTAAAGTGAGATAAGAACAGAGAAGCAAATCCCACCATGGAAATCACCACATTTAGATTTGCAAAGGAAAAATCACCTAGATTTTAAGGAAAGTTTCTAAGCTGCAAAGGCTCCATCAAAATACCAGGACTTGTAAGCTCTCACATTAGAAACTGATAAATCTCTTTTTATGCAGTATAACTACAGATAGAAAAATTGAAGATGTTTGAAACACTCCAGTCTGAAACAACTTTGATTTGAGCTGGACTTACAACTGAGAAATAGCAAAAACTTATTGGAAATTTTGCTGTTTCTCAGTGGTCCAAATTGTGTACAGATGTGTCTGTTGGGATGATGATGATGATGATGATGATGATGATGATGATGATGATGATGACGACGACGACGACGACAACAACAATGATTATAGGGTTTCTCAGCTACTCCTCAGATCAGCCATACTTTCATGCAGCACTAAGGACATACAGCACATACTGCCAGCCAGGTTAGCTTTCTTGGGTATGTGGTCTCACCTTCCTGTCACTCAGCCTTGCTTTGTAGGATTTGTTTTTCCAGCATGTTAATGACCTAAGTAAACAAGCCGGTTTGGCCATCTGAAGTCATACATATCATAACTTAAACTGCTGCCTGATAAAGGGATTGTGTGCTGATAATATCAACTTCTCTAATAAAAATACTATCTTTCCCTATGATTTTTGTCAGTTATGCATGGAAGATCACTCTAAAAATATTAATCATTTTACATAAATCCCTAGGCAGTGATTTTTTTCTAGATGCTTGCAATGGTGATATTAGAAATACCTGGGGCCAAGGGGAGAAGAGGACGTGGATGTTCAGCAAATTTGTCATTGTGCAATTTAATGATATTCTGCCTCACTGAGATTCATCAATGCATCGAACTTTGGAGGTCATCTGAATGATTTGGACAAACACAGTCAGCTACTAGCACTGCGGGAAACAGGCTGGAAAGAGACAGTGAAAAATCGCCTAGAGCTGACAGTAACTTCAGGTTGCTGTTTGTCCATCAGCTGGTCCAGGCAAAGGTGCAAGATGCTTATTCCCTGGACACTACCTGAGACGACCAGAAGATCAGTGATGTTCAGAGCTGCTTCTTTACCAAGTTCAGCGTGTCCAGCCCAGGCAGGGAGGCAGAGCACGGTAGCTGGGAGATTCAGTGGCCAGTGCCTCCCTTCTGTTACACTCTGAATTTCTCAACACCAGACAGACATTGCTGAATGTCTTTTCAAGTCAGTTCACCTCCCCAGCGTTTGCTGATCCGAGTGCCCAATTATTAGTGTTCAGCAAGCTCTGATTTGAATTTGCATCTGCGGAGGAAAGAGTACATAGCTCAGATACATTTCAGATTAAGAGACCAGATCCTGAGTGCTGCTGCACTGGTTTTGTGCAAAGCATGAAGATAGCCCACAGTCTGCTTTGGAAAGAACTCACAGTAATTTTGCACTCTAGCTGTGCCATCTTTTAAACTTTTTTTCCACCTCCTATTTCCAGTTTTATTTCATGTATCAAGCCTTTTTCCACATTTTAAAAGTTAAATACAATCACATTGTTTGGGTATCTTCTTTTAATTATCTGGGTTTCTGTTTGCAATTATTGTACAGATCATAACTAATTATAAGTAGTAATATGTTTTGATGAATATTACATAGCCAGTATTGAATTTTGCAACCTCCCCACTTCCATCCTCCATTGCACAATATGACCATATTGAGGAAGATAAATGACAGCCCACAACTATTTTTCACTTCAAAGTGCTCTAGTGATCCTTGGATAAAAGCTTCAATCCACTGAAGCCCCCAGTTAACTTTGTGTTTCATATTTCAGTGACAGTTAGTGTAAGTAATATCATTAGTAGAATGAGAAAAGGCAATTAAAATCTCACAAATGGCTTTGTGAAGACACGTCTTTTTTTCTTTTCTATTATAAACATATTTGCACTCATTATAAAATCATGCCAGAATAGCAGTACCTGTGGAACAACTCTGTTTTCACATCTGATGAATTAGTCCAAGTTTCACCACTATGACTCCACCTTCATCAGAGTTACTACATGCTTACACATATGTAACAGAGCACCACCATATGGCTCTGTAAGTGTTGCCACCAGCTACTGGAAACTGCAAATACACTGCATGAAATATTTTTAAAATCTATTGACGTTAGAGGATAGTGTCCACAGTCTTAGCCTATACATAGTATAGTCTATACACCTTAGTCTGTGCATAGTAAATCCCAACAGAATCTGGAAATATTGACGAAAACCAAATTACACTGAATCTGTCACTCCTAAAAGTGCATGTGTAAATAAAAAACAGAGCCTACCCCAAGCCCCTGATTCAGATTTGAACTTGGCCCAGTTGCTGTGGCTAGACACATGTTTGCTCAACAGCAGAGATGCTAAATTAAGAACCAGTTGAATAATGATTCATTCATTTGAAAACAAAACAAAACAACAAATGTGAAACTTTTTACAAGCTGAAGAAAAGAATCCAGATCACATACAACCAAGATTTAATATTAACACACCTTTTGGAGAGAAGGTCCCCATTGGTACCTTGCACCATCCATTTCCAAAACTGTGGTGACTGCATCCCTACAGGTGGTATGTACACGTACGTACATGCACCGATGCAGCGCATGTGAGATCAGCTTTGCACCGAACATTGCCGGAGAGATGCCTCTGCAGAGACAGCAGGTGTGTATGGACATGTCAGGGACTCTTTGACCGCTGGGAAATCCAGCTAATGATGAAACGGTCCCCTCAAACTTTAGTTTTAGCCATCTCAGCACACACTTTTCTTTGCTGACCACCACACAGGGCTCACCAGCCAGTTCCAAGTCTGTTTATCATTAGTTTATTGCTTTCATAATCAAACTGTTCTGCACAAACAGCAGATCCTTTATCTTCTATAAGGACGTTTGCTTTGGAGAGCGAAGGGCATATCAGTCACTTGTTAATAACAAGGTCAGACCACTTTCATCCCCACAGTCTGCTGCAACAGCTCAGCTTGGTGGCTGCGAGGAAGCAGAGCCACAGGAGTCACTGTTCTTACCCTGTCAGACAGAGAGGATTTTAGGGTCCTCCCCACACCCCCTGATCACAACAGGCATTTCTGTCTCTCCTCCTGAGAGCCACATACTTCACATTTTCCCTGTACAAATAACTGCTTAGGCCCTTCTTTCAAAGAGCCTTTATTAAACCACCAACTATTTGCTGTCGAGACATTTAGGATGAAATCATCGTGTTAAACAAATAAACGCAGCTTCATACAGATCTCTGCTCTGGGAGCAGAGTAAGAAAATAATTTCTGTCTGCTCTCCACAAAAGCGGCTGGAAAGGCCGAAAGAAAAATATTATTTTTACTTCATTGTGTGAAATATCGTTTTGGAGGATCTGACGCGTTGAGCGTTTGAAGAGTTTTTGCTGGCAGGTTTCAAGGGTCCCCTGGGTTGACCCCCTGGGATTGTTTTCTTCATTAATAAACTTAGCATGATGTGTGTTAAAAGGAACATTCTGTTTGCTTTGTAAATAAGGGATGTCAAACAAGAAGCAGAAGCCGCGCAGACACTAGGTGAGGTGCTCTTCAAGGGCGGGGGGAGTGGGGGGAGGGATGCTTGCGTGGAAAAATAAAAGCCTTGGAAAACTCAAGAATAATGTGACTGTCTTATCCAAACCAGGGCTTTGCTGGGGAAACAATCCTGCCTGCGAACCCAAACGAAGCAGTTTCCTTGCAGATCCGGGTGGGAAAGCTGCGGCTCTGCCCCAAAGCAGCAGGGGAGGAGCTTGGGAAGGAAAGTGCAGGAGCATCTGCCCGCAGCCTGGCAGGGCATGCAGGATGGTGCAGAGCAGGTACTCCCATCGCTGTTTGGAAGGTGCATTTTGACAGGTCTGCAAGCAGCCCCGGACAGGACTGTGGAGGGTTTCCACACCAGCATTTCACAAATCTGATGCTGCTGTGGAAATTACTATGGTAAAGCTTCTGACCGGATTTAAGGGAGTAATTTGCAAGAAAGTAATCATCCTTCTGCTGGCCCTGGGGTTTCCTCTCCCATCACAAAGCAGAAGAAAAAATAGCCTGCTGTTTAACGCTGTTTATTTTCTACCGCCTGCCTCCCTGCCTATATCACCACTCGTCTCTCCTGGTGCTTCTGAAACCATTCATTTCCCATTTTGTTGCCTGCCCCCTTGAAGAACTCTAATAAGCCTTATAAGATGGCTTAGCTCCTGTCATTCACAGCAAGAGTATCTGATATGCATCAGGAATGCCCTAACCAGAAAAAGAAAATTTCCCCAGTGTCTCTTTGGGTCCAGTTTGCAGGCAGGGGCAGAAGCAGGCAGGCAGGGTACGGGACTACTGCTAGGTGTTGGGTGGACAAAGCTCCTCAGCTGGCTCTGCCTGACCTACACATATTTCTGCAGTGTGCCATCACTGCTCTAGCTGTCATCGCAGGGGAAAAAATATTCCCAGACCGCTTAAACCCTGTTTACTTCAGGAAAAGAACAGTTAAGCATACAGTTTAAAAGGTGAGGTAGGATCAATCCTGTAACTTAAATGATCCAGGAGAGGAAACATTTCAGTGTCCAATAGTTCTTAGATGTAATTACAGCTGATGGGACCCTAGATACGTTTACCATTTCGTGCAAAGCTGTTCACTGCAGCGAGAAGAGATGCGGCTTCCACATTTAAGCCTCAGGCCGGCTTTAGAAGCAATTCTAAAACAAACATGAAATTAGCAATGTTACCTTTTTCTTAAGCTGCATTGCATCTATATTACTGAAATATTTATCGTATGTAGGTCACATACCATGCAGTCAGTATTGACCTCACTAAGCTGATTTTGGAGTTATGTTAATAACTACAAGAACAAATGTTAAATTTGCCTAAAATTAATGCATAATTTCAGACATTTTTGTTACTAAAATAGTGAAGCGCAAATAATTCTTTGAAAAAGTGCATCAGATGCAGAATCATAAGAGTCACCATAACAGGTCATGGTGACAAATAGGAGGCTTTTCAGCTAATTTAGTTGACCAATAAATATAAGCTGTGGGGACATATCTACGAAAAATTGTAAAAGAAAAACTGTTGGTGAAGTGATTTGTAACAGATTTAGAATGGTGAAAATAAGATAAAAAATCTGGTTTGACTTTAGAAATTTGGCTACGTGTATCTCGTTCTGCAAGTGGTCTCTGCCAGGACCCCTAACTTGTGTTGTGCTGACTAGAGTTACCGTCACGCTTAACAATTTGGTTTTGAGCAATGGGTAAGATTCATTAAAAGTTTGCTCTGTGTTCTGCTTATGTCGTATATAGTCTTGCTGTGTACAAATGTTGCTATTTTGACTCTGCATCCAAATTCGCCTTTACTCTTCCCTCATTACCAAGAAACCTAAATTTGATTCACAAAATTTGCTTAATTGAGAAGCAAGTTTATCACCTGTTCTGAGTTAACTGAGCTACAGTAGCTGTAGCCAGTTATTTATGCAACTTGTGAGTTTACATAAGGGCAGGACACTTCCAGGAGACCAGATAGACTAGAAAGCAATTTTTTTCAAGGTTTGGGTAGTTAGTTAGAATACAAGTCAAGTCATTCATGATCAAGGGTTAACATCTACAGACCTCAGTGATTATGTGAAATTACTGATCTTCATCTTATTCTTTTCTAGACGGGAGATGTCCATTGTACTGGCAGTCCTGATGGCAACCGCATTAGAGAAGTCAAAAAAGGCATGAATGTGAAGATTGAGGTCATCCATTTGAAATACAAAGACCTGATCAGATAGCAGGGTATAAAAAACCCTCAAATGTATTGTTGATACAAAATAGGACTGGAGGAAGTAGGATCTTGTCCAAGTTACGTCAAGCCAGACATACTTAAAAGCCCCAAATACGGAAGCATCCTTAAATGAAGTCCAAGTATTTTTTAATGAAGTTAGAGTATGTGCTGGTATTGCCAAGAAGAAAAGCCAAAATGTAGTGACAAATAAAGGATCCTGAAGCATCACCACACAAAGTTTTAATGGTAGAATACCATGACATGTGACCTTTGGAGTCTTCACCTGCTTCAAACATCAGACAATAATCATGGCTATTACATGGATCTGTGGTCATAAAGCTCCAAGGATTGTATCACAGCAAAGCTAGGGACAGCCCTGCTTCCCATGTAAAAGGTGTTCAACACTCATTGTCTGAACAGATTAGAAGATTAGCATGCAAATTACTTCTAAAAAGACCAAACTGAATATTTGGAAAGGACTTCAGGACTCCATATAGCTGAAATGAAGGAGGCAGGCTCAAGTACATAAAGACCATACCTGACAGGTTGTTGGATAGCCCCTTTTAAAAACGAAGGTTCTTCTGTGAACCTCTCTAGGTAGCCTGTTCACTAGCCTTGGAGTTAAGAATTATCTCATCTATCTTGTTAGCTCAAGTTAGTGAACTTTTTCACATTTTGTCCCCAGTGGACATGGAAAACGATTGATCACTGTCTTCTTCGTAACAACCTTTTACATATTGGGAAATTGTTATCCCTTCCTCCCCCTCCCCTTAAGCCTCATGCTTAGTCTTCTCTTTTCTAGACTAAACAAACCCAGTTCTTTCAACCTTTTCTTGTAGGTCATGTTTTCTAAACCTCTGATCATTCCTGCTGCTCTCCTTTGCACTCTCTTCAATTTGTCTACATCTTTCTTGAAGTGTGGTTCCCAAAGCTGGACACAGTACACCAGCTGAGGCCTTGTCCATGTAGCCCAAAGCAGAACACTTACTACTTTTTTCACGGGTATGACATTCCAGGTGAAGCACCAAAGAATAAGATTTGCTTTTATTCTAACATTGCATGAGCAAGCCATGCTCTTGTGATTGTCTATGACCTCCAGATCACTTTCTTCTGCAGTGTCAACATTTCTTATCTTGTTTCTGTGTATTTAGATTCTTCTTAACAAGCCCAAAGCATTTCTGTGGCCTTTATTGCATTTCATCTTGAAGACTTCAGACCATCTCTCCAACTTACCAAGATTACTTTGTATTCTGATCTTATCCTCCAAAGTCTGCCTGAATGTTACCGATTACCATAGTTGAAGGAGGTGGGGACTGGAGTGTCATATGCTGTGATCTGTGACCTCTGTTACCTGTTACAGTCCCAGGGCTGTATGGCCACATCATGTCTTTAGTAGCAATGACATTTGTGCCAGTCGCCAGTCCTGGGAGCTAACCATACATGCAGAGAGGGAAGTTCTGCCCACCTCACACGTGCATTGCAAGGCATGTGCTGCTGACAGCACCCCAGTGATCAACTTCAGCCTCAATTCCTCTATCCGGGGAACCACTCTGAGCACACAGCTGCTCTGCTCAAGTCCATCCCATACAAGACCAAGTACAAATCAAATGCACCCTTTGTATCTATTTTCTTTGAATTAGCATAGTCTGCTTTTAAGATGACTTCAACAACCTGGACTGCTTTGCCTCATACTTTATCTTCTCCTGAAACCTGATGCACTGCTTCCGACTGTTTCATTGTCTATTTTTTTTTAAATTTAGTATCCTTATTCTGCCGCTCTTCTTACTTATTTCCATCTGTTCAACATTCCTTTTCATTCTATCGTCAATTTTCCTCTACCTTCAGGTTCTCAGCCACTTTTTTCCTAGAACCAGTGTCTCTTCCCTCATAACTGTCCCTTCCCTTGAAGCATTTTCGGAAGACAACTTGCCATTTCCAACACATTCTGGGAGCATTGGAGCGTGGACCATTTTTTTGCTTTTGCAACAGATAAGCAAACCAGTGGTAGGAACTGTCTTTTAGATATTTCTATACTGGAGGGTTCAGGGTTTATATACTTCACAACTTCCTCCTCACTGTCCAGAAGAATGGTTTGTAGTCCAACTCTGCTACATCTTCCCTTTACTTTTTTTGTCTTTTCTAGCTCCAGACACAGTCAACGGTGCTGCCTCATGCTTCTCTCTGAATTTCAAAATAATTACATACCCAGTAGTTAAATTCTTATATCAATACCTGCATTTTAAAAATAAATCTACAAATTTAAAATAAAAATAGAGATAAAATTTAAGATAAACCTACAAAATACAGCTCAATTTTTCAGCACCCATTCTCTCTGTCCTTCCTTACCTGTACAAACTCTTCTGTGTTTGTCTGCCATGTCCTGTGACACCTCTGTGAACCCAGCTGTTGTGAACCTGGTGGTGTATTCAACTGAAACCTGCTTTGGTGTGCTCCTCCAATTCCTGGCATTTGCCTGGAGATGCATCAGCAAAGTGTTTTGCTATCTTCCTTCATTTCTTTACTCTCATGTTTTGTTTCCCCCATTCACCACCTACTTACACGCTTTTTCCTAGATCTTTATTCTATTTTTTGCTCATTTGAGGATCCTGTCAGCAGTTTCCCTCAAAGCCATTGCAAGCCCTGGCCTCGCAGAAAGCTTTTCACCAGAGGGATCCCATTTCTGCCTAGCAATTCTCCTTTGTAACATACTGTCTAGTGGCTAAGGAAGCCAAAATCTTTCTGTCAACACCCTCTGTGCAGCCAAGCATTCTCCTTCAGCCTGGGCCATTATAATCTCCAGAATCACATTCAGAACCTCTTTTCTTAACCTCCCAGCTCCAAGTAGCTGCTGGTCATGTGGATCCGGTAAATCCACCAAATATCTTCCCTCCCCAACCTCCAATTTCCCTCAGCCTGGTTCTGGCTTATTTCAAGCCGCCTTTCTTCCCTGCTCCACTGCTCCCTGCTCTCACCACTCCTCTGCTGCGTGCACGTGCAGGGGCCTCCTGAGGTCCTCTTGGCAGCAGATGCTGCCCCTGAACATCCCTTGCCTGGCCAAGGGTCCTCATGGCTCAGCTGTCAAGCCCATCTCTCCCATGTCACCTCACCACCTTCTGCTTCCGCCATGCAAGGCTGCCACAACCTGTCCACTTGTGTGTCTCCTCCCTGAAGACCTCAAAAGGCATTGCAGAGTTTTTCCAGCAATGGGTGATACCATGGGGTAAACTGCTGATGTAACTAATGTCATATGATCTGGTGAATTAAGAGCTGGATTAGAAATAAAACCAGTGACTTTATTCTAGTCAGAAGCCTCCAGTCATGTCTGAGTCATGGAACATCTGCAGAGGTCCATTGGGTCTCCTAACTCTCCTGCAGATCAGGAAATATTATTAAGCCTGTTTTATACTCCTGGCATGGATAGTCCAAGTGATTTGTCCTGGGTCACTTGGCAGAAAATTTCCATTGCTTCTAAGCATTATCAGATTAGACTCTGCAGTTTTCCATGTTTAAAGATGTTAAGTTACCTCTCTTCTGTTTTTTTATTGCTTGGTTTGCATGAGATGAGATATTTTAAAACATTGTTGCTGTGCCATTTCTTTGAGGTAATAGGCTTTACAATTATCAACTTTGTTCATCAGCTGGTTCAGTGCCCTTGGAAGAAGCCTGTCCATTTCTTTATATGACTTCAGTCATATAAAAAGATGTATTTCTTGCAGAATGAAATTCAAGTTTTGGAACCTCTTACTTCAAAGCCATCTACAAAAGACATTTTCCTTCTTTTTTTTTTTATTTTTAATAATGAACTCTTTCCATTGATGAGTTTTTGGCACAGACCATTTCGAAACCTTGCTATTTGAAACAGCTTGCTGATGTTTTCTTAAATTACATCCTCTTGCGGGTCCATAAAATCCTGAAGTTATTACAAATAAATAAACGGAGTTTCTCTTCATGATGTAAACCAGCTTTGAATGAAGTCATTGAGTGGAAGTTTGACTTGGATTGCTTCTGAAAAGCTGCTCAGACCCAGGGCAAAGTTCTGCTTTTCCTCTGTGCTGCAGAAATTGGTGAGCAGCTGTTCTAAGTCAACTGAGTGGAGCAAACCCCTGTTGCTTAATGTCTTGTTTTAATTTCCAGTGGGAAACCAAGTATCAGAAAGTCCATACTCTCCACTCCCTTTTCTTTCTCTCACTTTTTCCAAGTAGTATCCTCCTGAGCAAGTTGCATAGTCAAGCATTAGTGAAAGAGAAGAGGTCTGAGAGTTTTCCCTTCTCTCTTGTGCTAGGCATCCTATCCCATCCAGCAACACAGGCGGCCTCAACTTTCCCCTGGATCAGTGGAGCTGGCACATTTATTTAATGACCTCTGTGCCTCTGAGCTGGACCACAAAACTCATGGCACCAACATGAAGAGCAGACAGCATGGCGCAGACTCTGCTGTGGGCCATGGGGTATAAACAGGCAGTGCTATGAAATTACACCAGCTCTTCATATCTTTCCTTCCTTATTCCTTCCCACTGTGGTCTTCTGCACTTCCACAGATCTTCATGATTGTTCTGGCTAGCCTTTATGTCACTGAGTGAAAAATTAGACCTTCTCTGTCCCCTGCAAGGATCCAAATCCAAGTCTGTATCACCTCAATGAAGGTATGCTCTCCACAGAGAGCCAAAAAGTTTCTTAAATGCTTGTGGATTCAGGAAATCTTGTTAGTCTCAGCACAAAGTTGCACATTTCTTTCACTAGCCTCTGCACCATTGATCATTTATATTGATTGTTTTGACTTTCCAGATTTAGTGCAGTTTTCACAAATACCCACCAACAACCCAAATGCTCAAACAGATAGTAATCATTTTGTGTGTCAAGCAAGAAAACAAAATGCTCACGACTTGGGTTTGTTGTTTTGTTTTTTTTTTTTTTATTATTTCATAAGCAATGTAACCAATGAACTCAGCAGTCTATCTCATAATGCTGACTGTAATGGCCAGGACGACCTGTTCTCACTTCACCTGAAAGAGGGCCAGACTCTGACACTGGAGTGGTATATCACCTTTTAAATGACGTTACTATGTGAAAAGCCCTATGCAAACACTGGGACTGTTTGTGGAGTGAGGTACTACCTAGACTCTCAACCAAAATTAACAAGTATGTGCCCATAATCTTTGCAGGAATCAACTCATGGATGAGGAAAAGGCAAGACAAGATGGTAGGACATTTGGAAGATAAAATGCAAGCTATATAACAAGATATAGCTTGAATTAAAAAGAATGATTTGTTAACAGGTGAAAATCAAGGTAAGTATACCATTTAGCACTATGATTGAGACCTATTTGCTCCTTCTCAGTTGAGACATTTTAGTGTCTTATTTATGAGCTTGTTGCCAGAAGGTTGTCAGTCTGCTCCCCCAAGGGATGAGTGCCCAATACCACCGCATGCCCCCAGGCTTTGTCCACAGACAGAGGCTAGCACTGGTCAGAGGGCAACATTGCATTCCCACCCCTCTCTCCCCCTACCCTGAAAACTCTGAGCAGAAAATTGAAATATTGGCAGATACTTCTTTGTACCTGGAAACACCCTCGCTGCGGCCACACTGTGGCAGAGCGTGGGGCATCCAAGGCTATGTCTGCCACTCCTCCCAGGGAGATGGGGAGATGGTCCTCCACATCCCGTTCTGTGGGGTGGAGGAGGCAGTGGGATAGGTCAGTCGGGCAGCAGCACATATTGGCAGATTAAGAGTAACCAGAGACCCTGGCTGAGAGAGGAGAGCCGGTGCATATGACTTCCAACTACAGCTCCCGTGAAATTCTGTGGCAGCATTTCAGTGTGGAAATATTTCAATTTTCAGACATTAGGGGGTAGAGTAGGTTATGGAAAAAGCTTGTTGAAAAACTGAAACTGTTCACAGAAAGCTGATACTTAAACAAATGATTCATTTAGCTGCACACCAATTTTCTGTCAATAAACAGTTTCAAAAAATTCCTGATCATCCCTAGTCGAGTCTGCAACCCATACTGAGATTTTTTATTACTCCGAGTACCTCTGAAGCAGTTAACCCTGCTGTTTTCTCTTCCTCCACATAAGGTAGAGATTTGTTCATCTCGTGGGATGCTCAGTCAGCCCTTGGCTCCCCATACTGACAGCCAAGTTACAGTTTCAGCTCCACAAAACAGTGTTTATGTAAGAGCTAGAGAGAAAAGACACCTATGAACAAAGAAAAATAATTATAGTTGTTTGTGTTATAGAAGCCCTCGGCAGTCCCACTCACACTTGGGCCCCAGTACGTAGCGCAGGCTAAGATCATAGTTGCAGTCCGAAGCTGCTTGAGATCTAATTAAGACAAGATGTAATCCGGTGGTGCAACGAACACTTGAGAAGGGAATTGAGGATGAGGGAAGTGTTCTCTTCTTAAAAAGAGTAGAGAGAAAGGATAGGTTTTTGCAAATTGCCCAATTCCAGCATCTGGTGCTTGAAAAATCTCACTGAGTATCACAAAACCAACAAATAATCACGAGTTTGTAATAAACCTTGAGAACGGGTAAAGGTTTAATACATTACTTGACATTTCCTTTTCTTTTTATTTTCTTTACACGGGTGCTTCATGTTTGTGCCTTTAACTGAAAGATGAGTTAACATTAATTGTATTAGCCTGTATTTTGGAGTGCCGAATACGCTGTGATTTTCTACCCATGCACTAGCTGTGGAGGTAGTCTCCAGAAGACAAGGTTTTGTTAAGGAGTCATAATTGTTCAGAAAGCCTTAAAAACTGGTGTGCTGTGTACAGTCTTGACAGAGCAACTCTCTGAACCTGTAAATACGATGCTGAAGGAACAGGTCAGATGTATGGGTCAGCCTCCTTCATCTAAATAAGTAGCTGAATATTAAAACCATCCATAATCATTCATAATTCAGTGCTGTTTACTTCCCCATAGATTGTCTTTTTGTAGGTACTCAGGTAATGTGCTTATCTCAAAGTCCTAGTGGCTCCCTGTATGGTCACATGTCCCATTGGTTTCTAACTACTTGCCCAAATTTTTGGATTCTGGAAGGAGCAACTACACATTTTCGTATTTAATTCACCAGAACAACTTTTCTTTAAGAGCTGCAGGGACCAGGCAGTAGAAATATGAGTGTGCAGGAAGTTGTATATCAATCAGAATTATGGTTATGCCTTGTAGTGTCACACACAAACATAGTAAAGGTGACAATATGGTCCCCTAAACATGTTTTAGGATGTCTTGATTTAATGCTGACACACTGGCCAGCTCAGTAGGAGTAGTTTCGGTTACTGTTTGGAAACCACCTGTAAAAAAATTACTGGCAAAACCAGAAGGCAAAGGCAATTAAGTCTGCAACACTCTTCTCTCTGGATCTGCCTTCAATACAAAACTAAATTATGGCACAGAGACAGTCACAATTTTGTTTGAAAGAGTTCAACCAAAATAACCTTTTCTATATTTTTAAAAGTTATACGGTGATAAGTGTGGAAAAGGCAAAATAAATACAGTAAAAGATTCTTCAACATCAGTCAGTGACTGTTGGTGGAGGAAGTCGGAAGGAGAAAACCAAAAAAAGTCAATTTTTCAGCAAGCTCTTAACTGAAAAGTTCCACCTTGGAAGGGGCATACTGAAATCTCAACGCTTTTGCATAACATAGTCTTGAAAACATGTAAACATATTAATTTTTAAAAGTGTTCACAAAACTTTACAGCTGCTACAGGCGAGTGCTCTGGTATTTAGATCTGTTACAACTAGACATAGTTAGATTATCAATCAGTCATTTGTAAAGTACTGCAGTCACTAAATTATAGCTCAGTCGGCCTAGGTTGAGAGCGCTGGTGTCAATTGCTAATGATTTCAGCATCATTCTTAGAATTGCATCATTCTAAATAACCCTCAAAACTTTACTCCAACCTGGTCTAATTCTTCAGAAAATATAATCCTCCAAAACCAGTACTGAGTTAATACTTCGATAGGATAAAAAGGGATATTCGTGATGCTGATTAGGATGGACTGTCAGTCTGACAAGCCATGAACATGAAATGCAAACTGCTTGTGATCATTTAACTCCTGGGAACACAGTGCCCCAAAACCAGGCTGTTAACTCAATTTCCCTGTTAAAGCAATTACAACTTGTCCATGTACAATTTTTCAAATATTTATACATAAATGTGATGTATTTCTTCATTTCCTGCCCTGAGCTCATGTAGCATTGCTGCCTTTTTTTAAAAAAGCTGCCACGTTCCACCTCACCGTTGGCGGTATTTCAGAAGTAATTGAAGTAGTTGTTGAAGTACACAAGGAGTACCCACACCACAAAATCTGTTTCCACAGTAGTTTCAAGATACATCTCTGTTCTAGTAGAAAAGAAAGCTTGTATGAGGACTGTTCACATTTGTCTACACTTAACGTCTTTGGTCTTTAGAATAATAGCATCATTCTCCTTCAGCAGGAATGTAAGATGGTAAAACATGACCACAGGGGCTTCCCATTACTGAGCTGTGAATCTGCTATTCTCTGTACCTATTTCAATCTCTGCTTCCTAGCCAAATCCCGGTGACATGTCTCTCATGTGGCTCAGTAGGGCTCCCAAGCTCGCAAAGCTAGCATGAAAGGAATGCAAGTCCTCCCCTATGCTGCTGGTAGAAACTACATCCACTAAATGTGAGCTAGTGATCTAAAATCTTTTGCAAATTTGCAGTTAAGGAGAGCTGGAAAACCTTAGGCTGCAACAGTAATATTTATTTTGATAAAATAACATCTATTTTTCTAATACACAGTTTATTACAATAATAGGGCATCTGAACACTAAAGAAAGGGTAAGCACTGAACCATTTTGCTGGGATCTGATAATCCAGAAGGAAATTTTGGGGAAGCAATTTTTTAAAAATAATTTTTCAGATATTAACCCTCCCCTCTAATGCTGTCAATGGATTTAGTCCTTTCCCTTAGCCTGATCAAGGACTTTGTGTGCTTTTAGAAGATGGTTTTTTTCCCCAAGTCTTTACTGAAACTTATTTGTGGCTTGGAGGAGAAGAAAGAAGAGAGAGGCGGCCCTCTTCTAACCAGGCAGCCCATTTTCCACGAGGTTTCTCCAGATGAAACCACTGCCGTTAGGGCCTGCCCATAGGCTGACTGCAGCCTGCAGCGAAGCCCTAACGAGGAGGTGCCTGGGGAATATGAGGAAATACCTGTGTTGTACCGTGAATAGTCTGTCTGCTTTACAAATACGAGTAATGTAAACAGGAGCCTTTCTACATGTGTCATGGCAAGGAGACCAAGACTATCATGGAAGGTGCTAGTTTAATGGCTCTGGCACACGGCCAACAAAAAGGCTACGAGGTCATGACGTTTCCAAAGGCGCAGGGTGCGAGCTGGTGCTGGAGGACAGGTGGCCATTATAGCCACTGGTGTAAAACAGAGTCTACCACGAGCTGCTCTGATTTATAGGAGTTGTGACTGTGCGAGACAGCCTCAAAACCAAGGGAATACAAAACAAGCTTTATGCCCCTCGTGTCCCTATCTTCGCAGTCATGTATTCTGCTAGCTTCCCTTTTGGAGCCTCTAGTTTTTCATCTAAATATGAAAGGCTCCTCTAGGCCCCTGAACCAGCACAGACTTTCTGTGTTTAGATGTAGCTGTCTGCTTTCTTAGCCATGGACTGGTTATCTATCAGCTTTGCACGTTTTATTTATTGGTACTCCAAATTTAATCAAGGAGACAAGTGTCTCTTTTATGCAGCTAGCAATATCTCAGATAAAATGTTATTGCAATATGTTAATCCTGCAATATATTAATTCACATGTGTCAGTCTCAAATGTTGGGGTCTAAAGGTCTGAGCTACCTAGTCATCAGTTGGCATCCAAAAGCAGATGTACACCTGCAATTTTCTGCTGTAATACAAGAAAATATATACAGATAGCACTGTACAGCAAGGAAAGGAAAACCTGCAGATCCTTCCTCATAAAAATGTCGTCTTTACTTGTGATATAGATATCAGCAATATAAACAGAAACGTTCAGATCTTGCAGAGAAGGGCTTACAGCCTTCTAACAAAAAAAGAACCATGCTGCGTCCAGCTCAGATAAACCCTTATTACACATCTGTTTGGATGTCACTGGTTGCACATCGGGATGTCCTTCAGCCTGAAGGCTGACGCTCTCCTGAGTGGGGGCCATGGGCAGAACCACTCTGGGCTTCCCACATGGAAGGCTTCGAAGCAGGGGGAGCCAGGCTCCGAGCCTGGCAGTCACGCTCCCTTTTCAGAGAAGATAAAAGCAGCAGAGGAGAGTTACAGCACAACCGCAACATCTCAGTTGTTAAATAGTACTTGAACACAATGTGTTTCTGGTTAGTTTAAGGAAGGATAAACAAGATTTAATATATGGCAATGAACACAAGTTTTTTTTCTTACCCTATAAATGATATTTAGATTCATTCAGATCCATGTAACTTCCACTCACGTAAGACTCCGTTCCATTTCCTAATTTTCCATCTTCCTTATTTCCTAAAACATGAGTTGTTGAGCTAATGAATTAAAATACTCTGAGGTTTGGTTTTGGCTCTGTGTGCATCTGTGCTTTTTTACTACCATAATTCAATGTGACAAGTTTATTGTCCTAACAAACACTAGCACCTATTGTAGAACTATAATAAAAAAAAGAAAGATTGCTTTAAGCAGCACATTTTCTGCAGAGAAGACCAAATGCTACCTATAGACTTTTTGTTTCTCTCAAATCACGTTCCCCTTCTCATTCCATAGTGGTCACTAAACATGCAAGTCTGTAGGCAAAATGGGATAGATCAGAGTTTAAGGATCAGCTTCTGCAATGAGCTGGATCAGATGGAATTCATTCTTCTTATTAGCTTTCAGCTGATACTTATGAGCCTGAGCTCAGGACTTCATTTGTGCAAGGCACATTAAACATCGTGAATGCAACCCCTGCCCCAAGGAACATGCAGCTCAAAAAGACAAGTATGCAAAGATAAGCCAGATAAAAACAAAAGCCTAGGACTTTGCAGAAAACAAAGCCAAGACCTGCCTTTGCTAAATCAATGTGCAAAAAGCCAACACAAATGAGATGTTGATTTCTGCATAAGAACCGACTTAAATGTTTCTATACAAATCAGCAGAAGGCTGGACCTCCAGATGAATGCCTGTCCAAAAAAAAAAAAAAATCAATCCCCCAGATCTACAGCTAAGTAAATAAACTACAATGACCCCAAAATAAAATGTGAAACACTCTGTTTTTCAAGGCTCACAAAACAAGATTTTAACGACGCATATGGTCTTTATTTGACCCATAATGGTTCTTTGATATATAGTGGCAAGACTTTAACTTACTGATGGAATAACATTTTCGTGTAACCCGTCCTATTGCTAATGAAATAATCAAGCTTTCTCTCTTTGTATCTGTTTGAAAGGTTATATTCAACAGCAGGTCTTCAAATATTTTACCAGCAAGGGAATGACAGAAGAGTGGCACACAGATATAAACTAAACAGGAGCCACTCTGTCCCGCTTGTTCCCTGAAAATAAATTCATACTTCTGCAGAGATATGATAATTTATTATGGGGCTGGCTCAGCACAGGCAATGAGGCAGTTGCCCACTGCAGAAGACTCCTTTAGGAAAGAAAGTGTCCTCTGCTAAGCTGTTTACTCTAGTGATGCAAGCGCCCTGAAAAGATGGGCTTCCTGCTGCAGCTGTTGCAGCGGGATGTTTGGCATGGGCCGTACTGGTACACCCTTCCCTGCTCCCTTCCCTCCTCTCCTTATTCAAGCACAGTAGAAGTAGGGATCCAAGTTCTTCAGGGCTCACTTTCTTTGCCCGTCTCCTCAACCTTGTTGTGGCAGAAGCAACCTCTCCCCAGGCAGGTCCAATTCTTCATCCTTGGGCAGCAAGTCAACCCCGCCTACACTACTGACAAGTCTTGGGTTGCCTTTCATGGGCGAAGTGGGGGAAAATCTAGATGGGGAGGTAACACTGGTCTCTCCTCTTTCAGACCAGTTATTTTGATGCAGCTGAGTGTTTAAGAATCTGGCTGAGAGTAATGAGCACATTTCACCATATTAAAGAATCTCTCAAATTCCGGTTACTCTCTACCTTTGTGAAGCAGCCTTTGTGTCATTAAGATCCTATTTATTGTATTCACAGATGCCAGGTTTGTGATATTCTGTGACCTTTAACATCCTAGCAGGCTGCATTAAGCGCTGGAGGGATCAATCTGATACTAATTTGAGTTTTTATGATATTTTGTTTAAACAATTATACAAATACAGCAGGCATCTGTTTGGAGCATCTTTGGCACAGTTCAGAGAAACTATATTTCACTCAGCTTTCATCCCTGATTTAAATTAATTACTGCTCAGGCAAGGGGCAGGAACAGACACAGGTATATACAATGCATGTGTTACATATGCCTTTTTTTTTTCCTGATGGGAAGAGAGTGGTGGGGGAATGTGGTTTTAAAAGCTTCCCACTTAGCCTGCTCTTTCTGCCCCAGTCTAACTAAAGAGGCTGCACAGCCACAGCTGTTTGATACAGTGAGATATCATGTGTAATTCATGGAGGAAGAGGAGGCAAACCTCCTCTCACATCCCCAGCAAATCCATACTTATCCCATGCTCCACTCCATCAGAGAGACTGAAATGTTCCACCCTCAGCCCTCCAGGACCCAGTAGGGGCACAGACCCCCTATGGCACGCAAGTGAGGGGGACCCAGGAGTTGCAGGGGAGCAGTCAGTGGCTAATCACATTTTTCAGCAGGGATACAATTTGGCAGATCTGCATATAATGCTGAAATCCCTGATTAAATTTTGGAGGGCAAGGAAAGTCAAATCCTGTTCTTATCTGCCTCAGTGGGGACCAGCACGGTGCACAGCTCAGAGAACAGAATTTAGCTCACTGTATGGGAAAGTCAAAAAAAAAAGAGAATTTATATTTTGTTTTACAACTGGTCTTAGAAAAGGAAAGTCAGGTATGAAACATGAAGCGTTCGTTGTATTTGCCAGTTACTGAGAGAATAACATTTCTTTTGCTAATAAAATGTTTTATCTGCCGGGTATGTTGGATCTGAGTAGATCTATGTATACCCTTTTATTTCCAGACATAGAAAGGACAGAGAGGAATTGTCTTGCACTTTTTTCACATGCAGCAATTTCCCAGGTGGATTTTTACTATTGAGTCTTACAGCTAACATATTGAAATGTATTAAGAGGGTTTAAGGCTTCCATTTATCTTCATTAAAACCAGTTTGAGTTTGAAAGCTGACTTGAGGATAATTTTTCATATCAGGAGTGAGAAGACAGAGGTTTCACCCCAGCTCTTCAGCTGACTTAGGCAGTGATTTCAGACAAACCCCATTAATTTGGGATATGAAAAGTGAGGTTAATAGCACATATCTCTCTCCAAAGTAGTCTGACATCTCTTCAGAAAAACCTCTGTGAAAGAATCAGATAGCACTGTGAGTGAATTGAGTTAAATTCTCTTGTCTAATGATTCAGAATCTGAGCAGATGGACTTACATATACCTAATCCATGCTTCAAGTTTTATAAACTGGGAGACAGTGTGCAACACTTACAAAACCATGGAGCATTTTGTAAAAAAAAGTATACTGCTGTTTATAATAAAGTAAATACTTTTCACAAGCATATGTAAGTACATAATGCAAACTTTCATGTCAGCCAGTGCTTGGGAAATCACATCTTTCCTGCATTTTAAATAAAAAAATATATATCCTCACAGTCTGGTGCAGATAAGCAGAACAGTGCAGTGTTATCCTACTGGATGAAGGTGAAGAGGAGGAGTGATGTCCTCTGCAACTTCACTTTTCCCCCTTCACACTTTGCTGAAAGTAGCGCTGTGTCCCTGAGGCCACCCGAAACACCCAAGGTTGGGGGGGGAAAGGAGCCAGGACAAAAACACGGTCCTGACCCCTTCACGTCACTGCCAGACCACCGGTGAAAGCAGTAGGATTAATGCTGCTGAAAGCACCAGTGCCCATGGCAGCCTCTGTTGGGTGAGAGGATGCCCAGGGCACTGCAAAATCATCTCCCCAGCCTGCGGTCATGCTGAACTGCCTCGGGTGGTGGCATGGACTTGGGGGATGGTGTTGGGGGAAGGTGTATCTCAGTGGGAAGCTGCCTGTGTGCCCAGCACCCAGCACCACAGTTCTCTGTCCAGTCCTTAGCAAAATGGAAAGAGTGTGCCGTTCTTTTTTCCACTTATAAATAGTCTGTGGATAGGTGCGGCTGGGAACAGGCACCCAGTGGAGATCATAAATAAACACTTTGTCCCAAACCTCTGGATTTTTGATCTTTTTTGGAAGAGGGCAAAAGGGTATTGCATTTTTGTTCTTCAACTGCTCTGCCTGAGAGCACTGCAGCACCCAGTATAAGCCCTGCACAATCCTGCCATCGTTTGTGTGTTGTAGATAATGACCCAGCTATGGACTTCACTGTTCCAGCACCCCTGTGGGTGCTCAGCAAATAACGTACTTGTTACATCTCACGGCAGGCTCATGTGCAGCAAGACAGGAGTAAGGTGTCTTGAACTGGCCTGAAGTTAAATGGATCTCAATCCTCTGTCTTCATTTGGAAGGGAGCTCTTGGACAACACACCTCACAGTGTCTTGGAAGCTTTCTGTCCCCATTTTCTCTCCTTAAAATGGGCATAATGATACAGACTTCCTTTGCCAAAAGTTGTGATATCTACATATGAAAATGAATTAGGTGGTTTTGTTGTTATTTGTGCTGTTCTTTGTGCATTTGCACTGAACTTAAAGTTACTGTGCAAGGCCATCAACCAAAAAATCTTACTACAAAAATATGAATGTTTGATTAATCCCCAAAAAGTAAATTCACATGCCCCACGTTAAGCAAAATATCTTGCAGAATTAGGTCAGATTCTGCAGACAATGTTTGCAAAATTCAGCCCCCAATTTTTTATGAAATCACCCTTTAAACAAAACTCAACTTTGATTTCAACTGCTTTTCAGTGATGCTGTGAAAGTAGTCAAAACACCTTCTCAGGGATTATGCCAAGCAGTAGTTTTGAACAGGTTTGGGGCAATATTCAATGAACTGTAACTAATCATTTTCATCTTATCGCCTACAGAGTCATTGCATTGGAATGATGTTTGGCTAATTTTCTAAAGGACACATTTACTATGGATTGTTCTACATAGCTGTCAGGAGCAACTGTGAGCCAAAACATACTCTGTCAAGGGAAGTGTTTGGTTGATGAAATTATAAATAAGTCATCAACCAAAAGTCTGTTAAAATGAATCGTCATTAAATGTTTCTCTAAATACAGTGTTTAATCTCAAACTCCAAAATAGGAACTGCAAGACTGTCTTTCCCTACCTCATTCACAGATCTCCTCTTTGAACACATCATGAGAATATTAAGTTAGTTAATTTAAGCTATATGTGCATGCAAGCACATGCAGAGAAGCAAAGACTGTGATATGTTTTACATAAAGCAGGCCATTGTGCACTGATTATAATGTGTAAAGAGGAAATATGTTTATACCACAATCTATTCTAAACTCAAATAGGCAGCAGTACTCTGTGTTTATAAATATAAATGCAAAACCTATGTTAAAATAATGTTAAGGGTCTGGATTCTAACCACAAAAGCCAGGAAATTCAGAGCAAACCTTGAAAGTTTGGGCCTGATTCTGATTTTATGCTCTTGCCATGTAACTCCAGTGTCTTCAGCAGTGGTTTGTACTGGAGAAAACACAATCTTTTGTCTGAGGCTCTCTAGGTATGGCAGGGCTTGTGCAAAGTATTATCATATTTAGGTCTGAAGGCTAGATACAAGAAAAGGATGTAGGCAGCTGTGACAGCATCCCCCAGGGCTTCTCTTAATCTAATGAAGTGTGTATATGCATATGTGGGTATACGCACGAGGGGAAGGATGGAAATGTGCAGGCTTGGCAAGCACGTCCTCAGAACTCTCTTTTGTCCTCCAGGACACATGTAGACTTTATGGAAAGCTAGGAGCAAGCTGAATATTATCAGTCACTAGAAGGTGCTTATACAATTGATATTTCTCATGATGCATAATTTACATTATACTGCTACATTTTAAGAAGATTATAATCACAGAATCACAGCCAGGGATGTCCCCATTGAGATATAAAACCAAAATATTAATCAAGAGACTTTAGTGAGGAAGGGGGAGGAAGTCACCTAACCTTGTGCAGTCCTGTGTGGAGTTCTAGTGCACAGTCATGACAGGAAAAGAAATCCTGATAACAGCAAGAGCAAGGCTGGGTCATTACACCTAGACCAGGAAGGCACATGGCAATGTGGAACAGTTGGTCTGGTAGCCACCTCTAACAGCAGGAGCACATGTTGGCGCTGGTCTATTGGCAGAAGTGAACTAGCTATCCACATGGTATTGCTGAGACACTGGAGCAGCCGAGAAAGATCCCTACTGTTACAGTGCACTTCATGCCTTACCCTTCTGCAGCTTTGTTCCTCAAAATTCCAGATATACATCCTTTAGTAAAACTGGTTTTGAATATCTAGTTTTTCCCTAGCAATAAGGCTGGTGCTCTGCTGAATATAGCAAATGCTTCCTTGAGCAACAATCTTCTATGAGTGTCTTCTAGACAATGCATTGTGGAGTTCATGGGCATTTGTAGAGCAATCCAGTATTTATCTGGATGGTACAGATAGGTGGTTAAAACAAGTCACTGAATTACAGTGGGATATCTCTCTCAGTAAATGCTCACCCAAGAGCACAGGCCAAACTTGGAGGTCACAATGAGCTTCCTGAAGAGCCCTGAAAGGGTAGATTAGGTAGAATTCAGGCACTGAAGAGAAAGTGAGGTAACCACAAAAGCAATCCAACTGCTTTGCTCTTAAGGAGCTATAGATGTCTAAGTGTGCAGCAGCGGTGTAGCACAGGTCCCATAAGCTCTGCTCTCTTGGTACCTAGGGACCTCCACCTTGACTGGCCTGAATCTGCATAAAAGAAAGAGTTGAAACCCACCTTTCCTATGGTAGCTGATGGTTGGTGAACCTCCTTAGAAAGAAGAGAGATGGGCTGCACACTCTCCTCAGCCTAGGGCAGTTCACACTTGTGCCCTGCCATGCACCCAATGCTTTCCTACAGGCTGTACCGTAGGTGCTCAGCCATTCCTTGTGTTGGAGCTTTCTTCTGGGCTGGAAGGCAAACAGTACAGTCAGAGAGGAAGGACACGGTGTCCACATCTGTGTCTTAATAACAGCAGCGCTCTGCTGGCAAGACTGACTCCCAGGTCAGGCAGAGGAAAGGCCTGGTGTCACGACCCCCAAACCTCCACTGACAAATCCAGAGAACATAACTGACGGGCTTCAAAAACAGGCTGTCCATCTCACTTCATCCAAAAGAAAAAACAGTCCCGTGCACAGACAGTGTGAAAGAGAGGAGAAGCAGTATGGTGAAATAATAGTGGATGCTGGTAGAGTCCCAAAGCACATCAAGAGGAGAGGAATATACCTAGAGGAAATGTTTCAATAAGGGGTAAGTTTGCTTAGATGCATATCATTTTCAAACAAATTACAAAAGGGTATCATGTTAATGCTTCTGTTCCCAGTTAATGAAAGTCATGCTTCTGATGTTTCTCCTACTTTTCTGTACTATCCATCAAATAATATTTAATGAGACACAACTTCAGCTACAAATACATTGATCATCTTTCCATGAATAACATCAACTCAATTTGTGCAATCAAGAAACATTGCTTCATAAAGTTCATTACTGTAGAAAACCTGAAAAAATGGCCATGTGTAATTTGCTATTAATTCTCAGTTTATTTAAACAAGTACTTTCTTTCAGATTAGCTTATTCATGATCTCAGTGTCCTCACTAAGTAAAATGGTCAAATGTTTAAAAAAAAAAAAAATCTCAACCCCATCATAAGTATGTAGGGAAATGAAAGGATTGGGACTATAGTCCCAGTTGACATAGTCTAGTGAAAGCCAGGTATCAACTAACGTAGCCTTGTGTGGGCAAAAAACCGATCGGAGAAAATTCAGGATCAGTCCATTGTTCCTACCCCAAGGACAGCAAAGAAAATGCCAGGAAACTTGTTCTTTATTAAAAAGCCATAATGAGACACACTGTACAAATAAGTGTGCCAGATGAGAGCATTACTATATAAGGCTGGGTATAGAAGCCAAATGCAGAGATAGAAACCCTGCCTCCAGCCAAATACACCAACACAGATCATCACAAAAGCAAAAGGAAGGTCTCAAGTAAATCATGTTGTCCTACATCAGCCAATTTGACACACTGATACAAGTTGAACCTCAGCAAGACAGAAATCATCCCAAAGGAATAATATTCTTGTCTTCCTGTGAGGAGAGCATGTTTGCATATACTGCGACTGTTGTTAATGTGTCCTGGGAGATCTATACGTAATTTCTATTGCATCTAGATGGAGTTGTCTCCTTAGGCATGTACTGAAGTGCTGAATATTTGTAATACGTCCTTTCTACAAAGAACTCAGAGTCAAACCCAAATAATTCTTGATGTAAGTGCAGAAAAGGTTTCAATGTCCATTACAGATTTATATTGCTTTTACCAGTTTTATTTGACAAAGATTAGATATAGATGGTTGGGCTGACAGATCAGTAGATATGCACAAGCCAGAGATCAGCAAGCCTGATAGTCTGCCTGGAGACTTCATCACAACGCTCGTCACCCTGTGCTGAAAGGAGGCCTTGAGACCACAGTCCACAACTTAGACAGATGGCTGCCTGATATTATGTTGGTTATGGTTTTCAGGTTTTATTTCATTTGTCATTGTGCTGATATAAATCTGGAATATCCCCATTAGGGATTGCTATGTTACTGGATCGGACTAGATTTGCATCTCTGGAAAGTGACCTAGGCTCCTGCTCCATGGAGCTTGACTTGGTAGAATAGAGTGAGAGAGTATGTTCAGACTCCTCATTTATTTACTGTCTGCTTCTGATAAAGTAGTTACTAGCCAACTACACATAGAGAAAATCAGATTATTTTAAACTAGTAATAAAATTAATCACACAAGAACTAGTTATACCAAAAAATCAGTCCCAAAGCTTCCAAGAAGAAAAATATTTGTTAAGAGCTTAGAGTTTTGACAGGTTTTTATTAGTATAACAGCCACATGAAAAAATCCCTAGATCCTTATCAACTGTATATTTTTTCTTTTGCTTCATAATCACTCTTGTAAACATTTTCCACAAACTATTTGAAGGTAATTAATGTTTTTTATGTCAACACTTTGATGGTAAAACCCCTTTGCAATTTCTGTGGCATACCTTAGATTGCTTTTGTGTGGAGAAATATCAGGGGGGTTGTTTATTGATAATCCACCTTGTCATTTGTCACCAAGTGATAATACAGGTCATAATTATTATTTTTTTTTAATTCGCAAATGTCAGGCACTTCAGAGTACATGAGTGCCATCAAGACAGCACCTCCCCCAAAAGAAGTAGAGGTGCCATGGTGTTAAATTTCTAGTTTAGGTTGGAGGTAACCTTGTGCTGCTCAAAGGCTGAGAGAGCTGGGACTCTTTAGCCTGGAGAAGAGAAGGCTGAGGGGAGACCTTATTATGGCGTACAAGTATCTAAAGGGTGGGTTGAAGGAGGATGGAGCCAGGCTCTTTTCAGTGGTTCCCAGTGACAGGAAGAGGGGTAATGGGCACAAGTTGGAACACAGGAAGTTCCGTTTAAATACACGGAAACAGTTCTTTACGGTGAGGGTGACAGAGCACTGGAACAGGCTGCCCAGGGAGGTTGTGGAGTCCCCTTCCCTGGAGATTTTCAAGACCCGCCTGGATGCAGTCCTGAGTAATGTGCTCTGGGCAATCCTGCTTTGGCAGGGGAGTTGGACTAGATGATCTCTAGAGGTCCCTTCCAACTCTGAAAACTCCGTGATTCCGTGATTCTGTAAAGGAAGGAAGGGGGAGAGGGGGAGAGAGGGAGAAAGGGGGAGAGGAAGAGAGAAAGAAAAAAGAGAGAAAGAAAGAAAGAAAGAAAGAAAGAAAGAAAGAAAGAAAGAAAGAAAGAAAGAAAGAAAGAAAGAAAGAAAGAAAGAAAGAAAGAAAGAAAGAAAGAAAGAAAGAAAGAAAGAAAGAAAGAAAGAAAGAAAGAAAGAAAGAAAGAAAGAAAGAAAGAAAGAAAGAAAGAAAGAAAGAAAGAAAGAAAGAAAGAAAGAAAGAAAGGAAGAAAGAAAGAAAGAAAAAGAAAGAAAGAAAGAAAAAAGAAAGAGAGGAAGAAAGAAAGAAAGAAAAAGAAAGAAAGAAAGAAAGAAAGAAAGAGAGGAAGAAAGAAAGAAAGAAAAAGAAAGAAAGAAAGAAAGAAAGAAAGAAAGAAAGAAAGAAAGAAAGAAAGAAAGAAAGAAAGAAAGAAAAAGAAAAAAGAAAGAGAGAAAGAAAGAAAGAAAGAAAGAAAGAAAGAAAGAAAGAAAGAAAGAAAGAAAGAAAGAAAGAAAGAAAGAAAGAAAGAAAGAAAGAAAAAAAGAAAGAGAGAAAGAAAGAAAGAAAGAAAAGAAAAGAAAGAGAGAAAGAAAGAGAAAGTGTCTATAGAACTTCAAATGTCTGGGAGAGTGAGAAAGAAGAGGGTGAGTAAGATTTTTCTCCCAGGCAGCAAGGTAACTTTAAAAGGAGTGTCTTGCACAAGGGGACAGACAGCGTGCCTTAGACTTTGCCCAGCATTTGCTCAGCTCTTAAAGCATCTCCCATGAAGTTTTGTAGAGGTATTGAAGATCTGAGGGCTCTGTTTGTTCTCTGTGCTCATCTAAACTTTGAACTTTGCCCAGGCTGATCACCAGGGTGCCACTTGCAGATTTTGCTGGATAGAGCAGCTGGTGTGTGACTACAAAATCTTTGCCGAGAAACACCAAAATTCTATTATATCGAGTGTCACAAGGTCCAGGGGTTCAATATGTCACCTTTATTTAGTGAAACGACACAAATTTCAAGCAGCTCTCAAGACATTAAGGTGTTTAAAGTAATTGTAGATAGAAGACAGGCTGCCAGATTTTGTGCTTTGAATTATACTTTTATACAGAAAGTGCTCACACCAAGTCATACATTATTCATCATTTGGACTATTTTTTACAAATATGTGTGGTTCCTTTTTTTTTTATCTTTCAAAGAAAGTCTGAAAGGCTCATTTTTATATCTGAAAATGCATCCAAAGCTTGTAGAGGAAGTCCCTGTCTTCAGGCAACATGGTGCTGTCTTCATTCCCATTTTCCACAGTGGTTTCACTCTTTTCTGTCTTTGATGTGGTCTCTGGCACCTTGAAAGCAAGTAAGCCTATCTCAGCTCTTGTGTGCCAGCAGTTCAATACCCCTAGCCACCATGCCAGTACCTACAGCTAAAAGCTGGGTTTGGGGAGTAGGCGGAGGCGTGTGAGGGACATCCTGAATTACATCCCTGCACAGCCTAACTTCCAATTCTGAAACCAACAGCACAGCAGTTAGCCAGAAAGCTTTACCACCAGAGTCAAATAACATCCAAAAAATTGGGATTTACGCACATGTCAGAGACTGATTGCAGCTTGTCAGACACTCCAGGCTAAGTGATTTTAGAGCAATTTCTCCAATTACCAGTCTTTTTGTTTGTGTGGACCACCATGAGCAGACACCCAGAAATCTCACCACTCCATTAAGGACTTGGCATAATATACACACTTGCATATATACATACGCATGCGCGCACACACAGAGAAAAGAAAAAATACTGTAATGCCTGCAATTTCCTACTTCATTGACTGGATTACTTTTTTTAAAACTGGTTAAACAGACGCTGTGCTGGGTGGTTAGTGATTATCATTTTTCTGCAGTGTTAGGGTACTTGACATTTTCATTCCTCAGTGACTTCAGTTAAAAACAAATAGGTCTACCTGCAGTCCACATCTGATCGCCAGATGGTCTCTGTGCCTATGAAGCTCCCATCTCCAAGTGAATTCAAATGACCTCACACATACATCTTCAAACATTGCTATCTGACCACAAAAATGTATGGAAAACGCAACATCTGTACATGTCTGCATCTTAAATCCCTGTTGTTTTACAAAATATATTGCTTGTCACCCTGAAGTCTAAAGTCTCTTAATGATGTGCAGGGAGAGATGCAAATGGTAGCCTATCAGTTTAGAGGTTGTTTGTTGCATTAAACCACTTCATTTCAACCAAAGGTCAAAAGATACAAAACTATTCATTTGAATCCACTGAAGCCAACAAATAGATCCCGTTAAGTCCTCCAAATGGTCCCCAAAGCACAGCTGTGTGTGACTGCATGTCTCTATGTTGTGTGTATTATTCATGCAGCTGATCCGTCCAAGCAGTTACAATAAATTTGAGATCTTATGTAACCATCACTAAAACTGCAGAGCTGTTTTTCCCTGTGTAAAAAGCGTTATTAAGAGTCACACAGCCTGTAAGACCTAGCATTGTTTCAATTGTTTCAAGAGAATACCTTGTCATACCAGCATCATTGTACATGTAAACCCAACAAGATGGTAAACACAGGCCCACTCGAATGGCTGGATGAAAAAACAGATGGGATATCACAAACATTTTCCAAACTACAACAGACTTCTAGGCCAATTAAACATGGTTAGCTTTGAATGGGAGAGGAAATAGTTTTCTTTGCTGTTAAATGTCAAAATAAAAAAAATTTCCTTGAGGCATAAAAGCCCAGTTCATTTTTGGAAACTTGCTAAAATTAATCAACCCTGCATGAACTTTTAACCAAAACAAAACAAAACAAAACAAAAAGTAGAAATATATAGGGGAATATCACTGGAAATACAGAAGCGGGGAAAAAAAGAGATTTTGAGTTATGCAGTACTTAAATGAGTAAGAGCTTTTTTTCAATATGACTTAACCAATCAGCATGGAAAAACATTTGCTTATTAACCTTCGCAGAATATGAAGTTGACAAAAAAAAGGGTTGTTTTATTGTTACTCCATTCTTTTAAGTTTAAATGCAATAATGAGAAGCCAGGCTGAGATATTTTTTCACGGCAAAGCCACTCAGTAGCATTCAAATTTCAAACTGTTTTCCTTTTTTTTTTGCTTACAAAGCAAACTTAAATTTCGACACCTGAGAACTGTGATTTGCCTTCTGTGAAATTCATTAAGATGACTGCTTACCAAGAAGGAAACGCCAGTCTAAATTATTTGTCCCTTCTGCTTTAGTGTGACTTCATTTTAAAAGGGGAAAAATCACATTTGAAAGCCCTCAGAATAGCAAGCCACCCCAAAGTTCAGGCACGCCAAGTTTCCTGTACTGATGCACGTTTAGCTCCTTCAAAAGCCTTCATCATACAGCAAAGTCAATAGTGGCCATCAGGAAGTAAAGAAAACATTGGAGAAATTCGGTTAATCTATCGTAGTAGACGAGGTCATGACAGGACCACGTGCATAAATAGCAGAGGTATTATTTTCAGATGTAGATGTCCCAAGAAGGAACGGACCAGCTGGGGAAAGGCTTCCTTCCAAGTCCCCTGAATAAATGGCAGCTTTTGGCTAGGGAGAGTGTGGGCTGGGATGTCATACTTTTTTATCAGGGTCAGCTCAAGGAAAAGTGGGAGCAAACGGTCACACCAAAGACACAAAGAAAATATCTTCCACTACACCTGAGGGGCAGTAGTGCAGAGGAACAGGAGAAAGGAAGGAGAGAAACTGTTTTTTTACTTGTATTTGTTTTTATTCTCATTGTCTTATTTTCTCTGAAGAAGAGACGTGTATGAATAGTCGGTCTGCAGTTTGTGGTGTGGCTTTTTAATACTGAACTCCGATGGGCTTCTTCAACTTGCGCCCATGAGATCTGCCTGATTGCCCTGCACTTTAATGCCTTGACAGTATAGGGACTAACCACCTACTCTCTAAACCAAACAAATGCAGTCCGACCAATGGCCTGAAGTGTTTTTTTCAGTGATTCTGTGGCATCTGACATTTTAAAGTGTTTGGGCTTAGATTCCCTTCGTACTCTGGACATGCAGCAGCAACCCGCAACCAAAGCATTTCTGTTCCCTTGAAGCTGCTATTGCAAACACTTTTTGCACCGCTTGTCAGATGTGAAGAGAGGATGATATAATTGAGCCTGCTTTAAAAAAAAATCAAACTGACATAATATTGCTAGTAACTTGACAGCTTTATGTAAAGCCTTCCCCAGAAAACCCAAGCTGATCACACTGCTGAAGACAAGCAGAGGTTAGAGAGAAGGTTTAGGCTCTAGGACTCCTAGACTCAGCCTTTCAGAGGTTCAGCCATATTTAGCTTGCCCTTTGACATGACCCAGCCTTAAACAATAGCTTTGTGGGTATGCTAAATGGCCACATCTTGCCAGTTGCTGCCAAATTAATGAGCCCATGTCATTTTTAGTTTACAGTTCAGTCATAAAGCAGCCAAGTGGAAAATGAGGCAGGGACCGTTAAGGAGTGTCACGCAAATTTTCAAAGAGTATAGTCCCTAATTCCTCACTGCCCCTTTCAGAAGTCTCTAATCATCGTTCTCTTTCCTCCCCTTGCTTTCTTCAGATCCTCTAAAGATCCCCCTCACTGTGCAAAAGAGGCTGGGCTGAGAAACTAGGTGCCAGTGGCTCAATGCAAGAGAGTTGAGAAGGAGCAAAATGCAACCTGCAGTCATGATTTGTACAAAAACTAAAGCAATCTGAGCGGTCACCTGAACTCCCCAGCTCATGGTGGGGGGATGTGGGCACAGCGCAATTGTTTCATAACTGGAGGGGACAGAAGCAAAGGGAAGACTTCATGTAAAAAGGGGTTGTGTTAAAGGGAATCCTATCCAGAAAAATGCTCGGAGACCAGCACAGTGTAATTTTCCACTGTCTTATATAATTTACAGGCAGGAGAACCTTTCTCAATGAAACCTAGCTTCCCACCCCCACTCTCAAAACGTTTTTCTTGGTCTGTGGTTTGATCAAATACCCAAAACTTTCTGCTTCAACCCTTCAATGATACACGTCCTGTGCAAGTGGTTTTACATGCTTTCAATCTGAAACCACATAAATCTTGCCAGCTTTCCAGTTTGACTTTGAAATTCTGAGCAGCTTTGCTCTTCCCCATCTCATTCAGCTCCCACCTGTGGTTTACCTCCTCCTGATTGCTGTACGGGCATATTTCCTCATTCTTAATTCTTCTTCTTCCATATCTTCTGTCTCTATTTCTCAGAGGCTGTGGACCTCAGCCTTCTACTCCACAGCCTGGGCTTCTACCTTGGAAATGCCTCGGCTCCTATAAATTCAACTGTTGAATTTTCTTGTGTGTGGCCTCGCCTGGATGCACAGGGCTCTCTTCTTCGCAAGTGTCAGGGACCTACGTTTGCGTTATCCTCAGGCAGCCTCACTGGTTCCCTATTCAACTCAAATTTGTCCTTGTTGTTTTTAAAGCCCGCCTCAGACATGCCTCGGGCTCTTTCATGCAATTTGTCTCTCTCTGTTCCTCTTCTTGCCCTTCCTGATTGTCTAGCACTCTGTTTCCTGTGTCCCTCCAGGACCTAAGCGTATTCCTTGAAAATTTTTCTAGGACTATTCACTTGAACCAAAAATGTTTTTGCTTCATGCTGTGTTCACACCCTTTTGGCTTGAGAGCAGAGAATGAATTTGCTAGCAGGAATATTTGCAGAAGCAGGAAATTTGAAGAATATATGTCAGAATATTTTCAGAATATGCATACTGGAGCCCTAAATACAAGTATTTGCAAAGAAAATCAATTCTAGGGGGTACGTTCTTCCAATTGGGAAGCAGAGCCGTTGTCACATGACCTCTGTGCCCATCCAAAATTTGAAACACATTTCACATTTTAAACACAGAATTTTCTCACGGAACCTCTTGCAAACCATTTACAGGCCCTGGGTTAGATTGTGGTGCTCCACCACATGTCCTAAATAGAGAGCAGTTCAAGGCCACACAGGAAGAACCAAAGAGATTGAGCCTGTCTAAGAAATACGCTTCCCCAGGGCTGCTCCCTATGTGAGGAGGTGAACAGTTGGCATCAGCTGGTAGGAAGAGAAAGATTTAGGAGTACAGAAAAAGCTCCTTGCACTACCCCTGGCTCTCTGGGATGCACCTCAGGTCATCCACCTCTTGATCTGAGCAAGCTTCGCCCAAAAGCAAGTATGGTCCTGTCCTCCCGCTCCAGCCAGGAGTCTGTCACGGCACCACATCCCTCTGAATCTGAGGAAACATCTTCCAGTTCTCAGCCTAGCCTTGTTCCTAGCTGTTTCAGGCACTTGTGTCTTTCTGATAGAATACCATTAAGCTGCCAATAAGCTATTTTTTCCTTCTTATATGTCAGGCTTTGTGGTTGCTTGAGCAGCAAGCAGATCATCTCTCAGCCTTTGTTTTGCTGGGCTAAGCAAGCTGAGCAATTCTAATTTTCTCTTGCAAGATCCGTTCTGTTCCCCTAAAGGCACTCACAGCCAGCCCTTCTTGGCCTCTGTCCCCATTTGAATTCTTCTTCCTGAAACATAGGTGTCCAGAAAGGTGCATGTTATTTCAGGGGCCTCACTGGTACCCGGGAGATTAGCATCAGTCCCTTTTTATTGAGTGGAAATGGCTCTTTTGATATATACTGTAACCACATTTGACTTACTCATTGCTATATGGTGCCCATATCTATATTCTTGTTATTTTCAACTGACAAGCTTAATTATTTTTTTTTTGCAAAATCCCTGTTACTTAGCAATAAACGCATGATCTTGCAATTTGCACTAATGACCATTATCCTATTTCTATTACTTCAAACCCACAGTAATTCTGTTTTTCTTGTCATATATTTTGGCTTAACACCATACCTCCTTCTTCTGTGTTGATAACAAATGTCATTAGCACATTCTCATGCTTTCTACCAAGTCATTATTGCTGTCATTAATTAAATGCTTAAACAAGTTTAGCTCAAGATTAATCCTTGAAGAGCTCTCTCAGTAACTTTCAGCCAGCCAGATGCTTCCCCTTTCCGTATAACTTCTTTGGCTGTCTTATTGATCACTCGTTCCCATATCTTTTCCACATAAACTGATCATTTTGTATGTAATACCATGTGACATGCTTTTGTGAAGTTGAAATAAAATAGATCACCTATTTCTCTTGTTTAGTAATGTAGTTATGAAGGGAAGTCATTGCTTTAGTTTGGCACGTTTCACCTTTTTCTAACTCAAATCCTATTTTTCACTAGGTTCCATACGTGCAACTATTCTTGTCTTAGAACTCTGTTGCAAAACTGACATACTGCTGAGGTCAGACTAAAATAACTAGTTTTCCAGATCACCACTTTCCTTTTTTCCTAAAAAATATGTACTACACTTGCTCTCCTCTAGGCAGATGCTACCAGATTTGATTTAACACATTTATTTAGAATCCCCTCACCTGGAAGTACAGTCTCACCCATGACCTCCTTGGGGACTCAGGAAAAAGCTATCCCTTCCTAAAACACCTTGGGATCTCTGAGACATGTTACTCCTCAGAGATGGCGAAATTCCATGTTCATACCCGCATTCTTAATGCACTGCCCTGTCCCCACAAAAACAACCTCACAGAAAAGGAGGGAAAACTATTAGCTTTTCAGACCACATTCAGACTATGTGAAGCCTCAGCATCCCTTTCTCTTCAGCAATACATGGTATTCTTTTTTTTGTTCTTCCTCACCTTCTTTCCTCCCCTTCCTTTTCCTTTTGCGTGGGCTCAGCTTTGACCTCAGCAGTTTTCACTCCAGCCCTACACTTCTGGTGTCTGCCTCCTTGCTGCCTCACTCGGTCTTGCACAGGACCTCAGCCCAAGGTGCTATGTGCCCCAACACCTGTGCCCAGGCCCTGTCTCCTCATCTTGCTGGGTTTTCCAACCAGTAAGCAGGTGCTTTACAAGAAAGGAGGAAGTATCTGCTGATTTAACTCCATCGTACAGCTGTGGAGATGATCACAATCTTCCTTCAAGGGCTGTTTTCAAAAGATACCATGAAAGTGCTTGGGAGCAAGGGAAAATCTGAGAAAAAATTGGGGCAGGTGCATGAGCTATGTCCCGAGAGAAGTAAGGGAGACCAATAATTGACATGAATAAAACAATAGTTACAAGTTACTCACTCTAGTCTGTACAAGGTCTTTCTCTCCCTCTCCCTTTCTCTTCCCCTTTCTCTCTCTTCCTGTCTCTCTCATATTTTTTTCTTCCAGCTTTTAATTTCTCCATCACTGTTACTATTCACTGGATTTCCCTACAGCTGTTAGAAAGCAGCTCAGAGCGGCATCACAGATGCTGCATTCTGAAACACAGGTGCCCAGAAAGGTACATTTTATTTCAGGGACCTCACTGGTACCTGAGAGATTAGCATCAGTCCTTTTTTATCCAGTGGAAATAGCTCTTTTGACATATATTATAACCACATTTGACTTACTCATTGCTGTGTCATGCCCTTGTATATTTTCCTGTTATTATCAATTAACAAACTTCTTTTTTCTTCTTTCTTTTTTCCTTTTTCTTTTTTATTTTTTCTTTTTTCTTTTTTCTTTTCTCTTTTCTCTTTTCTCTTTTCTCTTTTCTC
This sequence comes from Vanellus vanellus, assembly GCF_965231255.1. Classification (NCBI taxonomy): domain Eukaryota; kingdom Metazoa; phylum Chordata; class Aves; order Charadriiformes; family Charadriidae; genus Vanellus; species Vanellus vanellus. The sequence goes on from NC_138908.1 coordinate 60,350,267, forward strand.
TTTTTTCTTTTTTCTTTTTTCTTTTTTCTTTTTTCTTTTTTCTTTTTTCTTTTTTCTTTTATTATTTTTTTTTTCAAAATCCCCATTACTTAGCAATAACACATGATCTCGCAATTTGCATTTGACAAGTCATGGAGGTGTGAGCTACTGTGGCTCCTCCACTTGGTGCAACACATCAGACCAAAGCCACTACAGGCAAATGCCGGCACTGGTTTCAGCCACTCCTCTTCAGTCTGGTGCAGGGAACAGCGGTGTCACTTGAATCTTTCAGAGACATAATTTCTCCAAAATTATTGTCAACCTTGGAGAGGAACGTAGGCTAGAGAGAGCAGAGATGGGCTGCTCAGAAAAGACACAAAACTGGCCTCAGAGACGTGCCCAGGACTGACCATGAAGATACTGAGATACTGCAATAGTATCTACACCGAATAACTTTGATATTATTTGGCATCAGAGAAATTTGGACCACTGCTGTAGTACCAGCTACATGTGCACTGCTGCTGCTGTGTGTCCTACAGGGAAATCCTCCTTCATCAGTGGCATAACTGGGTTGTGTAGGGCATCTGCCAAGGGGTGGCCACATGCTCTGTTTTGTTGGCTCTTCCAGAGGGGCAATAACCTCCAGCACCAGAACAGAGTGAGCAGCTGGGAGCTGTAACTCCTGAAACAGTTAGAATAAGAGTTGCCAGAGGAAAAAAAAAAAAATACAAACCCAAAAAACACAGCCAGGTCTATGCTGTAAAATGCCTGGTGGAAGACTGGCTTGTTTTTCATTTGCAGCTAAAGACCTTGCTTCCACTGATGATGTCATTCACAAGACAGGCCTGTTGCCCTGACCAAACACTTCTTTCTGTGCAGTGGAATTTTAGACTAGTCACATATCCAATAGGATGCAAATCTTAAATCGGAAAGTTACAGTTGGAGCTTTTAAAAAGCAAGTATATTTCTGATGACAAAAGCTCATATCGAAGTTGCTTCAGAACTGTCAATTACCTTGTATTTTCCCACTTAGTACGTATTTTACCCCTCACCTTGTGCCCTTGACTAGTCTCCACAGCAGCTCTGAAGCTACCCCAATTAATTCCTTAGGACCTAGACTGGCTTTGCATCTACAGGCATTCAGCCATAACCTGAGCAATCAGATTTGCTTTAATCCCATAAAAAACAGGCAGGAATACAAATGTGCCAGATTATCAGATGAGGCAAACTAGCTCTGCATCACTGGGCTCAGTGATGATGTGCTGATTGAATCCATAGGGGCATTTGGCCTCAATACATCCTAGAGAAACAGTCTTTCAGAAAAATAATCGATGCAAAACAATGCTGTCATTGAAAGCCTGGAACTGCTGCAAGTTAGAATTTCTTGAGTTCTTTGGTGTGATATTTAAGCAGCAGTGCTTGAATACCAGGGAACTGGAGGCCAAAGAAACTATTCCAAGTTGGATTCGGTAAGCATGGGGTTTTGTTTTAAAGCACGTTAGTCAGACAAGTTCAGTCAGAAGTCATATGTAGGATTATTAGCTCTTGTGCAGGGGTTTTCTCATTTATGTTGGCTCTTCAGATGCAGTGGAAGCTGTACTGAGCAAAACACTGAACAGCTGAAGATGGTTGTGTTGGAGGAGGGTTTTTTTCCATGCCTTCCTCGCTGTGCATCCGCTTGCTATTGGAATCCCACAAGAAACAAATTCCATTCTTACAATCATAGTTTTGGGAAAGCAGTTAAGAAAAAGGAAGGGAAAAATATTACGATGAAGCCTCCTTTTTTCCAGCTTTCTTAGTATTAGAGACAATGGGTCCCATGGTGTCTCATACAGTAAATAAGAGAAAGGACCCAGCAGTAATGAATAGCATAGTCATGCTAAAAGAATGTTTCTAACCCTAGGACTCCAAATTGTGAAATGGTCACACAACCTTAACTCTGCCCCTTGAACATATTGTGAGAAAACTCCTAATTACCTGATTACTTATTAACCCTGTCACTGAAACACATTCATTAAATGAATTAAAACATGATTGAAGCTAGAAAGAGCAGTGTGTGAAGCCCAACAGGTGGCCCTTATAAAACTAGGAGCTTGCGGTCATGTAAATGTGGGCAATCTGCAGGGGCCAGACAGCTCAGGGACAGCAGAGGCTTCTCAAAAGTGTGGTGAGGCTCCCAGTGACCAAGGGACCCACAGCACTGGGGTAAGGAAAGGTCTAGAGCAATTACAAAACTTGGGGCTAATTGAATTGCATGTGAAGACCATAAAGACAGGAGCCTTTGAACACAGGGCAAGCTGTGACCAATGTAGCCTGGCAAGTGAGCCACTTAGCTGAGTGCTTCACAGATCAGTCTGGCTCACATTAGGTTCTCCACAGATGATCCAGTGGCAGGAGCTTTGCATTGGAGTATTGCCTTGTTCTCCTATCCTTCCCTTAGCATCTGTTGTAAGATATGAAACTATATGGACTTTGGTCCTTCTGGGTAAACCTTGTATTTTATGTTCTCATTACTTTATGCCAAGTGTACCAGACAGATTGGGTTGGGGCCTAACTCACTTCAAGTGTAACAGGTATGCTAGGAAGGACAAACTATGGCAGATCACTCCTCCTGGGCAGTGAAAGCAAAATGACCTTTACCACCATGGCACTTCCAGTCTTTTTATACCTCATATCCCAAGTAACTTCTGAAATCAAGTTCACATTCACATCTGACTAACTTTCTTCTAGATTGGCCCAAAGCTGAGCTGCTTGTCATAAGCGATGCTGTCAGCACTGTTATGGAAGGAAAGAGGGAACAAGCACCTCTCTGCTCGCCCGCTCCCTCTCCCTCCCTCTCCAGCACAGGCAGTCTCAGCTTTCAGCTGCGCTGTCCTCCTGAATGGCCTGTGGGGTGTCTATGGGAAGAAAGCCCAGGTAACCATTTTGAACACGGCTCAGGTACAGCAACCTCTATCAATATCTTCTGTACCGTTCTCTGCTTCTGTATTCAGCTACAAGTGTTATCTGGCGCCAAAGCTGAAGGACTTGGAAGTTGCTTTCATTGTATTAATTTTATTTCAAATCATGTGGCTCTAGAACTAGATTTACGCCTCCCACACATCAAGGCATATCTGAAGCCAAAGCAACACTTCAAAGCCAAGTTAAAGGTGCATGTCAATGCACAAACATATGTTTTTTTCCCTTTTTTCCCCAATCTCCCCAGTTAACTGTGGTGACAAGGCAAGCACCCCGGTGGCAGGTCAACATGCTGTCTTGCAGTGGTTCAGAGCGGATATTCTCACCAGATGGGGAGCGGGGTTGCATCATCCAATTATGATGCCTGCAGCAAAACCTCCTCCCATCCTGAGCAGGGGACTCCAGCTTCCTTCACTCCCTTTGGTCTGAGGCTTAGACCTCTGGCTCACCTGGCTTTTTTTTAACCTACTCCGAAGCCAAGCGATGATGGATATCAGGAAATTCTGAGCAAGCTGCCTTATGCCATGATTTCACAAACTGCTGGCCAGTACAACACAGAAATGGAGGCTGGAACTGAAGCTGTTGGAGTAAGAGTTGGTAAGAAATCCACAGCAAGAGAGAGAGAGAAGGTACTCTTTCTCTGGTTTACAAAGGGCTTTTCTTTCTCATTTTTTCAAATGAATTAACAAAAGAGAACAACTGAAGGGAGTTGTTAGAAATTCATATTTTGTAATCATGAAAAAAAAATCTCTCTCTTCCCTGCTCACCTTCTCTGTACTCACTAGTAACCAGACCTAGTTACATACCTGAAATTACTGATTAGCATGTTGGATTTAGACAAATACACAATGCACGAACAGGACTGTCAGTGTACTCCAAGCAGAGAAATGTTAATGATTATCATGTTTATAGCTTGAGTTAAAATGAGAAAGCCATAAAGGCAAACCTTTGATAAGGCAATGCCCACATCCTGGTGAACTGGGAGTTTTCTACTGGACACCAAGATCTCCATTCTCGTTACTGAGTCACATGGACAAGCTACTTACAGGAGCGGGTGTATGACAAAGTAGTTTAACTTAGCAGGACTAAATTTGGTCAGTGGGTGTAGCAGCACTAACATAACTGCTTTGGTCAGCCAGTGATGTACTAGACCTCCCTCTTAGGCGTAACTCTAAAGGATTGTTATTTTTCCCTTCTGTTTACTTTGAAAATCCAACAGAGCCTATCTAACAATAAGCATACATTTCTAAATTACTGTATGCATCTTCTATGTGCGTTGGTGCAAACCATGTGTTTGCTTCAGCTGTGTCGTGCTGTAATAGACGGGTCTTTCATCAACAGCATGAGAAACGGAAGAACCTGCCAAAGTCAGAAAGGAACCTTTGTCTTCCGATCCCAAACCTTTAACGGTAACATGTGCCATTGCGTCTAATACTGCAACCGAGGTACCCATCTGCTCTGTAGCATGTTGCCACAGGTGTAGTTTGTTGTTGTTTCTGACCTTTTACATATGCTCATCTAAACAACCAGACAAGTGTCTTTTTGTTTCACGAATGTTGTGAAGTCTGTTATTTTCCCTGCAGCTAGTGCTTTGTATAGCAAGAACCTCATGCAAAGCATTACTGCAGTACAAACAAAGATCCCCAAAATTTAGCTTGGTCACTCTTGCAGTCACTGAAATTGGACTTGGAACTCAGTCATTGAAACACAGAAGAGGTTGGAGAGCGTGACATCCATTTTGCCTGCTAGAAGAGAAAGCAATGGCCAGCTGGCTGGTATCACCCCTGTTGCCCTAAAAGTTACAGCTAACTGATTAGGATGAATGATTACAGACAGTGTAAGAAAAGAGGGAGGAATAAGTGCAAACTTCAGATAAAAGGTGTAATTGCATCACACTTTAGGTAGAAATTAAGCCCTGTAGCATTTTTGCAAACATTGGCCTGTATCCAGCAACAGGATGAAAGCTCTAAACCTCAGTTTAGAGGTTTGAGAGGTCTCAGGACCATGTAGAAAGCCAACAGCTGCTGCTGGAATATTCAGCCCTTTTCTGCGTGTCAAATTTGGAAAGGAAAAAAGTAGAAATAACATAGAGGTGAAATGGAATAAGCAAGCATAACTCTTCATTTAGTAAAGCTCTGGAAAACAAACAGGCCAGCTTGCAAGAGCATGGATGGGTACATAGATGGAGTTATGATATTTTACAAGATGAGAAAACAATTATAGAAAACATTTTCTACTGCTGCTTATACCATCTTAATTCTGAGAAACAATAATTGATTGACTACATGGGAGCTATACGGGTTGTGTATCAGGTTTGTGCTTTCCTAGTCAACACATTGCAGTCAATGGTTGGGTTTGATTAATTTGCTCATGTGTTTTTGCCATCAAACTGCAAGCAAGGAATGCATGTTAAAATTACTGATATCTCTTAACCTATAAAATACCGCATGAAAACTGAGAAGAACTATATCTGTAATTGGAGGACTCTCAATGGCATTGTATTATTTTGCTTTTGGCACAGCTGGGACCTGAAAATGTCTTCATTGGCAGAAGCATATTATGCCTCAAATGTGAAAGGGTTTTATTACCAATTAGTATTTTTCAGTTCCTAATTAACCAGTGACTCTACAAAAATAACCACAGAGAGCAAAACAAGTGCTGTACCCCTATTACAAAATCAGCAGAGATAGAAGAACAAGGATTGTACTTGACATGCTTGTTCTTTTTTCTTGCGGTCTGATGACTGGACCATCACATCAAGCAACAGTCCAACAATTTCCAAGCATGTGACTCCCAGCCACTTGCTAGGAGCTGGTGTGGGGTTAGTGGAACATGCAGTTCTCACTGTCTTTTGTGTTTTTGGCTGTCATCATTGCAGAGATAAATTTGGAGCTCTACAGAATCCAGCTCCGCAGCCTCTTGGGGATTGTTAATAAGCAGGAGTGGAGCCAGCTTTTGGGAGCGGAGCCACCAGTGAATGCAGGGTGGCTAAATACCACAAAGTAAGGCCTGGCATAAGGAGAATGGGAAATTGAACAAGGCAAGCATGAGAGATATACAGAGGAACCAAATTAGCCAATACCAAAGCAGCAAATTAAGAAACAAAGAAAAATAAATTGCAAGAAAACATACAGAGAAGTATCAAACACATACTGCATTAAAAACAGCTACAAATACATACTCTCCTAAAACAACTTTTCTTTGCAAATTAACACTCTCATTACCACAGAAATGTTACACATCTATGATAGGGAGGGAAAATGTCCAGAACTTTATTCTATTTAGATACATGAATATGAGAAGCGCCATACTGTGTGACCCCATGACTTTTTATGGCTGAGAGAGGAGTCTCTCTCTGCTTCTGGCTAGGGGAAAATATTGAGGAAAGGAGTATGAAAATCAGGGCAAGGATAAAGTGATCCTCCTCTGGCATCTTTTATCTTCTGGTAACCAGCATCCTGGGGATTTCCTGAGCCAGAGGCTGCATCTGAGTCATCATGAACAATCCTCTCTAGAACCATCCTCACCTTGCTGAGTCTTTGGAGCCACTTACTGGGGCTTTGTTCTGGCCACATGTTTGCCACCAACCTATGCCTTCTGTGAAAGAGTCCACAGTCTAGCTGGTTTTCAGCCTGTTACCTGAGTGCCATTATACTTTGATCCAGAAACTTAAAAAATCCCAGATGATCTGTACATAATCTGGGAGAAAGTCCAGATTCTTTATTTAAAATATTATTCAACTAAAGGAAGTCTCACAGAAGTTTTTAGCTTTCTCTGAAACATCCAATTCTCAGTTCTCTAAAGAAAAAGGAAGGTTATGGAACTTTTTAGCAGATCCAGTGTTAATGAGTGCACATGTAGATTCCTGAAGATGGACTGAAGCATTTCAGGAGATTTTAAGCCAAAAGTGATTATATTTCTTCCAGTGACAGGAGACGAAAAAAAAAAAGTTTTTATTAGGCTTCTTTTTATATCTGTATAACAAATCTGGACTGGGCAGATTTTTTTTCATTATAGCCTCCTAAAGAATGATCATTTCAAGCTGTAGATTAGTCAAAGTATAAAGTACTTACAGAGATATTAGCCAGTTCAATGTGAATTATTGTTTATGCACTAAGAGAACTAAAGACATTTTAGTAAACGAATGTACTGAGAGTTGGAGGTGGTTTAATGTGCAATAGACATGATTTATAGAGTTTGGATAAGGAAATCGTATAAATCATGTTCTGTGCACAGGTAAAGCAAGTACTATATTCAGTGAGTTCACACAGTAAAACATTTTAATGTTTCTGTCAGTAAACTTAACTCTAAGCTTAAGCTGCAGAAATGGTACAGAATTATCAACATAAAGTATGCTTAAGGAAATTAATCATCTAGTGTAAAGTTCAGAAAGAAAAAAAATGTACAGTTGAAGACAAAACCTCTGCCACTTTGTACTGTGGACAACATTTTAACTTCACTACTTCTTCACTCTTGCACCTAGGATATCAGAATATTTCCGAACCCTTTTAATTCATGTAATGCATAGGAACTGTATTTTTTTTTTTAATAGTGATGCCATATGAAAAGATGAAAGGAATTTCAATACAAAACATCCCTTCTCCTTTCTTGGTTTGCTTAGAATGCCAACAAAATACTTTCTTCATCCCATGGCTGCATACCTCTGGCTAAAGTCTGAATGATTTGTGTGCATGCATATGTACATAAGTGTGCATAGAAGTGCCCACGTGCACAAAAGCTGGTCAGAAGAACACCTCTGTAAAAAAAATAAACAATATAATAGCATCAGGTAAAGTTAATATTCACTTCTGAATGCAGATAACTGAAAACCAACCCTTTGTGGCAAAAGCCGAAAGACCCTTTATGTTTAATACAACCCTAACAAAATATTTATTAAAAATTAAATATGAAATAACTTGTGCAGATGACTAAATCTGGATATAGTCCTATATTGATGAGGTAGCCTAATCAATGGAAACTGCTCCTACTAGCAACTTGTTCTGATGCCCAGCATACCTTGCCATCTATAGCTGACTTCTGGATGCCACCTTTGCAAAAAATTGATGGAGATGCTTAATAATGCTGACTAGACTCTTCTGTGGGGATAAGAGCAATCTGTACATAACCTTTCATTAAGCCCTCACAAAATCAGGTTATTGTCACTAACTAGAGGTACTATATTGTGAAAACTATTGACATCTCTGTTTCACAGTTAACAGAAGAAAATGCGAGGTGGGTGATGAAATTGTAATGCATATTATCAGTTGTCTTTTGATGCTGGCATGGCAGAGTAGTGGAAAGACTATAATCAAGCAATGAAGATCCTTCGCTGAGATCTGTGTGGCTGTTGCCATCTGCCCTGTGGGGAAGCAGAAAGGGTGAGGTTTCAAAATTGAGTCAGTAACAAACAAAATGGTAGAGATGACTTCTTGAGGACTCCATCTTATGAGTAGTTAAACATGGCAAGCCTGAAACAAAAATTTCCCCTCGACTAGGAAGGTCATTCAGACACCAGGATGCCTCAAGATGACCTTCAGAAAAATGGGAACACCGGGCAGAAAAGGGACAGCAGAAAGAGTGCTGAGGGAAAAGCTGGGGTATTACCCTGTGCAAGAGATGCTCTTGGGATTCAGGACCCTGAGATCGCCTTTGGTGACCTAGTTTCCATCACCTCCTGTCTCCAGACGTTTTCCAAATTGTGACATATTTCTGTTGCTCTACAACTGAAAATGGAAGATAGCTAACGCACTAACTCCCGAGAAAATTAATTCTAGCAATAGCAGCGCTAATAGTGTTTAGACTCCTGATCTCAATAAATTGGGCTCCTTTTGATATCTCTTGTTGTCTGGAAGATGACCCAACACAACTCCAAATTTATAGATGTTATTGCCAAGAGATTCTAGTAAATATATATTCATACACACACACATATTTTTATGTATGTGTATTTTTATATATGCTTAGAAAACACTTAAAGTTGGCATAAATATAGAGTATACCCAAATGACAATATGCTCAGTTACAATCGACCATAGGTATTTATAGAAAAACTGTGCTGTCTGAACTAGTCTCCCTGTCTATATTAGTCTGTCGCTCTGTCTGTGGAGCTAGAGCCTATCTGAAGGAATTATGGAAGACCCCCCACAACACAAATAATTATCAAAGCAATCTGACTGAGCAAAACTGTTTAACTGATGGCAAGCTGCTTCACACTGTGCTACATTATGTTTTACCAATCAAATGCCTCAGTGGTTAAAATGAATTCATTGAGCTCCACATGGATTAAACAGGCTAGAGTGCACTCATCCTCTCCTTACGCAAAAGGAGAAGATTTGGTTTAAATGTTGATTTACAACATGTCAGGAAATGTTTTCTTCAATTAAGTAATCTCATTTTAAAGTGAGTTCTGTGCCAGAAAAACAAAACAGCACAACTTTTCTACACATGCGCAGTAGTTACACCCAGGATACAATCTTACGATTTCTGGGAGGCTGCCCTTGAAAGCCAAGGAATTTATATTTATAACAGGATCAAAACTACAGACGTTATAGGTAAATTCTGCTTTCCATTGCACCTGTATACATCTGTCATAGCCAATGCATTTCCAGTGGATGTACACAGATTTAGCGATCATAACAGAGAGGCTCTAAGGCGAAACCATGGGTTTCATATTGGAGCTCTTTAGTGAAGACGAATCAGACTACAGACTTTTCTTCACACAACCTTCATTATTTATACTCCTTATATACAGTTAATTCCTCACAGAAGACTTTTTCCTAAGATCAGAAACTAGTTGACTGGAATAAAAATAATAAGATAATTATTACTAAAAATAATAATAAACATGTCTTCCCTGGCCTTTACTATGGAGATCGGAGATACAAGCTACTCACACTCCTAAAATGGATCAAAGCAAAACAAGAACACCACCACTGTCAGACAAAAGAAAGCTACAAAAAATAAACGTGCTATCTGGTTTCATCTCAGCTTTGAGTGCAATGACTGGGGGTTGACCACACGCATCCCAGAGTCAAAGCAGAATATTTTTGGCCTTGTGACAGGGAGTTTGGCACAGCTAAACTAAACCTAATGGAACTATTTTCACAGGGCTTTGTGGTGGCATAGCAGACCAAGAGTTATGAATTATTACTGCTGTTATCCCATCTGAGAGCCCAAGCAGCACCCCGTTATGCTGCTCACCAGATCTCCTGTCAACTTGAGGGTAGGACAGCTTTACTCCTCTGTGCAGCGTTGCTCACCTGGTTGCAGTAGGATGGAGGCTGCAGGGGATGGAGGCTGAGCTCATCACTCTGCTGTGGCACACGTAGCAGTGGAACAACATCCCGTGAGTGTGACCCTGAAGGTGGGGGGACACAAGGAAGTGGGGGAACTGCACAAACGTATGTCCCAGGTCATCATTTGGCCCCTCGATCAAGTTTTTAGAAAGCACAAGCTACGGTTTGGGAGGGTCGGGGAGGGGGGACGTAACACGGATCAAGTAGCAAGTGAGTCAGCATTTTGTTTCATGTTTTCTCCAAATAAAAACATCCTTAATTTTCTCTTACTTATAATGAAAAGAACAAAATAAACAATTTTTAAAAATGCAGACAGCCTAAGTACCTACCATATCTATTGCTTTTCCCTTGCTGTCACTCAAGGGGAAAACGTGCCAGAGAAACTGATAATCTACCAGGTGCTAGGTACCCCACCCACCAAAACCAACAAGCTTTGTTGGAAGCTTTAGAAACTGGTGGTCTGATTCATCCCCTACTGCTCTGAGCAGGAACTCGAACATGCTGCAATGTCCGTTGCAGAGTTAATGCTGAGGAAGTCTCATGATACACCATGATTCCCCACTGCTGGTCTTACACCACCTCATCCTTGACGTGATCCCACTGAGGCCAAATATCATAGCAGAACATTGTGCATCCCCTGATGGTCTGATTCAAGGGTTTCATTCATACCTGTTCTGTAAACACAGCCCAGGAAAGAGGCTCAGACATGGTGCCTGATCCATCTTGATACCACCCTCACAGTGCATTGTGGCACCCAGTCAATGTCCTCTAAGACAAAGCCTGATGGTGTTGCCGATATGAAGGAAAAGATATGGTGTCCAGCACTGACGGGCTGTGGAAGTTCAGGGTTTCCTCCTATCTTTCCCAGTCCTGGACTTTGCACAGATGCTTGAATGTGGACAGGTGTTTAAACACTTTGGACATGAAGCAAATTTGAATTAAAGTGCAGGAAGAGGCTTGCATTCATATGACAAGCTGGATGTAGTAAAGCAGCCAAGCCATCCTCCAAGAATGAACACAAATATTAGTGAGAGCATCTAATCAATCAAGTTATGACCTAATACACAATTAATTAATCACAAAATTACAGTGGGTTTTTAAATGAAGGTTAACAAACAGATTTTTTTAAAAGTTTTAGATTTTCCAGACACTGTGGGATCTTTGAATTTTAAAGAGAGGTAACAACTTGTTCATGGGAAGAAGAACTAGTCCCTGCTGGCTACTGGGTTCAAGTTGATACCACTGCCCTGCACAGGTAATGTGTCCGAAGTAACACCTCTCCTTGATTCTGCTCTGCCTTCTATCAGAGAAGGCTGAGCAAAGTCAGTAGATTATCTTCTTGCCTGTGACTGGCTGTTTGGCTGGGGGCAAATCCTCATTTTCCCTTCTGTGCGTAGCATTTAATTTGCTCTAACCTTTGCCACAGAGATGCTGCGAGGACCAAGTGCTGTTTTGTGCAGCATCACACGAGATCTGGGTAGGATCCTGTTAAGCAGCTGGCAGTGAAGAGGGCAGGTAGTAGTGCAGGTAAGGCAAGAATGGCTGTCCCTTAGAAACCTCTTTCCCCATTGAATTCCTGTGTTTTGTTCCAGACAAGCTGTTGGGTGCAGGAGGTACAGTCCCCTGAAGTTCACCACATACACACACATAAACTTTCCATTTCATTTGCAACGCTGACACCCTATTCCTACGGTTTGCAGAGACTGGGATTTGTTTCAATGGTTTTAACTGGTCCACTGCTTGTTCTCAGTTTCCTGTTGCTTTGATCATGGGTTTCCAGCTCTCCTTGAGTAAGTTGTATCCTCCAAGGTGGATTTTCCCCTTTCCTGTGCTGGGCCAAAGCATCCAAGTGACCTTTGATTTTTTTTCTTCTTCTCTCTCCTTTTTTTCCCTTTGGCCTTTTTTTTTGTTTTGTTTCTGACTCGCCATATGTGAGATAATTGTGCCCACAGGAATTCCTTTCAGAGTGCCTAAGCACAAAAGAAAAACACCCGGCCAGCTCTTTTTCTAGAGCAGTACAAACATTTCCTTAAACCTAAGTGTCTCAGGAGGGGCATTGACAGAAGGCTCCTTTCACCCAGAAAGCCTGCTCTGCGCTGAGCTGCCGGTGAACCCTCAGCCACCTCCTGCATTTTGACGTCACTGATGGAGCGAAAGTTTTGCCAATAAAAGCAGTCACGTTCTTTGATTCCAGCTTTATGACAATGGAAAGGAGGTTAGAGCCAATCACACTGTGGTGGGTTTTATTAATGGAAAAGGGTGGCGGGAGCCAGTAACTCTTTGGCAACTTTGATCCTTCAACTGCTGTCCCCCTGCATTGTGCTTGGTGGATGGAGATCTGCAGGGTCTCCCCTGCAGTGATAGATTTCCCATGCTAATAAGCTCCTCAGTAAGGAGCCCTGGACTAACATTAGGAACTTGCATAGCTTGGGGAGGGCAAAGCGGATCTTAAAACCACCCATGTGATTTGATGGCCATGAGGAACCATGCTAAGAAAATATCCCTGTACTCTGAACTCATCTTATTAAGGGAATAAATCTGATTTCTTCTTTGAGCTCTCCTCCCCTGGGGACTGAACTGCTAACCCCTTGGTTTTAATAGATGAGTTATATCCCTGGACAATAAAACACAAATTTTAGTTCTATCTTCAGCAGTTTCTAAGAAAATGAGTTGTGCCCTCTCCCCAGCACAGCTGAGCTTCAGGATATTTCAGTCTGCCACTGCACTAACAAGAGATGGGGCTGCCAGGTAGCTTATCAGGAGGTCATTTTTCCCAGGTTCAGCATGGTTGTGTGGTGAGGAAAAGGGCTTTTGAGTCTGAATCTCACTTTGTGGAAAAGGCAGCTAGATGTTGCCCTTCTTCCCTTCCCTGCTCTGCCACTGTCACTGCCAAAAAATGCCTGGAACTTGTGCTCCAAAACAGGAATGATCTACATTCCATTGGCCACTGCATAGCAATAGTGACAGGGGGGCACATCTTCTGCTTCAGTGGCCAAGCCAGTTTCAGGAAGGACCAAGTAAGGAGCAAAACAGGCCAGAGCTTGGCTGGCAGGTAAGAAAGAAGAGAGTAATGCTAATTCATTGGGAAAAAAGCTGGTAGATGGGCTAAGTTGGTCTTCCTTGCACCACCAAGCAAGTCATAGAACAGGCTATAGTGAAAAAGCCCTGGAAGGTCCTTCCCTCTCCACTTTGGGATGCGAAGCTCTGCACCAGGCACACTGAGTGCAGTCAGCAGTCACTGAAGTTGACTGGTTGTTCACGGACTTTTGGTGGGCACCAGCAAGGAGGCAAGCACATAAACCATATTCTGAGCAGTGCATTCCTGAATGCACCTCCCAAGGAGTCTGTAGCCATAGAGGATATGAAGTTCCTGCACAGAAGACTTTTGAAGCACAGTCTAAGTCAATGTCAATAAAAAATCTGAAAGAGCACAGCTCTGTAGGAGTTATTGCATTATTATTTATTCATTGATAAGGTCCTACCAGAGAACAACAATAACAAAAACTTGTGGGAATTTCACATGGCCAAAGCCAAAGGTCCAGTTTCCCTGAGACTGTCCAGTTCCTTTAGTGACTGCTCCTAGTCCTGTTCAAGGCTGCCATTCACAATAACCCACTGACACAGGAGTATCTGGAGCTGCTCCATCTCTGAGCCTGGTATTCATTCCAGCTATAATCGAGCCTTCAGATACGGTAAAGAAATCTGACTTAATTAAAAATGCATACTCTTTTAACCCACTGGCACAGCACCATGAAAACTAAACAAACAAAAAAGCCCTGGTAAATAAAACCAGGGTGCATCCGGCGGGTTCTGCGTGGCTGCTCTGGGGAGTGAGCAGTGTAACTCTCTAACTGCCAGGAGGCTCCAGGGTGTGCACCAGCACCGTAGCCCACTTTCAAATGTCCCTTGTCTTCTGGGGAGGCACCAAAAGCTGGCACACCTGAAGTGGCCAAAGCATATCCAGACGAAAGTCCCTGTTATTCTTTGACACCAAATTGAGTTAATTAAGTGACTGTAGGATTACCAACCAGCATATTTAATTTGGCAAGATTTTTGTCAAACTGCCTAATCAAAATTAGATCCAGGACATTTCTGCTCTTGAAACTCATATGGACTGTGTAAGAGGCCTTCCTGCCTGGCCTGGTTCAGAAAACTCATAACTTTATCTATCTACAGTAACTTGGTATTGCTTCATCTGGAGTATTGTTTTACTTCAACAACTACCAGTGCACACACGCACGCTTTCATTAATCACCTATCTCTTGGATTTTTCCCCTTTGCAGAGGGGAAAAAAGCCCATGCTTTAGCGCACATTTTGGGTGTGACATTTTTATTGCTGTTTTTACTAAAAAGGAAGGATTTAATTTCAGCTAAACATCTCCAACATTTGCAGTTGTGGAAAACAGATTTCAGAAGAATCTTTGCAAAGAGACTGTACAGATAAGAAAAAACAATTTATTCCTCTCTTTGTCTGAGAAGGAATAAAATATCTCTGTCCTGGAAAGCATAGCACTTTAGATAATGAAACCTTTTTAAAAGTGCATAGAAAACCAACTGCATTGAAATATGATTTAGAAATTGGCATGTGCGGCAGGCAAGGGGTCTAAATGTCCAGGGATTTGGAATTTTTATGACATGGATCCAGATTCATACAGATAAATTTGACCTATGTAAGCGGGTTTTTTGGTTGTTTTTTAGGGGGGGGGGGGGGGCAGTATAAATGCTAATGTTCCCAATATGCCATTCAAGTTATTTATTGCAACACGAGACCAGAATTTATAGAGCACTATTAAAATGTCTTAGTTGTGTTGGATCTTGATTGCAGCTGGATTGGCCTTTATATTTATGTTATTTTTTTATAGGACGGGGAAGAATGTGGCTGTGCATCCCAGCACGTGAGCAAGTTTATCAAATACGAGGCAGCAGCCGGAACAACAGGAAATCGCATGAGAGAGCCCAACTCCTGGTTGGCAGAAGCACGTTAACCTCTCATTCATGTCACTGCGTTTAATACTGCAACTTTGTAGTAAAAGCGTCTTCCTCGAGCCCGGGTTCATAAAAGTGTTAGTGGTCCTTGATGTTCCCAGCAGAGGATAGTAAGGAAAACACAGCCCTGAATAGCTCACATTGATTGCGGCAAATACAGAGCAGGAGGGTCAGCACCATTTCCCAGCCCAGAGCCAGTGTTGTAGAACTGAGCAGCTATTCATAGCCACTGGACCCTCTCCAAGCCGTGAGTGTAAATTTACTTGTATCATCTTTGCAGAGAGGAACTGCGGTCCCCAGTGCCTCCCGCTTGATTCGGATAGACTGTTTATTTGTTTAGTCCTGTAATGATATTATCCACAGGGCTAGAGCCACACAGGGAGGATTAGGAATTCCTGGAGGAGAAGCTGTGTGTTTATTACCATGACAGCCCCTTGTGACACAAGCCAACAGTTACTTGTATTTGTTCTTACCCGCGCTGAAAACCTGGAGCTTGCAGCCGGGAGACGCGGGTGTAGGGTCGATCTTGCAAAGGCACAAGACGAACAGGCTGTTGTAGGGAAAGTGGTGGGATTAGCATGCGGGAAACTCCTTCCCCGGCTATCTGCAAACAGCCCTATCTCAGGGTGCTTTCAAATGTAAATGACGGGAGGGGAGACATCAGTGTCTGAAGTCTTTTTAACAATGATAACACTCCCAAACCTGTGCGTTTAACCTGCCCTTCAAGAACATTTAATAAGCCATGCAACTGAGATTTTAGCCTTTTCTAAAGGAATCCCTGCTTTTCTAAAACAACAAACAAAAAAGCACCGGCACAAAAAGCTTTTGCAGGTATGTACATAAGCCCGGCGAAAAGGGAAGAGGGGCCAAGGGGAAGGAAGAAGTTTTTTTCCCTTTTGTTTTCCTTTTTTTTCTTTTTTTTTTTATTTCCTATTTTAATAAATATTTAATCATGGAAAGGGAGGGAAAGGCCAAAAGTAACAAAGAACTGTAGGTTGTTTAGATTGCTTGGGAACTCCCTCTTTGCAGCTGACCATTGCTACATGTAGGTTAATTTCCACATGGAGCTGGAGAAACTCTATCCCCGGTTTGTGAAGTATGGGTCAGCCGAAGCATGTTAATCTGTTTAGCATGTGTGCTTCGTGGAGGTGCCAGACCACCACCGTGCAAGAGCAGAAGCAGCAGCAGCAGCCATGGTCCTTGGGGGTAGTTAATAAAGACTTTAAGGGAAATAAGTTTATAAAGGTTTCAGTTCATGCACCGTGCCAGCTTTGGACATTTCAGGCTTCCAGCCCTGCGGACCAGAAAGCTGAGAAGTCACTGGGCCGTTTTTAGTAGCCCTAGAAGGGAGAGCGCCGGTGCCGCAGCTTGCGCGGCCGGGGGCAGCGCGGGGGCAGCCCTGGGGCTTCTAGTCCCTGGGGCAGGGGGTAAAGACACCAGCCGAACCCCCCAACACTCCGGAGCACCCCGGATCCCCCGTGGCCCCCGCACACAAGGGCATCTTCACCGCTTTTGGCAGCCTGTTTTCGGGACCTCAATCAAACCTTCCCAATGCAGAGCCTCAAACTCAACTGGAGGCTTGGAGCGCCGTGCGAGCCGCTAAACGAGATAATAGCAAATAAAACTTTATGAGTCTATTCGTATAGCCCCACACAATGCAGACTAATCAACGTCTCGTCTGTCGCTCGGGGATGAGCTGCGAGGCATGTGGCGCTCGGGCTGGCTCTCCGCTTCTCTCATCATTTTTTTATTTTCTTTTGAAATACTAGACACTTATTAAAGCGTTTTTAAATAATCAAAATATTTGCTGATGAGTATTTATTTTGACAAGGGTTTTGGTTTGGCTTTCGGCTTCCCGTTCAACTATATAGACTGCAGTATTAATTTACTATAAAACCAAATGTGGTTGAGATTATTCTGCCTCGGCTCTGGATTTCAGTCATTCGGGAGAAGTTTCTCTGGTAGATGAAATGAACAGTCACAAGCACATCTCTTTCCATTTTCCGGCGGGCTTCGCCATGTGTTCCTCAGAGCCAAAGGAAGCTGAACATTCCTCGAGAGGAAAAACGTCCCGCCAACAGATACATCCCCCGGTCGTACCCAGAAAACAAGGACATCCATGCAGTCCCATGCTGTCCCCATCCCTGCCGTTTTTAAATCACAGCGGCCAAGCGGGCGCTGCACCTCGGAGATCAGAAAAAGCCACCAACTGGGACGGAGGGGAGGCCCGGCACCGGGCTGCTCCCTCCCGGCGGGGTCCCGGGAGCCGCCCCTTCATTCTCCGGGCATTCGGACCCCGGCGTGGGGGAATAACCCCCTGGTTTGGGCAACAGCCACCCAGCAAGGCTTTTTCTTTCCTCCAGGCCTGTTCGCTCCTTTCTGTTCTTTGAACCGTTGTCGGCGATAAGATCGCGAAGAAAGGGCCAGGAGAAGCCGCGATGTAACTGCAGCTGCCTGCGGAAACCTCTGCCCGCTTTCCCGCTGCCGGGCGGACCGGCTCCCGGCCGTCCTTCCAGAAATAAGCATATGTACTGTTTCCCTTGTTTCCTCTTCGCTAGCGGGAGAGAGGGCAGAGAGTGTGTTTGCTGGCCCCGACTCACCGCCGGGCTGGGGTCAGGCTTCTCTCCGGGCGAATGAGACCGACGCCGAAAGAGCCCCCTTTCAGGTTTCCTGCCCTTTCGTGACATCTGCAGTAGGTTGTTTTCCCCTGCAAAATTTTGAGTTTTTTTTTTACTATAACATTTTGGCCTTTTGTTTGGTTGGTTGCTGTGGGGGTTTTGTTTTACAACCTTACACATATTTTTCTCAGGGCGGGTTTTTTGTTTCTTGGGTGTTGTGGTTTTGGGTTGGTTTTTTTTTTTTTTTTTTTGCTATTTATGATGAAGGAACTGGCCGGGACCTAGACCGTGCGCTAGCTTATATGGTGGCGCTCCTCGTCTCTCACTTTTAGCTGTACCGATGGAAGATGTTTTCCATCACCTTGAGAAGGGCGGTGGCTGACGCCTTAAGCTCACTGCTGAGAGCAGCCTCACACGCCAGTAAAACAGGCTGACACTGAACGTCGGGTGTCCTTCGGCCGAGGTGTGCGGGGGGAAGGTGTCAACTATTTCAGAATAGAATTTCCACCCCAGTTTACTCCTGCGGTGCCAACACAGGCACGCAGATATTTGAAGGGTTTTACTGGAAAAAAATAAATGTGCGTACGAGGTAAAAAGTTTCCGTTACAGAACTGCGCCCCACTCTACTTTCCTCATCGAAGCCTTTCACAAAGTGTTATTTCCTTGGGAGGACGGTATCCCTGGGCAGAGAGCACCGTCCCTTAGCGTGAGAAACCCTTTCCACCCAAGACATCTAATGCTCTGAAATACCCTAGGAAAGCAGTCCTGTTCTCCTCGAGGAGAAGAGGACATCTCCGCTCGGCCCTGCAGTTGCTCCCGCCCCGAGCAGGCCCGCTCTGTCCCCACCAGCCCGGCATGGCGCACCGGACGGGGGCGGGAGAGGAGGGGACACACCCGTTCAGTTCAAGCCACCAAACCCCTCTTTATTGCTTTAATGACATACAGTCTATTTTCTTTCCCTGAAGTATACAGTCAGAGCTATCCCGTTTGAAGCAGCCGCTGTGCAGCCTGACCGCAGGCCAAGAGAAGAAGTTTAACAATGTTTTTCGGGGAAATGTGTGTACTCTTCGCTTGAAATGTGCTCCTGGTCAGAAACACGGGTATCCCTCACGCAGCAGCTCTGCTGCCGGGCATCTCTGCTTCTTTTGGAGCAAGGCACTATCACCTTCACTTCGATCAGCAATGCCAAATCAGGAAAATGAGGTGGCACCTGTACTGGCTCGTGCATAACCGCGATAGTTTAATGTCGTCTGACTAGCAGACCTGCTATTTCCGACAGCCCAGTGTTTTCGGAGACCGGAAGCATGCCAGGGTTGCGTGAAGATATCAGGTTGGCTTTCCAGCGATTAGGGAAACTCAGCTGCCTTCAAGCAGCCTGACTCACCCACCCGCACTGGCACTGCCTCGGGGGGGGGAGGGGAGGGGGGACGTGGACGAGGAAGGTCCCCTTCCCGCCAACCCTCACGGAGGGGAAAAACCCATCGACGACAGCTTTTTTATTCCGCTGCACAGCGGGTGCCGGGTCGGGGGGAACACCAGGAGCAATGCAGGGAGGCCCGGCGCACCCCTCACGCCGGGGCGGGGGCGCCGTGGGCACCGCCGCCCACGCAGGAAGACCGAGGGGAAAGGGATGCGGGGGAGCACTGATGTATTTCAGAGGGGAGCCGGGGGGCCGGGGCCGGGCTGTCGCTCGCCGGCGGTGCAGAGGGGAGAGGAGGGAAGCCGGGTTCCCGCGGAGCGGCGGTGGCGGCAGGGATACCCACACCCCTGGGCTTTCGGTACAGACCGGCAGTAGCGAAACTTCGAGTGGGAGCACCCGCGCCGTGGCCCCGCTCCCTGGAGACCAAACCTGTTTGGAAACCGGTGCGGGGTAAAAAAAAAAAAAAAAAAAACAAAAAAAAAAAAAAAAACCCTAAAAAAAATCAACCCCAAACCTGCCGCAACATCAGGATGTGAAATTGGGATTTCGCCAGAGGCACAGTAGGCGGGCACGGCTGCCTGCCGCGCATAGAGGCTGAGAGCCCACGCACCGGCCGGGGACCGCTGCAACCCTCCCGGGCCTCCCCGTAGCCATCGCCCGTGGGGCTCCTACCTGCCGGCCGGCTCCGCGGGCTCCCCACGGGCGCTGCCGGCGCGTCCCGCCGTCCTCCGCTCTGCCCTCCCCGGGCAGAGGGCTTCCCTGGTGGGGCGCCTCAGTCCCCGCTCCCTCGGCCGCCGTGGGGCACGCGTGGGGGCAGGGCGGGGGGGTCCCGCCGCGCTGCCGGCACCAGGCCCGTGAGCACTTGCCGCGGTTTCTGCGTGTCTCGTAGGGCAAAAGGCATTAGAAAATAAAATACCCCGGGCCAATAAATTCCCTCAGCGCGACGCGGAGTAGGCTTCTCATTTTAGAAGTTCTCCCCGTGTAAAGAGGTATTTGGGTTGTCTCCGAAATAATAAATCCCAACAGCAGACAATAAAATTTACTATCACAGGAGTAACAGAAGCCTAAAATATTCTGAACATGTTCCTTGAACAAATAACATAATCCCTGGCACACTGGAACACATGGTTTGCTTCAAACATGTTTCATTTTGTCATCGCATTGAGTGTACAGTATTTCTCTTTGGGTGCAAGAGTGATTGATATCTTTGGAAGAATTGTTTGCAAGAACATGAAAGTTGCCAAAGCAAACACGTTGGAGGGAAGTGTGCAGAAGGGGGAGCAGAAGTATTTGGAGTAGATCTGGGTTTGGGGAGTTCACACAGAGGTGAGACAGCTAGAAGTAGAACAAATAAAAACATTCTGCACACTTCATCTAAATAAATTATATACAAAAATTGCCCTTTTGTAGCCGGCAACAGCACAGTTACCACGCTTCCCTCATGCCCCTATAGAATGTGGGCTGGAAGCCAACTTTCTTCAGCTAATGATTTGTAACTTTTGCTCCACTTGAATGAATCTATTAATATTTAGATCTCTCCAATTCTGCACCATACGAGCTGTCAGCATTGTTAAACAAAATAATCTATTTACCTTCTGTTGTACGTGTCCAGCAGTGGCTTGCGTGGCTCGATGATGTACGTTAATAGGTTTTTCTTACGCTCCACTGCACCGGCCAAAGGCAAAACTTCACATATTTTGATCTTTCTTTTTAAAAAATAATGTTTGACAAAACTCATTAGGTCGCGCAAACTTTGGGGTGTTAATTTAATAACTTCCATTCCTGAAGGACAAATATTTATTTTAATTCCCCTTTTATCTCTTTCTGCCATCAACATCTGGAGAAAGTCCTTGCTCTGGCTGGTTGAGACAGCCAGACCACAAAGGGTACTTTGGCAGGGCATGGTGAGGGTTGCCGTATTTTCAGACACGTATTTCCGAGGCAAGACCCCTTGTTTGGGCAGACGTCAGTCCCTCCGAAGCTCCCCTTCGTAAAGCCCCGCATCCAGATGCGCCCCACTTTCACCGCGGCAGCCGCCCCCGGAGCCCTGGGAAGGGCCGTACCCCAGCGGGGTGGGGTGGGGGGGTGTCTCGGGGCCTCCTGCATCAACCCACTAACCAGTCACTTTTGGTATGTTTCCCTCAGGAGCACCCGGGGGGCGGGGTGGGAGGTGGGAGGTGTTGAGGGGGAAACCAAAACAACCACCCCAAAAAAACAAAAAAGCCCACCCACAGCTCCGTACATCTCGGAGAGTTCCCACTTCCCCCGGGAAGAAATTCCCCGGCCGCGGGGTGGCTTTGACCCTGTGCCCCCCTGCGCGGGATTTTTACCGAGGGCTGGATTTCAGAAAGTCTTAACCCATCTTTTCCTCCTGCCCTCAGCCTCCCCGCCCCTAAAATATCCAATCCTCCACCTCTTCCCTTCCTGCACAGCCCGAGGTGAATGGCATAACTGCACAAGGGACCCCCGGGGCGAGGGCACGGCCAGGACTCGCAGTAGAGGAGCGGTCTGGTGCCGGGGCACAGGTTTCAGCTAAACCTTTCAAACCGGAGCTCTGGCCCTATGTTCTATATCACTCAGAAAAAGAAAAAGAAAAAGAAAAAGAAAAAGAAAAAGAAAAAGAAAAAGAAAAAGAAAAAGAAAAAGAAAAAGAAAAAGAAAAAGAAAAAGAAAAAGAAAAAGAAAAAGAAAAAGAAAAAGAAAAAGAAAAAGAAAAAGAAAAAGAAAAAGAAAAAGAAAAAGAAAAAGAAAAAGAAAAAGAAAAAGAAAAAGAAAAGGAAAAGGAAAAAGAAAAAGAAAAAGAAAAAGAAAAAGAAAAAAGAAAAAGAAAAAGAAAAAGAAAAAGAAAAAGAAAAAGAAAAAGGAAAAAGAAAAGGAAAAAGAAAAAGAAAAAGAAAAAGAAAAAGAAAAAGAAAAAAAAAAAGAAAAAGAAAAGAAAAAGAAAAAGAAAAAGAAAAAGAAAAAGAAAAAGAAAAAAAAAGAAAAAAGAAAAAGAAAAAAAAAAGAAAAAGAAAGAAAAAGAAAAAGAAAAAGAAAAAGAAAAAGAAAGAAAAAGAAAAAGAAAAAGAAAAAGAAAAAGAAAAAAGAAAAAAGAAAAAAGAAAGGAAAGTTCCCAGTGCTAAGAAGGAAACTTGCTGTATAACGCCCACGAGGAAAGCAATGTGAAACATGTAAAATGTAGACAAACATCAGCCACCTGCTGATTGCAAGGAACTACCAGACATACAGCTGCAGCTGCCCCTTGGTCTGGAAAGGGAGCATCCTCATCCTTCATCTACTTATTTTCCGAAAGAGAGAGGTCGCCAGCATCAGGGTTTCCCCTGGGGCTCCAGAAGTGTAGATACGGACCCTGGGAAGATGCTGCACTCTCTAAAATTAAGAAAACTAAAACTGAGTAAAACCCAGCAAACTCTCAACTACTTCTCACGCTGTCCTTTGATCTTGGCAGGCCGGGAACCCTCTCCTGACTGTCTCTTGAGCACCTCCGGAGCTGCATTCCGTGGCAAAGGGCCCCAGAAGCTGTCCGTGCTGGTGCGGGCAGGGGCAGAGCCCACGAGCAGGGACAAACGACAAGACCGCCTTTTGGGAAGGGGTGGCCTCCCTCCTTCCATCCTCAGCGTCCCGGTTCGGCAGCCGGGAGAAAGTTTCCTGCCCGGCCCCCGGGGCCGAACACCCCTCCCTGGCGGAGGGGGCTCCCCTCTCACTCCCTGAGGTGGACGCTGGAAGCGCCCCTCACCCTGCGGACCCCAGCGGAGCAGGGGTGAGGTCCTCCGGGAGCATTAAGTGGAGAGATGCGCTCTCTGCAACTGAACAGATCTGTCCTCTGCAAGGTTGGGGGGGGGGGGGGGGGGGGGCGGGGCGGGGGGGGGAAGTAAATTCTATATCACTCAGGGAAATGTTTGATCGGTTTTGTCCCTCGGACTTGTCCTGTTGAGTTCACTGGGATTAGACGTGGTACAGCGTGCGCAGCTGCCCGCCTGGCCGAAGGCAGAGGACAGCGCGCTTGAAAGAGCGCGGCAGACGCGGGACACGGCGGGGGCTGCCCGGTTTCCCACCTGCCTGCCCACCCGGGGGCTCAGCGGCAGTCCTTCCCCCGCCGGCAGCGCCGCCTGATTGCTGGGGCAAAGGGAAACACACCAAGCAGATCCTTCCAATTCTCCCCCCCTTTCCCCTCCCCACCACAGGGGTCTCTGGAGAAAGTGACTCCGGACGCTTGGAAGAAAAGGGAAGATGCCACCGGGTTTTCCGCACTTGCCACTCCCGTAGGTCTTTCTCCCACAAGATCCCACCCGCCAGCGGCTCAAAGGGGCCTCTCCTGGGGGCCGGCAGGGAGAACGGGACGCAGGTAATTTCCCCTGGCAGGGAAATTACTGTTTCTCCAGAGGGGCCCACACGGTCGTTCTTTAAGAAAAACAAAACAAAACAAAACAAAACAAAAACTGCCACCCCAACTTCACCCCACTCTGCTGACACGTGGTGCGCTGCAACCACCAAAGACCCCGGGGAGAAATCCGCACCGCCGGCCTCCCCGGCCCCCGCCTCGACGGCACGGAGGGGGCCGCAGGCGCCCTAGCGCCCTTGTTTGAGGGCACAAGGGGGGTGCGCCCCCCCCGGGTGAGCGCCGTTTCGGCACCGGCTGTCGGGGGTTCGCCGCCTGCCAAGTCATAATTGCGAGCTCTTTTCAGGCACTTTTGGTGATATCTATCCCGTAAATTAAAGCATCTGGGTGTAGCAGGCTAGTGTTAATGAAGAGAACATTTTCTTCCTCCCTTCCCCCGTCAGCACCAATCTTTTATTCGCGTTTATGAGGACGAAAATCCCTCTATCGTACAGGGAAGAAGCGGCGCCGCAGATTTACGAGGTGCTCAGTCACCGCAGTGCTCCGCCGGGGCTGCCCTCCCCCCCCCCCGCCCGCCCCCTCCAGCAGCAGGGCGCCCCGAGGGCTGGCAGGGGCCGGTGCGGTAGAACACCCAGCTCTGAGCTTCTCCGGGGGTTGCACAGGCGTGTGTGCCGGTTGAAGAGCGCCGGGGGTGTTCCCCGCTCCGAGCCGGCGGCACAGGGCACCCCGGAGCGAGTTCTCCAGCCGCCCTTCCTTCCTCACCCGTTGGAAACTGCTGCTCCTCCTGGCTTCCCGCAAGGCAGCGTTTTGGGGGCAGGAGCCGCACCCCCCCCGGTGGGTGACCTTTCCCTACCCGCCCTCCGCCCCCTTTTTACCCCGGCGGTGCTTTCCGACCCAAGACAGAGCGGCACAGCGCAGCGCGGAGGCGGAGCGTGGCGAGGCGGGGAGCCGGGACCCGGTCTCCGCACCTGCGCAAGCACGGCGGCCGCGGGGGCGCTGGACGAGGGGACGGGGGGGGGAGGGGGGGGGCGACAGGGGAACAGCCTTCTCCCCTTCCCCGAGCTCCCTCCTGGCTGGCAGTAGGCAGCGGAGCAGCAGCTGGGGAGCCCAATCCAGACCCCCTCCCCTATCGCTCCGCCGGGGCGGGAGCATCCCAGCCTCTGAGAAACCCCGAGGACAGAGAGCCTGGGCCTGTGAGGACAGGGAGGACCTCGGCCTAGCGCCATTTTTCTGCCTTCCATTTTTATAGCCACCTTATCTCTCCCCCCCCTTCGCCCCCCCCCCTTTCTTTTTTCGAGGTGGGGGCTGGTTGGGGGTTGAGAGAAGTAATTCTGCTGCACAGAAAAGCCAGGCCCGGGAAGGAGTTTCTTTTGACTGCTCAGGGTGATCTATCCAGGCCCTCTAATTAGAGAGGGATCCAGGGTGGCATTAGTTTCCAAACATTTTAATCGAGCTTTAAGCAGAGCTCTTTTCAATGGCAGGAGATAAATGTAGCAACTGTTACCGTCCCCCTGAATGGCCGCCTCCCATGGTGGGCATTCAGCCTTCCTTTCACAAGCCCTAAGCAGTTTAGTCTATGGACCCAGCAACACTCCACATATCTTCTAATTAGTCTAATTAGAAAGGTGGATTGATAGATGCAAGGAGGACAGAGTTAAGTTAGGAAGATGCTCAATGCTGCCAATCTGCGCCGGGGACCGGCTTATTCTCTGTGGGAGGAAAAAGAAATAAAGGAAAAGAAAGAAAAATTAAAAAAAAAAAAAATAAAAAAAAAAGAGAGAGAAAGGAAAGAGAGAAAGCAGGAGAATCTCGGAGCCTAACACGAAGGACAAGTCCCGCAGAATCCGAGGGGCAGGAGCTGCTGTCTCTTAATTGGGGGGGAGGGGGGGAACGGACACGGGACACGACGACACACAATTAAGGTGTCTTTCCTGGCCGGGTTTTCCACCAGTGGGTTTGGCTGTTTGCCGTCCCGGGCTGGAAGGGCTCCCCGCAGCACGGCACAGTCCCGGGCCTGGCCGTGCCGTCGGGGGACCGCTCCGGACCCCGCCGGCTCGCCGCTGGGATGCGGGGCCCCGCGATCACACATGCGTGGAGGAGTGTGAAGAGAAAGGGGAAGGTGCAAAGAAGCAGCTTGCTTCCCGGATCCCCATCTCGGCCCGTCGCCTCTCAGTCTGTCGGCGGGGAGCCGGGACCCGCGGAGACCCCGTCGAGGCTGCGTTTGGACAGAGATGCGTGATAGGGGTCTGGTCGGGGTGCAGGGGCAGGCAGGGGGCTGAGGAGGGTCTCCGCCCCACATTCCAGCCCACCACCGCCTCCTCGCAGGGAGGAAGGTGCGGAGGGAAACAGCGCGGGTGGCTTGAGGAAGGCTGAACCTTTAATTGGGCGATAAATCAGGGAGAGGAGCATGGGGCAGTGCGCGCAGGTGTCAAAACAGAGGAAAAGTCGGTCGGCCAGCACGGCAGGGCAGGGCCTCCTGGCCCCCTCCCCCGCTAATGTCACCCTGGTAAGTCCGCAGACGGGACGGGGAGGGGAGCGGGGGGACAAGGCAAGATCGCGAGTCCCTCCGGGCCACGGAGTGGGAGGAGGACTGGTCCGCGCCTGGGGTCCTCTCCTCGCCACGGCCTGGGCAAGCGTGACACCGGTGGTCTTTCCCCTTCTCTTTCTCCCGCCAGGCCGGCACAAAAGCCCGCAGGAGAAGCATGGCGGAAGGAAAGGCCCCCACCACTCATTTCGTTACCCGGAGGCAACTGCGCCCTCACCCCACTCCCCGCCCGCTTTCCTTGCTCCTTCCCCCCCTACCTGTCTTTCCTCGCACTTGCTCGCTCTCTGGCAGATTGGGATTACGGACCAAATTGTGAGCGATTTCAAATTCAATACTTCGCTCGAGAAAAGGGGGGGTGGGGGTGGAATTAAGACCCAGCCTGTCAAAGTCCCTAATCAAATTGCTGGCGAAAGGGGAATCGTAGACAAAAGGAAACAATGGAAGTCTCGTTAGATCATTTTTCTGGACATTGTTTATGGTCTGGAAGGGATCAATCGTTTCAAAATGTTACCAGTAAAAATGATCCTGTGTGGAATGCAGCTAATCCTTTTAGGTTCCTGTCAACTGTTTCCACTCAAGGAATCCGATTTTTCAAATCAAAGGTGCAGAACTCAATTGCCGAGGGATTTAT
The DNA here is from genome assembly GCF_965231255.1 of Vanellus vanellus. Classification (NCBI taxonomy): domain Eukaryota; kingdom Metazoa; phylum Chordata; class Aves; order Charadriiformes; family Charadriidae; genus Vanellus; species Vanellus vanellus. The sequence goes on from NC_138908.1 coordinate 60,377,038, forward strand.
AGTGCCGGCACCGGGCTCCCCGCCCCCTCCCCCCCCAGCCTCCCCGGCCCACAGTGTCTCCAACCGCCCTGCGTGGGTGCCGAAGGCAGGACCGAGCTGGGCCACGGGTTGTCCGTGTCGTGGCAGGTTATCAACGCCGGGGGTTCCCTCGACGGCAGCTATGGTTTGCTCTGGCGGTTGCCCAGCGCAGCCGAGGCAGAGCGGCAGCGTACCTGGGGGCGGGAGGAAGCACGGAGACGCCGGTCCCCCCCCAGCCGGGCTCCCCGCGGCGCCCCCGTCTCTCCCCCAGCTCGAAGGTTTGCGCCCTTCGCCCGGGCGAACCGCGCCGTCTCGCAGCCGCAGCGCCGGGGCTGGGTTCAAAAGCTCTTGTGGGAGCGCTGGGTTTGGCTTGCCCGTGTGTTAGCACGTTGTTGCGGGCTTCTTCTGGGTGGGGAGGAGACTGGAGGGGAAGGAGGTCAGTTTTAGAGCAGAGACATCCCACGTCGCTTGTCGGGTGTGCGGGATGGTGATCTGCTTCACGGGCGAGCGGGCGGGACCGGGGTCTCCCCCGAAAAACGTGTCCCGGTCGGCAGATATGTGAACACCCAGGGAAGAGCCATCGAGAGGGGAGTCGTGCTGAAAGCGATCTAAAGAGGTTAATTTCCCGAGAAGGGCCGCCCTTTGGCTTCTCGAACAGAAGCGGGAGGCAGAGGGGAGGAGGTCTGCGGTTTGGTGTTAGCGGGGCCGCCGGCTGCCCAGCGTTTGCGGGACACTACGAGGACACACACCCGAGTGCGCTGCCCCACACGCAGCGCCGTCTGCACGGGGAAAGACAAGCTAAGGACTTCCAGGAAGGCGAGGAAGATGTTTGACAGAACCCACCGAGCTGCCCCAGGCGGGATTTTGTGCAGAGGCAGGCTGGAATGAACAGTATAAATTATTTTCCACGGTCCGTAATTTCCGACCCCGTCCACTTTCGGGCAACCCGGTCACCTGACATACCCTACCCCTCCTCGTTCTGCGCTGGACAATGTTTTTTTTTTCCACCAATGGTCCCTTTAATCGTGAACTATCGATGCGAAGAGACTGCTTTCCTTTACCCCTCCCTTCGGGCAGCCGACAGGTGGAATTTCACTGCATACACCTTTATTAGAAAGCTATCCGTTTCGTCTAGCGGTTGCTAAATAAGCAGACGTGACAGTGTTTATTTTACGAAAAGAAAACCCAGGGAAGACACCTCATTTATCTTGATTGTGTGTATTTAATGTATTTGGTGTATACAGGTGTGCATATGCTCTCCCGTACTGAAAGTTGAGAAGCAGAGCTACGTCCACCGCGGTAGGAAGAGACATATTCCCGGGTTTTACGAAGACTTCCCAAAGCGTGGGCATTTGCTGGAGCGACCACAGCAGTGCCACAGATGCGCAGGCGCGGTTCGGTGGCACCACCGGGGCCCGGGCACACACGCCTGAACGTACAGACGCGTTTCGATGCACGCAGATGGTTTTCTGTTGCGCGGAGGGTAAAGAAATACCTTCGGGTTAACTGTGGATAAGGCTTTCCCAGTCTGAGACAACGAATTAATGCAACAACTGAAATCTCTATTTATCCTTTTGCGTCCAACATAAATTGTATAATTTATCATCTAAATATGGGGCCCCGCAGACTTCTGCATGCCGTTTTGCTCCATCAACGAAAGGGAAACTTAGAATCAATTCAGCAGGTCTCTTGTGGTTTGGAGAAGGGCAAGTTTAATTATTTTGATTAAAAAAAACAACACAACTTTCCCTCTGAATTCAGCTCAGTGATATAATTTCTGGAATTGGCTAGACATTGCCTTTAAAAAAAAATAAAATTAAAAAGTCTTCCTTACAGTCCAGTCCATATTTTTTTCTACTTTCTGGGCACTCCGGAGCCTAGCCCGTCGGTCTCTCCTCTCCTCCGAGGCGGAGACCGCAGCGGAAGCCCCGCGGCCCCTCTACGCGGCGGCCCGCGGAGCCGGAGCCCTGCACTGAAGGCACACCTTCATACGAGGTGCATCTTCCGCGGGGTTCCCGCGGTGATTCCCGCCCAGCCGCCGCCGGGTGCTTCCCCGCTCCTACGGGCGGGCTGAGCGCGGAGCACCGCCGGGGCCGCGGAGGCTCTGCCCCGCTGCGCAGCCGCGCACAGCCCGCGGTGCCACCCGCGCTGCTACAGCCGGGAGGGCCACGAGTTTTGCCGCGGGGCTCCCTGCGGGACCCTTCCCCATAGCCCCCCAACCCTCTGCCTCTCCTCTTTTGGGTCGCGCCGGGAGTTCGATGGCGAGCTGGGCCAGGCGGCGGGAAGGGGGCCGGAGGGCCTGCGGGGCCGATAGCCCGCAGCACCCCTCCAGGTGGGCACCGGCGGCGGGGCACGACGCTCTTCTGCAAGAGAAAAACAGGAACAAGGAGTTTACCGATTTGGGGGTCGCCTGCAGGCCTCCTTCCCCCTCTCCCCCCAAATCGATGGGCACCCATGTACGCTGCACATTCGCTGTACGAGCACATTCGCTGCCGCAGCGCGCGTCCGAAAGCAGCTCGTTACCGCCGGGAGTGACATTTTCCTGCCCACACGTACACGCACACAGTTGTGCACGAATCTTCCCTCCGCATCTCAGTCGTGCTTTGCAGCGAGGGAAGGGGCGGCGAGCAGATAGCCCACGGCGGCTACTCGCCCTGGCTCCCACGGTGGGGGCTGCGGCGGGGAAAGGACTTACGGAGAATGGCGGAGAAAGCCCTGCAGTCACCTGAGGCCGGTGACCGGGGCCGTGCGGGTGAGGGGCGGCGGGAGCGGAGGGCGAGCAGACACCTACCTGCTGGGGAGGCGCCCGGCTGCGGGCACACGGCGGCGGGTGCCCGCCGGTTCCCGGGTCCCGGCGGTGCCTGCGGCCCGATGCCGCGCCGACAGGGAAGCGAGAAGAAACTTCGCTGCGGATGGGGGAGCCGCGGGTAACAAGCTGAAAAACGGATCTGCTTTGGTTAGCAAGTCCCAGCGCAGGGAGCGTTTGGCCACGGTCATAATTTCCATGATTTCTGTCAAATACAATATTATCAGAGACTACCGAAATACTTACTGTAAGTAATGAGTGAAAGTATTACATACGGAGCGGAGCCTCCGGGCCGTGCCAAGGGACTATTAAACCACTTTCCAACAGATCCCCCGCACAGGCCTCAGTCTCGGTGGAGCCGACCGTGTGCTCTGCCCTCGCCACCAGCGCTACAAGAAAGGGAGCAGCTGAGAGCAGGTGAGGCCCTCGCCCCCCCTTTCACCCTCCGGAATCGGGGACGGGGCTGGCCCTGTGTACTTGAAACCAACCCGCAAGGACGGGGGGTACACCAGCCGACACCCCGCTGTCCCTCAGGGGTGCCTCTCGCTGCACCAGAAAAATAACCAGGAGCGAATGTATGGCCAGAAGGAGCTGCTGATGGGGAAGGTTTGGGAGCAGACCAGCTTCAGGCCTGGGGAGCCGCGCACGGGGGCCCCGCGGCTCTGCCGGACCCCCGGGCTGCGCTGCCCACGCCGGTGCCGGCGGAGCCGGCGGGGTGTCGGTCCCCTGTGCACAAGGCGGGGGGAGCGCTTCGGCGGGAAGGGCGCAGTGCGCGGACGTGCAAACTAATCAGCTTCGAAACGGGGGAGGGAAGGGGAACCTTCTTTTATAGGGGATGTGGGAAGGGACCTAACACAGTCCTGCTTGCGAGAAACGTTATACAAGATGCTTGAAAAGAAATAATTTAAAAAAACCCGTAATTAAAAATATATAAATCACCCAACAGAAACAAAGAAATATGTGGAAGGAAACGTTTCTGGATAGAGACACTGTGTGTGGCATAAAAAGCGATTGAATACATAAGGGCTTCATTAAATTCCCAATAGATAACATTTGGCTAAATCTATCCCTAGATTAAAACTCTGCATAATAGCACCATAAACTAAAAAGTTTCTTTTTGTGTGGTCCTTCTGGAGGAACTGATTGAAACATTAGCCCCCTTTTAGAGCAATCCCCTCCCAATTCAGCTCCAGTAATTCGTCTCTCAGCCCTACGGGGATATGATGAGAAAAGGAGACGGGTTAATGAATCCACACTTTGTAGCTGGGAGGAGGAGAAGGAGGCGACACCATCCTGTTTGTCCCACCAGCTTGTTTATTAGGGGCCAGCCTATTTTGGAGGAGTTGTTCGTCCTGCGAGGACTACACGTCCCCTCTGTTCGCCTTGAAAGCCGGGGGGGGGGGGGGGGGGGAGCACGGCGGGCCATTTGCATGCGAATGGGGTGCTGCGGCCCGGCGGTGCTGCGAGCCCCTCAAAGAGCTGCGGGGCCGCCGCCTTTTCTGGCGGCACCTGCTCCGCCGCCGCCGCCATCCACCACGCAGCGTAGCGGCGGGGGGAACCGGGACCGCCGGTTCCCGGGGCCAAGGCCGGCTGTTTTCCACGCGGACTCGGAGAAAACTAGCGAAGGGGTCTTCCCCCAGCACCACAGACCCCTCCCCTAACCTCTTTCCTCAGCGCTTAAAAAAAAAAATATTAAAAAAACAAAGCTACACCACGTATTGCAACTTGCTCCTGCCAACTTCCCTACCAACTCCCAGGTGAAGGCCCTGCCCGCACAGGGTGCAGACGACCGGCATAAAGCGTGGAAGGAACAAGTGGCCGAGCCGTTTCCTTACCATATATATACACCTTTGAGCACGTTTTTCCGCTGAAGAGACCCGAGGGAAGGGCGGCGGGCACGCCCGGACCCCGCCGCCAGCCGGGCCGGGCCGGCCTCCGCGCAGGGCAGGTCGCCGGGGTTTGCTGCGAGAAAGCCAAAAGAAACAAATACCGGGTCGCCGGGACCTGCTCTTCCCGTCTAACTGCGCGGTGACAGGACTCACATGGCCTCTCGCCCTGGGCCGCCGCTCCAGCAGACAGCAGCCGGACCGACCGCAAGCAGCATCCCTCCTCGGGGAGCCCGGTACTGCCGCGCTCCCGGCTACAGCCGCCTTCAACCTCTCAAAAACCTTTCCCTCCTTCCTTTTAGCCGCATCGCCGAGGGGCGCCTCAGACGAGTTCGGTACACCGCGCTGGACCGGCCCGGAACATCCCCCGGCCGGGGGCCCGGGGAAAGGGAGTTAATCGGTCCCTCGAGAAAAGGATGCGTTCTCCCCGAAGGGTATGTACGCGGTGCCTCTGGGATCTTTCCCTTTTAGTTTTAGAAATTAAACTGGACGCTACTTCCTTGTCCTCGAAGGGACCCTGGATATCCAAAGAGGCCCTCCAGCTGCAGACTGCAAATGGAGCCCAGCGGAGATCTCACGTCCAGTCTTTTCTGCTTATTGAAAACCATTAATTTAACCCTGGATCGCTACAAACGAAACAGAAAAGCATCACTTTTCTATCCACGAGAATACTTAAAGCCAAAGCGATGAGGTACTTCCATATGTAAAAGCATCTAACCGCACAACCTTCCTCTCCTCACTCCAAACAGTACTAAAAGGCATCCGTCCCATTTCTTTTTCTTTTTCTTTTTTTTTTTTTTCGAAAATTCACGTATTTTATCCCTGAATCTACTAAATTGTTATAAACACAGTCGTACTTGAAAAGCACCTCCCTGATTTGAAAAACGCTCGTTCCTAGTCCACAACAAGCAACTACGTGCCTACTCTTAAAACCTGCCGTTCTCTTTTCATGCCTAAGCTCCGAATATTTCAGGCGGGCTTTTTGGTTAAAAATTAATTTTAGTCTATGAAATAGATATCTATCGGCCTTATGCGGGTTAAGATGAGAGTTCAGAATCGGAAAAAGCTGCTTTCACGGTTTGTTTCGTACACTTACATATATATCCTTATTTCAATAGCTCGTGCACTTAATCAGCTTGTCACACGAGGATATTCCAATGCTCATTTTATATTATATGTATTGAAAAGTAGAAACACATGTCCCTATTATCGTCACAGAAACATAAGTCTCTAGGACAAATCTCTCTGAAGTTCAGTACGTGCCCCTTATTAGTAGTATTTTCCTTTGGGCCTCTTGGAAACCAAACTCTGATGCAGTTGTGACTTAGAACACACCCAAAAGTATAAAAATAGTTTTAAAACGGCTTTTTAATCAACCCCCTGATTGGTGCCTTACAGAATTGGGCTTTACTCCCGCGAGCGAGACCTCTATTTCTATTTATCTCCTCTTTTGTCCTTGCTCCTTTTTTTTTTTTTTTGTCTTTCATTCTCTGATAGGGTTAACAATGGTTTGACTGCAAAGATCATATTCTGATCTTCTTCGCTGTCAAATCCAGACAATAAATTTCAAGCTATAAAATTCCTTGTGCTATTAATCCCGAAGAAAAAAATATCAATGTCCCAAAGAAGGGAGAAGCATTAAGGAGGGAAGGGTCCGAAGCCAATTGTTTGGCTGGGCTCCTTTGGTCTTTGGGTTTGGTTTTGGTTTTTCTTTCTTGGTTTTTTTTTTTTTTGAAAATTAAAAATTTTATTTTTGAAAATGTGTAAAAATTTTACATTAAAATGGTACAATAATACTTGCCAGTAATTTTTAACAATATTCCTTGTAAAGAATACGCATAAAGTACAAAATAAAAAACTCCGTAAGTCTATTATAATACAAAACACAGGTTAAAATAAGAAATGATAATCTTGACTTTCTTCTGTGTAAACATGTTAATCTTTTCTTTTATAAAAGTACATGAGACAAGTGTACTAAAATGAAAAAGTATTGCTTTGCTGTCCTCCCTCAAGCCTTTTTTTTTTCCTGTACATTACTGTTTTCAAGCTCCTAGACCTGAGAATCTCTGAACTTTTACGGTTTAGAGACATTATTTATCACCAATTTTTTTTTTCTCTTTTTTCTTTTTTTTTTTTTTTTTCTTTTTAAGGAGTAAGGAGTAACTTTCCAATAGCGTGACCGCCTGCCCGTGCAGCATCTAGACCCGGCTTTGCAAAAATACCGCGGCGGTCGCTCCCCGAGCCCCCACCGCGCAATCCCCGTGCAAAGCCCGCAGCCTGTCCGGGCGGCGTCCGCCGAGCATCCGAGCGGCGGTGCAAGGCGACAGATCCCCAGGTCCTACCTTCGGAAAGACTCCCAAACCCTTAACAGTTAGAGATCCGGGCCGCGAAGCCGGGGGCGGCGGGCAGGGCGGCGGCGGGGGGCAGGCCGCCCCCGGCACTCCCCAGCGAGCGGGACAGCCCCGGCGCCGCGGCCGACTGCGAGGCGCAGCTGCTGCCCGCCCCGGGGCCGGGACCCGGACCGGCGCCGGCCCCGGGGCCGGCCCCCCCCCCGATGATGCTCTCGATGGAGAAGGGCGAGCGGGCCAGAGCCGCGCCGCTGCCGGGCTTGGCGGCGTGCAGCGAGGCCGCCAGCGCCGGGCCCAGCGGGTGAGCGTAGCCGAAGGGCGTCCGTGCCAGCTCCGCCGCCGGCAGCAAGGGGCCCGGCGGCGCGGCGGCGGCGGCGGCGGCAGCGGCGGCGGCGGCCGCGGCGGCGGGGGGCAGCGCCGCGCCGGGGGCGCTGCCGGGGGCGGCGGGGGGCTGGCGGGGCGGCGGGGTGGGGTGGTGGAAGGCGAAGAGGGCGGAGTGGGGGTGGTAGGGCTGGAGCTGGAGGCCGTAGCCGCAGCCGTAGGGTCCGTAGGCGCAGGGCGGCTGCTGCGGGGGCTGAGGCGGGGGCTGCGGGAGGAAGGCGGCGGGGTCCACGGCGCGCAGCAGCAGCTCAGGCGCCGGGAGCTGCTGCCGCTTGAAGCGCTTTCGGCGGCGCAGGAAGCTCCCGTTGTCGAACATGTCGGCGGACTCGGGGTCCAGCGTCCAGTAGTTGCCCTTGCCCGGGTTGCCGGGCTCCCGGGGGATCTTGACGAAGCAGTCGTTGAGGGAGAGGTTGTGGCGGATGCTGTTCTGCCAGGCGGGGAACTTCTCCCGGTAGTATGGGAAGCGCCCGCTGATGAACTCGCAGATCTCGCTCAGCGTCAGCCGCTTCTTGGGGCTCTGCAGGATGGCCATGGTGATGAGGGCGATGTAGGAGTAGGGCGGCTTCACCAGGCTGTTCTTGCCGCCGCCGCCCGCCCCGCCGCTGCCGCCGCCGCCGCCCGCCCCGCCGCCGCCCGCCGCCGCCTTCTGCGGGCCGCCCCGCGAGGGGGGCCGAGAGCCGCCGGCACCGTCTCCGCCGCCCGCCCCGCCGCCGCCGCCGCCTCCGCCGCGCACGGGCGACCGCGGCAGCAGGGCGTCGTCGTGGAGGTCGCCCACATCCTCCTCGTCCTCTTCCTCCTCCTCCTCCTCCTCCTCCTCGGCGTAGGAGCGCCGGCGGCGGCGGGGCTGCGGCTCTTCGTCGTCCTCCTCGTCGTCCTCCTCGCCCACGACATCGATGTCGGTCTCCTCAGCCAGCGCCGACGCCTCCGACATCTCCGAGCTCAGGGTCATGGCGCGGCGGCGGGGCAGCGCATCGGTGGCGGCCGGCGCGGCGCGGCGGGCGGGCGGGCGCCCTCCCAGCCGCCGCCAGGCCCCCGCGCCGCTCGGCGGAGAGCCGCCCCGCCGCCGCGGGCAGGCCGGCCGCTCCGAGCCGCGCCGGCCACCAGCGCCGCCGCCGCCGCCGCCGCTCTCCCGCCGCTCGCTCGGAGGCGGCGGCTGGTTTGCGTTTTGTTTCGGGATATTTTTTGCTGCTTTTTGGATTTCTCTCTCTCTTTTTTTTTTTTCCCCCTCTCCCCTCCCCCTTTTTCGGGGTCTTTGGGTTGATTTTTTTTTTTTGGTTGGGGTCGGGGTTTGGGGGGCGGGGGTGGCTGTGCTGCCGCGCCTGGAAGTCAGTTCCCCCTTCTTCCTCCTCACCTCAGCCCCCAGACATTAATGGATGTGGGGCAGGAGGGAGCGCGCCTAGTCTTGGGAGGAGGAGAGGGGAGGAGGCTGGCGAGGAGGGAGGGCGGAGGGGGCGGCTTGCCGGGCCTTAGGAAAGACGGTGAAAAGGCTGGGGCCGAGTCCCAGAGAGGGCGGCCTTCCTCCCCGCCTTATAGCGAGGGGGCCATCACATGGCTCCCGGCGTCAGAGCGCGGCGGGGCGAGCGGTGGCCCCGGGCGGCGCCGTGGCCTGCCCCCCCACCTCCCCGAGGCGGGGTGCCTTGCCGCCTGCCCCGGCCCCCCGCCCTCGCCCCGCCAGGAGGGGCTCTGGGGGGCGGGGGGCGCGGGGCCACCGGGGATGTCTTTAGTGGAAAAGGGGGGAAATAAAGACAACTCCCCTCCCCCCGAGGAAAAAAAAAAAAAAAAAAGAAAAAAAAATCAAGTCTGTCCCAAAGTGCCGGAGCATCTTCTCAGGAGCCGTACGGAGGGTGCCGGGAGCTCTTGCGTCTTCCTGGGCTGCCCCCAGGGACGGGGTCCTGCTTCCCGTGGGAAGGAGGGGGAAAAAAAATCAGGCCGGAGAGGGAGGGAGGCGGTGAGTTAATAAACTTCAGACTTCTGTCCGCGGGATGGTTTAGAGACATCTTCCTTCCCCCTCAGCCCCCCCCCCCCCCCGCCCCCCCCCGAGTTTAATTAATTTAAGAATGAAATCAAATATCTTTCGATGTCGACCTCGCAAACTCTCAAAGAACGGCCTCCAAAGCACACCGCTAATCTCGTAGTTTATTTGTAAGACTTGTTTTTAACGGGAGAGAAGCAGCTCCCTCCATTATGGGAAACACTAACAGACAATTAGCGTTACCTCTTTCGTATGCAAAGGGAAACAATCCACCGACCTTTAAAACGCTAATTCTGCTCTAAGTGTAGGAGCAACACCTCCGAGAAAGCGACACAAAGGATCGCTTCCTAATTAAGTCCCACCGTTCCCAGTTTCAGGTGATACATGCGAGCACAGCAGCAGAACGGGCACTCTCTTTATGCGAGGGCTGGCAGGGGAAAAAAAAAAACAAACCCCAAACTTGGACATAAGTGCAATCACCGTGGTCTTGAAAAGAAAAGCTTTGAAAATTCCTATCGCTCCCAGCTCTGGCAGGATAACCCACGATCAGGATCCGATTGGGCTGGGAGGAGTAGGAGAGCATTTTGTGTTCCGGCAGAAATCGTCGTGAGAAGGGCGGACTGATGCCTAGCGTCTTTACTGCTCAAATCTCGCTTCTCAAACAACTCTCACACACCATTTTCTTGAAATACGTTTTCGATATATTGTCCTAATCCAAAGCTACAAGCCACCCTGTTTCAAACCCAGTTCCATGGATTTACAACATAATCCTTTCTACTATTTCCAAATAATCCTATTTACATTTTGTTCACTACTAAGGAGCCTGCAAGAGAATACCAACAAAAGTTACAAAAGAGGAGAAAAAAAAAAGAAGAAGAAAGAACCCCCAAACCCAGTAACTGACTACTATTTTTTCCTGTAGAAGGATTGATAATGTCACTCGAGATTTACAGTTCATATGAAGTAAAATGCCTCTTTGAATTATTTTGGGGGTCCTAGGGCAAGTTACTTAAAGGAAGGCAACAAGAGGACTTTTCGTCTCCGAGAGGTTTCTCCTACTTACAAAGAATTAGTATTTTTCCTTTTTACTCCCTTTTTGTTCTTTTTATTCTTTCTCTCCTCTTGGTCTTTTCAGATGTGCCCGAACGTTTAAAACCGTCTTAAAAACAAACCCCACACTCTTAAATAGGAAGAACGGTGGAGTTTAAAAATTTATGGGGAAAAACTGCTATGGCGAGAAACCAGAAGAGCCGTATCTTCCCGCCATCTCTCGCTAACGCCCACGCAGGACGCTCCAGTGTTTCACTGAGCGTGTGACACCGGCGGCTCTACGGCAGCACCGGGTCCCCGGGAGCAGCGCGGGGGAGCCCCGGCTGGGACGCGGGTCCTCCTGGACGTGGCCGGCCGGGGTGGCTTCGGCGCGGTAGGGGTGGTGGTGGGGTACGGGGACGACGACGCACACTGGGGACCCGCCGGCAGACTTGGGCAATACTGTAAGCCCTCGTCTGTCGCCGTGGTGGTGGCAGTGAGGGTCTTGCTTTCTGGGGGTCATCTGAGCCAGCTCCCAGCGCGGATAATTAAGACCTGGTGTAATTGTAGCCCCTGGAGATCGCGACTTGTCGTTGTGCATCTTCCGCTCCCTCCCGTCCCAGCCCGGCAGGTGCCTTCTCAAAGGGGCAAGAAAGAAAAGAAGGAAGGCGAGCAGCAGCGGCACAGCCATGAGCAGCGTTTCCGCGGGTGAGACCCCGCCGTCCGCCGCCCCCGGGGCCGCGGGGTTCGCCCTGTCCCCCGCCCCGCTGTCGGCCCCGCGCCGCTGCCGGCGGTGCTCTGCGCGGACGGGGGATGCCACCTACCGGCAAGGAGCGCCGGGCGGAGGCGGGTCGGCCCGGCTCCGGGACGCCGTGTACCGGAGCAGGGTGCCTGGCGTGGCCCTCTGCCCCAAAGCAGCCCCCGGGGAGGGCAGGGCGGGCAGGGCAGCATCTCCCCTCCCGGGGACTGAACGGGACCCGAGACTCTAAGGAAAAGCAGCGTTTTGGGTGGAATCCGAGAAACCCCTCTCCATGGAAAGGCTGGAACTTCCCCGACCACCTTCCCACCCCCGCCCTGCGGCTCTGCTGTCCTGCAGTCCCCCTCGGGGCAGCGGGGTTGCCCCCCTTTTGGGCCACACGCCCACCCGTGAAACAGCCACCCCGGGCTCAGGACCTCGAGGGCTGTCTTCCGTGATTTCTTGTTGGTTGTGAATGATGTGCTATTATATCATGCACCTAAAACCACAGCAGCACAGATGTGAGATGTGCAATACAGGTACGCAGGTAGGGTTGTTTGGGTTTGGTTTTTTTTTTTTTTTTTTTTTTTACTGCTTAGGTTTATTAATATTAATTATGAATTTGAATTATATATTATACACACAATTACTGCATGCATGTACACAACACCCCACATTCTATCAACGCAGTGCATGCATGGGATCAAAGCCCTCTGATAACCCATACAAGCAATCCTGGTGGCTCCTCCTCTTCACCCAAGCCCATAACCTTCCCTGGCAGCAAGGCAGGGACAGCCCCTGCTGTCCACAGCTCCTGCAGGACATCGAGGACAGGAAATTCCCCCCAAAGCCTCATCCCTCAGGTCCAAACCTGAGAATGGGTTGGGTATTTTTGCAGCTCTGTGCTGCTGGAGGTGGCCAGACCAGGGACATTCTGGCTCAGTTGGTGTGTCCAGGGAGACCGGGCAGGAGCCAGACTAGGTGGACCTACCATTATATCCCCTTGATATTCCCCTTGTTCTGGGGGCCAGTGTCCCTTGGGACCCCCACAGAACCCCAGGCCACACACCTTTCTACAGCTGAGGAACCTGTGCCCAAGTAGAGTACCCAGGAATCCACACTGGGACAGGGGATAGATGACCCTACAGACCTTCCGTGGCCCTTTACTCAAAACCAAAGAGCACTGTGGGCACCACCTAGGGTACTTTCAAGCAGCCACACTGGCACACTGGTTGAGGTGCTCTGGGTTTTTCAGAGCTGACCCTGATCATGAAGAAGGACTCCAGAGCCGCCTTCATCACCACATGGGTCAGGTGCCTGGTGGTGGTGTGCACCCCTGGGTGATTTGTTGAGTATCTGGCTAGGTGCAGCCTGTGGAAAATGATGTAGATCCTTGCCACCACCTACACACACTGGAGCTGCAGAGCCTTCTCCAGTCCTGCTGCACCTTGCAAGACTCCAACAACAAAGGCTGCACTTCTTTTGGCACGCCTCGTACATCTCCACACCCAGATCCGAGTCTTAACTGCAGAGATGGACTTTCTGTTATTGAAATAAAACCATTTCCTGAATATTTACACTTTCTGTCAATGTAGTTCCTTGGGCCAAAGATTGGATGGGATTCTGAGCTGCTTGTCTCATGGAAAGAATAAATCCTTCAGCAATGACCACACAACAGGATGGTGACGTCCATGACAGGGACCATTGCAGCGATAGCTGTGGTCTCCGTTGCCCAGTATCACAGTGACCACCATTTTAGCTCCACATTTTTGTGGGTTTATTCCCCCCTTCCCTTTCTGCGTAGTTTTGGGGGGAGGTAACACTTCCCTTAAGCCTTCTGCAGAGGCAGGCTGGAATTACAAACAGTGTCTGTGTGACCAGGCCAAAAAGCAATGCATCAGTGAGAGGTGGCAGCAGTCACCTGCAAAGCTGTAGAAGATCCTCGGGTCTCCTGCCACACCTACTGCTGAAAAAGAGTTTGTTGCCTTTGGACATGACCTTACTTCCCCCCAACCCCCTTTGCCAAACTGTTTTTTTCTTCTTGACCAAATTCATGGCTGGTTTTTTAATTTTTTTTTTCTTTCCTTTTGCCTTTTGTTCTATTAATTCTTGCAGGGCATATACATTTGCTTGGACAGGCGAAAGTCACTTCCTTTAAGGCCCTTTTGGGTCTTTAATTTCTGTAAAATGTGATTCAATGTTCTCAAGACCCCTCTGCACTTCTGATCTAACAGAACACAAGAAGAGTTTATATACCAGTTTAGATCAAGACCCTTCTAGCAGCATAAGCTGACCTCAACATTGGCCAATACCAGATGTTTAGGGAAGAACATAAGAACAGCAGAAGTGTGTAAAATTGATTCCTAGCTGCCAGAAATCTAGGTTTCTTTTTTTTTTTTTTTTAAGCCAGAGATAACATCTGAATTTAAAAGCTTGTGATGAAATTTCTTCTGTGATTTTTTCCAGTCACTTTTTGAAATCATGTACATTTACACCTCTGAACATGTTCTGTGGTGAAATGTTCCCCAGCTCTAACCACGCTTGGTGTGAAGCGTCTCTTTTTGTTTGCTTAAAGCCAGTCACCCGCTCATTTAATCCAATGTGCTCTCATTTTTGTACTAGGAGAGGCAAGCAACAACTGTTGTTAACCACCCTCTCCCTGCTGTTCATGACTTTGTAGATTTTATCACAATTTTTTTCATTGGTCAGATCTTTTTCAGGCCGAGGGGTTCAGCTTCAGAATCATTGGATTAGGCAGAAGTAATTCTGTACCCCTGACAATCCTTGCCATCCTCCCCACCTTTTTACATTCAGCTCAGGCTGATTATTATTGTAATAATCCTCCAGAACAGCATGAGATGCCTGAATTTATTTTTCCAGTTTTCATTTAAACTTATTATTTCTACTCTTTTAAACCAGTCTCTATTCCCAATGCTAGTGGAGGGCTATCTGATTTTCAAAATGGAGCACTGGCCACCAGAGCTGATACAGCAGGGCACTTGGCACATGAACAAATCATATTTGTTTAGGTTACATTTGATTTCATGACTCCACTGACTGTTGGCCACCTTTCTAACATTCTATGCATAAGCCCTGAATTCTTTGTTGTAGACAAGCTCTGCCAAATTAGGAGGGAGATTCCGTAATTATAGTCTCAGATATTTGAGATATTTTCCATTTAATTCCTTAGTGATGCAAGTAAGCCCCAAAGGAGTATGAATCCATTCATAAATGCAGTGAATATTGGCAGGTATGCACTTTGTTCACTTAGAAATCCTTGGGGACAAGCTATACTGTGATCAAAGATAGAGAAAATTGATTTTTCCATCTAAAAGTAAGTGGTTGGTGCATTCCTGCCTGGCTTGAGCAGAAATAACAGATAGCTGCTGCAGAAGGAGGAAGGCCCTCGCCTTGTCCAGCCTCCCCATCTCTGGACACCTGTGCTCACCACTTACCTCCTGCCAAGCACCAAGCTGGACCAGGAGAACTAGAAAGCCAAAGGCAAAATCCAGGATGAATCGCACCCTCACAGCTGCCAAGATGTTAGTCAAAGGTGACACATTGACAGCTACTCATCTAAAGCTGGGCAAATTTAGTCCTGATTCATCCTGGGCTAAACATGCCATCTTTGGGTGGGACTATGCTGATTTTGGGTCATGTCTTAACGACGTTTCTGACTTGTAACTAACTGTCTTAGCAGGGGCCAAAACATTTCTGTGATCATGGCTTAAATGATCAAGTTCTCTTGAATTCTCTGTATAGGATGTCTACAGGAATAATCTGTTTGTTTGGGTCCCTGACACCTGTGCGTGTACTTGTACTTAAGGTACCATCTTTTTCATGCACAGCCAGTGAGGAATGTGGTGACTTCTGACTTTCACCTGTTCTCTAGCAAGATCTTCATTGTTAACTAACATGAAAGCCTTCCTAGGCGGGCCTTTACCAGTCCCATTGATGTGAACTCCCAAGTATTCAGCAAAGCCTGTTTGAACCATGTTGAGTGAAAGCAGGGGATTCTTCATGTAGCACTTCTCCGACTACTCTCCAGTCGACCCCTGCAGGGTGTTATAAACAGAGAGAGGCATCCCACAGCTCATGAAAGGCTTGTGATGTGGCTTGAAGCCCAGGTATTTTGGGTTGCTGAGTTTAAGAGTTACAGGCATGGTGAGAAAAGGTGTTTGCTGAGGAGCGCTGTCTCTTCCTTGACACTGAAGTGTGTTATGGATTATTCCATACAATTCACTAGCACGTGGTACAACGCTGTAATATATGAGATGAAAATAAATCTTCACTTAAGTTCTATCTTCCTGGGCTCCATTCAATGTTTATATATTTAGTATCTCTCAAAAAGTTAAGAATTCTTCAGTGAGCTTTATGTCTAGACTTAGAGATGGTTTCTTTTCTATTCATACCTCCCACAACTCTTGCTCCTGTACTCCATAATGTCGCTACTTTCCTCCGTTAAATTACTACTAACATATACACATATTTTTCCAAATAACTTAGTGCTTTTCCCCTTATGTCCTGGAGCATCTACATTAGGAATGATAACATTATTATTCCCTGTGGTGCCCTGCTGATGTGCCATATACTTCTGCTTTCTTGAGTGCTGAATACGGCATTTTTTTGAACAAACATTTCCTAACAAGATTTTGAATATCAGACAGATTTCCTTCACTCCCTGAAAACACTCTGAATACGTGTTCTTTGTAGTCACTGGCAATCAGGGCAAATATTACTTCATTATAGCCTGATCACTTATGTTTATGACCTGTGATTCGTTTCCTGAATACGATAATAACTTAACACTTCTTCTCAACATACCCTGTTATTACTTATTCGGCACTGGCTGTGTCTTTCAGGAGAGCTTTTCCACTGGCATTTTGACAGCAAATGTTGTCATTCTTCTGCCTTTAAACTTCTATATAATTTAGGAGAAAATTTTCCTGAGTAACTAAGTTAATGGTCTTTTTTCCACTCCTATGTAGCTTCTGTGCAGCTAATAAACTTTACTTTAGCAATGTATATTCTTTAACGGTTTTGAGATCCTAACTTTCACCCTTTTTCAGAACGGAAAAGATGTTTACTGAGCTCAGGTTCTGTTTCAGTGCTACAGGCTTTGGATCTGTTTAATTTCTCAACAGAAGTTCCTCAGCTACATCTAAATCCAGGTTTACGTTTATGTTTCCCATTATGCAATTACACAAAAAGGACTGGAGAAAAGAAGCCAATACTATTTTAGCATTCTAAAATTGTTTTTCTGTGATGCAAAGTTTGTTTTTTGAAGGTCTGCTGTTTGATCCAGGAAATGTAATCAAATCTTGCAGAGTTCCTTGAACTGCAGTTCTTGAACTGCTCCAGTTGATTCCTGATACAACTCAGTGATGTGGTTTTCAGCATAATTTGTCTTTGAAATCTCACATGAGGGAATATGAGATCATACCTCCAGCCCAGTTAATCCTAGGCTGACAGCTGGGACGGCACTTTCTACAGCTTCTATCTTGGAATAATCTTTCTGTGACTCATTTTCACTTCAGTATTTCAGCCTATTAAAACATTTTGCGTGTTTGTAATCATCAGTTGGCCTAGTAATTCTGAAATCTTTCTTATATATTGATGGCAGACTGTGTTAAATCTGAAGCTGAAGTATTTATTTCTTTTACTTTCAATATCCTGCAGTGATTCAGCTTTTTTTTGGTGGTGTTTTTTTTTTTTGTTGTTCATCTTGGCTGTATTCCCTTTTGCTGCAGGTACATTGCCAATTTCATCTTGCAACAAATTTATAAGATTTCTTTTTACTTTAGAACAAACTCTGTCCTCCACAAATCCCTCCCCAGATCCCCCCTTCTCTGAAATCCATTTTGTTCCTTTCCTTCTGAATGAAATACTAGGTTTGCTAGTTCAGATACAGTAATATGGGCTTTTGCCTCCCCCCCCACTTCTTTTCTGAGCAAACTGATTCACTTTTCCAGTTTTACAGATATGCTGGATCAAATTTCTGCAGGTCCCCCACCATGCTTTACAGCTGTTTGACTGTTCTTCAATTTTCGGCTGTGATGTCAGTCTGCTGAGAGGCACAGGTTGCTCTTCAGCAGCACTTTTTGAATCATAACCTCCCCGAGACCTTCTGTCGCCACCAGATGGCGTAATTTCGTGTTTAGCATTCATTTTCACTAATTGCATATGTCTCGATTTTAACAGCGATCAGAATCTTCTGTACAAATTAACAATCAGGTCTGGTGTAGTGAAAAGATACCATAAGAGCAAATAAAATTTATACACACATGAAAAATAAGCCTTGGCTCTGGGAATTACTAACATGGGAGCCTTAACATTAATCAATAAAGAAGGATAAATTAATTATTAACATAGCCTTACAGAAACAAGAACAAAGGGAATAGTTTATCGAGGCTACTCCAGAGAAGAACCGGTTTAAGAGCCATTAAAACACAGGATGAGATGGCAAGGCCAGCAGTGTTCCTGACGCCAGGAGGCCCCCCAGGTTCGGTGGTGGTGATGATGGGGGCCGGGGCCACGGGAGGGGCACGGCTTCTCCTCTCTTGTGTCACCCAGTGAGCACGTGTCGCACGGGTGGGAACGCCACCCTTCTTCCCCCACACATACCACCTTTGGGCGACGGGTGGCACCTCACAGCCCCCCCCGCACCGGCCGCGCTAACCGAGCGCGGGGCGGTGGCCCCCACCTCTACCGCGCCCCGTCCCCCGCCGCGGCCACGCCCCTCGCCGAGAAGGCTCCACCCCGCCCCGCCCATCCCGGAAGTGGCGCATGCGCGGTGCGGTGCGCTGTGCCTTCCTTCCGGCCGCCATCTTGTTTCCCTCCTCGTGCTGCGCCCGGTCCTGCGCCCGGTCCTGCGCCCCGCCCGCGGCCCTCGTCTTTCTCTCCGGTTCCGGCGCTGCCGCCTCCACCCCGGGAGGGTACAAAGAGGGCGCCTGGGAGGGGGTTTTTGCGTGGCTGAGGATTGATGGGTGGCGGCGGCGGCGGAGGTGGTGTTGGTTGGGGGAAGGGAAGGTAGTTACGGGCTGGGCCTGAGGGGAGCTTTGCCTCAGCGGTGCTGCGCGAGCAGACCCTTTCCCGCCCTGTGGCGTGGCTCGGCCGCCCCCTTGCTGGGGCGTAGGGGTGTGGGGGCGTAGGGGAGTGGTGGGGGTGCGGGTGCGTGGGGGGGTGCGCGCGCGCGTGGGGGGGATGCGCGCGCGCGTGGTGGGGGGGGGTGCGCGTGTGTGCGTGGTGGGGGAGGTGCAGGTGGGGGGTGCAGGTGTGTATTGAGGGGTGGTCGGGGAGTCCCTTGCGCCCAGCTGCCCAGCCTGCTGCTGTGCACTGCCTGACCCGCTTTCTGTGGGCGCTCTTGTTGCTTCCGCAGATGAAAGAAACAATCATGAACCAAGAAAAGCTCGCCAAGCTGCAGGCCCAAGTGCGGATCGGTGGCAAGGTAGGAGCCCCCTCCTTACTTTGCCCTCTGGACTACATGTCCCTGCATGCACACCAGGCCTAGCACGAGGGGCCTGAAAACGGGTGGGGAGCAGCCCTAAGTGCTCTCAGTGTGGCTTGGATGTCCTCAGGGGAAGCTGTGCTGCTGCAGGGATCTTGAGAGTCAGTTCCGTAGAAACAGTATGTGGTAGCTGAACTGCCAGTCTTTTCTCTTTGGGTTTGTTACAGTATGTTACAGGAGATTTGCAGCCTATATTTAGAAGGAGTGTAGGATTTGAAGTGAGTAGACCGTACAGCAGGTGAGCTCGGGTATAGTTTTCATAGCAGCTTGTAGAGAGTTATGTTCCAGACTCTCATGAGAAGTCTTAAAGATGCCCATGGCTGTTTTTTTTTTGCCTTTTAGGACAAAGTTGGAAGTTATGTTCTTGTCATGGTCTTGTAATTGTAGAGGAACATGCTCAGATGACTTTTTTATTTTGTTATGATATCTGAATATAAGTAGCTGTGTGATTACTTATAATCTGAAAATAAAAAAATGTTTAATGTAGTCATATGGTAGTAAAGTTTTTAATTATAGTGTCAGTTTTAAGGCAAGAATTGGTAGTAATTTTTTTATACCTGAGGAGGTGTACAGAAAATATTTTAGAATACAAGCTATTCAACAGAACTCTTGCTGGCAGAGTTTCCAGGAACTTTCATTCCCATGTTGAATTTTTTTTTGCCTTTAGCTGCAGATTTAGGCAGCCTTAAGTCAGGGTTAATGCAGTAATTAACTGGCTTGGTGATTTTGTGTTTTCTTTGCATGGGTTACTGGTTAAGTAGAAAACTGCTGTATTATATTGATGTTTTTGTGCATGTTAGCAGCGTATGTTTATTGACTATAGAGCCTTTTAATGTTTGTCATGTAAGAGTATGCATTCAGATTAAAGCTCTTACAGCTCACTGGTCAATATAGGTCTTTTAGAGATGTTAAGCAAAGCTTAGAATATGCTGGTAGTGCTGTGATTCAGTTTTAAAATTGGCCTGTGAAGTACTTTGAATGCTTGAACTTGACTTCTTTTGTGTTTTGTAACTGGAAATTATTATTGGGATTCTTCATGGCATTGTCACCATTTAAGTTGAGATGGGTGTGGAGGGTGCAAAGGAGCAGGAATCGCTTTTCCCTGGGGGAAGAGGTTCCACGTTGCATCCACTGGGAGATTTTCATAATGTTGCAAGGCTTCAGATCTTGGAAATAAGCTAAAAATTATGATTAGTTGTAGGGCTATTGAAGATTTTTGTGTGGAACACAGCTACAGGTAAGTGTCATGGTGCTTCTTCCAAATGTTTTTAGGGGAGTGGCAGATGAGTCTGTAGTATTCCATTGGTGGCTTGCTGTACCCACTCCTTTTTATTATAGAGGTAGAGGGGTGTGAAGAGCATGTCTCAGCACGATCAGGGTAGAATTTGCTTAGTAAAACCCTGTAATCTTCAGAAGCTTAAATCTCCAGACATGAAAGCAGCAGCCGTTCATTTAAATTAAATTCAGATTATCTGAAGTTTGATATCTATGTTTAATACAGGTAAAAAGGAGGTATACGTTCCTACATAGCCTTTGATTCAAAACGTCATTTTTTGAAATTAATTGAGAGGTCTTTTGTCCAGAGAGACTTAATGTATACCTTATGTGGCTCAATTCCTGGGTAGTCAAGGTACTAAAGTAAATCCATTTCTGTTTTTTTAGTAGTTTTCAAATCCCTGTATGTGCTAACCTGACAGTAGCAGGGAATGAATACCAAGCTTTCTAGACAAATGACTAAACTTTTCAGCTGTAGTCTTCCAAGTGTTAGTTTCATGTGAATTTCATTAGCATTCCTCATTGTAACTGGATTATGTTAGAGGGGTTAGTGTCCAGCCAGTTTTCTAACTTCCGCTAGTTAACTGAAAAGGTATTGCAGCTATTTATACAGCTAGGCAGCAACACATTCCCTTATTGCTAGCAGGTGGCAAGTGGGCAAGTGGAATAGGAGGACTTAGATTAGTAGTTACAGTGTGTCAAAAAGGAGCTTAGTTTTACCTATACTGAGACATTTTATGTCAGATTTTACTGAAGCGTTATGGTTGTGCGAGTAAGTATAGAATGACAGTTTCTGCTTTTTTGTACGTTTATATATCTTCAAATATGGGACAGTTATTTCCCTGGAGAAATCTAGTGCTCTGGGTCTGTAGGGTAACTTAACCTTTGCTTGATTTGCTTTCTAAGCAGAAGTGGTCTGGAATACTATGTAGAAGTATTTGTTTAAACACGTTTATAAAATATTTTTGGAAAACAAGTCTTCTTCAAATATGTAAGTCTGTCAGATGGGAGATGTCTATTTGGAATAAAAATTGAGTATTTTGAGTTTTCTCATATTCATTTAGTAATGATGTGTTGATAACTTTATGGCCTCTCACTATTACCAAAATTTGGTTACAGTTTAAGAATGGTGGTCTAAGGGAAAATTTATAAGCTTCAGAAGTTACCTGGAACTGTGCTCATTATTCTGTTTTATGCCTATGATAACAGACAAAGGTAAACCTGTAATTTTTCTTTTGTTATAGGGATTCTCCAGCATCTCAGAATTGTAGAATAAACATTCCCTGACGCATTGCTTCCTAAAACCTTACGCTTCTCACAGACATGCAAAGCTTGCCTTACAGCAAGCGAAAGACTGCTGCAGTGCAGTTGGAAGGGTGGGGTTGTGTGCACTGCAACACCCAAGTAGAACTTTGTATGTTAAGTTGATTTGTAGATGGCTGCAAAGTAGTTACACTGTCCTGAGGATTAGAATTTGAAGAACTACTTAAGTTTTCATTTGTCACCTTTTATTTTTTTCTTTTTGCAAAGGGTACTGCCCGCAGAAAGAAGAAGGTTGTTCACAGAACAGCTACAGCAGATGACAAGAAACTTCAGTTTTCTTTGAAGAAACTGGGAGTCAACAATATTTCTGGAATTGAAGAGGTAATTGCTTCAAAAGAAAAAATAGTTTTGTACATAGAAATAGAAAATGTATCAAAATCAGATTCCTGGTAAGTAATGTCTTAAACTTGTCTGTAAATTAACAGTAGGTCTTTGATGAGCTTTAAGAACTTCAGTTTCCTGTTGAATTGAAAAATCTTGTTAAACTGCTTCTAATAATGGATTTTTTTCTTGCAGGTAAACATGTTTACCAACCAAGGAACAGTCATTCACTTCAATAACCCTAAAGTTCAGGCATCTCTGGCTGCTAACACTTTCACTATCACTGGCCACGCTGAGACAAAGCAGCTGACAGAAATGCTTCCTAGCATCTTAAACCAGCTTGGAGCTGACAGTCTGACCAGCCTGAGGAGATTGGCAGAAGCCCTGCCCAAGCAACGTAAGTTGAAACTTGAAAGCGTTTCGTGCTGGCAGCTGACGTGAAGCTCATTTGTATAGCAGGAGTGAAATTCAGTGTGCTCTTGCATTCTGCAAGCATATTATAAAATGCTTATAAAGTAAATGGAACCCTTAGATCTTATTTAAAGTTCAAATCCAATGACAAGTAAAAGTGAATAAAGCAGAGACACCTGTTAGCATATTTTGCAGATGGTTTAAGACTGGAAAGCTGTAGTCAGACTTGATTTTGTGCTAGTTTACTTTTTGATGTGGCTACCATATTTTGACATACCTCTTTCATTAAAGCTAGGTAGATGAGTTATTCTGGAAGAGTTAGGTTTTGAAGAAAGATAAACTTTGAGTATGTCTGTTTTCATACTTTGAATGGAAACAAAAGTAATGGGGAAAGGGACTTGAGGACAGACATCTTGCAACTGCTTTGCTGTCTCACAGGTGTGGTGAAGGTATTTCTTGCATGGGTTTTTTGATAACTAGGAGGGAATGACAGTATTTTAAGGAAGCTACACACAAAGCATCTTTTGTGTGTAGAACAGTGTAGAGACCAGGACTAGCATGAGGGTAGATACACTAACTTCCCATTCCATCCTCACGTTAGTAAAAGAACATGAACACTTGTTCTTCCTAAAACTGTGTGGGAAAAGTAGAGGAGGGACTTAAGCATGTGGTGTTTGGCAAAGGTGCTGCTAGAGGGTGAGATTTAGGAGTGAAAGACAGGCTTGTTGACACTGGAAACATTCCTTGTGTCCCGCATGTACTGTCTTCCAGTTTTTCTGAAATATCTTAAGCCCGTTCCTTCCAAGGTATGTAACATCCTAAACACAGAGAAAATGGGAGAAGCATATCATTATGTCCAGTTTCTGGTAGTTCTAAACTTGATTGCTATATTTTTTTGTCTTCCTGTGCTTTGCTGCCAGCAAGACCACCTCTTTTTCTAAAGTTGATGATACTTCCTTTCTGTCAACTTTCCACTGAAAAAGTCCTGCTAGAAGTAGTCTTCAGGAAGTGGGGTAGACTGCTTCTTTCCCCATGGGGCTTAGGTCCTTCCTTCCAACCTGTGTAGCTTCCTTGTCGTAGTAGTAGGGCTTGGGTGGAAAAAAAAAAAAATCAAAAAAACTCAAAGATCTCTCATAAGAAGGTGGGTATATTGTGGATAAGCTAAATTGTGCAGTTTTAATATTAGGGAAGCTTGTTTAAAGTGCTTGCTTTGTATGACCTAGTAAATGGCTATTCCTTTCCACTTTGCGTGGATGCCAGACTAGTTGCACAAACCTTTCCATTCAGCATTGTCCGCTAGATTTGTTGTGGTTGACACTGAGGATGTCGGGCACCTCAGATGGGACCAACAGATGCTCCCCTTCACCTGTCTCCAAAGAGAGAGGCAGAGGAGGGAAAATACCAAGCTCCCAGGATGACAGTCACATCACTGGCTTGCACTGGGGAAGCCCCAGACTGAACTGGATTCTGGATCTGCATTCAGGATCGGGATCAAAGGGAGAGTCTTCTTCAGACGTCGGCCATTGAAGAAAGAGGCTGACCCTTTGATCCCTCAGCTTTATACTGAGCATGAGGCAGATGGGATGGAATACCCTCTTGGTCAGTTTTGGGTCACCTGTCTTGTCTGCTCTACCCCACAGGTGGGACCCCTCTACTCTTTTCCACTTCCGACCCTATAACGGGGCAAATAAACAAGTTATCTGGCCTTGGGTATTACAGCAATAAGTATGATAAGCAAGAGCCTCTCTGCATACTCTTCCTCGGCATCCACTATAAACATAGGTCTTACCACTCTGAGAGCGAATATTGTCTGCACAATATGCTTTTAATTTCAGTAGTTAGAAGAGGCCCAGCTAAGAAGCAGAGTTACTGAACAAAATTGGTTCTGTTTGACCTCAAGCCAAAAAGTGTTTGTGATGACAGCATTTGCAGGTGCTAAAGTAAACTTAGTCTGGTCTTGGGGATGAGAAAGAATGCAGACGATTTAGGAGGAAATAAAATGGTTTGCTTTTAAAATGTCATATTTGACATTGAGATAACACTTAAGCTGTAACAATTTTCTGCTGTTAAAAAAAAAACAGAAGGAGAACTAGTGGTGACCTTGTCCCAAGCCCTTTCAGACCAAAGTTTATGCATTCATCTGGTTTTGTTCTCTAGAAATCAGGGTACAGGTCTAGTATCAACCCATCTCTTTTCTCATGGATTTTCTTGAAAACTGAGGAGGATTAATTAGGATAAAGCTGAGGTGCTAGAGAGTATGAGACAGCTTACCCTTGGTAGTATAGCTAAGAATAGCAGTAAAAGTAGTGGCACAGGCACTTGGGGACCTGAGATACCTATTCTTAGCATTGTACTGCTGCAGTTCAGCAGATGCTCGTTGGTTTGCTGCAGTGGACATGGTTAAGTCTCACTAGATCTACCAAATATGATGGGAATGGTTAAGAAGTTACTGAGTCAGCAGCAATGTGGACCAGAACATGTGGTTACGTCAACCACCTAAGTGTAAAATTGTGCATCCAGTTCCATATTCCTCTGATGTTGCCAGGAAACAAGATCTTTAAGTACCTGTAGTCATGTGTATCTGTCTGCAGCTTCACAATTATACCTCAGTTTTCCTTGAATATCTAGGATCATTAGGTCCTTTCTTTTCCTTAAAACTTCATGATGTCAAATACATAAACCTTGAGAAGCATGGAGTAATCAATAAACCAAACTGCTTTTAAGAGAAATTGGTAAAATCAGTCTCTGCAGTCGTGACTGAAAATTATTACCATGCAAGGTGCTCAGTATACCTAGATGCAAGATAGTGACTAGTTAAGTTGGTTCAGCATGCATCTTCACATTTCCCTGCTGGGTTGTTTGAGCATTATTGAAACAAAATAACAAAGGGAATGTGAACTTCCTAGGTTTGCTGAATATTTTTATTCAGCAGGGGAACTGGATAAAGCATTTCAGTTTAGCTCAGAATCTTTAATTTTTCAAAAAACACAAAGCAAAACCAACTAATTAAGATGCCTATGGTGAGCTAGACTGATGCTCTTGAACTACTTGCTCTTGCAGCTGTGGATGGAAAAGCACCACTTGCTACTGGTGAAGATGATGATGATGAAGTTCCAGGTAAGAACAAACATGCAGTGGAGGAGAGGGAAGTGAATTTTGCTGAGAGATTTTGTTAAGATAATTACTTAATATTCAATAAGAAGGGTGGGAAGAAACTGCCTTCTTGGTATCGCTTTGCCCAGTTGTGGGTATAGTGAGGTTAAATGCTCTTAGAATTGTGCTTTATATTGAGCCCTCCAAAACTTACTTTGTTGAGCAAGAAGAGTGAACCATGAAGCTCTTAAATTATTCTGTTTGTATTTTATAAGCTGAAAATTTTTTATGTTGGAAGCACTTCATACGAAGTGGAGATTTGGGGGGAAAAAAAAAACCAACCACCAAAGCATTTGGCAAAGCGGCAGTGAGTCAAAATTTAATTTCAACATTCTTCTTTTTCTAGATCTTGTTGAAAACTTCGATGAAGCTTCAAAGAATGAGGCCAACTGAACTAAGTGTCACTTTCTGAATAAAGTTAAAACTTGAAAATGCTACATGGAGCTGCTATTTTATATTGTGACTGCTTTGGTTTGATTTCTATTTCCTGATGAGATCTCAAGATCTGTGATATTTGGAAACTCCTTGAACCCGCAGCTCTTCAGTTACTGCTTGTACACAATATTATTTTTGTGGCCCAATTGAACAAACCTATGCTTTGAAATAAGTCAGATTGCTAACAAATCTCTGCCTAGACACAATTTTTGAGTAACTTGTATACAAGCAAAACCCTATCTTTAATGAACTTTGGCATACAATAAAAATATAAAAGAAACTTTATGGTGTGGCTTTTTATTGGAAAGCAGGAAAAAATGGCCATAAATATTAAACAATCATAAAAGGTTGTGCTTTTTTGCACAGCATCTTCCTTTTGTTGTGTTAGAGAACTGGCTTCTAAAAAAAACTTTCTGTACATAATGGAGCATTTCTGACTTAATTGATGAATTCACAGTGTTTGCAAGTCAGAGCTACCACCTATTAAGAAATAGATCTGTATTCTATAAATAATTATGGGTGGTTTAATATTATATAAAACATGCAAGTTGAGTGAGAACTTTGGCCTTGAAGAACAATGGCAAGCTCTTGGCATCTTGGGGGAACTAGATAGTAATGTTAAATTTTTTTTTTCTTCAGGGAATGTTTAATAGGGTGTAAATATTCAGTGAGTTAAATAGTAATTTCCTGGTATTTTAATTTTACTTATCTTAAAATGTCAATTGTGTGGGGGAATAAACTATAGAAGGGGGAAAAGCCTTAACAGAATTTATAATGGCTCTTAATTTCTGTATTTAGCATCTTCCGATCTGTTAACTAATAACTACATTTGGATGTTTTCAGGAGTATGTTCTTTCTATTGCTTTTCTGTGTTCCAGAGAAAACGAGAACTTGTTTTTTGGGTTCAAGGAATACTTTTCAAATTCCAGTTTGACCTTTGCATAGCTGGAGCCTTCAGGGGTGAGGGCTGAACTTCATGTCTGGGAGTCTTTGGTGTGAATGATAGATGAGAACGCTTCCATAACAGAAGCTAAGCTAGGACAGAAGAGCACTCAACTAACAGCCTTCTAAGGTGGTCTCTAGAGCAAATACTTCCAGAAGGGGAAATTCATCCTGACTTGTGCAGGATAAAATTCAGGGTAGAACTTTGCTATAGCCATAACAAGAGTTCTCCTTGTGCCTGGGAAAGGGTGGGGCTGTGCCTGACTTGCCGAGCATGTTTGTCATAGTGTAAGTCATTGCTCTTGGGAAACAGTGGAGGAACTTGTTCAAGCTGTGCAACTCCTGTGGTTTGAGGTAAGACAGCAGTCGTGACATGGCTGAAGTCAGGTGCAAGAACTTGCAGTAAGAATTTCAGTTTACTTGTCATAGTTTGCAAGTACTTTATCTGTAAATTACATTTTTAGCATTGAATTAAAATAAAAAAGTGCACTCATTGAATTGTGGCAATAAGGTAGAAAAAGTAAACTGTGCAAATTTTGAGTTTTGAAATGAGATGGTGACTTTAGGCTAATTGCCATGGAAAAGGTAAAAACCAAATTCTCCGGAGTTGTTTACCGCACTTTGTTACCTGTCGAGTCAATAAGTGTGCACTGACTTTTTTTTTTTTTGAGAAATCAATAAACTAATTGTCCATTCTGTGACTCAAATATGTAAGTCCTCAGAAGTACATCCTTTAAGCCACTGTAGACTTGCTTATGAAATGTTTCATGCTGGTTTCTGTCTCATGAAGTGACTTTGTGTCTTGCATAAGGTCCTTGCTAAAATAGTATCTTTGAAATGCAAAATAATGCTAATCCACTGATAAGCAGCCGTGTGACATGTCTGTGGAAGTGTATGTGCTAGGTGCACTCACAGTCAGGAAATACTGGCATATTTCCACATCCCTGAACTGTCACTGAGGACCAACATATAATCAAAATGCTTTTTTGATTATAGCAATTTTTAAATGGAACGAGTTCTCTTGTTGGAAGTTTATAGTAGTCTTTATGTCTAACAATTAAATGCTCAGACCTGGACTCAACGCTGTGATTATTTTCTCTTAGTAAGGAGCTTGGTTATGGTCTTCCTAGTCTGTCATTAACTGCTAGAAACTGAAAAAAGTTGTGTTGATGTTTTTCATTAGCTTGAACTTCTATGTAACTATGCTGTAATTATGCCATTATGGGTTCACATCTGTAGTCTTGCTCAAGGAAAGTGGCTTCATATCTCCATTCCAAATATCTTGGATAATGGAGAAACTAAAACAGATGCCTGCATTTCTATTGAAACAAAGGTTGGTTTGAGCTTTTTATTTTTAAAAAGCTAAGGGAATGTTCTGGTTCTGTCACATTAAGCTTTGCAACAGCTTGGCTCCAACGCAGTAGTGGGTACTAGTGAGATTTTTTTCATTGTTTTTGCAATAGATTTGTAGAAGTAGCTTCATAATTGTTAATCTCATTCGTCAAGGGATTTGCTCTAGGTTAAAATTAGTATATTCTAATAAAAAAAAATCCTTTTGGAAGATGGTGAAACTATGTATTTTATTAAGGTAGTGTGGTGCCTATATAAAAAGAAAAAGCTTCCTGCTGTGGTTTTAAAATAACATTGTTTTTAAATCTCTAGAAGGTGTTTTTTTTAAGTCTTGTGAGTTTGAGGTCGTGTCTCTCAAGAAATGTTCCCAGTGAGAATTTCACATAATTAGTAGTGCATATTTAACATATGTGACCAAGGAAGATCACTTGACTTGGTTTAAAACGTTCACAGCTCAATAATTCAAATAACAAATCAATACTTGAGTATCTCACTGTGTTGATTTGCTGGGGCTCTGGGGGGAGTTCATGCAGTTCCCAGTTCTGTGAAATTTTGTGCTAATAACTGTGATTGAGAAGCCAGAACATGGAAGCTGGTTGATCATCCTTTTTGTGAGAATGGATTCGAACAAGTCATGAAACTACAGAGTTAATATTCAACACTGGTAGGAAAGCCTACAGGGAAGTCTGTATTGATGATGACTAGATTACAGCCTTAGGTGATTGGCAAGATGGTGGTACATGTAAAGAAGAGAGATTTTTAAGGTAGGTATTTTAAATGTTAGTAGGTACTCAACATGTCTTGGACTTCAACACATGCAGTGTGGCTCCTGATTTTTCTAAGCTACTCTTTGTTCCTTTTCAGATCTATCATTTCAGCTGCATCCAGCAATTTGTGAGAGTTGCTGAAAATATTTTTCACTGGATGTGATAGCTGAAAGATCCTGACCTGTAATTGAGATTGGACTCTGGGAGGAAGTCTTTTTTACACAAAAAAGAGCTGATAGGTGAACAGTCTGGCACGAGGGAGTAGCATGATTAGTTTGACTGTGAGTTGGACTCTTAACTTTAATGATGCATAAAGTGGATGCATCTACAAGCTCTGAGAATCAGGAGTGTAACTATTTCTGAGTATTCTAATAAACTTCAAACTGTTTTTTGGTAGCATAAACTACTTGTCTCATCATGAAAGTCTTTCAGTGCTCTGTTAATACTATGCCTTCATGCATGGATAATCATTAGAGAATAATGTTACTGAATAGAAGGAAGAAATCTTAAGTAATACTGTTACTGTTTTTTTTTTTTTTTTTGTGAGAAATAGATTTAACAGATGCAATTTACGTATTGCCTTTATATTGCAGTGAAGGCATCCTGGCGATGAAAAAGTCATTTGAACAGTGTTTCTGTAGTGCAGGGATTAATAGTACTTTTACAGATGAGTTACAACGCAACCTTTTGCATTACTAATGAATCTGAACAAGTCATGGGTTAATTAGTGTTGTAATGGTAGAAGCACTAATCATTATTTGTTATAGTGTATGTCTAGTATTTCTTATGTAGATGGAAGGCAGAATTCTAGGACATCTGCTGTTCAGATCCTGGGCTGGTTGGAGGTCAGTTTGATCTTGCAACACAGTACTTTTGCTTTTGATATCCACTAACCAACATTTGCAACACTTTACTCAGAGTCAGGGATTTGATGTGCTATGTAGGATATTGGCAGATAGTGGTGCAAGTCATTGCTGCGCTTGAAATCCCTGTTCTACATTTCTGTTAAGTATGAGTAGTGAGTTTAGGGTGTTTTTTTGGGTGCTGGAAAAATGTAGATGTGGGTTATGCCCTACTCTCCCAGTTTTTAGAAGATGCCTGAGATTTAGTTGTACAAGTCTTACTTTCTTCAGTTGGAGGCTTCTATAAGCGTTCATGGAGCTGCAACCGAGTTAATGATGTCTTTTGGGCTTGTGCTGGATTCGCAAAAAATTTAGCCCTGTACATCTGAGCGATCTCCTGCTTCACAAGCAAGATGTAACTTGGGGCAAATGTTCGCACCTGCTTATTATCACTGGGTTTAAAATGTTGCAGTAAGATTAAGCAAGATTTGAAGGTGTTGGAAGTATCTACTTAAACAGGAGGAACTCTGGGTTTAAGCCACAGCTCTAGGAACTGTGGTTAGTCCTGCTATGCTTTCCTGCTGTTTCCAGCAACTCCATCAGGCAATTGCAGAGGTAACCAAGTATGGCTTGAGAGTCAGATCTCTCAGCAGTAGCATTCTGTGGGCTGCAGTTCTGCAATGAGTTCCTAATAACCTTGCAAAAGTAAGGCTACCATTACCTTTAAGGACCCAACTGAGATGCAGGAGGGCTTCTTGCACTCTTAACTTGTGACTATGCAGAACAAAGATAATATAAAGGTAGTTGTGTGAGCCAAAATCTATGCTAGAACTGTGACCTTAGTGTTTGACACCCGACATCTGTGGCACTACACATCTGTTGAGTGTAACTGGCAGTCGCAGTAGAATGGTGTTGGTAATGTGTGTGGGGATGATCTTCCTTGTCTCCTCAGTATTGCTGCCTCTGCAGGACTGCCAGGAGTTAAAAGCGGTAATGCCTCAATAGAGCCACTTACTGATAAATAGGGAGCAGACTTGAGTGGGTAGGAACCATGTTTACAATATTTATTATGATCAACTACCTTTTAAGGACTTCTGCATTTGTGCTCATTTCTCACATGGTTTGGCTTCACCTGTACAGGTCAGTCAGCTCACATTTTGTTGTTACAGTTGGGGGATTCATCTGCCCCCACTGGGCATGAGTCTTGTGTAAACATACGGTGAGAGACAGCTACTGCCTCAAGGCTCCTGATCCTATAAAGGTAATGCAAACATGAGTGTTTGCAGTATCTGTACCTGAACTGAAAATGAGATTAAATGAAAAAATTGAACAGTTGTGGCAGCAGAGTGGCAGATTCATTGATTTGAGGTGTCTGTTAGAAGTTTTTATCCCTGACACTTGGTGTCCAAGCAGCAGGGAGTTAATGTGCAAATTCACTTATTTCACTTCTGGTTGCCTTGCATCATTTAGTGATAGGAATCGGGAGATGGTGCAGTTCTTTCTGGTTTAGGGAAGTTCCTAAACAACGTGAAACCAGCATAGCCAGCTCTTGCAGCTGGGGTTTGCCTTCAGCATATGTCGGGGGCAGCATTTAGATAAACAATCCTCACATACATCTGCAGCATTTCATGCTCCAGTAATTCCTACCCGGCAGTGATGATCTTTAAGATTTTTTTTTTTTTCTGTGTGTTTTTTAGTCTTTGTAGAAGCTGGAGTAGCCTACAGGTCTCAGGATCCACTGAGTCGTCTTCTACCAGCATACAAAAATCAGACTTGCTTAGATGTGACCTCGTGCACGTATACACTGGTGTCTAGGCTGACCTCTGTCAGGAACTGTTGACAAGATGGATTGTCATTCTGTTTTAGTGTGTCAGCCTTCTCACGTTTGTAGAATAGACCCTCTACTCCCATTAAACTTGTTCCTCGTATTTCAGCATTGTCTTATTTTAACTATTTGTACCTTGAACATTGAGCACTATTATTTGTTTCAAAACCTGAAATTGTTTTTACTTTTGCTTTTTCAATTTTGTCTCATCTCTGTAGGTCTCTGGTTTCATTAGGAAATGCGGTATATTTGACAGACAAACTATGTCAGTAGTCTGTAAGTTAAATTCCAAGGGAGACTTGAGCCTTCAAGGATGCATCAGTATATTTTCTGGGAGGCTGTGGATCTTCTTGAAACCATCGCATTTTATATGAGCAGAAAAGCATAACGCTTCTAAACAAAAGCCTTTTTGGAGACAATGGCAATGTTGTTATGCCTGTGATCTTACCCTGTACTCGTGACAGACGTTATAACGCAGATGCAGAATAGCTAGGCAAGCTGGTTTTGTGATGCATTTTCAGAAGCAATTGTATTTTGAGTCCTTTAGATTATAACATTTAAGATAATCTAGGTGTAGACTAACGGCTACAGGTGCAGGGATTTATAGGGTTTAGCCTGAGCTCGCTCATTTTTAAGCTGTGGTAGAAGCCTGGCTAAGTGCTAGCAGATCAAGTTTGCCTGCAGATTGCACATCGTCCAGCGTCCTCTAGCTGACAGTAATGTAGAAAGGTTGAGTCAAGCCATTGGATGGTACGATAGGTCCTCCTGAAATACTTGCAAGTGATATATACTAGAATTCATGTGAAAATAGTACTGTCCTGTAAGCTATATTTTCTGTTTATGAAGTAGAAATGCTGATGTGCTAGAAAATTTGTGGGCTGTGAAAAGCCTGTCATGTGGCTGTATTTGCCACGTTTTGATTTCAGTACTAAAACAAGAGCATGTGCAGTTGGCGTAATGAATCAAAACAATATTCCCCACAATGCAGGTCAGGATATTTTTTTCAGAGGATTATTCAGAGATTATTTAGGCTTCTTCTCGCAGGAAAGAGATGAGCTGTACAGTGTGGTCCCACAGCTGTAATCCACCTTGTTGCTGTGCCCAGTTTACATCTCCCTTTCTGTTGGGCTCTGCAACCTTTCCCGCAGATTTCTGCGTGCATGGTTGGCTTCATCACTGCTCATCTGCTGAAGACTGACTGACATGCTTTACAGTCCTGTATGCCTGGAGAGCTGCTAGCTTAATTTGGTGACAAATCAACCCCAACAGAACAATCTATTCAGACGTCATTCCTAGGACTAAGCCCTAACAATATCTTTGATCTTTAAAGTTCCAAGTGACTGGATTCCTAATTCACCCAGTTATACATTCATTGCCAGACAGAGCAGCGTACTTCCTGAAAGCGTTATGTGCTGCACAGCAGGAGGTGCATGCAAGCGGAACTGCTATAACAATACTAATGATGATCATTCTAGTGATGGGCTGTGTCTGCACTCCAGTGTTTTATACTGTTGTTGTGAAGGAAAAAACGTCTGGTCCACAACATTCAGGAAAAACTCTGCTGGAATGCCTCTAACAATCAGCTTCCTCGTGAAAAATGCAAAACAGATTTAAGACTATCATCCCAGTAAATACAATCTTTCTCCTTTTTTTTTTGCTATCCCTTATCCTTGACAGGTTCATGAGAACATGGAATTGCATCTGGTTCATGCTAGGGATTAGCTAGAGCTGTGAATGTGAACTGCTTGGGCAGAACAAGTTACCTAGATTTAGCATAAACTTTCATGGTTGCTCTACTTCTGACACTTTTTGTTCCAAGTACTGTTATAAAACAGTTGTGGAAAATAAATAGTAGTTCTGGCCTTAGTTTACAGCTGTCTCTTCAGGCCATGAGTTAAGTAGCATCATCAGAGTTTAAAGAAGTGAGCTTCAAGATTGCTTAAAGGTTACTGGAAGACTGTAGGACCAAGGCACAGTAAACCAGCTTTGGAAATCCAAAACTGGTGCATGCCATAAGTAAAAGTTTCTCTACGTTGTTTCTTAGCCAAGTAAGAATAAAGTTCAGTGGCTGATTTCCATCTCCTTGGAGTTGAGTCACAGTATTGCTCTCTGCAGGAATACTGTTGGGAATTCTCTGAAAGAAGAGAGTGGCACGGGGGAAGCCTTGCATCATGGCCCTGGGACAGTTCGCCTCTGGTGCCACAGTGGGGACCTGTGATCACCTTGCGTGGGTCTTGGGAAAGGTAGAGAGCAGCGGTCCAATCTTCAGTCTCTTAGCTCCCTGCTGTGGGCACCAGCTCCCTGTGTAGCATGAGGTGTAGGATACTGATACTTTTTTTTTAATACCAAAGAAAAACCCAGAGGAGGCTGAAGGGAGGTGAGGCTCTACCCTGGGAAGATCTGGTAGGAGGTTGCTGCTTTCTGTAGCTGTCTCAGGAACACAAGTGGGGAATTCAAAGTACAAGGCAGCTGAACAAAGAAGGCAACAGAGTGGAACTAGTAACAGCCCCAGGGAAAACCAGAACAGACAGGGCTGGGGTGTTACAAACTGATCATCAAATTTCCATGCAAATAGTAATGCTAACATTGTACATTATTAACTCCTCATTTGACTGATCCTGCCTGGATGAAAATGTATAGATTTAAAGTTATGTTTCTGTCAACCAACACTGAGGGGTCAGACAGGGTCTTTTAGGGATCTTTGGCAGAATGATGGTGGCACTATGCTGTAGTTAGAATTAAAACCTTTTTTTTCTTAACAGGCTGTTATGAATAGTATAGCACAGAATTTTTGACTAGAATGGCATAGGATTTCTTCAAGCAGCATCAATGCTGTATGATTTATAAGTAGCATAATACAGATTTGTAATACAGCTTAATTTATAATTTCTAATCTGTCGGGAGAATTGGAACTTTGACCTCTTTTGCAGGTAACAAGATATTAATACATGGTTTTCTGTATCAACATAGCAATCATAATCTAGACTACAAAATCATGTAAAAGAAAACGAGCCGCTCCCTCAGGCCTCGGAGGAAGCAAACGATGGCGGAGGCTTCCCTGGCCACCGGGAGGTCACGTTCTCACTGTCCGGCAGCAGTTCTGGTCCGAGTCCCCTTAGGACTTGCAACTGCTTGGTTTTACTGACAGTGCTCTGGGTGCTGTGACGCTTGTCCCTGTTCTGTGGTGGGGTCATCAACACCACCAGGTTGGCCTGGGACCTTCAAGGCCAGCAAGGAAGGGAGTGATTGGCCTGGCACCCAGGAACCTGGAGGCCGGTAGGGAGGGGAAGCAGAAATCTGTTTGGTTTGTGTACTCGGTGCACAGGGCCTTCAGGGCCTGATGATGAGGGGAAAAGAAATCAATGCGTGGCCCACTGGGTCCCAGAGAATGGCCGCTCGCCTTATAAAATGGTGTTAGTTATGATAACCGCATTTCCAGGGTGGGGAGCAAGAGGTACTGGTCACCGTTCCTTTCAGAACGGCTTTACAGACTTTAGCATCTTAAACTTCTTTTAATCAAATATTAACAATCTATTTATGGTTATTCTTCATTGTCTTTGTTCATTCAGTTTCTGTCTCAGCCATTGCCTAACTGTGAGAAAGTAGAATTCCTTTGAGCAAAGTGGATGTGTAAATTTTGTTTTCTCCTTCTTCTTACTTTACACCTACGTTATTGCCCTCTATGAACATAGCTGCTTGCTTCTTTAGCTTTCGTTTACCTCCCTGCCAGACAGATAAAGCCTGCCTGTCTTGCACTGTAAGGTTGCTGAGCTGTTTCAGCCAGTAGCAGCTGTGAATGAATGTTAATTCTGACAAATGTCATACCCACTGCATTGCAGACTAGAGTTCATTTGTTGCGTACGCCTGCTGTTAAGTAGACCAGAATACCCTGCAAAGTCAAACGTGAGTGAATGAGACAAAGACTTTGTGCGACTCTGAAGCATTTGGCTGTTACTAGTACATGGAAGTGTGCTAGCCAGTCTGCTTTGTGAGGCAGAGTTCATGACATCTGTCATTGGATTTGGCAAGAATAGTTTAGTTAATTGGGAAAAGCAACTTGTTTGCTCACACTCTGGAATACAGTATGCTGTCATTCAAGTTCAAATGTAAAATACTTTAATAATGCTCCTGTAAGAAATTACATTAGCAAGAGCTTTAGGTAAAAAGTGTTGGCGAGAATCAACTTGGAGTTAAGATTTTAGCTGCAGAATTTTCAGACTCCTCTGGTCAGGTGGCATGCAGTGGCAAGGAAACCCTACTGCCTCCAGACCTGTGTGTGTGGTTCACAGGTCGCTCCTGGTGTTTTCTCCCTGCTGTCACAGAAATTGGTCACTGAAACAAGATCAGCAGGCTGACATTTCAAAACAGTTACCAATGCTGAATCAGGGGCTTTACAATTTTTACCACTATAAACAAAGAAAACTGAATGCTGAGAAGCATTTACAGCAAGAGAAACAAAAATTCATCGTTGTGCCTCAGAGAAACACAATGTGAAGCATGCTGTTAATATTGCATAATCAACAGTTGTCTGTGCTTTCTTGACAGTGATTTTTTTCCAGTGAATAAAGCTTTATCTTTGCATAGATTTTTTTTTTTTTTTTCCCCTCCTAGTTTGCTAACTCAAAGTTTTCCTCAGGGTGATTGAATCATAGCTTATGAAATACTGCTGGCTGTTCCCTGCAGGGCCCTCACAAGAGCCACAGCAAGCTTCGGTTCCACGTTTATTGCCTTAGCAGCATCATGTTATGCTATAGAAAGGGCTCCTAATGCAAGAAACAGCTTCTTGAAGATGACCATTTTGTACTCACTTCTGTGGGATGCCTGGTGATGACTATGTGACAATTGCTCGAAATTCTACAGAAAAAAGATGGAAGCAATTTTCCATTTTGCTGTCTTAATCTACATTTCTTTGTTTCAGTATCTTCCCATGTAATCCAAAAATGCATTTTCTAGGATACATTTTTGGGCAGTAGTTAAGAATCGGTCAGTTTATTTCCTATATATTAAATCAATGCTGACTGAACTTCAAGACAAAATACAAAGCAGATATTGAAGGTTCATCATTTAGAACAAGTACTTTCCTGTAACACAAATAATACAGAAAAGGAAATTCTGTTCTTTATGCATACTTATATAACATGTCTACACATAAGATGTCTTAAAAATTAATCAGAAATGGTTCAGGTTATGCTATTTCAAGAAAATAAAGGGTGCATTTCATTTGTGTTGCTTTTCAACAAACCTGGAAGTCCAAGATTTGTTTTTACAAAGGCTGTTCATCATAGTTTCAGTTAGGATGGAGGTGGCTTTCTTACTAGCAGCTGGTATGGTGCTGTTTTGGATTTGGGATGGGAAACAGTGTTTGTAGCATGCTGGTGGCTTTGGTTGTGGCTAAGCTCTCAAAGCCTTTTCTGCTCCTCACACTGTCCACCAACGAGGAGGTGGGGGTGCACAAGAAGTTGGGAGGGGACACAGCCAGGACAACTCACCCCAGCTGACCACAGTGATATCCCATACCACATGACATCATGCTCAGCATATAAAGCTGGGGGAAGAAGAAGGAAAGGGGGAGGGGAACATCTGGAGTTATGGCATTTGTCTTCCCAAGTCATCATTATGCGTGATGGAGCCCTGCTTTCCTGGAGATGG
Source organism: Vanellus vanellus (assembly GCF_965231255.1). Classification (NCBI taxonomy): domain Eukaryota; kingdom Metazoa; phylum Chordata; class Aves; order Charadriiformes; family Charadriidae; genus Vanellus; species Vanellus vanellus. The sequence continues at coordinate 60,414,014 of NC_138908.1, forward strand.
CTAAACACCTGCCTGCTGACGGTAAGCAGTGAATGAATTCCTTCTTTTACTTTGCTTGTGTGCCCAGCTTTTGCTTTACCCGTTAAACTGTCTTTATTTCAACCCACAAGTCTTTCCTCACTTTTACTCTTCCAATTCTCTCCCCCATCCCACCTGGGGGAAGTGAGCCAGCACCTGCATGGTCCTAGCTGTTGGGGTTAAACCACAACACTGTTAAATTTCAGTATTTCTAATATGCATTTTTACAGTAATTGCCATTTCATGTTATTTTAAAATCACTTAAAACTTATTTTTCTAGATTTTTATTATTTTCCCTCTCTTGCTTCCAAAGCCTGTCGCATTTACTGTTTATTTCATCTGATTTAGTCATGGATGATACAGTAGAATTGGTGTACTTTTATGTAGGGTTTACAAGTGTCAAAGCCTGGGAGACAGGTAATACTCACTTAAATGCAGCATGGATTTCATCAACACCCATGAGATGAGTTACATTTTCTTGCTTCGACTCCCTTAAGGTTCATTCCATTTAGGATTTCAGCTTCATGAAAGAAATGGATCTCTGGACTGGTTCTCACACAACCAACCTTTCAGAGCTTAATTCTCACCCGATTTACACCTTCGGTACACCACAGATGTTTCAGTACAGAGTCAGAGAGAAAATTGGCCAGAAATTCAGGTTTAATCGATGTTGGTTTGAAATTCTTTTTTTTCTACATTTTCCCCTATTGTGTATTCAGTCACTTCGAAATAACAAATTTAGCATTTTGAATTATTTCTCTGGCTCTGACTCAAAGAACTTGGCTGGCTTATTCCCCAGCCTTCCAGTACCTTCAGTCAGGACCACAGTGCATGTAGTTTAAACAGTATTGATTTCCTTTGCATATGGAATGATTTTCAAGTAGAAAAATAAAACATGGTAGGAGACACTATACTAGGTGTACAGTAAGTTACCTAGGTCCACTCATGTCACGTGAACTCTGGGTGGAAAGTCAGTTGGAGATTGAGCTCGCTACCCATGGCCTGGGGAAGGAAGGTGGGGACTAGGGGTGTATGTACGTGAATAGATGCCAGACCTTTAGTGGACACAACAGATAAATGCTTATGGAAGCACATCAACACCACATGGGGGATGCACATGTACTATCAAGGGAAATGCTGAAAAGTCTCTTTCACAAGCTTATCTGTTATTTGTGCAAAACTATCACATGTCCCATCACTCCATGTAGTTTTGATTAAGTGCAGGGGTCCCAGAAAATCAGTTAACATTGCCTGCTTTTTCAACTAATTTCAAAATCATACTTGCTGTTCTAACTGAACAGCTACACTAGGACATCCCTCCAAACAAGAGGCAGGAGAGCAGCTCTACAGAAGGGGTTCAGGTTGATGGCAAGTTGAATATGAGTCAGTGTGCTCTGCTAGCCGAAAGGGCCAACCACATCCTGGGATGCATCAAGCACTGCATAGCTGTCTGGTTGAGGGAGGGAATTGTCCCACTCTCCACTGCACTGGTGCAGCCCCACCTCAAGTACTGTGTGCAGTTTGGGGTGCCTCATTATAAGAAGGACATCAAACTATTAGAGTTTGTCCAGAGGAGAGGAAGCAAGGTGGTAAAATGTCTCAAGGGCAAGACTTAGGAGGACCAGCTGAGGTCATATGACTTGCTCAGCTTGGAGAAGAGAAGGCTGAGGGGTGATCTTATCACAGTCTACTTCCTCAAGGGGCCAGCAGAGGAGGAGGTGCTGATCTCTTCTTTCTGGTCACCAGCAACAGGACATGTGGAAACGGAATGGAGCTGTATCAGGGGAAGGTTCTTCATCGATAAGGTGGTCAGTTGCTGGAACAGGCTCCCCCTAGGGAATTGGTTACTACATCTAGTCCAGGAGCATCTGGATGACACTCCAAGTCATATGATTTAGCTTTATGTAGTTGGACTTGATGATGCCTTTTGGTCCCTTCCAACTCAAGATATACTATGATTCTGGGATCCAAAGGACTACACTTTGGATGAAGAAGACTGGAATGCAGTAGGCTCTGGCTTCTCCTCCTATGTCTACTTCCAGCGACTGCAGGGAAGATATTTAATGAGCTAGGAATTCTGCACTTGCAATTAGACTTCCTTACTAGAGAAATTTCTACTGGCCTACTTGTTTCAGGACTACAACAGGAAGGCAGAGGCAGCTGGAAAGAAATTGAGTAGGAATTAAACTACCATCAAAGTCCTTCAATTTATTACCAACTTCTTAAAAATCAGACAAAGCCAAAAGCTGACACAGTAACATTAACTAGGGATACTGAAAACAATCACACATGGTGCACAATTTGGTATTATTAACAGTAAAAACATCTATCTTCTATGGTGAGATACTTCAATAGCTAAACAAATTTCTTCCTGTGACCATGTACCAATAAGGTGATGAAGTAGGACACTTGGCACAGTGCCACCTACTGCACTCAGTGTAAACATTTAGATGGTCAAAACTGGTTTTATTTACAAAAGTTTTTCAAGCACAACTGACTTTTTCTTCTAAAATTATATACAATATATTTTAAAAAGGATGACATATTTCTATGAACAATGAAAGAAGAAGAATAAGAATAAAAAGCTTAACTAAAACCAGCAAATAGTTGAATTGAGGTAAGGTTAGAAAACAACCAACCTTCATCACTGATTAGAGGGCTAAAAAGCACTTCAAATCTCCAAGCCAAGAACTGACACCCGCAGAAGAGCCAACCATTATTCCTTGATATTTTGAAGTAGCCTTAATAAATGAGACTCAATAACCTGTTGAACTAAAGCAGAGGAAAAAAAAAATCATATTAATCAGCATTCAATGTTTTTTTTCACATTTTTCAGGTTGTACTATTTTTTTTCTTGGCAGATGCTGGCTTGTCCTGTACAATCATTTAATAAAAAAAGACATGAATAAATTCACCCTGGGAAGACAGTTTGCATCCTTTCAGAAATAAAAGTCTCATGTAATGCAAAACAAATACATGCAATGAAGCAGATTATTTTTTTTTGGAGGTTATGATCTGTTCTCTGGTTTGAGTAGGCAGATAGCATACAGAAAGCAAAATTGTAAGCCTATAAATGGAAAGTAGGCAAAATATTTATTAGAAACTACTTCTCTGGAATGTTCTGAGATTGAATTCTTGAAGTAGTCCTACATCTAGACATCTGTGAAACTACTGGCCTTCCCATTAGCACAGGGCTCTGCTTGGAGAAGCTACACATGCAGTGCTGGGCTTATTTTAGGAATCAGTTCATTTCTGTAATGGCAGACATTTCACAGCTTTCAAAATGAAGGCAGCATGAGGGAAAAAACAATGGTGAGTCCCTTCTTCGCCTCTGTTTTCCAAAATCAAGTAAGGTAGCCTAATTCACTGATTCTGGCAGTACTACTGTCTGCCTCCAAGATAAACTGGAGCTAGAAGGGAATGTTTTGCAAACTAAATCACATCATGCCTATCAACAGAGCACCAGGGTGAGGAGTTCAGGAGGGCTGCAGGCCTCTTATCACTGTCCAGTGCAACACACACTCCTTTGTACAGGGTGGGGGAGGAGCAGCTCAGCTTCCCTTGTCCGGATCATGGCTGCATCAGCCTTACACACCATTAATTGTGCCCACGCATGCAGATCCAGGTCAGTGACATTCTCTTACTAGGTACCTGGCTTTCTGAGACAGGGACAGAGAGCTGAGAGCTGATATATTTAGCTGTATTAACACTTGTACGACAGGGATCTTCCTACAGCTGCAAAACCTCTACTAGGCCATTACAGCAGCTATATAAACAAGGAGCAGTAAAAATAAAAATCAAAGAATTTACATTTGCAATACTCACCACTCCGATAGCCCAAGGCTACAGCCAAATCCATGGAATTGTAGCCAGCGTCTGTTTCAATAGTTGGATCAGCACCACTTTCTATGTAAAATAGGAAAAGAAACTCATATTTCCAACAAAGAGAACTGACAGTAAATTGTTACAGGTAATTCAGTTTGGGCAGTCTGCTTACCAAGGAGAATTTTTACACACTTCACGTGGTTCCCATGTACTGCATATAGTAAAGGTGTGCCTCCATTCTGCAAAAGCAGGGAAAAGCCTTAGACATTTAATGATTGAGTAATCTGCAACTGTGATTCCTTAACACATGAGTATAATTCTTTGGCTCAGTAAGAGACTTCACAGGTTTTCTAAAAATTAGGTTCTGTTTTGGTTCTTCACAACTTCCACCTTTTTTTTGTCTACTGTTTAGACTGCAAGCTCACCCTTCTACAAGGACTCAGTGTTGGTCTCATTCTGTTTTTACAAAGAAGTCAGAACCAGTAGGGCCAAATTCTCTTATCCTGTGGAAGTCTTTAAACTCTCAAGTATTTCAAAAGAGGTAGAACAATTTTCAAACCCAAGCCAGTGCTGTGGCCTGTTTCAAATTTCTGACCAAAGCACCCTCTGATATAAACTCAAGCTAGAGTCTTACCCAGTCATACTCATTGACATCAACTCCACAGTCAAGCAGCATTTTGACAATATCTGTGTATCCTTTACTGCAAGCCAGTGAGAGGGCACTTTCTCGTCCTTTCCCCAAAATCTGAGGATCTGCACCCTGAAAAAAAAAAAAAAAAAATTAACCATGCTTTTTTTTTTTTTTTTTTAATATGAGGATTTACACAGACCTTAACTTAAAAGTTTTAAGTGTGTAGCAGTATTGAAAAACTTAGGAAGGCAAACTGAACTAAATAGTAAGTAAGTTTAAGTGTGTTTTTTTTCCTTACATTTTGGAGGAGAAATTCCACTACTGCTATCTGCCCATGAGCTGCAGCCCACATCAGAGGAGTAAATCCTTCTTCATCCTTATGATTGATTACATTTTCTGTTCAAAGAGAAATATGCAACTTAGTAATCCCTTTCACTAAAGCACTGTAAGAGCTGGTGAAATACACTGACAGTACTCATAGTACAATAAGAATATACTATTAACGGTCTCAATTCAGTATGTTACATAGACAAAATCTCAACTGTACATATTACGGATGCACAAACGTCACACTGAAGACTATCCCACAAATCAGAATAAGTAGCACTATTATATTGCAGGTGTGAGCCATGGCTTAAATCACCAACATATAGCTCTCTATGTCGATTAATTAAATAGAACTGGAAAGCCACCATTAATAAAAGTGTTTTCTAAATTACAAAGATAATTTTAAAAAAATTAACTCTTCTGATAGAACTAACAGATTCTCCCTTCTCATTTCCATGGATTACCTATCTAGCTGGGGAGCAGTGGGAGGAAGGGATCTACTTACAACTCTCATTAACGTTAATGTTTAATTAAAAAGCCAAATCATAGCAATGAATGAATAAAAAAAACTGATGTGAAACAACAGTCCACATCTGCGAAGAACAAATACCTCAAATATCCTTCAATTTGTACTAGGACTGAGGATTTTTTTTTTTTTATACAGCTTTGGGGAAAAAGTCAAGCACAACAGGGTATAAAGGAAGGCATTTAACCTCCCTCTGTCTCACCTTGTTCAATACGTGTGGCCAGATATAACATTTCTCCCTGAGCAGCCAGCTGATGAACTGATAAAGCTGTAAAAAGGGAAGCAAAGGCATGTGTTACACCCACCAATTTTCATTCTGCTCTATTTGGCACTGGGCATAACACATCCATTAGCTTGAGCAATACAGAACTTGGATTTGCGAGTGTAGATAGGTTTCACCTTATACTCTGAACTGGAATCACTATCTTAAAAACAGAAAAGTCTCCCAGAGTTTTATAGGTTTAGGTAATTTTTAACCAATGTATAAATCATACTAGAAAGCAAAGATACTTCCTACACTAACTCTTCACAAGGCAACATGCTCTCTTCTCTGCTGCTTGGTCAGCAACAATCCATGACAATCACGACATTTGTAGTAGTCTATAGCACCAATTATCTAAATTTAATAAATTACACAAGATGCACAACTTCTGAAAACAAACATATGAAGTATATTAACTTAAAGCTTAGAAAGGATCAGAAAAATCTTTACCTATATTTTTTAAATCAAGAATTGAACCATTTCCGGAAAATATGCTGCAGTCATGAATTCAATACAGCAGGTGGATTACTATTTTATGGTAGGAACCATGTGAAATTAGACAAGAGTATCTCAATATTTTCTTCCTATATTAAAGTTTATTACAACACCAAAGAAAAAATGGGAAAAATCTGTCAAGCACCTAACATACAGTTCACAAAACAATTATTAACAGTAAGGCAAAGATACTTACAGTTTACAAGCAGAGGTGTTGTAGAGACTTCGTTTCCCCTGTGTTTGTTAGTTAGGGTAGTTGATTGTTTTATTGGTGAGAAATGCTTAGTAGTTGAGGGAGTATAAACGTGTCTTACTTGGATACCAGGGGAAGGAGAAGTGTGGATGTTGCATTCAGCTACATTGAACAGAGAAAACAGACAGGATTTTAGTACTAGTAAGAGCATTAAAAGCAAGCCACAGATTCTAAGTCAAACTAGAAAGCACCAGTATCAAAAGATCTTTAAAAACTGCGTTAAATAAGCTTTGTGATGTGTGGTTTTTCCACTATGTATTATAAAAGTTGAATAAAGGGCTATATTCATTTCTAGCATAGAACAATGCTGCTACCCCGCACACTCAGTATGGCGTAATGTCACCCAGAGACAAGGTGGTGTCTAAATGCAGTAAGCCTTCGTCTAGACTTTCAACACGCCTGGCATGGATTTACCAGGAAAGATGACCCCACTTAGCCTGTTATATCCTTACTAACACTCTCCAATGCAATAACATGATGCAGCTCTGGTCAGCCATGCAGTCAGGTAACTGCTCAGCTCATCCCTTTCCCCACTCCCTAACCAGTTTATCAAGCAGAGATGACCTTCACTAATTTTCTTCACCAGGAATTTATCTACTCCTGTTGGATAAAATTGTAACTGCATTATAAATACTTATCCAGCAGGAAGAGAGATATTCCATGCTAATTTACATAAAATGCAACAGCAGGTCACCACTTAGACTTCCAGAAGTCAGTGCTGCTTAATTTTGAACTAACATTTGTACTAACTTTCCTAGCTTTCTATTAGAATCTAATGGCATTTATTACAGAATACATATACATTATCTTGACTTCTAATTCTCGAAAGTAGCTTTAGATTTTAAGAAGTAGCTGAGAAGCCAAATAAGATGCTAACTGATTAAATACTAGAAAGGCATATTGAAGGATTAAACTCCATTATTTGCTAAATTGACTCAACACCAGTGTGCACTAGTAATTAATAACTGGAAGCTAATTAACATGCACACTGAATTCACACCATAAAGAACTGCATGATCATAAACCCAAGTGCAAATCTAGGGAGAGAACCAATTAAAAGAAGTAGAGGGTAACAAGATGAAAATGAGATTACATTTTGTTTGCCAATCAAATTGCTACAGCTGATATGATCAAATTAATAGACCTACCAGGGGTTTTTGACCTGCGGTCCCTGGATCCGCAGGACTACTTCTAAAGGGTTCACAAATATTACCTAAGAAAAACAACCCTATCGCTGATGGGTCTAAATTTGCCATTCAGGTCTGCAGCTCCACTAGTAAGCATTTAGGGCCTGCAAATCAAAAAAGTTTGAAAATTACAATGGCTGAACTGCAGCCAAACAATACAAATCAGAGAAACCATCAAAATCCACAACAAGTCAGTGTTTGCATTTGTTACAGGAAATGGGTCAAATTCAACCTCACAAAAAGATACATCACTAGTAGTCTGAAATACAGCAGTGAGCACTGGAAATCACAATTGTTAAGGGGAAATAGATGGAAGCCCTAATTCTGTTGCCCGTTGATATGCTCAGTCATGAAAAAGTACGGATCAATTCTGATGAAGCTGCCCAGCAATGGCTGGAGATTAGCTGCAGTGATCCAGAACTGGAGCAACCTTCACTTTTAAGTACTGCGAAGCTAAACTAGCAAACTAATCACTACAACTACTACAGGCTTTGTACAGCCATATTGATAAAACAAAGTCAACCACATGACCTATGTTATTTCGCTATTGCACTAGTGAAAAGAAAATGTGCTGCAGAAAGCTGAAGTTCAAATGATCATATAGTGTTCAGTAACGTTCTGTAAAGACACACACATTCAACAATGCGTAGCACGTTGTAGGACATGTGACACAAAACACGTAAGCGTTTTCATAACCAGCATCACCTCTTATTAAATTACACTAGAAACTTTCTGTGCTTCTACTTTTTCAATTAAAAAATAATTAAAATTTTGATTTTAAAAAAATAATCTTGGGGAAAATTAATTTTAAATTAATATTCCATTAAGCATAGAGTAAAAGTGCTAGGGGAAGAAATCTTAGAAAACTATTACTGATTAACACACATAAGGCAGAGGCTTTTAAAAAAAAACCAAACATAACAGGATGACAGAGTTCACACATAACAATTTGTACTATAAAGTTCAACCTTTAAATAAGACAGATGCCACTTCAAGGTCAGAGTTAACTTGGTCTTGAATATTTTTACTGTCCTCCTCATTCAAAGATTTCACAAATCGTGAGCAGACATTCATATCAAATCTATTGGGCAAAATGAATTTCATTCCCATTGCGACACTCTGAGCTGGGCCTTCCTCTGTGCTAGAGTCAAGCTGATTCTCCACTTTAATGTCCGGCATAGGCGGAAGGCTGTAGCTAGTGGGACATTCTTCTACAATTAGCTGGGCCTCAGCATCTAAGTTTGCTGAAGATGCCATGGCCTCAGTCACGTAGCAGTCTTATGGAAATTGTTTCTTCATAGTTTCTAGCCCAGAGCAGTTCCAGCCAGCCAAGCTGTATCTAAAGAGATCTGGACGTTTGAACAACCTGCAACTGAACACATGTAACATAGGTTAACAACATTCTGGTGAAGTAATACCTAAACATACACCAAACTTGACTTAGTTTAAGCTTATGGTATTTGGTTTTGATAGTCAAAACCTTGGGGAAATAATAAACTTACTGCTGTCACAAGATGTTGACCAAACCATCCATTTAAATTTTACCACATGGATATCTAAGCCAAAGTCCGTAACGAAGCTAGCAGGAGTTTCATCTAAGTATCATTTCAGAATATTAGCCTGGTTGCAACAAAAAAAACCTCACCACAAACCCAACCACATTTATAGCAAGACAGAAATAGGCTATAAAAAGAAGATGAGTTCATTTCCTAAAAACGTTACACTTGAAGGAAAAATTAAAGTGACTTTATGTCTTTTCATAACCTGAGTAAAATAAATGGCTGCTACCATACACGTAAGAAATCAACAAATCCCTTTTACACGGACGACAGCAAAAACATCCCAGGATACCGGGTCTTTTTCACAGCGCCGCGGGAAGCCTAACGTCGGGCCGGGCTCAGCAGCAGCGCCTGGCAGGCGGAGCGGCCTGGCAGCCCTGGGCGCTCCCGGAGCCCTCCCACCGCGCCGCTGGCCGCCGGCTCCAGGACGAAAGGCCCGAAAGCGAGCTGCCGCTGCCGCTCTCCACGGACACCGCGGAGCACCCACCGCCCAGGAACCCCTCCGGCCGAGCGGGCCCATAACCCCACTCCCACAGACCCGCCTCACCTGGGCCCCTCCGTTTTGGCCGCTGGGGGAAAGGCGGAAGTGACGCATTACCGCCACGCCGCGGTGGCGATTGGCTAGAGAGAGTCGCCCTCCGATGACGTGTGGCGGAGGCGGAGGTGTTGGCTGCGCTCGAAGCAGGCGTGGGGCTCGCCATAGCGGCGTTGACGGCGGCGTGGCCCTCGGCCCTTGAGGCGGCGGGGATCGGTTCGGCCCTCCCTGGTCTCTTCCCGGAGAGCCGCCCGCCTGCCCGCGCCCGCAGGCGGCAGCGCGACTCGGCGGCGGCCGCTGCTCCCTGAGGAGGCGCCGCGCAGGCCTTCACCTCGCCTGGCGGCCCCCGCTCCCCGGCGGCCATGGCCACGTACAAACCGGTGGTGGTTCAGACCTTCCCCAAGCTCGGGGAGAGGATCACGCAGGACACGGTGTACTGGCGGGGCTACAAGGTAGGAGGCCGCCCTCAGCGGCGCGGGGAGACGTGGGGCAGCGGGGCGGCCCGGCCCGGCCCGTGCGACTGGGTGGCTGGCGCGGGATCTGCGCTCTGCTCTGTGCCCGTCCTGTCGGCTCCTGCCGCTTCGGCTTGGAAGGGGGTCTTTGATACTGCCCTGAAGCCTATTAAACGGCTTCCTGGGAAGCCAGGCTGACTTGTGCCCCACATTGGCCCAACGGACGTAGTTACTGTCTCAAAATATTATTATTTTTTTTTTACTTTCGTGCGACCAATTAATGTATTTGTAAGTGTTCGTGAGTGAATAAGGTTGTTTTTTCCTCAGAACACGTAATGGGTAAGTTGTAATGCGTGAATTGGAAAAAAAAATTATAAGAGCAGGAGTAGCCTGGCAGAAGAGAAACTTAGAAGATTGTATTTCAAAAATAATCCGGTTCTAAATGGAGTTTTGACCTCTCTGCAGGAAGACTAGGTTTTGTTTTGCTGTTTTCATTTTTGATGGTGTGCTTATGTGTACTTAATGATCTTCATTACAATTGTTTTAGACACCTGTTCAGATAAAGGAATTTGGTGCAGTAACTAAAATTGACTTCTCCCCGGTTTCTCCATATAACTATGCTGTCACAGCCTCCTCAAGGGTAAGTGGCTTTTCCGAGATCTTTATGCTCCTGTCCTTCAGTTGGTATCATGTGAGCAAACTTAATGTCTTCTTCTTTTGTTAGATCCACATTTATGGCCGTTACTCTCAGGAACCAATCAAAACATTTTCTCGCTTCAAAGATGCTGCTTATTGTGCCACATACAGAGATGATGGCAATCTGCTCGTTGCTGGCAGCGAGGAAGGGAGTATTCGCCTCTTTGACCTTAGTGGAAGAGCACCGCTGAGACAATTTGATGGTCATACTAAGTAAGACAGTGTTGTTTTTTTCTTTGTGTGCATAAGCTTGTTTGGTGTATTTACATATGGCTGCTTTGCACGTTGCTGGAAATCTGAATAATACTGATCTGTGTTGCTCACAACTGTCTCATGTAGATCTTACTAAAAATAAGATTTTTAAATTGAATTCAAAACTAGAGTGATTTTTTTTTAAATTCTAAGTATGAATTAAGCACATGGAAGAATAAATACATTTTCTAATTCAGGTAGGTGCCTGTTAATACGTAGTGTAGACATAGTCTTATCACTATCTGGCACTGATAAGTACATTTTCTTTGATGCTGGCAGGAAAAGAGTTCTAAAAATTTGTTAAAAAAACAGTGAAGAAATACTCCAGGAAGAGCAGGAATCCCTTAAAAAACCCAACAAAACCAAAGAAAAAAAAAAACAAAAACAGAAAAAGTGCATGATGGCAAGGTGGGCTTGAGGTGGGGAAGGAGTTAGAAGAGTTCTGATGTACCGGTGAGAAGACAATGATAATGCTTAGAATAAACAGATTGCTGTGCTATGGAAGACCAGTACGTGTTTTATGTGTCTAGAACAACAACAACAAACACCCTTTCACTGGAAAGCACACAGGCAGACCTTGAGATTTTTCTACTTGAGGTCTGTGTTTGTGGATTGGGTATTATCTTACATCCTAACCACTAGGGTAATGGTAGTAAGATTTAGGGTATCTGCATTTTCTGTCAAAGTCATTCTCTGTTGGGATGTTATGATGATAATACAGATTCAAATAGTGATTTTAAGTGATGAGAAGACTGTCCAACCTAGTCACGCTTAAAATTCACTATTATAATCTTTTTCTAAAGGACAGTGCTGGTATACAGACCTCTAAGTAACAAGTGCAGAATTTACAGCTTTTGAATGAGCATCTAGTAGAACTGTAAAACATTCAAGGCAGATCACATCAGTTCTTAGCTAAGCATCTGTCAGCATGATCCTTTTCTGACTGGAAATATGGTAACTAAAGTGTTTTTAACTTCTAAAGTGAGGCTTTGTAACTTCCAACAGTAAACACTTTGCACTTTTAAGTTAGAGGGAACACTTTAATAAGGTCTTCGTACAGACTAACTCTTCTGGAAAGAAGTGTGTATTTTAACTTTGGCTATTGTGGACTTTGGTTTCTAGAGCTGTTCATGTAGTGGGCTTCCTATCTGATAAATACCGAATATTTTCTGGTGGTGATGATTATTCATCAAGTCTGTGGGATATTCCGAGTGCTACAGAAATCGTCTCATACAGTGAACATACTGACTATGTGAGATGCGGCTGTGCAAGTAAAGTGAATGCAGATGTCTTTATAACAGGTTTGATTTTATTTTTTATATATGCTTCTTTTAGACTGAATTGAAGAAAAAATGCAGGAAGGTAATTTTTGATATAGAATCACAGAATGGTAGGGGTTGGAAGGGACTAGAGAGATCTAGAGATCATCTAGTCCAACCCCTCTGCTAATGCAGGTTCACCTACAGCAGGTTGGACAGGAATGCATCCAGGCAGACTCCACAGCCTCTCTGGTCAGCCCCTCTGGTCAGCCTGTTCCAGTGCTCAGTCACCCTCAAAGTAAAAAAGTTTTTCCTCATATTCAGGTGGAATTTCCTGTGTTCCGGTTTGTGCCCATTGCCCCCTGTCCTGTTGCTGGGCACCACTGAAAGGAGTCTGGCCCCATCCTCTTGACACCTGCCCTTTAGATATTTGTAAGCATTGATGAGATCCTCTCTTAATCTTCTTTAGGCTAAACAGACCCAGGTCTCTCAGCCTTTCCTCATAAGAGAGATGCTGCAGTCTGTTGATCTTCTTTGTAGCCCTCCACTGGACTCTCTCCAGCAGTTCCTTGTCTTTCTTGAACAGGGGAGCCCAGAACTGGACGCAGTACTCCAGATGTGGCCTCACCAGGGCAGAGTGGAGGGGGAGGATGACCTCCCTCGACATGCTGGCTGCGCTCTTTTCAGTGCACTCCGAGATACTATTGGCCTTCTTGGCCACAAGGGCACATTGCTGCCTCATGGTCAACTTGTTGTCCACCAGGACTCCCAAGTCCTCCGCAGAGCTGCTTTCCAGCAGGTCAACCCCTAACCTGTACCAGTGCATGGGGTTATTCCTCCCCAGGTGCAGTACCCTACACTTGCCCTTGTTGAACTTCATTAAGTTCCTCTCTGCCCAACTCTCCAGCCTGTCCTGGTCTCGATGGATGGCTGCAGGGCCTTCTGCTGTGTCAGCCACTCTTCCCAGGTTTGTGTCATCTACAAACTTACTGAGGGTACACTCTGTCCCCTCATCCAGGTCCTTGATGAATATGTTGAACAAAGCTGGACCCAATACTGACCCCGGGGGAACACTGCTAGTTACAGGCCTTCAACTAGACTCTGTGCCGCTGATTATAACCCTCTGAGTTCTGCCATTCAGCCAGTTCTCAGTCCACCTCACTGTCCACTCATCTAACCCACACTTCCTAAGCTTACCTTTGAGGATGTTATGGGAGACAGTGTCAATAGCCTCGCTAAAGTCGAGGTAGACAACATCGACTGCTCTGTGAATGCAGAGGACACAGTAGAATCTTGTTTATTGTATTTTAAACATGGGGGATCTGTCTTCCTACTCAGTGCTTACTTTGTTGTTTCCTTGCTTGACAGTGATATTTGCAGGGAAATTCTTGAGTGAACTAATTTTTAACATCTTTTTGCTTTAGCCTGTTAGGGCTAACAGGACTGTTGTGACTGGCCTTTGAAAGTTTTAAGAAACTCCTGTGAATGTATCCTTTAGTTAGGATTGAATGAAGTGTTTTATTAGGTTTACAGAGGAGGACGATAGTTCTATTGCAGTTTGTACAGCCCAAAACTGTCAGACGCAAAAATGAAAGGTCATGTGAGGAGTTACTTGAAACCAGTTGCTTTTGGTTTTCCTAGCAGTAGCTTTCTATTAATCTGTGGTAAACTGCTATGAAAAAACTAGTATTCCTTACTTCTGGAGGCACAAGAGACTAGGTTTCATCAGGTTGCCTGATATTTATTGTTATAAATACACTTGATTAATGGAAGGGAAATTAAAACTTAAATTACTTTTTAGGCCTGACACATTGCTAGGGCTAGAATTAGAAGACTTATGTTGCCTGAAGGCTGAAAATTAACCAAGGTAAACCACAAGGTATTCTAAGTGTATGGTTTAAAACTTTCCATTTGGCAGAAAATACTTTAGATTGTAGGATGCAGCTGTTTTAGTTCCTGAAATAATTGAAATTATGAAACTGAAGCTAATTATGGTGGTGTTTGCAGGTTCCTATGATCACACTGTGAAACTATTTGATGCACGAACAAAAAGCAGTGTCATGACAATAGAACATGGCCAGCCTGTGGAGAGTGTGCTTCTTTTCCCTTCTGGTGGGCTTCTGGTATCTGCAGGTACTCAATAAAATCAAATTTCGTTTCTGTGGCCCTGATTTGTGGGAAATAGTTCAGCTGCTTCTTTCTTGTGTGGTGTTTTCATTTGGTAATGAAGTGGTAAGTGATGTAACTGAGGGGTTTCTCAAAGGTCTTCTTCAGGAATCTGTGTTGATCTGGAGGGTGAAGTTAGGGGTCTTTTTATTTCTGATGTGATTTTCTTGTAGTTGGTCCAAAAGAAGAAAAAAGGACATTTTTAGTGACAATATACAGACTTTAATTAGCTGAGTGCTAAAGTGAAGGCATGAACATAATTAAGAAATTTTGAAAAGATGAGACTATCTTTTTCTTAATCGTGACAAAGTTTTTTAGTCTTTTCTTGCCATTTCATCGGAAGTCCTGTATCCCAGTGGTGTCTGGATTTCTTTTTTTGGTAAGGAGTATCATTCAGCTGTGCCTGCGGAATGGCCTAAAAAAGAGCAGGCTTGTAATGTGTCTTGTCCCAGGAGATAGTCATAGTGGATGGGGATGGTGAGTAGGTACAGAAAACTGTGTCACGAAGGAGGCACTGTATCACTGTGAAAACTTCTGCAGAGAAGCGTAAATGTGTATGTATGTCAAACTGTTTTGTGTGCTTCCTTCTCACAGGAGGTCGATATGTCAAAGTTTGGGATGTACTAAAAGGCGGACAATTACTTGTTTCACTTAAAAATCACCATAAAACTGTAACTTGTTTATGCCTAAACAGCTCTGGACAAAGGTTATTGTCAGGATCCCTGGACAGGTTAGTATATTTTGTGGCTTTTTGTGATTTAAATTCTTTAGGACTTTTTTTCCTTTGAAAGTTACTATTCATCAAATCTGTGCATGTTTTTTGTGCTTAAACACTTCTTACTGTTAGAGATGTAACTTACTTGAAAACATGTCTTGGGGTTAAGGTACATGCTGCGATATACGTTAACCTTTTCCTCTTATTAGCCTGAATGTCAGTAAGGGTTGCACGTGCCATTTGAGAACGTGTACAGGGAACTTCTGAATAAGCATTCATTTTTCTAAATCTTTAAATTGACCTTTGCAGTCTCCGTAAAGTAACTCTTCTTAACTTCACCTTAATACAGTTTAAATAACTGAAAGTGTATTGGTGTTCACCTTTAAAGAGCCTGGTTTTTGTGTCTCTGTGCTGTTGCCTTTTGAACGCAAGGTGCAGAGGTGAAATATGTCCTCCTTGCTTTTTTGTTTGGTTGGGTTGAGTTGCTGAGTACTGGTACACAATCTGTTGGCTCAAACACATTAGAAATATGAAGTGGTCTGAAAGGACAGTAGTCTGTTTTCTTCCTCCTTCCCCCCCTCCTGTACTTCCTGGGCTTCCTCAGGCTTTACAATTACAAAGCACAAGCTGAAGGATCACACTAGCTGTGCAGCTATTTGTCACTCAGTGCTCACAACAATAAAGTTCATTGTTGTAAGATAATGTTTTGTTTTCCCATTAGTTTAATATTTCCTACCTTCAACCAAATCATTAAAGAGCAGCCATATACAAGAATATCTCTCTGGATTTACTTCCAGAAATTGTCAATAGATCTGACATTTAAGTTTTAAGAACAAATTTCAAGAAATGCTGTCTTCGTGTTTCCTAATAAGCATTCCTGAAGTCAGATGGTCACTACATCTGCCTTCAATTTCTTCTTCTGTCCTTGCCCCATTTTCATCTTTTTTGGGTAAGTCCTTTCTTGACTTTTGTATATCTTTTGTATATCTTTTAACAGAACTTTTCTGTTGCAGGAGAGGTAATAACGAAGCAGCTCAGTGGTAGTCTGAAGAATGCTTTGTATAAATACTCAGTTTGCTTAAATGATCTATAGAAGTTGAGAGTGATGAAATTCCTGTGTGGTGTGTACAATAAGGCATTAGTAACGAGGTTTTAATCATTACTCTTCTGTACAGGCATGTGAAGATTTACAGTACTACTTCCTACAAAGTAGTCCACAGCTTTAACTATGCAACATCCATCCTCAGTCTTGCGTTGTCAGTAAGTACATTAGAAATCTTTCTAGATGAGGTAATTAGTGCTATCTTTTAAGTCATGGAAATAATTCATTTTTGCTTTCATTACTATTGGGTTTTTCAGAAGAATGCTGTACATGCTAGGTGTGATGACTGAATATAGTCTTCCTGAGTAGAAAATGCATTAAGAGGTTTTAAACATTCAGATACCACGTTACGTGATTAGATCTGTGCAAAACTGTAGTTATCAAGGACGGTATATATCATAGGGAAAGTATACAGTATAGAAGGGAGGTCCTTTGACTTTAAGAAGATTGTACTCATCTTTTGCATTTCAAGAACCTTGTGAGTCCTCTTGTGTGGCAGTGATAAAAGGAAAAAAGCAGTTCATTTGTTGAGAAATTTAGAATAAGGTGAACTTGCCTTAAAAGTTGTTGGTGTCAGGTTGGTCTGAGGAAGAAAAGAGGAAAGGCCGTGAGGTATGAGCATAAACAAACTTGTTTGCCAAGGCATGCATCTTACTGTCTTGGAGACGGAAAACAGACTCATCTTTCTGAAACATTTGATTTCTAACAGGTAAGTGACCTGCTGGCCAGAAATTTGGACACTAGCACCCCTTTTTAATGTAGTCACCATCTTAAGTAGCCTCTGAAGGACGTGTAAAAGGGACTGAGGAGTCTTCACTACCCTTGCTACTTTACTATTGTCCTGCCCTTCTGGAACTTAGGGGAATGCCTGTGAGGAGGGGGTGTCTTCCTTCGTTTCCCACCTTGCTCCCTAGGGAGTAGAGCTAAATGAGTTTTGAATTATTTTGGTTGAGGAGAAGAGTACAGAACCAAAATACCCTTCAGGCCTCTACAGCAGCTGCAAAATGTGCAATACCTGTAATTTGGCATCTCTGGAGCTGTGTATCTTTTGAAACATAATCTTTTGTTTCTTTTTGACTAAAGCCCTTGAGTTTTAAATGGTCATATGAGAACATAAGACTGGCTCTGCCGAGTCAAACCAGCGGCTAGTCTAATTCCAGATGCTGCTTCTGACTGTTGCCATAAGCAGATGCATATGGAAAATGAAAAACAGGGCAAGTGTATAGATAAGTTTCCTGATATTCTCCCAAACTCGCATTTTCAGATGAGAAATTAGCTCAACAGAGTGTAATTCAGTCTGTGCAATTCAAAGAATTTCTCTTACATAAACCTGTTCAGTCTCTCCTTGAGCTTGGACAAACTTTTAACCTTCAGTAGATTCCTTGACAAGGAGTTCCACATTTCTGCTACTTGCTGTGTGAAGAATTGCCTCCTTTTGTTCAGTTTGAACCTTCATTAGCTTTATTTGATTCCCCTAAACAAGACATTGATGAGACATCTCCATCCATACCTGTAATAATTCTGTAGGCTTTTGTAGTATCCCTCCTCAGTTATCTTTCCCATGCTGAAGAGTTCTGTCTCAAATCAAGCCAATCTTTGATTCTTCTTGGTGTTTCTTTATTCTTTTAGTCTGAATTTGCTACTGTTCTTTGAGAATGACTCGTGTAGGATTTAAGGTGTGGGTAAACAATGGATTCAGTGGCATGATGACTTTCTAGTTTTTACTTCTTCTGTAGTAATTCCTAACGCTTTTTTTTTTTTTTCTTACCAACTATTGAGCGTTCAGCTAATGTTTAATGTTTTCATAGAATTATCTGTTAACAGGCCAGAACTTACAGTTTTATATGTGAAGTCAGTGTTTTTCTCCAGTGCATCATTTAAAATTACAATGTTTAGCATCAAATACACGCAACCTTTGTTATGTAGGTGAAATTTATACCAATGACTGGTATTTTGAACGACTTTCACTTGTTTGTCAGAATCCTGCTGTTCCATGATAGCTTTCTCATAGGTGGTGTTCATGTCTGCTGTATGGCATGCAGTAGCAAAACGCAGTTGTACACCATTGAAAAAAACCCAAACCCGTCATAGATTATACATACAGAACGATGTTAAAGCATATTAGAGCTTGATTCAGTAGTCAAGCTTTAGTCCCTCTAGGATTTTGTTAAAGGTTTATTAAATGGATAACGTTGCTTACGATCATAGCCTTGAATTTGTCCATGTTTTGAACAAGGTATTTGACCACAGACCCTCATAGAGGTGCCTTCTAACTTAAGTTATTCTACGGTACTGTGATTAGAGCCTCGTCATGAAGTGTCGGAGATGAAGGGGCATGGACTCCAATATGCAGGATCGAAATCAGCTTTATTAAGCAAGCATGCTCTTTATGTACTTTTCTACCAAGGCCAGTAATTTTCCACTTTACTTGTTTACACCATAGCGTACTCTGAAAGATCATGTTCGCACTGAAAAGGTAATCTCTCTTCTGTGTGAGCAGCACCTCCTTATCTAGGGAGTAGCTTCACACAACTTCATCGTCTGCCAGAACAGTGCTGCAGCTGCTTATTCCTCCCTATTAGTTCTACCACACTTAACCCTTCTTTTGCCTCAGTCCCCACAATGAAGAATAAATATTTAAAAATCTTCATGGTAGAGCATGCATCATCAAATAAAACACTAGGTTGCTAACTTTGTGATTTCTTCATTTTAGCCTGAAGATGAAACCATAGTTGTAGGCATGACCAATGGGGTCCTAAATGTTAAACACAGAAAACCTGAAGAAAGAAAAGAAAAGTCTGAAAAGAAGAGACAACCAGCATATAGAACCCATGTGAAAGGAAGAACTTACATGCCTAAACAGGTACAGGGGGCTTAGAAAATGTATACTGAGGCACTCCTCAAAATTTTTTTTTTTGAGTGCGCTAAGTTAAAGAAAGGGAAGGGAGGGAAGATACAAAGACATACAAGATTGTTCATGGTAATATATGTAATTCATTGTGTGCATGTCTGTCTTATTCTGAACTTCTCTTTCACTGCTAGGAAGATTTTTGTGTCAGTAAACCTGTAAAACGTGTTTTGAGGAAATATGACAAGCTGCTGAAGAGCTTTCAGTCTTCCAAGGCTCTTGATGCAGTACTGGAGGTAAGGCATTGTTTTTTGTCTCATCAGAGATGTGTGCTGTCATCTGACTTGGATTTTTTCTGTATGTCGAACTAATTTTATTTCAGTCTATAACTAGAAAGGAATCAAACTTGTGTGGTTTCCGTTTTGGTTTTGCTGATATCAGCCCTGTTTTGTGTGTTAAGATGTTGCTTTGGTACTAAACTCTGCTTATGTCCAGCCACCCATCAGGCTTTATACTCCTGAAGTTACGGTTGCAGTCATGCAGGAACTGCATCGCAGAGGAACACTGAGGAGCGCACTTGCAGGCCGAGACGAGAAACAAATTAATCTCCTTCTTACCTTTGTGGCAAGGTATGATTTTAACCTTAGTTCTCTCTCACTATTTTGAGACCTGTATTCCTTAATAGCTTTTGCCACAGTCTCAACAGATCATGGGTGTAACACTGGTACTCTTGAAATCTCACATGCCTTCTACTTTCTGATAACATGGTCTGGGATAGTACTGAAATAGCTTGCTTGTTAGCACAAAACAATTTTGCTGATAGTGTGAGAGAGCATATTTTACTTCTTTGCCAGGCATTCTACCCTTAGTCTGTTATTTTCTGTCTCCTCGATGAAACTTGTGTCTACGTGTACCTGAGCTTTTTGCCAGTCCTCTAGCCCCCCCTGCCTTCCTGAAAGGAGGAGGGTAAATACCACATATGTAGCTTTTTTTGACTCACATCTCTGCTGTTCTGTGATCATAGAATCTTAGAATTGCTGAGGTTAGAAGGGACCTTTAAGATCATCAAGTCCAGCCATTAACCTACCCTGACAAAACCACTTCTAAACCATGTCCTCAAGTGCCACACCTACCCTTTTTTTAAACACCTGCAGGGGTGGCGAATCCACCACCTCCCTGGGCAGCCTATTCCAATGTTTAATAATCCTTTCAGTGAAAAAATGTTTCCTAATATCCAATCTAAACCTGCCCTGACATAACTTGAACCCATTTCCTCTCGTCCTATCACTTGTCACCAGGGAGAAGAGGTCAGCCCCCACCTCTCTGCAACCTCCTTTTAGGTAGTTGTAGAGAGTCATAAGGTCTCCCCTCAGCCTCCTCTTCTCCAGGCTAAACATTTGTCCTCCAGACCCCTCACCAGCTTTGTAGCCTTTCTCTGGACACGCTCCAACAGCTCAATGTCCTTCTTGTAGTGAGGGGCCCAAAATTGAACGCAGTACTCGAGGTGGGGCCTCACCAATGCTGAGTACAGGGGGTACTCTTCATGAAGAAAATGTCTGTAAGCCTATATGACAACGCTGCTTGTTGGTGGGAGAAGGAGGGCTGTTGGCAAAACCAGTAAAATTGGGCGGTCTTCTAATTTTGCAGGCGTGTGATTGAGCCTAGATTTACTGCGGTACTGGTGACTGTTGCAGATATGATCACTGGTAAGTAGAACACAAAAAAGATTCTCAAAGCCATATAGCTAGCTTGGAAATAAAAGTGCTACAGTCTTAAGAAACCAAACCTTTATGGGTTTGTTTATAAGTATGAACTCAGGGTTAAGAGAATGATCCAAAAAGAGACATTGCCAGATAACTTTTACCACAGTCAGTATCTGATTTGCACTGGCTGCAGGAAGCTCCTCATGATCTCTTAAGTATCTTTGATACTTCATGTGTCTATACTTATATAGTACAAGTGCCTTCTGCTTCTCCATTGAAGTAAAAGTAGTATTTGAGTTGTAAAAACTTCTGTTTCTGTTAGTTTGACTTGTTACTGAGTATATACCAATAATTAACAGTTTTCAGAACACCACTGAAGTTGTCTTATTTATCCACAATGCTGGACTTATGCCAGACTGCTTAAATGCGTCTTACTCATACAATTTTCATGGTTTTATAGATATGTGGATTCTTAAGTGATGTTTTTTCTTTACAGACATTTATCAGCCTGTGGTTGGGCAGTCAGCAATTGTTGACAGACAATTCTTGAAGCTTCAGGAAGCCATAGGAAAAGAGATTGACTATCAAGAGGAACTACTAGAAGTTTTGGGAATGATGGATACGCTGTTTGCTACTTTTACTAAGAAAGGAGCTACTTATCTAGAAGAGAATAAAAGTAATGGTCTTAAAGAGACCATTGAAACAAATACGAATAATACTGACTGATAACCTTCACAACAAATTGTGACAAAAATAACGTGGACTTGAAATACATGACCTGTTCTCCTGATAACTTTTTATAATAGTGACTTTCAAAATAAGCCCCTCTATGTTGAAGTCCTGTCTTCAAAACTGTGTTTCTGAATAGGCTGAATTACCGAGGACAGAGAAAGAACGGCGATTTCAAGATATTTCCATGCAATATTTTTCAAACAATTGAATTTTAAAGTTTTATTCCAAAGTTATATAACTTTTAAAGAGTGTTTTGTGCATCCAGTACTAAGTCATTATTTGGTTTAGAGAAACAGTCAACTGTTTTCAGTTTTTATTTACCAGAAAATAATTGAGATTTGTCTAATGTTGTGTCGTCCTTATTTAAGGTTAATATCCCATCCCTCATACTTGGACGTTGGAATAAAACCACGTATGCATTTGATAAAACTTGACTACATGTGTTGCTTCATCTCCATTTCAGACATCCATGAATTCATAGGAAACAGCAAAATTACTCAAGAAAACAACTGCACGCTAATGTATATGGAAAAATTTTAGTTTAATTTTTTAAATGTTGCTTATACATTTATGAATTATGGTTCTCTAGAAAATAGATAATTCTTACTTCTAAAGGGAAATAAATTCAAATTAAATTAAGGTAGCGAGTAAGTAAACTG
Source organism: Vanellus vanellus (assembly GCF_965231255.1). Classification (NCBI taxonomy): domain Eukaryota; kingdom Metazoa; phylum Chordata; class Aves; order Charadriiformes; family Charadriidae; genus Vanellus; species Vanellus vanellus. The sequence goes on from NC_138908.1 coordinate 60,436,216, forward strand.
CATGCCAGTGAGAAAATCCTCAGTTAAGTAAAGAAACTCAATTTTTGTGTAATTCTATCACTTTCAATGTACAGTAGGTGCGGTTTGACTCTACAATTGTTATCAGTGTGTGTTTGAATGGTGGGGCAATGGTTTCTTTTAACTTCAAGCAGTGCTGGAGAAGGATGGTTTACTTTGGAAAGACAGATGTGCCAAAGGCTGCTCAACACATACAGGATGACAGTAGGGTAGAACTTTGGCCTTAACCTATTTTCTGTGACTTGCATTTTCCCCCAGGCCTGGAATTTATTTGAGATATAATGTGAATTTCCTGCAAAGGGAATTTGCTCAAGTTTGGCAGTGAAAGGTGGGCATCAGTGGTAGAAATAACTAGAACTATTTTCCAAGTTCTACCTAAAATCTTAGCAATCTTTGACTGAAAAGTGTGGAGTGGTCTGCCTTTAAATTAATAGGTGACCAATATATGTTCCTGTTTTACTGGGATTTGCTGTTTTTGAAGACTGTTCTGGTTGAGAAACCCATAACAGTTTATTGTCATTTAGACAATCATTCTATCACCCGATGACCCCTCCCCACCCGGGAAGGGGAATTGGGGGAAAAAACAAGGAAACACGGGGGTTGAAATATGAACATACTTAATAGAATGAGATTAGATAATTAACATTAATAGCACTAAAGAACCAATATTGATCCCAATACCAATACAGAATATGCAAAGATTATACTCAGCCAATTCTATCCGTAGGAAGCTGTGCACTCCCAGCAGTGGACAGTAAACATGGGACACTGCGAGCGTGGTGGCTTTGGGAGGAAGGAAAGGGCTCAGGGGTCTGGCATCAGGGCAAAAGGTTCTCAGGATGGCAGCCATCAAGGAAGAGAGAGAAGTCCTCAGCAAACTTTCTAATTCATATTGAATGTGACGTTCATAGTATGAAATAATCTGTTGGCCAGCTTGGGTCAAGTGCTCAGGTCTCGCTCCTCCTCATCCCTGCACCTGGCTAACTTGAAAACACTGGGACCTTGAAGCCCACCCACCACAGCTGGCTATAAAGTATTTTCACAAATTCAGACACGAGTCTTCCAAAAAATGCTATCTTCCCAAGTATTAGAAGATAAATTAGTTTGTTCAAACCAGGACAAAAACTTAGGATGATAATAGGTAATAATGAGGAGAGTGTTCATGCAAACTTTAAACTTTTAGTTTCCTTGCTGCTTACTTACTATTTTCCTTTTATTTCTGCTAATAGACCTGAGCTTACTTTTGTCTTTTAGGAAATATGTGTGCTATTTTTAATTGTGTGACTTAATCAGGCAGTATCTCTTAGGACACTTCACACAAAGTGGATTTTTGGGGTGGGGGTTCATAGAGCCTCCTTATTCCATGACCCTTCAGTAGTGCTTGGAGTTTAAGGTGAACATTTCTCTTAGCAGCCCAGTTTTCCATAGCTTGAGAACCACTGACCTTGACATCAAACACGTTCTTAGTTCTTATGGACAATACTTATGTCTAAAGTATGATCCATTGTAGTGCCTCAAAGTTTGGTGTGTGGCTAGCAGAACCAAAGGAAGAAGTTAAAAATTGCTGATTAGTTTGATCTCAGAGAGGAATGGATTTGATGGATGGACTGTTGGGTGGATGAGGAATTGGTTGGATGGTCGCATCCCGAGGATAGTGGTCAACAGCTCAATGTCCAGATGGAGATCGGTGACAAATGGTGTCCCTCGGGGGTCCGTAAAGGGACCAGTACTGTTTAAGATCTCCATCAGTGATGTAGACGGCAGGATCAAGCAGACCCTCAGCAAATTTGCAGATGACACCAAGCTGAGTGGAGTGGTTGACATGCCTGAGGGATGGGATGCCATCCAGAGGGACCTGGACAAGCTTGAGAAGAGGGCCCGTGTAAACCTCATGAGGGGGTCCTGCATGTGGGTTGGGGCAGCACCCAGTATGAATGTGGGCTGGGTGATGAAGGGATTGAGAGCAGTCCTGCTGAGAAGGACTTGGGGGTACTGGTGGATGAAAAGCTGGACATGAGCCGACAATGGGTGCTTACAGCCCAGAAAGCCAACTCTGCCTTGTCACAACTTTTGGCTGCATCAAAAGAAGTGTGGCCAGCAGGTCAAGGGAAGTGATTCTGCTCCTCTACTCTGCTCTGGTACTGCATCCAGTTCTGCAGTCCTCAACATAAGAAACAAGAACCTGCTGGAGTGGGCCCAGAAGAGGGCCACCAAGATGATCAGAGGGCTGGAGCACTTCTATGAGGACAGGCTGAGTTGGGGTTGTTCAGCCTTCAAGAGAAGGCTCCAGGGAGACTCTGTTGTGGCCTTTCAATACTTAAAGAGGGCCTGTAAGAAAGATGGGCACAGACCTTTTAGTAGGGCCTGCAGTGATAGGACAAGGAGTAATAGTTTTAAACTAAGGTAGGGTAGATTTAGACTAGATAGAAGGAAGAAATTCTTTAGGATGAGGGTGGTGAAATTCTGGTCGGGTTGCTCAGAGAGGTGGTAGATGCCCCATCCCTGGAAACATTCAAGTTCAGGTTGGATGGGGCTCAAAGCAACCTGATCTAGTCGAAGATGTCCCTGCTCATTGCAGGGCGGTTGGACTAGATGACCTTCAAAGGTCCCTTCCAACCCAAACCATTCTATGAATCTATGATCTTACAGTAATGTGATTTCTTACGACATTTACCATTCATATTATTCTACCAAGTGAGTTTGCCAAGACAGAGCTGGAAGCACATGCGAGACGTCATCTACCAAATGGAAATCTGATCTGAAAGGAGCAATTGTGTCCTGGGGTGCATCAAGCACAACATAGCCGGCTGGTCAAGGGAGGGGATTGTTCCACTCTCCACTGCACTGGTGCAGCCCCACCTTGAGTACTGTGTGCAGTTTGGGGTGCCTCAGTATAAGAAGGACATCCAACTATTAGATTTTGTTCAGAGGAGGGCGACCAAGATGGTGAAAGGTCTTGAGGGCAAGACTTAGGAGGAGCAGCTGAGGTCACTTGGCTTGCTCAGCTTGGAGAAGGCTGAGGGGTGACCTTGTTGCAGTCTTCAGCTTCCTCAAGGGGGCCAGAGGAGGAGGAGGTGCTGATCTCTTCTCTCTGGTGACCAGTGACAGGACACGAGTACATGGAAAGAAGCTGTGTCAGGGGAAGTTCAGATTGGACATTAGGAAAAAGTTCTTCACTGATAGCATGGTCAGTTGCTGGAACAGGCTTGCTAGGCAACTGGCCACTGCACCAAACCTGTCAGAGTTCACGGAGGATCTGGATTGACGCTCTTAATCATATGGTTTATTTTCAGGCAGTCCTGCAAAGAGCAGGCAGTTGAACTTGATGGTCCTTATGGGTCCCTTCCAACTCGAGATATTCTATGATTCTGTGAAAATACTCAGCAGTTTGAGTGCGACCACATATTGTGTGTGTGTACTTTATATTTGGATTCAGAAATCTGATGTTGCCCCCATTACCTTGTTAAGGCCTATTGAAGACAAACAATATGAGGTCAGACTGTGCCTCTGAAGATGACTCTGTCAGATTTAACTATTTGGACCAGAACGAGGTCTGGAATGCAGTTCTGGAGAGCTCACTTCCCTGCATGCTCTCTCTGGGAAGTTGTTCTGACCCCTTCTGTTCTTTGGAATGCAAACTGTGGTCTTGTCAGCAGTTGCATTCAACTGGTTTTGTTGCTCTCTGCCAGAGTAATTCTTGGGTTTGTGTCGCTAGTGTACACTGAGAAAAAGAGTACGCTCCCTCTGGTGTGGGTGAGAGGCACTAATTCCACATTTCATTTGCCAGAAGGAGTGGAGCGCTAACATAACCATGGGGGTATTAAATTGTCCACTCTGTCTTTGCCTTTCTGCTCAAGGAGTTGAATGTGTGGGAGTGGAGGGGAAGGATGGCTACTAGATGAGCTCTCAAACCTCAACTATTTTATGAATTATGATGCTGTTTGCCGAGGCTAAAGGGAACTTAGGATCTGATAGGTTTGTTACATCGTCGCCTGAGTTTAGAAAAAGATGTTAAATCTGCACTTATGAAGAAACTGTTATACACACTTCTATTTTTTCCTGCATATATTTCACTATCAAATGAGGTGAAAATAGATGATGATGATTAGCTCTGGCTGTTGGAGATCTGGATTGATCAGGTATTGCGTTTCAACTACTATTGCTGGCTTTCTCTGTACTTTTGATTAAAAGGTCTTGTCCCTTATTACATCTTAGACATGTTATTTTTGTTGCACTGTAGTTGAACAGGTTCCATTTAAAGACTTGGTGTTTGGTCATGGAAACTGAAACAATTTTATTTAATAGACACGGTTGTTCTTAGATGGTTACTGCAGTATGCTGTGTAAATTGAAATAATGGGATATACTTTTCTCTCTCCTAAATGGAGCACTTTCTCATTGTCTGCCATCATCATCTGCAACTTGTACAACAATGTGATAAAGTGCGTTTGCTTGCTCTCAAGTGATGCAGGGCAACTGGGTGACCATTTGAAAAGTCATTCCACAACCCCTTGCATGTTTCACCATTTATAACATACCAGAAGTTTGTCATTTTAATGCAGTAGTTTTGATACCTGCATACAGAGAGACAAGCAGGATGGGGAATGGAGTGTGCTTGCTCTCTTATTTAGCATTATTAGCTGTACCTGGTGTTAGACAACCCATTAAGAATTTCAGGGATGAAGTCATAGGTAGCATCGCCAGGTGGCTTTTTTTATAGATTGTGTATATTCAGTTTGTTGTACAATTTAAAGACTAACTGCCAAGTGAATGAGGACATGGCTCATCACAAATGAAACTTTTTGGTGGCATGGAAAGGGGCATGTACCTGGAGCCCAAATCATCAGTGAAACTTAGGGTGTGTCACAGCCTGAAAGGCTTACACATCCTGCAGGTGCACAGAGATCACAAAGGTGGGTTTGCAGGATTCCTTAATACCCAAGAAGATGGAGGCTGTATTTCCTAAATTTCTTTACTGTTTTACAGATTACTACAAACCACCACTAACAAAGCAAGTATACTTATAGCTAGTAAAGTAAGTAGATACATATTACAAGTTCCTACCAGGAAAGCAAATAAACAGTCACAACAATCAATATTAAGAGCGATCAATAACAAAACAAGTATACATTTCAGCACTACAGGGTATTACAGACTATTACAAAATTACCACTAGTAAAGCAGCACACAAACTTATGATTAATTGCTTAGAAGCACACATACAAGCTGATTGCAAAATTGGCGCCAATGAAACCGATCCCAAAAGTGGGACCAACTGACAATGGACAATGTTCTTCTTCAAAGATGATCTGCGCCATGGGGCCTGGAGGCATCCAGGTGTCCCCAGCGAGGGCCTGATCTGCCTAGGAAATCTGATAGAAAAGGATGTGTGCATGGGAAGTTCTTGTAGACAGAGGCTTCATTTTGGGTAAAACACAAGTAATTTTTGTATTACACAGACATAAGAGGGCACAGGACACCACCATGTGGGACAGCCAATAGATAATGCTGTTTTCTAGTTTCTTGAACCAGGTTTATTTTTCTTTTTTCACGCTGTTTTCCTGGTCTTTCAGTTAGAACAGCCAATGCCATTTGCCAATTCTTACTTTCTCAGGATTTTTTCCTGTTTTTTCCAGACTATTTTTCCCCTTTGCAGATGATAGGTTGCTGTTAGGTTTCCTTGTTTTTGTGCATATCGAGGATATCTCAGGATATCTCCAGTTTCTTGGTGCCCAGCTGCACTTGAAAGACGTGCTCCTCAAGGATGCTCTGGTTCCCAGGCTGACAGGCACTTCCTTGGTTAGTATTTCAGCAGACATCTTCTGTTCAGTGTTTTTCCCCTGCTAATCAGGTTATCTTTATCACTGCTTCCATCAGGGTGCCAATAGCATATGAAATAAGACAGTTTGAGTTAGGTTTTTGAAGCTTACTTGATATAATAAATATATATATGTTTTAAATAAACTTATCTTGCCGAATAAGATAACATGATATTTGAATGCAAAATTTGTACTCAATTTTTTTGTTGCAGAAAATATTCATGTTCCTGAGTAGTTTTCACATTGTGCGTCACTAACCTGTAGTGGAAGGGGCTGAGTGATATTTTTTGTGAAGGTGCACTGGTAATGGCAGTTGCTAAAAGGATGCTATACAAAGCATACAGAATTTGACTGAGAAAACAGTAAAATGCAAGGGAACGAAGAGTGCTGTGGAAGTGTTATATTGAAGTGACTAACAAAGCAAGCAATTTCTGATTGATTGATGTGGCAGGAAGTGCTGGGAAATAGATGGATATAAAAGAAGATGGAAATATTCTTGCTGTGTACGTACCAGGCTGAGCTCCCCCATGACTTAGTGCATGAGCTGTCACAAAAGACTTGTTTCAATTCTATTACTGTGCTTACTCCAGCCCTCCTCAAATGAAATACGTTCCTACTTACATATTTGTCACTTTTATTTAATCACTGATGGAATTCTGCAGTTGAGACCACATAAATCGGTTCATGTATTCCCAACAGTAAATGGCAATATTACACACCTAAAATCTGAAGTTTTGATGCAGAATAGGCTTCTGGATGCTTTCTGATCATTCAATCTTCTGCCAAGGGTTTCTGCTTTAAGTTTGAAATCTCATGAGTTGACCAAGTGTGAAAGAGTGGGCTGTGTTAGGAAAAATTTTGAGCACATCAAAGCAGGCTTGAGACATCCCTTACTTAAAAGAGAACAAGCAAACAAAGAAATAAAACATACCTCTTTAGAGATTCTAAATTTTTTTCTGACCCTGCCCAGACGAAGCAACCTCCTTGTACTTCAGATCTGGATGGTGAATTTGGCATTGCTATTGCCAGCAAATAACCATCATTAGTCTTCAGATTCTCTCAGGTCTCTGCATTAAAAGCAAAGAAAAAAGGTTTATAATGGTTGTAACAATGCTTGTGCAACACAAGCAAATCTTGCCAAATACTTGATTTTGATTTGCATATGTACTTGAGCTCAGAGTTTTTGTGAAGGTTACAGTTGAAATACAGAGCTGAAACATTTTCAGGTTGCTCTGGATAACCACAGTTTACCTTTCAGTGTCATTCCATGGTTGGAGCCTGTAACCTAAACTACTGAAATACTGCAAAACAAGTCAGTCAGAGGTTTTATGGAAAACCATCAGATTTTACAGGATACTGCAGTTTAGGATTTAAAATATAAAATTCTGTAGCTACAGAGCAAATTTTCAGTGAAGATTACACACATTTTTACACTTGAAGAACAGGCAAAACTAAAGAAATTAAAAAAAACCCCATACATAGTTTTCAATACGTCTTCATTTACAACCCCCTTTGAAAAAGAAGGAAAAGGTGTATAAGAAATGTCAAAACTCTGTGTTGTAAAAAGATTTGAATGTAAGTTGTGATTTTAATACAGAGCTATTTGTAGCTACAACATATTCTAATGGAAGATGACTTAAACTGGCCTGTCTTTTTTTTTTTTTTTTTTTTTTTAATGTCTTCAATTAGAGTTACTTTGCTTTCTGGAGCTTACTGTACCACAACTTATAACATCATCACATCACCTTTGGTCTTCAGGAAAGGATTATTTCAGCATTTTTCTTATTTTAGTAAGCATTTGTTAAGACTGTAATATCCAAAGTTCCCTTGGAGAAGTTTCTCCAAGCTGTGTCATGTGAGGGACAGGGAGGGGTGAGAAGAAGAGGAGTAGGAGGAGGAGTAGTAAGTAAGGACTAAGTAGTAGTAATATTAGTAAGCTCAAGAAAACACCTCACTGGCTTTTTGCCTATGATGCCTTTCATTTTGTAACATTACTTTCTTCATGTGCGTGTTGAAAGCTAAGCATTCATCTAAACATTTCAGTTCTTATTTATTAAGGTAGTGGTTGGCAGATCACGGATTCTTTGCTTTAAGCTGTTTTTAATAACCAATCTATTTAAGCAGAAACCATTCTGTGCCTCGTGAAAAATTGAGTAAACATCAGTAAGTGACATATAAGTTCTGGGCAGCAGTCATTACTTTGATGCCAGGATGTTCTATGTGATCTGAAGACAGTCTCTGAAGCATATGTGGTTTTTTTTTTCTTTGATATTTGAACATGGTCTAGCAAAACATACTTGTCATCTTGCATACATAGTCCCAACATGTACAAAAAGCTTACCTAAATCCTTGTTTGCATGACGAAAATGCAAGAGGTGGTTTCCTCTGGAATTGAGGTTTAAGTCAGTATCTTAGAGTAACACTGCATAGTGTTGGAAATCATGTAAATTAAATTACAACTCTTAATTAGTTATTTTCATAACTCTTTCAACTAGGAAAATTTGGAACTGAAATCCTGAGGATCTACAGCCGCTGCAGATGCACTTATGCTGTCTTTAATAATATGCAGTTGAATAGCTTGCTATATTCGGTGGTAAGTGAATATAGCAACTGAAGTAAAGCAATCCTTATTTATACTTCCAGTAAAGTATGCTGGGGCTGGACGTAGAGGAAAGGTGCTGTGAGAAAGTCACCCCTAAAATGGCTGTACCCCATCAACCTGTATCTCTTATTTTTCCCCCTTGCAAATTTTAACTTTCCAAAGTCCTGATCGCACCGTAGCCAGTGAGTGTATTAACTTTGCAATCTCTGACTTGTGGACTTGTTCTGACAAGTACAGCACAGAAAGTCCCTGCTTCCTTGTACCCTGCACAGATGTTTGCCTGTGTGATAAGCCACCCAAAGCAAACCAACAAAAAGTTTCAAATTTTAGAGATGGACACGGAACTCTTGCTCAAACACAAGGGGTGGTTTTACTGGCTTCATTCTCACCTTCAGAGAGGTACCTTCATGACTTGTGCTCTGTTGCAGTAGTCTAATATACTTCCTTTTAAAAAATGCTGGTGAAACTATGACGTGTTTAGACGGGTGAAGGTAAGTGAATTAGAGGGGGTTAACTGCATTAAGAAGACAATAACAGAGAAGCTTGAATTTTTGATTCTGAAATGTGAGGTTGTGATACGATGCTCTTAACTAGGAGTTTTCAGTGTATTTACAAGCTTGACTACAGCTTTTCTCTTAGTTGAATATGCAACATGTAGGCCTTTGAATATTAGCTAAGGAAAATGTCAGTCTGAATTGTGTTGCTGTTTCCCAGGTAATTTTTTTTTTTTTTAAACTGTCAACACAGATTATTAAAGTTAATGTATTTAGTATTCTTATTGTAAATGGGTTTCAGTTTAAAAGTCAAGACTTGCATGTATCCTTTTGGGTATGGGAAAAGAGTACAGGGTGCAGATGTATGGTAGTATAGCATGCTTTCATCTCAGATGGTACTCTTGGAGGACCTAGATAACATTTTTTACTGTTGTCTTAGTTTTAAACTGGCAGCATTGCTCAGTAATCTCAGATCCTACTTAAGCTCTAATTCTGGACTGAACAGATCCAGCTCTTATGTTTTCTCTTCCTTTGATTACCTTTATCCTTCTGTTTCCCAGATGTTTGGGATACTAAGGAAATACACACTTTCACAGTGTTCCAGCAGGTGCTTCACAGTAAACCACTAATTCTTTCATGCGTTGCTACACACGTGGGTAAACTTTTTTCATCCCCACAGCATTGTGCTAAAATGTTGCGATTACGAAGAAAGCATGCTGTCCACCTACAGCAAACAGGACATGAATTAAGTTGAAGTGCAGCGAGAGGGAGCTTGGTAAGTCCCTACCCCTAAATCTGGCACTCAACACCCGATCTTCAGTGCTCTACTGTCCTTACTAGTGAAACAGGTTGTCAGAATGGGCTTAGGGAGTCAACGTTGTAAGATGATTTTAAGAATAGCTGAAGTTACATATCGTGTATGTGTAGCAGCTGGAAAGCCAAAAGATGGGGTGGTCTGTTGGCATCAAAGTCCTATGCCGCATCAAACATCCCTGTAGCGACCGGGCAGCAGCGAGACCAACCAGCCCCTTGTGTGGGCAGCGCCCTGCGGGGGTGCTGCGGGCTCCGGGACCGCGGGCCGACGGCCGGAGGAGGCGGGGAGGAGTCGGGCTACTGCGCGGGGCTGCAGGGGGTAAGAGGACTGACCCCGGCTGGCCTGCCCCGCCGGTCGGCTCTCACCCTGCCGCCTGCAGCCGCTCTCCGGCCGGGAGAGGGCAGCGCTCCACTCCGAAAGGCGCTGGGTGGGGGCCGGTGCTCCCCCTCCCGGGGCCGGAGCGCCGCCGGGGCCCCGCGGGGGGTCTCGCCGTCCAGCCCGCCCCGTCGAGCAAACGCGGCCGCCGGTGGGGCGGGCTGCCACCCGGGCAGCAACCTCCTCTTGCCCGGGGCCATCACAGCGCGGCTTTGTTCCTTCGCCCCGCGGGCTGCCGAGGCCCGGGGGCGGCGCATCCGCGGGGCCGGGCGCGACCCGCCGGGGCTCCCGCAGGCGCGGTCCCGGCGGCGGCTCGGCAGCGCCGCCTCCTCCCCCGGCGGCGCGGGCGGCGGCGGCGGCGGCGGCGGCGGAGCCTCGCCCGGGACACCCCCGCGTAGGTATGGCGGCCGCTGCCCTCGGGGCGGAGGGGGGAGCCCGGCCCGCGGCACCTGCCGCCCGGCAGACCCCCGGCTCCGCGGGGCGGGTGGGCGTCGGGGCCGGGGCCGCTGGGCTGGGCCGGGGCGGGCCGGAGGCGGCGGGCTGCCCTCTCCCGTCTCCGGGGCGCGACGTTCCGCCGGTTGGGACGCGGTCCTGGTGCCTCTGTGGGCGGTACGGCCGGGCGGGCTCCGCTCGTATCCGGGGAGAACGTTTCCCGTGCGTTGACAGTCGCTTTCCAAAGTCCCCGAAGTGGGGAAAGGGAGGATTTTTTTTTTTTTTCTTACATAAATTCTGGGGGGTTTTCTTTTTCTTTTTTTTTTTTTTTTTTCTTGTTTGTTCATTATTTTGCCGCTCATGGTTTTTACAGTTCCAGCCCCTAAGTGGACAAGGTATTTGGTTTGAGTCAGGAAAACGCCTGCCTTTCTCAGCTGGAGCATAAGAAGTTTTTAACTTACTGACTTTAAGTTTTCTTAACAACCAAAAAAATGTAAAGGAAATGAAAGGTTTTCTAACAGTAACATTCAGAGAAACAACTTTTGAAGCAGTTCTTTGTAGCGTTTTGTTAGGACACTGGTCTGTGCAGCTTAGAGTTGTGCAAGTTTTCAACCTGCACAGTGATTCTTATACAGAAAAAAGGCTCTAAAATACTTCTTCTTACTCCTTCCTCTGTATTTGGTCCTATTAAAAAATGGAGATCGCTCCTCTTGTAAGTCATTACGAGGCACACAAATGTAATAGAAAGCCTAACAGATGACACAAGTTGTTTTTTTTTTTTTTCTTTTGTAGAGATAATTTGCTGTCTACCACACTTTGTGGAAATAGGATTTCAGGAGACATTTGAGTAAGAGGGATTTTTCCACACAGATAAAAAAAAGTAACTGTATTCTGTGAATAAAGTATGAAAAATTGACATGACAAATTGTGGTGAAAAGATTTGAGTACTTAAGTGCTTGTCTTTTTCCAAAGTGGTGTTTGAATGTCGAGTGCAACAAAGAAAGTGATCGTGTAGATGTATCTTAATAATAATCTAGCAGGAAACTCATCTGGCCTTCTCAGCTGACTTGTAAATTAGACATTTCTGCCAACATTTTGTTACGTAATATCAGGGAGGAGTATTCCTTTTCTCGATCTGAAACTGCTGCTGTTATTCAGGAGAAGTTCCCATTGGCTCCCCTGAGAATAGTTCCTTTGTGGGGCTGTTTCAGATGGGTATGGTGTGTGAAATGGCCCAACATTCTTTTTTATCTGAGTAACACCTTGAACAAGAATTTGCACCAGGATATAGGAAGGGTAGCCTATGACTAATATAGTGACTCAGAAGATCCAGTTCCAATTTTTGGCTTTGCCAGGCAAGAAACAGCTCTCTGCATGGCCACATATCAGTCAGTCAGCACCTGCACGTCTTGATTTCCTGTTTATAGATGGGGGATACAGTAGTCTCAGGGCAGGAACACACATTCTCTGTGCCTTCTACAAGTAAGGTGCTAAGGTGCTACCTAGAACAGCAAGCAGAATTTGTATCACCATGCATATTTGTGCCCAACTATTGAAGTTACAGGAGTCTTCCATTGCACCAGGAGTTTTCATACTTTTTGACTGGAGCGCTCCTTTTTTTCTCTTCTGTATTAGCTTGAATATTACTGCATCTGTAGCATCTTCTCACTCCTGTCTCAGGAATGTTTTTGCAATTTTCCTCAATGTTGTGTGCTGAAATTCCTCAAAAAATTACAGAATTTTCAAAAATTTACAGATTTTCCTCCTGACTAGTTGAGCTGTGTGAGTTATATCTTTCAGGCTCAGCATCATTAAGACAAGCGGGTACCACTAAACTACATTAATAATTAGAAGAGGGCTATGAAGTGGAATAGTTGCCCTTCTCAGTGGAAGCTGCTTCTATAAATATCAGTATTATATCTAATGACTTTTGGTATCGAAAATTTGTTTCTTGCTCTTAATGGCTGTGGAGTTTGTTGTGCTGTTCTAGCTGTTCATGAAGGTGGAATGGAAATTACAGAAGTGCCATTAAACACACAGTATTTTCCCTAACTTTGTTAGTTACAGCAGTTTTGTGGATGGCCAAGCCTGAGCGATGATGAAGTGTCACAGATAGCATTGGAGTGTGCATTTGAATGCATTTGTGGAACCGAAAGTTTCTAGTCCACTTCTTTGCTACCTTGTCAGTAAACTGTATAACTGTGCTGTGTGAACTGTTGAAAGACTTTGCTTTTGCTCTGGTCTCACGGCTTCACAGTGCCCAGACTAGGGAGTAGTAAATTCTAAAAGCCATTAAAAATTTCATCATTAGAAAGCTGTGATCTCTGTCGAAACAGGCATTAACAGGAGTAAGGGAGGTGAGACATAGCTGGTAATGGTATCAAACAGATTTTATTTTGTTTTAGTGACCTTACATATACATTTGGTTTTATTTTTGTGTTTCAATAGTGTATAACCCATGTTTCACATTTCTGAGATTTCTAAAATCTAGAGCCCCATTTTATTTTTAGTTGAAATGAAAATGCTACTTTAAGAATGTTAATACAGGAATGCATAAAGAATACACTTTCCCAACCTCAGGAGCAGGCTTCTGTCTAAGAGGCATTTTTCTAGAGTTGTTTTTGTATTTTAAACCCCAAATCTATTTTTAAAAGGTTAAAAAATGTGACCCCTTTTGGAGACTCTTTAAATATTTTCCCTGCTAAGGAGCACAAAATGGCTGTGGCTTTAACAAATTAAAGAAATAAGATAGCCATGAATGGGGTGATGTTTTTCGGAGGAAGATTTAAGTTTCTTTTTGTCTCAAAGACAGCTGTTTTAAAAGGTGTCTAGATTCATTTCTTCTATTCACTTGCTTCAAGAGCAACTAATGCGTCGTGAAGTAATCAACAGTAGTGCAAGCCGCTTCATTATAAATTTAATAGGCAAGGGTTTATTTTACCTCTCAGTTTGAATACTGTTAGAAGGCAGTAAATGAACGTGCTTGTGAAGCTGCTAGCTGAGGGTTTTGCTTTGTCCCCTCTCTATCCCTCATGCTCTAGATGTTCAGGAGAGCCAAATGTAAAAAGGAAAGATCATGTCAAAAATCTTGGCCATAAAGACATAAAAATCCGACTTTGGGAATGTACTGTTTATTAGGTATGTGTTTTGCTACCTTTTCCCTTTCATTTAATTCTTCCAAGGTCCTTTAATCAGGTCCAGAGCAAGGATCTGCATGTAAGAGAGTGTTCTGTACCACATTAGACCTGATTGCTGCGCGGCATGGTTCCTGGTGCTTGGGGAGGTGTGGGTGAGCCTTTAGGTATACGTACGTAGTAACATACCTCAGATGGAACCTGTAAATTCAAAAACATAGTTTGGTTCAATCGCTGTGCTTGTTGAGAGGAAGCCGTGGGATGAACATTATTAATGGAAACTGGCTGGTCTGTGAGCACCTCACTGGAATCTCACTGGTTTTGACTAGTATTAAGATCTGAGAAGTATAAACACAGTATGTACAATAGTTTGTATCCATCTTAGAGGCTGCCCTGTGGGTTGATGTAGCACCTACCTCCTGTGGAATACTACATAGTAAAAAATAATAAAACAGTGATAATGGTGATGTGTGACAGTTATCCATTGGAAGAGAGCTTGGTAGAAGACTTCTTAATATGTGTGTGTTGCTAGACTTTTACAATGCACAAGACATTTTGCTTTGACAAAGATGTTAGATTTTAAAGCATCACAAGTGATGCTCTGGGGATTCCTGCCTACCTTCCAGTGGCCTCTGGGTGGGATGCACCCTTACTTTCTTTGTGCTCCAGTTGATCAGAAATAAAGATTTAATGTGCTTGTCTTGGTGACAATGAGAATAATTCTCAGTGTTTTACAGACACGAGTAGCAATATGGCCATCACCAAAAAGAAATATAATTAAAAAAGGAAGAATTGAGCTCCAAGGCAGCTGTGAAGCATCATTGGGGGTTATTTACATAGCTTGAGAGTTTTGACCTTCAGTCAGTTGCTTTACAATTTTTTGAAACAGCAGTAGTGGTCTGTGGCACAGAGGTGTCGGCTGTGGTCTGAAAGTAGAATATAGGGAGCAGGGTCCAAAGACCTCATGTTTTGTTGTATTTGAACTGATACGTGGAAGAGATGTAGGAAATATATATTTTATACCACTGCTTATACTTTGCAGCCATTTGCAAGGCTTGCACAAACTGTGGTCTCGTGCTGCATAATGAGCCCTGGAGGCTCGTTACGGCAGCAGCGGAGCCCTGAGTTAAGAGAAGTCTGTATGAGTGGCTACCGGATGACAGAGCAGCATCAAAGCCAGAATCCTGTTTTCACCTTCTCTGTGTTTTTCTCCCACAATTATATGCTTTATTTACAGGGAAGAGGAGAAAGTCAAGTTGCAAGCCAGGTTGCTGCAGGATGAGGAAATGTCCTTTTGTGTTTAGGAAAATGCTGCTGATACACAGTGGGTGCTAGGACAGCCAAATAGCAGTCATGGTATTGGCTGAAGGGTCACCTTGTCAACCAGTAGAATTGCCTTTCTGCTGAGATACAGATAATGCTTTCCCGTATCTAATTTCTTTGGTGTGTACAGAGTAAAATAGTTTGATAACTGACGTCTTTTCCATTTGAATGCAGTTAAGTCAATACCTGCTGTTTTTATTTTCCACCAGTTTATTTCCTTATTGTGGTCCTTCTAACATGTCTTGGTAATTGGGGAAACCATGCTATAAAATGCTAAAATTTGTAATGTTGAAAGAAATTGGATCTATGAGAGTCCCATAATTGGCAACCAATAAATGAAATATTCGGTGAGGAAAAGTGTTGGAGGGATTATTGAAATGTCTTGCATCTTTGATAAAACCCGAAATACTTGGTGATGTTCATCTCAATAATTTGAGCTGGTCAGGAGACCGGCAACAGCATTTGACATTAGGTTTAAGGGAAGATTGTAGACTGAAAGAAAAGTTAGTTAAATAAAATTATTTTCAAGATTTTTTTTTTTAATATATATTTACCTCTGCTTGACTGAAATGTATACTGCAAGTCTCTCCAGTTTGCAGCACATCACAATAAATGCTTCCATTAAATTTATTGCTAAACTGAATGCTGAAAAGTTTTTTTTTTCTGTGTATAGATGAATCCTGCTACTTACTGCTGACATTGGTGTGACCTCAATATTTGTGGGCAACGCCTGAAACTGGACCTGTTTGTCTGTTAGATGCCCATCCTGCTGGTTTCTGTGTCAGAAGCACAAATGTCAGAGGAGGAGATCAGGTGTTGCTCTGTGAAAGGATGTGTATCCACGATGTCAGGCAGCTCGACCCTGCCCTCGCTGCGGGGAGTAGGACTGCTCCTCAGCACCCGAGAACGGTTGTCTGCGTGGCACCTCTTGGGCACTCCGGACCCTGCTTTTTTGGGGAGCTGGGCAGAGGAGGTGAGCGGTAGGGTACATGTCATAGCGTCTCACTTCAGTCCCTTGCTCTGAAATGGAGGATGCACGAGAGCTGCTCTGTAGCCAGAGCTGAGTATTTCCTCCCTACGTGCATCCTCTTCTTCTTCCTGCCCCTCCCAGCCACTTCCAGCAGCCAAGCTGAGTTACTGTAAGCCCCAGATGGAGGAAAGACGTGAGCCATTCATGTAAAACTTTTTTCTAAGCAACCAGCACTCTTGAGAGTGTGAGAAAAGCAGGAAAGGTCACTTAGTGCTGTGTGTCGACCTTCATTGGTTCTTCTGCAGGAAGCAGAAGGAGTACCATTGGGTACACCTTTGTGTCCAGGAAACACCGTTTTAAGCTGGTTTGTCAGGAGAATGCGTGTCGAAAGTACCGATCACATTTCAACATGGTTCTAGTCAGTGCTGTATGGAAAAAGTTGTTTGCTTCAGATGAGCTGAATCTTCAGCTTATTTATCCGCTCAGGATCCATATTGAGCTGGGTACTTAGTATTTCCGAACAGACAAGCTCCCTGGGGATCCACAGTGTGACACAAGCAGAGGGTGAAGGGGGCGAAGTTGGGATGGCATCATCTCTCCAATGACTCGTGTTTGTATTAGCCAATAAAAAAGTGGTTTATTGTACTGGTGGTGCAATGATAATCCCCCGAAGGAAGGGCTAAATTATGCCTTCTTGTGCACACTTGCAATAGGGTGGGTAGGCCAGACTGGATACCTGCCTTTCTTACCATTGCAGAAGAGGATGTTGAGATATGTCTCTTGAGGCTCTGGACATCAAGACAGTCGTATGACAGAAGTAAGCAGAAGTAGGTCTTATTCTGTTGGCATGGCATAACGGTTTGAATGTGCTCGTATTTTCTGGCAGTCTTGGATGTGTTCCTTAAAAGAGGGAGAACCATTGCAGGTGAAGGCATTTTATATAGCAGAATAGAGCAACTGTATAAAACGGCTGGCTGGCATGTCTATCATTTCAGCCAACCATGAAGCGATGCCCCTTATATAATCTGTGTGTGGCAGTAATTGTGAGTTGGCGGCAGGTCTGGGATAGAAGTTAATGTGCTTCATCCCTTTTGTAGGGTGACACTTGTGAAAAGGTCCACCTTAAAATACTCCTTGTGGAATTAATGTTACGGTTTCTTAATTTCTCTTGTAACCCTCTTTTCTTCTGTACAAACAGGACTGTCCTTCCCATGCTGCTGCTCTTAAGGTTGGGCTCAGGATGCTGTTGCTGGAGACTGCAGAGCTTTGTCTCTGTCTGTCAAAGCGAGACGCCTTGCAGTCAGCTGCGGGATGCCTCCTCCCTCCACAGAAAATAAGAAAGCCCTCTGTCTGACTCTCGCTGCTGTCTAGGCTGGATGGATTAGTGTTTGCCTTTGACACCCTTTTCTTACAATATGAAAGGTGGTTTTTTGTTTTGTTTTTTTGTTTTTTTTTTTTTTTTTTGGCTGAACATTTGTGGCCAGTGATTTTGTAAAGGGTTTTGCCTTCTGTTTTAAAATTATACTGAAGTCAAACCTCAATAATGTCGGTACTTGTGAATATAGATGAATTGGTGGACGCCAGGAGATGAGTATTAACAAACTCGTGGTTTAAAAGGAGTGTGTGCTCAGGTGGTGGGTGCGTCGTTTTTGATTGAAGCGGTCCGGGTTTGAGGCTGTGCATTTAATTTCTGCAGTTTGTAGGCAGGGAACTTCTCAAATCCTATCTGACTCATAGCAGGCTGTACCTATGCATTAACGAGCAATGAGCTGCACAACTGTGTTGTTCTTGGAAACTGTTCAGCTGTAAGAACAAGGCCACATCTAAGCTGAGACAGCCTCCTCTTAAGACAGACTCTCTTTTTTCATAGCCTGTTTCAGCAAGTAGAAGGAGACTTGTGTGTAGTTGTTGAGCCCACCTTGCTGTTTTAGAGATGTGGAGTTGCTTCTCATATGCTTTTGTCACTTGACAGGAATATTATTTTTAGAGTATGAATTTTGAGGATGTAGTGAGTTTGAAATACAATAATAGAAATCAGAGTTGCTGTGATGATGGTAATCACGGTAATTCCAGTGATGACTTGTGTCAGTAGCTTGCTCTTTAGGGTAGTTAACGCAACCTACCTTGGGGATATCTTCTATGAAGTTGCTAAAATAACAGCACCATACACCTGGGATATTGGTGTGGAGTAAAAGTTGCTACAGCTACATCTTGAGGTCAAATTCCATTTTTTGCCTCTAGAAATAAGAAACGCTGCAATTCCCATTACTTGATTTGCTGCAGCTGTGAAGGTCTGAGCGGCTGGGCTCAGCCTGACCTGTTTTGTTTACTGTGTCTATTGTGTGAAAAGCACACAGCATCTTAACTAAGACCGGCCACCCCTCCTCCAGCCTTACATGGGCATCTTTACAGCAGCGTTTCCTCATTCTGGGCGACTTTGGGGCAACTGGATAGCTGATAAGCTTACTATCCTTTCTTTCCCCTAATTCTGGAAGATGTCAACTTAGTTTGCATGAATGGGGTATAATGATATCAATGCCTCCTGATGGGTGTGTAATAATTCCACCGGTTTATTCTGTTTCCAGATGCTGTGACAATGGAGTTGAGCTGCGCTGAAGTACCTCTTTATGTAAGTTCTACAACACTAGGCTTCTGCCCAGAGAGTCGCTTTCTTTTGGGTAATGGCTCATTCAAAAGCAGGGTGAATGACACCAAAACCCATTCTCTGGTTGCCTGAGACCACAGGCTGTTGAATGTTGCTGTCTGATGCAGGTATGTGTGTGGACGATGGTTTTCAGTATTGTGGCTCAGTTCTCCGAAGCAAGTTTCAAATTATTTCCCCTTTATGATTATTGTTTTCTTCTCCTTCAATAGTCTTAATTGCAGTTTTCAAAAGCAGAGTTACTGCCTGTGAAGAGGCATCACTCTCTCTTTCCCAAAATTTATGGCTGTTTTTTCCCTATAAAATTCCAAATTACCATTCTCTCCACTTCCTTAAAGCAGGAAAATGTATGTTGTCAAGAAATGAGTGAGTTGAAGTTTGTAATTGAATGGATTTTTTTTTCTGCAAAACCTGAAGCGATTGCTTAAATAGGTGAACTCAAGAGTTCAAAACCAGGTAGCAACAGGAGTAAGGACATGCATTAGATATACTTAATTTACTTGGTGCCTTTAATGGGGTGTGAGTATGAGGATTAAAACTTGGGCAATCTAGTCATTATTAATAAATCGTGGTTGTTTTTTATCGGCTTGTTTTGCCGTGGTTTGCGATGAAAACGGTAGTAGCAGGGGTACACGAATGTTGGTGTCTAGGAGTGTAGTGGGAAGACACTGAATGGTTTTCAAAACGGTGGTAAAAGGTGAAAGAAAGAAACAAAACAATTACCTGCTTACTATGTTGAGATGGGGATGGAAATGGGGGAGTACAAATAATCTGTACCCCAGAATATTGAAGGAACATAGGATTGCTAATGCAACAGTACTGAGTTTCCATTGTATTTGTCAGCTTGGCAGTGGGAACCTCAGGCTCCCAAAAATTAGATGCAACACCTTCAAAGGCGGTGGGGAGGAGGGATTTTGTGAGGCCTGCTTATGTGATATGGGTTGTACGGTGCAAGGGTTTAAAAACAAATTTTTACAGAAAGAATAATCAAGAACATGGTGCTAATGGATAAAATTCAGCATGGTTTTATCATAGGTGGCTGCATCAGACAGATCTGATATCTTCCCACGATAAGATAACTGGCTGCTTAGAGAAGGGCAGTGCAATGAGCTTTATCCAAATTGTTGAAAATGAAACATTTGATACTGTGTCTCACAGGAAACTCTTAAGGAAGATGAAGAAGGTGGAGATTAATATAAAGAGATAAGGATTTTTGGGTACTGCAAGAACAGTTATTAGGGTACAGAGAAAGATATTACAAGTGATACTCCTTAAGGGTCATATTCAAAGCCAGTTCTGTTTAATATTTTTATTATAACCCTGAAAGCCGAATGTAGGCTTGTGAAATCTGTGTAAATCTCTGAATATCATAATATTAGGAGATGTTGGTTAGTACTGAGGAGAATTCAGTTACTATGCGGGAAGATTGAATTTTCCCACCTTTCATTTACTCCAGTTAATAAGAACATAGTACAAAGCTGTGCATTTGAGCACTGATAGTGATACATTTCTTATGAACTAGGGACTCATCAGGTGGAGGCAGAGAGGCCTTGGGGTGTATTACTCACTTGTAGAGTGATGGATGTGAGAATGTGATCTTAGCTGGGAATGCTTGCCCTAAGCTTTGCACAAGCCAGTAGTGGACCTGAGTTTTGGTAACTTGATGGTTGTGGTCCGCAGCCTGTCACCAACCCGTGTGGGTAAATCCCAGCGCAGTCTCCTAACTTGCCAGAAACCCGATGAGAGTGATTTGGATTGCCATTAGGCAGTCACCAACTTGTTTTCTTGTGGGAGAAGCAGGTGGAGGTGTGTCTTTCCTTTGGGTCCCCAGTGTCCTACAAAGCCTGAGGATAGTGGTGAAACACGGACTTCCAGAGACTTGCAGTGGGAGCACCTGGAGTGAGTTTCCCAGAACCTGGGGCTATAGTCATTTTTTATCAGCCTCCTATATTTTGTGTAGGTGGATGTATGTGTGTATCTGAGAATGAGGGTATGTAAAGCTTCCAGGGCTTTTGCAGGGAATGGGAAGGGGTTATGTGAACACCCTAAGGTGACTGAGAAAGATTCCAGGTTGTGTCTCAACCCCTATCTAAAACCAGGGGTGGTCTTGGCAGACCTTATACTGATCATCTGAGGTTCATGTAGTTACTCTGGTGGGTTAGCATCTGAAAGTGTTGCAGCTTCACCATCTTATCTGTCACAATATTGCTCCTGATCTGAGTACTTCTCAGTGCATCTGGGAAGATCAAAGATAGCTGTCCATCTTGAAAAAGTCGTTGAGTCAAAGTGTTTCTTTTCTCTTACTTGGGTCGAATTCCTTCATCGGTTCTGGAAACTCCTTCCAACTGCTCCTGCTTTCTTTGCATGACTTTGCTGGAGAACACAATCAAATCAGCATTTAAATTAGATGTGAAAGTCCTTTCTGATTGTGCAGTTCCTTAGACAGTTTTCGTTAAGCAGTTCTCTGGCTAGCTGAGCTTGTCTAAAATCTGTTGAATCTTCATCCCTCAGCGGGGATAGAGAAAGCATCTCTTGGGAAGAATGAGGGAGCATGACAAATATTTGCACTGCAGTGATTTCAGGTATTTCTGTGATGTGTTCCCGGCCCTTTGGAACTACAGAATACCATGTAATGGCAATTGCATACTGTTCGCATGCAACTTTAACAATGTCAGCATACAGTTATAACACGCTATTTTCCACAGGAAAAGTGGAAGTGGTCAAAAGGTAGGAAGTAATCCCTTCTTTCCAGCCTCTATGAAAACATAGGTTTTTGTTCTTTGAGCAAAAAAGAGTTCTACTGTATGCTGGGTCCAAAATTAGGATGCTTTTCACACTGTATTTAAACACACTTAACATCTGTATCAAATGGATTTTACACTCATCTTTATTCCAAGAATGTCTGTTTGAGAGGCTTGTCAAATTAGCCAAGAATAACTGCAGTTCTGTGTTTATAATACACATTTTTAAAGATTGTATGCAAGGTGCCTTGTTGACTTGCTGTATGTGAGCAGCTGTTACACAGTTGGAGGATGCATCCATACAGAAGTGACTCGGGGAGTTGGACTAGATGATCCCTAGAGGTCCCTTCCAACTCTGAAAACTCCGTGATTCCCTGTTTCCTTGACTCCAAACTGTCACAATTTGTCAGCACTGCATTTCTTTGCAAATCTAAAATAGTATTTGTAATCTGGTCGGCCAAGTGATGGCTGTTTCTTTTCTGTTACGTAAGAGGGAGTGCATTCAGAAAGCTCAAGGACCTTACTGGGTAATACAGTTTTTGTGAAATATAATTTAAAAATACTCTATGAAATTACTCCGTTTCAAAAAAGCATTATTTTGATACACTTCTCTTTATATGTAATTTTTGTGGCAGTGATACGATTAAAATCTAGTTACAACACACATAAATGTCATGGTTTAAAAAATAAATGGTAATGAAACAAAATTAAGTATTTGAAGCACATGCTTTTCAGTTAATTTGAGGAGCCTGCTTCCGGCTTCTAGACAGCAAGGTACTGTTAACCACATCATAAAATTACTTCTTACAAGCCAGTCTAATTTTCAGGATTGACTAGCCACGGATAAATCGAAACATCATATGTGTTGTTTCTTCTTTCAATGTTAATAATACATTGTTTAAGTAAGTGTAACTTGATTTTAAATAGCTTTTGCCCTCCTAAATTATGCTTTGTTAACTGATACAAATGAAATTATATTTGTCCAGTCCTTTCTGTAAGGAGAGCAGCAAGCTGAGTCTTTTCAGTTCATAATGTACTAAACACAGTATATGGAATAAGACCACGCCGTTTTCAGGCAGCTGCTGGTTTAATTGTAGATGGGAAAAAGACTATCCATGAAAGATAAAAATCAAAATATATACACACTTTTCAGATATTAAAAAATTTATGTATGGCAGTTGTTCTTCCTATTGAAAGCAGTTTCTAGTGTGGAAAAACAAATAACTCTCATGAAAAATCCTTCCTTCTTACTTAATGGCTGGTGACTGTTTTTTGTTTGGGTTTTTTGTTTGTTTTAAAGAAATGTTATTGATCACCGACATTGATCTTTGACGGTTGCAAAGAAATACCTTGCTGCCATTGGGCAAATGTACCGTGGGAGCAGTCAACTCTCAAGAGCAGAAAATAAGTGATCTCAGAAGTTTGTAAATTATTCTCTGCTGAGAGACTGATGAATGTTTCCCATGGGAGCAGCAGGGACAAATAAAGAGATGCTGAGCCACGGAGGATGTCCACAGCAGTTCCCTGTAGACATCAGAGGGGACTCATCTCCCAAGGAGATGATGCTGGAGGTTACGTGTCGATTCAGTCTTTCCAAAGGAGTGTTTGGAGGTTAATTCTCTGGGAAGAGACAGAAACACGGGATCCTGGCTTTGAGACTCAAGATCTCCTGGAAAATAAAACTTCCGCTTGTCCTGTACTGTATGGTGGTTACCGTTCTCAAAGTGCACTTTCCAAAGGTATCACATGCTCCTGCCTACAGCCACTGGATTTGGCTAAAAGTGCTTGAGGTCAACGCTTAATTAACTTCTCTTGTATTCTGCTACACCAAGTCTCTCCCTCTTAAGTGTCTACTGGTTTGTTCTTGTTTGGGGTTGGATTTTGTTTCTTACACTGTTACAGCTTCTTTGGTGAAGTGTATGTGCCAAGGAGGGAGGGCTGCTTATGTATTCACTGCTTAATACCGATGGATTGAAGTATTCCTACAAATGGTGTGGGTTCAACAGGTTTTCCTCTGACTGGATCAGGGAAGGTGGAGGGTAAGATGTAGCACCAGGCTGCTTGCAGCACTCGAGTGCCTCGAGACTTCCCCACCTTGGATAAGCTTGGTGATGGTCTTTGCCGGGGCTGGGTCTGCGGACTGCCAAGCATGTCAACTTTTCTAGGGTGTCTTTTTCTCTGACTTTTTTCTGTCTAGCAAGTTTCCTCATAGTGGTCTTTACGGAGTTTGCATGGTCATTCCTGTTCTTTGCTTGTCCAGCTATTTGTTTGTTTGGGTTGGTGATGTGCTCCAGGCAATGTGATATTGGCTTAATTTGCTCTGTTTTAGGAGCCTGTGTTTTCCATCACTGTAACAATGTCAGTGTCTGGTGATCTTTGTAGTGCACCATTCCTTGCAGTGCTCTTTTGTAGTTTGGAAATGATGTTTAACTTCATTTACAAAGAAGGTCTGAGGTGATATAAGTGCAGCAATGTCCCTAAAATGTATGAAAGGTGTGGTGAAACACACTCCCATCCAGGTTTCTCAGATACTATCCTAGGATGATAGGATGGGGCAGCATCCTTCTTCTGTAACCTGATTAGAAGTTAAAAATGTCTGTATGAAGAACATTTTTGCACATGGTAGTTTGCTTTGCTTTTATGGTAAGTGGAAACTGCTTCTCATGCAGCTTGCTCATGGTATGTTCCATCAGGGGAGGCACATCCCATGGGATGCAGGTGCATCCCATCTCACTTACAATTGCAAAGAAGGGGGCAGAGAGGGGGAGGTGCATCGAGTCTGCATTCACAGCCATCTCACCTCCAAGAATAAACAGGAGCCAGAGGAACCATGTCTCAACCTTCATTCCCTCGTCCTGCAGTGAAGCAGAAGGTACGGAGGCCAAGGGCTATTGCCATGAGTGTCTGGAGCGCTTGAGGCAGCATGTCTTGAACTCATATGCTAGTTTATATGCACGTACAGACCTGGGCCCCATCCACACCAGCATTTTCCTTCACCAGTGCACCAGTGGAGCTCAGCCTCGGTAGCAGTGGAAGAGGAGGAGCAAGTGCGGTCTGGTGGCCATGGGTGGCCTTCCAGGTGGACTTGCTCCGAGCAGGTTGTGATGACAATGTAGCTTCCCTGCTGCCTCCACATTAACTGCTGGCCCAAGAGGTTGGCTGTTAATAGAGGGTAGGAATGCAAAATTGGAAATTTTATGCAAGACAGTCTGGCAGCTTTTTTATCACATGCAATATACCTGTAGCCTATCCCTACAAAAGCATGTCTGTATTACAGCCTCAGTTAATTATCCCTTGAATCCATGCTGGTTTATTTCCTTCTGTCATTAAGTAACAATTTTGAAGTTCTTTTGATCTTTTGTTATTTTTTCCAAGGATATACCCTCCCTCAAGGAGTTTTTGGGCAAACAAGTGGGCTACAGCCGGGCTCATTAGCATCTTCACTATTTTCTTAATCTGTGATCTTGTGGTTCCTCAAGGATGAGCTGGTGTAATTCCCAGGGACCCAGTTGAAAACACAACTGCTTATTCACAGGTACCTTGGCCATAGAAGGTATTTGATTAAGGAACAGAGAGGAAAAAGTGAAATAAGGGACATATTTCATACCCAAGGGGTGCAGACAACAACAGCAAATTCCTGGACTGATTTTTAAGGTTCTTTTCAGCAAAGCCTGCTGTACCAATGGACAGTTTAACTACCTGGATTTCTGTGGGTGAGAAACACGGTGAAACAGAATTAACTCTAAAATGTTTTAGTTCACAAATAAGCTCATTTCATTATCCAGTAAAAAAGACCTAAGCCAGTAGGTGCTGTCCAAGGAATGAAGCAAGGGAGCTCTGTTCAGCCAGCTGCCAGGGGCCATTTTGCTTTGCCCCATTGCTGGCTTTTTTATAGCAGAGGAAATTAAAGACAAAAGTTTCAGATTGGAAGTCAAAGTCCTTTTGAAAAGATCAGAAAGCAAGGGGTGGTAGAAAGTTCAATTTGAAAAAAGGATTGTAATGCGTATCCAGGGATGGGATTAATTTGGTATTTTGTCAGCAACTTCTAGTTGTCTGTGCTGTTTTTACCTCAAAGGTGAGAGTTTTCCAAGTGCTCTCTATTGGTTGATGTTGCTACAGCTGAAGGCAATGGTAAAGTGCACTCTGATACTCACAAAATCCTGAATGCTTCTGAAATTTTCAGTTCTGCACTGAGGCCAATGCAAAAGGTGATTAAATAAATACACTAGCAGTGTATTCCAGAATAATTTGAGCATATCTGCTGGAAAATGTTCAGAGGTCCATAGGCAGAGGGACTCTGAAAACACGTGGTGAGACAGTTAAAAAGTTGTGAATTATCTTGTCCATCAGGAAGAAATTCCAAATGTTTTTTTCTGAAGCGCGCTATTTCTATGCCTTGTTAGAGCTAGGGGGACAAACGAGTTGTAATTGTTACCTTTTTCACAAGTGCATGGGTTTCATGTGCTTGAGAATTGGGAAACAGAAATTAACAGAAATAATTCAACAATGGTACTACTCTGCTTTCTAAATAATTGAAGTTCAAACTGATACATGATTCCAGCATAGTTTTGTGTGATATGGATAGGATTTACATACTGATCCGAAAGTGAGCAGTTGATCATCTACCTTGCCAAGCTGTGTGCCTTCCCAGTTCCTTCACGCTGAACTGAGAGAGTTGAGGTGGGAAGAGGGGTAGAAAGGGATAGAATTTTCCACGGTGGGATACAGCTTTTGGATTTTCTCTTGCCATGTGTTCAGTCTCTTCTAACCAGCACTTTGCGGACAGAAGCCAGTTCCTAGCCTGTCTTGCCCATCCTGTGCTTTCACGTTCCTTGCTGTTGCAGTAGGATTGGCCATATGCTGGGCCAGTCTGTGTGTTCAACCAGGCTGAAACCACTGCCTTGTTTAGACGGTGGTTCCAAAACACAAAACAGAAATGTGGTTTAAAATGTAATTGTGTGTTGGCCTTCCAGCGTGCATTTGCTAATGCGTGGAGCTGTGTTTGCTGGCCTGATCCAGCACTGGCTGAAGTCATCAGTGTTTTGTTGTTGACCCCCGTGGGAGCCTGGTCAGGTCCGTCGTGGGCGGCTTGCATGGGGGCATACAGACGAGTGTGCACAGGCTGACCTGCGTTTGGATGAATAGTTGCTGCCAGAATGAGACCGAGGAAATACATGTGAAAGAATGGGATCTGTTTTAAAAGATATGAAGGAAAAGAGCGGGTACTTCAAAGCGTGTCCATCGGCAGTTGGATAATTTTTTGCTCCCACGGTGTATTATTTTTCCTCCATTTTTTGTTTTTCTGTTCAGTCGTTAGACTGGGATTTTTCTGGGCATTGGTTTTTTGCTTACATGTATTTGTGTAGTGTCTGCAACAGTAGAGCCCTGATGTCATGTAGAATGTGAGAATTATAAGTAATCTGATCTCTATATTTTAAATCAAGTCAGCTGAAAGAGGTAACTCCTTTTCTTTAGTTAACATGTCAGAATGGATGTTAATTTTCTATTAATATGCCTTATTGCAGAAGTTTTTTGATGCGTGTATGTGAACAGCTCATTCCCAAGCTTCTTAATTCCTCTGTATGTTTTTATGCAACAACATAAATTGTGTTGCCATTGACAGCAAAACACTGAATATTTTTAATGATAGACAAGCAAGAATGTTAATACATGTTTTGGCACTGTGTAATGCTTGAAGATTTTTTTTCTTCTTCTTCCTTTTTCTTTTTTTTTAACTTCCTTTTTATGATAAAGGCATCCAGGCTATTTTTATTTCTATCCAGCTGTTCCAGAATCAGAAGATATCCCATTCTCCACAAGTATGGATTATTTTGCCTTATGGGAGACCAAAAACTTTTCTCCACATTACCTGTTGTCACAGTTTGGTGGTGTACTAAACACAGCTTTAAGACCACTGGTGACAAGTTAAAAAGAATATTGGCCGTGTGAAGCAAACTGCTGATTTGCTATAAACTTACTCTCTGGTTCAGATTATTTAAAAACATTGGTAGGTTAATTCTGCACCAGCAGCCAGATGCGGTACTGTCTCTTTTCTTACTGCTGACATGCAGCAGGTGTAAAAAGCACAAACCCAGCTTAAGCTCCGTATCGTGTGCTCTCGCTAATTCGGTAAAAATGAGATTGCGTGCCCAGGTCTGGCACAGGCCAGGTTAGAGCAGCTGAGTGTTGCTCATGGTGAAGTGTAAATGGTCTTGCTGCCAGCTGTACCTTTAAATGAAAGATTAGTGCTGCCAGGCTGTGCTGAGGAAGAAATTAGTGGATGCTTTCACTCTGTTCATCCTTATGATTTGCAGAGTCGTTTGGGGGGTTTCTTGCTCGTGGCTGAGTTCCTGCAGCCACCTACTTGTGATCCTATAAAGTGTCTAATCTTCTGTGTTTGGCGCTAGAATATATTTCTGAAATGGCCTGCTGTTAAAGTTATACTATATTTATGTGCCTTTTGACCTTCCATTATGAGTTAATCCTTTCAGTACCCTAGTTGTCCCTTTGCCCTGACATCACCCTGTATACCAGTACAGCAGTGCAGCGCGAAAGCTTTATGTGACACCTGCACTGCAGCTTTATGCTTTTTTGACCACCTCCATGCTGTTTGTTTGTGGCCTAAAATTGTGCTAGGCTTCCCTTGCAACCTTGGTGAGCTCCTGCTGTGTTTGTGCTTGACATCTTTTTGGGGATGGTGCTTTGCAGCAGGGATGAAAGCAATGTGAGCTGGAAGAGCTGACAGAAGCTAAACAAAAAGCAAAGGGCTGGCTGAGAGGGTCCAACAGTAGAAACAGGACTGAGGAGGGCAATAAAGATGATGCTGTAGAAAATAAGGACCTTGGAAGTGTCTGGGCATATTGCACGTGCACTGAATGAAATGCATCAATATGTCTAATATGTATTTCTTTTTAAAGTGGGTAACATTAGAGGCAACTTAGCAGTGCAGAGCAGCACAGAGACTTGCAGACATATGTATGTCATTACCTGTTACTGGGTTTCTCCTTTTTAGAGGAATTGTATTTGGTTTTGCAGTAAATAAGCAATATTTTAGATGCCTTCATTTTTATTTTTTTTTTAAATTCTGTTGGATTCTGATTCCTTTTCCTGGGGCCAAATCTTGCAGTTCTCAACAAGAAACTTGCTCTTCTGCATGTGTCTGTGAAGAGAGTGAGCCTGTGTTGAGGCCAATGAGGAGGCAGAAGGTGTAGCTTATTTTGAAGCATCAGCTTTGGGAAAATGCCAGTGTATGCGATTTCAGAAACTCCCAATACAGCAGGTGTACTTCAGTTTGTCACCGAGGGAGGAGTATTGCAATAAGCTTGACTGAAAACCCACATGGTTTGAGACTGATGTCCTACTGAAACCCAACAAAATAAAACAAAATCCTTCATCTGTCCTCCTCTTCAAAACAAATAAGAATATAATCCGGCTCCACAGTCATCAACAGGCTAGAGCTCGGCTTGCGCATGAGAACAGCTGTACAGGAATGGGGGCTGCGCTGAATTATTTAGTGCAGCTTTCTGAGGAATTGCTTGCCATTTTGTGTCAACCAGCTATCGTGTTCTCAAGGCCAAAGGCTTGTTAGACCCTTAAAAAAGCCCAAATATGTACCAGCTGTGGAACGTGGGAGAGACCAGGCAGGGAAAATTTTCATGGGAACAAGTTAGTTCCCAGTGCTGTTTGTTAGGTGACCGTGCAGCAGGTGCTTTCAGAACAGGGTAGACAAAACCTGTCTTTGAGGAATAACTTGGGCAGTGTTGATCCTGCCTTGAGGCAGGGGAGTGAACTAGTTGACTTCTCAGGATCTTATCCATCCTTCTTGTTCTTTTTTGCGTGGAGTGTACTTTTGTCATCAGTTTGGATTTAACAGAATGCTTTATTTTTTTTCAGTTTGTTTAGGCTACTTAACAGTCAAAAGGTGGCAATAGCTTCTACCAACACTTATTTTTCCTTTTAAAAAGGCATCGTATCTAAACCAAAGTGATGAACTTGCTGATATTTCATATTAAAAGAGGACAGCTTATCAATCTTCATTGGGAAATTTCTCTGTTAGTGCTTTTCTCTTCAAGGTTGTGAGACCTTGCTAGAAGCATCCTTCAGATGACAGCCAGCATAGCTTCACTAAGGGCAAATTGTGCCTGACAAATTTGGTGACCTTCTATGATGGTGTTACAGCGTTGGTGGATAAGAGAAGAGCCACTGGTGTCATCTACCTGGACTTGTGCAAAGCATTTAACACTGTTCTGCATGACATCCGTGTCTCTGAATAGGAGAGACATGGATCCGACTGATGGAGCATTCAGTGGTTAAGGAACTGGCTGAATGGTCGCAGTCAAAGAATTGCAGCCAATAGCTCTATGTCCCAGTGGTGACCAGTGACGAGTGGCATTCCTCAGGGGTCGGTACTGGGACTGGTGCTGTTTAACATCTTTGTTTGCAACATGGATGTTCGGATGGAGTGCACCCTTAGCAAGTTTGCTGACAACACCAAGCAATGTGGTGCTGTTGACATGCTGGAGGGAAGGGATGCCATCCAGAGGGACCTGGACAGGCTGGAGAAGTGGGCCTGTGCAAACCTCATGAAGTTCAACAAGACCAAGTGCAAGGTCCTGCATGTGGGCCAGGGCCGTCCCAAGCACAAGTACAGGCTGGGTGGAAAATGGATTGAGAGCAGCCCTGAGGAGAAGGACTTGGGGATGTTGGTTGATGAGAAGCTCAACACGAGCCAGCAATGTGTGCTCGCAGCCTGGAAAGTCAACTACATCCCGGGATGCATGAAAGGAAGCACGGCTAGCAGGTCGAGGGAGGTGGTTCTGCCCACCACTCTGCCCTGGTGAGACCCCACCTGGAATATTGTGTCCAGCTCTGGAATCCTCAACATAAGAAGGACATGGACTGTTGGAATGGGTCCAGAGGAGGGCCATAAAGATGATCAGAGGGTTGGAGCACCTCACCGATGAAGGCAGGCTGAGAGACTTGGGGTTGTTCATCCTGGAGAAGACTCCGCGGAAACCTTATAGCAGCCTTCCAGTACCTAAAGGGGGTCTACAGGACAGCTGGGGAGGGACTCCGTATTGGGGAGTTGGAAATAGATGATCTTTAAGGTCCCTTCCAACCTAAACAATTCTGTGATTATATTCTGGGATTCAAATGGTCAGTGAACCCTTTTTTTCTCAGTCTTTTGACAAGAATGGAGAGCTGCCTCAACTGCTAGTCATCAGGCTTCCCTTGTGCTGTCTAAGCGAATGTGAGGGAGATGCTTCTTACTTGTGCCCAGAGGTATCTGCGCAAATGCTTTCTCTGCATTTCTTTCAAAGCTTCCTCACACTGAAGAAGTACCTACACATTCTTGGTGTGTAAATCTGCTGTGGTGCATTTCCTGCATACAGGTGGTGTCTTCTGCACAGGTTTGGAGGCTGAAGGCTGGTGTTTTACCTGGTGTGAATGAGTGAGGTTCTTGGGGTGCTGGTGGAGCTTTGCAGAGTAAATCAACAGAGCACTGGCTGTTCTCAAAGCAACTGTACATGCATATTTACTTTTTATAAAAATTTTTATAAAAATCTGTGTGTAGGCTTTTGGGCAATGTGTTGTACTAAATATGACCATATCATTGTTGTCTTATAGCTAAAATTTTCGCGACTTTTGTTAGCGTTAAAGTTATCTGGGCCTGATAACCATTGGCATTAGCTGAACTTTTGATACAAGCATTTTGTTGTGTACTTGGTCAGATGGTCGGCCTTGGGGATGTTTCTTTACAAGTGGCGGGGATGATTAGTCGAGGAACTTCTAAGATGTTCTCATGGACAATAAGGATTCTATCCTTGAATCCATAGTGAAAGAATTCCTAATCAAGGAAAGCAAGTATTGTTATCATTCTTGAAGTGAAACATCCTGGAGCATATGAGCATATGGACCCTGAAAATGCTACTAATCTACATGTTTTGAAACTTGGCAGAAAAGCAAAAATTCTGAGTGTCCAGAGTCGAAGTACTTTCATTATAATGCTAAAAATCACACCCATAGGTCAAGAAGACCCTGGCCCAGGTGAAGACCTTTCCCCTGAGTATGTGTAGTAGCTATAACTTGATTGTGCAATCATATGTAAATTACTAACCAATCAAATAGATATAGTAATGATACTGTAAAATGTGTGTATAAACAGCGTGAAGAGTCCTGTTCAGTGTGCATGATTTGTGGAAATATTCCACCTTGCACCCTGGCCAGAATAAAGCAATGTCTCCTCTCTAAACGCAGTCTTTGTGTTTCAGGAGAATCAGAACTTTGACCTTTTTACAGTTAACATCATCCCATACCTTGTCTCCAGTCTGGACTTGGAATTATGTTTGTTCTGTTACTCTGGATAGAAAAGAAATTAATTATACTCGTTTGCTTCTTCTCTTAAGTCATTCAACTGGGGACAAATCCCCTATTTTCGTTTAAGATGTCATTAGCTATACAGTTAGAAAGTTGATGGTTATAGAGAAATGTTCATCTTTTATCTCCTATTTTGTTTTTTAGTTTGTTACTCTTTTCCTTCCCCGGGTGTAATTGAATTGTTTAGCCTTGAATCCCATTCCATTCCATTCAAATAGGGCACATACTTGCTTAAACAAGTGCATGCTGATGTCTACTGCAATCTGTAGACAAGAGCTGTCTGGTGGTCGTTAGAAAAATATCACTGAACATTAGAAAGTCATGTTTATAACTTTGTCCTTGTTATTAATGATTTGAGTGTGGTTGTTTTGTGTTTATTTACAATTTCCCTACTGCTTTTTTAGCATCTTTTGTGTAGTATTGTTCCTAGTTGCAGCTAAGTTGTTGGTTATTAAAACTCTATGGCTGCTCAGGGAAAATGTCTTGCCACTATTCTTGTCTAAGCATAAGTAAAATATGTTTAAACATTTCACCTTAAAATATAAAGATTTTCTGAAATGAGTGTTTTGAACAGTGAAGAAAGATTTGTGCTAAATGCTAGTGACAGCTGTCATAGAGGAAAAAAGCCCCTTTATTGCTAGGAATACTGGGGAATTTGCATTTACTTCAAGATGTTGGGACTTGCAATTTGGGAACAAAGAAGCCTTTTTTTTTATCTTTACACATAAATATTTTTCCTAGAGCATGTAACTACAAATGTGGGCTCAGTTTGTACCATTATACTTACAGGTAATATCCTTGAAAATGCTGGATAAAAAGTTATTTCTTGAAGCTATTATGTTGCTTATATAGTTTGGTAAAGACATTTTAGCGTACTTTAGAATGTATTATTTTTATGGTAATTGGCTGTTGGGAAGATAGATTTATCCAGGCCGTGTATGCGAGGCTAGGGACAATCATTGAATCATAGAATCATAGAAGTTTAAGTGTTATTCGGCATGATGGCCTGGGTCTGGAAGCTCTCTAAAGGTCTTTTTGCCTTGCATCTGTTTTACTGGGACAGGCTGCTGGTGAAGAAGATGGTGTTACCTAAATGAATTCAAAGTGGAAGAAGCTCGGTTCAGGTTAAGGGCCAGTTTTTTGTTAGGGCATGGGGTGACTTGCAGCCGAGTAGGGGTCAGGCATGCTGGAAGTGCCACGGTTGCCCCTGCGGCCTGTCCTGCCTGCCTGGGTGCTGCTGTGCCTCAGCCGGGGGGGTTTGCTACCTCCTTCTCCTTGCAGGAAGCCTGACCCAGTCCCTCACTGGGATGCAGAAGAGGGTCAGAGCATGGCTTGAGGTGGGAGCTCTTCTCCTGAGGCTGTGGGAAGTCTTTGCTGCTCCCTAGCCAGGAAGTGGGGCTCCGGGGACCTTGCTGCTACGTACCAAACCTGGTCAGCTCTTGAGCGCCCTAGAGAAACCAGAGGAAAACATACATCTGAAAAACCTGTTTGGTTACATTGAAAGAGTGCATAGACCTATAAATCCTGTTAAAAACACAAACCTTCCTAATCTCCTCCTTGGCGCTTGTGCCAGGGCAGTGTTTTCACCGGCAATAGAAGGTATGCTTTCCTTTATGGATCCCAGAGACGTCAAAGCTGCCAAACACTTGCTCAGTCACAGGTGTAACGTGTTGAGAGTTGGGTCAATGTCTCTCTTAATGCCACTGTAGCTGCAGCCTCCTCTCCCTAGTCCTCCTGCATGCTTTTTTTATTTTTATTTTTTTTTATTTCAAGGATTGCAGTGATAATCTTGGCTCTCATTGAACTGGGGTCAAAACTGCTCCTGGCTTCAATGGACTGAGGGTTTCTCCCATGCTCTTTTCTTCTTTACAATTTCTGCTATCTTTTTGCAGTTGGAGATGTTGGTGCGGCTGCCTGACATTCTCTGCTGTTACAGGTCTCGATGGTGTTTGAGTTCCTGTGTGTCCCTGTGGTGGTTCAGTAGCACTGAGGTACTTGTTTTGAGCCACTCAGGTGTAAATCTAAGGAAGGTAATGGCCGGCTGGTCTCAGTAAGTGCCCTTTGACTTTAGAATTTGCTTCCTCTGCCAAGTCCATGAGAATCAACACTGCGAGTACATGAGGGCAAGGACCTTCCCCAGCATCTACCTGAGAAAAGAGCTGTGGCCAGGGTCTGTGTTTATTTGCTGGGATGCTGAAGTGGCACATCCTTCCTTCTGCTTTGATTAAATGGGGATTGAAGTATCTGAGGTCCACGTGGACCCTGAGAAGCATGCTTAAGCATACCTACACATAGAAGTAAACCTGTAACTCCCTGTTATGTTCTTCCAAGTTTGTGACGATAGAAATAAGCTTGTAACGGTGAGGAAAGAGTGGGAGAGAGTTGAACTGTTGTTCACAGTGAACTTGTGAAAATAGTGTCAGAGACACTTAGCAACTGGTGGATTGTCAGGAATCTGGCCCAGCCAAGTTCTCTGGGTCCACACTCTCACAGCTGCCCTGCATTCAGGTCACTTGGCCGGTTTTCCAAAGATGAAGTGCCTGCGTGATTTAGCTAGTTTGGGGTTTGGTACCTGGAGGATAAGTGTTAAGCCTAAATTTGTTCTATATTTAGAAATGCAAAAGAAATATGCCAGTTGGGATGTGTTTCCAGCTTCAATGTCTGGAATGAGCTCAGAACAAACATTGCTCTGTAGGATCAGAGTGTCCCCACTTCAGGTAGTGCGTATATCATAATTTATTTCTGTTGTTTTTGCTCGTTTGTACCGATATGTGAATTAGGGCTTAATTACCTACTTTTAAGTGCTGATAACTGTAATTTTAGTCTCTTCATGCTTTAGTGATAGGTCAGTGTCAGTTTTTTGGCAGACTTGAGAAGGTGTTTTGGTTATGCCTTGCAAAATGGGGTGGGAAGCAGTGGAGGAAAACTTTGCCCAGATGTGAGAATGGTGCTGAAGAAATGTTTTCTGTGAGTTTGAATTTCTCATGGTACTCCTGGAAATGTGTTTCGCTGTTGTTTACCTACATTATTTAATTGTTGTAATAGTTGAGTGGTGGATATAAGTTTTGATTGAGAGCCTGGATTGAGCACTCAGGCTCCGCCAAGAAGAAGCTCTGTTAGAAAAGAGGGAGCATCTCCCCAAAAGCTCTGGGAAAGCCTTGTGAAGCAGAGAGGCATTGCTTTGGTAAAAGAGTACATTACTGAGTCTTCTTGCAAGATCCATCCCACTTCCCCCCTTCCCGTGTGCCTTGCTAGGAAAGGAGGAGGAGGATGGAGCTGGAATTGCTCCCACTTCTGTCGCTCTCCGAGTTCATCTGTCTGCAGACGAAAGATCTGCGCAGGTAGCTCCTGCTGCAACCTGGGCTGGACTGGGCTTGCCCAAGGGAGCCAGGAAATAAATGCCTCTGCAAGGAATGGGTATAATGGAAAGATATAAATTATCCCCTGGATTTAAGCTAATAAAATAAGGCCTTTTCTTAAAGGACTAATGTACAGCTTCTGGGTTTCTGCCTAGGTGAGCTTGTTTTGTATGTGCAAAGAACCTGATAGAGGTCAAGTTTGTACACGTTTCTGAAGCTCGGTTGCACTTTTCTAATGCTGAGCTTTAACAATTGCTACAAAAAATAATAATCCAAAGTAGACCAGACTAGACTAGACTATTTCAGTTGCAAGAGACCTACAACGATCATCTAATCAAAATGCCTGACCCCTTCAGGGTTGACCAGAAGTTAAAGCATTCTGTTAAGGGCGTTGTCCAAATGCCTCCGAAACACTGACAGGCTTGGGGCATCGGCCACCTCTCCAGGAAGCCTCTTCCAGTCTTTGACCAAAGTAGTTGTGGCACTGAAATTTTGTTTTATTTACAGTATACACATTTTTCAGCCCTTTTTATATTAGTCTTTCCAGGCTGTTCTTATATGGCTTGGGACACCCTAAGTTTAAGGTTCTCTGCATGAGTCTCTTCCACAGACATTCATGTGACAAATGCTGGGGTGTATCATCCTTGAGAGAAATTTTTGGCCCAAAGCTCTTCAATGTATTGATCAAAGTTGTGGAAGAAATGTACAGTCCTTTGAGTAAGATTGGAAGCTCTCAATGCTTCCACACAGGTGGATTGCCTGTGTGCAGAGCTGATTGCCTGGTAAAGACAGCGCCCTCGAGTGATCTGCATTTAAATGCAGCTAAAGGCAAGGCCATACAACCAACAACAGAGTGCAAAGAACTAAACAAGCTGGCAGACTTTTCCCTCATCTCCTCTTCCTCTTTCTCTACCCTGAAAGGCTGCATTTTGGCTTGGCTTGGGAGCTGGATCAATCCTTCTGCCCTTTTCCAGCTGCAGAGTCTGGAGAAGGCTCATGACACGCATTACTTTCTCCAAGTATTTTTCTACGTAGGAGTTTTCTAGGATGGACTGCAGGTCATCTTTGTTTGAAGAAAAATAAAAATAATCAAATAGTTCCGCTAACAAAGTTGGCTTCACACAGGGCAACGAACAGTGTGCCAGTTACAGTGCTGTCTCACTGCAGCTCCGAAAAGGAATGGGAGAGCACCCTTGGTGTGTGCATAGACATACACGGGGACACCTCATAAAAGCATCCTCAGAGTTCAGTGGTATTGTTATTTTCACGTGTGTAATGAATGACCTCTGCCAGCAATGTTTGGAGGGAAGTGCAAGTGGTCGTAAGAGTGGGAGAGACTGGTCTACCAAATAAACACATTTGTGCCAGCAGTGCAAATGGGTTGTGGGTGCAGCCATCTCCATCCGAGTCACATCTGTTTGTGATATTGTCTAGCTGCGTTACAGCATCTTTTTTTTGTTAGTGTGTATATATAAAAGGATGTAAAGTATATGTATGTATGCTACATATGCAACATATTGTCTAATAGCTATATTAACTCTATTAAAATCTAAAAGAAAATATTTTGTAAATGTAGGAAAAGAATTGATCAAACATTGTATAAGGTTCTTCTTTCTGGTTTCACTCTCTCCTATGAACTCTGTTTCTTCAGCAGTTTATAGATCCCTAATGCTTTTATTGGAAGTATTGCTTTACATTCAAACCTGGCATTAGATACATGTAATTCTGCACTATAGGAAGACTGTGCTGAAGGATGAGATGCTTAAATATTCAGATTTAAATGTAGTATTAGATACATTTTGAACAGCCACAGCGTTCCCGTTAGCACAAATGATTTTACTTGTTTCATGTCTTTTCCAAAGGGGAGCTTTATAAACATCTCACTGTATAAAGATCAAAGCTTCCACGGAGTTTGTTATTAAAGTGTGTCCAAAGTACAGTAAGTATGCCTTCCCAAACACAGGCTAAGACAGGATCTGCCATGTGTAGATCTGAAGCCAGGATGAGGGCTGTAGCTCAGAGGGGAGGAGGAGGGGGGCAGAAGGACTGATGTGTGGTGGAAGAGGAGTTGTCCTGTGAGAGGGCAGGCAGCCGCGTGGCTGGCACGGGGCATGGACAGAGGGGACAAGTGCTGCGCAAAGCAGTGGAGGGACGGGAAGGGATGGAAGTGTAGGGGTGAACTCCAGCAGTAGTAGGATGCTATTGTAAAAGATTTTTAGGTGGTGAGAAGGGGAGATGACATAACTGCACCAAGGGTATTTTGGAGAGTAGTAGGTGAGAAGAAAAAAGATGCTTTGAAGCTAGAGCAAAAGGCGGTTGTGGTGGCCGAAACAGCGAACTGATGCATGTTTTAGTAGTGGCAGTAGGGAAGAAGGTGATGGAATTGAGCAAAGTGAAATGAGAATGTCTGAAGACGGGATGGATGCGATGGCAAATGGGAAGTGCTGGAGATGATGATGGGAGCTTGTCCTTCATGAAGTAGCTGTTTCTGATGCTGATCATCCAGCATCAAAAAAGGTGCAGCTTTGCATTCCTCTGTGAAAGTTACTTTCTCTGTTATCTTTGATTCCTCTCTAGTAATACAGGGTTTAATCCTCCTTTTGGATCATGCAGGATTTTCCAAATGAATCACTTACTTGTTTGGCCAGATGCAAGGTAGCTGCCAATTTGCCTTCCTTCTGTAAAATCTTTGCTTGAATTACCAGCAATTTCTTCTTTTGGAGGGTTGTAGGGAGTGGGTTATGAAAAACCTGTTTTTATCATATACACGTGAGCTTTCCACCCTGTCTTTTCCACTCTTGCTTTTTTCCCTCACCCGTTATAAGACAAGGGGTTGTGAAATTCTCCCATGTCTGTACATTATGCAGTGTGATCAGTTTAAGATGTTCCACTCACCTTACTGAGTCTAGATTAACATTTTTTTAAAAACAACAAACACAGTGTAAGCTAATGGCTACAATGTGAGCCTGATTATTTTTTTTCCCCAAGAGTAGGCTTATGAAATGAGAAATATTGCCACAAAATATCTCCCTTGTTTCATATAGTTAGTGCAAAGAAAATGTGAAAGCTGGCTGGCTAGGTAGTCCCTCAGCCTTAGGGGTCCAGAGGGTATAGAGGTGATTTGGGAGTTATGGCTGCAGGTGCCCATGTGGAACAAATTCTGCTGTGCTCCTGTGCATCAAGAGCTGTCAGTGAAGAACCCGCTGGAGCAGTCTGTGGAGTGTCTTCAGGGACTTACACAATTTCTCTCTCCCCAAAATAGCCATCCGTAGCATTACTCAGCAGACAAAAAGGGATATTCACAACTAACATAAAAAGTTTTTTTAAAAAAGATAATAATAATAGTAGTAGTAATAATAATTTTTTTTTTTTTTTCTGAGTATAACAGTGCGAAACCCAAAGAGAAATAGGAGAAAACACTGGCAGTTATAACACAACTTCCGGCTACTAGAAAGAGGTGCATTATGAATTTTTTGGGATGACAGGCATGTATGATCTCAATACTGAACTCCTAATGTTGTTTACATCTATCCTTACAGGAACAATCCTATCTAAGGAAGATTTTGTGCCTGAAACTAGCCTTTGCCTCTTCATCCCTATTTGAATAAACCTGCTTCTACTTAAGAGGAAAACAAATGCAGGATTTGCATTGTTACAAGTGACGAGAAAGATGTCCTTGGGGAAGGCAGGAGAAGATGTCATGTTGTGGGGGATGGCAAGAGTCTTGCTGCAGTAAAGTGTGTGTTTGCCGTATAACGAACAGGGGAAGGAGCCGGATGCTGTTCGGGACAGTCAGGGGCATAACTGCAGTTTTCAGCCAAGGAAATTTCTGTGCTACCGTGTTGTGCTTTGGTGCAGCTTTTTACCAGAATTCTTTATGGAGCCGGTGGAGTCAGTGCTGTAGTAACTTTTGAATAGAGGCAGGGCAGGCATGGTTTGGAAGTGTGAATGGCTCAGATATTCTTCTGCAACGTGTTCTCCAGAAAACACCATTTCTGCCAGATGTTGGGGCAGTTCTGTCTTGTTTGGAACAACTGTGTCAGCCAGGGACCGTGGTGGTGCATGCTGTCCTCCTCTTCGAGGAAATGCAATTTCATCTAAATTTCCTCCCTCAGACATGTCAGACATTTGTTATTGTTTGCTGCTTCTCAGATCCCTTTCCTGTTCTTTTTTGAAGCTATTGTAAGACAGATTTTTCTTGGCCGGTGGCTTTCTATTTACTATAAAGAAACCCATGGGCAGATATCTGGGAACTAGTATTCTTTGAAACCAGCAGAGTCAGTTGTAGAATTACATCAGTGCTTTTGTTTTGTAAACCAAGTCTAAGATCATTTCAGGCACTTTTGAATTTTTTAATTTTTTTAACACAAAGCATGCTTTTGTATATAGCAAAATACTTGGGTTCACTGACTCGCTTATTCTGATGCATTTTAAATAAAAAAGTCAGTCATGTTTGTGTGGGTCAGGATGAAAAGGATTAGTTGAAAGACACTATTTAAAAGGCATTTTTAAAAATCACTTTTACTTGTGCAGGCATAAAACTGGTGTTATTTTCTAAGTGGAAGTAGTGAACTGCAGGTTTTCACTGGATCACAGCCTCTATCGTAGAGTTGAAAAGGTTATAATAAATTTGCGTATGAGGTATATATCAATGGGTTTGTTGGAGATGAGAAATTTACTGGATGTTTCTGAAAGTGCTTTCATTTTTCAGGGACAGGTGGCTATAAGTGCAAAATTTGACAAAGGCATTTACCTCCCAGAGGACGCTGAGTTTTACTTTGTTTACGATGGGTCCCTGAAGAGACACGTAATGTTTGCTGAGCGAATTAGTGACAACGCTCTTCAGTCCATTGTTCCAGGTGAGCGTGAACTCCTGTTTACGTTTTTCATCTCTTTGCTATACCCCACCCCCATTTCAAAGCTGGGCACAAGTGGAGGATTTGGTATAACCCTGTTTTATGGCTCTGTAATGGAGGAAATGCAGGGATGGAATGATGGCCTTTAGGATCCAGGATGAGTTTGACTGACCATAGGTGATCCTGCCTTTCATAGCAGTCCACACCAGCACAGTGTCAGGCGTGGGCAGTGTTACTGGGCTTGCATAGTAGATTGTGCATTAAAGTGCAGTCTTCAGGGACAGCATAATTTTTAACGTGAGTTAATTCTGTGCCACAACTCTTCACCGCCAGGCATCCTAACACCTGCAAAAGTCATGTTTTTGTCTGAGCCTTGCCCAGCTTTCAAGGCCCTCATGGTGGAGGTTGTGTGGAGGTTTAAAGCTGTGCTGGAGCTGTACGCAGTGCAGAGGTGTTGGGGGAACCATTCCAGGGGTGCCTCGCTGCAAATGGAGGGGATTTGTCTTGCTTCCCATATGGCTGTCTGCCTTGGCTTTGTGCCCCTGGGTGGGTGTAACATAAACTCTGTTTGTCACTTTCATTATGTGTGTTTTGTGACCTTTTCGTGTGTGTGAGTGAGTGGCTATAGACATGATGAACGTGTGCAATAGGATCTGTGTATTATTTGTTCTTGTTTTCTGAAGGTGATTTAGTGATTTAGATTCTGAAAATAACTGCTGCGTATAAAAAGGGAAAGTTTGCTGCCGTTACGTGGTGGCTCCTTTGATCCTGTAAATGGTAAATGATTTTCATGGAATACAACTGGAGAAAATGCAATGCTTATTCCAGGGTAGCGCTCTTTTTTTTTTATTTTTTTTTTTTTGAGAGGCCTGAAATGACACTGTTAAATGATTGCTTCTGGGCTAGGAATAAAAACAGGAGGCTACAGGCAACACTTAATCCTCTGCCTGTTTCCAACAGAAGCCATGAGCAGAGGAAAATAAAGTGTGAGGTTAAAATATGGCCCTGCTCATGTTAGTGTTGTTTCGTAGTGGCCAAATTAAACATAAGGGAACGCAGAGCACTTTTTAAAAACAACTGCAGATGTGGTAAGTACACGTTTCCTTCTGCAGTTACTAGATTGCATAGATACTTGTAGTTATTCAGGGATATTTTGGAAAATTTA
This sequence comes from Vanellus vanellus, assembly GCF_965231255.1. Lineage (NCBI taxonomy): Eukaryota > Metazoa > Chordata > Aves > Charadriiformes > Charadriidae > Vanellus > Vanellus vanellus. The sequence goes on from NC_138908.1 coordinate 60,477,356, forward strand.
GATTTGCACCCGTAGTATGTCATGGTTAGCTCTCCAGTGAGAGGCACAGCTTGCACCTCTTTTACGTGTATGGCATCCACCCTCACTTAGATGGGGAAGGAGGAGGAGGAATGCACGAGGTTTTAAGAAGGTTGAGAGACAAACTGCCTTAGACTTCGAGGGTCCCAGCTGTAAGTTTACAGCATTTAATCAAGTCTGCCAAAAGCACGAAGCATACATTAGGTAAAAGCTTCTGGGTTTTGGTCTACATGGAAACACTGGGTAGGTACAAAATGGGTGTTAATAAATAGGTGTTTTACTCAGAGTTAATGTTGGCACTCTTTTCATGAGCATCTCATTTTTCTTAATTTTTATCCAAGAACCTTCAGGCCTTTGATTTGTGGGATTTCATCCTGATGTGGTTGCCTCTTCTTTCCATTGTGGTTAAAGAACCTTAATGTAGAAAGGCTGGTTATAGAATTAATTATGTCAGTATAATTAGGAGGACCGGCTGTTCACAGCCTAGTTCATCCTCAGAAATGGTTGGTGGATGCCCTACGACAAACAGATGTAATTAGAGGGAAGAATAAAATAATTCTGGATGAGTAGTCACGGCTCTTAGAGGCAGGGGAGGAATGAGGAAAAACGAATGTATTTTCTGACGGTAGGTAATGATACTGATTATTTTACATTGTAATTACAGGCCATGGATGCCAAGAAGCAGTTTCTGTCTCTGTGTTAATGTATACAAAGGGATACTCACCTGTGGTCCTCGGCAGCTCTCCTGTCACTTACAGAGAGAATCTGTCTTGCAAGTTGTCTCGCTTTCTGGTCAGTCATGCAGAATGCGTCACTGCTGCTAGTCACAAGATGTTGCTGGATAAGTTTGGGCTAAGGATAGAAGATCTGCAGTCCCTGGATAATGATTTGATGATGGCCGTTGCTCATGAAGAATTGCCATCAACCTGGAACATCCTTGGAAGCTGCTCAGAAGGTGGTAAGGTTTTATTTTGAGTTGGAAAGCTTTTAACAGTGGTTTGGTGCACAGTTCAGAGCAGAGTACCTCACCGTTTCATCCCAGGTTCTCAACCCTTGTGCTTTATTTTGTGGTTAAGATGAAAAATTGTTCAAGTATGAGAGGGGTGGTCAGAGATCTGGTTTGTGCCCAGGTTTAAAAAGGTTAATAATGGTTATTGTAACTCAGTCTCTCCAGCTTTTTGTGCCTTGACTCACTGTGAATGCAGTTCTTTATTTATAAATAGACTCTGACTTTGCAAGATTAAAGAGCTGTCTGCTTAAAAAAAGCAAGAATTGTAGCAGAGGAGTGTTGCCACCATGATTCCAACCAAGTGAGATATTTTAATTATGCAGACAAAAAGGAGATGGTTATAAAACAGAAGAATGTGTTACTGTAGGCATTCTGATGTACAGAGTAAACATAATTTTTATTATGGTTCTGTCAGTGTTTATGCTTTATTTATGACTATGATCGTTCTTTGGGGAGAATATCATTCAACAAGTTTTGTGGCTTTTTTTTATTGTAGAGGAACCGGGATGAAAATATAGATGAAACCTTACATTAGGATATGCTATTGAAAAATTTTGTAACAAAATCAGGTGAAATTTTCCTGGTTTCAGGTTTCATTGCAAACAGAAAACTGTAGTTAGGTTTTGCTGAAGAGTATAATTTTTTTTGCAGACCCAGCTGATTTATAGTTGAGGTTGGAAACAGCGTTAAACTTGATGGCTTCACATGTTTTTCATTGAAAATTTGGTACTTTTGGCTGTTTTTCTTTTAGTACTTTAAATTGCTAAAAATTGGAGGACAGGCAGTTTCCATATGAGCCAAACTGAAAGAGAGATTCATGCAAACTTTTGAGAAGTGAAAACACAGCACTTAGCCCATTTCTTTGGGTGAGGGTTTTTTTCCTGTCTTAAATCTTTCTAATTCTTAATGACAGATAGCTTGAAATCTGCTACTGCCTTCCTCAGGAGAAGGATGTTTTTTGTCTGTCTGTTGTAAACAGCTCTTTCAATAGATGTAAAAACAAATGGCAAGTCTCATTCAAATATTGGCTAGACAGGAGAGAGAAAAAAAAAAAAAAAGCCTTTACTTGTTTCATTTTGGTGTGTAGTAAATATTTGTTCACATTACTTAACTGCTGGAACAGCTGTTGGATCTTAGCAATGAAGACCTTGATTCAAAGCCTGAAGAAATCAGCTGTAGTTTTGTTCACAGGCTTGGCTAAGCTTTTCATCAAAACCAGTTGAAGCCCAACCCAGAAGCATCAGCAGGATACCAGCGGTACTGAGAGATGCTTGGGCAAAGCCAACTGGGTACCTGCTTGCTTGAAACATGGAGGAGTTTACGCTGGGTGTGTTGTGGGTCTGGAGGGTAGGAGATAGCTCAGTTGGTACCAGATTAAGCTCTGCCAGGGCAGCTGCTATCTAAATAGCAGAATTCTTTAATTTTTTATTGTGCTAATTGTTAATTTTCAGGTGTACCGCAACATTTACACGGAAAGGAGCATGTTGCCCTCATGAGACTTCTATAGGACTTGTTTGTTTTTTGTTTCTATGTCTTTTTCACACTTTGTTCATTTTTCAGATTTAAATATTACACATTAACAAAATTTGAATACAGCAGAAAAGCAGGGATGTGTGCTCCAGTCACTATACAAAGTCTCTGTGGATGTTTGAAATGTTAGACAAGCGTATCTTGAAGATGCTGCATTAGCGGTTGCCTCATGGGCGCTGTTGCACTGAAGAGGTGACATGTCCCCTTGTACCCCAGTCATTGCTCTTAAATGAAGCTGTAATCTTTACCCTTGTTTCTGAATAAAACAAAAACTGATCCAAATTCCTGGGGCCTGGTCGCGATGCTCACATACAGCGAGGAGCTCTTGATGAAGTCCTGCCTGGGCAGTGCTTGCTGGTCACCCTTGTTGATTGATTGGCTCCTGATAGCTTTCCAGACAGCTTCTCCTTCAGCCCAACGGAGATCAGTCATTCTCTTTGTCTCTCTCTAAGGGCCAGATTTGGGCTGGGTGGGCCTGACATCCATTTTTGTATCCTCTAAGGAGTTTGTATGATTTTTCTTTGGCTCCTGTATCCTTTCTCTCTCCTTTCTGAAAGTATAGTTTTGATCCTTCTTATGGCTATATTCTCTTTTCACCTGACTCTGAGAAGCACTAACTCATGTTGCTTCCTCACGGTGTCCCTGTCACTGTGTTTTTGTCCCCAAGGCCAAGAGGCCAAGTACAGCTGAGGGCTGCATGTGGCTGAGGGAGACCTGTGTGTGCAGGGGAAGGAAAGGGAGAGAGAAGGGGTTGGACTGGGGCAGGAGGGCTTCAGATCTCAGCACAGGTGAGGAGGACAAAGTTCTTCATCTTCCACCATGGGGTGGTCAAAGGCTGTCCCAGCACTCTGTTTCTTCCCTCACCTCCAAAAGATCAAAATGGATGAGAAAGAGGGAATTTATAAGGATTTGGAAAGAGGATGAGACCTTCTTTTCTGACCTGTTGTCTGTGCGACTCCTTGCCTTGACAGTGTCAGAATATTCTTTTTAGTATCTGTATTGTGAAAGATGAGGGTGCTATCATACATCACTAGTTAGGACCTCATGCTTATGAGATTCTGTCAGTTTTCAGAGCTGCTGGACTATTTTTATTGGAAAAAAAATACTTTTGAGTGACACATCACTGGAGAAAATTATTGCACCATCTGGTGTTTTTGGACCTTGTTCATTTTTGTGAGGATTTAGAGACGTATGGGTTGATGGAAAGATAGAAGAATAATTTATTCTTTGGAGTTTTGTTATTTGGAAAAAGTGTTTATATTCCCTTTATAAGGCATAAAAAGGATTGGATAAAGAGAGAGCCTGGATTGTCCAGGGAGCATTGCAAATAATTCAGGAATTTAGCGCAGTTGCACAGGTCAGGACTTGTTAGCCACATTATTTAAAGTTCAACAAAAGAAACAAGAAAGCATGAACCTTTTGGTAACCCTCAGTTGTGCCTGTGTGACAACCATGTCAGGAGCTGCTCACTCACACATACTGGTCAGATGTTGAGGTCACCTGGCCCACAAGCAGTTTGCTGCTAGAGGAAACTGGGGACCCAACAGAGACATTTGTTTGTTGGTGGGTATGAAGAAAGAGGAAGGAGGGCTAGGGAGGAGGGAGAGGGATAAGCTGATTTTCTTGTTGATTGCACCTTCATAAAGGATATTTTCCTTCTTAAAACTGGATTATTCAATTTATGGAGACAATCAGCATTTAGTATAAAGGCAAATAACTTGTTATAGAGCTGCTGGAAAAAAAAAAAAAGAGAATCTTCCCACAGTTTTTCAGTTTAACCCCTCCCCCCCCCCCCCCAAAAAAAAAGATGGAGTAGTTTATACGAAAAAAAATGCTTCCAAGTAACTTTCCTGCTCTTCGTACCATCAGGTTAGGGCAGTCTTTTAGGACTGGCAGCCTGCAAGGATCATCAGGCACAGGTTCAGCATCTTCACTGCAACTTTTTTGTCCTTGACACATTCAGTCTTATGTCCTTTGGCTGTTGGAGGGGGAGTGGGAGCACAGGAGTGCGGACCTTGCAGGGAGTCTGCCTTTCTGGTTGTTTTAAGGGCATTGCTAGGAGGGTGAGTTCAGGTTGTCTAGGTGATTTAACTGTGCTGGTAATCAAACAAGAACAGTTGCTCCTGGCTTTGCCACTATTTACAGTTATTTTCAAGAGGAATAGTGCTCTTTTAGGCTCAAGGCTATTCGTAAAAGCAATTAAATTACAGCCTGAATGATGAAAATTAATTGTGGGTCATAGGGAAGGGAACTGCGTCTATGCTTGTTTAATTCCCTTTCATGAAGAAAGAGAATTTCAATTTTATTTCATAAATGCTTTGTAATTGTTTTCTAGGAATAGGTCTTTTGGAGTAAACTGAAGTACCCAACCTCACTGCTTTATAGTCTGCCTTCAGGCAATGCAATTCCATTTTCTGTGACGTTTTTAACTTTATTGCCCTCTCCCCTCTCTTGTCTTTGTAAATCCTGTTACTGTTTCCAGCTGGTGTTAAACACATTCCTGCTAAGCTGTACCAGTTCAAAGCTGGCTGATTTTTGGTCTAAATTAAAGAAAATTCTGTCTGTGTCTTTTCCTCCGTTGGAATTTTAGATTTCTTTTTTGATGCAGAAGGGAAGGGAGAGAGGGGCAAAGTGCCTGCTCTTCATGGAAAAACACTGGGAGCAACAGGTAAATATTTCTAGGTGTGGTGAGATTTATGAGGAGAGGTGATATTTTTTTTGGTCAGACAGTTTAGGGGGTTAGAGAAACAGACAAATCTTTGACCCCGTAGGAGTTTGCCCCTTTGGAAACTGCATGGGGCAGAGGGAGGAGAATGCTAGCCTGGGCATTGGGAAGCAGAGGAGCGTCTTCCAGTGCCTGCTGCTGACCAAGAAACCTGCAGCATGAGGCAAGATACTGGCAAGCATGCTTCAGCCTCTGGTTCCCCAGCAAGCGTATGTTCCTCATCTCCTGGTCAGTGGTAATAACAGCAGAGAGAAGATGTTTGAGATCCCCATGAAGGGGCTTTTTGGGAAAAGCCCCGAGCACTTGGATGAGATGGTGATATGCAGAAGTGACAGTAGAGGAAGTACTGTAAGAGATACAAGAGATTCAGTTTCCTATTTAAGGCAATATATAAGTAGTGGGGCTCATGAGCCTGCTGTGCTGCTGGAGAGACCGGGTATGAAGCTATGGTCTGACCTGGACCCCAACCTCGGGCCAGCACTGGGCTGGAAACCCTTTCTCTGCTCCTGCGAGAGGGTGTCCCTGCTTGGTGTTGAGCACTCTGGTGGTGCTCAATAAACAAGTGTCTTAAGCCAAACAGCTCCAGGGAGTGCTTGGCTGCAGTACAAAAGAACAAGGAATATCCCTCTGCTAATAGAAACCATCTCTTGTAGTGTTTTACATCTCTGTTGGGGTCACCCAAGCTATAAAGTCAATTAAAACTTCACCTGACGGTGTAGGTGGTCGCACCATGCGCAGCCTTTACTGCATGGGGCTGGTGGATGGGAGCCTTCTCTAACCCTTATGCTGCTAAAACTGCTGGGGCAAGAATCCTTGAAGTCCACCTTTGCAACGGAGCTTAACCTTCCCCCGCCTCCTCCTCCTTTTCTGCGGCATTGATGCCAGCCTCTGGTTGTTAGTTGATAAAGGTATGATGAATAGGGGGAACTAATTAAAGAAAAGGGGGATGATCCAGATATTCGGTAAGTGGAAAGGGGAGATGCCACTGCAACCCTGACCTCAGATGGGCTGTCATGTACCTGACTCTGTGCGTCGCGGCCGCTGGCTGAGTCACAAAAACACTTGTGTGTGTTTGTGCAGCAGCGGGGTGCGCTGAAGACGGCTTTATAAACAATCTCATACCTAACGGAAAAATGAAAAAATGAGCAGTAATGCATAAAAGTACGAAGCCAGGAAAAACTGGAATTTGTCAGCCAGTTTTGATGTCTCCCCCTGCCTTTCAAGTCACAAGTCTTGAGGTTTTTAGTCTCCTTCCAGGAAATGAATGAGATTCATAGCCCAGAAAGGGCTTAGTCATTTCTGTCAGAGAGAAATACTTGTTTTTAGTTTATTGTTTTGGACATAGGAAGGGATTCAGGTGCAAGGAAGAACAAACGGATTTATTTAATGTTTAAAACAGACTGTGTTTGGCTCGGCTCTGTGTAACTCACAGTGTTTTGGCTGGAGAATGGGGATGCAATGCAAAACAACGTCCGGATAGTGCATATCTTTTACAGTGCCACCTGCCTTGCAGTAGCTGACTCCATATCAATCAGCCAGCAGTGCGTCTTTCAAATCTCAGGAATTGTCACTTATGTGCCTTGATGGAAAATGGTATTTTATACTGTTTAAATATGAATATGATGAAGCAGCCTTGTGTTTTCATTTTTTCCTTGTTCTCTTCCTGTTTGTCACCGAATGCATTTGAATTATGTTGTTTTTTCATAACATGGGTTTTTGATTTCGTGATTTATTTATTTTTAAAATATTTTTTATTAATTAAAAAAATAAAATTAATTTTATTTAATTTTTAAAAATAAATTTATTTAAATTTAGATTTATTTAATTTTTTAAAAATTTCTTGATGGTCATTGTTGTTTTCTTTTTAGGTGGGTCTATTTTAAGAGCTTATTATCAGTCATCATATCTTTTTTTTTTTTTTTTCTTTTTCTTTGATATTACTGATCTTGGAATAGAACCACAGCAGAATTTGGATGGAAGGGGTCCCTGGAGGTGGCCTGGTCCTACCCTCCACTTGGAGCAGGGCTAGCTTCAAAGCTGGATCAGATTGCTCAGGGTCAGGTTTTGAGCATCTCCAAGGACAGACAGTTTGTAACCTCTCTGGGTGACCTGTCCCCTGTGTTTCACCACCTTTGTAGTGAAAAATTCTTACCTTGTATTGAAAGAACACATTTACCTTTCCATTTATCCTTATGACTTCACAATTTGTATTTCAGATTTTAGTATTGTGAAGCTATTATCAATTGCTTTATGTCATCAGGCAAGCCAGGTGGGAGAAGTAAGAGGAGAGTAGCCCAGCAAACACATAGTCTGTAGAGATGAAGGGTGGGGAGAAATGCGAGTGCTGTTTCTAACTAAGTGCATCAGGGGTGAATGCAGCCGATGGAGCTGACGGGTGGTTCTGTCACGTGCAGTCAAACTAGCCATGAACAAATTTAGCTTAAGGTTAGATGGAGGTTGTTACGTTAGGCAGATAAAAATTAGTTACTGGAACATTTGTGGTGAGATAATGGGAGTTAATACTGTAGATGGTGTTTTAGGACCACAAAGATTAATTACTGTTCATTAGTTAGTTTTAAAACTAGGTTCTTTTGTGGCAGGCTTATTTCGCTGCCAGAAGAGTAACTTTATTTGCCGCTGTGTCGGAGCAGAGAGAAGGCTATCCCTGGTTGGGGAGGCTTCCTAAGGCCTCCCTTTCTGCTGTGCGGGAACGTCCTAATCTTATCTTGCTCAGAGCAAGTTTATCTGGCTTTTTTTACAGTGTTACAATATACATTGAAACCCAGTGGCCCCAGGCCAAAATTTTAATTGGAGGATGGAGTTCAGAGTAAAGTTTGCCTTTTTGTTTCTGTGCTTTTTAATCTGAGGGTTGGGATGTGGTTAGTATCTAACCAGATGCTTAATGTACTTAATATTGGTTGATGTCTTTGCCTGTGTTTTAATTAGATGGCCTTCAGTGCTGGCTACTTATTAACACTATATATAGAAAAAATCATCTAGTTGGAAACATCCAAAGAAGCCACTTTGATGTCCAAAGTGGGACTTTAGCAGAATTTAAGTACTTCAGACCAAGGAACAATTCTGAAAGCTCATTTTTGAGTGAATATTTTAACCTGGAAATGCATAATGTTTGTTCTGGGGCTGTGTTTTGGACCACAGCATTTCCTGGGCATCTAAACTTGAACTCCCTCGTCTACATGTAAACACACCAGAAAAGGGAGTGCTGGGGTCCAGACCGGTGCCATAGACTTGAATCTGCTGAAGTCGTCTCAGGGGAAGACTCTCTGAAGTACATAAGAGCACTGGAGTCAGTGCAAAGCACAGATGAGGTTACCAATGTTTATTAAGAAACACAGCTAGGGAAAGGGGAGATAGTGGCACACATTTTCATACCATGTCTGAATGTTAGGGCATTCTCTGAGCAAGTGAGATACTCGGACTTCCGGCGTTGTTTTTCACATCTGATGACATAATGAGAAATGCATGTGTGTCCAAACAGCAGAGACTTCTCCCAGCTGATTGTTGTATTGTAGTCTGCTGCTTTTGTTGTCTTCTCCCCCTCATCCCTTGGCTTCCTTCTGCACCATGACCCATTTTCAGTTACTCTGCAATGGAGGGCACAGGGTGTGCGCCCACCAGATGGGTGATGAGAGGAAGCTTGAAGATGTGTGTGGATTCAAATCCCATCTGGCTGAGGAAGAAGTTGAACTCAGGTCTACCGTTTTTGAAGTGGCACATCAGCCATCATTTCCACTATCTCTGGACAGGTTTTGGGAAGCCTGACCCCTTCTCAATTTAAAACTTCCGCTGTAGAAGAAGGTCTCTGATCCAGGCAGATCCAGTGTTTGATAAGTAGTGCTTGGTTTGGCTTTGGAGCTGTGGGTTGGAGTCAGATCCTCATGCCTCTGTGTTCCCTATGGGCTCACTTTAGCCAGTCACTCACTCACTTTATGGCTTTATGAGATGGGGAGATACAGTTTGGTTTTGTTGGTTTTGATTATTTATTTATTTAATTTTTATTAAAACACTTCAGGTCCAATGTTTTCAAAGGAGGCTAATGATTTTGGCTCCAGGCTCTGTGAGGAGATTCCAAAAGGTCCAGCTTTGCAGAAGTCAGCTCTCCTATCAAGATGTCCGGAGAGGATGTACTCAGCTGAGACATGACAGCAGCCTTCAATTATGTAAAAGGAAGCTGTGAAGGGAAAGGAATGAGGTGTTTTTCATGCCCGTTTTGGATGGAACAAGAAGCAACAGGCTTATACTGAGAAAGGGTGAAATAGGTTAGGCATTTCAGATCTTTGTAACTACGAGGGTAAAATTATCGCTTGCGTAGATTGCCTCTGGAGGTTATGAAAACCTGTCATCGTTGGAAGATTTTTAGAACAGATGAGAGAAACATCTGTCAGGAACGATTTAAGTTGAGCTGATTCTGTCTTAAGGCAATGAGTGGACTAGAGAGCTCATGAGGACTCTTCAAGGTTTTTAGTTGGTGGTTTGTTTTTTTTATGGTGCTACAAAATAAATATTCCCAACACTTTCAGAGGGAGTACTCAAACTGAGTAGGAGTCAGCCATCAGCCACTGTATTTGTGTGTAACTACATGATACCTTTGCCCAATGTGTGTTTCTGAAACTACTCTCTCTGCTTGGGGATTGCTTTGCATCAGACAATTTTATCCTGTAAATATTGAGGCAGAGAGGAAATTTGTCAGCAATTTGCTGTTGTATTATTTATACAAATGTGTGCATGTACCTACATACTCTTCAGGAGCTTCACTTTTGCTTTGCCACTGGAGCGTATAATTTTCAATAACTTGTTCTGAACTGGTTGGGTAATGGGAGAAAAAGTCCATTGAACCAGGATGATAAGTTTCAATGGGATTTCATAAATCACTGGAAACCTAATAGATTTCAGCCAGTTGTTCTGAGGGCTGTAGGTTAACAGCCTTTAAATACTTGACCCTTGTGAAAGTACCCTTATATTTAACTTCATACCAAAATATCAGTGTAGGAAACAGGTTGAGTGGCACTTGAGCTTAGTTTTATTTATTGCCTGTAAATTGTAGGGGCTTTGTATTTGAGAATGTATGCAGACAGGTAAACCCTTCTTTGAATAAAGGCCAGGGAAGGGCTTGAGTGGAGAATCTGCATCTAGTGACTAAGTCATCATTGTGTACTCTTTTATTTTAAGCTTCATCCCATTGAGCTTGATAATGCTGCACTAAAAAGCGGAGAGGAAGTATTGGCAGATTACATCACCTTTCTGAAAAGAGAGATGCAAGAACTATCTTGTGTGTTTTGCCCCCATGTGTGTTAGCTTATGGCTTGCTGTGCTGATAGGGTTCTCTTACCTTGCTGATAAGCAGCTTGCCTTGAAAAATCACATCCTTACACTCTTATTTATTTATTTATTTATTTATTTATCTATTTATTTAATTTAGATACTTGGCCATGGTGCCAGATATTGTGTGTCACTGAGGCAATGCAAAGCAGCTGGAAAATTGCCTCTTAAATATCTTCTGTAGTATATTGGGGCATCTCTTGTGCTGAATGTTATACTATACAAAGAAAGAGAGAGATACTGAGATTATCTGATTCAGACTGTTTTCTTTGCTGAAATTAGATGGTGTTTGGGTATCCTAGTTTAGCTGCACAGATGCAATTAAGTATCTAACTCTGTTGATTTCAGCAAAAGACAGATTTTGCCAAAGTACTTTTATAGGTCTGAACGTGAGCTGTGATATTTCTGCAGATGATAATAAGTTTCTTTTGATGCTTCCTAGCAAATACAATGGTGGGTTTTGTTACTGATTTTTTTTTTTTTGTTTGCTGTGTTTTTTCAGACCCTAAACATAAAGAAACTCTTCTCCACCTTGCGATGAAATTGGGCTTGGTTAAGCTTTCACAGTTCTTAGCAGCCCAGCCTGGAGGGTCATCAGCGTTAGCATTACCTAATCAGGACGGAGCAACGCCATTAGATTTGGCTTTACAAAATGGGCACTCCGAACTTGTTGAGGTCTTCACAAAGTGAGTATAACAGTTTGCTGCGTCCTCTGAAAAACTATCATTTAAGGGATGTGCAGAGTACTGTTGTTTTTCTCAAAAGAGTTTCCTATTTTGTGTTGGTTTCTGTTGCTTTTTTGCTGTTATTACCACTTTAAGTGGTAAAATTGTATTTACAGTTAAAGGAAGTTTATGATTTGCACCCTTCATTATGTTTGCAAGTCAATTAAAAGTCATTTAAGTGACAAGACGACCAACTGCACCATCAGGTACCTCTCCCAGCACTAACACAGCTGAATCCTGACACATTGCCAACAAGTCAAGTCATCCCTTATATCTAAATATGTCTCTCTATATAAACAGAACCACAGAACCTGACTTTCACAAAACCTCAGCAGACTTTGTGACCTCTGTAAAGCTCAGGTTTGAATGAATAAGGATGAGTCAGCAGCAAAGCCAGCACTGCAGCTGTGACTATTTTGCTGGAGAGCTGTCACACTGACAAATGACTTAAAGGACAAATGCTTTCCAGCATAGACCTAAGGAGCTGCATGGTGTATGTGTGTCTTGGGGTGCCAAATGTTCAGCATCAGATGCCCCTTCTTGCTGTTGACTTTTCTTTGCAAATAGAAATTCGCAAGAATTGGGTTACACTTTTATTTTGGTATGTGGCTCTTTTGGTTCTGGCTCCATGCAGTGTATAGTTTATGTGAGACTTATCTGTACTTCAGTTTGAAAAAAAAAATAATACTCACAACACTGGTGCAGTACATTATGTTATGAATGTCTCATTTGTTTGTAACGTCCAAACAATGCTGTATTCCCTTGGGATACGTTCTGTTTTTCACTGTCGTGGGATAACAAACCTGATAGCTGCCAGTCGTGTCCTACTGCTATATATGGCAACGTTAACAGGAAAAGGTACTATTGCTACTGTACAGCAATAAGGAGAAGTAGGTATTGTCACAGCTTGCTCTTTCTGGGGAATTTTACTGGTAAGTAACCATCTAGAGTAGCTGCGTGTTCTTAGACCTGAACGGAGTCACTGGTAAGTGCTTGTTTGCCCAGCTGCGTTTTCGGTGGATGTTTCAGATTTTCTGCCTCTGTTTTTTGCAGCGGGTGCATTGGGATCCTGACGGGCTGTGCTGAAGGCAAGCAGAAAGCTCACTGTGGCTATGTTTTTGTTCTACCTGTGCTTTGGTTTAAAGAGTGTGTTGTTCCAGTTTCCAGGGCAGTCACTCACTTGACATTTCAAGAGCACAGATCAGCGAGGGTGCTTGCGTGCAGTTTGTTCATTCATCAGGAGCTCTGACGCTGACATTTAGCCACACTGCACAGCATTTGCTGGAGTCGGACATTAAACTGTTCAGAAAATACTTCTGGGACAGACCTCTTCTTTATCAGGTAGGTACCTGCCTAGCTCAGGGCATTGTCACAGATTTTCTACAATAATTTCCAGCTACAGACTCTTCAGACTGCATTTGTTTTTCTTGAGTAGCCTTTTAGTTTAAGCTGCCTGTGTCGCTAATGGCCAGTGTAATTGCAGGATTAATGCTGTGGGCTTCTACTTTGTGTAAGTGTAGCACATTGTACACGTGAATCTACGGGATAAGAGATGCTGAGAACTTTATCAAAGCCCTCTTTAACTCCCAAGTTGGTTTTGAAACATTGTGGACTCTACAGTGAATATCTTCCCTGAAATCTCTGTGTCTTCAATTGTATTGCCATTGTATTCACATTGGTTCTTCGAAGTACTTAATCTAGTTCCATTCTTTTGTCTGGTAGTGTAATGGGAGCCTGTAGCAAGAGCCAACCCCAGTCTGTTATTTGTAGCAGAAACAGAGTACAGACTTTTGCTATAGGGTTTAGTTTTGGTGTAGTGGGTCTTATTTTACTGTAAGGTGTCTGGAGCACTGCTGTGATATTCTTCAGGACATCTCTCAATTTCACTAAAGTAAGGAGGAGAACACTTGAAAGCACATGTTCTTTAATAGCAATGCAGGTGCTCATGTTTTTAGATTGAGACTGCATGACTCTATAAAACTAGTGAACTAAAACCACACTAAAAATAGGCTTTTCTCTTTTTCTGGTCTCAAATTCAGCTTTTCTTTTCCATGCTTAACTTTAGGTTTTCTTATTTGTGCACTGATTTTCCTTGGATTATCTTTATTGCATTCTGCATGTTTTTTTTAAACTTAGAATATGATCCACCTGTTATGTTTAACACAAAATCTTAAGGTGTGATGTATTGTATAGCCCTTATGTATAATCTTGTGTAACTACACTGCCAAGATTTTGATTTGTTCCAATACAAAGAAGCTATTCTGTGTTTGTAGCTCACAGAATACCTACAATATGTGTGTGGCTTTTCTGTGGAAACAATAGTAAACCCAATAACAAAACCAAGATTGTAATGAAGAATGCATTGTTATTTATATCATTGGCTTTTTCTTGCACTCATCAAATCCTTGTTCTTCTTTCAGTCTTTGAAATGGAAAAAGAAAGTGTGGTATGTTAGATGTTTGCACGTCTCCCAGAGACAAAGACGCTTAAAGGCTGCAATTTCTGCACTTGCTATTTTTAGGAAAAAGCCTACTGCCTTTCACTTGTGGGTTTCCCTTTTGCTCATTCCTCTAGTTGCAGCAGTCTAGATCCTCCGTTGTGGGGACCCTATTTCCCCCCTGCCCAGCATCAGTGTTGCACTAATTTTAATAAGGCAGAAATATGCCAGAATAATTGGTAAGATCACATAGTTTAGTTAATTTCCTATATACCAAATATCCTGAAATAATGTGGGGGATGATCAAACTGTCATGTTAGGCTATGTATTATTTCCAAAGGGTAAGGTAAAATTAATTTTCTTTCTGTTGCAAATGAGGACTTGCAGCCCTTAGTTGGATCCAAAGCATAAGGTGGACATTACAGGTTTCAAGATATGTAGCCTTTTTAAGATAGAGGTAGAATTTATTGCTGTACTGAAGTATTCAGCTCATCTACAACAGACTAAGACTGTGCATCTAGTTTCTTGTATCTCGAGACTGCATAAATGACCACATTGCTATTTTTAGGCTTGGGTCAGAAAGATGGGACTGAAGAGAAGGAGCTTGTCTCAGCTATGGTGGCATGCAGCGCTGGATTTGTGTGTGTTAAATGAATGACTTAGGGACCAGCACAAACTATTTTGCATTTATTTGTGTAAGAAAATCCCAGTCTTTCCCAAATATGTTCTTCAGGGCCTGGTCTGTGGGATCTTTTAGTCCCTTGACTATTCCTTACAATTCTAAAAGAGTAATGGAAAAGTTAAAACAAACAAGCTGTCAGTAGGCTAGAGTTGCCCGTGCCTTCACTGGAAACCTTCAGGGGCTCTGCAGTTCAAAAAGTGTAAATCCACAGGTTTTGTGGCTGTGCTAGGGAATACAGAGGAGAGATTTCTCAAGAAGATGAGGAAGAGTGTGGAATTGATTGAGCTACGTGCAGCCTCCTTGGGGCAGAAATTACTGTGATGGTAGTAGTGCCCATCAGTGAGGCCGTTGTGGTTCATCGTATGCCTCCAGCAGAGCCCTAAAGCAACGTGTGGAGGTGATCTGTTTGTCTGTCTCAGTTGCTGGAGGCAGGGAAGGTCCTCTGTGAGAGGGAAAGAAATCTGGGGACTAATGGACGTGTGTGAAATAGTGTCAGGGTAATGAAAAAAAAAGAAAGGCCACATCAGGAAAATCATCCAATGTGAATAAGATAATTTATGATAATTTAGGTGATTTTGTTGCCTGGAGATGGACAGATTTGGTAATTTCCCAACAAGGAGTTGACTTATTTCTGCCTAGTAGGTGTGGGAGTAGGAAAGTGTCTTGCACACCAACAGATGAGCAGATAAAAATGCAACTAGCCCCGCTGAAGTGGGGGATGTAGCTAACTTAACAGTTGCGTGGCTTTCAAATCAGTTGGGCTGCAATATTCAGCCCTGACTTTTTCTTCAGTTCAGGATACCATGCCTTTTCTGTTTGCTGCTCTGTTAGATGGCGAATACACAGGCATGGTAACTAGAGGGAAATACTAGAAGCAAGCAGAGTTGTAGAAGCAATTATGCAGAAGGAGACATTCTGTCCTCCTCCGCCCCCCTCCTGCCCCTATAAAATCTTTGAAGGCAATTGCTAAAATAAGGGACTGGATCATAGCCCCCTCTTCCTTTTGAGCAGGAGTGATATCTGAGCGAGGGGTCAGCCCAGCCAGGGGCCACGGATGCAGGGAGGGAGCAGCTCCTGCCTTCCAGTCCTGGTTTAAGCTGTTTGTATCACCTGTCTGTCAAAATTGCTTGCTTTATAGGGATGCTTTCAAGGTTAACCAGGCTTCTGAACAGAGCTGTTGTGCAAGGCTGCTGTGCTGTTTTTCTCATAGAGAAGGAGGTTATAAACAATGAAGTACGAATGCTAAATCTGATCCTTTAGATCCCTTGTGTATTGTAAGCAGGAGGTAATTTCTCTCGGTAGTTGAAAATATTTTATCATTTTCCCTCTTGAGGAGTGGCTATCAGTTTCCTCTGGAGGGTAACTGATATAATACTCTGTGGAATCTCTATCAGTCATTTTAGTGTGGCTTATAACATATTTGTTTGCTAGTCTTTAATATTGTTTTTGAGTTTTCACGTAAATGTCATGGGCATCAAATACAGTTACTGTCATTTTGATTTTTTTTTTTTTTTTTTTGTAGAGTATTAATTCAAACCGAGTTGAGACAGTGGAAGGTCCAAAAATACCCTGCAATACAACAAGCTCTGTAGAAGGTACAGTTTTTTATTCCATAATGTTGCAGTCTTTAAAAGCTCTGGAAAGTTGGTACATAGTTATTTATCTGCACAATATTTATTTGCACACTATTTATTTATTCAGGAGGATCCCATGCTTCATATGACATTAGAGACTTGTAAGTAGACAACAGTGGAATATGCAAGTCGTGCACTACAAAAGTTGTGTAAATCGTGATATTCCCTGCAAAGCATCGGTTTTCCAATGTCAGATTGAAATTGTTCACGAAATATTATGGCACTTACAGTGACTGGAAAAGCCTTAACTAATTTTAAGAGCCAGAAAAATGCCAGAAGGTTCCAGGAGAGGGCAGTGTTTAACTGAATGAACGCTCCAGCCTGCAAATTCCAGTAAAGCCAGTAAGTTAATAAAGATAGAAGCAGAGTAACGTTTTGTATGAATAGTTTTGGGATCCAGCCCAGACTTCTTCATGTGGCAAAATTCCCATGTGTTTCAATTAGACATTCAATATTTTGGTGAGCGGTTTACCTCTGTAAGGATTGCGGGACTGTGCTTGCTGATGGGAATGCTCTTTTGTTACTAAAATACATCCCTGTGTACCTTGGAGCAAACACCTCTTTAGACCTGAAAAGAAAATCACAAAAAAAAGGGTCATTCTTCAGCATCAGAAGTGTGACACTGGGCGTTTATGTGTGACCGTTAGGAATTAATAATGAGTTTTCATCCGTTGGCCATTTGCTTATGTGGCTGGTGCTGTATATTTGGGTGAAGCAGCAAGCTGAAAACTGTGAGCTCTGCGAGAGGCTTGGTCTTGCTTAGCGGCTGTGCTGGAGGCAGCCCTACTGAGGGCAGCAGAAGTGCGAGTGCCTGCATTAACTGCCGACAGGATCGGGACCAGACTGTGGGAAAGGAACGGCACTGCAGTTCCAGGTGGCATCAGCTAGTGACTTTTAGGTGAATGGATAAAAAGGGGACACAGTCGTTGCGTATCTCGTGTTTAAACATATCGGCTGCTATTGCTAGTGCTGGAAAAAGGGTTTTGTACCCAACTTCTCCAGCAGCGTTCAGGCAACAAGTGTTCTGCTATTAGAAGGTAAATTTGCAGAGAGATGACAAGCAGTTGCAAACTATGCATCTGTTATTGTAAGTGCAAGCAGCAATTTACCATGCAAGGTTTGCGAATGACTTTGGTGATGCAGTGTGCAAATGCATTGACTCTGAGTATTCATCGGAGTGCCATGATCTTTATGCCGCTCCTTGGGGATAGACAGTGAATGGCCTGGATTGGTAGCACTGTACGTGGCAGTAGGTTGGCCAGTACGACTTCCAGGTGATGATTACTTTGATGTGTTCCGCTAAAAGCAATTTTAGTTCAGGCTGACTTGGGACAAGCAGATAATGAACATCAGGGGATATTAATTGTCTGGAGAGAGAATCACCAGTCAAGGACATCTGGTCCCAGTTTGGATTCTGGCTGTAAAACTTCTTGTCCTCTCTTTACGCCAAAGATATTTGGCATAATATTGGCATAGGCACACCTACCTTCATGTCATGTTTTTTCAATGGAAGCTATACACTTCTGTGCCTTCATGCATCAGAGTTATTTTGTGCCTGTTTGAAAAACCAAACAAACAAACCCCAAACTCATTTCAGTTCAACAGCAAGAAAAATATGCCATGTTTTGGTAGTATCCAGCATTTATTCAAACAAATTGTAGTAATCACAATTGCATGTGATAACACCCTGTGTAATCTACTTGTAGACATGAGGAGCCTGTAACTGTTGTTTGTACGCTGATGGGCAGCAGTTTTTTAATCTTCTTGTGTTTTGATATTGTCATTGGTTACCATATTTCTATAAATGAGACCTTTTTTTGGCCTTTTTTGCTAACCACCACCAAATCCAGATACTGAAAAATCATGAGTGATCGTTACTGGTGACTAGTAACCTGTCTTACACTCTCCGTTTGTCAGCATTCAGAAGACCAAAAGAACTTTTTTCAAGATTGACTTAAAATTGTTGCTGCTAGAAGCAGAAATGATATGAAATGATTGACAGAGTAATGTTTACTACATTCTCAATTGCGTTCAGTGAACTCCTTTATAAAGTGGCTGCTAAGCTCAGGACATTAATTTGGCCGTTCATGTCATGAAAGGATGCCCCTCAGATTTTAAAACTGCTGCCATTCCAAGAAGTAGTAACTACTCACTTCTGGGTGGGCTTAAAGTCAAGATCAACAGACCTTTAAAACACAATGCTATCAGAAGCCCTGAGCTATTATCGAGTAGAGGTTGCTATAGCAGTACGTTTCTTCTTGTGAAATGCAGTCATATGAAAGCAGTGGGTCAGTGTAAGGCGATGCGACTACCTTAGCAGTGAATCTCCCATAGCAACTTAATTAAGTTCAAATACATGGAGTGATACATTATCCAGTGAGGATGCAGAACAAAAGGTGAAATAGATGGTATTTTGGCTGATTCAGTAGTTTGTGCTTTTTTTGTTTTCTGACCTTGAAATTCCATGCCCATGAATTGTCTGAATACTATTATCTGGAGGATAAGCCATTTGCTTCTGCAGAATATTAGATATACAGGAAACAGCTTTTTATTTCTGCAAATTATGAAACTGAACAGTAATGCCATTGCATGGCAATACTGTAAAAAATGCCTTCTCACTGAAGCTTTTAAAGTAAGTTTCTGCAGTTACAGAAGTAGTCTGTTTCTTCTAGCAGAAAGGTGATGCCTGGGATGCTTTGTTTGATGGCCCTAGTGATTATGTGCTCTGTGATTGCACTCTGTTAGAATGCCAGTGGAGATGTATATGTGGCTGTTGCAGAAGGTTAATTAAAGAAGGTGGATTAAATAAAAATTAACGATTGAGATACTGATCAGCATGGATCCAGTCCTGACTCCTGCTAGTGTCCACGGGCACTGCTGAGGTCAGGGACAGCAGGCACACTGATTGCATATGCAGGCCCATAATTGCATCCCAGGACTTCATCGCACAGAGACCTGCAGGTTAGGTAGGGTCGTTGTCGCTGAAGATTGTGTGATTTAGATAATAGGCATCCGCCTTTGAATTGTTTTTCCAAAGATATATTGATACAGCTCTTTTTTCTAAAACTGGAGTATAGACTTTGTGCAGATAGGACAAAGGAGGACAGAGGTACCCAAAAGCCCACATTCCTTAAAGCAGTCCCCTAGAACATCCTATACTGCCTTCTGAGTCATACTTAGTTTAACTGTTTGCTGGAGCTGGAGAATGGAGACGCATTTGTGTATCTGAGAACAGATGTGAACCTTGAGTTGAAAGATAAAATGAAACTTATTTACCAGCATAGCTCTGGTTATATAATTATTATTATTAAAATATGTCTACCAAATAATAATATTGCTGGAAGCTTAGGTGATGTTGATGTTCATTTGCATTCTTCTAGCCAGATTACTCCTCTTTGCTGTTTCACAACAGTCCTTGAGGCTGCGTTTGGTCAAAACTTGCAAAGTGTGGTCATTGTTTTTCATGTGCTGTGTCCTTCCCCACGGCCCTGGGAAGAAACCATAAAAAAAAAACCAAAACGAGTGACAGAAATGAAGGTTTGTTTTTTTTTTTTTTTTAGTTTTTGGGGTGAAAATGCAAGGTCTAATTTCAGAAAACGCATGAAACCCCTGCAGAAGAAAAGCAGAGCCCAGCTGCTCTGCAGAGTTGGTGTGAGGCATGGTGCTACAACTGTTGAGTTTCTGAGCATGTGGGAGTTAATCAGCAGCTGTCTGACAAATCGCTGTACTTGCCTAGACTGAACATAACTGTGACAATAACATAGCACTTGTTGTGCATCCAGTTCGCACACTGCCCATGGGAACGCCGCTGTGGGGAGATGCATGGGCTGCCCGTGTCCATTGTTGTACCTCCCCTGCCGGTTTGCCTGTTCCTTGTGTCCCCACTCCTATTTGAAAAAGCAGAGATACCAGCAGCAGAAACCAAAGCAGACCCAAACTGAATTTTGCTTGCTATTAAAGACAGGAATCTTTGCTTCTACAGGTCCTGTGAACTTGGCATCTGACGAATTGTCCCAGGATTACGTGAAGGTACAGATTTTTCCTTATACAAATAGCTAAGCTTCGTTTAGGTTGAGAAGCAGCAGCCTCTCTTTGGTTGTCTGAGCACCTCCCAGAACTAACAAATAAGTAAGGTGGCTAATGCCTGCCAGACAACATTTCCTGCCTGTTCCTATCCTGTGGGAATAGGTACCCATATAGATGATTATTATTTGAAGGAACTTATTACATGGCTGTGGGCTGGAAAGGTGGGTTAGAGAAGCAAGCTCTGCTTTTGGACCAGAAAGCTCTTGTGTTTATGGTGAACCTTAGTGCCTTCAGGGAGCTTGCAGCTCAGCTGCCAGTCTGAGGGGAGCGCAACCTGTCTTGCACAAGCTTCATCCTTGAGATGGCATGAATCATTATGTCTGAGGAGCTAGCCTCCGAGAGAGACCTTGGGGGTAATTGCGAGTCCTTAACTGGGCTTAACTGGGAAAAATGCTTGATGTGAAAAACATGGCAGTTCCCACTGTCTACATGGAGGTATCTAACAGCTTTTGGAGGGGACCAATATTATTGAGAAGTCCCACTATGCTTAGTCAGTCAGTTGTATTTGATCTCGTCTTACATTCTGCTTTTTATTTATAGGTATCTGCTTACAAACCCAGATAATCTTTGTCTCAGTGTTTTTTTTAATCACCTTTTTCTTTTTTAAAGCGGGAGCTTGTTTATTAGCTCAACTGGGTATGAAGCGAAAACAGTCATTTAGGTTGAGAGAAACAAAATCAGGTAACATCTGGCAAATCTGTTAAAGGTGATATCTTTTCCATAGCCAATGACTATTGATTTTTTTAATAACATTTGAATTTAGTGGAATGTTGTTGGACTGCCACTTTTGTTAGGTCATTATTATAAAAGTGATTCCTTCTTTCATTTTTTTTTTTTTTTAATTGCCAGCTGTGCAGAAAGTTGACCATATGTTTGGGATTCACATGTTGCTATTGTAATCTATGTCACCTCAGAATTATAACTCTGCAGTATGCCTGCATTTTGGAGTCTATGTTGAAAATGTATGTTGGGGCAGAGTGCTGCAGCTCATGAGTGTTGCTGGGGGAAAAAGGTTCTGATACCATATCGACTGTCTCATGTTTTGATCTAGCAGAAAGGCCGTCGTTGACGCTATAAAGAATAATGAACTAACCTGTGATATTTCTACAGGTGTGAACAGCTCAGGTATCAGAGAAGAAGGCATCTTAGAAATGTATTGCTCTTTCCTCCAAAACACTGTATATTGGCTAGTCAGAGCACAGTTACACTTTGAAAACGGGAATTTGCATGGAAAGTGAGATATGACTTGGTCTCTTCTTCTATTATGTTTACTGCTTGAGTCCATAGGGTTCACGTGCTTAACTTTAGAGTCTGGGAGTGGCATGCCGTATCTGTTACATTTGTTAAAATGGCTAAAAAAAAGTGACTGATGCTTGACAGTGTTTGAACTGAATTCTGAAAGCCTATAGCACAGCTTGCAACTAAGCCCAAATGCAACTATTTGTCTGCAAAGATACAGCTCAAGTTTTCTGTTTCTAGCCTTTCCAAGACACTGTGGTTCCTTCTAAAGAAAATGAAGATCGTGTCCTGTTGGGCATAGGTAAGAAATAGTTAATCTTTTTGACTTCCTACAAGCTACTGTGGTGCCAATTACACACGAGACAATTTGTTTAAAAGAGGTGAAGGTCACTGACATTGCAGCCTAGCTTGGCAAAAGATCAATCAGTTATACCTATATCAGAGAGGGAACCTCTTTCAAAATGCCTCTAGTATAGGCAGATGGTGTATCCAACAGCATCATGATACCCTAGGATTTTTCAGTAGTATATTAACTGTTGTAGGAACTACAGTCTTGAAAATAATTTATGATAGAGCCAACACATGTGACTGAAGATTACATGAAGCACGTAGAAATGTTTAAGTGCCACAGTGGTAAGTGAGTTGTGGAGCTGGTAGAAGCATAGAGCCAGTTGCACTAGACAGTACATTTAGAGACAAACGCAAATGGAAAGGTGAGTATTTTCAAGTTTGGGGAAGGCTCCAAGAACAATGTGCAAACATAGGCTGCTGCAAAGCACAGCAAGGTGGAAAAAGACAACGAGTAACTAAGCTCTGCCGCTGGGAGCTGCTGTGCCAGGCGGAGAGAGCCAGGCTGGCATCATTTGCCTCTGGTCCAGCGCTGAGCTCAGAAACAGCAGCCCAGATGGTGGCATTCAGACAGCCCATGTGCAAACTTTGCTGGCTGCAAAATGAAGAGTTGCACTGTGTGTGTGGAAAAGAAGGGCATATGGGGGCGGTGTATGTTAGAGGAAAATGAGCTGGCGTAAACTCAGAGACACAGTTGTAAGGTAAGAAGCTGGCAGACTATTTTAATAATCTCTCATTAAAATCATCACTTAGTTACCTATTTTTCTAGTCATTGTTATGCCAAATGACTGTACTTCAACCGTTAAATCATGTTTGTCTCACTCTCCCATCCAAGGAATACAGGAGCTGCATAAGGAAATTTGCAGTAGTAGCAAAAGTATTATTATTCACAGTTACCCTGACTTCAGTGCTTTTGAGCATAGGACAGCGTAGCAGTCCTTCCGTTGCACAGAAATGCAGTGCACAGACATGAGATGTGTGCCCATATGATCAAATCTGTTTTGTCAAGCAAGACCAAGTTTTTGGACTGTATCTCAGTGTGGGAGGGTGTGGAGCCATTGGGGAGTGATTATGGTTTGCTAATCTGAAGCCACATCTGCTCCAGTCTCTGCTCCTGTTATACCATCTGGAGGGAACATAAGGTAGCGTAAAAGCTGTTAGAGTGGAAGTTCTCCACCCTGAAATTATCGCTGATATTTCTTTTTCTTACCCCTGAAATGCCTTTTCCTTCTAAGGCATCATTTGCACAGCGCTGCTTGTGACAGCTGGAACAGGAACCAGGCCCTTTGGCTTCAGACCAGCTCAGTCTCCTCTCTGATGCTTGGATGGGCATCTGCAGCAGATCCCGAGTCCTCTGCAGGGAACAAGCAAGCGACTTTGGCCATGGTTCATACTGCTAGTTATGAGTGGTAGGGTGTAGATTCTTAGCGGAGCTTTTGGGTAAAAAAAAAGTGAATTTGCATACAGCTTGGAACAAGATTTAGGTGCTTAAAATTTGATTTAAATATATTTTCTTAAGCATCCTATGTATGCACAAAGTAAAATTATAAATACGGATATAAATGTATATATATATATGACTGTACCTATATACATGTATATAGATACCCTTTGTCCTGAGCACAGGCTCAGGTTGTAGTAAACTAGGAAAAATTCCCTGTTGTACCTCTTCTCTGAAAAAGAACCAACCCTCTCTCTCTTCCCTAAATTCTAATTACCTTGTAATACATTTAAGAAGTTGACTTGTTTGTGGAGAAGCTGCAGTGAAATCTGTTCTGCTTGTTTTATAAGTAAGTCACCATAACCAAGAATTTTATTACCCTATGTAAGGACTGGAGCATGGGCTCGCTGCTGGCTGCACCGTAGCCTCTCCTTGCCCATCTCCCAGTTGCGTACTCAAGTTGGCTGAAGAGCTCGTAACATAGACATCTGATGGGATTTTGCCATTCATCTCATCAGGGCTTCCAGTCAGCACCATGTGTGAGATCAGATGGGGCTGAAGTGCAGGCTGGGGAGTGAGTGGGGTGTGCATTAAAAGGTGGAAGTAGGGAGGGACGAAGAAAGCTGGAAATAGAGTTTGGTGACAACCAGAAATTTATATTTTATAAAGTGAGTTTATATTTTATAAGTAAATTTATAAATTTATATAAAAAATTTATATTTTATATTATATTATAATTTATAAATTGACTTAAGTTGGTTTTAATGGTTTATTTTAATGTAAAAATCCATATATGTTCTAACCTGGCTCATATAACCATATTACTAAATATCATAGTTTTATTACCCTGGGCTGTTTTAAGCTACTTTTTAAAAAATTGTTTGCTTGGCAATGTTCTTAAATGGCGATGCTTTTGTCAGGAAAAGCACACAGTGGGGGATAAGGAGAGAAATGAAAATGGTTGTCAGTGGGGGAGAGGAAGAGGGAAAGCAGCTAAGGGGGGTTCAAGTGAAGAAAAATGAATAGAAACGAGCAAACTCTGGAATCTCACTGGGAAGTTGGATGCATAAATCAGAGGACTTCTGAGGGCGAGAATGTGAATGCTCTTTGAATGGGTACAAATTCCCTCACTTCTGCTTCTCACTTCTTTTTGCATGTGGTTCTTGCTTTTAGAAACCTTTACCAAAAAAAAAATCAGTCTCATCGTGGAATGGTTTGGGTTGGAAGGAACCTTTAAAGAAGCAGTGGCTCCTGGAAGGGCTTTGCTGTTTCTGCTCTCTGTGTTCTTCCCCAGTCTGCCTTTTCAAGCATAGTGATTGTTCTGTCTCTTTCTCCACACCCAACATGTTTGGGGAGTATCTTTGCACTCACAAGAGCTGGTAGGATGCTAAGAGGGTACCAGCTCTCCTTGCTCCCTGTCTTCTGCACCTGGCTGCCTTAGGCACCATTTGAGCCTTGTAGTTCAGCTTTATGTGCTAGAGGCTTCTCATCCTCCTGGATCACTGAAGAGCCTCTGTGGGGTCCCACCCCTGTGAGTGTCATGGTGGGTATGGGCCAATAAGAAGCCATGTGAACTACCGACGATGTTTTTTGGGTTTGCCGTATTGAAGAACTGAAGGAATCGGAGTAAACTGTGGGGCACAACAGGATGCTAGACCAGGCTGAATGGCGAGTTGTATGGAGACTCCTGAGTTCAGTGCTAGCCAAACCTGCCAGTCGTCTTCCCCTGCTCTTTGTCTCCCCTGGAAACTGTTGAGAGATCTGTTTTGTGTTTACAAGAGAAAAAAGAAAAAAAAAAAAAAAGACTTTTTTTTTCATTGAAAGAAAACACACTGGAAAGATTGAGAGACAAAAACAATATCCAGTAGGGGAGAATGAATGAAAGAAACAAAATGGAAAGCAACAAAAAAAGGATTTTTTTTTTTCCTTTCAATATTAAGCATATGTGTTATTGCCAGGCATTGTCATCCTCAAAGTCAGCAACCCTGTACATTTTGAGACAGAGTCTAGGAGGTGACAGCTGAATGCTGTTACAGTTGGGCATATGACACTGTTAACTGGGCATGTGTTTTTAAACATTTATAATTCCTTCCTGTTTTGCATAGCTGGTCTGGAAAGAGGATGTTAACAAGGCCATTTATAAAGCTGCAAAAGTTTCTTTTTTCCAGTAAGAAAAATCTAACCCCCAGTTTTTCTTCTCCCCCCCCCCCAACTTCAGGAAGGCACGATGATGTTAATTTCTCAAAATATTTTCCCTGCTCTCCTAGTTACAGTGCCAGTGACCTAGTGGTGTCTGTCTAATCTATTCTGTTTGCTCTGCCGGTGGTGAAAAAGTTCTGCGAGCCACGTTTTGCACTTCGAGAGATAAAAATACTGATGCCAAATTTTTGGCAGTTCGCTGTATGTGACCAGGCAGCTACAAAGCATTTTTAGTAGAGTCTGCCCTTTGATTTTCATGGTTCCACAGAAATCTCAGTTTAACCACAGATCAGTTTAAGGAACAGAACATTATGATCTTCCTTTCTGTGTAAACCAGTAGAACTGCACTGTAATCTGCAGAAAAATCTGGTTTCAGTGTTGCTGGTTTGTTCTTTTAGATTTCCTTACTGTAGTTGGTAAGACTTAAAAAGGTGGGTTTTTTTAAGATAGAAAAAAGCATGGTCCTGCTGTCTGGAGTCCCACCTTTGTGCAGTTTTTGTTAGATCTGCGAAATGATTAGTTTTTCTACTTATTATAGTAGTACTTATCTTCCACTCCTTTTTTAGTGTTCATTTGCTTTTGTTTTTTTGGTGGGCAGAATGTTTGCATTTGGAAGTGTTTTGAGTCCAGCCTGGCTGTTTTGACATTAGAACTGCAGGAAATAATTTTATGGTTATTGATAGATAAAAGTGAAAGTTACATGTTCAGAGTTGCCTATTTGAGACAGTTAACAAGAGTCGTGGTATTAAGGCTGTGCAGATCTTTTCTGTTTGTGGTCATTTTTATGTTTTCCTGGCAGCTTTCAATCCTATCTTTCCCTTATGTATGCTCTGAGAGAGGTTGGGTGACCCAACCGTAGCATCTCTGGCCCAGGAGCTGCAGACCTTTGCTTCAGTTTCTCTCCTTAATGGATTTACAGTAGGACCTTGGGCATGTCACTTATGTTTTCCCTGTGTCTCAGTTTTTCACCTGAAGCAGGGAAAACCATAGAGAGTGAAGTGAGAAAGAGGCACTCTAATACTTGGATGATTGGCGATGTGCAAATACTCAGACTGGTTGTGTCAAAAGAAGTCCTGGAAGGTCAGTTTGTTGTAAAAGAGGCTTTTCTAAAAACTAATTTTTAGTGGAAAGGTAGGTGGTCTGAAAATTGCAGAGAAAAGTAATAGCTGAAGAAAACTGCAGAGTTATTACTGCAGCTGATGACTGTGGAAATTGCGCTCTGCCCTGTTCAGCTGCAGCTTTCAGAGACCTTTATATCGCTGCCTCTGCTTTTGCAAAAACCTTTGCACCTTGCAGAAGAGAGGCTTAACTTGGGGTTGATCTGTCAGAGTCCTGCCAGAAACAACCTTTAAACAACATTTAAACATGGCAGTAGTTTATTTCAGTAGATAAAACATATTCTCATTTTTGTTTGGAGTGTCTATAAACAACTAAATATTGAAGACTGCAGAGCAGTTGAGAGCTACAGAAGATGTGGGAAGTAAAATCTTCCTGGGATGTGAGCCTGAACTGAGCTTAATTGAAGAGCCGTGGAGAAATCTGGAAGAAGCAGCATTAGGCACTAAAACAAGCTTGTTCTTGTTTCTTGGAGTTTCCTCCACTCTTGATTTTCTGAGACGTTATAATTCAAGTTAACCTCAAAAGGAAGACAGAAAGAAAAATTAACAAGTTACAAACATGTGCTGTCTGGCTTCCCAGAACTTGTCCTCCTCCTCTGCCTAAAATCCAAAACAAATTTGCTCAACAACATAATCCTTCAAAAAGAGGCTCTTTTTTCCCTGATGTTTAAATAAGCTCTTTTGCTTGTCTTCTGCCCGGTCTCATTTCATGCTAACATAAATAAACAATCTGGGATATATCTAATGTCAAGTTACTCTTTAAATGTGAAATATAATCCAGAAATACATTGTGAAGAAAACAGTCATAGTCTTGAAAGTGCATGCAGCTTTCTTCTTCCTTGAGAGGCTGTCCTTCCCTTGAAGTCTTCCCTGGAACATGGAAAATTGGATTTTTAACGAGGTGGGTCTTTGGTGAACTTTTTGGCAGCGCGGGCTGCCAGCGTAAGTGTAGACTCAACAACCAAGTCATTGGCGAAACTTCAGTAGGAGCGAGGTCCAAGTTAAACTTGGGTTTGCTTTCATGTGAGGCCATGGGCGCTCTCCACGTTGCTGGGGCTCGCACAGGCCTCCGTGGAGCCGAAACCAGGAAGAGATCTTTATTCACTCTAGCCCTTAGTTCTCAGGCTTTTGCAAATAAACTCAAGGGAGCTTTTCATCAGCGTATGAGACAAAAAGCAACGAGCTTTCTGTCCACATTTGTACTGCATACCCCAGCTAGTCTTTTGATGTGAATAGATACCGGACGAGGAGAGCATTTAGGCAAATTATCTCTTTATGTACTTTGTTGGAAGTGCTTAGTGGTTGTTTCAAGAGTCAGGGCATACCGACCCCTGTCACGTGAAAGTAGTATTAATGAGCTTGTTATCCTAAACCCCATCAGGTGAATGATGCGGTAAAAAGAGGAAAAAAAAATATCTGCAGTCAGTCATGAACTGGACATCAGAAAGATCTGAGTTGGAGGAACACTATGAAAGCGGGACAGTCAGTGAACTGGACAACATGAAGAGTTTGGGACAAAGCCTGAGATAATGCAGTGTGCGTGCCCACTGGCTCTTTGGAGCCACCTTGAATTGGGATTGGGCAGAGGTCATGTTTTTGCTTCAGTTTTGTAAAAACTCTGAGCCCTTCTTCATCCCAGTCTTGTGGGTGTTCTGTAAGGATCTTGCAGTACTAGTATAGTTTAGGCAAAGCTGTTTCTCTTAAATTTTTATAGGTACATTGCTCCTTTAGTTTATCAAAGAAACAAGAGTTAAGTACCACCACTTACAAAGAGCTGCTTTTCAAAAGAGGCAAGTATTGATAATAGCTCTTTGTAGGATAATGCATCATTCTTTGAATATCATGAACATGGCATTTTTAGCATGGAAGTGTTATTTTCATTATAGCTGTTGTAACTGTAGTTGTCAGCCTGGTTTCAAAGAATACGTTAAAAGAACAGCCTTAAAAATTAATTTCATAACTCACATTGTAAATAGAAATGTACCTGCAGGGGAATAATAAGGAGTGAGGTATAAATTTAGATGACACAGTCTCTGCTCCTTCTGGATGGTTTGCAGCAGTACTGTGATTCTATGTGCCCTGTGAAAGGATATATAGGATATGTAGGATAAAAGGATACATATCCATGTGGAAGTAAATGCAGTGGAGTATAAAAATTCTTGGACCGGCAGTCTAGCTTAAAGCAATCCAGAAAGTGGTGCAGGTTAACTGACTCTGCTTCTCCTGCAGCCTGCCGTGACTGCAGAGTGTTTCAGTAAACGCGGGGGTCTGTGTAGAACAGCGTTTCTGGAGACGGGTGGGGTGGCCTGCTGCTCTCAGCAGTGTGTCTGTGAAGGCAGCAGCTGTTCTGTGCTTATTTCCAGGCTAGTGTCCAAGAAACTGCACAAATAAGTCAACAAAAAATGGACCCAAATTTATAGTAGTGTGTTGTTATTTTGTATTTTTTGTTAATATTTCTGTTACCTGTCTGCACAGCTTCTATAGAGGACGCTTGTTACAGAAAAGGGGTCTCTGGTGTAGGTGGGTTTTGTCATCAGCTGTTTGAATGGAAGTGTGGAGAACACCCGTACGAGGGGTGATGTGAGTGGGAGGTTTGTGGGCTGGAGGGGGGGCGGTCAGGGCCATTTAATCTCATGTCTGAACACACCTAGGTTTGATACCTGCATTCACCCAGGACTACGCCTCTCTGGTAGAGCAAAACCTGCCGCTTTAAACTGGTGGTGGGAAGAAGAGACACCGCGATGCTGAACGCTAATGATCATTCAGCCTGTTGAAACCTGTGGCTTCATCGGGGTTGAAACAGCAGAAAGCAGGCGTGTTTGCAATGGAAAGTGTGCAGTGGAAGAAACTAAACTCCCTGTTCCTCCTTCCCCTGCCCTTCTCCCTGCCCTTCCCAGCCCTGCCTCCCTGCGGGTGATGCAGGATGGGCAGCCTGCCGCGGGGTGCTAGTGAGTGAGAGAGGTGGGATCCACCAAATACTGTCATACGTCGGGCAGCGATGATGGGCAGTGACTGCCTGACTGGACCTTTTGGGATGCACTGCTGAACAGTTTAAATCCCAAACTGCCGTGTTGCTTGTGGCAGGCCTCAATAGATCTCTGCTCACAAAATAAGGAAATAAACAGGCCGGTTCCCTAAACCGAATGTATGAATCGCCCATCAGAAATTTAGCAATACGGAAGATCATAAAAAATAGTGGGGGAGGTTATCTGCAAAGATCTTAAGGATCTTGGACTTGGTTCTGCGTTTTTCAGTGATTGGTTCATCAATGATTTGGGAAGAGGAGAGGGGGAGAATAATAATGTGACAAAAATTTTCTGGTTATTCCAGTATAAACTTCCGTAAGAAAGACCCAGGTCTCTGGTAGAGAAGAGAGGTGGTAAAAACAATGTGTGGGACAAGGCATCCTACGAGATATGTGAGGCTGTTGCTGACAGCAGGCTGCACAGCCACTGCATCATCGTTGTGGGCAGGTGGAAAGAGTGTTGGAGTTGGAGTTGGGTGCTTGGTGTGTGAGATCTGGTTGGTAGCGTTTTGCTTTTAGTTGCCTTTTAGTTGCTGAGTTTTCAACATGATTGTTAAGCCTAACGTAGGGTAATGCAGATATTTCGTCCAGGTACATTGGCTGATTCTCTCTGTGGGAAGATGTGCTCTAATTAATAAAAACCATGGAGTAAAGAAGGTAGGAAGGCAATATGTGCCCGTGGGTCACAGAGGCTGGAGGAGAAGATCATCTAGCCCTTTTTACACCATTTTTCCTTGTCATAGCCTTCGCCGCAGCTTTGGGAAATGATTGCAAGCTCTGCTGGTCCTGGGGGGAACCAACTTCATCCCTAATGCCAGGGGAGACTGCCCAGAGCAAACAGGCAGGACATTTTTGGCGGAGCTGTGGTTCAGGCAGCTCTCATCTCACCTGTGTCCATCAGTGACCCTCTCCAGCCCCTGGGGTCGGTAGCCGCCCTTTCCTGTGTATATCCCTTCTCCATCTGGGGAGGGGGCACTGGGCCCACAGGGGTTGTCTCCTTCTGGTCTGCCTGATAGAGAGAGCTGCCAGCCCATGGCTTAGCAGTGTTTGGGGAGAGGGAGCCCACCCACTTGGTACCACAGGGCTGACCTCTGAGCGCGCCGGGGAGGTGACAGTGCCATTCCATGGAGATTGCGGATGCTGGTGACATTCCTGTGCTTCCTTCCGTCTTGCCACGAGCCGCGGGAATGGTCAGACAATAGACAATAGACTCTTAATGTCTCTGAAAAACATTTTTATCATACGGATGTGTTTTGGCAAGCATTGAGTGAAAGAATTTAAGGCATTACATTATTTATCAAAAGCATTAGCCTTAGGTAATGCACACAACCCCCCCATTTGTTCTTTCTTTTCACATCTATACCTTGGTATACATAATTGAAAACATTTTTTCAGTGGAAAGTAAGGTTAATGTTTTCCAGCTAGAAAGCACCTTTTATCTCATAAGCTGCCAGATCTCTCTGCCAGCTGTGTGCAAATGCCACCCCTTTGGAAACAAAGAGCAGCAGGTGAAAAGTGGGTTTGATCATCCCACAAACTGCGAGAATGGGGAAGAAAAATATTTTTAGCCAAAGACTGTAAGGCAAAGCACTTCTTTGTGGCAAAAAGCAGCATGAGGTCTTTCACGGCTGCATAAAGGAGTTTTACAAACTAGAAAAAAATAATCTTTCACAAAGACCAAACAGAGCAAATAACGTGAGTGATATTCAATTAACCCTTCAGAAATAGGGGTTAAGGTTGATAATTTATCTGCACTTTCAGACTGCCATTGACAAATTCCCGTGCAAGGTCCTATTCAGGGGAGATTGCAGTAAGCAGGTGAAAAGTGTAAGAACGTAGCCAAGAAATACAGGATAAATGGCAGGACTAAATGATCACGTTTTTATCACAGCAGAAATTTAGTGGCAGGATTCTCTGAGTGTTATGTAATAGGGCTGCTGTTGAAAAATTATTTAACAATCTTCAATTACTCATTTGTATTAAAAGGTTCTAAATGAACGCTGCTAGTTTAATGGAGGAGCAGGCAATAACTGAGCAGTCACTAAAAACATTTATGCAGTGTACAGAGGTCATTCAGGAAAGTAAATGTCTCGGCATGTAAAATATTTTAATGCTATTAAATACATTGGCTGCATTTCCGCATTGTGAGTGTTTTGTTCAGTTCCAGTTATCCCTCCCTGGACTAAACAGAAGTCCAGGAAGATCAATGGGAGTGAGTAAGTGTATTTTAGTTGAATGTATAAGTGAAAAAGCCAGAATTGGTCAATTTAGAGAAAAGATTCACCAACTGAGGTCTCAGAGGAGTAAGCAAAATTTACCATTTCTCATAAAGTAGAACAAATGAGTAACTGCTAAAATCGAAAGGTGAGAAATTTAAAAGCCAGTGTAAAGCATACAGCTCTCTCTAAATGTAAACTGCTGTTTACCTGTGGAGCGCTGCCTTCTGTACACGTCTGAAATTAAGACTTTTATTCCAGCTGGTGTAAATACATGTGATGAACGAGAGAGCAACGCTTGGGTAGGGCAAATTGCTGCGTAGAGAGGAAATCTTTTGTGTTGGAGCAGTTGGGAAGACATTTCCTAAGCGAACAAGTTGTCCAACAAATATGCTCCTTCCTTTCCTTTTCTCTCAAACTGTGGCCACGATGGGAGGCAGGCAAGTGCCCTGGATGGTGTGCAGGTGGGAAGGTGTACGTCAGCGCCTGCATTCTCGTATGCCCAGGGGATTTATCAGTGCAATTTGAACCTGACATTCCAGGGAGTGGAGATATTTTGAAGTGGATGCTTAAAGCATGGATTTATATCCTCTCTGTGTTTTCAGTCATGCATTGTCTGTTGTAATTCCCTGGGGCTGTTAATTATATATATAAATCAAACAAAGTCTATGGGAGTGTCTAATATTTAAAGTGAAAGTCTAAGGCTTCCAGTGTCTGTGGCGAATTATTCTTTTCAGGCCTAACAAAGCTGGCAGAACTTCAGTTAAGGAAAGGGCAGAACAATGATGTGTTTCAACTGTGTTTTATGTAATTTGTGCACTTTATGAAGTGCTTGTATAATAATTATTTTATCCCTGAAAACCTGATAGATATTTTTCTAATGGGTTTTGAATTAAATTTGCATTTGAATTGCATTATTTTCTTTCAACAAATACATTGTTATCTCTGACTGAAATGTGGATTGAGGAATCACTTGAAACATAATACAGAAGTAGCGCTGCAGACCTCAGCAGCCTGAAAAATAATTGAAGTGAAGTAAGGAATGTTAACAAGCTCAAATGTCATCATCTTCCAAAAACTGACATTTAAGCTGGTCCACATTCCCTCTCCTCCTTTATGTGGAATACAAAAACACATACATTGTGGGGTAACGAAAAGAAATGTTTGGTGGAGTTGGTTAAGAAACAGTGGACATGTTATTTTTGTATTAGCTATTGTATAGCCACATTTGAGCCTGTTTAAAAAAAAAAAAAAGTAGTTTGTGTAGTGTAAAGATGTTGGGGGAAGGGATAATGAGTTCCTACTGAATACTAATTGCCTACGAGTTGTTCAGGGAGACTGTATAAGAATGGAGGATTTGTTGTAAATTAGTGACTAGCTGTATTGTGCATTGCTGTGAGGTTAGACCAGAGCTGTAAAGGTGCCAGCTCTACAAAATCCTTATGATTCACTGTCTAACTTGGTGACTGTGTGAAGGAGAAAATACTATTCAGACTAAATATTATTGGAAAGAGAGGTCCTCTAATGACAGTGTAATCTTTCTCTGTAACACTTGAGCTTGAAGCTCATTTGAGCTAGAAAGATGGGAGTGACAGATTTTGAGTGGGTTATCGCTGCTTTTCCAGCTGCAACATCCCAAGATCTGCCAAAGTTGTAAACCCTGAGAAGAGGGGGTATTGCTCTGCAGTAGTACAGGGTCCAGCAGATTGATTAGTGCATTTAGCTTACGGTTAATCTTTGGCTTCTTTAATTTCAGCATTTTGCCTGTCCTTAATTTGAGAGTCCTTGTAAACCCCACTTTTAACATGGAAACAAAGCTTTGAAAAAGCTTGCAATAGTTTGTTTGCTTTTGAGACCTATTTTCTCATTCCTCACTCGGCTCCTATTGTTTTCATTTACATCAAAATGGAAAGGTGAGTTAATGATTCATTGGCACACGGTGACCTTTCAAATAGCTCTGGACCACGATGCAACAGCTCCACTTGAAGCCCTCATACTTTAACCTCCTTGCTTCTGCCTTAATATTTGCAGCCTGATCTGTCTACATGCCTGGACGCCTGAAGAGAGCAAACATTTACAGCTTCTCCCTCCCCTGTGTTTAGTGGGCAATTTGATCCTTCTTTGTCCATTCCTTTATTTTACATCACTCTTAGATTTGACTTGCTATTGAGAACAACAAAGTGCAACTTTGGGAATCTGCTCTGTGTTTATTAAGCACAAAAATGGACTCAGACTCTGATTCACCTTTTAATTACTCTTGGCCATCCTTACCTAAAATGAGGATTCGAAGAAGGGCATCCAAACCAGGTAGAAAAGCTGTCTTCTTTTAAATGACTCTTGCTTAATCGCTCTGCTTCCTTTTTAATGTCTGGTTGTGTGCAGGTGGCTATAAACAGCTCGCGTGAGGTAGATATTCTTTCTGTCTGTAGTCTACCTCACTCTTAGTTATGCTTTTGTAGATATTGGTGTTGGAATTTGTTAAGAAAGAAGAAAGTGTTTTCTCCAAATTATGTGCTATTCTTTAAAATTGCCTTTATTTCTTTACTCTCTTAGGGCTTTTTTTTTTTCTTCTGGTTGCATGTGTAGCTCTCACTGAGCAGCTTTGACACCCTGGGAGCTGCACCGCACGGCAGTGGCTGCACGAAACTCTGCTGGTTACAGTTGTTTTCATTTAGAGAGAATCTGGTAATGGACATATGCCTCAAGAGCTAACAGGATTTTTTTTTTTTTTTTTAATTATGTACAAAAATCTTATCAGAATGAATTGGGAAATCTTTTGCTTTCTGTAAAAGAAAGCAACAGGGTCAGTTACTCTCTTTGGTAGCAGGGTCAGTTACTGTCTTTGCACAGTTAGACATTGTCATTCTTTGTGGAGAAGTCTTTGGAAGGTAAGCGTTATAAATGTTGTCAATATGATAACGGGGGTTTTCAGGAGGTTGAAAGGCACTGGCCAGCAAGTTTATGTCAGGAAGAATTATCATGGAAAGCTTTAATGAGGAAAGATAAGTTTTTAATATATTTAGAAGTAAAGAAATGAAGAGAAAGAATGGCAAAAAATGTAATTTGTGCTTCCTTCCATAAAATTGCTTTTTTGTGTTTCAGAAAGTGGAAAAAAACAAATAAGAGAAGTAAGCTCCATCAGTGTCATTAAAGTCAATGAGCCAGGACAATCAGGTTTACACAGACCAAGACTTTGACCTAGTTTTAGAGTGAAAAATGTGTACACAATGCACATTTTAATGTGCAGAACACTTTCTGAACTTTTTACTTGTATTCAAGGGGAAATCCAGTATTTTCCAAGAGCATAGGAGTTTCCGCAATGTCTATGGATGCACGTACAATTTGCAAAGAAGGTGAAATGGGTTGCGAGCTGCGTGGTGTTTGCTCTTTCCATCTCTCACGAGGACTCATTTTATCTGTAAATGCTGTAGCCATGCACCCATCCTCCATGGCCCTGTTGTTATTTATTTTACCTTTAGACAGCTTTTTTTTTTTTTTTTTAAAATGCTTCACCTGTTGTAAAGCAGCGTTTACAGATCTGGTGTTCGCATGTTATAGTATTGCATCGTGTTTCCCATCCCTGCTAATAGTATACCAGCGCATGTGGCTCGTATGCACAGCTGGCCATATGTGTGGGGTTGCCGGAGCAAGAAGGTGCATGTTTTAGTGGTAAAGTCCAAAGGTTCCCTTGTGTTGGGGGAATTGAATCCTGTCTGCCCATGGGGTGGGAGAAGTGCCTCTGCAAGGGGACAGCCGGCTCATGATCTACGCTCGTGATCCGTGTTTTTTTTTTCTGGTAGTATCCGAACATGGCCAGTGTATCCTGGCACGCAGGTGTGGGGCATGTACCTCGCAGCTGCTTTTCCCTCATGCAGGAGTTCAAGTCTCAGCAAATGAGACTTGTAGTGCCCGGCGGGAAGCAGTGCGGGATTCTTCCTCCCCACCCCAAAAGTCATGAAGCCCTTGTTGTGTACCTGCACTGGGTGCTCCAGCTGATCTGGGTAATGACGTGTCAGACTCCTCCCTTCCCCTCCAAACCAGCAGGCTGTTGGTGTCCTGGTCTGGGGTTGCTCCCCCCCCCCAGGGAGGCAGGGGAGCTGGGCAGACCTCCAAGGGCAGAATCCAAAGCGGAAAGTCTCACACCCCACTTTGCACCATACGCATCAGTGTTTTCAGACTGTAAGTTCCCTGTGTGTCCCAATGTCAGCTTTTGTCCCTGCTGGGGGACCTCTTGGAGCGGGTGATGGAGCCCCTGCCCTCCCCCTGAGCTCCTGGGGACCGGCAGGAGCCAAGCGCAGGCTGCGCACCTTCGGGGCCATGCATTGCAGACTCCCGCCCTCCTGCTGAGGCTGCCTGTGCGTGGCATAATTAAAGGTTAATTAGGCTCAACAGAGAATGTGAATGTGTGTTTTAGTGATTGGTCTGGGGAGGGGGGCTAAGTTTTATTCCTTGCTGCAAAACCTCTAACAGTATTTATTTTCTTATTTAACCTGAAATGGCCATAAGGCAGGTATTTTCTCCCCTCCCTTTGCGCCGCGTAGTCCTACCTGTTCAGAGGCAGTGGCTCTCAGAGCCTTTTTGGAGGCGTTAGCAACCTTCAGAATATGAGAATATGTTGAGAATATCTGTCTCTGGTTAGTCTGTTCCACTGTGCTGGGAGGTGGGAGTTATGCTCCCAGTCCACTCTGGCAGAGGTAGCCATTGCAGCCAAGCATCCTGTATCTTGGGAAAGTATTTTATCTGTTGTGCTCTTGTATAAAATGAGACACCAACTTATTTCTGGTTGTATGTTCATTCGTATAGTAAGTAAATGGCCTGCTTGAGGGAGGGAGGTCAGGGCTGTGAATCCCATGTTGGAAAGGGATGCTTTCTCGCATCTGACGTTTAGGTGACAAAGATCAGTCAAGGATTGACAAGTGCCTTTATAGGACCCTATCTTGAACCCTATCTGTTTCTTAGGACCCTATCTTGAACACGATGCTATGATCCAGATGCCTGATCCTCTTGACACAGTATGTAGCAAATGCAGTGCTTTGGTTTCCACTCCATAGATTTAGGACAGCTAAATGTCTTTATGACAGCAGCACTTGAAAGCCTACCTCGCTTTACCCTCCATGTAATGCTCTTCTTACGGACTTGCTTAATTTTGCTGTCATGAGTAGTTGCACTGCCTGAATGAAGCACTAAGACACCTGAATTAGGGGTGCTGATCCTCCATTGAAACTGGTTGTATGGTCCACATCCACAGATGCGCATGTCACTTTGGATGGCTCCTTGCCAGGAATGTGTGGACTTTTCTCCAAATTCAGGTCACCACTTCTGGATTTAGAGGAGTGTTTCTGCAGTCCTGCATGGCCCACGCGCTTAGCTGTCTACATTTTTTGGTGACTTCATAGCTTTGTTACTTCCAGTTATACATTAACCCCTGCTCGGATTGCTGGGGGTAAATGCGATGAGCTGTCTGAAAACTATTCATTGTATCTAGAGAAGGGAATTTGTAATTTCTTTCCTGGCTCTCAGTTTGGTCATGTTGATGTATTTAATTTCTCTTTTGCTCTGTGCTGTCTCATGGAATGATTTAAGTTTTGATTTTTGTGGAAAACCAGGCAGTGTTATGTTCTTGCCGTTCTCTGACACAGGTCATTCAAGGCTATACATTTTCATACGCCAACATAAAGCATGTTTTGAATTATTGCTGTGATGATCATGTGTTTTTTTTTAAAGTTAAAGTGTTTTTGTAGGCTTTTGTGCCTGGTAAAATGTGCAGCCTTTGCTGTATAACTTTGATGACAACATTACAGAAGATGTAGAGAACTTGTGCCTCGTTATTCATTGGTCAAGGTCTTTTATTTTATCCATGTTTGGAGATTATCCTTCCCAGCACTGTGGCTGTTGTTCACCTACATCTAAATAACGCATACATCTTTCTTGACTGTTTACCAGGCAGATGGCAGAGAGCCACGGGCTCTGCTAAAGGAGACATGCCTTTATTTTATTCTTTTTCTGTGGTCATGGCACGTTATACAGCCAGAGAGTGTTCAGCTCTGGCAGGAGGACCAGCTCGGTGAGCTGTGCTTGCAGGGTTGTTGCAATACCAGAGCCAATTCTGCTGTGTCATATTTGGGTCATTTTTACCTTAGTAAGCATCCTGAAGTCCGTTACTGACACCTTTAAACTAAAACTCTTTGGGACACCTTCACTCTCATAAGAAGTGCCGGTTTTCCCTGGCAGTCATATCTGTCTTTCCATAAGCTGTGGTGAAGTTTTGCATCTGCAGTGAGAATAAGCATTTTGAATGGGTAGAAGAGATTTTTGAGACATTTTGTTTGAAAATGCATTTTGTTGATACTCCTCATCGTTCAGGCAAGGACAGCCTTGCTGCATGTTACTACTGATACCCAGCGCAGGGAGCTATTACCTGCTGCCATGTTAAGATGGAGGAAGGTCTGCTGAGGTCCCCGCAAGACCGAGGTGATTTGTAGCTAGCGAGGCAGGCTGGAGGCAGTTAGTGGGGCTGTAGGAATGCCGTGTGTGATCTGGACGTTTGTGACGGTTTTGTCACTTTTTAAACTATGTGGGCCTGCCCAGTGGAAATAAGTTACTAGCACAGTCAATGTGTAATTAATAATGCTTTCCCCTGCATTCAGCAAAGTCTTTAAATATTTATCTTGTTACAAAGTTAGTTTGATGTAGTTGTCCCTTCATTCATGTTTGAAATTGGGGGGTGGACAGGGACTAAGGAGGTACAGTGGGGGTCATATCGCAACGTGAAGCCCAAAATAACCTGCTACCTTTTGTCGGATCATTTAAAACCCAAACAAATATTTATTTAGACATCTCACCTTTAACAACAGACTGACTGGAGCACCACCAGAAAAACATATGACATTTAGCAGTGATAATCAATAAAGATGTACTGGCGGAAAGTACTGTGGATAACATATTCTGTCTTGTATTTGCAGCAGCTTTTGTCAGGGGTTGTTACTTAGGTTGATACTCTCTTACAGAATTTTAAAATAATGTGAAATGTATTATTTTAAAATAATGTAAAATAAATAAAAATGTGAAGTAATAGGGGGATTTTGCTGTTTCTGGCTCGGGACATGTAATTCATAGTGCAGTCCATTAACTGACTGTAGAGATCCCAGCAGTGGGGACTGTTGTGGGAGTCAAGAAACTGTCTCCATAGGCTTGGGTTTATGCCGTGATTTTGGAATCCCTAATGCCTAGGCTGTTTTTCAGGGCTATGTATTGAACCTTTGCAGCAATACCACCCTTGCCCGTTGTACCCAGTGGTTTTATATACAAGACAGAGTGTGTTCTGGGGAAGGTAATAAGCATACAAGAAGCAATGGAGAGCCTGACATTTTTTTTTTCTTCCTGGCTGTTGGCTTAAGACCAGCCCTTGGAAAGCTTTACTTGCCACAAGAAAGTACTGCCAGTTTTGCCAAATCACATTTCCATACGATCTTAGCTGCCAAAGTCTGATGAACTGCTGTAGAAAACAATGCTTTTATACTATTTATAAACAAAGGCTTTGGGATCTTGGCAGACATAAAGAAATGGTTTGTAGCTTTAGCAGTTCTCAAGATGGCAGTCACTAAAATCGTGTTAAAGTTCCTGCAGAAGGGAGAAGCGAAATGCAAAGCGTAAGGATGTTTTAATAGTATGAGATCCCTCAAGGCCTGCCAGGACTAGAAACCAAATAGTTCATAATGTGCCATTTCTAAGTGGGAATTTCCAGTTTTCTCTAAGTATAGAGCTTACTGTTCTTGGGATTTATGAGACAGCATCTTAAAATTAAATAAATGATGTGGTGTAGCATTTCAGTTTTGACAGTGGTCCGGGTCTTTTTTTTTTTTTTTTTCAACAGAACAAATGTCCCAGACTTTGACAAGTGTCATTTCTAATCCAGTGCCATTTCTTCATTATAACTTTTCTTGCAATCTGATGGCCATAGGCAGCTTGGATAGGGCTTTGACCAACCTAATCTGGTGGAAGAAGTCCCTCCCCATGGCAGAGAGGTTGGACTAGATGATCTATAAAGTTCACTTCTATCCAAAACCATGCTATATGATTCTGTCATCTTCCAAAAGCAGTTACATTGCTTTAAGAATACAGACTG
The DNA here is from genome assembly GCF_965231255.1 of Vanellus vanellus. Lineage (NCBI taxonomy): Eukaryota > Metazoa > Chordata > Aves > Charadriiformes > Charadriidae > Vanellus > Vanellus vanellus. Next base: position 60,517,253 of record NC_138908.1, read on the forward strand.
GAGAGAGTCTTTAGTGTTATCTCTTCCTTTCCACCTTTGCAGAAAATAAATTTCTGATGCAGACTAAGAAGGATTTTTTGCATAATTTTCAGTAACAGACAAACTGGAATTAAGTTTACTGAGAGTTTTGATTTTTTGAGTTTTGAGTATATTTTGCTGGGTATAATACTTTGTTCTATCACATCATTCTTTTTCTTATCTCAGTGCACTTCCAATGGCAATGCTTGACTTACAGCATCTTAAAATAAGGAAAATTACATTACAACTGGTTTTCTTTAAAAGCCTGTTTTCACACAGTCTAGAACAAGACTAGTTTCCACTTTGTCAAATTTTGCTCTCAGAAGATAGTATGAGGCCTTGACTACCAGCTGAAATGCTGGATTAGTGCATGGTCTTCATACTTACAAGCAGTTTTAAGAGAAGTTAGCCTGCATGACAGACTGACAGTGTTTTCGTAGCACTGCTCAATTCCATGAAATAAAAGTCTCAGCCCATGCAGCTCTTTATAATATTTGCAGTTATGAACACACTATTGAAAACAAAACTCTGAACTTCTGTTAATGATTTCTGGTGAAACTGATAATTTCTCATTTCAGTACCAAAAGCAGGTCAGATGCAGTCTTCCTCCCAAACGTCTTGTTCATGGGTCAAACCTTGATTGATTGCTGTCACCCTGTAAAGGCACTATCAGTGGTATTTTATGTATATCACTCTTATGATTTTGTTGCTGTTTTTTTTTTGTTTTAAGAACAGTAATCTGCGTTATTGGTTTATTATTAGTATTTATGTTGCTCCCAGTAGGTAGACTGCTTTAGGAGAGTCATTATTTGACTGCAACTGAGCAGTATTCCATTCATATAATGTATCCAAAGTTAGGTATTTAATGTATGGGCCAGAATCATACATATTTCATCCCAGCCCATAAATCCTGTCCTATGTACTTCAGCCATAGATCTCTACAAAGTTCTACTTTGGGTGGAAGGTTTTGCTAACCAAGACGCAGGAACACTTATTTTTAAGTTATGTGAATGATTCTGTGGTACCTTTTAGAGTCTTGTCAACTGTAGGCTTCTTTGAACATATAGCAAGCGTTAGGCAATTACGAAATGGGCAGGTTTCTGAGTGGCCACACAAATATTACTCAAATTGTAATCCTGAGATCTGGTGCTTAGTGTTTAACTTTGCCATTTTTACGACAGTATGTATACATGAGAAATAAATGGTTTGAGATTTAATGGCATGTTTTCCACAATTTCTTTTTTCCAGAGCAGAGACTCTCGACTCTTGAAGTTCTCAGGAAACTCAAGGCTCCACCTACTTTCTTTGCTGCAACCAGACATTCTGCCATGCTAAGTGGAAGTGATGAAGTATATGCGAATTGCATGGTAGTAGACCAAGTAAGCTTTTTTATGAACTTTTGGCAATTTTTTCATCGTCTTCCGTTAAAGTAACTTATTTGTGTGATAGTAGGATCTTCTGGATCTGTCAGCAGCGGTGTATGGCCAATTAGTAAAGCTCTAAAATGAAAACAGTAATACCTTACACTTCTCAGCTATATTTTGTAACCCATTTATGAGGTCCCTTTTAACAGATTCAGTTGATGATAGGAATTATTTTCCTTAGGCTCTAGGGAGAACTCTAAGGCTTACTGTCTTTTCTGTGTGTTTGTGAGCTATATAGTATTTACTTCTTTCTAAAAGATATTAACACAATGTAACGCTCTTGTGCACTTCATATTTTCTGAATTCTATGTACCTTCACAAGAGAGATGAATTTGCTGGTGTTGCCTAATTTCAGAAGTTAATTATAAGCTCCTAGCTAAGCTTATAGGCTCAACAAAAATGAGATATTGCTGAAACAGTGAGACCGATGTCCTACAACTCACATGGAGTATTCTGATACTGGAGATCCTGACTTAGTATTCATGTTTCTGATTTATTTGTCACCAGCGCTGGAGATGAGCCAGAGTGTCCAGACCAAATTATATTTTACATCACCATGTTGCACCTGAAATCTTTTCCCCATGGTCACACTCAGATATCATAACTTGGGCAGGGAGCACTAGTCCAACTCTTGTGTATAGTGGTTATGTATAGTTAAACAGCTGTCAAATTCTGGTGGCCTGTAGCTATGTTTCAGTGATGGTTGAAGTGACTTATTTATTTGTAACCTGCTGTGGGCTCTCACTGGGGTGAAAGTTGGAATATAAGGGTAAGAAGTGACCAGACCATAATGTTAGAGGGCTTAGATTTTGCCAGTGTGATTTTTTTTTTCCTTTTTTTTTTTTTTTTTCATTCCCTGAAACACTTCAGCCGCTGCATTCACTGCAGATCCAGTTCATTGTGTCAGCTGAGATGGGAGTTTCAGTCAGAGCCCAGCATGTTTAAAATGCATCTAAGGTTACTGAGAGATGCATAAAGTAATAACCTAGGAGTGAGCAACTGGCAGGGGACTGTACGTGCAATCTGTGAACCCTTGATTTCAACAATACCCAGGTTGGAAGGAGAGAGCTGCGGAAGTGCAGCTCTGTTACAGATGCAAAGGTTACCTGAGTATATTGCTGGGGGGTCCTTCAGCTTGGATTACTAAGCTTTGCTTAATATGTAGCTGCACTCAACTTTGTTAAATTGCTGACTGCGGCTAAATTCTCCCTTAAGCACCACGCAGCAGGAGAAGCAGCAGCTGCCAGAGGAGGTCCCTCTGGTGCTGAGGGGAAATGCTGCCCAGGCAGGAATAACTTTGAAGGGAGGAACGGCTGTGTAAGACCTGGAAGAAGCATTTTAGCTTCATGCATCTCATCTGCACAATGCAACAGAAGTAATTCCAGAATTGCAGGCACCATATTCATCAATGACCTGGATGAGGAGACAGAGTGTATCCTCTGCAAGTTCGCTGATGATACCAAACTGGGAGGGGTGGCTGACACTCCAGAGGGCCGCGCTGCCATCCAGCGTGACCTGGACAGGCTGGAGAGCTGGGCAGAGAAGAACCTAATGAGGTTCAACAAGAGCAAGTGCAAGGTCCTGCACCTGGGGAGGAAGAATGCTAGGCACCAGTATAGGTTAGGGGCGGACCTGCTGGGAAGCAGTTCTGAGGAGAAGGATCTGGGGGTCCTGGTACACAGTAAATTTTCCATGACCCAGCAATGTCCCCTTGTCGCCAGGAAGGCCAATGGAATCCTGGGCTGCATAGGGAAGAGTGTGGCCAGTAGGTCGAGGGAGGTCATTCTCCCCCTCTACTCTGCACTGGTGAGGCCACAACTGGAATACTGTGTCCAGTTCTGGGCTTCCCAGTTCAAGAGAGACAGGGAACTGCTGGAACGAGTCCAGCGTAGGGCAACAAAGATGATTGAGGGATTGGAGCATCTGCCTTATGAGGAAAGGCTGAGAGAGCTGGGACTCTTTAGCCTGGAGAAGAGAAGGCTGAGGGGAGACCTTATTATGGCGTACAAGTATCTCAAGGGTGGGTTGAAGGAGGATGGAGCCAGGCTCTTTTCAGTGGTTCCCAGTGACAGGACGAGGGGTAATGGGCACAAGTTAGAACACAGGAAGTTCCGTTCAAACACAAGTGAAAAGAGCACTGGCACAGGCTGCCCAGGGAGGTTGTGGAGTTCCCTTCTCTGGAGATTTTCAAGACCCGCCTGGATGCAGTCCTGAGTAATGTGCTCTGGGCAATCCTGCTTTAGCAGGGGAGTGGGACTAGATGATCTCTAGAGGTCCCTTCCAACTCTGAAAACTCTGTGATTCCATATCTGTGGATGCAAATATGGGCTGCTGTAAAAATGCCAGCATTTCTTTCTGTCTTTTACTGAGAGAAACATAATTATGATGGGGATGAAAATGCATCTCAAGTGGGGCCAGAGAGGAGGAATTCAACAGTCTGAAAGACCAGGGCTTTGGATACACTTACAATCTTTCCTTTCTTCTTGCTTTTATACAGGTGCTTTTTGGAGGTTGAGGGTTTTTGCTGGCCATGTGACTTTTTACTATTATTCAGTGTCTTTTAGTTAGTAGCATCTAACTAAAAGACTGACAGTAAACTATATTTTAATATCTTATGCAGAGTTGACAGTAGAATTCAACTTCAGTTGCATAAAGATTTATTAGTTGCCAGGGTCTAAATCCTGATCCCTGTACCTAAGAAAACATAATTCCCAACTCCATTCCTGTCTCTGTGCAAGAGGAGGAGTGCTTCATGCCCATAATTGCTTAATGGCAAAAAATAAAGATTCCTTTCCCTTCCTTCCCTGGAGAATCTCTGTTCCAGGTCATATCTCAAAGCTTAGTAAATTGGTGCTGGAAAATGAAAAGTGCATGATGTATAGGCTGATCTTTCCAAATTAAACTGGACAACGTTTGAATTATCCTCCATATGTCTTCCACACTAATGTAATATGCATATTTTTTGCTTGACTAAAGGATATTTTTTAATAAAAGCTATAAATATATGAATTGATACATTTAGCAAAAGGTATAAATATGAATGAGAAATCCATTAGACTTGTAAATGCTAGTTCATGGCTACTCTAATTATGGAAAAAAGTAATGCAAGGTCAAGAATCTCTTAGCCATATAACTTGCCTTCAATTCATGTCCCGCAAAAAGTAATAGGGGAAAAAAAAGGCAAAACATATAATCATACGTAAAATGGCAAACTAATCTGGTCCTTATTCCCTGACAATATGTCTTGTTACTGCCTCTTACCAGCATTCATTTTTTCTCTGCAGGCTGGAGATTTAAAGACTAACTACGTTCATGGAGATGGTGACAGCAGTGAAACATGTCTGAATCCCACCAACTCAATCCCGATGGCTAAGAGTTCTTCCTCTCCCTCCCTTGAGGAGAATGACCAATATATATATGTTCCAAATGAAGGAAATCAAAGGCCAGTGAAAATTGGAGAAAATGTGGGTTTAATACATACTGTTTCCCCTTCTGATCCATATGGAGCAGATTCATACCTTCCATTCAAGACCCATGGATTTATTAAGGATCGGGGCCAACTTAATGCTGACATGAAAAGAAGAAGGTATGGAATTTACTGGTATGGCCAGAATAAGGATTATTTATGATAAACTTTTATTTCAAAAGATGAAGCAGAATCTGGAGTAATAAATACTATTACTGAAGTAAAATCACTGTTTCCAGTCAGTGATATTTAAATTGTCCTAATGATCTGTTTTCATAAAATAGTTATGAAGACATTTTTAACAAATACAAGGTGTCTTCCAAGAAAATTTAGCTTTAATGCAAATTTATATTTGTATACTTTTTTTTTTTTCTTGTATGTGTTCTTTAAAAGAAAAAAGAATCAGCTGTTCACTGTAAGAATTTCTGTTGTGGAGTTTTTGTCAGAAACCAGAATTTCACCTTAGTTTTCTTCAGTTATATTTTCCGTTAAGAAAATAGTTCAAAATCTGTTGAAATCTCTGGGAACCTTTCCATTCTTTGCACTGGCCTGGAGATGGACTAACTTATTCCTGATTGCATATGTTTTTTTACCTCAAAAGACACAGTGGAGTACTGCTCACATTTCCAGTAGGTTCAGACTGTTTCCTACTCTTTACTGGTGCACAAGGTTTGCTGCCAGCTGAGTCAGTTGTCTCAGGGCCTTCCTCCAGATGCCTTTAGGTTATGCTGGGAACTGTTTGGCTTCAGGAATGCACGGAGCTTTGAAGATTAAACTATAATTTTTGTATTTAACAATCAGTAGATTTCCTTGATAAAAAGGCTTTATTGCTTCTCTGGATAGAAGAGACATGAAATCAGTTCCTTCTTTTACAGGAGGAAATTTGAATCTGCCTCCCACCTTCCAAGAGTGTTTAGACTAGTTGGAGGTAGGGCATCAGATCTATGTTAGAACAGTAAGGAAGGAGTAGCGTCTGTCCATTGTCAATTGAAACGGGCAATAACATTTTCTCTACCATAATTTTGAGTTTCTTATGCAACTACGACGTCCCACTAGGAGGAACCTTTTAACACAGATAAGAAAACAAACATCAGACTAAGAGTTGATCTTTCCCAAACCTTGTATTTTTGCTAGCTACAGGGATACCATGTAAGTTACTATAAATAATCTTCTTCTGCCTCTCTGTCATAAACATTTTTCTGCTATACATTTTTTAAGACCTAGGTCAGGTACCTATATATGAGCTTTAAGAGCTTATAAAAATTTTCAGAGACATGTGATTGACCTTAATATGTCAACTATAAATGATCGAGACATTACACATAAAATAAGACTATCAGTATTTAATTCCAGCAGCATCTTCCTTGAAGTATCTGAGGTGATGTGGCAAGTTACTTAGCAGATCTTTAAACCAGCTTTTTATGTCAGAAAAATTCCCTGGGTAAGTTATCCCCAGTAAGACACATATGCTTGTCTGTTGACATAGACGTGTATTACTTTTCCAATTTGAAAATGTAACAGTAACTGATAATGCAGTTAAATGACTCGTTTCTCAGACATCACATGGGCTATTACTAGGAAACATTGCGAAAGATGGTCTCCAGAAGTGTAATAAGGAAGTAGTTTTGGGCGGTATTGATAGATTTGCCCTTCGACAAAGTGAATTGCAGTGGTGTGTGAAGGAATTGTTGTGCTATTATTCCTGGTAGGAACTCTGGCTATTTAGAAATACCACACATAATTTGAGTTTTTATGTTGTAAGGCTGATATGTTATTGCAAGCAGTCAACCGTTCCTTCCAGTCATTCTGATGAAGAAGTCATTCTGACCCATCCTAGGAAACTCTGGTACTGCTGAGAAACCTTACTGCACTCTCCTGCTCAGGAACCCTCACCAATCAAATAGTCTCTGGGTGTTTGAAGTATTGATTTAGCCAGAAATTTTTCAGTGTCTTTATAGTCCTATGTGTTTTTAAATTTGTATCTTTTGAAATGAATCTCATAAACTGCCCCAGACCCTCCTTCGTCTGTCTTGTTAGTTTTCTCTTCCATGCTCCATCAAGTCACAGATGTAGAAAAAAGGATGTCTGTGAATAGCCACATCATATCTTTCAGATACACACACTCATAAAATATCCATATATACCCATATATCTTAATACTGAAATCTGAGCTAGTCATCTCAGTTCTCCTTATCATCTATATAGAGAGGCAGGTACATGTGTGGAACAAAACATCTCATTTTAAGAGAGATGCTGAATATGGATCTGAAAGTCCTCCTCCAGCGGTGGTTGACTGTGGTGGGAGTCTGCGTGATCATGGGTGATGTCTGTACTGCAGATCCACAAGGCCGGGTCAGATGAGTCCTTTACAAAGTGACTGAGTACCTTGACCAGGCGACTGCAAACCTGAGAGAGGACTCGGATTGTGACTTACCTGACAATCATGGTGGTTTGGGTTGTCATTGATCAGAGTGTACAGCAGTTATCTTTGCTTGTTGCGTTAAGGTTGAGATGGATTATTACTAGAATTCATGGGAATTAAAGACTTTGTTGTCTGCTTCAGTTCAAGTCTCGATGACCTTGAAGTAGACAGTGGAAGTGGAGGTGTTTCGGACAAATCCCACGTTCACTACCCTTCCCTCGCCTCTTCAGATGCCATGGTTGGTAGCAGAGATGGATTAGATTTATCTGCCAATCTACAGCCAAAGGTATTTGATACTATCTTGGTTTGCATTGTTTTCCTTTTAAGTAAATCACTGAAAACATGTGAGAAATACCTGAATCTGAAGGGGGAAAAATGAGTTCCCAGTTGGCAGTGCTAGTCCCTCAGGAGAGAAGCATGCCCAGGGCTGTGGAGCAGAAACTCCCTGGTTGTGCCCCGGCTCGGCAGCAGTCATGGGAGGGATCCATCAGACATTTGTTTCAGCTTTGAAAAAAGCATAATTTATCAGAAGCGTTTCAAAGGAAGTATCTCGGGTTCAGTGAATCAGCATTTTCTAACCAAAATACATTTACTGAGGAAATGTTTAACCAGCTGTCATTATGTGAAAGGGTAACAGCTTTGTAAAGTATAAAACCAGCCTGCTGCCTGTTTTAAAACAATTGCTAGACTCAGGGAAATTCAGTTGGGCTTTGTGCATTGACCAGTGCAAATCTTTCTCCTTCATTATGGTTTTCTAAAGTACCCTGGCTACAGTCATTTTCTTTAGACTGTGGTGCCATTTCTGAGATCTTCAGACACACACATAAAGTTATTTTTTGATCATAGGGTTTTTTTTATGTTTTTATTAGACAGACTTCTTGCCACTGTAAAGCTTTATCTGACCTTCAGCAAACGATTACATGAAGGGAGAAAAGGAGTCCAGCAAAAACATTAAATTCTGTCAGGGCTACTTTTAAAAAAGATAAGGTAAGCAGTAGGAGTAGGGGGTTTCCTTTCCAGCCTTATCATTGACATATTTGGATTGGAAAATCTTTTCATGCACAATAAATAAAAAAAAAAAAACGCAGAGAGAAAAGAGAAAGAGACTAACTCCTTTCTCTGGAAACTTTGAAATCAGTAATTACCAAGGCAGTATCCACGAAATATTTTCGAGGTATTTAAGTACTAAGATTAATGGTTCCCTTGGTAAAAGAGGGTATCTTGGTCATCAGATATAATGGCCAACAGCACTGTTTGGGTGGCGCCTGACACCAAACCGGAGAAGAGTGTAAGCTTTCTCTTGCATCCACAAATTATTTCCTGTAATATACAAAAATTGATCATAGTGGAATTATGACAGACTTCCTAAGAATTCAAATGAAGATGTCAAAAATTGTACTTCAACTTAAAGCTTTAACGAAGCCAAGAAAATGTATGTGTGTGTGGTCAGCCGTCTTTCTTTCAGAAATTCTGTCACTGGTTTATTTTGTTTCTGTTGCTGACACATTTCAAAACAACACGAGTTTTAGTTTGCTGCAATTTCTTGTAGGAATGCACGATGTCTGGGATTCGGTCACGCTCCTATTCGTGCTCCTCGCCCAAAGGTTTAGTAGGAGGACCTCGCATTCCTCAGGACTTCGCAGTTGGGGATTCGAATGAAGGTCAGTGCTCTGCCTTTACACCTGCGCAGCCTCATCCCACGCCTGCCTGCTTCAGGCACAGTGCTGACGGCTTTACTCAGACCTGTCCTGTACACAGACCTCACCAACCTGTGTGAAAGCAGGGTTCGGTTGCCTTTGGGCACCCTTACCATCTTCCCTCGCTCTTCTCCCATCTACTGCCCTCTCACGTCCTCCCCTGATACAGCAGGTGGTCCTCGGGAGGGCACACAAACTGGGAGAGCACTGGTCAGAGAAAGTAATGCAGGCAAGGGCGATAATCGTCTTTTCGGAAGATCCTTACCCCAGCCTCCCGCTGCATGCCTGGCAGAGACCGTGAGGAAGCTCAGGATGACAGAGAAGAGGCGTCAAAGAGGGCGGATGGCCCCAGCTTCTGTAGATCCCAGGGAGTCTCTGAAATGTGGACGGGGGATTGTCATCTCCACAGGCTGGGGAGCAAAACCCACCCTCTCCATGAAATGGAGTCAGAGATGTCTCTGCAAGAAGCCTGTAATTTTTTACAAATTGTTTCTAACATGCTTTAGTTCTAGACACATAGTTTCATATTTAGAAGACAACCCACACTTTTCGCAATGAGAGTATGGGTTATATTTGAAAACCACACAAAACGTGAAATACACATACTGTACTTTTCATAAAGATCACTTCACTTAAAAAACACTTCCATTTCAAAAGACTTGGCCTCTGTCCCTATAACCCTGTCCATTGCCATACTTCCAGTTTGTCTCTCCCTGCAGTGTACCTTTAGCTTTCCACTAGTCCTGAGCAAGAGGCAGATGTGAGTTACAGTGAACCAGATGGGATGGACACCCAGAGAAGTTATGGATGCCCCACCATTGGAAGTGTTCAAGGTCAGGTTGGATGGGGCTTTGAGCAACCTGATTGAGTGGAAGATGTTCCTGCCCGTGGCAGGGTGGTCGGACTAGGTGGTCTGGGTGATCAGGGGGTTTGGACAAGAGGAAATGGCCTTACATTGTGCCAGGGGAGGTCTAGGATGTATATTTGGAAAAATTTCTTCACAAAAAGGGTTATCAAACATTGGAACAGGCTGCTCTGGGAAGTGGTTGAATCACCACCCCTAGAGGTATTCAAAAGACAGGCAGATGTGGTGCTTATGGCCATGGTTTAATGGTGATTTTGGCAGTGTTAGGTTAATGCTTGGACTTTATGATCTTAAAGGTCTCTTCCAACCTAGACAATTCTATAATTCTGCAATCTTTGAAGGTCCCTTCCAACCCAAACTATTCCATGATTCTACGACACTGAATGCAAAAACACAGAGTTGTGGAAATATTACCATTAACTATGAAACCGGTTAACAAATTCAAAAGTGCATGGGAAGGTGAGATGGAGAAAGCTGATTGGAAGACATACAGTGACTGTAGACATCTTTTTGCCTTAAGAAACTGTGTTAAGCAGTGCAGCAAATAACTTATTTGTGTTTGCTCAAATTCACTGTAAGATTTCACAACCCCTTCTAAGGTGGAGTATATACTGCAGCCTGCAGCACGCAGCTGTGTTGTATTTTTCCACATAACTTAATATATTTGTAACCATTTTTATCCAACAGATTAGGTGAGAAGTCTTTGGCACAACAAGGCAGAAGAAAAAGAGGGAGCTATGTCACAGAAGTAGTGGATGGCAGATCAGCAAAGCCCTGTGGCCTGTGCTTAAAAGTTAAAACAGAATTCCTTTGACCTCGCAGCTAAGGGAATGTTGGTGTCACAGCCCATTAAGCTTCATCCAGGCACTATTATGTGCTCTGACCTGATCTGGGCTTGGGCCTGTGTCCTGTTCATTCTCTCTTCCCTTTCTCGTGGAACAGTCAGTGTTGGACCTTTACCTGTCTTGTGGAGAAGGTGGAAACCCTTTCCTGTCCATGCCTTGCAATCAGGCTGTTCTGCAGCCTGCACCACAGATGCAGCGTGCTGCTGGGAGGGAGGGTGCTGGTCTGCTGAGGTCCTTGCTGGTGCTTCTTGGCCACCGGCACCTCCTGCCTTGTCCCTTCCTTGCCAGCATTTTGCAAGGATGGGGGCATTGAACAGAGTGTTTGGCAGCTGGCAGTGGTGGTGACCGTGTGAGGCAGGCACAGCTGCTCTCGCTCTGAGCAGTTGCGCCTGGGTACGGGGCTAGCCCAAGAGCTTGGTCCAAGAAATTAGGTCAGATAATTCATCATGATCTCTGTGGGCTGTAGTGGGGTTCTGTCTGGGTCTGTGCAGGTGTCCACATACTGAAAACCTACCCCTTCCCCTCTGCCTAGCTGCCACCGCTTTGGACATCTCTCTCAGGGCTTAGCTATGTAGGGGGGAGCCACATCTGACCCTGTACATCGCAGTGAAATGTAAGCCAAAGCAGATGAGTGCCGGATGGCAACAGAATGGCCTTTTTCACACAAAGTATGAGAATAAAGTGGGAAATCACTCTCCATTTCTAATGGAAGCTTTTCAGTATGCTCAGGTTTAAAACAACTCCCTGCTTTTATTTGAGAAAGTACTACCAGGCTGTAACAGTAAAGGATTTGTCCCTGCTCTGTAGATGATGTGCTCATGAACAGTGGTCGATCCCTCCTTCAGGCTCTTTCACTCTCTAAGTCAGTGTCTCTGCTCCAACCTTGTAGTAAGTATCTCAGTGCCAACCCCGTGATGCTGTTTTGCATGAGGCTGTCTTCATCTCCCATGGGTACATGGCCTTCGTTTCTTCCGGAAGCATCCCGCGGCGCAGGTTGTGCCTGGCAACTAACAGAAATGCCCTTTTAGTCTTGCGGCTTCTTTGGTAAATATTCTAGCTCTCACTAACCTGAAGTCTACGTTTGTGTGAAGACACGCTGATTCAGCAAAGCGTGTTTAAGTTTAGGCAGGTGTTTAAGTACCTTTCTGAACTATACCTGTGGTAGCTTTGCAAAAAATGTCTGCAAAACGGAATGGCTTCTAATATGGAAATGGCAGAATGGTCTCTATCATGTTTTTTCCCTTCCAAAACAACCCAATTGAATTATTTATCTTTTGTTTTGCTTTTTTGACAGTTTGTTGCAAAGCATCTCCTTGAGTCCTCTACTGTTTCTAGGATGTAAACTTGTAACATATTACACATCCTGTGCCATACATAGACTAGTAATATTCCTCTTTATGTAGAGGGATTTAAATTTTTTTAATACTGTAGATAAAGCTGTGTAAGACAGGTAATTGCAAGTGTTAGAAGACTATAATTAAGAAATTTTACAACAAATTATGTAAAGAGCAAAAGGAAGTGTGAATCATTCAAGTCTGGGTTGTTAAGAAAACCAAAATAATTATTTTTTGTTATTCTTAAAAACAGACTGCTTTCAGAGGCTGGCATTCATTGATACCCGTCTCAGTTCTGGCAGATTCTGTCAACTAAAGAAAGCCTAGTGGGCGGCGGTCTCACCCTAGGAAAAGCTGCTTCTAACATATTTACGTTTTTGCTTTCCTAATTTTCAAATGACATCGCAAGCCCTTAACGACAAGCTTATGGCCTGCTAGAGGTCGTGCGCTTCAAATAAACCTGATCGACTTTGCAATCTGAGTGCCCGGTAACTCTTTATGTCTTGCAGAGCGAGGGTACAGTCTGCCCGAGCAGTGCGGAGAGAAAAGGTACGGGAACTTGTCGCGCACCTCCCGCCTTTGGAGGCGGCGGGAGCGGGTCTGTGGCAAGAATGCCATCTAGGGAGCAGAGCGGGGAAGAGACCCCGGCACCCCTCGCAGAGGGGTTTTTTAGCAGTGATTTAGGGGAGATCCGTAAGCCCACGCTTAAACCCTGTGCTGACCCCAGCCCGGCATGCGTCCTGCGGCGGGGATTTGCTGTGCGCCGCTGCGGGACATGCACAGTGGGGATGTGCCGCTCTTTGCTATAGGAGCTCCTATCCACTGTGGGGACATCCAGAACACCGTAATAAAAGCAAAGAGGCTTTAGATCCCAACCGCGATCTTACGCAAGCTTGTAACGCATTGCACATTCAGAGCGCTCCACTGGTTAGCGTTACTAGAGGGACATCAGCTAAGCCCACAATAAAACGTGTAATTGTAAATGTTAGGTGAAACAAGTGCCATCCAGATTCTGCTTTGTTTTAAGGGACTGTTCCCACTGGAATGAGTTTTTTTTTTTCCCACTGGTCTCTGTTTTAGGATTCAGGAGGAATGGAATAAATGTATTGTACCCTCAAAAAATGAGCCTGAAAAATGTAAAGTGAGTCGGACTTTCAGCTTTCTGATGAACAGAATGACCAGCACACGGAATAAGTGCAAGGTAATTTGGGATTTGTGTCTATATTATTATGTATAATTATGTCACTGTAATTAAATTAATTATAGATGAGAATCTAAATTTGTATGTAAAGATAAGTTTATTACAAAACCACATAAGTAATAGGAAGAAACTTTTATCTTTATTTTTTATTTTTAAAACATACACGGGATACCTTGAAATGGCCTTTGTATTAAAAACCAGCTTTCCTTTTAAACAGTAGCTTTAGTTGGACAATATCAAGTATTTCCCTTGCCATTTTTTGATGTTATTAATAATCTCATTTGATGATTCAGCCAAAGTTTAAATGTATAAATTGCCTTTAAGAAATAATTTTCATTGCTAAATAAAACGAAGAGGTATGGGCCTGTTCTTGCAATTAATCTTAATATGTAATTAAGTCTGTAACTTCTACATCGGTACATAATCAGTTGAATTTGCCTTATTTGAAGTTAATGGGACTTCTTGCATGACTAAGCACTGCTTACTGTTAAAGAGCTGCAGACTGAAGACCTGCATGGTCAAACATACATACCGTGGAAGGTAGATTAGAACATTTGTGGTTTAATTTTGAGACATCTGAAATTTAGATTAATGGCATCAATTAGCAGCTTGAGATGTAGATTTCTTCTACGGAACTTTCCAGCTGTCATTTTGGCAGTTTCACAGGCTTTCTAGTATGCCCTCCTGTGCCTTAGGATATCCTAACATAGGTGGATGTGAAGATGGTTGGCTGATGGGGTATCTTTAAGAGTGGCAGAACTGGCTGTGAACATGTATGTCTGGTCCAGAAGCCATACATTAAGCTGTGTGTGTGTGGTCTCCTAAAGTGTAACCACCAGGGCTGCTTGGACAAACGTGTACCCACACCAACAGGAGTACTGTAAAAATAGGCAAAATTTATTAAATTCATTAACACTTATTTAAAATAGGTTATTCCTAATACCTCCTAATATCTAAAGACAAGTTTTCTAAATTTACATAAGTGCAGCTTTAACTGCAGAGGCACGAGTTTGCACATATACCTCAGGGAGATGTAGGCACTGATATTGGTTTGTGTGTGCAGCAAGTCAATAACACTTCTTAAATTTTATTTTCTGGTCCTCCCCTTTTTGCAGCTTTATAATTGTGTTTCTGCCAGTCTTCCTTGATAATGCTGGCTGGCAAGGCTGCCAGTGGAAGCAATGCCTGCACCATTTTAGGACTTGAGCGATGTTGGATATAATAATATACTGTTATGTTACAAGTCTTCCAGGACAGGGAATAAATGTTTTAGAGTAATTTGCTTTTAAAAGGGAATGTTATAGTGTTTTTAAGATTGTATCACTTTATCTTCTTTTCTAACGTGCCTTTTTCTTTTCTTTTTTCCTGCCTCTGCTGTTGGGGGTGAAGACAAAAAATAAAGATACCAAAGATAAAGAGAAACTGAATAGGCACAGTTTTACAAATGGGACCTTCTCGGGGGTTATCCCATGTATGGCCTGTGAAAAGGCCCTCGTGGGAAAGGAGTCACTGCAGTGCTCTCGTAAGTAGTCGCTGGCTCTTGTGTATGAACTTACAGTGCTCCAAATCCTGCTTTGAGATCCTGCTTCAGTGTGTTGTTTCAAAGAGAGACCTTGCCTAGATTTGGATGTACCCCCTTTATGTAACGAGCTGAGGTTGTCAAGGGAGAGGGAGGAAGGATGGCAGGTGACAGCTTCAGGAGGGACCATGGCCATCTCCTAGCCCCAGCACATTAGGCAAAAACTTCTTCCTAGCCAGGGGCTGTAACATCAAAGCATCTTCAGAGCTACTTTAGAAGTGGACCTGGAGGAGGGACGAAGGTGAAGCCTCAGAGTAACTTTTTCTGTGGGCTGGGGACCCTGTTTGGTGCCAGGCTTTGAAACATGGCTTCTCTTTCAGATTGCAACGTGATTGTGCATAAGAGCTGCAAGGAGTGTGCTCCTGTGTGCACGAAGGTAACCTCCTATACCGCACTGTTCATACTAGAGCATATCTGCTTTCCAAGGGGTCTAGAAACATCATGAAGGAAAAAAGAAAGTACATGCATCCTGGCCAGACCCAGTGTCTGTATGCAAAGGGCTGCAAGGGTGTCAAAATGTCTAATGTGGGCAACAGAGCAAGCACTGTGCTCAAACAACAATTTTTAGAAGAGGGTCAAAAGTGAGTTTAAAGAGATGTTTCCATTTTTGAAGAGTTGCAAGCTCAAATTGTGAAATGGTGTGCCTGGAGGGATGCAAAAGGGATTAAAAAGAAAGGCTCGTCAAAACCACAGATACCCACTTGTGTAGGAGGAGGAATCCCGTATGTTTGGAATAATGGAAAGCAGAGATGGAAGGGACTTTGGGAAGTGAACTAGTCCATCTCCTCACCCTTGAGCAGGCTTACTTCTAGGTAACAGTGTGGGCAGATGTTTGTCTGACATGTTCTGGAAAATCTCTGGAGGAGAAGATTCCACAGCCTGCCTAGGCAGTTGCTCCCAGCGTTCAGCTGCCACTGCAGACAGGGCAAAATCAGCGCTAGAGTTGATGGATACTGCCTTCTTTTAAGTAGAAATACACACATGGTGAGGTTCTCATGACAAAGACATAATTTTCAACAACAGATGTTTAAGGCTTCTGTCATGGAATAAAATGGGACTTGCAGAGAAGTGTGCCACAGTGATACAGGTAATTTTTCAAATTAGTGGAGCATGTCTTTCTGGTGTAGCTGGGTTTTGCATCATGGTGACTTGCAGGGAGAACATTTTTCCATACAGATGCTTCAATGTAAACAAGTCTTAAACTGGACGTAAATCAGGTATTTTTATTTATTTTGGTTATAGCTGTCACATCATAGCACAAATTTCTGGGTAACGTTAGGGCATTAGGACAGCTGAACTTGCCGTTTTAATTACTGGGGCTGGTGGGTTATTTGTAAAGAGCAGACAAGAACCCCCACCACCCCCAATTCATCTCAACAAGAATGAGGTGCAGAAAATGTTCCCTGAACCAACTCAGGTGAAATACATGCCTAAGCACAGCAGGCTTTTGCTGCAGGTTTTGCAAAAGTCCACTTTGGAAGGGGGATTGATTCTGCCTCTGCTACCCGGGCTTCCTCAGGCAGTGCCCTGCCACAAATGCTTCAAGGTTATTTGAATATAAAGCCCTGAATGTGAACTCCTTTTCTTGCAGCCTTCACAGGCAGTTTTTGTATAGAGAAAGTAGAATGCTGTAACTCGGTGACTCGGTTTACAATAAACAGATTCAATTTTGTATTGCAGTACAAGTAGCATCATTCTACTTTGAATACCGTTATCTTCTAATAATTAATAAATTTGAATTTATTAGTTACTGTTAGAAATTAGGGCCATATTTTAGGACCACTTTCTTGAAGCCCTTTTGTGTGATGATATATGGGAGTGAGTTAGTGGGTTGACTATTCAGTGTATTATCAGCTACAATTTCATTACAATTTCATAAAATTCTTCATTTCAGAAATGCCAGGAGAGGTACCATAATAAAAACAAACCCCAAGCTGGTGTAACAAGTAAGTTAAGAGGTGTAAACCTAGCACTTCTAAGTTAAGCCTTTGTTAATCCCCTAAATTAATCACAGGACTGACAACATAAACTTTCCTGCAGCATTTATTTTTCTATTTTTCGTTTCAGTATCTATAAGAAAGTGTGTGTGTCTCTAATACAAGTAGAATTTTTTGAAGAAATTACTGTTGAATTACCTCATCTTCTACTAAAATAAGTGGGAGATTTACGATGTTTTGTTTTCAGTGAGAATCAAAATCCAAAGTAGTCAGTTCTGTCTTGTGCTTTTGAGTATGTCATTTACCATATGCACAAATATTTGGGTCTCCTATGTTCAGGTTGCAATGTTAGAGCAGGTATGATTTCTTCTCAATAATATCCATGCCTGAGCTTTGCCTACAGGCTTATCTTTATATTCTGTGGCACAGCATCACGGTCTTGTACCATGGCAAGCTGATATTCTTGATGCCCAGTATAAGTCAATATGAACACCAGATAGCATAAGTGTGTATAATATATATATATTATATTTATATATATATATATATTATATATATACAACAGTATAAGTGTGCTGTTGATGATGTACTCTACATTGTTTGTCAAAATGTTGTGTTGTGCTTTTGCCTTACAGATTCCCTGCCTGGAGACATTTCACAGGCAGTGTTTTTCCCAGTGCATCCTTCTTCCTCTATGCCTATCGGACTGTCGGCTGGAAGGAGGGAAGTCTCACAGCAGTCCCACTTCTTGTCCAAAAGTGTCCCCAGTGCCAATTTTGAAAGGTAGAGGGCAGCTGCTGGGGGACTATGCTAAATACATCATTCAGCATTTCTAGGAAAATTGAAACCATTAAATAAATGCGGGGATTTTCTTTTTTTTCTGCTGTAGAAGATCTATGGCATTTTCTGAACAAGACACTGAGACTAACACCTGGAGGTCCAAGTCACGCTCTGTAGAGATGTTACAAGCATTAGGGACCTTTTCTTCAATGGATCCTTTTATGATGGAAGGTGAGAAGTATTGCATGGACGTTGCATTTTATAACCTGTATTGGAAAGCATGAAGTAGAAAAACTCCATATTTGATACAGGAAGCCACTTCATCTCCTATAAGAGGAGCACCTATTTTTGATAATTGCAATTGTATTCCTCATTAAAATGATACAATCAGATACAGTAGTCTTAAAATGCAACTTTTCCTTTCTTGCTTGTAAGTGACTGATAACTTTTAGAATATTTTTGTACAGTGTTACCGTTTTAAAATAATAGGGATACATATATTTGGCATCCTTGCAGAACCAGGTCAGTGACATACTATTCTTCTGTACTAACCTAATCATCTCCATTGAAACTGCAAAACGTAAACCTACATCACTTGTATTTCCTCAGTAGCCCCAGATTCTTACCTCCCACTCATGAGCTGCCCTCCTAAAATGGCTACGTATCCTTGTGAAGTGAGTAAAAATAGGCTTTTTCTGTAGCCAGGTGTGAGACTGAATTTCAAAGCTGAAGGGCATTCACTCACAAAGGATGGCACAGATATCTCTCACTGGACATCTACTTTTGAAAATGTTGGGTTTTATTTTTAATTTTTAAAAGGTTTCCTCAAGCAAAGAAGTATAAAAAGGATTTAATCCGAGAAAAGAAGAATGTTTTTTTTTATTCTCCTCCCCTGCTGTCACATTTGCATTTCAGTATGTTGGTAATGATTCTGACATCTGGCAAGCTTCTCAGTTGTAATACTGAGAATGAGAATACTGCCAATGTTTGCAGAAACCTTTTCTAAAGTTCATCCCTGTTGTGTGTTCCCCTTACTATATAAATGGATCCGCATGTGCCAAGGGACTTTCCTTACTGTTCATATGCCTGGCGTTAATGAGATATTACGTTTTGTCATAGATGATGTGGATTTGTCTCAGTGGAGTGATCTCTGCACAGATGCACAAGAGTTTGAGGCAGAGTCCTGGAGTCTTGTTGTGGATCCGGTGTTCTGTAGCAAGCAAGAAAAGGATGTCATCAAGAGGCAGGATGTCATTTTTGGTCAGTATTTGAACGCTTCAAATGTAGGTTTGAAAACAATTTGGTGTAGAAAATAGAGAGGAAACCTACACATTTTATGTCCAGAAGAATGAATGCCTCAACTCGGAATAATAAGAAGGTTCAAAGGAAATTTTTGTCACAATTACAATGTGTCCTAGAGCTAAGGAAATGGAGAGTAGTGTCTACCAGAGATATGTCTACCCTATTCACAGAACAGTTGAGGTTGGAAGGGTCTTCCTGCATTCCCCAGCTCTAGCAGTTGCAACCCCAGCATGTTCAGCAGGGTACAGTTGAGAGAATTGTGCCAGAACCAGATAAATTAAAACTTCCTACTGACATAATCTGTTAGGTTTGAGGCTCACACAGAAAAAAATTATTATGACTGTATATTTGAATGTTGCTGAAGTCTGTCTTAGAAGGGGTGCAAAATGTCCGCGTGATTGCTATACCATGCTGTTTTCTTTTATACTGCAGAGCTGATGCAAACAGAAGTGCATCACATCCATACCCTGTTCATTATGTCTGAAATATTCAGGAAAGGAATGAAGGAAGAACTGCAGCTGGACCACAGCACAGTGGACAGAATATTCCCCTGCTTAGATGAGCTACTGGAGATGCACAGGCAATTCTTCTACAGAATGAAGGAGAGGCGGCAGGCATCGTATGAGATGGGGAGCCAACGTAATTTTGTCATCAACAGAATTGGAGACGTCCTTGTGCAGCAGGTAGAGGCATCAACTTTGTTAATCCTTTATGTATTTTGAGCAACCTGGTCTAGTGGGAGGTGTCCCTGCCCATGGCAGGGGCGTTGGAACTAGATGATCTTCAAGGTCCCTTCAAACCTAAACCATTCTATGATTCCATGATTCTATGTACTCAACTTTCCAAAATTAAACAATTTATTGACTTTAAAACTTTTGTGGGCAAGAAGACAGTTGTGGTTGCCTCACAGAATTCAAAGACTGTCCCCTCCAGGTTCTTGCATTGTGAAGTAGCTGTGAGAGAAAATCATTACAGACAGGTAACTGTGGCGAGCATGGGATGAACTTCTACCTACATGGTACCAGTGTTGCGGAGAGTGGTGAACTTGGTCCTTTTCACAGTAGAAGGCTGCTGCCGTCATACCATGGACTGCAAAAAATGGAAGCAATGGACTAATTTTTTTAACAGCTGAACAGAGGTTGGAAGAATTGACTGATGGTGGAAAAGAAACTATCCTGTTAATTTCTTGTAGTGATCTGGCATGGTGCATCTTGAGTTGCCGTTCACTAGAGAAGGGGTCATCACAGCGTGTCTGTGGTGGCAGCAGAACGAAAAACTAACTGCTTGCTGGTCACACTTCAGTTCCTTGCAATCAGGAGAGTGTGGTTTTCACCTTCAGTCACTCAGTTTTCACTCCACTGAAATAAAGAAGCTGAACTGTGGTCTTGTCTAGAAGCGGTGTGGAGATCAGACGAATGCAAATAAGCCTCAAAGGGATTGTGTTTGCAAAGAGGTGAAGGAAACATCGTTATAATAATTGTTCTAGCTGTATTGGCAAGATTGAGTGGAGGTTGCTCATGCCCTCTCCAGCGTATGTTCTTCTTGCTCCTGAAAACAGCTAGCCCATTTTCATTCTGTAGTGACAGGCCCTGTTAGTGAAATTCAGAGAGCTTGAGAAACAGGTAGCATAAAAGTTTTGTATTTGTACAAAATACATTAATTAAAGGTATGCAGTTTCCTGTTAGGTGGAAAGTTAAGCACAATTCACTTATTAATTTCTTCAGTTTTCAGAGGAAAATGCAACTAAGATGATGAAAATATATGGAGAGTTTTGCAGCCATCAAAAAGAAGCTGTTAATCTCTTCAAAGAGTTGCAACAAAACAAGAAGTTCCAGAATTTTATTAAAGTAAGTTTACATGGAAATGTGACCGCTATTGACAAAATGCTCAGGAAAAAGATATGTAGCTTTTACTTAGATTTAGGATTGAAATTGTATTCAGTAACTCACTTTTAATAGCTAATAAAAATGGCAAAGTTTTTTCCTCCTTAACCAGTGAGCTGATAAATTAATTTTTTCTTTCAAATTTTAGAGAACTTTGGCATCCGGTATGTATTACACACATATTCCTGTTATAGTACACCTCATCCCTCAGGGCAGCAAC
This sequence comes from Vanellus vanellus, assembly GCF_965231255.1. Classification (NCBI taxonomy): domain Eukaryota; kingdom Metazoa; phylum Chordata; class Aves; order Charadriiformes; family Charadriidae; genus Vanellus; species Vanellus vanellus. The sequence continues at coordinate 60,538,226 of NC_138908.1, forward strand.
TGTTCCTTGGGGATGGTTCAGATAACCCAGCATTTTGTTTTAGCTTATCCTAATGCGTTTAGATCATATTTCTTATTAGTCAAGTGGTGGCGTAATATGCATTTACTACTTAAGGTATATATTTCTATCTGTGCAGCTGAGAAATAGTAACCTTTTGGCGCGACGCCGAGGAATCCCGGAGTGCATTTTGCTCGTCACCCAGCGAATCACCAAATACCCCGTTCTGGTTGAAAGGATACTGCAATACTCAAAAGGTGAATAAAAGCTGAAGTGTTGCTTCATGTCTGGAATCCTAGCGCATTTTTGGCATAAGGAATGTGCACTGCTGCAGTATAACAAAAGATGAAATTCACTGCTCTGTAGAGAACCAGGGCAATGTACATATCTACTGTTCAGACAAATGTCACCCTGTTTAGGGGTGTCGGGTGTATGTAGTCTTTGCCAAGGCTGGGCTGTGAAGATTTCCAGTATTCCAGCTGGGTACACCATACAAGTGCAGAAAAGCGTGCTTGTTGTAGGAGAAGATCTTGACTAGAGGATGGGAACTGATTCGGGCATGCATCTACGTGTTCTTTGAAATTAATTCTGGTGGAGTCTCTTGTAGGTAGGGCTAGGCAAACGTTTTGTAAATTGCTCTCCAGTTTTTCAAACAAAGCTTGAATGATCCCTGGAATTTCATAGAGCGTTTTAGAAATACTGATAGCTTACGGATATTGTCACCCAAATGGGCAATAAATGAGCACAGTAGAAAGTTGCATATCCAAATGCAAACCCTTTGTGCTTTCAAGAGTTGTTTTTTTTACTTAGCCAGAACAGTAATATACTATGTGATTTACTTAGGCAGTAAAACTTTTTAAATGCTAACAGCTCATAAATATGTCAGAAACTATTCAACATGTTATTTTGGCTAATAAATAAATTTCAGGTACATGACATCTTTTAATAGGCAAGTCAGACAAAGGTAGAGGCCTCTAGTATTTCTAGTAAATTGATTACCATGTTCAACTTAAAATTACACGGTTATCAATTTAAGCTTTGCATCATGTTGATTGTTCCCAGAAAGTAAGGAATGATATCTTCTCTTGAATATGCTGACTACTATCGTGTTTATTTTTTGTTTGATACAGAAGGAACAGAAGAACATAAAGCCCTGTGCAAAGCCCTTCGTCTAATTAAGGACCTGATTGCAGGAGTAGATTTGAAAGTGAATGAATATGAGAAAAAGCAAAAGCTATTGGAAATTCTCAGTAGAACTGAAAACAAAACATACACAAAGCTGAAAAATGGCCATGTTTTCAGGAAGCAAGACTTGATAGGGAAAGAGAGGATGCTTCTTCATGAAGGCTTAGTGTTCTGGAAGACAGCGACTGGTCGTTTCAAAGGTATTCCATCCGAGCAATAAAGTCCTTTAAGTTTTTATTTGCAAATAACATATGAAGATTGTTTGGTTTGAGAATGAAAATACTTTATTATGCTGCATTGCAAACACAAATTTCTGAGGTAATGGTGTTGAGAATACGCCACTAATTGCTAGAAGAGTTGTTCCAGAAGCTGCCATGGTTTGTGGGTAATCTGCTGGGTAAGAGACAAGTTCACATACAAAGCCATCAGCTGCATATCTTTTTAAAGATAAAAGAAGAAATTAATGATAATTGTAATAACTTTAATTGAAAAACGTTATTTTCCTTTTCTCATTTTAAGACACCTTAGCTCTTCTTCTAACTGATGTGCTGCTGTTCTTACAAGAAAAAGATCAAAAATACATCTTTGCAGCTGTTGTAAGTATATTATCAGATGTTTGAATATATACATTGCACTTTCATTTGTTTATTTCTTGAAAATTGGGTTCTTTTCTAGGTTATTGCTACATAATGTAGTTTTGGTGGGGTTTTTTGGGTTGGTTTTTTTTCTTTGTCTAAAATCCTGGTAGTGTGTTCAGAACAGTAATATGCCAGTATATGGAAAATTAAGTTTATTTTCAAAAAATAAATAAGAAGGATGAAAATAACAGTATGATATTTTTAGTGTCATCACTCATCTGACTATGAAGGCAGAAAGTAGAGCAGGCTCTTTTAGTTATCTAAAATAACTTTTTTTAACTTCTGTTTCTGTAAAACAAAACAGAAGAATGATTTTAACTGAAAATGTAGTAGTAAACACACATAAATGTATGAGAGGTCATGGAAAGAAGTTCCCAAACTATATAAATATAATCATTACATGGATACTGTACCTCAGTGTCATTGAGCCAAACTGTATAAATATAAATGTTACATGGGTACTGTGCTTCAGTGTCATTGAGCCTCTGGGATTTACTTTTTAGCACATATCCAGTGCTTTACTTGTTCATAAAGACTATAATGTATTTTTTAAAATATTTTAAAAACATGTCTGAATACACAAAACTTGCAGCCTCTTAAACCTGGTGAGAACATACGTGGTTTGACTATACCAGGGCTAGAATTAGTCCAATTAATTGAAAAATTGTACTCTTCTAGAAGTGTGATGTTTTATAAGAGAGTAATTTATTATTTGCATGTGCTGTGACTGTTTCCCCCAGGACCAGAAGCCTTCTGTTATCTCTCTTCAAAGGCTCATAGTAAGAGAAGTAGCCAATGAAGAAAGGGGGATGTTTCTCATTAGCGCTTCACCTGCAGGGCCTGAGATGTATGAGGTTCATACCAACTCCAGAGAGGAACGTAACAACTGGATGAAGCATATTCAAGATGCAGTGGAAAGGTAGAGGAAAATGCTTTTAGTTTTCATTCTGGCTGTCCAAAGCAGATGGGAGGTCAGTAGGATATTCGTGGCAGCGTGCGCTCTGTTCTGCATTGCACTAGATCCATCCTGTGAGGCGGGGTTTTCCTCTGAGCTCAGGATTCACAGACCGCAAAATCTCACCATCGCTTCTGCCAGACTTCCCACGTTGCTTCTGTTTCACACTGGATCAGCAGACCCTTCTCACGCCCCATTAGATGTCCTTACCAGCCATTGTAAGCTTCCCTCACCTGTGCTTTTGGTACTGGATGCTTTCCAGAGTCCTGCAGGTGTCCATACAACCATTTTGGGGACATCACGCCTGATGTCTTGGTGTCAGCTCCTTAAGAATGTCGGGGAAAGCATTGCTCCTCGTGGGGCCCAAGCTTATGCTTAGCACAGCAAACCTGTGTGAGGGCCAGCCACCCATTTGCTACAAGATTGCAGCCTTACCAGGATTAAAAGGAGTCCTTCAGTCTGGCTTATGTCCAGTTACTGCTTTTTAAAGAAGCAGATAAATGGCGTGGTTCTGGATTGTAGCAAAAGTTGGTGCTGATGTTGTGTTGTCTTTATTATAAACGCAACACTGTACTGAGGTTGAATATATGATATGCAGATTTTGCTTTATCCACCTTCATTTGTCTTTCATCTTTGAAGTTGTCCAGAGGAAGAAGGGAAAAAGAGTGAATCTGATGAGGACAGACGTATTGCTGAGGCCAAAGCATCCAGAATTCAGAAATGTCAAGGTGCAGTATCTTTCCTGCCACTCTGAGAGCTCCTGCATCCTGAGAGTTCAGGATAAATGAATCATGCACCCACACTGGCTGGTGCGTTCAGAGTGGCTCGATAGGCAGAGTCACAACAGAGAAATCTGGGGTTGCGTGGTGGTATAATGTGAGTTTATTGAATTAGAACCATTTTTTTTTTTCAAACATTTCATATTTTTGTGACATTACTGTGAGTAAAAAAAAAAAAAGAAAAAGAAAAATGGATGCCTTCAAAATAAACACTGAATTTCCCAGATTAGCATCAGGGCCAGGTAGTTCCATCTTTGTGGAAATACCTCAAATCTTCAGTAATTCTGTGGTTTTGTGCTTGTTTATGGCATTTCATCTTCTGCTGCTATTATTTTTACCTGAAAATGTAGCTGATAGGGACAAATCCTGCTTCTTTGGTTCCCCCACACCTAACTTCCACATCTGTATACTCCTGTGAGGACAGAAATTCCGGCAATGTTTTTACTGGAGAGAGCCACAGGGAAGGGCATCCTCTGCTGAGTGTAGGTGTTCTTTGACGTTGAAGCACAGAATCAGCGCATCTTCTGGCTGCCTGAGCCAAGTGCTTTTCCATCATTGATCATTGTGAGTTCAACAAGAGGTAGCTAAGAGCCCCAGTGTGCAGCCAAGGCCACCTTATCAGGGTAGGGCACTGGCCCACCCCTCTGCCAGGGTCTGTGTCAGCGTTAGGGCAGACTATGGGATGAATTTGGTTCCTGGCCCTTTAAAAAAAGCCTAGCTCAAGTTAGCAATGTCTTTGTGGCATAAGGATTAGAAGGGTCAATGAGGAACATGCTTTGCCTGCAGGATAAAAAAATATTAATACGGTGTTCAATTTTCGTTGACAGAATCACTGAGTAACCAGGACCAGCAGATCTGTAGTTATTTGGAAGAGAAGTTGCACATCTATGCAGAACTGGTAGATATGAACGGGTTTGAGGATGTTCATGTAGAACCCTACCTCCTTATCAAACCTGATTCTGGAGAAACTCCACAGGCTGCTTCATTGTTGGCAGCAGCACTCAGAGAAGGTGAGTCTGAATGGGAAGAGTGGACTGCTGGCTCGTCATGTAGGCAGTTAATTCAAGGTAAACAAAGTACAGCAGTGTTGTCTTGTGCTGCGACTTTGTCAAGTCTCAAGAACTGGCAGTGTCAAAACTTGGCAAAGGGTGTTGAAGAGAAGTCTCTCAAGTTTATTCTTGTCAGCTGCATGAGATGGTACCTGTCAGATTGTAAGATAGGGCTATATTTAGTGTGTAACATCATATGCAAGCTGGCAGGGACATGATGTTAGGTTGCACCTGAGGATTGTTTCCTTGGCTGCCCTCCTTGCAGCACAGCCCTGTGGAGCAGATCACAGGATGCAGTATGATACCGCATCTGGTCCCTGACTTTCACCTACCTTGGTTGCTTTGATGACAGATCAGAATCATGTAGGGTCATATACAGTCCAAACTGCAGATGATCTTGGCAGATCTGCCAAGAAGCACCTGCCAGAATTGCTGTAGGAGCCGTGTTTTTTCTGCGTACTATCTAACAGAGAGATGATAGTCTTGTGCTACCTACAGTGCTGTCCTCCAAAGGAAGGAAGGGAATGTTATTTGTGGTCTTGGTACCTTGTCTAGTTAGAAGTTCTGCTAAACTGCTAAACTCAGCTGAAAAGAGTCCTGGTAAACTGAGATATGTCCAGCGTAGGTTGTATGCTCTTCAAGAAGGACTACAAGATTTTAGGACCACCTAAGTTGATAGCTGTGGGCCGAGAACCACATTTTACCCAATAAAGCAGTGAAGGTTGTCCTCCATCATCATTATTAAGTTAGGGACCATTTTATTGATAAAATTGATAAAACTTGGGTAGGGATTATACGTCAGCGATGCAATAGTAAATGTCATTTTAGCTAAAATGGCAGTCTATAATTACACACCTTATTCTGCCTTTTCACGTCCTCTCATGTAATGTTGATGTTGAGGATGTCTTGGATTTTGGGACTCTTCAGCACACTGTAAGGAATTTACAGTTGCTGGCACTGCAGGCAATTTGTGGGGATCATTTTCCAGAACAGAAATACTAAGTCACTGAGCTAATAGCAGACTCTGTAGGAATAAAGCATTGCTCCCACTAGTAAAGGATAGAATTAGGGAATGCTTAAGCAAATTGGATATACACAAATCCATGGGATGAGACGGGATAAATCCAAGGCTGCTCAGGGAGCTGGCCAATGTCATTGTGAGGCTGTTTTCTATCATCTTTGAAAGGTCACAGTGATCAGGAGAGGTTCCTGATGACTTGAAGAAGACAAGCACACAACCTTCTTCAAGAAGGAATATATAGAGAACTACAAAATAGCCTCACTGCCGTCTCTGAGATGGTGATAGAGCAAATCCTCCTGGAAGCCATTTCCAAGAACATGAAGGACAAGAAGGCGACTGGGAACAGCCAGCACGGATTCATCAAGGGCAAATTGTGTCTGACCAACCTGACGGGTTTTATGATGAGAGGAGAGCAGTACATGTTGTTTACCTTGACATCTGCAATGTCTTTGACACTGTCTGCACTAGCTGTAGTGTCCTTGCAGCTGAATTGTTGAGATGTGGACTGCATAACTGTGTGGAAAATTGGCTGCACTGCTGGGCTGAAAGGATTGTGATCAGTGATATGAAGTCCACCAGGCAACGTGTTACTAGGGTATTCCTTAGGGATGGATCCTGAGACCAATACTGTTCAACATAATTATTAATGAAGTTAACCAAGGGATTCAGTACGCTGTTAGCAAATTCATGGCTTTCACCAAATGAAGCAGAATGATCAATGTGCTGGAGAGACCTCTACAGACTGGGAAAATGGGCTAAGAGAAACCCCTAGAAGTCTGACAAAGACAAATGTGAAGTCCTTCATCTGGGATGGAGTAATCCTATGTGTTGGTGCAGGCTGGACACTGACTAGATAGAAAAGATAGCTTTGCAGAAGTGGACCTGGGAGTCCTACTTGACAGCAAGTTGACCATGAGGCAGCAATGTGCCCTTGTGGCAAAGAAGGCCAACTGCCTCCCAGGCTGCTGCATTAGGAGGAGAGTTGCCAGCAGGTTGAGGGAGGTGGTCCTTTCTCTACTCACTCCTGGTAAGTCCTGTCTGGAGTGCTGTGATCAGTGCTGGGCTCCCCTGGACAAGAGAGGCGTTGACAAACTGGAGCATATCCAGTGAAGGGCACCAAGATGACTAGAGGGCTGGAGCATATGACATCTGAGGAGAGACTGTTCAGCCTTGAGAGAAGAAAGCTTGGTAGGATCTCATTGCTGTCCTCAGCTGCCTAATGGGAGGGTACAGAGAAGCCAGATTTTTGGCAGAGGCATATGGTCATAGGACAAGAAGCAACAGGCTCATGTTGGAACATGGGCAATTCCAGTTAAATGAAAGGAAAAATTATGTACTGTGAGGGTGGTCAACAACTAGAACAGGTTGCCCAAAGTCTGTGAAGTCTCCATCTTAGGAGATGTTAGAAGCTTGTCTGTGCAAAGCTCTGTGCAACCCAATTCAGTTTGGCCAGCTTTGAGCAGGTCATTGAACTAGGTGACCTCTGAAAGTCCCTTCCAACCTAAATTATTCTATGATTCCATGTCATTGATTTATGCATTAAGGAGCTATTTAAGGGACCTCTGTAATTCTGCATGTTTTCCTCTCTAGTTGAAAGTCTCCATGTTGCTGTAACGACATCACAAATGAGTGAAACAAACAGATCACGAGAGGAATTAAATGTGAAGCATGGATTTAGTGCCAATGAAATCTTGGAATTTGTTCCTGGTGGTGAGTAAAATTTGATGCTTTTGCATATTCAGAGTCCTAAAATAATTGATACTGGATTGTTTTTTTGGAAAGCTTTCTCAGTCTGTGGCAGAATCAGTAGAAAATAATGTAATAAAAATTGTCTTTGGGAAAATGCTTCAATAGTGTAAATTGTCCTATAACTTCATTGAAGTAAATGGATGGTTTGCGTCCACTGTACGTTTTCCATACCACATGCCTGCATTCAGCAATAATGAGTCAGATTTATGTATCACCCTACTCTTTCTCATCATTCTTGCTCAGCTCCAAAGCAAATCTGTATTGCAGTATTGGCCATTTCCCAAGTCAGCCAATTTTTGTCAGAAGGCCTGAAAACCAGGACTGACATTCCAATAAGTTCAGCTGTAAAAGGTAGCATGGATTTCTTACAACAAAAATGCAAATAAAGTCCTGTAAGAAACATTGTTGCAAAGCGTTTTTAGTGATATGGCTATACTTATTTCCAAACTTTCATAAGGGAAACATTATTAATTTTTAAGGTAGGAAAACTGGATTGTCCCACCTGAGCAAGCCTGGCTTCCAAATTTGTTTTTCCGCAGCCTAGAATCCATTATGTAAATCCAAATTATGTAAATCTCTATTTTCAGCATCCTGTGCGTAGCTGTAAAAAAGTGTGCCCTTTGCTTCTCTAGTCAGAATATGCTTTGATACCTTTCTCTTGCATTTTATTGGTGCCTTGTTAGATGCAGAAATAAAAGAAGTTGAAGAATCAGCTGATGTCCATCTTGCTGTTGAAAAGGAAATGGCAGATGCCCATCTAGAGGATGAGGTATTGTAACTGATTTTTCTTCCTGTGTTGCATATACCACTGTGGACACTGGGAATGCAAACGCTGTCCAAATTTTTATGGGGTATCTAAAGACTGTTCCAAAACACAAAGCGCGAAATAGGCACGTTTCACCCAAATTCAGTTAATTCAATTTAATAGAGGTCACTGCAATTAATAATGAATTTTAAAAATGCAATCGTAAACAATCCAAAAGCAGAACAATTTTCCTGCCAGGGTTACGGTTGGTGGGTCGTAATTACAGCCACAGTGTTTTCGTACCACTTGTATGAGCCACTTGAGGGCCTGGTTCTCTGCTGTCATCATTCAGTACATCCATCTCTATGGAGCTGACAATAGTATTCCCTCTACTCCCCCCTCCTGTTCACAGGATGATGAAAGTCTCCTGCAATGACAGAGAACTCAGCTAATGCAAGGAAGACTTACACATTGGAAGAACTTCATCCTGAGAACAAGCACATAAAATAGGATGGATTGTCTTACACCGGCTTGCTTCAGGATTTTGAATTAAAACAAAATGGAGAAATTAGAGAACAGAAGAGACACTGCCCATTTTTCAAAGTCCTATAACTCATAAGCAAATCTGGGGGAAAAGCAGAACCAAAAGTCAGTCCTGGGCAAAATTAGGAAAGGCAAATTTCATGTAGCAGTGGAGTGTTAGAGTAAGAGCTGTATGAGTTACAGTGTGGAAACAGAGTGAACTGCAATTGTGGAGTCCTTAGGTGGAGGAGCAGGACAAAAAAAGGAATAAACAGGAGAGACAAGAATAGAACATACATGACCTGAAATGGAAAGCAAAGTTTGCTAGAAAAGGAGATACTTAGCATTAGCATACCGTCTTTGCATCAGATCTGAAAGAGGGCTTGTGTGCCTGAAACCTTGGAGGTTTTTTTCTAGCTGTTTCTGGAAGGCTTTTGGTAATACACTAATCTCCCCATAACCTTGCCTCAAGTTCAGCTGCAGGTCATCTTACCAGACTGCTGTCTTAGACGCGAGTAGGGAGAAGAGTGTGTGTGGAAAAAATGGGTTGAAATCAAAAGTCCAAGCGAGGGACCACAGAAGCTAGGTGAGGGGAAATAAAATAACCTAATAGAGGATAGAGGGGCTCATATCTAGCCCATTAAAAGTTCCAGTAGCTCCACATGAAAACATTGCTATTGGGGTTATAGAGAAAACAGAGCCAGGCTTTTCTTGAGAGATGCACAGCAAAAGGATGAGCATCCAAAACTACAAGTTGCAGCAAGGGAAATTCTGACTATATAAGGAAAAAAAGTCACTGTGAGGATGATCAAGCAGGAACAGGTTGTCCAGAGAGGTTGTGGGGTCTCCATCCTTGGAGGTTCCCTGGATTTGACTGGAGAAGGCACTGACCAACCTCCTCTAACTTTGAAGCTCGCCCTGCTTTGAGCTGCAGCTGGACTAGAGGTATCTACAGCAAACTCCTCCACCCTAAGTTATTCTTCTGTTCTGGCCTATAATTTGGGCAAGACTCAAGTCACATCTTACCATGTCAGAATTAGACTTACCAGGAGGTGGCAGAACAAGCAAACAAAACAGGCAAGGCAAGGGCTTTCAAGGGCAGAGGATGTTCTCCTTCCTGCCTTTGGTGGCGGGGTGTGCAGTCCTGGGGTTGTGGGGTGGCAGCACCGGGCTCAGGCCAGCAGGCCTGGGAAACCAAGAGCCACACAGCCAGAGCGAAAGCCCCCAGCTCGGGAGTTAGATGCTGACCAAGCATCAGAAGGAAGAGAGTTGCCAGTGCAACGCGTGGGGTCCCAAGTGGGCAGCTGTGAGAGGTGGTCCCCATCTTGTTCCCCCTGCTCCTACCTTGTAATCGCATCTCTTGGGGGATGTCTGAGGCGCTGTGCACGCAGCCTGCCCTGGGATCTCACCTTTGTCATCTCCACTGCTGCGCGTTGCTCTGAACCAAGGTGCTAGGGAAGAGTGGCAAGGAAGTGGCGGTTGCGCGCAGCACAGCTTAAACAGCTGAATACATTGCTTTGGACCTAGCTGGACCTGGCTTGTGCTGAGGCTGTAGTGGTGCAGCTGCAGTGCTGCTGTCACCCCGGCTACCTCAGCTAAACCTGCCTTGGGCTCATCCCCCAGGGCTCCAGTGGTGCTGCAGTGGGGAGAGCAAGGGCGCTTGGGCTGTCCACTTGCGATCCCTCGGCCATGCCAAAGTCAGCTAAGCCTTCAATCCCCCTGTACTCCTCCTTTACTAAATTAGAAAGGCCTTCAAAAACTGGAAGAAATCCCAGTCTTGTTCCACGAGGCCTCTCCTTTGTACACTCGCTCTTCCTGATGCTGTCAGCATCTCCTTCTCCTCTCTTTCCTTCTTGGCCCTGCTGTTCCTCCTTGCCCACTGCTCGTCTTGGCCACCCATCACGGGGAAAGAGGAGTTGCCTTGTGTCAGACCTTGTGCTGCACAGAGGTGTCAGTGCAAAGTCCTCTGCTTCTCACAGCAAAGCCGAGCAGTTATGTGGCTCGTGGGTGCAGTGAGAAGCAGACGAGGAGGAGGAGGTGAAGATGTGGAGAGAAATACTGAAGGGAGGGAAATACTGAAGGGAGATAATGAGAGGGAAAGAGAGAGGAGTGGAGGAAATGCCACAGCTGGTGCTCCCTTTCCCCTAGCTTGTCTGTGTTGAGCTGTGTTTTGGGGCCTGGCCTTTTTCATCTTTATTTTCAGTTATCGCAGCTAAATGGAGCAGCTGCTTTGCTCTCTTAGTTGGAAAATGAGACCCAGTAGAGAACTTAGGAGAATCAGAGAGAACAAAAATATCCCCCAAACCCTCCTCTGCTCCTTTGAAAGAAAAAAAAAAAAAAGGAGAAAAATCATGCAGGAAGTCTTTTCAGCGTAGCCTCAGAAGGGATTGTGTTTTATTTCTCCACCGTTTCACCTTATCTTTCTCAGAGGAGCTGTTCTTCCTGCTGAAGGGATTATGGGTGGCTTCACCCCATAAATTTAGAAAGCTTCTTAGGAAAAAGGAGCTGGGTGGAAAGCGTGAAGTGGTTGAGCCTCACTGCAGTGGACAATAGTAACCACCCTGGTGCGATGTGCAGTGTATAGCGAGCACACAGCCTTTGCTCAGCAGCTCACAGTACATCTAAGGCATTCACCATAACCCACTATTGTAACTTCTGATAGCTTCTTGCTGCATTAATATCTCTATTTTTGAAGAGTCTTGTGCTGGTTTATCCTACTACGAGTAATCTAAACCCACTGTGCTGTGTATACAGAAGTCTGGTTACTGTATTTCAAAACTGTCAAGTAAACAAAGAATGAATGGAAATGTCTTTTCTGTGTAGCTTTAGTCATGAGAGGATTAAAATTGTGGATGAAATATTTTTGTTTTTACAGTTGTGCTTAGAATCTCTAGTGATTTCTACGGAAACTGCAGTGTTGATGAATTATTAGTCTTCGTAGGTTATTGCTTCTGTCTTTTTTCACATACCCACAAAAAGGTTTGACTCAGCACTGCATATATTAGTGATACGAATGTCTTTACTAGTTAAAAAAAAAAAAAAAACCAAAATGAGAAAGCTAGATGATACAATTCTAAAGTTAAAAACTACTTTTTAAAGCAACATGTGTTTATTCTAGGGAGGAAGTATGAGTTTCCCAGGATCTACGGGGACAGAGGTGAGTTTATTTAAACCCCAGACAGAATGTAGTAACTATTTAGTTAACAGTGGTCAAACCTTTGAAAATCTCTCTTTTATTTTCTAGATTGTACAAGCAATCCAGAACTTAACCCGTCTCTTGTACAGCCTACAGGTGAATACTCCACTGCTAACTTTGTAGAGTGATTAGTATTAATAATTTACTTCTTAAGGTTTGTTTTCATCTTCCCCTACTTTTAGATGTTATGTCAGTGGATACTTATCTCTGCTGACTGTTGCATAAGTTGCCATATAATATATTTTTATTCTACAGTAGTGGTAGGTTTCTTTTAAGAAATGGATAATGCATGTTTGGAGTTCAGTCTCCCCTCGAATAAGGATGTGTGTACAGTCCAAAAATCCAGGGAGAAAGTAAAATGATGGCTCTAACTGAACTGCTGCCATTTCATGTACTGATTTCTGAAATTATAGTTCAAAATATTGATAAAAACAAGTTTTTTGTTTAGAATATTCTTCTAGCTATTAGTGAAGTGTGCCTCTGACCCTTAGGTAGCAAACTCAACTGATTTTAGATATTTCAATCTTAACTAATTATGTGCGTAATATGTAGGGCCTTAGTCTGCAGTTTTTGCCTCTTTCATGCTAAGTTTGAATGTTTTAACTTATTTTTTCTTATTTAGGTGCAGTTTTATAGTTTTATTTTAAAATGTTTCATTTGAGTATGTTTAATTTTTAGATCCTCTTGACATTAGCATATTTCATAATAATCTGGGAAACCTTGGACTTAGAAGTTAAGTGGATTAAAACAATGCAAAGGCAAAATAAAAAGCTTGTAATTCAGGCAAAATTTTTGAAAAATGGAAAACAGATAGCTTAAGACCAGAGAGGCAGTAAAATAAGGCTTGGGATCGTGCCTCAGTTGTCCAGACCATGAATTGGCAGTATAGGTGCAGAGAAACAAGCAGACGATCCTGTCCTTGCCCTGTTTACACATCACTGGAACTGACCCAATACTGGAGGAAGAGCCAAGAAAAGTGGGAACTGCACATTGCACAAAACTAAAAACTCCTTCTGGAGTGGACGGCATGGAGTAACGGGCTGTTGGGAATTCTCTGGGAATGTCTGCTGAAGTAGATTCCCATGTCAGCTCTTGAAGATAGGCTGTGCAATAAGTGCCTCAGCTGATCTAGGGCTTTCTTGCTTTTCTTTCTTCTTAATCTCAGCTATTTATTTTTGTGTTATTGGAGGATGTCACAATCTTTAATGCAAACAATGTCACAACATCCTTGTGAAGGACGGAATATAGCGCGCTCAGTTGGAAAATAAACTATTGAAACATCAAACCCGAAATCGTTACTATATTGCAGATTTCTGCCGGCACAGATATCTTGGTCAGGTGCACGTAGCAGTATGGTCCTGGTGACATGGTTATGTTGGCAAGTGCCCGTAGGACTGATGTTAGTAGGACTGATGTTAGTAGGACTGCACTGTTGCAGGTTAGCAAGGAAAGCCTTAGGGCTGGAGTGAACTGTACTGGAAACAGTATGGTTTTGTCTGTATAAGCCGCATCTGTGTTAGGAATACTTTGTTAAGTGTAGCATTCCCAGTGCCTTAATGCCCTCTTTAACCATGAAAAATCATTTTTCCTATGTGTCTTAACATCCTCTGACAGAACAGGACCCCAGCTGTAACTGAAGTGCATATGCACAGCTGCAACATAAACATATATAATACTACTAAGTGTAAACCAGAAGCTGTGTTAAAAGTGCTCTAAATGGTTGAGTGCTTTTGGAAACATCTATGGGTAAAGGCATGAACACAGAATTTTCTCTACTTGCATGAGGAATAACCTCCCAAAAAGCATTAAGTGCTGATATTACGGGAGGTTGAAGCATTTTTATATAACACTTCTATGTAAAAATACAGAAATGTATTAATGCTAATTTTTAAACATTTGTGTCTGATTTTGTCGTGGTGTCTAGGCAGCACTAGGTATACAGGACAGCCACAGAGAGCTCCACAGGTTACTCCTGCAACAGAATGAGAAGACCGGTCGGGGCCACGGTTCTCGGCTAAACCTCCTTCTGGAACAAGAAAAATACCGGAATCTGGAAAAACAAAGGGTGGAGCTGGCCAACATACACAAACTGAAGCAGCAGTTTCAGCAAGAGCAGCAGTGGTGGCTGCGTGAATGCGAGCAGCGGCGGTGGGAGCAGGAGGCGAGGGAAAGCCGGCTGGGGCAGCGGGAGAAGGAGTGCAGGTGCCAGGAGGAGCTACTGGAGAGGAGCCGGCAGGGACTGGCTCTGCAGCTGCAGGAGTACCAGCAGAACCTGGAGAGGCTCCAGGAGGGCCAGAAAATGGTGGAGAGAGAAAGAGACAGGGTGAAAATGCAGAAGCAGCTCCTCTGCCACTGGAAGCACGGTCTGCAAAGTAGCGTGTTGTCATCCACAGGGAGATGCGAGGTTTGTAGTTCCTTGCTGTAATTATACCCCTGACTGCAGGCATAGAGAGACTTTTCTTGACAAATAGACTAGTACATCTGGGTTTTGTTGGTTGGTAACGTAACTAGTGAGCATGTGGGAAGCTGAGGTTCAAGCATATCTAAGGGCTTGCTTGGAAGCTCATGAAGTTTAACCAGGGGAAGTACATACATCAATATGTGCTGGGTCCTACCCATCTGGAAAGCAGCTTTGCGGAAAAGCACCTGTGGGTCCTGGTGGACACCAAGTTGAACATAACCCAACAATGAAGGCCACAAAGAAGGCTTTTGGTGTCCTGGGCTGCATTAGGCAAAGTATTGCTAGTAGGTCAAGGGAGGTGATCCTTCCCCTCTACTCCGTCTGCACCTGGAGTACTGTGTCCAGTTCTGGCTCCCCAGTACAAGACAGACCTAGAGCTGCGGGGTGGGGGGGCAGAGGGGGTTGAGGGGGAGGATGGATGTCCAGTGATGGGCCACAAAGATATTTGAGGGACTGGAGCATCTCTCCTAGGAGGAAAGGCTTAGACTGTGCACCCTGGAGAAGAAAAGGCTCATGGGGATCCTTATTAATGTATATAAATACATAAATGGAGAGTGTAAAGAAGATGGATCCAGGCTCTTTTCAGTGGTGCCCAGTGACAGGACCAGAGGCAATGGGCACAAACAGAAACACATGAGGTTCCCTCTGTACATTGGGAAACACTTTTACTGGGAGGGTGACCAAGCTCTGGCACAGGTTACCCAGAGAGGTTGTGGAGTCTCCATTCTTGGAGATACTCAAAAGCCATCTGGACATGGTCCTCGGCAACTGTCTCTCGGTGGCCTTGCTTGAGCAGAGGGGTTGGACCAGCAGAGGGGCTTTCCCATCTCAACCATTCTGTGATTTTAAGCTGGGTGCTCTACAGTACCCAAACTCAGGTTGATGGGTATTAAATGGAGGAGCTGGAAATTTTAAGTGTGAGAATCTTTGTTTTATTCTGCTTTGCTGCTGTGTTTGCAAGATTCATTGTGTGTCCTGACTCTTGTAGGAAAGCTAAATTATTGTAATGCTTGAGGCATATAAAGGCTTTAGTGAAGTCTTTGGTTGCTGTCCTTGTTCCTGGACAACAGCACTGCCTCCAGTGAGGAACAGTGATTGCTCCAGGAGTGGGAAACACCAGGCTCCTGTGAAACCCATGTGTCAGGCCCTGCTGTCCTGCTCCTCTGAAACAAGCAGCCCCTTAGGGGAAGAGGTTGGTGTGCAGCTCCATCCCTGACAGTATAATTCCCTGGAAATGGTCATTATTAAAGTAGCTCTGAACCTGCTTAAGCATTGAATACTAAAAATGATTAAGTTTTTGTTGAGGGTGGAGGGTAGAGGCTGACTCTGAACTCAACTATCAGGGTGCTCACCTGCCAGGTGGGACCTGGCCTCTAGTCCCTGCCTTGGTGGATCTGGTCTTGATTTCCATTACTGTTCTCTAAACCACCTGAAAATCAAAACATTTTGCCTGGCTTTTACATATATTGAAAACTCACTGACCCGAACAGCTTTTTTTTTTCCCCCAGGTTTTCGTTTTCACAAGAAAAACTGTAGAGCCTTTCTTCACGCCATCACCTCCCTAGTTTTTCAGCTAGCAAGTGACCCATAACGGGCAGTGACCATTCGGCGTCTGAGCCTGTGCCTGCATGAGGGAGTGAAGGATTGGCCTCTGACCTCCCCTTTTTCATCCGTCTTTTGTGAACACCATGTGAACATGACTTATCTGTATATGCTTGCCCAACCCAAACAACGAAGGCACTTCTTAACTAGTATAGCTTGTGGTACAATTTTCACCTGTTTGGCAGTGCTTAAGAAGTGGATGATAAAACAAAACCTTGACTTGCCCATCAGCTTTAATGGGTGGGACTTCTGAAATCTTCTGAGGAGAGGAAGTTGAAGGGCGATGATACCCTGATGCAGGAATGGCCAGGATCGCACAGGCAGAGAGGCAAAATAATGAAGTGCTGAGTGTCAAAGAGCAGTGGTTCTTAACCTAATATTTAATGTTGTAAGACTACTTGTACCTTTATTTCAAGTAAACTACATGGCTTTGGATGCGTTCCAGGGCTTGGGATCATCTTTGTCCTGCATTTCCCACTACCATGCTCCTTGCAGCAGCAGAGCTGGCTGAGTGGTTGCCAGTCAGCCAATACTCCCAGCCCAGAGCTTTTGCCATTACTCTGAACCTAGAAACTTTTGGATGGCTAAACGCTGCAGTAGTTCACACTGCTACTCCTGCTTTTTTGTGAGCTTGGCCTTGATAAACACCTGCGGGCAGGGAGTCTTTGCAGGAGTTGCATTTTCAGCCCCTGGGAGCCATGGCCACTCGCTGAATGCTGTTTGCCATCCCCAATTTGACTGCCGCAGTCCTGTTCTCTATGATTACCCGTCTACGTGAGGTACAGTGTTATTTTTGGATTGCAGTGTACACAGATTTACATATGTGAAGTGGTACCTCATTGAGCCATGGGGCAAAATATTAACCCTCTGCAAGGAGTCAGCAGAGCTCAGTGCATCCCAGGTAGCGGCCCGTTGTTATTTGCTATTTTGCAATTATTACTGACTTTTCCTGTGTTTTGAGGGGAGCTAAGGCAAAACGTACTAGGTTATTGCTGTTTATTCCTGAATGCACATCCAATTTAATGTATTTTGAGGTTACCTTCTGGGAAATCAGGTGACTATTTGCTGTGAATCCCCATTCTGTCTGGCATTTAATTTTATGTATCATGGTATAAGGATTCTTCAGGACAATGGTGATAGTCATATGATTTAGTTTTAGGTAGTCCTGCAAGGATCCTTATGGGTCCCTTCCAATTTGAGATATTCTGCAATTCTATGATTCTGGTGCTGGACAAAGGTGAAAATGCTGCTCTCTGATTTTTCTTTCCCCTTCTGCAGATAATGGGACATAATCAATTGGATGGTTTACATGGCGAAAATACATTCTACTTAAATGAAGCTGTAGTATGTGTGTCTCTAAGCAGTCTCAACAGATCAGATTCTTCTCTTGTTTATGAAGATGGTGTGTATGAGCTGAACATCTCAAATTCTGATATAGCAAGGACTACTGAAAATCAGGTGGACCTCAAAATGGACACTTCTTGTCAGCCAACGTTAACCAGTGCACTGTGGAAATCCACTGGTCCTTACCAGCAAACGTCTTTTTCCTGCAAAAGCAACAAGGATGCCATTAATGATGGTAATTAACACTTTATTTAATTGACAAGTAGTATGGGCAGTTTGCCACCTCTCAGAATGAATAGTCCTAGGTACCAAGACAGCTTGGTAGCAGTGGAAGCAATAGATTTTGCTAAAACAATTGCATCCCACTTTGCAAGCTTGTTAAGGGTAGGTGAGAAAATGAACAGAAGACAAATACAGAAAACTTCTGGAAAAAAAACCCAAACCTCTCTGTGTCTGCATAACAGTACTTGGAAGGTTGTTCTCTCCAAATCCTTTCCCAATGCTTCTTGACTTGGTGGTTTTGTTGTTTTGTTTTTTTTTTTTTTTGCGAGCTAAAGTCACTCTTGCTGTTTTGAGTGCATTTTATTGGCTGTTTTAGAACATATGTGCATTAAGTGATGATTTCTAGTTAGAATAACTTTTAGAGCAGTGCTTGAGCTCCCATTTTTTTCAGCTGGCAATGCAGGATGAATTCTGTCCTCACATCAGCTGCATACAGGTCAGGTCACAGCAAAGACTGGTGGGCAGCAGGATCAGAAGTTGAAAACATACACAGGTACAATGTTTGTTAATTGTCTTAGGTCAAATCTTGAAGTTGTTCAAATAGAAAAAGTCCTTGATTAAGGAACTTGCTCCCTGATACTCCTTCTAAGTATTAAGCAGGCATCCACTACAGCCTTACTAGTCCTTGGTACATGGATTGCCAAAATAGCATTTTATAATCAAAGGTAGGGCAGGCTAGTCTCATCACCACAATCAGCAAACCAAGCTGATTAGTAAAAGAGATTAATATTTCTAAAAATGCCTAAATAATTAGCCTGGTGGAACTTGTTCTAGTTTGACTGAAGTTGTCATTTTAGTAATAGGTTAGCTAAGTTAGTGCAAATTTGAAAAGGAACACATACGTGGGTTTAAACCTCTCAAAAGTGGATTAGCTTGCACTGGCAAATGTTCAGATGCAAGCTAACCAGGATACTTTCTATTGAGCCCACATGAGAGCGTCTGGTTTAATTAAACTGGCTTGTACCAGTTTAATTGCACTGATTCTAAGATAAGCTGGTGGAGCTTCTGCAGGTAAAGATGCCCTTCATCTACAATGGGCCAGCTTTGTGTTCAGCTGCTATCA
This sequence comes from Vanellus vanellus, assembly GCF_965231255.1. Lineage (NCBI taxonomy): Eukaryota > Metazoa > Chordata > Aves > Charadriiformes > Charadriidae > Vanellus > Vanellus vanellus. Next base: position 60,556,814 of record NC_138908.1, read on the forward strand.
CGGCATTTCATGTAGACATCCTTATTTTGCCCCGGTAAGAGGGCACCAGTACAGTCCCAGCAGCTTGGGAACCGGCACTGGCTACAAAGCCTGCCCAAGAGGCTACTATAAGTCTTACAGTATAAGTCTCTCTGGCTGAGTTACTGCCTTGATTGAGTCACAAGGTGCCCTTGGCGACGCAGTGCAGCAAATCCTTGCAGCATCCTGATGGTGCAGATGGTGCTGCGAAGCCCCCCGGCGTGTTGCTAGAGCAGGCAGGGCTGGGAGCCTCCCCACAGAGAGATGTGCCGTCACGTTCCACAGTCGCATTTGTGATTCGGAGGGTGACAAGAATGTTGTGCTCTGGTCGGGCAGTGCATGAGTCGGCACGATTCAGACTAGCTTCTGTCATGCATCAGGAGCCACTGTACGGGGAATGGGGAATGAGAAGAACGCTAAACTTCCCCCTGAAAGACAGATGGCACCCGAAGCCCCAGCAAATGGCTCTGCACATGGAAATGGAGTACATCACTTGTTCCTAAGCAATGTGAATCGAGCCGAGCAGTACGAAAGTTTCATACAAGGAAGTGGATTTCCTTTCTGTTGTTTTGCTTGGGTTTTGTTTTCCCGTACTTTTTCCCCCAGACAGCTTAGCAGAATTTAAGAAGATCTCTGAGCTTGTGCCTCCATTTCCTGACACCTCTGCAGGATATAGTTAGTTCTGATCACTGTGAAGCAAAACCAGCAGACATGCAATGAGAGAAAGGCTAGAAAGAATTTGAAAGTTATCTGAAACTTTTAATATTTTAACGTGGATGAATGTTTCATGACATTTTCCTGCATTTTTCAACCAGCTCTACGTATGAAGTCTCATAATCACCTTTCAACAAACATTCTTAAATAATAAGTCAAAATAGAACTAAGAAACAAATACTGAGTATGGTTTACTGGAAATAGCCATGTACCAGATACATACATGGCCAGATCTTGGATATAGTAAGTTTTGTGTGTACACAAAAGAAATTTTTTGGTTTTGATTAATTTTCCTAGAATTATTAGGAACCCTGTCAGAAGCCTGGTCTGTCAAAAAAAGCTTAAATTATTTAATGAGAAGCATCACCTGAACGCGTTGTCAAGGAGTTAATCCTGCTGCATTCTACTGTATGTTAAGTACTATGCAACTTAGCTTCATAAATATACTCAAATGGAAAAGGTTACAATCCTCCAAGTGCATAATTTTCCATTCATATTTTCTAAGGTAAGACATATGTCTCTTCACATAGCTAGCATCATGATTATATATCATTGTTTTATGTGTATGGGAGGGAACTTCACTAAAGACCTTGGGGCAAGTTCCCACAAAGCTGAAACTGGCACAAGTACACTCACTAGAAAAGGTGTGTCAGTCAACAGGAGGAAAATATGATTGAAAGAAAAATGTGTTAATGCTTTACACTAATGGTTATGAAATTATCTGCATGAAAGAAGACAAGTACTTTGGCTAATTAGGAATCAGGGGAAGCATAGGTTTTGTGTCAGCCTAGACTGAGAATTGAATAAATTACTCTTGCATTTAATTGACATGTCAGGTTAACTAGCCAAAGTGATGCCTAAGGATTTACCTATGGATTCACCTCTTTGATTTCAGGAATCAGTGCAATTTTAATTCTTTTGAGCTTTGAAGTGAACTGCATTGTTCACTGGTACTGCCTTTCATTTTTTTATTCGGGTGTTGTAGCTACAGGAATAGAGTTGAAAAGTGATAGATCTGGAAAGCTGCACTGAAACTTGATTGTGGGAGGTTTTTTTTCCCCCAGACATTTGCAGTGTTAGCATGAAGGAACTTTATGTGTGATGTAGGGAAAAATGTAGTTTAAATCTTTATGGGGAACATAGAAAAACCTGTGATCTCCATAAATGTCCAAATGCAAAACCAGGGAGCAAAAAGAGGGCTCTATTTGACTAATGTGATTTTAATCTATTTTAAAGGACAGAAATTTGTACATATATACATATAAGCAAATGAGATAGATTGATTTTGGCAAAATAATCTGTTTGTAGTGGTTTTCATCAAAGAAAGTGGTTTCTAGAGATGTAAAATATTTAATTTACAATCGAAAAAGCAAAAACCCCAGAAACAATGTGTAGTATCCTGTAACTCCGTTTTTTTTCCTTAGTCTTTATAAGAAATGCCCTTCTTATTCCTTAAGTCAGATTGTGCTAATGGTGATTGCTCTATTGAACCTGTTCTTAAAACTGTACATCAGATTCATTTGTTTTAGTTTCCCATTGGTAATTGAGATGAGGTTTAGAACAACACGTTATTTTTTGGTTACTGTAACATCAGTTATGGCCTAACGTTATTGTATAAAAGTACCTGCATATGTTTGCATCAGTGAGGTTGAGGAGGGTGCTATATGGGCCTGGCTCTTTTCTTGTATTTGGGTAAGATGAATTTGTTGCAGGCAGAAGAGGTATATAATGTAAAGCTGATGCAAGTGTGATAAAAAACAGGTGAAATGTGCTTTGCGCTACAGTGTTAAAAAGCCATCTGAAGACATATAAGCTGTTTCCCCCTGGTTCCAAGTCAGCATAGGATTTTGGCAAGGGGCGAAGCTCAGTAACTCAGGGCCTTATCCAAATAAGCATGGCTGCTGCTGCCAGCACTGGAGGTGGTTAATGGGATCCCATATTGAGGACTTTGTTGAATAAGATCACTTTTATCGTTTGGAACCTGATAAATAATGACTAGCTCCCACAAAAAAAGTCATCACAGTTCTGCATATGTGACTGTTGTGAGTTAACTTCTGTACTGTTGTTGCTGTATGAACTCTTCCTGAGCACATCTGACCCACTCATGTTCTGAGCTGGGACGTGATTGTGCCCTGTAGAGCACACACTTTACAAGTCTCCCATTTACAGAGCATCCTTGGTAGCCAATAGCAGGCCAACCCCTTACTACCTACAGAATGACATGTGAAGATGCTTTTCTGCCTATTTTGATTTTTTTTTTTAGTGTTTCACAATATTTTTAATAGTGCCATTTTTTCACTGTTTGTCCTGCACAGTGAGTGAATTCTTTCTGTTGTTCTTCCACTTGAGAAGAGGGAAGGAGGGAGATCTCTTAAAAGCAAAGGATGACATGACTGTGCAGCTCCCAGTTTGTCAGGGAGTCTCCTGAGCAGATGTGATATTTTGAGCAATTTTAAACTTTTTGTCTTTTTTAATTGAGTAGATGCCAAATTAAGAACATGCAATTAATTTCAAATTGCCCTTTCTGCATTCAATATATCCCTTCTACTCTTAGCATGGATGGCTGCATAGGTGACCACAGAACCCATTCAGTGCTCAACGTAAGTTATAATGAGAATAAAATGAAATGGTAAGATACAAGAATATGAAGTTGAGCATCAGCATCTCCCAAGTTCAAAATCGCATCCATTTATTAGAACAATAAGATCCTACTTTTAACTCTGCAACAGATAACAGCAAATTTGCCTCCTCTCCATACCACAGAACACCGAGTTTCGTGCTTTGCCATAAGACATCAGTGCCTGTGGGATACTTGGTGGAAGTGAATCACAGGGGAAGCATTTTTTTCCTCTTGGGAATAACACTGCCATTTGTTTAAACCAGATGGCAAAAGGGATTAAATCACATGGCAGTGTGATACCAAAGTGAAAAATATGTCGTTATATGTCATCTGCAATTAGTATATTTCAAGTAACACTTGCTTTTCAGCTCTGCAGCACTAGGGTTTTGTAGTTCTGTTACTAATTTTCTCATCTTAAAATACTTTTTCTCATTTCTGAACAGAACCACAGTAGATGCAGCAGTATTACATAACCTTCTAATTAAGGAAGTTAATGATGTTCTGGTTTTATTTTGTACTCTAATATAAGTACAGAATTTCCTATGTAATGCCTGCCTGATTTTATTCTTTCTAATATCTTCTCATTTAGAGCTTATCCATTAGGAGGGAAGTTTAAAGTAGTGTGCATCCTTAAGGTGATGAATGGAGTGAAGAAATTGTCCATCCCTGTCTTGAGGTACCACTGGTGTTGGTGTAAATCTGCACACCATACTCAGGGTTTCATTGCCTCAGACTTCTTAAACAATAACAGGATGATGGCCAAATCTTTCTCATTTTCCTTGTATTTATGGTTCCAGCAACTTCAGTGGAGTGGGTGTTGAAGTCAGTGGAATTACTGGCATCGATGAAAGTGAAATGATTTGGACCGTATCTCTTACCCGCAGATTTATTGTTTAGTTAGGTAAGGTTATTCCAATAGATATGGGTTTCAGTGAAGGAGAAGGAGGGAAAGGAGCACATTTCAAAGCAGAAGACCCTGGGGAGGGGGTCTTTTGTCAGACAGATGTTTTGTAGTGAAGCAGCTCCAGCTTGGAGTTGTGCAGGGCTGTGATTTTGTCAGCAAGTCCTCAGGGAGAGAGGTGATCTCTCAGGAAAAGCAGTCACAAAACAAGAGTCCTGCTAATTGTTGTTTCATGTCAGGAAGATACCTTGGGAGGTCCGTGTTTTCCTCCGGCAATGTGATCTGTGGGTGGAGACCTGGTTGCGTGCCCTGCTTTAGTACATTAAAAATGTTTTGTATAGGTTTTGTAATACAGTTAGAGCCTGAAATAGATGCACAAGTATGAATAAATAATGCATCCTAATGGCTGGGAGAAGCCGTTTATGGATGATCAAATTTTGCAAGATACTGAGTATGCAAACACACCCTGTAAAATCATGTCGCTGAATCACCAAGTGTATCTGTCTGGCTTATTTTGAAAAGTACAATCTCATTTTAATTATTTAGCATAATACTTTACATATACCAGGAAATGGCCTGTAGCATGTTGTGTAAAAGTAATGAAGTCTTAGTAATATGAAACCTCCTTAGCTCCTTAGCAGCATCCGCTGTTAAATATTTATTGAAAAACTGGGGAAGATTGTCTGTCTGTCTTTTACGGGCATTCATCAGAGGAGCACCCAATTGCCTTCCACATAAATTATATTGGCAGTAGCCAAACTGCTAGAGAAGACTTCATGGAGTGTCTTGTTCTGCCTCCCCAAATGCTTTAGAAAACTTTCCTTTGGGTGTAAATTTTTGGTGAGGCAGCAGAGGGGAGGAGCCTTTGTGCTGGTATGGAAGTTGTTTTTAGTTTGATCAAATAGGAAGAGTTCCAACAGTCACCACCAAGATTCCTTGAGTGTCCCTTTGAAGATTGATCAAGAGCTGGAACATAAATGATACAAAAATAAATGTGATTTGGCTGTATTCTTTTCGGGTCGGCCATAAAAAAAAATCAAAGAAACCCATGTGCCTTTAAAAGTCATTGAACATATTCTGTGTTAAAGAATACATGACAGACAGCGAAACTAGTGTATTTGGCAAGGATGAAAAGAGACTTTTTTTTTTTCTTTTTTTAATTGAGGTTGAGAATTGCAGGATAGTTATTAGTGACAGCAAGAACTGCAGAGAGCTGTCTGCTGTGCAGGGGAATTTGCCGTTACAGCACAGCTGCAACGGGAAGGGGATGGTCTAAGAAAGGCTTCTGCATTAAACACAGGCAGTTTTGAATTGAAAGTGCAAATGGATGCAGGAGGGTATTTTAAAATATAGCATCACTTTTTTTTCTGCTGTGGGGATGTGGCCTGCTCTCTGGAGTGCTGGGATGGGACTGGTGCAGAGCTGCAGCAAGTGAAGCGAGGGGGTGGGAAGGCAGCGGAGGCAGTCGGACCAAAGCAGAGCCAGGGTCTACAGAGGCGCAGCTGCAGGACTGAATACAACTTGTAGTAAAGGCAAGGTAGAAGGAGCTGGAGATGAATTCAGGCTTAAGGGTAAGACCAGTGTTTACCAGAGAGAAGTGGGAGCAGAATAAAGGAAAGTGGATCCAAGTACGTTCCATGCACTCAAGGCTGATGGGATGAAGGCACATGCTCATTTGATAATTGTGCTTTTTTCTCGCTTTGATGTACAGTTTTCCCTTTAGCTTTTATGCAAACTGTTTTCACAGCAGTTCCACGTCCACAGAGCATTTAGCAAAACAATTAGAAAGGGCACACATTTCAAAATACTTGATCACACCCTGAAACTTCCTATGCTTACGATGCAAAACTTGGGGAATGTGCAGCGTTTCAGTTGTTGTTGTGTTTTTCAATGACTTCAAGAAGAAAACATCAGTGCATATACTTCCTGCCAACCTGACTAAAAATGGATGAAAAAGGCTGTGCTAGTACTCAAACTGCAGTCAAAAATAGCGACTATTTACCTGTGTTTTGAGCTAGGGGAGAACAAGTATCTCCGTAACTATCAGATAAGAGGCTTCTCTCAGATGCTCGCTCTTACAGTAATGCCCATATTTTTTCTGTATTAATCAACAAGCAGCAGCTTCTATTAAAGGGTAGGATTAGCGTGTAGTTGATTTGAAACAGGTGCTTCGCCTTATTTTTTGCTTCTGCAGCAATTCTGTATATTGGATTAGTATTCCTCTGCCACTTACTTTGAGTTTTGATCTCGTCAGCTTTTATGAGTAAGAAGTGATGGATCTGGTCTGTCCTTGGGAAACTACCATATGAAACCAAGGTGCTTAGGAGGAGCCTTGAGAGTGTTTTATAAATGACCTCCCCCTTTTGGTTTTTGTAACAGAGCAGCCCTTCTGCTACTCAAGAAAGTGTTTGTCAGAGTCCAGAGCACACTCCTTTGTGTTGCACCTGAAAGACTGGCCAAAAGCTGGGGACTAAACTGATTGCTTGCCAAAGTCTTTGATTTAATATTTATTTCAAAGCAAAATTGTAGTTTAAAAAGCAAAACAAAACCAAACCAAAAACCATCCATAAAATATGAAGGAAAGTTAATCAGCACAATAATGTCTGTCTGTGGTAACAGAGAGCTCAAAGGAATAGTTTTGATGTGTAAATGTCCCCTTTTGGTTTCAAAGGGAGTGAATTCATCTGCCAGAGACACTGTTTTTTCAGGGTTAACCCTAACTGTTTCTCTCTTGGGGAGGGAATGAGAAGAAGCTTCACCTGCGGGGTGCAAATGGGGACCGCAGGCCAGGGAGACGTGGGGACATGCTGGCTGGCGGCAGAAAGGGGGACTGGTTTCATCGTCTCCCCAGTCTTTGGAAACGTTGTTTGGGTCTGTATAGGAATTCCGTTTCCCCAGCAAAGATTCAAGCAGTATCGTTACCCGCTGACCCCAGTTTGTTTTGACTTCGGCCTGCTGGCCAAATGTCTTCTGCAGATTATGGGGCGGGGAGGGAAAGAGTTGCAGCCCACTTCAGATATGCCTGAATGAAGAGGCTGCGGGAGTTCCCCGCTGCTGTTGTCAGCGGATGGATGAGTTGCCCCTGCCCCTGGAGAGGCGCCCTGCGTGGGATGGAGCACGGGGCCTGCGCCGGCAGCTGGTCACGTTCCTTGTGATCCTTTGTAGGAAGGGTGTTCTTGGGGTTTTATGGTTATTTTCTCTTGATCATTTGAGTGCAGCTGTGTTTAATGAGCTGGAAAAGAAGTAGGTCAATAAAACATGTGTTCGTTGTTAGCAGAATACCTGTTGGACCATGTGTGTGTCTGTAATTGACCATCTAAAGCTTCAAAGCTTAGCACAAAGACAATTTAATAGAGAATTCATACCTAAATAAATTAATATTAAGCAGAAGCAGACAGCTGGCAGGCAGTATGCCCTGCCTAGGTGAGACTGTGGGTATTTAATGCACAGACAAGTTATGATTTCAAGTCAGACCTATTTTTAAGTCTCTCTTATTGATATGCATTAAAAAACTGCATGCCAAAAATAGTTTAGAAGCTGTGTGCTTTAAAGCCAACACAACTGATAACACAGTTCTGTAAGCAGGTTAAAACTTTAAATTATTTGAACCTAGGGGCGTGCTGTGAACTTGATGTTAAAGTGGTATCACTGACAGTGTCTGAACTTGAGGTGTTTTTAAAATCTTTTCTTTGATAACACCGGTGTTAGAACTAGTGTGTTTACCAGGCTTTAATAAAAGATGGCTGCATCATCATGTGACTGGAGCTTTAAGACAAGTATCAAGTACATGAGTTGGAACCATTATGGAGCTTTATGATAAAGCAATTTCAGTGGAATAAATCTAAATTTTGTCTCAGCCAAGAATTTGATCCAAATTCTCTGGACCAAACTTCTCTAAAGAATTATGATGCAAAACCTGAAAACTGAATTGCATTGTTTTACCTAAGCCAGCTACTAAACAAAGAACAGAAACATGTAGAATAATGGCATTTCCAGTAACTACCATGATCAAAACCCTAAAGTACAGACGTGAAGAGTTACATTGCAGACCTTATTCATCAGGGGCTTTGAATTCTTTGTGTTCTCTGTCTTGTAACAAAAAAAAATGCACCAAAAGCTGATGAGACTAATTAACATAGGATCTATTGTGATATAATTGTTCATCTGCTTTTTGTGAAAAGACCTCTTATTTATGAAGGTGCTTGTTTGCCTAAGAAATGCAGCTGCTGCTTTTTCACTGGGTTGGGCTGGTTAAAAGTAAATAGCAGCATTAAAATTCTCAGATTGATTTCCCACCGTATTCAGTCAGCTGGGAAGTGGATTAGGCTCCCCTTTCCTTGGTTGCTGCAGGGTCAAAATAACTTTCCCAGTGTTTTTTGAGACCTGGTACCAAATTCTGTTCCCACTGTGAAATCGTATTTACTGAGGTGCGAAGGCCTGGTTCCTAGATGGTATTTGAGATCTCGACTTGCAGTGGAACTGCTGGGAATTATCCTCAGATCCTCAAAACTTATAGATTGCCTTTTTGATACCAAGTGGTCTGAACCAGTGCTGCAGCAGCGACAGCGATGTCCGGGCTGTTCCAGGGTGAAGGGCTGCACTGCCCTGGCAGGTCCCGTGCTGCCAAGTGGTGTTCCCTTTCTGCCACCAACCATCAGTTCCATAAATAACTGAACCTGCCGTGTGGAAAATCCATTGCAAATTAGGAAAGTCTTAGCAGGCACTGCAAAAAGCACTCAAACCCCATCACAGTGCCTTTCACCAAGAGAAAAGGGAGAGGGGCTGAGGTGCCTGGAGTTCCCTGGGAAGTCGGCTGTCACTAATGAACCTGCGTGGAAACCACTGGGACCATCGTTAGAGACAAAGAGGTGCCGTGGGATTTGCCGGTGGGTACTTTCATTGGAGCTCATGGGAGTTAGGCTGCCGTTTGCTATTGAACTGTAATGGCAAATGAGAGCCTGTTACCCTTGAATTACTTTGAATATCCCAGGCCGGGTAGACTTAGCACTGGTTTTTAGGTGCCTGCTTGTGCTTTGCATTATGCATGAGTGCTAGTGGGAGGATTAAATGCAGCAGCTCTGCCACTTCAAATAGCTTTGGCCTGAAGTTGATGTGTCAGCTGTCAGTCTAGATGAACTTGGTATAAAAACTGGTACCAGATATTATAAATAAATGGTAAACCCAAAACCTAACTCTATGAATTATTTTCAGAGTCTTGAGAATCTTTAACGTATTTGTTGCTAAAAGTGGCATAACTCTTTATTTAATGAAAATTTTGTTTTGTAAAGAGGGCCAATGTGTGACACGAGTCACAGCAAATTAATTCAGTGTATATATGCAGTTTCTGCATAATCTCCACCGTCCCCCCTTTTTTTTTTGAAACCGCCAGGAAAGAAAAAAACCCAAGTATACAACCGGGTCTGACTGCAGAGCTGACTCAGCTTTGAGCAGGAGTTTGAACCGGAGGCCTCCTAAGAGCCCTTCCAACTCGAATTATCCTGTGATGCCGTGAAATTAGGGTCAGAGCTGGAGGAGAAAAAACGAGGGCTTTCTATTAAAAACACAGAGATTTAGGAGCGGTTTTTTTTTTTGCCTGGAGTGTTTCTTAGAGCTTTGTTAATGTCTTCCTATCCTTCCCATAATCATCACTGCGGGCACTACAGGCTTACCTGAAGAGCTGATGCTCGGGGGAGAGAGAGGAGGGGTGAAGGAGAAAATCTCTGGCATTTATTTGATGTGGAAGTGCTTACATCCTATGACAAGAGACAGAAGGTGAGAATCAGTGTGACTAATGAATTGTTTACTTGGCTTTTGTATCCCGCCCCCCATTCCTCCCCCTCTCCAGGAGCACGGGCTGTGTTTGTTTTGGTATGTATTGATCTCAGATTCCTGCAAATGCCATTGCTTTGTCCTTCACCTTCGAGCAGCTTATGCGATGCCACTAATCCTGTCTTTTAGTGCTACAGGAGGGGTAGGGTATGGTAGTTAGGATGCAGAATGCCACTTTTTTTTTTTTTTTTTTTTCCTGTTTCCCATATAACATTAGCACATTTTTAGCCAGGAGTTGTCGTTTGGACCCAGATCCCATTTGGAGAACTGGAGTCCCCTTAGAAACTCCCGTGAAAGCTGGTCCCACATGCTGCAGGCCTGCAGGTTGGTGTTATTGTTAAATATATTTAGGTTGTCTAGAAAAGTATTTTTATTTTGGGGGAGTAGAGTGTCTCTCTGTAGTTTCCTGATACCTGTCCTCATGGTACCAGAGCTAAACTCATGGAAAACAGGGTGGAAAAACTGGATTTGTTTTTAATTTGGCAGTATGTGTCCGTGTGCATGAAACAGTTTGTGATTTTTTTTCCAGAATTTGGTAGAAACATCCTTTAACTCCTTTTGAGAAAATTGGCGGGGGAGACAACAGGGAATGCCTCGGTTTTCTTTCTTTAATGAAATGTTCTCAGCTGAGATAAAAAGGAATTAAGTGGTATTTTTTGCTGCGGTGTGGTACTGCTGGGCTGAACAGGCTCTAGGGCCCCAAAATGTTGAAGTGCTGTCACAGGTCACCTAGTACCTGGCCTCCAGCCTCTTTGCTGGGGAATTTGACCAGCCCAACATTGAAAGAGTGGATTTTTCTGGTCCGCTCTTCAGTTTTGTCTATGTTATACATGGTGCAGCTGAGGATATGGCTATGGCTCTTTAGGAGAGAGTTACGTGGAGTGTTGTAGGAGAAATAAATTTTGCATGACTGAGAAGAAGTTAAAGGATGTTTCAGTTTGCCCATAAGCTCCAAGGGCTGGGATGCAGTGAGATGCTGACAGCCCTTGGCCGCTGCAGAAGTGGGAGGGAGCGGGGACCTGGGAGTCTCACAGAAGACCCTGCGGGAAGGGTCTGAGCCACAGCTCAACTTCATTAAAGCTTTGGAAATCTGGAATTATTTTCTGCACTGATATAAATATGAAGGAAAAATTGTGTTCCTTAGGTGTCAATGAGCAAGAGGAAGGCTGTGGCTGGGTGCAGTCACCTTCGCTTGTCCTTTCTGTGGCAGGGGTGCAGGATCAGGGCAGCGGGCAGAGCCCAGCCCAGGCAGGAGGGGCGCAGGCAGGGGCAGTGGGGATGCTTTTGCTGGGTGCTGGTGATGTGGGTGCTGGTCTGGTGGGCGCGCTGTTGAGCTGAACACAGCCTGGCCAACCATCACTCGGTAGGTTGGAAGGGAGCAGAAGAAAGGATAAGTAAATGCTGAATTTAAAGAAAGGGAATAGTACAAAACTCATTTGGTGGCCAATGTTGGCAGGTGAGTTAGAGTCAAAGTGAAGGAGGCTTGTAAAAGGCTGATGGTTCTTATTTACTTAGCTTTTGATCCATACTGAATTCTGACTGTCAGTGTAGTGCGGCAGAGGACAGGCCTGGAGAGGGGCTGGGGTGGTTCCCGTACCCTGGCTACCTGGAGACCACGGGAGAGCTTCCTGGCCATTGCTTTCTGGTAGTAGCCCCCTTCACCAGCCCTGCTCTGCCTTGCTGTCTACATGGATAATTGGTTTGTTCTCCTTTGTGTGGTTTTCTTTTTTTTTTTTTTTTAGCATCCTCAGCTCCTGGAGTTCTGTAGTAAGCAGCAGCTGATGCTGTCAAGGCTGGTTCTGGAGGGTTCTTCCCTGTTTTGGGAGAGCATTTAAAGAGGAGGATTTCTCCCACCCTTCTCCTGCTTAGGGCCAAGGGCAGCCCAGTTTCCCAGTGCTGCACTGGGGAGCTTGGGGGAGGCTTCTTGGCAGCTGTTGCTGCTCTGCGTAACAAGAACCAGCGCTGGCTGGCGGATTGGTCCCCTTTCCCCACTCTCCCTTCACCTGAGGCTGTTATTACGAATTCTGGCAGTTCTTCCACCCTCCCTGAGCAGCTGCTCTCGGGGCGCATTGCAGTGCCGCCTGCGATACCAGCTGGTCTCCTGGCTCGGCTGCTTCCAGCATGGCACCAGGCAGGGAGACAGCAGGCATCCTCCCCACTGGCAGGCTGAGTATGTCGTCCCAGGGACACATTGTGCTTTTATTAGGCAGAGCCTGCGTTGAGTGCCACCCGAAGCGCAGCCAAAACCAGCCCCTTCCCTTCTCAGTTGGATTAAGCACAACTTTTCCAGCCTGAGAAGCCACTCGTCACCCCAGTGGCAGCTGGGCTCTCACCTCCTGGGTACTCTCCTGCTGCTCAGGGTCTGCGGATGCAACAGAATTTAAAAGGGGGGGGGGAAAAAGAATAAAAAGGCAGCTAAACTAGTGATAAATCATTTATTTCGATAGTGACAGAATCTGATATGTTTTTCTAGAACGCTGTCAGTTTCTACACTGCTGCGTAGAGTTGTAACAGTTAATGAGAAATGGTTTGGAAACAGCTACTGTTTTAATTGGTGAAGCAATTACTGTTTAGTTTTGATGGTGGAAAATAACTGCATGTAAGGTGTTTCTCTTTCTTTTCTGGGTTTTTTCAAATTTGTAATTAGGCTTCTCCAATTATGTACTTCATAAACTTTGGAAACAGATCTTTCAAATAAGTGCTTACTGCCTGGTATTCTTATGCACATAACTGTTAAGGTGAATAGACTCACAGGACTTAAAAGGAATATTAATGTGGGTAAAATTACCCTGAACTATAAGTGTTTAGAGGTTGAGGACCTTTCACTGTTAGGGCTCTTTTTAATAAATAAATAAAACTGAAGTATCTAGTTTCCATAAGAAAAGTGGATGTAGGATATTTCTGGTTTTCTTTTTTTTTTTTTTTTTTTTCTGTTGCTGCAAATTGTAATCTTTTTCTAATATGGCTGTCAAAAAGAAGTAAATACAAAAGTCATCTTCAACAAAGTAGGGTTTTTTGAGTAACTTAGGGAGTCAAATCTTGCTGTGTTATGTATTGCAAATAAGTCACCTGCAATCAAGACTTACTCTGGATTTTCACCAAGACCAAAACGTGATCCTTTAAATCCAGTGTAAAACAGTAAAAGAAAGGGAATTTGGGATTCATTTTCTTAACAGCCTGTGTCATCTCACTATGATGAAGCACTGCTTGTGTATAAATACCTTGCCCCTGCCACCGACCCTGCAGTCTCAGCAGCAGGTATAGCATACGTGTGGCTTACGCTGGGAGCTGCAGCCCCAAAGCCCATTCGCTCCCCCCAGCTGTGTGAATATCAAAGAGGAGAAGATGCTGAAGGCAGAGGCAGCAATACGATGTGTTCCCACATGCCCATCGCATAATCATCTCCCACCGCTCCACACGCCCCGTGGCAGGGAGCAGCCGGGGAGCCGAGGCTTTGCAGGGTGCCAGCGAGCTGGCTTTGCCTTAAACTCCTGCCTCAGTGAAGAGACTGGTGAAAGCCACGTGCATCAGGGGAATGCTAGATGTGGACAGGTGTCATTTTAAATTGCCACCAGCTAAAGTGACACAGCATGTGAAACCCCCCAAATCTCCTTTATAATAGATTTTCATTGCACATAACATGTGAGAAGGGGTAAGGACTGGAGCAGGCATGAAATGTCTTTTAGCTCTTGGCACGAATGGCCAAGGCACTCTGAGGACCCCAGTGCTGGGTTTGCTTGCTTCTGGTGTTACCCATGCTGTGGGAGGGGTGCCGAGCTCCCCTCCTTCCTGCAGAGTCCTTTTTGCAGAGGAAATAATGAAAAGTTAACCCTCCTGATGTAATAGCAGAGGTTGGTCGGGCCAAGGTTACAGTGAAAAGTATTGCAACATGTCCATTGCAGACTTCTTTCATCCCTAGGTATGAGGATACACACTCCCTTGTTGTGCAGCTTGTTTTTATGGTAAAAATTGCTTTGCAGAAGTACAAATGTAGAAAAGCTAAGTACTAAGGTGTAGTTCCTGAGAGCCTGAAGTGGTACAGAAAGCTGACTAGGGAGAAAACCCAACTGTGGTTATTTTTTTTTTAAAGTAGTGCACAGATCATCACAAAAGCCTTCAGAGCTCAGTGCTGGAAGACATGTACCTGACTCCTTCGAAGTGTTGAAGGCCATGCTGGATGGGCCTCTGAGCAATCTGGTCTAGTAGAAGGTGTCCCTGCCCATGGCAGCACTGTTGGAACTAGATGGTCCCTTCCAACCCAAACCATTCTGTGATTCTATGATTCTCTGCATTTGCAGGAGAAAATTGGAAAGGTAACAAATTAAAATCCCTGTGAAATAATTTCTTAGTGTTTGGGTGCAAGTATTATCTCCATGTCACACCTAAAGGATTGAGACAAGAATAGAGTAGGTAGTTTGTTCAGGTAAACACAGATAAAATTGGCAGAAAAAGCTGAAAGTTTACACATCTGTTACAGACTGAAAGTGGCAGTCAAGTAGACTTTTAACTGGCTTTACTCAGTTGATTCTTTTTCATCCATAAAAGGAAGGATTGCAAATAAAATTCTGTATAATAATGGAAACGATATTAATTTTACAATTGTGTTATTACTAATAAAGGTACTAATTATGTGCTGTATGTTTCCCTCCAGCCCAACTCTGACAGCATTTATGCCTGTCTGTTATTGTATGTCTGGTTAGTGAAATATGGATATAAATATATTTTATTGTAAAAATAGTGACAGTGATCATCCCTTGGATGATGGTGGACAGACTTGAACGAATTTCAGTGAATTTGGGTAAGGTACCTCTCACCAGGCTGTAGTATAATTTGTAATACAGCAGTGTATTTTTCCTATTGCACTTTCTAGGCAGGTGCAGCAAACTAGAAAATGGTGCTAATGAAAAAGTCAGAATTTGCTCTTTACGACGGCATGGGCATGGCAGAAGATGCATTGTCACATGTCTTCTCTTGTGCATTACAGATCTGAATGCATCACAGACCCAGAGTCTCCAGATGAGCATTCCAAACCAGGGGTCCATCCAGCCGCCACAGGTAGACACACTGCTGCTGAACCACCAGCCTGAGACCCTGCAGGATGCAGAAAGTGGAGGCAGAGTAGAGGAGAAGATCGTTTACCTCTGATGGCTTGTTTTCTAATCTCAGTAGCACTTTGAAAATACAATTGTGTTTGCTTTTCTAAATGTTCGTAGTTGCTCTCTGTATGACCAAATGGCTTTAAGGATAGTATTTAATATTCAATGCAAGATTTTCCCCGTGATAAATATAACAATTAAGTTATTTTAAAGCCTGTGCTTTATAATCTGTAATTTATGCCATGATTTCAAATGCTTTGCAAGAAGCAATGGGTGACAGGGCAGACATAACATTTTAGAATTTTAAA
The DNA here is from genome assembly GCF_965231255.1 of Vanellus vanellus. NCBI lineage: Eukaryota > Metazoa > Chordata > Aves > Charadriiformes > Charadriidae > Vanellus > Vanellus vanellus. The sequence continues at coordinate 60,572,300 of NC_138908.1, forward strand.
GATGCCACCAAGAGCTGTGAAAGCTAGTGTTGATTTTCTCTTGAGTCCCCTTTTTAAAAGGGCAAGCTAAAAGAGATGGGCCTGCTATTTGAGATTTCAGAGTATGGATCAGTAACCTTGTAACAGTTGTGATATAACAAGAGAAGACAGCAATGTAAGAATGATGGCTATAGTCTTTGCTGAAATGTGCTATGTACCCTTAACTATCAGGTCATTTGCCTTATCCTGTCGCTCAGGATGTTTTCTATGGTCTCAACATAATTGCATGATTGTAAGTGTTTGTTCATGTCCCAAAGCTTATCATCCTTTTGGTACTACTGCCAGTTTCTGTGCAGATGCTGTAAATCAGTTTGTTATTGTTTTGTAACTGTACCTCATTTCAGTAAGTGCCCTTATGCATTAAAATTTACCAGATGAAACCATCTCACTGGTGAAAAGAAAAGAAAAGAAAAGAAAAGAAAAGAAAAGAAAAGAAAAGAAAAGAAAAGAAAAGAAAAGAAAAGAAAAGAAAAGGGAAAAATAGTAAGCTTTAACAGAACCCTTCTGAAACTCTGCTGCTTTCCCATGTAGGGGTGAGCTAGCTTCCTGCTTTCAGGTTCATGGAATCATCGGAGCGTCAGGCAGTGAGAAACCAAGACCTGTTTTGTGCCTTTTTGGCTTTCAGAAATATTTGTACACTTCTGCTGAATTGAATAAATGTTCTGTGCATTTCTGCAAAACTGTAACTTTGATTCATTGTCAGGTCACAGTATCACAGTATCACAGTATGCTAGGGATTGGAAGGGACCTCAAAAGATCATCTAGTCCAATCCCCCTGTCGGAGCAGGAACACCTAGATGAGGTTGCACAGGAAGGCGTCCAGGCGAGTTTTGAATGTCTCCAGAGAAGGAGACTCCACAACCTCCCTGGGCAGCCTGTTCCAGTGCTCTGTCACCCTCACTGAGAAGAAGTTTCTTCTCAAATTTAAGTGGAACCTCTTGTGTTCCAGCTTGAATCCATTACCCCTTGTCCTATCATTGGTTGCTACTGAGAAGAGCCTGGCTCCATCCTCATGACATTCCCCCTTTATATATTTATAAACGCTAATAAGATCACCCCTCAGTCTCCTCTTCTCCAAACTAAAGAGACCCAGCTCCCTCAGCCTTTCCTCATAAGGGAGATGCTCCACTCCCTTAATCATCCAGAGGTCCTCCAGAGAAGTTTGATAATTGGAGGGAAAAAAAAAAAAAAGAAGAAATCTCCTTGCCTGGTTTGCACTCCAGCCTGCTGCAGATGCTTCTGCTTTGGTCCAGCGCAGCCAAAGCTGAGCTCCAGGCACCTCAGCCGGCAAAACCAAGGAATTCCTTATTGGAGCAGGGGTGGGCAGCCCCCTGGATCGTCCAGGTGCTGCGTAGCGTGGCTGACGGTACCGGTACCGGCAGCGGTGCAGCAGGGATACAGCTGCACAGCCCCTGTGTCAGAGCTGCCTCACATCTGCCCAGCTCACGGGCAGAGGAGCGCAGGATTGCCCCTGGCTCTTTGTCTGGGCAAGCCCTAAGCGTCATATGGTTTGCATTTTACCCTAAGCCTTGCGTTGTGCAAAATCTTTTGCAGGGGGCAGAATTTTAGATAGTAGGGGCTTGTCAGCAAGGGTTTCCTGATGCGGAGGATTCTTTGCCAGGGACTGGTGTGCTATTGGGGATATTCAAAAGCAGAGCTTTTCGAGTTGCATCTTACTGGGCTACCGGACTGGCTGTTTGGTTGGTATCTTGGGCTGACAACTGAGCGTCTGGCCTTCTTGACGAGCAGGACCTGATTCCCAGGTGGTATTAATTGGTGTGCCAGTGTCATCAAGGAAAGATTGGGTCTGCAGATGAATTTTCCAGTTTCTACTTCCAGCCTTCAAGATTCCTGCTCACCTAACAGCAATATGTCTACTTATAAGAGAAAAAAACTTTTCAGAATTTCAGGAAATGTTTTACCTTCTTTACTTTTCACAGTTAAGGCTAAAATTAAAATGGGAATCCAACCTCTCTTAAGGGTCCTACAGTAAGGACAGTCCACAGCCTCTCACTTTTACCAGTCAGCAATGAATTCAGAGTTGCCATCTGGACAGCTTTTTGGCAAATTTCTGAATAGCCAGACCAGTTTCTTGGGATGCAGTATATCCCAGGATATGTGTGTTGCTGAGGGACCAGCCGGAATTTGGGAAAAAATGAGTAGTTTTCTCCGCAATTACTTTCTCTGCATTTTATTACGCCTTCGCTGAAACATCTGGTGCTGGTTACTGTCAAATCCAAGCTGCTGGATGGATAGCCGCTGTCCCAGCCTGGTGTGGGAATTCTCGTGTAAGTGTCTTGCCACTGGGAGAGGAAGAGAGGATACTGCTTCTCTCATCAGTTTTAATTGAGGGGCTGGGAGTCAAAAAGCGGCTGGCCGGGACTTCAGCTGTTGTGCAAATTCCTCGAGTCCCCTAACATCAGGCAGCATCTTATTTTGCTCACCTGTGTTTACAGTAAAACTTCTGGCACTTGAGGAAGGCAAAGGCAGGAAACAGGTGGCCTCTAGATTTAGGTATTTTAATTGTAGAAAATGTTTAAGCTATAGGCCAGTATGGTCTCGGCAGGTGCTCTTTATAACAAGATGTATTGTGCTCCCCTGAACTCTGACCATTATTTAGGCATTTCTTAATACTTAGCAGAATTTAAATGCAGCCCCAGTGAGACTCAGCCGTTTTAGCAGGCTGCATTTTCAGTCAGGCAGGCATATATTCATGATTCATCTTATTTTTTAATTAGAAAAATATATTCAGAAGTTCTCCCCTTGACCTCTATTATATTATTGTGAAGTGGGGTTATTTGTAAGGCCTGTTGTTTTTATTTTTAACTCATCCCATATATTTTGTTTTCTTTTTGCCATACTTTTCCAGGCATCTTGCCTCTGAAAACTCAAAATCGAATTTAGTCATCATTTCAGTGTTTAATTTAAAGGAGCAGTTTCTGTACTGCAAATCTTCACTGCACTGTGCTGGGCTTTCTCTTTGTTTTTTTTTTCTTTTTTTTTTTTTTAACTTTCTTCCATCATTTAACAAAGGGGGAATTTCTTTACTGTAATACCTAGACTTTGTCCAGCGTTTTCTCCTTATGTTGTTGTATGCTAATAAAGCTGTCATATCTAACAACTTTGAGAAATTTTTTTAAGGGAAACTTGCAACAAAGCTTTTTCAGCAGATCTATAAAAGTGGTAAAGAAGGAATTAATAAAGAGCTCGCTCTTACAGTAAGCTGGATCCAGAACCTTGGTTTTATGCATTCAGTCATTTACAGAATGAGGCCAGAGTACAGCATCACTTGGCTGCTGTTTGAGTATTAAGGTAAACAACACAGCTGCATTTTAAAGAGAGTTTTCACAAAGCTTGTGCATGTAATTTTCATACGACTAAATTAAATACAGATTAGACTCTCAGCAAAACTCCCCAAAGATTGTTTACTAAAGTGATTAAAAAAAAATATCTGTTAATGTTTGCCATGTAAGGAACATGAATCATTTTACTTAGAGTGCCCTGTGGGCTGCATTAATTTATACGCCATCCATTTGGGTTAAAAAAGTGTGTAAGATTTTTCACTGCAGCTTAATCAAGTAGGTGCAAATTCGGTAATAATGTGCCATAACACTGGTAAAATCACGTTCATGGTGTTCATTCAGAGAAAAACAAAGAAGCTGTGCTGTGCTAAGTAACATGTACAACTTGCTCTGAATTTTGAAAACAAGGGAGAGTTGCAGATGAGGCATTTTTCCTTATGTATTTGATGACAAATGGGGAAATAGCGTGGCTTCTTGGATACCTTCTAATGAATATTCTGTTTGAAAAGGATTCCAACCCCAAATCCTTCCCATGCAAAGCCTTCACTGTGCCCAGTTTGTGTTACAGAGGCAGAAAGAGCATAGGTTGTGGGGCATTAGCACACTGTAACAGGTTGGATGTCTGCTCTTTCTTATGGAATTGCAGTGACTTTTTTTGCCAAGGTAAATGGATGTATTTGTTGTTTTTTTCATCCCTAGCAAAGATCTGTACATAGAAGCACTGCAGAAGTAGCTGTGAATATTCTTGATAATCTTAGTCATAAGGACAGCTACATGTTAACCTCCTAAAAGGTTTTCCTGTCTTGCTGCCGGGTTTTGAGATAAGACTGTGAGGATGGCCTGAATTCAATGGCTTGAATTTTGCATAAAGGGTCCCTTTGGCAGGCTGAGGTGAAACTGTTTCATTTCTTCAGTATAAAGGAAAAACCTCCAACGATAACCTTGCCGGCATTAATCTAAAGTGTTCTTATTAATACCTTTGCTCTGCGAAAGTGCACCAGGCAGTAGACTACTAGGCTTCTTGTATTAGGAGACCACCAAAGACTAAGAGGATTGTGGAGGAATTTGCAAGTGTTTTGAAGGCCATGGTGGTGAAATGGTCCAGGTATATCATCTGGGAACGTCAATGTTTTTCACTGTAATGCAGAGCAGTGCTGGCAGCAGCTCTATCCAGGTTGGTAGTAGGCTTTCAAATTCCCAGAGAGCTAAGTTTCCTATCCTCGGGATCAGCTGTGCAGAAACTTCTTCCTCTTCTCCTCACTTGCTCAGTCTTAGGCTCAGATGAGGATTTCCCACCCCTTACATGGAAGGGCTATGCTACAGGCAGGTCTGCAGCACCCATCAAATTCTGAGGTTGGGTCTTGAAATATGCTGGTTGGAGACCAGGAGGAGAGAAAAGAAACAGGAAAAAGGCACTCTGGGTACAGAGAAGGCAGGAAAAGTGTCCCCTACCCTGGGATATTTTCTAGGCTCCTTCATGGAACAAGTTTTTTATTTGGAGAAAAAAAAACAGTAATTATCACACTACTTATTGTTTGTTAGTCTGATAATCTGAGAACTGGTTAGATGCCATATTTTTTAAATTCAGTGCCAGATGGAGCGAGGATCAGATATTTACAAAAGTGACAGTGAAGCAGGCAATTTGAAATAATTTCTCCTTTGGAGGCTGCTTATCAGACCCAAGGGAACTTTCCTATCAGCTTTCTATAAAACTGCCAAGCTGCCAAACCATGCTTACGGGAACTGTGCAGAGGTGTGAAACTTTCACTAATCCGGGTTACCACCGCTAACAACAAAGCCCTGCACAGATCAACAGTCCCATGAACTGGAGACGGCTTGTCAAGACCAGCGTGAGTCCCCTGCCCTTCTCTGCAAGTGAACGAACAGGATGCCTGCATTCACCGTGTTCACCTCATTGAGGATGCTCAGGTCAAGCTGTAGACCGACTCATGCTCCTCTTGAGTGACGCAAGAAATGTGAAAAATTTTTCCTCTTTTCCTACATGCACACAGTTGTCCAAGCATTGCTGAATGAATGCTACAACAAGCCATTGTAGGTCAATTATAAAGTCATCAAACCAAGCCTGATCCAGATACAAAGGCAGCCAAGAGGACAAAAAGAACTTTAATAACGCTGACTGAGCATCTCCTGCTTTCAGTCAGTGGAGGGTAACCATTCCCATCCTCTGGGGCCTCTCTCCAGCTTTTGATGCTGTTGACTGATGTGCTACTGCTGATGTCCCATATGTGTAAGAAGCAAGGTTTCAGTGTGATGTACTCAAAACTGTCAGTGAAAAGGAAAATATCAGAAGCAGTGAAATTACCTCTCTGCTGATGTTGCTTTCCTTTGCAGAGTCCCACATGACCAGATATAGTCTGATTTTAAACTTGTGCCCAGCCACAAGGTGAACTGGCAAGGTGGCATGGATTTCATAAAATTATCTCCAAGTGCCTGATGCTTGAGTAATATCAAATTACTTTGTTTCTCAGTGAAGGCTGGTCACTGTCAATGCTGCAGGTGAAGGAAGGACTTGAGGCTCCAAAGTTAAGGAGTGGCCTCCTTTGGAGCACTCACCAAATCAGTCATTTACACTGAGATCTGACAGTGCTTCTAGATGCCCTATAGACAGATAAAGCTTGCACATAGCTGTATCTGTGAGTAAGATTCCCTTCCTTCTTCCAGATGGTTTGAAGACTCTATTCCACCACGGAAATTATGTCCTGGCTTCAGCTGACCATCATTTGGTATCTAGACTACAGCCATGCAAAATGTCTGGGCAATAAGTCATGAGACTGTAGGAAACCCTGTTGCTGCTGTTGAATGCTGTAGAACACATCTTGAGCACATGAGACTACCTTCTAATGGCTGCACAGGCTTTCTGTAGGAAGCAAATTTTCCTTAGCTTTAAGGCTTCAGTAAACATTTGAAGCTCCAGACTAGAAGGAATGATTCATATTTTTCTCTGTCTGGCACAGACGAATTTTTTACCATCAGGTGAAACTCAGGGGTACAGGAAGCAAAGCTTGCTTGTGGCTGATCCATGGATGGGGAGTGGAATCCCTGAGAAACTACAGGTGCTCGCTAATGTTGCCGGTGAGTAACAAGGCATATTCCCCCTGATGCCCCTTAACGGTGGGGGCAGAGGGAAGGGTTCCAGCTCTGGGTCTGGTACAGCGCTGTCAGCTGGACAGTGCTGGCATCTTGGCAATCCAGAAAACCTAGCTGTGGGACAACCAAGCCATTTGCTGCTGATGAAGCTGATACCACAGGTCATGCCGGGAGTCAGCTGCGTGTTCAACCCTGCTTTGTGCACAGCGGAGTGTTGGGGCCCTCTGGGAGCCCGTCTGTCGGTCAGGTCACCCCCCTGTCTGGCTCTCATCCCTCCAGTACCTAACCTGGGGTTGAACGGTTGTGTGCGGGTTGTGAAAGGTGTCTGACAGCCCCGGGAAACCACTCTTGGCATGTAAAACGAATGCTGAGCGCTGAAGGGTATTTCGCAAGAGGAGGTAATTATTGACAAAGAGTAGGGCGCATCAGCTGTTTCACCGGGAAAACTTGGTTTGCACAGCAGAAACGGGTTAATTTCTAATTCTGACTCCAGCTGTTCTCATTTGATTTACAGCATAATTCTTCAAAGAGATCAGGATAACAACTTTCAAGGACAGTATATCAGCATTGTATGAGACCACCAAAAAGAGGGGAAGCAGTTTAATTTATTTGTAAGGTGTTAGTGACTTCTGCTTGTCCTGCAGAACTACGTTGGAGTCTCATGAGCTAAAAACCCCATGAGATGGCTGGGGCTCCAACATGCTTCTTGAATATTCTGAACATGACTAACAGAGCATGGTTTACAGATGCCAAACTCAAAAAATTCTTCTTTCTGGGAAATTGGGAGCTCAGAACATCTGGGCAACTGAAATCCCCCAGAATGCAGTCCTTCCATCTATAATTTCAATTAAATGTAACTCAATTAGTGCTCACCATTTAATTTCCCGATTGCCTTCTGATAAGCAGAAACATTTCCCTAAACGTTGCTCAGATGTTTCCAACCTATTATTTCTGCAACTTCTGTCAGCGATTCTGGGGTAATTACAGAGATGGGCCTGAACATAAAAGAGATCTGAAGGCCGTCAGATATTTGGAACATGCAGACCTGAATCCAAATTTGAAAGACTCAGACAAAATGCTCCACTTCAACAAGATGTTTTTCAAACTTAGATTATGGACTGTCAGACAAAGCGATACAGAATAAAAAGTAAGTGATTGGGGAAATAAGCGGCATAAGAAATAGTGGAAACTGCTTTTTCTGTACAGCGTTCAGGGAGTTACTGCTGAAAAAAATACATATAGGCATTCTGTGAAATTATGTTACTATAACAATAATTTGTTATTTGATTGGGGGTTTGGTTAACTGGGGTTTAGTATAGAATTAAATTACTGGGTAGCTCTAGCGCTGAAAGTAAAGCTGAATATGATGGACTGGGTTTAATGTGGTACAAGAATTCACAGCCAGGTAGCAGGATGGATTACCTCCATCTACGGAAAGGATTTCATGGACTGGGGATCCACAACTGGCAGAAGAAGAGTGTGAGATTGCACTGTCTGGTCCTGCCAGAGCTGCTAGACTCTCCTGGACGTGCCAGGTCTTGCTTCTAGGTCTGTCACTATGCCATGATCACCCCCCAGCACAAACCCAGGATGTTCAGGGCCCTTTCCAGCAGGCATCTGATCAGGGCTCTTCTTCCCATGGGCAGAGGTGTGAGTGTGCGGGGAGCTGGGCCATAAGCCTGGCCCACAGTGGGTGAGGATGGTTTCCCCATGCTGCCAGTGTCCTCTCTACGCTAAAATGGGGGATTCCTTCTGTACTGCAGACGTATGTGTACTACACATATCACACAAGAAGCTTCTCATATATTTGGTGCTGTCTGTTTTGTTGCCATTTCAGCCACTGTTAAAAGACATTTGACAAGGATATGAAGTAGTGCCTTCTGAAATGCAACATCCCTGTGAAAATTCAAAATTCTTTAAAATTTTTTACAAAGCAACAAGAGTCAAGTATGGTTATAATAACTAACAACATGTGTGTTGTTTAATCTTCAAAGCAAGTTTTACCTTTAGAGGTCCATAATTTACTCAGTAAATATTGTTCCTCTTACTTCAAAAGGAAGCAATAATTAGATTATCCCTGAACTCAGATTAACATTTAATTCGTACATACCTTCAGAGCAACATACTTGTCTGCATACAATAGCAAAATAATTCTTTCCAACTCTGTGTATGTTGTCAGTGTTTAAAGTTGTAATTTAATACCCAGAGGAAAGAGGTGGCAGTGTATGAGATGCAAATACTCAGAGGTTTTCCAAGCCAATGTGCCCTCCATCCACTTGTCACTGGTGTGCAGTAATGGCCTGAAGCTGCCTGCTTCTTCCACCTGCTGTTATACCCAAGTTCCTTCTCAAGTCACTTGTCACTTTTTGTTTGTTTGTTTGTTTGTTTGGGGGTTTGGGTTGTTAGTTTTTGTTTGTTTGTTTGTTTGTTTTGTACATGGAAATAATCTATGGGTTTACAGGATGATAATTGGTGGGTGTCATTCTGGCCCCATGCAGCACTCTGCTCCAGCCCTACCAAGGGACCCTGGCCCATGGACACAGGGGTCTTCTGCTGGCCCCTTCCCACAGCTGTCCCTGGGGAAGGGGCTTGCAGGGCATGTGCAAGGGGGAAAACATTAGGGACAACTCGTGCCTCCCTCTTTCAGGCTGGCCTAAGAGGTTTTACCTGAACATCCTCCCAGTGCCATGCTGTCTGTGGGAGATGCTGGTTTGGCAATAGGTTACTCCTGACCTTTGGCCATCAGGACTGCCTTCGCTGGGGGGCTGAGATGAGCTTGTTTTTTCTGGGAAGCAGGAGGTCCTGCTGCCCGGCTGTCAGAGCAGCCTGATGCCATTGTGGTGGAGACATCCAGTTTGATGCCTCGTTCAACATGGCTTGAGGGGGTGCAGCCAAAAAACAAGAATGGGAGTCCCTTGCCCACCCAACAACTGAAGTAAGCAGCTGTTCCATTAGCTGTAGCAACCGCTGTTACTCCAGCCTCCATTAAGTTTTAAATAATGGGTATTGCACCTTGCCAAAACACATTCTTGGAGCCCAAGCTGATAACATAACAGGACTAGAGAGATAGAAAATACACCAAGGAAATACCTTTTAGCTATTGATATTTTTCATAATTGCCTTTATGATATGAGTTGCAGTCACAGCTCTGCAAAATACTCCTATTCATTTTCTGAAGTCCAAGAGTTTTTTTTTAAACATAAAAAAGGTGGTACTGGGCTCCTTGCTAGACTTTGAAAAAGAGTGTGTCTGCTTTAATGTAATTTAGCTTGAATGCCATTATCCATTTTAATGAGGTGATGCGTGAGGAGGGGTCAAGTAGAGCAAGGACTCGTTCTATTACCATCAACAGCGACACTACATTGCTAACACAGAAGTAATTCTGTGGCCATAATTTGAATAAAATATGTAGTGTAAGATGCTCTATTGAATATTCCAAGTCAGGGGAGTCTGTTGAGCATCGTTGCCATGGGGACTGTGTGAAGGTTGGATTAATTAAGGGCTGAGCAGATGCTGTGGAGTTTGTAGTGTCATTTGTGCTTTCTGCTTGTAATTAGTGTGCGTGTGGGGGGTAAGAACAAGGGAAGAGAGAGATACGCACCTTAATTTGTGTGTGACAGCTTTCCAGGTAAAATGAATGATTGGTATATGAAAAGTGATGCCTCTACACATGCTAAAAATACATATTAAAAAAGAAAGAAAACAGGAACTATCAAAATCAGCATCTAGCTGGGTCATCACATTTCACATGGAAATGCCAGAATCAAAGACACAATCTTCCCTCCTTGTTCCTACAAAATTCAGGAATTCAGAAGAGCTGGTTCACCTGTGAAATAGATTAAGATTAAAGAGTAGCATGTAATGTCAGCCTAAAAAGCTCAAACCTATCATAGCTTTTGGGGGCATTTATATGCATAGATAAATTTATGCATGCAAAGAGAGAGGGACTAGCTTATACACATGCATGTGTATGTAAAGTTTAAGCCTTCTTGCTGTTTTACTGAAGTCTGTTGGGTACTGCTGAGCTCTAAGGAAGCACTGAAGCATCATATCAACCCCCTTTCTCTCCCTGTGCTCAATGAGCATTTGCTCTATTGCTATAGCAGGTCTTGAGATCTTTAAGAATGCATTAAATTTTTTCCTCTTTGCCTAATGATGAGGGGGTAGTGCCCAGTTCTCTACTGGTGCATCAGCACATGCCCTAAGCTTCACAGGGAAGGTTTTTTAGGCATAAGGGACCACACATAGGAGCAGCACACTCCAAAAAGTTAGGCAGACGTGATGGTGGGCATCTACTCTTCCACCACTGCTCCTTTTCTCCCTCCACCTTTGCATGAGGAGGTGGACAGTCTGAAATTTTCAAAGCCTCATCTGAAAGCAAGAGGGAGGAAAAAAGTCATAAGCTATCCCATGAAAAAAAGACTACCTGAACTTTGTCATTTGAGCCTTCAGGAAGTGGGAATACATTACTCTGGAGCAGCCGTGGTTGATTTGTGAATGACTGGCTGCATTGGGACTGCAGCTGCTTGAAAATGAAACGCAAAAAGTGTTCACAGTGTTTTCTATGAGTATTTCACTGAAAAGAAATCAGCTTCTCAGAACTGCACACATTTTTTACAGTGGAGGGAAGGTCTTCACAGTGTTTCTAAGCAAAATTTTGCAAAAGCCCAACAGCTCCATGTTTTAAGAGGATAAGTGTCCAGCATTTCTTGATTAGAAAATGTGTTCCTACCACTCCTAGTAGTAAGACAAAATTTTTTCATTTTCATCTAAAGAGGCAGAGGGCAAGAGCAAGGATATTAATTTGCTGAGAGCTATTAAATAACATTTCTGTCACACAATTCTCATCCTGGATCCTATTTTTAAAAATTGTTTTCTAAACACTTTTGGCAAAATTTCATACCCGAGTCTGCTGCTCATATAACAATCAGGTACTTGAAATACTTTTTTTTTTTTTTAAATAGAATCATTCTTAGTGTAAAACTCTCTGAGTCATCTATGTGACTGAGGAATGAAAAGTGATGGATGTTTTTTTCCAGACTGCGAGAAATAACAGCCAGTCTAATGAATGCTGAAACATGTGTCTTTCCCAGGTGCTCAATCCTCTCTTTCTCTCCAATTTGCCTGCTAAATCTGCTGCATTTTCCGTTTGTTTCTTAATATTCAAGGATTATCTCAGATGCTCTCTTGGGAAATGTGGCTTCCTTAGGGTTATGGAAATAATTAGAAAAGATTACAGCCTGCTTTTTGAATGAGTCTAGATTTATTTCTGTTTTTCTTGTTGCTAATGAGAGGCTTGGTTGTTCTTACTTTGATTTAGAAAACATTTTTGCAGAAAGAAAAGTACAATCTAATCCACAATGTGAAAAAATAAATCTTTGAAAGTTGAAAAATCAACAGAAATGGCTGAATGGTTTTGATCAAATGAATATGCTTAAATTAAACATAGATAAATTTTTAAATAGAAAGGACTGAAATAGACTGGAAGTATTGATTCAGCTACCATGTCACTTGGAAAAGTCAGAAATTAAATGAACCATCTAGCAGGAGTGTCCCCAGATTTGTGATGAAACTCAAGTGAATTTAGTTCAAGTATATTTACTCTTGTCTCTGCCCCGATCCTGAACCTTTAATCAAATGAAACCTGCAGCATTTCTATAAGAACATGTGGACTTGTCTCTTTAGACGCATAGAACAGTTTCACCCAGAGCATATTTTCCTAATATACTACTTCAGACTTTCCTTATATAGTTTGTGAGCACTTTTATTTAATTACCAGCTACTTGATTTCAATGGCAATTTAAATACTTTCACAGTTTTAGGTAGATGCTCAAATACCATTTTGCCCCTGGTCCTTGCTCCTTGGCTCTGTGGTTTTGTATGCTGTTGGCTGATCTTACAGTTATTTGCCATCTTTTTCTGTCAAGAACTAGTCTTCCTTTTCATTAGTAATAGACAGTGAAATGTTACGTGAAATTAATCTTTATTTTCCCTGAGATCCTTAATTTTCTGTCTTCCTTAATGAAATGATAACTGAACGATAATTCTTGAAATGATCTTTGTATCTGAAGGTCCTTGGAATATGCCTACACCAACCAACACTATTAAGAGCCTTGAGCTAGGTGTAAATCAACTATCTGAGACACCAGACAAAATGTAGGTGTGACAGGCCCCGCACGTGCTAAACTCTTTGGCAGGGATAATGACCTGTAGTGAGAGCCATTCAGCTGTGTCTGAAGAGTTTGTGGTATCCAAGCTAACTTGATGAAATAGAGTACTCTATTACTCTATTACTGGAGTAAAGCTAGACAGGAGCAGAGGCTGGAATCTGGGATATCCAGCTCCAACAGACCTGTAAACGCAGGAAAGGGGTGGTGGACCATGGTGGACCAGTTGAGCTGCATCAGCAACGTACCCTTGCAGAGTGGAAGGTGGTGCTGCAAATTCATCAGTGTTAGCAAAAGCATAGCCAGCAGGTCTAGGGAAGGAATTATTTCCCACCATGAGGTACTCGTGAAGCTATTTCAAGGATACCATGTCCAGCTTGAAGACCCAGTACTGGCAACAAGGCAGTTACTGGAAACTGAAGTTTGGGGGCCCATAGGAGGAAGGAGTAGACGCCATACAAGGAGAGTCTAAGGCAACCACGATGGCTTAGATCATGGAAGAGAGAGCTTAGCAGCTTTCTTACTGCTGGCATCACCTGCCTAATGGGGGATATAGAGGAGATGGAGCCAGACTTCTCTCAGAGTTGCCCACTGAAAGGAGAGGAGGCAGCAGATGTGAATAGTGACAAGGGGAATTCCTACTGCATTTAAAGCAAAAACTCTTCGCCATGGGGGGTAACACATGCTAGAATAGGTTCTGCAGAGAGACTATGGCATCTCCACCCTTGGATGTTTTCAAAATGTATCTAGCCAAGACCCTGAACGACCTGACTTGACTTAACCTAGAGTTAGGCCTGCTTTGAGAAGAAGGTTGAACCAGCCACATCTGGAGATTTCCTTCAACTTAAATTACTCTCTGATTTTGTGCAAATTACTATTAAATCTATCCTGTCCCATCTCTTCTACCAGCATGTAAGAGCTTTATTGTCTGCATTGCTCCACTAGAGCCTTGGTGCTTTGTTTGGATTTTACCACCTCCTTCACTTTGATTCTGAATTAAAAGGCATATAACAGATATTTACTGCTGTGAACAGACAAGTGGCTACTCTTATTTTGAATTCCTTACTCTGCAATAACACAGAATTATTTTCTATCAATACAATTCTGGTGGTCACCGTTCTTTATCCTGGATTTTATTACATAGTCACTGCTCTCTGTAGGGGACGGCAAGTAAGTCTGTTACCTTAAGTATAACACCGAAAGGGAGTTTTGCTTCTCTGGATTATTTGTTTTGTTTCACCTTCAATTTAGCTGATCTTCTGCAGGTGGTAGTTTCAGGAGATGAGCTGGAATATTTTTTCTTAAAATATTCTTCTTGGACTGAAGAACATAAGCCTTGGCTTCACATGATGTCTAGAAATAATACCTAAGGCAACCAAGGATCTGAAACATGATAAACATCAGTCCACATTGTTTCAGTTGTTTATCAAAGCTACAGAATAAAACCTTAGCTAACACAGAATTTGCTGCTGAGGACCCGTGATCTGAATAGGTATTTTTGCACACAAGCTACGATACATACTTAAAGCAATTTGTGTCTCCTTTTTATCATTTAAATCCTACTAATTATTTTTAAAACACAGAGGATTGAATTTCAAGTTCTTTCACTTGCACTGACATGTAGTTTGAGGTTACATGGGGTTTTCTTTAAGCTTTTTAAGAAACCCATTAAAATGAGGGGGAAGATTTGCATTGGCTTTAATGGACCCAGGACAAACGCCCTAGTGAGCGTTTGGGAAAGGTGCCAGCCAGACACGCAGGTGTCGCTTTATTTACCAGGGATAGAAGCGCTGGTAGTGCAAAAGCCATTGCCAGACCACACAGCGTGTCACCCATGGGGGTGACAAAGAGGGTAGGGGTGTTTGGTCCTTCTTCCATTGACCTCCGTGGGGCTGCCTGGGACTGCTGCCTGCAGCCATGGCTTGGGGTAGGAGGTGAGCATCTGCCTCCCAGGGTGACATGGAGATCCCCAGCTCCCACCTGGAGCTGGCAGAAGGGGATGGAATCATATCATTTAATAACTAGCTGGGCAGCATGCGAGGCATTTCTTTCTCAAGGAGGTTAAAGTGTTTGGCCACTGCTGCTGGGGGCTGGTTCAGAAAGGCAGAGCCTGAGAGTTGGATCTAGCACCGTGCAGTGAAAGAAATGCCAGATCTTGCATGCTGAGTGTTAGGACGGCTTCTGGGGGGAAATTTTTCACGCTACTTCTGCCACAGTGTGCACCTTCTACACGGATTTAGCAAATGGAGATGGGGACATGCTGCTGAGGGTCAGGGCATGCCAGCAAAGACTCCAGCATTTGGGTACTGCACTGGTTTTAGCTGATGTTTTAAGGATAGGCTGTAGGAATAGATGTGACTGATTAGTTAATAATAGCAGAGGGGAGATAATGAGCTTTCTGACAGACTGAGAGCGATTAGTAAAATCCTTGGAAAATCAAATCACCTCTGATATTCCTTGGTATGAAGAGCAGGATGTCAGGGCTGCGGTGACCTGAGATGACGTATTATTTGATATTTTCAATATGTTTATTCTCATTAATCAGGAAAGTTGTTTGTTTTTTTGTTTTTTTTTTTTTTTTTCCAGCCTTGCTAAAGGAAAGAGGAAAGGCTAAGGGGGGTATGTCTGGGGTGTGTCACATTTGAGGATGATGTAACCATTTGTTCAGTTTCTTAAATGTCACCACTTCTTTTGATATTCTAGTATCAGGATCTGAGTGACTTTCCCTGTTGACAGCCAGGAAAAATTATTTGGAAAACAAAAGCAAATGACAAATTTTAAATATTAATGGGAGTCTGGCCAACATAGCTGCATGCCTCAGCCCTCCAAACTCAAGTGGACTAAAGATGTGAGAAAGGGAGAAAGACGGGAAACTGGTTTAGTGATGGGGTATCATTCAACCATCCATGTGCTAGAGGGAAATGAGGGACCTCCTGGTTTCCATCTTTCTGTGGCTGCAGAAGGGCAGGGAGGGAGGTGTCTGCCTCATTCCTGGTTCATCCTGTCCATTCCTTGTGGGACTCTTCTCCCACTGCCAGTGCTGGATGCCTCTGGGAAATAGGGGGTATGATCAATCTCTCTTCAGGTAGCAGGGTTATCTGGATGTCTCGCTGTGGAGCCAAACTGGGTTCAACTGCAGGAGCAAGCGAAGCTCGTTTCCGTTTTATGGGTGGAAGGTGAGGAAGTACTGATTTACTTAACCAAGCATTGATACAGTTTTGAGCAGCACCCATGACCGCTCTCAGAGGTCTGGTCCTATTCATCACATGGCCATGCAGACAAGCCTTCCTGAGCACAGAGCCATTGGGAGGCCACGGATGCTGTATGCTGGAAAAGCAAGGGCCCGGGAAAGTTGTAATGGAGTTCCTGAGGCTACTGAAGGGCTAACAGCCAGGAATTCTTCTATATGTATTTCCCAAAACTTTCCTCTCTGCCTGATCATGGCTTAGCTCTTTGGCATGCCAGACTGTAGCAATTTTTCAGGAAGAACAGAGATAAGGTATGTTCTGGGGAACAATGAATTCAAAGTCCAGACTGGGGAAGTACATCTGTGTCCTTTCACAAAAACAGGTGCATACAGAGGGAATACATATAAACAAATGAAAAAATCAGAAAAAAGCAGGCTTACAGCCAACATCAAGCCTCCTGTATCTCCACCAGCTGCAAGGGTTTTAACCTGCTATCTGCAGGAGAGAGCTGATGCTTATGACTATAACTGTTCATTGCACTGCTAATTCAGATCAGCATTGCACTGAGTGAACTGGACCTGCTGGCATAGAGGGGGCACGAAAATTTTGATGCATTGGTCTATCTATCTGTCTATCTACCTGTCTATCTATCTATCTATCTATGTCTGAACACATCTGTATTTTCTTGTCTGACCATATTTCACTGAGCAGCTGTGGGACCAGAGTCTTGATTATGCTGGTAACTGATTAAGCCTGTAACTGTATCTTTGACCTCAAAGAATTCATGCCCATCTACGTCTCTGGGGTTGAGAGGGAGATTTTTGTCTCACTAATTCGCCACTTCTCAAGCTACCTCCTGTCACCCCATGTGGAAGACATGAAATAGTAGACCAGTGTCTCTGCCGTGCTGCTATCCCTCAGTAGGATGTCGCTTGGCGAATTTATCTCAGGCTGCAGAAAAAAATTTAATGATAATTGTTTCTGTTTCAGCAGTTCTTAGTTTTGTTGCCTTTGAACTGTGTCTGGAAACAAATACCTTTCTTCTTTATTTTCCTCTTGGGACTGTCAGTAGATCTGCTTTCAGGTGGTTTAATGAGAAACAAGCCTCTGTTGACAATGTTTAAGGAACATGATTAATTGCGTGAGTCAAGGGCTGCAGCATGCCTCCATCTAATACCTAGAAGAGTAGAAGTCGGGGCAGAACTGTGCCCTTTCGGAAGCAAGGCTTTTCCTGGGTCCAAAAAAAGCCCAAATGTCCCCCTCTACACTTCCCTAGGCTCTAAGCTGCGACACTGCAAACGGGCAACTACTGCCCTGTTTGGGTGCCATCCCCACAGTCTTGCAGATTTGCCACGAGGACGTTTCTTTGCCTTGCAGACTTGGAGTTTTGGCTGCATACTGAATATCCAGGGGAGAGTGTGTTGGGCACTTTGCAGCAACCTAGCCACAAGGAAGCGAAAAGCAGCTTAAAAATCCTGTCTGCACAGAGAGGATCTTGGCTCTTCCAGCTCAGCTGAAAAGCAAGAAGGGAGGCTCAGATCAAGGGCTATAAGTCTAAGTGGGTTCAGGGACAAGCTGAGTAAGCTCATGGTCCTTGATCACCAGGACACGAAGCTGTGTTTCTGCTCAGGACTAGAAGCCCCTGGCTGTGGGATCATTCCTGTTTGCTAAAGCAGGGCTTGGCACAGCCCTACAAACAGGTATCATCACAGCAAAGGAGCCTAGCACCAGTTTGCCCTCCTCACAAGGGTAACTTAAGAGACTCAAAAATCCTGGAAAATAGTAACGGTAATTTGGGGATGATAGGGCCTTCAGGGCACTTCTTGTCCTACTCCTGCTTTGTTGACGCATGATTTTCTTGATGTCTCTGAGGTGGAGAAGATCCCATGAGAGCCTTAGGAAGGGTCCTCAATAATTCAAAGGCCTCTTTCATCCAGGAATCCACTCTCCTCAGTCCATAACAAAGATATTGCACGTATCAGGAGCTGAGTCAAAAGTGCCGGGAGGCATTGGCAGGGCTTGAACATTCTCTGACCCATCTCCTCACAGCATGCATGCCTACCCCACACCTCAGCATTCTCTTTACATATGGGTGAGTGCTCTTTAAATCCATTTATCATTTTCCCCCTCTCATGACAGCATGGCAAAATGGCTTAGTCTTTGTGTTTGATTGCTGGAGTAGAAAATGAATGGCCAGTTATGGTGCTGCTAGGTTAAAACTGGGGCCTCAGATTGTCAGCAGAAACATTGCCACTCATTTCCTTGGGGACCAAGTCTGTGCCATTGCCTGAAAGGGAATGATAACGCTTTGAGCTGGGTCCAGTTGGCCCCTGTTTTGCAAACCAGCTTCCAGCCCCTCGAGCCAGGCCAGAATTTTTCCAGCCCAAGGAAGTAAGTGTCACTGTCTCTGTACTATTTGGGAGCTGGGAGCTGAATCAGAGCAGTTCTTTCCAAGCAAGTGGAACTCCCAAAAGAGGTGGATAGATTGAGAAAGTGGTAATCCCCCCTGGAGAAATTGGAGAGAGGCACGTTTAGGGGAAAAATCTCTGTTTAGGGCTCTGTGCATCGTTAAATCATCGTAAGGGACCAGGACATGAGTCTTTACTTTTACCATAACTCTGGTTAGTTTTCCTAGGGCCAGTCTGAAGTAATTTAGTTCTTGTCACCAGACATATCCTGCTTCAGGAAAAAAAAAAAGCAAGCAGTAAGTCTGCAAAGATTTGCTGTCATTCACATTCAATTACTGGATGGACAGCATAATGGTGCTTAAAATGAATCATCTTGGCCAGCCTGAATAGGGGAAATGTGCTGAAAAAGGGGCTACTGAAAGGGCAACATTTTCTCTCTTGCCAGCACTGGCACCTATTGCTGTGAAAAAGTAGGGATTGTTATGAGGTAAGTGGGCGAGAAAACCGCCAAGCATTGGGTCTGAGGGAAAGGTGTGGCCAACACACTGTGTGTCTCAGTTGTGCTGGATTAACTGACCCTCGTGTACTTATTGCATGGCATTTTACAATGAGAAGTTATATTGCAAATGCTACTGAATCATGCAGTAAATTGTTCAGAGCCAGCTACAGATTTTGCTTCATCCACCGGGCATTCATTAAGGCTTGGGCCTGCAGCAGTGATTATTAGATAATTGTATCTGATTTATTCACCTGGTTGTATCATACAGAGTTATTTATGATTTTGGGAAGAGTGAACTTTGGCTGTAAAACAAGTCACATCAGATCAGTGAGGTTTAACATTCATTCTCTTCTTACATTGCACATGGACTGCAGAAAGCTCAGAAATCAAATCCATGAATATATATATTATTTCTTTATGAATTATATCCCCTGTAAATGCTATGGCATGCTTACAAAGCTTTGATTACTCATCCCACCCCGAGCTGAGAAACTGCTGATCCCCACAGAAAAAAAAGAAGACTTTGAAGTCTACCAACATTGGCATGTCATAGAGTGAATGAACCTGAAAGAGAAGTGCAAGCCCTTGCTTCTGATATAGTAGAAAGCTGGCAAGTTCCTACAGATTTTTACTCCCAGATGACATCAGATTCTCTCTGGCAACTTGCAGCTTGTCTAGCACTGCAGGGTAAATATAGCCATGCCACGCAGTGCTAGGACTGAGAGCGTCTTCCCATTCTTAATCCGGGAAATCAGCAAACTGCAGAGCAGACGATGCATGAACCTGCAAGGGCAGATCTGCAACCAGTGTGCGTTGGCATATCTCACATATAGTGGAGACAGAAGTTATGCTGATTTATACCCTTTGAGACTCTAGCCCAAGGTAATGGCATGTTCCCTTCTGACTTCAGTAGGAGCAGGCGCTTGTGTCGGGAGCGAGGCTTCCTTACACTACAGGAAAAACACAACTGGAACATGAAGTCCAAGGGAGAGAAGCATCAAAAGCTGCTTCAACAGCAGTGGTTAGATTTAAACACTGTGCACACCTTTAATGTTTCTCAGAGCCAGGTTTCAGATGTGTAAGTGCATTTTTTGTCTGATGCCAAGAAAACAGATGTGAGAGTTATTTCCTAACAGCCACAGGCATCATCACATGACTAATTCAGCATCTTCCAAAACTGGGTGCCTGCCTAGGCGTGCGACATAGAGGTGGGAGGAAATCATCTGGGTATGTACATTCCTTGTGGTAAGGCAAATTTAGCTCAGTGAAGCCCATGACTAACAAATACCAAGCACTCAAGATCTCAAATTATAAAATCGCAACACCTTGAAACCTGTTGATAAGCTTTTACAAAGCTTGTAAAATTTGCATGAAAAGGGAGCATTATAGGGCTCAGAAAGAAAATACCACGGTGGCCAATAGGTGTGTTCTTTAGATGTTCTGTTTTGTGATTAAGCCATAGTAAAATCCCTCTTAGAGAGTTAGTACTTTCTGCCATTCTAACCAGTCTAAGTAGCAATGCTAAAAATAAGTAACCAGCCTCTCTCTGCACGTAATTGCCCTGAAACTGATGTGAGAGTATCTGATGGTACCGCCCGCTGGCATGGAGCTGCGAGGAGATCACGCTCAGAACAAACTACTAACAGACCATTAAACTAAATTTTTTTCATTTTAAGAAAGTGTCTTAACTCTAATGATGGAACTGGAACACCCTCCTCTGATTCCCTTGTAATTTGTTATCCCCTAATTACCCAGCAAGTTACATCCTTCAGGGGATGCTCCAGCTGCCTCCTCAACTTTCTGCGGTACCCTGTACAGCTCTGCTGTTGGCTGCCTTCTTGTTTCTCCCTACCTCTTATCTCTTATCTCTAGCCAGAAACATAAATTTAACCCTGTCAACTCTGCAATGTTTCCTGAGCTACATCTGCATTGCAGAACCACCTCCTTCAGTCCAAGCTAAAATTTTCACAAGTCCTCTTTAAAATTCAATTTTTTTCATGGTGTCTTGCAAAGACATGACAGCTGCTAGGTTGCCAGTGGGCCACAACAAGAGTATGTGATGTTGACCAGCACTGTCTTCTTGTTTGTCTGTACCCAGCACCAATTTTCGTGTCTCTTGTCTCTTTTTTTTTTTTTGTATTTGGCTTGCTGGGTCTTTGGAATAAGGCTTGTCTGTGCTAGCTGTGCCCACCAAATGGCTCTTGTTTCAGGATTGCAGCTTACAAGTGCTACAGTAACACAAAGAGCAAATAACCATGGAGTAATATTAATAATGCAGTTGAAGTGTGTGTGTCTAATTTGTATGTCAAACTCACACTGAGAAGGCTCGTTGATCTATATTTGTGTAAAAGACAAGGTGCTTTTCACTGAAACTCATTCCTGAAAAGCCTGGTCAATACAGGGTGTTATATTTTGCTCACAGGCATATGGGAAAAAAAATCTCACCTTAGCGCAACAGTAAAATTAAATGCTTTCCCTTTGCCTTTTTTCATTTTGTAATAGAAATAAGATATATATTCACAATTCAAAAATACAGCTGATATGATCCAGCAGATCATGCTTTATAAATGTTTTTGGTCTCATGAAAAAAAAATCCCATGCAAATAGCTGATAAAAACATTGCAGTGGCTTCAGTATTTTTCAATGATAATAGACTACAAATTCAGGTTCCTGTAAGTGTCTTTTGGTCAGTTAGCTGTTGAACTGCCTGTGGTGTAGAGCTGTGCTATCTTTTTCTTTCTTTTTTTTTTTTTTTTTAATTTACTTTTTAGTTATATCAGTTAAGCTATGTAAGTCCTGCTTGAGAGGCAAATGAAAAAGGCAGGCTACAAAATCCCACCTATGCCTGGAGTCTATGGCCTTCTAGGCAAAGATGCAGTTAATATGCCAGGACTGCTGTGGGAATTTGGGGAGCCCCTTCATACAGCTGGTGGACCCTGACAGGAACAATGAGGTTTTTGCCCTGGGAATTGCTGTACTTGTCACTGCCTAAGTAACCTGCACAGACAGGCAAGCTGGGCCAGGTCTGCACCCAGCCAGAGGTGGTGGTGTGAACTCTGTCATGACCTACAGACGATGAAGGGCTTGGGGATGGTGCTTTTGCCAAAGCTGGGGGGAAGTTGTCCTCCCTGTTGTCTGAAGGACTGGAGAAAATGAAAAACTACCAATCTCAAAATAAAGAAAGGCAAACTGAAAAATATCACTGGGAGGGGGACAGAGGAAGCGAAGGACATAGGGCAGGTGTGTACTTGCTGACCATGTAAACTTGGCTTAGGGAATCATTCTAAGGTGGAGAAGTCAGGCTCTGGTAGAGTCCCAGGGATCTCTGAGGAGGGGGTAGCTGGGTTGGGGGATTTTACACATAAGGGGTATGTTATTTTTTCCAGTGACTTCTGATCTCTTGTGTTTTATTTTGTAAGGAAAAACAACAGTGTCTTTACACGGTCTCTGCAAAGGCTATTTATATCCACATGTCTGCTTGCTCTTCTCTGTCCAAGGCTTCACAAAGATATTTTGTAGGACACAAGATTCAGCCTTTTGGTAGAGGATGCACTTACACTCAAGAGCCAGGACTGCACCTGAGGAACACAGAATAGGAAAGGGGCTGTTGGGCAGATGTTGCACTGTGGTCGTATGCCAGAGGCCCCAGGGTTACAAGGCAGGTGCCTAGACATGGGCTAGACTCCAGATGCCCGTAGACCCCCTCGGAAATATTAGGATCTCCTAATAGCTAGGTGATGAGCATTGAGGACATTTGGACAGGTGCCATCACAGCTGCATCATTCCTTGCAAAGTTGAGTCATTACCAGTCTCATTTATAGAAGTGGCTACTTCAGGAGCATGCACAGCTTTACCCTGTTTAAATAAGCAAACTAGCTTTTGAAAGCAATTGTAGATGCTTGTGTTGCTGTCCTGCCACACCATTGCATACCCAGCGGTAGATTAATGTGCACAAGTCGAGTGGTCACTTCGGAAGAAACAGACTGTGCTGCTGTTCAGCAGCTGTCATCAGTTAGTGGCATCTTGCAAGAGAGGGGAGACTGAAAACCAAAGCTCATCAAAAGATAGAGATGAATGTGGCATTAGCATCCTCCATGACTACATTTCCTGTCCTTCCTCCTGGGGCTGTCTCCTCAGAGCTGTGACATCAGTGTGGATGCACTGCAGAGGACAATAAGGTGGTCTTCCGTGTCCTTCCCTGCTTGTAGCCCTCCATATCCTTTTCAGAGCCCTGACAAGGGAGGCAGCTCTTCTGCAAAACAGCCAAACGGGTTGGTTAGTTTAGCTTCTTCTCTCTTAAGTCCTTTTTAAAATATGTTCATGGGTGATAGGACAGTAATTCGCACATGTTTGTTGTAACCCTGATGGTCTAAAGGCATAAACAGGGCTTAGGAAAGATAATACGGTGAGGGTGCCTTGTAGGAGACTTTCAAATGAATAATACTTTTGATTAAACACAGAGATCACATCCCACTGGGTTTTACCAGTAAGTCTGCTTTAATCCTGAAAAATAATAAATCCATAGGAAAGCCTATAAGTGTAACCAGTGCTGTTTGTTATATTTTGGTCCAGAAGCATGTAATTCTTTTTAAAGGAGATGCCTTTAAAGGAGTTTTTGGATCAAAACTCGGAGGTTTCTTTTAAAAGTACTGCAGTGCCTTTGTTTAGGTAGCAGGTTTTTTTCATGCGGTGTATTTCATCATTTCTGCTCTCATGCATCATTTTTCAAATCTTCCCTCATCAAATTACCACAGCTCTAGGGGTCCTGAAGAAATGAGAGTAATCACTCACTGTAATTAAATGTTTCATATTTCATTAGACACTGCGTGCAATATGCAGCCTGGAGATCTCATATGAAACCTGCCATATTGTTATATATATCTCTCATACGCCTGATTGAATCAGTTGGGGCAAAGATTTATTTACCTCACAACTTTTGTGTTGCAGAGGTGATGTATTGTGTCAGGGAGGCTTTGTCATCCAAACTGGCAGCTGCCAAGAATGGCCTCACCTGTGTCTGAACATGACAGAAAGGGAGACAACACGAAGTCATGCTGTACTGGCAAGGGCCAGCTCTTCTTACCAAGATGGAGATAATAAAAAAGGACTGAAGAGAGACCCGCAAAAGCGCAGACCTTTGCAGTGCATCGTGGTGAGCTGGCAGTCCTCAGTCAAAGATTTGAACAGCTCTCAAGCGAAGCTTTGTTTCTTTGTCCAGGGCTCAGTCAGACAGGCTAAACAATTAGAATTGTCTGTGTAAGTCTCAGAAAGCTCTCAAGTAGTTAGGACTACTGGCATTAAATTGTATCACTGGGAGGATTTTGTGGTCTCGGATTTCAAAAGCTGAGGTGTCATTAGTGAAGTTACGGGGGTACTTTGAACGGCAATTTTCACTGTTGAAACATAAATTATTGCGAAGACTAAGAGATCTAGCTCAGAAATAAACTGAATAAGTGCCCACAACCAGCAACTCATAAAAAAAGGAGAGAGAGTGATGCTAGCTATAAATGCCTCATCTCCTGTGTTGGTCCTGAAGGGCCTGTTCAGGAGTTGCTGGGAAGTGATGCTGTTGCTCCTAAGGGAATGAGGCTCTTTACCACATTTACTTATCTCTTTGGATGTGTTCTTTAATTTCCAGATCTATCTTTCTTTATCGCCTGGATAGAAAATAGGGAAGGAGAAACACTGTAAGAGCCACATGAAATGTATTTATTGAAACCCTGATCTCCAGAGAGAGATAGAGGAAACCATGCGAGCCGCCCTGTAAAAAAAAATATAATTTAATAAGTTGCAACAGAGCAGGAAGTTCAACAATAACAAAAAAAAGAAGGGAGCCACAACTATAAAATTCACAATGAAAACAAAGATACCACATGAAATACCTATTCCAGCACAGAAGAAGAAATAAAAAGGGAAAGAACAACCATAAAGGAGATATATTAAAAATGACCTTAAACATAATGTTGAATCTATACCACCGCACTAGGTTGCTTGGGACCTGTATTTTGAGACATCAGCACATTAAGCTCCGGATATTGCCTTGGAAACCTGAGCTAGCGTTGTGTACTTGGACAACTGTGACCACGTCATTGCTCCTGAGGTCCAGTGTGTGCTAGTGAGAGGGTGAGCATTTTCCTCTTAGTGCACTGCCGAAGTCCTCAGTCTTTTTGTGCAGCAGAGGAGGCATCACACAGCTACAGGACATCTCCTAGACATCGCAAATCTCAGCACCCATCAGATCATGTCCTCCTGCAGCCCTGATCCACACCGCTGCCTGTGCTAGTGCTGGCTAGAAGGGATGTCATGGTCCAGCGAGGTGGCACTGAAGCCCGTCCGTGCTGCCATGCCTGGGCACGGCAGGGAACGCAGCTCAGTTACCTTCACCGCTCACTCCTCCGTAGGTTTATCACCCAGAGTGAGCAGTTGAAAAGGTCTTTCCCAGGTAGGAAACCCTATTTCCAATGTCAGTTCCATAATCAGACAGGGGAAAAAAATAATCAGTCATTTCATAGCTGAGGTGCGCATGTGCCATTGTCGCTGCCAGCAAATCCGGTGTGGGCAGAGACAGGGGCCAGTGTTGGGAAAGTTGCTGGCTCAGTGAGTAGTGACAAAATGCTAATTTTAACCGTTCATCCTTTTTTGAAGCATTTGAAAAATACATTGTGGGCAGATGTCTCATTTGTGTGAGGGGGTTTTAATAAAGTCTTTGCAGCTTTGCAGCTCTCGCTCCCTGCTTTGCTGAGCAGGCTGAGACCCAGTCTGGCACATGTTTCTTTCTATGGGACAAGCACCTAAACCCAGGATATTGTATTGGAAACCTGACCTGCCTTATACGGCCTCCCTGTATAATACTTTCGAGAAGAATTAAAAGGGCAGCAATGGTGAGGCTGTACAAATAATATGATGAATGCATGGGTATCTTTTTTCCTCAATGTTTATATCACAACACCCACGCAGATGAGTAACTGTGCTGAAGCACGTTATTAAGGTTGCTATATCAATTAATCAAAATGTAGGAAATGCCAGAAGGAAGATTGCCTGTATGCACTTACCTCTGTTGCTCTTATACCTTATGCAGCATGCACAGTTTTAAGAAGATCACATATTAATTTTCCCATATACCTATGCACAGGGCAGATGAGTCCCCGTAGTGAGCAATTATTCAGTGTTTTATTCCACCCTTGCTATTTAACATGAGGTTTTATACCTTATTTAGTACTCATCCATATAAATCCTGCTGTGAGGATGAAGTTATTACCTGCTTTATAGGCTTTTCTGTGGTACTTACCATTATGAAGCCTGAATGTTTCACAAACAATAATGAATATATTCTCCTACTAGCTCTGTAGGATGATGATAAGACTTATCTCCATCTTAGAGCTGGCAAGTTGAAGCACAGGATGATTAAGATCAGAAGTATTCCCTAAGTTTAGACACTTATTTTTGAGTATATGGGATACTAGACCGTTTATAGGCATTTTATGTCGTTATTGGAAGAACATTTTTTTCACCCTTGAGGTTGGTCTATCTTGCACATTAGATACCGTTGAAAATAACAGATTGTGACTATGTACCTGAAGTTTGTACTACGCTGTAGTTGCTGCCCAGATTACAACAGGGTCTTCCTTACAGTCCCCTGCTTTTGGGTTAGGTTTATTTTTGGTCCTCTTAGGTGAAAGATGATTTTTTTTTGTGGCTAGTAGAAGACAAACAGTGAGCACTTCCAGCTTAGGGCTTAGATCCTGAGCCATTCATCCCAACTCCACTTTGGAGTCAGGGCATTTTTCTCCATGCTAAAACTCCAGTCTCTCCCGTTGAGCTCCTTGTGCCAGCTGTCTTGGTCGGTCTACCAATATTTCTGAAGCCTTCAAACATAGCCAAGAAAAAATACCTGAGCAAGAAAACCACTGTTAAAAGGCAGTATTGGCATGAAAACAAATAGTTACAAACTTCCTATGAAGACATTTAGGCTGTAATTTAAAGGAAGATGCATAAACATCAGAGAAATTTGCAGTGGTCTTCTACCCAGAGAATGGGCAAAGAAAGGTGCTTTTAAGATGCAGGTGAGTGAGATCCCAGATGAGCAAGCACATATCACTCCAAAAGCTGGGGTCCCTTTCAGTCCCGTGGACACTGTCCCTTGCTCCTGCCTCAGCTGAAGCAGTTTCCTTGGTCTCATCAGATCCCTTCCATCCCAAACAAGGTGGTGGAGGTTGCAGGGGTGCATGTAGCACAGCTGGGTGGATATTGGCTTCTTTGGCTTGTATCTAGTGTTCATGGCTCTGAGTCCCTGGTCATGGCAGGCAAAAGGGTGAGCTTCGTTCCCCCACCGGACTTGGTCACTCAGCTACTGAAGGTGGATGGACAGGGGACCGAAGAGCTCTGCAGGTGTGAACACACCGTGGTGTGTGGAGGGCAGGTGTTGCTTAAATAGTCTTCAGGATTTCAGCTGATAAAATCAAGGTCTCCACTCGATAGGGGTGATTTTTTAAACTTACAAGCTGGACAAATTTGGGAACAGTTGCACAGTATGGTGGAAAGCTGATGCGTAGGGCGAAAGTAGCCTTGTCAAATGTTTCCCAAATGTGACAGGACACCCTGAGATGCTCAGAGCAAAGGTGTCAAGAATATTTTTTTAACAAAGACAAAACACTACATGCGACAGAGCCCATCCCCATGCTGGCTACTCTTCAGACAGTGTGGAGAGGACTGCCAAGGGAGAGAGGCAGCTGGACCACATTTTGACATCACAACCCCTGCATCAGAGATGCAGAGATGTGGAAATACCTCCTATGGGCTGCAGCAAAGAGAAGCAGGACAGCAGCATCATTCAAAGCAATGCAGAATCACTGGCAATCTGAGAACATTGGTTATGTACATCAGCGGGTGCTTGTTTGTCCAGTTGCCAGGTGAAGGACAAGCCCCAGTGCCTGCCTGCATGGCCCCAGCTCTCATTTGGATCTGCGGGGCAGGAGCAGCCACTCTGCGCAGGTCTGGGGCAGGTCTGGGGTCCAGCAGCCACAGCTGGAGGGGGGGGGGGGGGGGGGGGGGCAGGATTGTCTGGGCAGGCAGACCATTATTACCATGTGAGTGAGTCCCTGCAAGGCAGTGGTGCCCCAGGCTTTCAGGTGCATTGTAGAAGCCATCTGAAAGCGTGATCCCACCTTTAAATTACAAACTTGCTGAGTGCCAAGCGGCAAGGACACATGCACAGGAAGGGAGATGTTTAATACTTTCTTCACAGAGGTATGAACCCTCATTTCCCACATCTCAAGAGGCTGTCCCAGCTGATGTCCCTGCTCAAGACTATAGGAAAACTGGTGGCACCCTCCTCTCCCCTGTGGTTGGTGCTGCTTCAAGGCAAAGAAACGGAGCTTCACCTGGTGAGCAAAAGAAGGGCCACATGGTGAGGACTCAGGGAAGGGAAAATCCCAGCCTTGGTTGCCAACACTGTTTCTATGTTTCACCCATGTCTGTTCAATGTAAAATGCAAGAATAATGCAAATTTTGTTTAATTTGTACTTAATTAAACTTCAGTTAATTCACCTGCACCACTAAATGCTTTTACTGGATCTAGATCTGAGTCATATTGCAGATTCTGACCAGGTAGTGACTGGGAGAGGAGTCTTTGACAATATCCTCTAAATGCCTTTTTAAGATAAAAATCAATTTTTTTCTACAAGCAGAGTAAATTACTGGGCTTTGTTCCTGGCACAATGAATATAAAAATAACCTGGCCGTAGTCTCAATCTATAAACCTATAGCAAATGAGAAAAAGAATTGCTTTAAAGTAGATTTTTTATAAAGCATGTACTTGGGATGGCCTGAAATGAAAAGGAATTGCTTTATCTAATCTTGCCAGGAAAAGCATTTCAGCACAGAGGAGTATGAAAGTGAATACTTGACCCTCCTTGGAGGCCAGTTTCCATACGGGGTCAGGCAGAAAGACAGCACCTGATGAAGGCTGAAGATAAATCCAGGATAAAACATGGAAGCTGACTGAGAGTTCAGGCTTTGTGGTTTATACTTGAGCCTTATCACTGCTGAAAGAAAATTGAAGTGATTATATAGTACTTTGAACTTAATGGAAAGAAGAAAGATAGCGAATGGTTGATTACATCTCTTCTTGAAGTCATTCAAGTACAGGCCATTGCCCATTAAACTGTTGCCAAGGCAGCATTAGCTGGCAGCTAGATAGCTCAGGATCCCTCCTCTAGCCTTCCCTGGTAAAGATTAACCATATCATCTCGCTTGCTTTCGTCTCCAGAGCAGGACAGAGCAAAAGCACGGCGGGAAGTTTCAGTGCCTCTCCATTGCGTTCAGCCTGGGTCCAGAGCAGGCTGCAATGAAAACAGCAGGATGCTTGTGCTCCCATGGGAATGGGGCAAACTGGTTCACAGGAACACAAGAACAACCCTCCTACATTTCTGTAAAATGAGTCGCAAGCCATAGCTCTCCAAAAGTTCCCTAAGAGTAAAATTACCAAGAATTACTGGGTTTTTTAGGAGACTCTCACATGGCACTGAGGCCTGGCTCATGATTGAGAACCCTCGTGCTTGGCAGGGTGCCTCATGTAAGAGAACAGCTAGAGACAAGTGTGTGCTGGGTGCCCCGAGGTGCTGCAGGAAGGTGTTTTCCTGGGACCTGATACGAGGACACAGCTAGGAGCAAAGGTGGCGAATTTTAGCCACTGCTAAGAATAAAATAAATTGTCACACAAGTTACGTAGCCATCACTAATTCAGACCAAATAGGCTACGAACTTACTTGTGGTGGAACTTTAAAAGACGTAATGAAACTGTAGTAGAGCGGAGAGACAGCAGAAAGAGGACCGGCATTATAGTGACATTGTGACTGTGGTCAAATCACTGCATCTTCCTTTCGCAGGTTTGTCCCGTATGGTCAGCTCAATGCCTCATAACGGCACCTTTCATCAGCATTAATTATGTGACTGCAGAAAATGCTGCAGCTGGCCATGAGGTGTCCTCCACGGCTCTGCAGAAAGCTTGTATGTGTTCACAGAAAAATGCTGTCCTGCTGGGAGAAAACAAAACTGAAGCTTGCACTGGACTCCACATCTCAAAGAGCAAAAGCGCTCAGTGTTCAAATGATGGGGAAGAGAATAACTTTGTGCTGAAGCAGGCAGAGCACTAGTGCTAAAGATGGTGCCTAGGCATGAATCTGAGCTTATGAGCAGCAACAGCGAAGATTTGAGCCTGTCAACCAAAAAGAGCAAGCGTGAACACACCCACTTTCACACAAGGAACTAAAAAGTAGTTTTGATCTTGCTAACATTGGGTTGTACTGTTTGTACAATACTTGGAGCTGATCTAGCAGTCAGCGATGTCCTCTTGCCTCCTGTTTCAAAAGAAGGGCACAAAAGACACTTGCACTACGTTTCATTCTAAAAATAGCTAAACTTGGGAAACTAATGAGAACTTTATTATTCTTCCACTGCAGAAATATATCAAAAAGAGAGAGATTGCTGGCGTGCATATAGGTTAATATCAAATTTAGCCACAGGAACCAGGCATTTTTATATGAATCCAACCAACCAGGAAGGTGCAGAAGAGGCAAAATTATTCTTCATACAGAAAGAGAAAAATCACTTCCAAGTGGTACATTCTTGCTCTGCTCTCACTAATACCGAGATAAATGGGAGCTTGTTTAGTGGAATAGAAAGAGTGTCTGGGAACTGTTTAGATACACCAGCACTGCTTTTGAAGGGAGCGCAATACCATTTTCTTCTCATGTTTACAACGTGCCCAAGTTGTCGCATATTTCTTACTGAATTCAGAGTGCCATATGCTAAAATGTTTCAGAGTATGAGAACAGCCTACTCTTACCTTAGAGCAACACCACCAGTGCCTCACAGTCATGGTCCCCAGAAAGGCTCCAGCTCCTTCTTCTGCCCTCCCCAAGTCCTCCCTTCTCAACTCCTTGCTGCGCCCCTCCAGCAGGTAGCCGGAGGGCTTGGCATTCAGGTCGGATGTGCTGGCTGGTGGAGGAATTGGTGCCCTGAAAACTTGCCTTCACTGAAGAAATTAATCTTCTCCTCTAAGTAGCTACTAATTTTAACAAAACTAGGAATTAAGACTTTCTGTCCCTGTATCAAACATGATTGCAGCTGGCAGTGAGCTCAAAAACTCAGAGGAAGGATGGCCCAAGAGAAAGGTAATAAAATCTTGTTTTCTTAGGAAACTGGTGAAATAGGGATGCAAATAACCAATTTGCCTGCTCTTCAGTTGTGAACTGTCAATGCAGGTGTACTTCCTGATTTTTAGTTATGAAAAGATGGCAGTTCTTTAAAGGTGGAAAAGAAATATATATGGGCATGTGTATGCATAAGCACGTAGGAAAAAATGATGGAATAACTTAAAAACTGAGTTTAGACACTGAAGACAAAGAACAAGCTTTCTGGAGGCAAGCTCAAACCAAACTCCTGGTTAGAGTCTTTTCTGGACTTTATGGAAAAGATGATGCAGATCTAGATCCACATTCAAATGCATTAATTCAGTAATGAACCTAATGTGGCTGACAGACCCTGACATCCCTAATGTGCAGAAAACTTTGCTTTTCACCAGAGACAGAAGCTAAAAGTCCCAGCACTAAGACTGTGGCTCCTTTCTCATGATGACTTTCTTGGTCTTACAGTCATACTTGCACTTCCAGAAAACATTAACAGATCTCTACTCCTAGAAGCCAATACTTACTATTGCTTCTGAAAAAAATTAGGTGTTTGTGAAACTGCTGTGGTCCTTGGCTCTGTTCAGTTAAACAATGTGTTTTTAAACACTGGAGGTGTTTCAGGGTGTTGTCCATGTAGCAAGAGCTTCACCTTGGCGCAAGAGTCAAAGGAGGCACAAGACTTCTGTTGCTTAAACCAACCTCACAAGTATTTCAGGGTGAAAAGTTGAAGAAGGAGCAGTCAAAGACACTTATTCCTTCTCTGATGGCACCTTTGCAATGCCGGGTACATCTGTGCCCACACAAAAAGAATTGTAGCTAACCTCTTCCCATCCTGGGTGCTGGGTCACACTCCCCACAGTGTGGAACCTCTGAAGATGGTACCAGAATCTCCACCTTAAGTGCTGCTGAGCCTTCACTATTGCTTTTCCCTGTGAAGTGTTTTGAGCTGGGCCATTTTCAATCAAAATCTGTACTCAAAAGCTCTCTGCTGCCTTGGAAAATGCTCTCCAGAGCAGCCATGCTTCCCACCCTATCCCATCCCACCCCATCTCAGTGGGAGCCTGCAGAGACTGCCTGTGGGTAGCTCGTACCAGAGCTGTGCGTAGGCAGTGGGTGCACTTGCTGGAGATGTTTGAGTGCAGGGGTCCCGGGTGCCCAGGAGGTTGGCTTTAGCTGGGCTTTCCCCCAGGGCTTCAGCATCTGTGCTGTGTCTGGCACACCCTGGGGCAGCTGGGGCTGCCCTCTGGTTGCAGAGTAGGCATAACCCCCCATAATGCTCCCTCTTAGCATTTTCCTTGTTAACGTACTTCAGCTCCTTCTAAACCATTGATGTGTCCAACGAGCTCAGAATTACTTGGCAATAAGGAGTTAGCTTGGCTTACCTGCTTCTTTCTTTATATTTGACTTATTCCCAGACCTGCAGGACTCTTCTTTGTTTATCTACGCACGCATATCCCTGTTACGTAAATGCAAACAGGAAAATGAGTAGGTGTGTGGTAAGTGAACTCCTGCATCAAACTGGCATCCCTAATTATTTTGTCAAGTCATTTCCCAATGGGAGGATAATGAAAAGTGAAGCATTAAAGTTAATGAAAAAAATCAGGTTGAGAAATCAAGCTCTGAAACAGGAAAGATATTCCTGAAGTGAATGTTGCCAACTGTAGAACAATTACAATCTCTGTGGTCTTGCTACATGTTGATGATAAACACTTCTCACAGAAAGCAGAAAGATAAGTGGGATGGAATTATTTCTGCAGTGGGATCTCTGATTTAGGGGAGATTTCCTGGGATTTGAATGCTCTATTTTTTAATCTTAATGGTAATTGTTTACTTTCATTTTTCTGCTGTTTTAGAGGAAGAAGGAGGGAAAGAAACATTTGAACTACTTGGCACTCATAACACATATGCTCCGTTGGCTTCATCTGATCACGAAGGTTACAAGCTCCACCAGCTGCGCCAGGAGAGCTAGTAAATTTTCTAAGTTAAATGAAGAGATTAGGTTTGCTGAACATGCAAAAATCTATCATCTTTGCCAATGGAGCTATTAAACTCTTTGATCCACAGCTGTTTGGCCTGAAGTCTCTCACAGGCAAGCTGATCTTCATTCTCCATCCTGCCTTTTGCCAGGTACAATTCCCAAAAGCATCTGAACCCCAGGGGAGCCCAAGTCCCCATGACTTGGATCTTTGTGTGCTAAGGTCTGCACAGTGGGATTTGTCCCACCTGGTGTTAGCTCTCAGACACAGTACTTTAGCCGGCTCCCTAGCTCTCCCTGTAATCAGCAGAATTGCCTGTGAAGACAGCAGGCTGGTTTGCCTTCGTGTGGGATGAGCACACCAGGTAGGTAGGAGTGCTGAACCAACCATCTCCTTTCACCTATCATGGGGGAACCTGGTGAACTAGCTTCCACTTGATGCCCTGTGTTGGTCAGGTGAGGTGAAGTCCACCCAAAGGACTAACCTAGATGATGGACAGATAAGCTGGCCAGATGTGTGCCCATTTCAACACCTGAGTGTGTCTGCAATTCACTAGCTGTGTGTCTTTACATGTAAGTCCTTTGAGCGATGTGAGCCAAGCCTCATTTCACCACATGACCTTATGCACAAGGACACGTGTATTTCTCTTCCAGGGCTTCTAAGGAATTATTATCTGTTTATAACAAAGATCATACAATAGGTTGCATTCCTGACTCCGGGAAAAGGCAAACTCTTTACTTTAATTACTATTTATTACAACTTCTTAAGGGAGCAAGGCTCATGCTGTTGCTCTGCCCGCCTATCTTCCTCTCTGTCAAGCCCTCTTAATAAGCTCATTCTCTCTTGCTTGATCCCTCCATAGCCTCACAAATACTCAGTTTTCAGATGCCCGGTGACATGGTTTTAACATAAAAGGTGGACTATCTCCATACCCCAGATTCAGCTACAGCTTATAGGTTAGGGCCCTTGCTTACGAAATACAGAAAAATACAGGTTTGAGCTTTCCAGGCTAAGGAGGGTACTCAGCCTGCCTCACCCATTGCCTGGAAAAGTACTTTAGACATTAAGCTATTAAATCAAAAACTCCCTAAAAGTCTCCCTACCTCAGTTTCTTAGAATAAGAAAGCACACCCTTGGATCTAGTCCTTAATGTAGGAGTCATGTATCCTACCTTTAGTCCTTTGTAAGACAGGCTTCTGGTCACCTGTACCCAGATGGATATTTTAGGTACCTAAATCCAGGTATCATGACAGATTTCAAAACCACCTTTCTGATTACTGCATCCTTTTATCTTAAGGGTGTCTATTCATCCCTTCCCAGGTGTGATAAGTGAGGAAGTCCAGACTCGATAGAAAACAGGAGATGCCTTACCAAAGATGGAGACAGGCACCATCAGGTATACACACCTTCCCTCCAGTCAGTACCACCCCAGACATTTCTGAGGAAACCAGGACTGGAAGGTGAAGTCTGATCCCTAGGAGGACATTTGTGCAAGGATACCGTTTTTTTGAACCCAAAATGTTCATTGGGCTATACACTCTACTTAACCAAGACATTAGTATTTCAAGCACACTAGAGCTCTTGATTTGTTAAGCAAGTCAAACTCCCTCAGCCTCTGGACACAGAGTAGCGTTTTTCATCTTACCTCCTCCACACAAATTTCTCTCTCCTGAATGTGGGTTACTGGTCTTCTTCTTGATATTCTAAGTAACACTGATTAGTGTGATGTGAAAGTCTGTGAACATTTCCCTACATCTACTGGAAGTACTTTCCAGAACAAAGTCTAGGATGACATTTGCATTTCGTACAGCCATGTCACCCTGGTGACTCATAGTAACTCCTGTAAGTGAATAAAATTCCCTGTTCTTTCTCCTTCTCTGTCACTTCCCCAGACTCCTGCAGAAATGTAGTGGTGAATTCCCTGGGTGAATCCCCAGACTACTGCAGAAATCCTGCTGTTAGATATTAAAGGGATGATCTTGAAATGGGTGTTAAATTTCACACTACTAGTATTATTCCAGACTTGCAGGTTATCTGTTTCTACCTGTACCATGCTCAGATGTCTTTCTGTGGCGAGTTGTCTCCTGCAAGTGGCTAATGAGCAAATTTTAACACACACCCACTTTTTCAAACATAGTCCTTGATGGAAGGAGCTGGAAAGATCCTGGTTCCCCTGGAAAATACTAGAAGTTCTCCTTCAGCACAACCCGTTGCCATCCCCATTTAAAGCCATTTCTTACTTTTTTGCTACAGCTTGTGTGCTTTTCCTCCCCCCCCTCCCCGCACCCCCCTTAACTAATGATTTCCCATATCATGAGTCCTTCTCTGATGTTCAGATAGCTTCACTCTGCTGCAATTACCTTCCTTAAAGCAATCAATCAGCTCTCTTGTAAGGAAAGGCATGAGGCTGGCCTGGTACTGTCCAGCTGGCAGGCCCAGGCTGTTGTTCTTTCTTTGATTTTTCATTAATCATCACATCATTAATTATTGCTTTCCTTTAAAGTTCGCCCCATACTCTTGCATACTATTACAATCAAGGTAACGTGCCTTTAGATGCAAGTTCACTTTCTTAATTACAGTTACTATATTTGCTGTTCTCAAGTCATGTGGATCCCTCTCCTTCACGGCTTGACAAAATTATTTGGAATGTCTGCCAGGTCTCTGAGTGTCCTGCGGTGAGGGATTTGCTCCCCGCTGGCTGAGTGCATCCAGCTCTCTGCATTTTGCTTCTCCCTCGAGGAGGTATTTTAAATTTCCTGACACTCATCCCATATCTGTCCTCCTTTTCTCCAGATTTCAATGTTCTTACCGAAAACCAAAGCTGAGTTTCATTTAGAATTTTCACACACCTACGCCAGCTCTAATCCTCTCAGCATAAAAACATCACTTCTTTTCTCCTTTAAAATCTTTGTGTTTCAATAGCTGAATAACTTTTTACGGTTTCCTTTTATTATTACTATTTAATTTCCTCTGCAAATTTCTAACTCTGTTTGACTTTTGGCAATGTTTAGTCCAGCCCTGGCCTCCAAAATGAAGTTTTCTTTGCTGATTAGCTTTTTCTTCCTTTCCAAATGGGTGCTGTGCTGAACTTCCTAAGGTAGCTCTCCATCCATTTTGGTCTGTAGCCCCTTCCTGCAAGTTTTCTTCCTTCCCTTGTGAAGTGAATTCTAGAGAGCTCTTTGCAGCTTTTATTGAAAATAAATTATAGGTCTCCTTCAGCTGAAGTACCTTACAACATTTTGGCCTAATTGCCTTCAACAGTTCACCTTCTGAAATCTGTGCTTTCGAAACTGAAATTCTGACTTGTTTTTGTATATGCCTCCGTTTCATCTAAAACGAATCAACTCAGTTTAGGTAATGGCTCAGTTTAGCTCTGAAATTAACGTTAGTCTTTCCACTGGCTGTAGAAACTTGGATCTGCCCTGTTTAAATGTTCTCCAGGGCTGAGGGTGTAAACACAGTATTATGGGCCACGGTTTCAGCTGGTTTAAATTGCTAAAGCTCTGCTGGACTCTGGCCAGTCAAGTGGAGTCTCCCTTGTCTAAGAAGCTGAAGTTTTCATCAAAGTATTTTGGAAGCAACTACAGTCTCTTAAATTACTAAGAAAAGATATATTTTTGCCATCTTTCCACAGATGAAACTGTAATAAAATCTATGTTCTCACACTGTTTATAGTAGTCTCTAAATTAATTTACTATACCTGTCATAATATATTATCAATGCCTGCCATGTGCATTACCTCATTTGAGAGCCTCTTCTTGTTGTATATAGCAAATGGCAGGAAAAATTTAATGTGATACGAATAACCTTTGGATTGATTTAACTCTGCATGCCCAGACTCTCCCAGTCCTCCTACTTGCAGTGGTTGCAAGTTAGCATTCAGACAGCGGCAGCAGTAATGAGAGAGGGGGAGACCAGCGCCAATCTTCAAAATCTCCCATGAGTTAAGCAGAGCAGGCTACAAAGGGGCGAGAGGCTAATTATCATATCAAAGTTTGACTAAGTGGTAGCACACTGAATTGGATAGCAAGATTACACAGCCTGAGAGTGTTAGATCCTCATTGCTTCTTCCCCTCCATTACACTCTACCACATCCCTATCGCCAGGAGCATCTAAAGACACACCAGAGGAGAGAAGAGGAGGACAAGGAAGTCAAAAGGACCATAGCACAAGTAAAATGTGCCAGTTGCCTCTGAGGGCATTTTGTATCTTACAGCGCAATAATAAATTTCCGTAAGGTTAAGGGTGAAGTTTTTCAACGCAAACTAATAATAACAAAGCCTGTAATGGCTTTCTGCCACCCACCACCCGATGCTAATATTGCCTGATAGCATCCTGTTACTCTTTCAGTAATAATACAGCGTTAGCTGGTCCTGAATAGCTGCTCACACTTGACATGCTTTGAAGTATTTGCATGGGTAGCTCCTCTGTACTGGGATTTAAACAAAGGGAGGCATGAATTCCAGCATTTGGCTTGTCCTTTCCATCCTGCATCCCCAAACTTATACCTGCTTTAAATACATAGCAACCTTATCACGGGCTGCTTGGCTCTTTGCCATAGGTAGGCTAAGAGAGCAAACACGGGTTTCAGTGATTACCTGCCCGGTACAGGAACACAGGTCGGCAAACATTAGCCTAAGAACAAGCCACTTCATTTTTGACAGGTATTATAGGCTACTGAGGAAAAGAAACCATCCCTCTTTCTATTTTTAACTCTCTGATTGACACAGTGCCCACTTCAGACTGACTGCAAGCCTGAGTGCTGGGTGCTGAGCTGATGGAGAGGGGCAGTGCTCACAACTGTGACTGCTGCAGGGCAGAAGGAGGGAGCCAGAGGCAGCAGCATGGGGAGGAAAACAGAGGCAAAGATGAGTCCCTGGAAGGCAGGGGCAGCCCTTTCATTGGTGGATGTCTGCCTACGCTCTCTGCATGCTGCTCAGTAACATCACTGCAGCCATGGATGAACTGAGGCTGAGCTGAAGAGACATGCTTGAGTTCGAAAATGTGTCCATTTTGTTTTTTTTTTTCTTCCCTTCACATAATTTCTTTCTTAAGGTATTGAATCCAGTGCAATGTTAGGCTAGTGAGACTCAAACCACTTGGACCACTCCAACACCAAGCTAAACCCTCAGCAGTCGAGTAACCAGTCCATTCCCTCTTAGCGTATGCTGTCTACCTGAGGCACAGCTCACACATAGTTTTCTAAACATTGAAAACATTCAAAATAAGTAGGAGTGTCACCAAAACTCAAACACTTCTTGATCCTCTATAGTTTATACTGCACTTATTTCTGACATGGACTGTAGATTATTATTAGCCTCCAAGAGCAAATAAAGAAAAAACCTCACCCTTTTTTCTGTCTTATGTGCAAAACATTGTTACCCCTTTGGAAGAAAAACTGAAGTTCCAGATACCTGCACACTAAGGCATAAAAGTCATTGTAGTTTATATTTGTGCTATACCAGTTGTTTTCACTTGTTGAGGTTTTGTTTTAGTGAAGGCACAGATGCCTATATAGCAAATTTTACCCTGCCTACATGGTTTTACTTTTCTCAGTTGCCTTCTGCAGTATCTGTAGAGTTATCCCACAGATTCCCTGAGTTTTATGGGGTGCTCAGTGTAAAAAAAAATACCCACTGCACTATGCAGCAGCACAGACCTGAGGCTTTGGTGCACTGTGGTTCTGGATTTCTGCACCAATGATGGAAAGCTGTATTCTAACCTCTTTGGGTGAGGGAAGACTTATGAAAAAGCTGAGAAGGCTGTTGTAGTTGGAAGTTAAGGTTTTTCCTTTCCTCACCAGGAGACACTGTGGGAAAATGGAGAAAATTATATCATTAGGGTTTATCTAACCTAGATAATTTAGGATAGTGGGAAAGTCTGACAAAATCTATTGCTTAATGTGTCATGTTTATGAGCTTAGCTACATGAGGTATTTAGGGGACTGTTAGTGTGTAAGAGGTGAAAGTGGGAATTTAAAAGCCTAGTAGCTACTTCTATGCTTGTGTTGATCCTATGCTTCTTCACTGCTATGCCACGTAATTTGCATATAGTTTAATGCATGTATTATTTATGCATATTCTATAGTATGCATAGACTTTAATCTGATGATCTGCTGCCATTTAGCTTAATCCAGTTTGGAAAGGCCCGCAGAAGACACTGGAGCTAGTACTGTGCTGGCTGTCTCCCACCAATTATCATGCATTTTCCCCACTGCTTTTCAGCCAGAACAAATACATCAGTTCTTCATTTTCCCACACTGGTGCCAGCTGCAGTGTCAGAGAAACACACAGCTCTCAAGGAGAACAAGTGCATCTCCCAGGCTGGAGACTCACCAAGCAATGATGGCTGGACAGTGCTATCCTGAAAACTTTGGGGAAAGGTTTCCCCTCCCACCAGCTTTGGGAGGCAGAGAGCCCATGGGACCTGCCAGCACTCTCAGCAGAGGCTGGGTGGAGGAAGCAGCAAGTCCTGGCTAGCTCACTCCTGTCATCTCCTGCCCGTGAGCAACTTCCCAACTGTCCTTTTCCCTCAAACAATTGCTTACAGTTTGCAAAGACATGAAAATGTTGGTACGCTGCTCATGCGGTCAGCAAACAGCCTTCCGTGTTTTACAGTTCACACTCAGAAGTGGCTCTTGGAGTGGGAATAAGCCACTGCAGTGTCAGGCAGGGTGTGAGCTTGCAGTGCATCAGCTGCTCCGGGCAAACACTGCATGCTCTTGCCTGGTGGGTTTCTGCAAAAAACAGGAGGTAGCTTCTCACTCTGGGGAACAGGGCACGTCTCTGTCTTTATATGTCATGATGTGGGGTCTGGAAAGCTGCCTGCAAGCTCATCTGGCCACGATGGAAGTCTGAAGCCTCTCGATCAATCTCTGATGTCCTTTTTTTGTCCTTTTCCTATAGCTTGCTGTGTTGCTGTCATGCTGCTTTTTACATGAACGGTGTTGATGTGAATTTCACTGTGCAAACTTCCAGCTATCAGGCTCAATCTTGATTGTTGTCTCAAATTGATATTCCAGCGCCTCATTCTAATCAGCATCTATTGCCAGAGGGTTTTTTAAAGAACAAACAAATATTTAGATGCAGGCGTTCACTCACTTGTGGAATAATTTATCTGATAAAGATTGGACTTGATATTTTATGTCCTTCTTCCTCACGAGGAAGGGTATTAAGACTGTAAAATTTGCCATGTGCCTACTCCCAGTGTAGAAAACACAGCATCTGAAAGCAGTAATAAACCAACTTTTCCTATCCATCTCCTTAATGGCCCTGCGTATATTCATAGGTCTAGGATAAAGCGGTAAAAGATTTCCCTTGGAAAGTGTTGCCTCTTTCAGCAGACCAAGTTCTTTCATCATTGTGAAGGATGTACATGGAAAGAAAATTGTACACACTTTTTATTCTGCTGGTACCTGGAGGAGCTTCTAATCTTTCCTGCCATTACTAATTCATGTGGGCTTTTTTTTTTAACAAGCACATGATAATGCTCAACCAAATCCATAGTTCTCAAGCTGGAAACTGCAATTAAAATATCAGTGATGATTAAGCCCTTCTCAGACTGTTGTCATGTTTTTGTCCCTCCAGCTCACCATTAGAAATGAATGCTGAGCTCATGACGTTGAGGCCGGGTTTAAAATCTCATGCTGTGATTGGGCCTGTCTGGTTATTCCCACTGGTGCTGGTGCAATGTCAGACACTGGAAAATGAAGGATTCACATATACTGTCTTCTGTTAACAAGTCTTCAGTAGGATGTCAGCTATGGAAGGAGTGGAAGAACTCAGTCCTGGAGTGGTTATTACTCTGCTGGACCAGTATGTGTGACTGCTTGAGAGAGAGCAGTTTACACACATGTGGCTGTATGAGGATCTCACTCCTGTGTAAACCTTGTCTGCTTTGAAGTCAAGGAAATTCCATTAGCAGGGAACAATTGTGAGATCAGAATCAAACACCAAAAAGTTGTGATCTTCCTACTGCTAAGAGGCAAGCACAGGGATTTCATTTTTCAGAAATGAATTTTTCAGAGGCTGCTGCTGTGCGAGTTGACATGTTTGCTTTGTGTAACTACGCTTGACTACAGCCATACCCAGGGAAAGGAGTGGTGGTGTTCAATGCA
The DNA here is from genome assembly GCF_965231255.1 of Vanellus vanellus. NCBI lineage: Eukaryota > Metazoa > Chordata > Aves > Charadriiformes > Charadriidae > Vanellus > Vanellus vanellus. The sequence continues at coordinate 60,613,291 of NC_138908.1, forward strand.
GGCACACACATACAAAAGCTGAGGGCAGGCGCCTGCAGAATACTGATAACACAATAATGCTGGTTGGCAGACGAGTGAATGTGAGGCAGCAAATCTCTGAATGTCATTTACATGCACTTTCAAGGCCATTGGCACGGGGGCTTATGGAAATGCAAAGTATTACTACTCTATGGTTCCCATTTCCTTCCTCCTGGGTTGTTCTTTCAGACCAAACACTGCACATGTGCCAAAGTATCTACATTAAGCAGAGAAGTGCAGAGTGAAGACGGGGGTCACCTTTTCATATTTTATTTGTACGTGGATTGTGAGACACAGCGTGTTTCATGAGAGCACATGAGGGAGTATCAAAGTCACGGCGGCAAAGTCTGAGACTCAATGTGGCAAGGTCAGGTGCAGCGCTGTCTGGACAGCCCATTTGAAAACCAGTGGCTCTAGGATGGTCAGAAACCTCCTTATGCATCACCGAGTAGCTAAGCTTGAATCCTTCACCACCTTGTTCCGGCGCAGACAGCTCCTGGCAGGTTTCTGTCCTTTATAGCTGGTGTGGGAGGCAGGAGCACTTCAGGCCAAGACAGCATATTTTCTGGATGTTTTATAATTCTGCTCCAGGGATTGCTGGTCCCTGATTGCTCTTCTCTCTTTCCTTAGCTGTCCTGTCAAATTTGACAGCTGGGAGATTTGAGGGAGATCTTTGTTCTGCCTACCCATATTTTTTTCTCATTTCTTCTCCCCAGAAATTCAAGAAAGCTAAATGCTGAGCTCCTCTCCCTTTCAGACGACTAGGGCCAATGCAAACACCAGGTAATGGCTTCCTCAGCTGGAGCTCCTCCATCTTGGCAGAGCTGCAGCTGCTCGCTGACGTTCCCCAGTGGGGAGGGACCTCTCTCTTCATGGGATGCTGGTAAAGCCGTTAGGAACACCACATGCACTTTGCTTTAACTCACCACAAATAGTTTTTTGTGGTGGGCAGTAGATACAGATTATATCATCTTCTAGATTGTTCTAGGGCTCTCTGGGGCTCAGGCCCAAGTAGTCCATTTCAACAATCATTTGACAGTAAAGAGCTTTTTAAATATCCTTTCTTTTCCCTGGGCTTTGCTGGGGCGGGCAGACACTGTCCTTTAAGCTGAAGCATCTGCTTCTGCAGGGCTCTGTCCAGGAATTAAGAATGGAGATCTTTATTTTACCCCAGGCGTGTGATGTAAGATTGAGGTTATCATGCTAAAATCAGTTCTTTTTTTTTTTTTTTTCTGAACAGTGATCTAGACCTCCTTATGTTTTCTCACTGCTAAACAAAAGGGTTGCTCTGACCCCTACACCTGGTTCTGACCCCCTGCTATTGCCCCCAGCACCTACTGGGGCCAGGGGCTGCACACAAAATGCAGCCAACAGCCCTGCAGTCGCGGCCAGTCATGAGGCTTCTGCCTTCTGCATTTTGCGGGTTTTATAGGTGGCAAGAGGTGGTGGGTTGCCTTGCTAAGAGTCAGTAGAAATACTGAGGGGGCTGTAGAATGGTAACAACAGCGTACAGTGTGAAAAATGAGGCCATCAAACATGTTTGCCAGCGCTGTGGTGCATCAGTGTCGCTCTGGCTTTGAAATGGGTGACGTTGCAGAGCAGGGCATACGCCTCAAGAGCTGGGGTGAGCATCCCTGGTCAGGCATCAGCGGCTCTGCCGCTGTCCTGCCACCTGCCAGAGGCGAGGACACGCTGGGGGACAGTGGGTCTTGGCATGGCCCATAATGTGAGTCTCACCCATCTGGGCGGGCTGGCTGTGTTTCTCTCCCAGCTGCGTGCAGCATCTTTTACAGGGGAAAGAGCTGCTGGTACAGTGCTAAGGATCTCCCTTTATTTACTGGCCAAGGGCTTTGTTTCATAGAAGCCACAGTAAGAAAGCAACAGCTCTTGTTGAGAGGGGAAAGTGAACAAAAATGATGGGTTGTATTGAATTTGGCACTGGCTTGCAGAGTTTGTCAGGAGGAGTCATTGCAGGGGTTGGCTGTCATTTTGTCTCATTTTCTTGAAGCATCGCACTGTGTAAACGATTGAAGGAGAAGGTATTGACTTACTCCTGCTGTTGCCATCCTAAAACATTAGGCCAGTGAGAGGGCTCTCACTGCAATTTATGATCCCTCAAAAGAAGATCAAAATGTGATTAAAAAAAGCTCCAACAACAAATCAGAGGAAAGGGAAGACTAGCTGCCCAAGAGGCCGGCAGTCTCTTTGTACCCATCTCCATCCTCCATCCTGTAGTTAGATGAATACTACAATCTGACAGTGGCTCCTAGATGAACGGGTATGTTCATCTGCAGAATTCAGCTTTCGTTATGCAGGATTTTTGTACTTTTTTCAACCCAGAAAGTTTGCTTGCTGTGAGCTTAGTCATCTGACATGCTAGTAAGGGAGGTTTTGCCTTTAGCAAAAAAGTTTCTTTTGACCAAACTGAAGGTTGCTTGTGTCAGCCCATTCCTACCCAGCATATTTACCCTCCCACATGCAGCCTCAATGGCAAGAGGAGAGGTTCAGAGTGTCCAGCTTCTCCCAGTCCATTTGCATGAAAGTTCCCAGGGTATCTCACAGCTACTTGGTTTTTCAGTTGTGAGGAGTCTTTCTAGCTAGTATGAGTGATAATGACAACTCTCATAAATGGAATGACATTGAAAAAGTAGCATCCAGTATCCAAACTACTTGCAGTGAAATTGATTTCTACCTAGAATTAAAACACAAGATGCTCTGCAGGCATGCAGATAAAGATGGGATTTTAATTATATCCACTGTGATTTGCTGTAGAGATAATAATGAACTACTGTTCCTAATGACTCGGGTACAATTTTGACTTGGTGAAATATCTGTCCTTTTGTACCTGCACTATGAGGAAATGCACAGCAAATGCCATGAAGGAGATCTTCTTCCTGTCCTGCAGAGAGCCCAGGAGAGGTCTTCACACATCAGCAACAGAGCAGAGAGAATAAACCCAAACATGCTATTGCTTTGTGGCACTGGCTAGAGAAGTTTGACATAGGTTGTCTTTTCTTTGAACTCTTTCTGAATAAAAGCAAGGCTTTTGACACTGTCTCCCATAACATCCTTACGGGTAAGCTTATGAAGTGTGGATTAGATGAGTGGACAGTGAGGTGGATTGAGAACTGGCTGAATGGAAGGGCTCAGAGTGTTGTGATCAGTGGCACAGAGTCTAGTTGAAGGCCTGTAAAAAGTGGTGTACCCCAGGGATCAGTACCAGGTCCAGCCTTGTTCAACATATTCATCAATGACCTGGATGAGGGGACAAGTGTACCTTCAGCAAGTTTGCTGATGACACAAACCTGGGAAGAATGGCTGACACAGCAGAAGGCTGTGCTGCCATACAGTGAGACCTGGACAGGCTGCAGAGTTGGGCGGAGAGGAATCTAGTGAAATTCAACAAGAGCAAGTGTAGGGTACTGCACCTGGGGAGGAATAACCCCATGCACTGGTACAGGTTAGGGGTTGACCTGCTGGAAAGCAGCTCTACAGAGAGACACCTGGGAGTCTTGGTGGACAGCAATGTGCCCTTGTAACCAAGAAGACCAATGATCTCCTGGGGTGCATTAAAAAGAGCGTGGCCAGCAGGTCAAGGGAGGTCATCCTCCCCCTCTACTCTGCCCTGGTGAGACTGAATCTGGAGTACTGTGTCCAGTTGTGGGCTCCCCTGTTCAAGAAGGACAGGGAACTGCTGGAGAGAGTCCAGTGGAGGGCTACAAAGATGACCAAAGGACTGGAGTGCCTCTCTTATGAGGAAAGACCGAGAGACCTGGGTCTGTTTAGCCTGGAGAAGAGAAGACTGAGAGGGGATCTCATCAATGCTTATAAATATTTAAAGGGCGGGCATCAAGAGGATGAGGCCAGACTCTTTTCAGTAGTGCTGGTGACAGGACAAGGGGCAACGGGCATAAGATGGGACACAGAAAATCTCAATATCAGTAAAAATTTCTTGACTTTGAGGCTAACAGAGCATAGGAACAGGCTGCCCAGGGAGGCCGTGGAGTCTCCTTCTCTGGAGGTATTCAAAACCCACCTGGATGCATTCCTGTGCAACCTGCTTTAGGTGAACCTGCTTTGGCAGGGGTGTTGGACTAGATGATCTCCAAAGGTCCCTTCCAACCCCCACCATTCTGTCATTCTGTGACGAAAAGCCCTCTTCAACAGCTTGGCAAGCCTATGACTGATGGGTAAGAGCATCTTTGGTCAAAGGCTTTGCCAGGCTGGTGAAGAGGGCTTTAAACTAAGGTTGCTGGGGGAGGGGAACCTCAATCCATCCCACTACTACCAGTTTGATGCCAGTGCCAGCAATAGAGGCCCAGAGCCTGGAAAAGGATCACAGGTCAGCAGCAGAGCAGCTGGAGTGCAGCATGAAGGAATTACAGCCACTTCAGCCTCTAAGTCAGCTTCATTGAGGGCCCAACTTCAAGGCCTCTATACAAACACACATAGCATGGGTAATAAACGGGAGGAGTTAGAGACATGCACACACATGCCAGGCTATGATGTTATTGGCATCATGGAGACATAGTGGGATGGCTTCTATGACTGGAGTGTTGAAATGGAAGGATACAGGCTCTTCAGGAAGGACAGGCACACAGGAAGGAGACACACTGGAACAGGTTGCCTAGAGAAGCTGTGGATGCCCCATCCTTGGAGATGTTCAAGGCCAGGTTGGATGGGGCTTTGAGCAACCTGGTCTAGTGGAAGGTGTCCCTGCCCATGGCAGGAGGGGTTGGAACTAGATAATGTTTAAGGTCCCTTCTAACACAAACCATTCTATGATTCTATGAAAATCAGATTCTCCTCCCAAACATGACAGTCAACTGTCTTCAATACAAGATAGCACAAATTTCTGAACCATGTCAAATCATAATATTGTGTGTTTTCATACAAATCAATGGTTCCCAAAGTTTTGGGATGAAGAATCAGGATTCCTCCAAGGTCATGAGACATTTTTATCACTAAACTGCAAGAGCTGTGGTTCTGTGGACCAGCTGGAGACCACTTGTGTTAACCCTACAGCATGTAAAAATCTTTGTCTCAACTTCCATAATTTAATAAGTGACAATATTTATCTGTTGTACTCATCTTGTGAGTATTGTAAAGACTCATTCATCCTCACATTGTGCAGCACTTTTGAAACTATATGTGCTATGTCCACATATGAAATACTTGAATACTATCATTATTTTTCACACAAGACAGATTTGGACAATATTTTTAATGGTAGCACTTAACATGTAATACAATGCAAAAGGTGAGTTGAGGTTCATGGAAAACTGTGCTGCTTCCTGTAAGGGTTCAGGACCCGAGAGTGGGAACTGTAGAAAAACAGAGTGAGGGAGTACAAATGGAGCCAGTACAGATCAAGTCTAATCTTTCTTTACAGACACTGTCTGCTGAGGAATACAGTAGCTATTGATTCCCCACCATTATTTCAAGCAGCACAATTTATACTATTTTTTGAAACATTACTCAGATTATAGAAGACTTGGAGCAGCAAAGACCCTTGTGCTGTACCCAAGAGTGGTGTGGAGCCCAGTGGGGTGCTGTGGAGCCCAGCCGGGTGCCTTCTCCTTGTTTTGACTCCCTAAGAACCGCTGCAAGTCAAACACATCAAATTATGATAATCATAATAGCAGAAGTAGAAAATCTTGTAAAATTCTTTCTATTCAGGCTATTTTACTGGAACTCATTTTCTAAATCTGCTGTTTAGAGCTGAAGGTCATGAAATATCTATTTCTTTCATTTAATTTGAAGATTTCAAAGGAAAAGTTATTGCAGTGACACCAAAGTTGTAAATATCCCAGCATGAACTTCCCTTGAGAGGCTGCAACACGTAGGGGAGGCTTCATTCCAGAAAGTAACATGGCATCTCTTTCTCCCAGATGGGACACAGGGAAGGATGGATAATTGCTCTCCCAAAGGTTGTAATCACAGTGAGAATGGGACCTAAAGATTTACCTTGTGCTTGCTGTTTTCCATCAATCAGCTAATCCTGTAGGGTCAGGATTGATTAATTCTTGCATATATGTGCAGGAGAAAGTGAACATGGGAAGACTTTTGTCCTTGCACTTACATCTGTAGGGTTTGCCACAGCTAAAGCTTTGGTATCCCCAAGGCCAGAACACTGTTGGCCCTTGGTATCCTCTAAACACAAAAATCCATGCCGTACCCCAGAATTTTTTGCATTGGCTGTAAGATGCAGTTAGTGGAAAAAGGAGCATATAAAAGATCGTTCAGAAGCTTATTTAATTCTGAATTAGCAATGTCATTGCTCAGTCCTGTGGGAGTGCTGCAGATCCTGTGCAAGCTTCCATTTCTATGTAGGGACATACCCTTAAGGGACAACACCAGCTTTTCACCAAAGGTTTCCATATTTGGATATAGTTGTTTTGCTGAAGCCAGTACAAATAAGGTTCCAACCATTAAGTAGTATTACTAAAGTACCTGGAAATTTTCACTTTATATTGCCATCCTAAATCTCATATGGGTGTCTAAGTGACCAGCCTGGGAAACTGCTGAGCAATCAGCAGCTCACATGGGATAACAGCAAATCACATGGGATGTGATCTGATCTGTGCTGTGAAACCAATTGCAACCTTACAGCTGCTGTACCATCTGGAAAATGCAGAAGGATAAACTACTAGCAGCTCTTCCATTTTGCGTCAGTATTTGGAGAAGTTCAGAAAGGTCATCTTCCTTGTGGTGGTGACAGTGACAGTATTTCCATCTGGGGTCAGGGGATAGGGTCATGAGAAGCAATGAATCCTAAGCTGCAGTGACATTTCCCTATTGCCAAAGTCAGGTGACCGATACTATTTAAATGTCAATTTAAAGGTCAGCAATGCCATGGTAATGCTTTAGGTACATGGAGAAGTGAGACATGGGTGTGTTTTCCTTTGTTCTATTAATAAACACTGAATAACTTTGAATTAAACATTTCCTCATATGAGCAACACCATGAAGAAGCTATGCTGCTGGCCAACCTTAAACATCAAAGTGAAGCTGTCTTACCTTAGCTGGCAGGTAAAACAGACAGCAGGTGACAAGATGCTGCCTGCTTTGAAGACAATGATTAAAAATCATAGCTCTTTGTGTCAAGCCAACACCCTTTGCTTTACCTCCTCATGACTCTGGTTGAGATGACAAAAGGGAAGGGTAGGAGCCTTGTGCTCCAACAGCCACATCTGAAGAGCATCCCGTCAGCCTGCCTCTGGAAGATGAGGAGAATGTTGTGTGGTTAGTATTGGAACTACACTAAGGCAAGTTCATGTCTCCTGCCTTGGGCTTTGGGTTGCTCTAAAGGCATAAGCTGTTTGTTTCCCAAAGGAAGAGAAACGCAGAGTACTTTTATGTTTTATGACAGAAGGATATTCTGTACTTTCTTATGAACATAGAGCTTAACCAAGAAGCAACATTGATCAATTAATCCCAGAGGGAGAGATTTTAAAAACAGCTGAACAAAGCTGACCCTCTTCCTGCAATTTTCTGAAGAATTAACTATTGATAGTGAGTTATGAATAACTTGTTGCTACTGTTTTTGAACATCACTGGCAGGATTAACCATCAATTACAAGAGAAATAACTACGACATAAAGCGAGTTAACTATGGAAAGCCCATGCCCCTTATTTACTTTGGATTTAATTTTAATCTCACCTCCAAAAATGCAATCAAAATTCTTCCTACTCTTTGGGTATTTGATTTCAGCTTTCTGCAGCTTTCTGTTAGGACTGCAGCTTCCAAGCCAGCGCACACTCATCAGAACTATCATAATCCCTAAGGTGGACACATTTCAAAGATTAGTAGAAGTTATCTTCAAAGGGTAAACAAGGAAAAGGACTGTCTTAAGGCACTGAATAGCACTTTTACTAGAGTAGGATTTTACTGCTCAAGATTGCTTTGGAAAAACAACCCTTTATTGTTTAAATTCTAGCTATATTTTACAGAATAACTCAAAATTAATTTCTTACATTCGTGTTTTCAGGCATAGTTTGTTCCACAGGATGCACTTTTGCTGCAGAGTTATGAGCATCAATTATTTTACAGAAATTCAAGTGAACTGTCTTATACTTAGTTCTTATACTGTCACCATAAGAAGTAGGTAAAATGTGAGAAGATACTCTGGCACCTTGTTACGTGGAGTTTAACAGGAGAGAAGTACCTACGTCTATTTTAAAAACAGACCCTGCAGGCAACATATGGGGTACTTCTGAAAATATTCTCTGGTCTTCGCTCGTGCAGACTGTCAGATCCCACATGCAGGCTTTTCATGTTAATGCCTTCCACAAGCTCTGGCGTAGAGGTCAGGTTATAAATGCATGTTGTTAATTTACTTGCAGAGTCTGCAGTGCAGCTAAATCTGCATCAGAGCCTGAGATGAGTGATGTAAGTGATTACACTGTATCAAACTATGCTGGGAAATTTAAACAAAAGTTTTCTAAAATGAAAAATGTATATTTATTTTGCTTTTTACTTTCCATTACAAATTTGTAACGATTTGTTAATGCTGTTTATTTTAACTGCTGAGTCCTTGAGACTGAAATATTCTTTGCAAGCCTGGAATAGTGAGAGCAGCACCACAAACCTAAATCCTGACAATGTCCAGTAGTTTATTTGATTTATACAAGCTATGTGGCATTCACAGCACGTAAGAAGATGAGGCTTGCTCTGTGGTAACCTAAAGCTGCCTTTGACTTACAGCTGATCTATATGATCAGACCAAAGGTTCTTGTATAAAAAGTTACAGTGTGACTCATATAGAAACAAGCCAGAGATTAATGCTTCAAACACAGGAGGAAAACACATAGCTGATTAAGAAATTTAAAGTCCATGTAATTATGGTTCTTGCCAGACTGAGATATCCTAAAAGAGTGTCTCCAGCGATGCTGCTTCTCTGCTCATGTGCTGGATTAACATAATTAAAAGGAAAGAAAAGGAAAATGATAATAGAAAAGACTCCCTTTTATAAATTAGGACTGCACAAGAGCTTGTTTTGTCTGGTAATACCAACCTACCTGAAAGTGAGAGTGCGTGGCTGTCACCCTCATACAGCAGGTTTGGTCGTCAGTTTCAGTGAAATGCATCTTATGGTTTCTTATACGGAGTTGACCCCAGGAGAATTGCAGACGACTGCTGTACCTGATGGCAGTCCTCCGGGCACTCTTTTACAATTAGATAGATTTTCAAATGAACTCAAACAAAGAAACAAGGCAATTTGCTGATATTCTATGATGCCTTTCTTGAAATAAATAGAACAGATGCCACCTTAGGGTCTGAGTTTTATTAATTGCTTTATAAAGAATGCTTTTCTTTTAAAAATACACTCTCTGCATTGGCCTGCTGACCCTGGGAATTCAAACCTTATTATTCCAGTTTAAACACTCGCCAGTGCTCAGACAGTTAACAAAGCTAAGGCCTCTCCCAGCTGAACACCAGATTCCCTGGGGAATCCAATCAGGCTACTTTATTCTGGTCTTTTAAAAAGTCAGGTCAAATAGCTATTTGAATTGTAATGATCTCCATGTGAATTCTGGTTTTGATAGCAATTGCTGATATTTTCTTAGCTTCCAGACAGACATACTAGTTGCATATCTTCTGTCATATGCAATGCAATGCTGCTGCTGCTGTTGATGATGATTTTTCACTCACAGACAAACTTTTAATTGGGGGGGCGGGGGGAAAGAAAAGATAACCATGAACTGTGCTACTTCGGTGAAACTGATACTGAGTCTCCTGCTACACTTATTAGAAATTTTAAGACTTGTGACTGGATTAAAAGGTACTGTCTATATCCAGAAAGCTGCAAAGCTTTGGAAAGACACATTGAGTCATTTCAGCTGCAACTTCCCTAGGCGTGGTGTGAAGAGCAATATCATGGAAGGATCCCAATATGGCTATAGCAATCCTTAAGAGCTTCTCAACAGACTGTAGGGGTGAGAAAGCTTTTCATCCTTTTTTTTTTTTTTTTTAGTATTTATTATTTGATTCTTTTTTACATCACTCCATCCTACCCTTTGAGCCAGCCAGCAAGTAAAGGAGGATGAGCAGCGAGGGGGCACTCAGAGTCTGACAGTTTTCACTCATTAGGTCAACCTTATAGCTTGGAAACAGGAGTAATCTATTTAAGTCAGTATGGTTATGCCTCCTCCCAGCAAGGTTAAATTTTTGTTCACTTTTTAAAAATTATCTAGCTGTCTCGCAATATTTCCTTTAGCAGTTGTCACCATAGTAACCTGCTGCTAGATGGGAGTCTAATCTTCTGCAAACAATGAGAATAGCTGCCTTTCTTTACTGAAAAATTCTGCAAATTAACTATAATTCCAGAAATATAATACTATAATTTCTTTTTGAAGGGTAAAAATAGATGTACTTTTCTCTTTTTACTCTTTCTTTCTTTGTCTAATTTTTTTTCTGGAATAACTGTTCTGTTACCTCTTCAAAGGAGTATTTTCACTAGGCCTGTTTGGCTGACTTTTACTTCAAATCTTTTAAAAAAACGGTGATACATGTCTGCTTTAAATTAAAGTTGTATATATGCTTTACTGAGCCAGCTCCTAAATAAGATTTATCATGGTTAAAGACCTGCTGGAGGAAAAGGGCATGTGTGAAATTCTCCTCAGGTAGATTTTGTAGGAGTATAGCACAGTAAGCTAAAGGACAGTTGTGCATCCAAAAGAGACAACTCCTCACCCGAAACTGGCACCTAAGGAGTTAGGTATTGGCCCACACTGTACTGGGGACATTTATGCTACTGGGATGTTTGCTGTATCCACCTGCTTGGAAGGAAGGATCCAGAGCATTCAGTAATTACTTTAAACAGCTGTGCCCAGTTGCATATCAAGATTTGAAAGGCACTGACTTCATCAGTAATGAAATGCCTCATTTGAGCAACAGTGTTACCATTTTCCTTGACGTTCCAGAGAAGACGTCTAGCCAATGACATAGAGACTTACACTGAGACCTCTGAGAGTGTTGATAATAAATTTATCTAGGAATGCATATGCTGAGTGTTTTCCTAACTCATGGTGCTGCTATACCTTACTTGGAGTGAATTCAGTGTAATTCAAGAAATGTGGAGACAGAGGGCAAAATATATTGTAATGCTCCATTGTTTCATTTACAGTGACCTCATAGATGTTTAATGTGTTGAAGGGCCATAAAAGCAAAAGTCCCATACAGAAGCATATCTTGAAGGGTTTTCTAAGGCTGAGTCAGTGTCTGTTAAATGTCATTTCTTCTGTCGGGGTACATCAGCACTGGCACTGGAAGGCCCCAAGTGCTACAGTCCCACCTCCCAGTGCAGTGCAGCCATACCCTACATCTCCTGCGATGGTCAGCAGGCACTGGCTGTTGCCTGGCCATTCCTTCAGCATACATATATACACGCTATACCTCCCCTTTCAGCCCTGGTTCTGGCAGACCATGTTGTTCAGAAAACTCAGAGGTCCCTGATTCACTGTAATATGTCACCTAAATATAGACAGGGTCATAATCTCAGCTTTTTAGATGGGGCCATTGCATACTCTGCATTGCCCCGTTTCCACCTACCAAAGGTCTGTAACTCAGGATTCAGTGGTAGGAGGAGTGTGATGCATCCTTCCGGCCATCTGTGTTACAAGCTGTGCCTTGTCTCTTCTAGGGTTTTACAGAAGTGTTTTACTTGTGCCACAGTTTAAAAAAAAAAAAAAAGAAAAAAAGAAAAAGAAGAAAACAGAGAATTAAATAGTCCCCTGTCTTATTACCAGCGGACAAATGAATTTTGTCTTCCCAGTTAGGCAGTTTGGGAGCAGCAGAACAGCAGCCTGGACATTCATTTTAACAGTCATGGATTTCTGCCCTTAAGATTTTGTTCATATTAAAGCAACTTACTTCTCACCCAATTGTCTGTGCTGAATAATAGTGGCAGATGGAGAGAGGAAAATCTGGATTTTTCTGCTTTCAAGGAACCACAAAAGCTAATGAGGTAATGTTAATTGTTCTGCGGCTGTAACTGAAAGAGGTCTCTGCACAGCAAGTAGATGGCTTCCTCTTTCTCTTGAGGGTGGAGAGAATAGTATATGAAAGAAATGCAGCTCAGTCATTATGTTAGGGTGTGATAAATCAGATATTTTTGTGCAAAATTATATACTGGGGTAGGAGGCAAGGAGCAATTTTACTTTTCTTTGTTCCTATTAGAATAGCTAGTAGCACTCTAGGTGCTGCTTGAGTTACGAAAATGGCTCACATTCCAAGAAAAAAAATTTTTTTCCAGATGATGTCAGTGCCTTTTAGGCCTTTTAAGAAGTAATTAAGACATCTTCTCAGAGTATCAGTGACATAAAATCCAATCCTCTGCTCACTTTACTGCAATTTATCTGTGCAGTGCAGTATTCTAGCCAAACACAGCAGTGAATGCTATTTCGTGGCAAAAATCCTCATTTCAATAACCATTTTGCTGTCCCTGCTTTTTACCATGGGTATGTGAGATGCAGGCCTTTACCTTCTTTAAGGATATGACTAAATTTGTGATATGGTAAATAATTAAGACTGATAGGTATGGGCAAAGTAACATTTCCTTCCACATTTCACCATTTTCTGATCTCTTTGGAGGCATGGTGTTTTATAATGGATGAAGCTTTCACCTTTAATAAGCGTTTTCTCTGTTGTTTCCTAAAGAGCCATTCACGAGATTAACAAAACAACAGTTACGAGCTAATAAAGGTCCTCTCAGCTCGACTTGAGAGAAGGACATGTTAATGCCCCTGGGCAAAATGCCGTTGAAACCATCATGTCAAGACTGGTCACAAAGACTTTGACCTGTAATTGTGTCCAGAGAGTTCAAAAGCGTGAGAGAGTTTCCCGGGGAGGAGAGGGGAACAGATTTGCCAGAGCATTAACCGCCTGCAATTAGGGATGGGTTTTCAAGAGAGCGAGTAGGCACCCACCAGCTCCGGATTGCTCTCAGTGGGAGCCTCTGAAAAGCCTCCCTCCGAACGCCTTGATGAGCAGGCAGTGAAGGTGAATTTTGGAGACCTAAGTAAGGCTCGACTGCCATTCTCACGTGTGCCTTCGATGGCCCCCCACAGCTCCCCAGGGAATCCCGGGAAATCAAATTAAGGATGAGAAAAGAGTAGTTCCTTCCTCTCTGTGTGCAACCACAATGAATAATGGCCCAGTGTGTTTCAGTTTCCTCAGTGCTAAAGGTTATGTGGCTTCTCTTATCACCTGGGGATTTAAATGTTCAGGGTTAAGACCAACGGTTCCCATGGAATAAGCGCTGACTGGAATTTGCATCCAAAATTCAAATCAAATTGAATGTTAGTAATATTTTAGCATATATTAGGCTAAGAATCCTGCAGTCCTTTACTATACACAATATTTTCATCTGGGAAATGCAGCCAATTCCAGCATAAAATATGCACCACAGCAATATTACAGCTGATTAGGAAAAAAAAACAAAACAGGCTTAAACACAAGGGCAGAAGGAAGGTTGAGAGAAACTGGTTACTCAGTTATAGTTTAGCCTGAACACTTCTACTTGCGCTGCAGGTACCACACAAAATGACTACAGGTAAACAGAACTTTTTTGCTACTTTTTGTGAAAGCTGACATCCAAAAGTTGTCTTCACTAGCCCCATGCAGAGATAATGGTCCAATATAAACCTCAAGAAGAGACACCTATTAAACTACTTCCTGCAGTAAGAAACCTAACCCAGCCAGGTCTCTATTTTGCCACTGTTCCTTTTAAGTGCTACTTATTTTTCTAAGGCTGTTGCCCTTTATCCATCTCTTAAAATTATAGTTGGTACAGCCACATTAAACTTCATTTCTCCTGTTTGCATTTTCTTCACCTTGCTAGCTGGACACAGGTTTCTTTTGTTGAAGGAGAAATGAGTTGTTAAAACTCCAGATTTTCTTCTTGTGTATTATGCCACACTGAAGAAAGATCTGTTGAGTGGTTTCTTTCATCGTGCTTTTTGCTCTCTCTGAGCTTGCCATAGTTAAATCTGGCTTCCCAGCAGCCCGCTCTGGTTGGGATATGCTTTTGTCCCATTGCTGTGTATTTTTTGTGGCATACAAGGCTGGAGAAATTGCAGTTCATCTCAACAGCAGACTATTAGAGGAAGAGACATTACAAATACAAATCATAGTTTGTGGGGTTCCCCATCTGTAATGTTTCCAAGGCATGCCTTGGAAAACGTGCCTGCTCTCCCTTAGACTGGCAGATATTGCAGGCAACTACATAACAACCACCTTCTGATAGACTTTCAAGATTTGGGAGAGTGCGGTGCCTGTTCTTCATTTACAAATTTGTTAATCAGAGTTGTGTGTCAGTAGCTACAGTTGGATGTTTAGAATTACAACCTACAGCTTAGCAGTCTACTAAGAAGACTGATGAAGTGGGAAGATGTGCGTATTAATATGAAAATTTAAAGATATTTCTGAGTGCAGGATATTACAAAATTGCAGCAGAGTCAGTTCAAGGATTTGCATTTCAGCAGACATGCACTAGCTTGTAACAAAATCCGTTGTGTGGCTGTGAATTTTGAGGAAACAAAATGTTGAATCTTGGTGACAATGTGCACTGAAAAGCAAAGCCATAAATAAGAAGTCTCATATTTTCCAATTCTGTCTTGGGAAGTGGTAAATGTGGTCGTACTCCAGCATGCCACATATGTCCATATGCAGAAGTCCTGACAATGAAAACATTTGCACAAAACTTTATATTCATAAATATTCTAGGTGTAAGCCCAAGCTTGGACGAAGGTTTCATTTTCCCTTTAGTTTCTTTCCACTCTGAAATGCTCTGAAAGTTTTTACCCCTATCCTCTGTCCCTCCAGTCCCTGCATCTAACGCACACAAATGACTTTCCTAGGATTTGCCATTAATGAAAACGGAGCATATTTTCTGCAGCGTGCCAGATGGTGCTTGTGAAGACCAGACATGCAGGAGGTTCCTAATTAAAGCTTTAAACCTGGGGATGAGAAACGGCAGGCACAGTCTGGTGGGTGCTCAGATAGTGGACACAGAGGCAGGCTGCCTAACAACCTTTTTGAGAGCACCCTCACACCCATCCTGAGGGAACTCATAATGACAAGAGGCAGTTAATTTAAAGCTAATTGAGAAATCTCTTTCCAGTCTTCACACAATAAAACAAGGTGCCAGAGCTCAGCTGGCGTTTGCACCCTGACAGGAAGAAAATGGCCAGAATGGGGCCGCAAAAGCTGCCACCTCGTTCTCACCCCAGGCAAACCCTTGAATGTTTATGGTTTCAGCAGCACTTCAGCCCATAAATAAGGACCGCCGATGGGGAGCGCCTGTGGCTAGAAATAGAAATGAAGCCTGTAGCTCCATAAGGGGTGTTTCTTCAGCTGTAAGACCTCGAAGAGCAAATGGGTGCCCATCGGGACAGGCTGATGCCACCCCCCCTGTAGGTAGGAGGGACACCTGGAGTCACTGTCTAGGACACTACAATTCTCTCATCTGCTGAAAGTGTTGGGTTTTATCCTGGCCTTGCTGCCCTCTGACACCTTTCCTTGCTTTTCTATGACAAACAGTGCCTCATCAAGGACTTCTGCTCCCACTGCTTGACGCTTGAAGGCAGCAGAGAAGGAGAGATACTTGCACTAGCTTATAACACACAGTTACCATTAAATCCTGAGAAATTAGTGCCAGTCTCTCCACTGTAAACCCAGTCCCTATACTGAGTGTTACCACAAGTGGACAGAGGGGAGGAGATGACAGCAGAAATCACAGTGTCTATATAGCCACAAGCACTTAGCTGGTTGTGGCTGTCCAGGTGTTCCTCATGACTGCTGCTTTGCTTTGACTGCTATTGACTGGTCTTGACCTGCAACATTGGCATCTGAGGCAGCTCTTAGGACACTGAATAAGTTGGTCCTGCTCTTCTACAGTGCTGCACTCCCAAGCTCCAGGGGGGCCCTCAGTCCTTAACCTCACACTGTGGACCAGTTTACCTCTTCAGTTTGTACCAGTTGAGCCTCTGGAAATCCAAGTTCTCCATGAAAGCCTAGCTGGGACAGGTGGTAGGAATTGAAGGGAAAACAGCTTTGGGACTGGTGCTGGATCCATACCCTCATAAGACGAGGTTATGAGCTCCAGGGGAACTCATTGAGGAGAAGGTTATTTAGAGGCATGTAGATCTTTGCTCACATCACAGTGTAGTTTAGGAACCTATTAGACACACTATGTCCTTCCCAGGTCTTTGGTCTGCCGGTGAATTTCTTTCCTTGTTGACCTTTCCTCGGTTCTGCCCAAAGTCACCAGCCCTCACCACTATTTTGAACAAAATTTCACATTTGTTAGAATGAAGTGTTCTTAACAGATAGTAAACATACTAGAAGGGTTTCTATATCCTGATGAATTGCTGGTTTCTCAGTCCAGCTAAAGACCTCAGCTTTCAGGGAGAGGTTGCCCACTGACTCCCAAACACATAGACAAAATATGAGGCAAAAGAGACATTTGTCACAATTTTTGGAAGGGATGGCAAAATCTGAGCTTTATCTCTGCCTCGTGCTACGGAGCAGTCACAACTGCTGGACCCTGGGTGTACCTGAGCTAAATCACCAGTGCTTACTATAGCAGAGAAATTGCTCTGTATAATGCTTCCCCTGGCCTGACTGAGGGTGTAGCTCCTTATTAAATTAAAGTTGGTTTAATAGATTCCCCACCTTTTCCTGCCTCTGGCCACTCATTCCAATCCCTAAATAATACTTAGCCTCACTCCCTGCCAGACTGGTGATACCGTGGGACTACACTCAACGCCAGGTCAGGGATTCAGGCTGAACCTCACAGCCCCCTTTTTGTTTGTTTGTTTTGGAAAACACAACATAGAGCAGGATTTTTCTCTTTCTGAGGAAGCCAAATGTTTCTGACTCCTGAGCAAGTCCCAGCTACTGCACACAGATAAAAGGACTGGAATTGCTCAAGCTCCATCTGCTTTCATTGGCTGCAGCGCTGACCCTCCGCTCCCACTGAAGCTCTGGTCTGGACACCAAGTGTTTTATAAACTGTGAGGAGTAATCCAAGAAGTAGGTGAATGTACTCCCATCCTCATTTTCCCCAGACTCATTCTTTGGCTAGTGCTGCGATATTATGGAATTATGGGTGTCCTATAAATACATATTACCACAGATACTCCTGCATAAGCGCACCATAAAATATGCTACAGCAAATTGTAACATTTATGAAACTGAGCAAGTGAGAGGAACAGTTTCATTTCTTGGAAGCTTGGAAATCCTTAAGAACATGATGGAGAGGATTTGCAATGTGAGTAGATTCATAAAATTCCTATTCTAACAGAGGAAAGTAAATTAGCCATGAAAGCAATATCACAGACCTGAAAAAGAGCCTGTCTCGTCAGAGAGCGGTGGAAATGAACAGCAAACTAATCTGCAGGGTGCAGAAAGTGTGAGATTAGTTCTGCAGAACAGGAAGATTTAATTAAAGACATATATAAACCAAATTGCAAAGCATGTATTATTCTGCTTTTGAAGAACTTGGGAAAGACAGCCATTAGCAGAAGATGGGAAAGAAGGCATGAGAGCTGGGGAATAGCATGGACTGCCAGTCAGTGGCAATGCTGAGGGCTGATTGCTCCTCCAGGGAAGGCTGAGACAGGGTGCAGGCAATTTAGGGTGGAAAAGAGAAATTGAGGTAAAGGAACCTGGTCTTACCTGAATTTTACATTTGTCACCATCCCTATGGGGCCAACCCAGCTTTCCCAAGGCTGAAGAACCCACAGGGGCAAGTAGCAGAAGGCATCAAAATAGTGTTTGGCTCCAAGAAGAGACAAAGGTCAAGGATTGTATTTGTTAGCTACAGAAATGCAAGCTCATTGGTTTCAGCCCAGTCAAGAGCAGTATTTGCCCCCTACAATACAAGGAACTGATTTGTGCACTCAGAGACCACAAAAATTAGCTGTTAATTTTTCCTGGTCTGCAAGGATTTGGTTGTGCAGTGATTTGGAACCATGATTTTCTGGACACTAATGTTATGACTTCTGTGACAGTATTTCAACGGAGTCCATACATGGAATATGCAGAGGGATCAATGCCTTATTTTGTGCAGTTTTACTAGTAATATTTTAAAATGCTAAATTCAGCAGACCTCCTTCGTTACTAGAAGCTCAGCTGTTTCTTAAAAGGAAGGGCACCTTCAACCCCTCCAGCTACAACACCCAAAGCAAGCACCCTGCCATTGAATCTTCCTCCAAATTTCCTATGAGTAAAGGGGCAGCAGGTGCCAGCTGAGCTACATTTCAGGGTGCAGCCCTTCTTGCCCCCTGCCAGCTTTACTTGTTGTTTAGTGGCAGGAATGGCCCATAGGTCATCACAATTTTGTCCCTTCCAGAGAGCTGATGGGAGCTCAGTGAAGGACACTGCTGCCAGTTCTTGTGTAGGAAGCAGTGTGTGGGGAGCCTGCTTGTGCAAAGCTTTCCTCACTTTGCAGTGAATCACTAGCTGAGATTACTAATTCATCTTAAATAGTCCTTCAGATGTCATTCTCTTTCAGGAATAAAGGAACTATGCAGTTGCTTTATTATTGAGGAACGAAAATGCTTGGTGGCAGCCAAGACAGAAACCTTTTTGGAGTGAAAAGAGATTTCTTGTTTTAGAAACAAAAACTCACAGCTATTTGTTTGAGCTGTAAAGAACGACCCACCCAGAACAGAGTGCAAAGCTTGTAAATGTAATATCCAGAAAACAATGGCTACAGAAAATGAAATGTTGTACACCTGAGTCAAATTACTGAATGTGAGTAAAGGACTGAATAGCTTACTGATGGAGAAGTTAGCTGGTTTTGTGGTTTGTTGTTGGTTGGGTTTTGTTTTTTTCCCTTCCACTCAGGAAGGCAAATTGGGTGTCTGCACATTTTCATTTTCCAAGTGTGTTGGTCCCCGATAATCTTAGTTTACCCAATATGTAGAAGGTTTTATTCCCAATCTGTTATGTTATCTTTCTGTCACTGCTTTCAGTTCAATAGATTCTACTCATTTAAGCCTGGCAGATCAAAATGGGCTGTTTTGTCTGGCTGCCAGAGTTCACCTTAAGCTGATGCTAATAGTGGTTGTAAAATTGATGTGTCTGTGTGTATGTGCATGAATGCAAATGAGATCAGGAAGAATAAATATACAGCTAGATCAAAAAACAGCTCAGAGGAAGCCAGAGGGAATTTGTACTGATGATTAACAATTTGAGGAGATGGTGCACCATGTGTCAAGCAGAGGAAACGTGGAGAGGGAGTGAAATTACAGTGTCATTCTCTGTAAGAAGCTGGCACGTATTGGAAAGGAGAATTTATGCCAGCCCCGTGGGCACGGTCTGCCCCAAAGGGCATCAGGAAATGCTGATTTCCTGCCGGGCAAGTCCCAGCTACTCCATTTAGGTCTGGCATCATGCCCAAGGGCAAACGGCTTCTGCGGGGATGCGGGAGGTGCAGGGAGGCAGCAAGCTGGGCATGGAAATACCCACCAAACACTCACAGAAAAGGCATGTTTTGGTGCCCTATTCATCCTCACCCTCCTCCTCCTGCTCTTTCTCTTTCATTCGTTTGACACAGTCACCTCCAGCCTCAGGCTCATCTCGCACACATCAAAACAAAGTCCTGCTCCGAATGAGCTCAGTTTCAGAAGCTTCGTTGTCTTTATGAGCTTGAAGACGTTTGAATTTCCTGCCAGTGTGGGTGCTGCCAGAAATTTTCTTTGGCTTTTTTTCTAAACTTGTAATTAAGACGGCACAGTGGTCCTTTGTGAAAAAGGCTGCTTTCAAGATTCTCAGCAGATGAACAATAGAAGTGGTACAGATGGTGCCCTGCAGATTTCGGTTCTTGCAGTATTCTAGGAATTCAAGACTATGCACTGTCTATATATGGCCCTTTCTATTTCCAGGCACTCTTGTGAAAAGTTACACACAAGCAACAAATTATAATCCTAATAAATATAGATATAGTTTTTTTTTTTAAAAAAACATTTTCTAACAGTGCAAAATGCTTTTTCACTTCTTCTGATGTTTCCATTTCTATTTTTATATTTTTGTGTTGCAGGTCAGAACCGAGTCCTTTCTGATCCGAAGACCTCAGCTGAAATATCACACCTTGTGCTATTTTTTGTCAACTGCCAGGTAAAAAGATTACTGAGAAGGCTAACACAACACAAAAACAACATTAATAAAATCTGCCACTTCCCATCATCAATAAGTTTAAAAGAAAATCATTATGCCGTCATTGCAATGAGAAAAGAAAACCTGCCTGAGGTTTCACAGCAAGACAGCGGACAGTATTCTGAAATGGCTGAAATAGATGGTTGGAAAGAGAAATTACAACACCAATGAATATCACAGGGAAAGTCTGGGAGATAGGATGATGTCCTAAAATAGGACTGGAAAACATTTCTGTTCCTCTTCAACATTAGGCAGCATTTGAACGAGACTTTGTGCGAGGTTGGTGTAGTTTAGAGCTCAGATATAAATTGAGACTAGGGCCTAATCCTGTCAAAATTTCAAAATCTGTGTTGTCAGATTTCATCCCAAAATAAGAACGCCAGGGAAATTGTTGAATTTGTGAGGACTCTGCCATCTCAAGAAGCAGAAAGCCTTCCATTTTGGTCTATATCTAAATGAGAGACATACAAGAAGATTAAACTGAAGCCATAAACTCAGGAATTTCTGACTCTGATCCAGGCATATCGTTGTGGGGGGAAACTGTATAGAAAAAGCATTTTAAACCTGGTATTTTGGATTTGCTTGCTGAAGAAAACTGTGACAGCTGTGAAGTTCAGAACCACATCTGGATTTTGTCCAAATTAAACTTTTTCTGGCTGGTGTGGATCAGAACATTCTTTGAGGTTAAAAGAGTTGTTCCTTTCACAAAATACTATATGGGTACAAAAGTGCATATGTTTATACATACTTATGAGTATAAAGACACAATAATAACAGACATTAATGGCATTTCACATAGGATATTCATTTCAGCCTTAATTACTAGGTAAATTAAACCTATTTCTTATACTTTTGAAATATCACCCTTCCTTATACAGCAATTTAAAAAAATGTAACTCCTAGCTCAGGACAGAGCTTGTAACAGTGAACCAAACAGGAGTGCTGCTGAGTGCCATAGAGAAGTGATTAGGGAGGAGGGTCTCAAAAAATTAACACCAAGCTTCACATGGCTACACAAATATACACATCGAGCTACATACACAGACTATATTGTTGCTTATAAAGAAACTCTGGTGTTTTGCACTTTATTTCCCTCAACTTTTGATGTAGGCAGAACAATAACCTCCACACAGCTAGGTAATTGCTTTCACCAAAAGCTCTGAGGGCAATGTCGTCTCTTAATGACACCCAACTATTAGTTCATAGATGTTATCATAAAATTAATTACGTTCCCTACGAGATGCCCTTAACGTTAATTTCCATGGCTGTCTTATCGATTGTCTATTGAACTCCTCATTGTGTGGGTTCGCCAAGGTCTCAGCCTGACTCTGTGTGGAGCGCTTTTGCCCTGGGCTAGCTGCCAATCTCCACGACAAGGCACCTTGAAAAGGTCAGGACTACCAAAGGCTGGCCGAGGGTGTACTGCCTTTGACTCTGCTGAAAGAGGACTTCATTAGGACAGAAATAATATTTTTGCTGAATTTCTTGTTATGAGGCAGTCATTTAGCTGATGATGAGTAAATTCAGGAGACAGGATGTCTGTTCTTACCCCTCGTAGGGATTAACATTGAAATTTCATGGCTTGACAAAAAAACAAAACAAAACAAAACAAACAGCGAGCAAGGGAGCAAGAGGAGCACTGGCAGGAGGAGGTGAAGGCATAAAATGTGTTTCCAGTCACTGGGCCCCATTACCAGACTTCTCCAAGGAGCAAAGTGCTTGCAGCTCCCTTTTCATTCAATTGCAAGTGGCTCTGAAATGGAAAGGAAAGCACACGAACATGGTTTTCAATGTGGCAGGCATAGGGTGCAACTACACTGTGAGATGGAGGATGGCAGGGCCAGCGCTGGGGAAGCCTGAGGGGGCAGGGAAAGCATTGGGGGAGCACAGGGCAGCATGGCACGGCGCAAGCTCAGCTGTGCAGGGCTGGTGCTCACTAGCTCTGTCAGTCTGGAGTTCAGCTAATAAGCCCTAATTTTTGGGTGGCCTCCTCAGCTGAGCTGGTGTTGTAGCAAGAGCTCCTGCATCTCCACTTCTGATGCAGATATTTGCCCATGCTCTTGGGCACAGCCTGGCCCCAGGCTCCTAAGGCCTGGTTTTCCCTGCTGGAAAACACTGGCTTTCGGTGCCTCGGTGGGCAGTGCCTTCGTATTGCCTCCCCTCAGGGGTACTTTCACCTCTTCTACATTGAACATCTATACTCGAGGGGAAATAGCAGAGCATTACGTCCAAATTTTTTTTTGGCTTCAGGACCACACATTAACAAGATTAAGCTGTTAGTGAAAAGCTATCCTATGCTTTATATCTCAGCTTTGTATAGCATCTGGGGTGTTTTCCTCATTGTAGTTCAAGAAACATCTTCACACAAAATTCCCATTCTAGCCACAGCATATCCTATCATCAAGTTGCTTCACAGGAAACTCCTTCTGACCCTCCGACTGTTAGAAACAGTGAAAATCTTTATTTCTTTGTACATAGTCCCTCAGTGCTCTGATTTTCCATTACCATTGTGGGCTGGCTTTCACAGTCTGCTGGAAGTTCCTGAATGGGCAGAAGACCACAGCCAACCTGAAAACCAAACAGAAGCAGATGCCTGCTTGGTTATATGTGCTGATGGCTATCAGTAGCCATTTGTCCATGGATTTAGCTATTCAACTGAGGCACCTCACAGGATTGTTTGGGCCAGAAGAGTGGGTGCAGAAGGCACCTGAGTGAGAGGCTGCAAGGCGAGGGGGTGCACAGGGGGTGCTGGGGGCTGCCGCAGCAGGGGAAGGTGCACCTCTCCAGGCAAAGGGAATGTGGCAGAAGAGGATTTGCTCAGTGCCA
The DNA here is from genome assembly GCF_965231255.1 of Vanellus vanellus. Taxonomy (NCBI): domain Eukaryota; kingdom Metazoa; phylum Chordata; class Aves; order Charadriiformes; family Charadriidae; genus Vanellus; species Vanellus vanellus. Next base: position 60,636,302 of record NC_138908.1, read on the forward strand.
GGAAGGAGACAAGAGCTGTGTGTGCACATGTGGGTGGGTGCAGGGGTGGAAGGGAACATGTCACACATATCCTGTGCCAGGAAGTAATTTCATCCTTTTCTTGGAACAGCAAAATTCAATTTTTTTCTGTGCTTCAGAGACACTCACGCCCTCCCTGCTAGTGTAATATAACTCAGGCAGCAGGCTGAGGGTGAGGTCTAGCTATGACAGCAGGACAACCAAGTGTCATCTTTCCTTTGTCGGTGCTACTGGCATGTTGAAGAAGTTTATGAAAGTTATTGGTCTCATTTGCAGGAAGGCAAGAAGAGAGAGAGCAGGGAAGTTGTTTTTGTAGTGATCCAAGCAAAAGGGAAAAGGACATCTCCTGCTTGGTTGCTCTTCCCTAGTGTGCAGTGGTCATAATGAAAAGCATGGGGTTTCTCTTTATCCCTGCATTTCTGAACTTTGACCTTCATTTTGTTCTGTATGGAGAGTCCCCACAGCTCATTTTTCCCTTTATTATTGTGGTATTTTTTCCCTAAAATTAGAATATTAATTGAAATCTGAATTAGAATCTGATTGCAATCTAAATTGAATAGGGAGCTGTGACTTTCCAGTTTTCTGCAATCATAAAATGACATGGCTGAGAGAGCTAAATCTAATTGTGTGAGGATTTTTTTTTTTTTTCAAATCTCTTCCTGCTTCTGCACTTGGTTTTGTATTCTAATAAGCCCAAACTCAGGAGGCATTTCTAATCAAATAGCTAGAATTTCATGTCTGATTATGGATGCATATTTGTAAGAAGAAATAATCTGGGAAACAACTGTGGTTGGAGAAGCATTTCTAAATGATATGTATCTAATTTCTCCCAGCTGATAGCATTTTCAGCATTTCTTGGGTCTATTAGTTTTGTATTCAGTGCACAGCTTCAAACTCCAGTGGCCCGAGAGAATGCATTACTGTTCCTACAACAGAGCAGTAAAAATGTCAGCAGCGGGTTTGATATTCAGTACTATAAACAGTACTCTGTAAGGAAGCCCCAGTGATACTGGGCTGGTTCCAGCCACCAATTTGCTGAATCCTGCCCGTTTTTAAACACACATGTAGTACTATTAATTTTATGGAGAAAAAAAAATGTGCTGGAGAAAATCCATAGGAAGGCGCTCAGTAGTGTGTGCACGAGGACTCTTTTTTAAGCAGCTGCTGCATTTTGTAAGGTGTGAAAGACAGCCAGTTTACAAAGAGTCCCTTGTGTGTGCTTTCGGTTTTGTAGCCTGATCTGGACAACGTGGTGTTGGTGACAAAGCTCCTCTTGAATTCATTGCTAGCAGATGACAGTTTAGGTCCTCATCTGAAGTTCTTGGAAAAAGCTTTTGTCAGCTTTAGCAGGTAGACCAAGATGGATTGTCCTTTGCTTTGGTCGTTTAACTGAGGTGCCTATTTCGGGAGTTTGATGACCCTCAATTCTCTTTGAGCAATAGCGAATGTGAGATGGGCACCTCTGGAGGCCGTCTGACCCTTCAGCTGAGATAAATACCCTTCCTTCAGTGCCTGTTTCTCTTGCCTGGGATGGCGGGGCCACCTGTGTGCCACAGTCAGGTGCCTTGGTTTGCGAGTACAGCTAGAGGCTGACCAGATCCCACATGGGAATCACCAGATTCACTTGCCATTGGGTCAGTGGGAGCCCTGAGACTTCACCAATTTAAAAGGGATGCACAGAGTACTCCTGGAAGAAACTGTGCTTTGTTTCTGAAGGGGTTACAATAAGGATTACTCAGACAGGTTCTTCATTAAGTTTTGAGCTATAAGCTTGGTGAAAAAAATTGCCATTGCCTAAAGGCATGTACAATATGCTAGTATCAAGGAAAAATGTCAGTTCCTTGTCATTTGTATACAAATTTGCTGTACTCTTATTTTGCCATGATACAAAAAAAATATTAAAAATAGATATGTATAAAAATATTTTTGGGGTGCTGTCTGCATTAGGCGAGAGTCTCACTTCATGCAGGTTACAAAGCCACAGAGCTACCTGCCAGTGGTGGTGGAGAGTACTGTCAGAGTCATTTCTTTGCCGAGCAAGCCTGCTGGTGGTCACGGACTCTGTCCTGCCCCAGTTGCAGTTCCATAAGGCTCTAAATTGGCTGCTTTAGGCAAAGGTCACATTGTGGTATCAATTACTGGCTACTACCTGGAAAATTTAATTTCATGCCCTGCAGTGGGTCTGCTTTCTTCTCTAGTATGATTGGCAACTGTTTCCCTGTTGGTAACTAGAATAGCTCATTTACTGAAGTGATTAAAACCCAAAAGCTCACTGATTTGGAAGGGCAGCTTCGGGTTGCTAGTGTAACCCAGAGAGCTGTTGCACAAATGCATTCGGATGAATAGAACAAAGGCTACTTCTTGCCCTTTACAAGGCCTTTTAAGAAATTGCATTGTTTGTGATTTCTGTCACATCAGTCCATTCCTTGTCATGTAGTTGGTGTTTAGCTAACACACTGGGTATGTTTCCTGCACGTTAATTGTACAAAATGAAAACCAGAGGAAATTAGTGAGCTAAGAAGTGCCTAATTTTAGATGACAAGACATCAAAGTCCTGTAATGTTACTTATTTTTTAACCTAAACGCTTTTGCTTGAAGATCAATTGTCAAATCTTTTCTGTCTTTTAGAAGCCTCTGAGGAGCTTCTTAAACAGCTGGTTTGCATTTTAACAGATCTTAGTGCTATTTCCAAGATCCAGAAAGCTGGGCCTTCATTTATTCTCAGAAATTGTTTCCTTCCCAATGGATATATTATGTCTCTAATTTTAAAGTGGAACTACTAATCAAAGTAAAGGGGTATTTCTGCTTGAAAACTGTTTATGTAACATAGGCAGTGACAGGGATTAAAAATAGGTGCACAGGAGTGAATCTGATCCTTCTTCATGTGTCTAGAAGATATTGGTTTATATTTTTCCTTAATTGTTTGCTTGAGATATGAGGAGCTCTTCCAGCTCCATGAAGAGCAAGGATTTGAAAGAAAATATCTGTGAAGAATATAAGGAATTATTAACTATTATTTAGGTGAAGAGGGGCTTATTTTAAAATAATTCATGGCTACCATGACAATGGAATTTTGCTAGTCCAAGTACTCCAACCCTCTCACAGTTCAGATTAAAGATAATTCAAACAACCATAGCATGGTGACTGGAGTGGCAGTTGGCAATCTGCAGGTGCAGTGCAGAGGCCTTCCTCAGAGGATACATATTTTGGTGTAACACAAAACAAATGAACATAATTGGAAAAGTATTTATGCCAGGTACAAACACTCCTGTGGTGGCAGCAGGATCAGAAGCTTTTGATAAGGCAGTAAGTTGGAGTTTGGCTAACTAAAGGATACAGGACACTGTTGTGGGGCCCAGTGTTTCTTTACTAGCAGACAAGAGGTTCTGCTTGTCTTTGAATTCAGATCAAATTGTCTAATCAATGCCCATGCATTTTTTAGTCCTACTTTCCTGCAGTGCACCAGGTCCTGAAGGTCTCCAGTGGCATGTTGGAAGTTAGTGATGATCACCTTCCATTTCATAAGCCTGCACACTTCTCCACGGTAAGTCTCCAGAGGAAGCAGTGACACCTTTGGATACTTGTTTTGATGCCTAACCATATGGGGCTTAGCTTTGGGATTTTAGTTTTGCAAGCCTGGCCCAGAACCGCCACCCTCAGTAGGAGCCATGAAGCAGCTCCAAGGCGAGGAATGATCAGAGTAGGTCAAGCTTTACATTTCCTCCTCTGCTCATAGGTTACACTGAGAAGGTAGGCTCCATACTGGCCATGTCCCAGCAAGGCTGTGCTTTGCCTGTGGCCCTCTCTAGCTCTGCTTCCAGGGGCAGGGGACGCAGGCATGCATACCAGTCAGTCTTCACACAGCAAAAGTTATGGAGCTTACTGTCTCTATGCAGGATCTCTCCAAGATGGAAGATTTTAGAGCACACAATCAAGCATTTTTACAACACTCAAGATAAAAACCAACAACTGTAAGTCAAGTGGTAATCTAAATGCTAATACAAAGGATGTATGTTTGTCCTTCAAAAACAATGACGTTTTTCACATTTGAAAGTACGTGTAGACGTATGTGCTTTGTTGGATGGCAGCTGAAATCTACTTTTTGCTTTATTTGTTTGTTTGTTTGTTTGTTTTTTAACTTCCTAATGGGATCAGAAATGTGTCTGGAACACACCTGTTACAAATAGCTTTACTTAGGATAATAAGTTAATATTGGCTACTAAAACACTCAGTTGCCAGATGCAGGCTTTGCTGGTAGGAGTGTAATGAGTTGCTAGCGGTTTGGCGTTGTGGTATCATAGACAGCCTGGAAGAAATTTGCAGGTCTCCAAGAAATGCCGTAGCTCTGACCCCAAGAAGGTGAGTCAATTCCCCCTCCTCATTCCTTTTGCGGAGGCTACCCATCTGTCACTTCCAGGAGTTATTCTCACCCAGTAATGCTTGCCATTTCTTGGGGTTTTTTTCAGTCAGTGTACAGCTGGAAGGTATCTGCTCTGGCAAAGCCAGAGCACTACCGCTCACAAAGCAGTTTGCTGATTTCACCACTGATGATCCCTCACTTCCAAACTGTGAAGCACCCCTAGAGCTACCTGAACTGCACACTGCTCGTATGCAGGGACTGAGGTACACTGCCTCAAAAAATAACGAATAACGTTAAAATAATGAATAACGAAACACTTTAAGTACAATGCATTAAACAGCATTTATTTACTGTAGATGGTCAAAGAACAGAGACAAAAAGCAGGTCCCAAAGTGTATTTATCTTTCAAATCCTTGGTGCAGCATGTGCCACATCTCATTAAAGATTTAAAGAAACAGACACTTTTTGTTTTCTCTATAGGATGAAATGACTTAGACTTCCTGCAAAATGTGGGCTGATACTTTGGGAACACTCAACTTCTCTAACATTTCATAAATGTCACCAAAGCAGATGCCTGCAAACGTGTGGGCACCTGCCAATCACTCCTTGATGTTTCTCCTCATCTTAACTTTTATATTTATTAATAGGGAAACCTCTAACAAAATTCTAGTGAGCCTTTTTGAAAGAATCCAAACGTGAACTATAAATTCAGTACTTTGCCGCTGTTGAGAATTTCTAGTATCATAAATCCAGCTTCACATCTGGAAATGGGTTCTTCAGAGTTCATTGGTTATTCGTCTAGTGAGAGGTCTCCAGTGGCACAGAGGGGATTTAGGCACTAGGTAGGAAGTAAGTACCCAATTCCCTTTTGTGTCTTTGAAAAGTTTTCCCACTGATGCCTCTGATGAAAAGAATTGGTGTAGCAGGTTTTACCACGTGCACTCTGTTAGGATGCTCTAGGCAGTCCCCATATTTTTAAGATCCTAAGAAGAATTCCAAGTGGAAAAGGAATTCTTGAATTGTGCATCCTAAATATTTAAAGAAGAACAAGGACTGTGCTCATTTCCAGGGGGAGGCAGTACAATACTTTAATAATTTCAATTCTGGTCCTGTTCAGAGTCTACTAACTCAAGAGTAGGTATTGACAGGCATCCTGCAGTTTTATTTTTTCCAGTCCTTCTTTCACCCTGCAGAATACCCCCTCTTTCCAGCTGAAAGTCAAGACCCACAGCTGGAGAAAATAAAACAGCTATATTGCAGTGCTTTAAAATTAGCGTGGTTCAATTTCAGCTCAGAACTAATAGAGGTCTCTGCAGAAAACATTGAAGCTCTTGCTCTGTGCGTCTGTCTCTCATATAATGGAAAGAACACAAGCAGCTGCCCTATTGAAAAAATATCAGAAAAATCCACCACCTAACTCTTCCCTGCACTCAGCAGCTAGTGTTTGTCCTAGATCAGTAATGAAAGGCGATTCCATGCCCGCAGTATCACATTATCAAGTAGCTTCAGGTTGTCCTTAATCACCTTATTATTTTTCTCTTTGAAAGTTTAGATTAAATGATTTAACAATGCCCGTGTGATTTCCCCATAAAGACTGTGGAATTGGTGTCCATATGCTGTAAGTTAGGACACACCAGAATGGGAAAGTTGAACATAGTTGTTCCACTGCAGCAGTAAGAGCAACCTCCCTTCCCTCCCCCCTTTCCCCTGCCCTTTGCCAAATGCTCTTCTCCAAAACCACATAACCATATGGCCAGGGTTATAAAACATCAAGGCCTCAGTCACAATAGCAATCCCAATAAAAAAAGCCAAGGTAGAAGCCTTCACAAGGCTTAACCTTCGTTTACAGCTGATCCCTGGAGTGTCTAGCTCTGCAGCTTTTAAACACTGCTCATATCCCCCGTAAAAGATGTTTCCTATTTAAATAATAAAAGATTTACTACACAAACACCCTTCTCCCACACCCCTGGATTACACCTCTCTGGGGACAAAACACCAGTTGGGCTGGGTAAAACACCTGACTTATTAATACCGTTCATCAAGAAACAATGGTGAAGGGCCTGACAGGATGCAAAACCCTGGCCCCTCTTTGTAGCTGAAAGAGTCCCTGCTGGGCCACGCAGGCTTCAGCTGGGAGGAACAGGTGCCTTTCCCCCCAAATTATGGCTTTCCACCTTACGATAGCACAAGAAGCCAGGGCAGCTGCGCTGCTCAGAGAGCTGGTATTCCCCCTCACACCATCCTGGTGCCAGCAGAGCCAGCTAAAAGCATTGCCAGCTCCAAGGAGGTCCCCAGCGCTCTGCCTGATGGGGCAATATGGGCTCATCCTCCCAGTCCAGATGGTCCGGATTAAGGAGGCTCCTTAGCATCCCGCAACTGCACTGCCCTCTCCTGAGGCAGAGCAGGAACCTAACTCGGGCAGGCCAGAGCGGCACTGCTGACTTCCTCTGTTATGGCCAGACCGTACGTCTGGTCTGCACTAAGCCTGGCTAAGCACGTGCTGCGTCTGCGTTAGAGGGTGTTTCAGGCCAGCCAGCATTTTCCTCTGCCGCAGGCTCCCTCTGTTACCGGTACGCCGAGGGAGTTAAATATTACAGTGCTTAAGATGCCCAGATGGTTTATATGGTACAAATCCTTGTTCCAGACTGCCTGCAGAGAAAGGTGGACAATTATATTTTCAAGGTGTGCTTTGTATCAGCCTGGGCTAGAAATGGATATTGTATCTTAAACACTAATGAAAGCGAAAATTAGACCCTTGTGCATCTGAAGGAGCTGGGGTCCTGTGAAGAGAATTTACAGCACCTTTACTTTAATCCAGGTCTAAGCACAAAGAGGGACCTCCAAAAGTATCAGGAGGACTGTAGAAAATCTGTGGGTTTAGATGTCGGCATGAAACTATGTCTCTACTGAGGCTTACTCACTACTGCTTTAAAAGAGTAGTTGTCCATTAAAAATACGTTTTAACAATCCAGTGCCTTTTTTCATTGTGTCAACGATTATATTTTTCAGTCTACAAAATCCTCTGGAAATCGGTGACACGATTCAGTAAAAATCTAGCTGTAGTTGCAGACCTATTTTGAAAACTTCCAGCAATGAAGCTCACCAATAGAGCTACAATCTCCCTCCTCGTTCCCTTTACTGTAGGCAGCTTCTGCTATTTCTGCACTGCAGTAGCATTTGCTGACATTTCCATGGGGATGTCATATATTAGGTAGCACTCCAGACTTTGGTTAGCAATACATGATACATCTTGAAACAGTTAAATTCCTCATGCCATTTTGGAGTTAAAACCCTGTTTCATTTAAAAGCTGGACTCCTGGCTGGTAACTTGTCTGGAATAGTGGGTGGCAGGTCAGTGCAATTTGAAATGGCCAGGACAGAGTAGGAAACCATGAAAAATGGAGCAATTACGCTGCAGGTCAAGGTTTGTTACAGGGTGGCATGGTTTCAATTTGGCACTGAAGCATGGCAACAGGGCTACTAGGCATGTTCATGCATTTTTGTTATCTGCCATTTGCAAGCAATATTTGGGGAGGGGGAAGGGCGAAAATGGAGGAGCCCAATACAGCTCTCCTGAAAAGCTAGCTCCTTACCAGGCTTGCCTTTTTTTTTTTTTTTTTTTTTTTTTTTTAAAGGAAACCATTGTTAACCTAAAGTTTGGAATAAAAACTTCCATATGAAACTTTGAGAATTGTGAGATGTTTGCCAAAATCTAGATCAAAGGTGCTTGAGTGGATTGATACAATTTTTTGGAAAATAAAAAATGCACATCTGGCCTGAGAATTGGTCTGCCAAGTTTTAGCCTAATGAACTTTGAAATTAGCCTCCTACTAGCAATCTTCTAGACCTAGTTTTCTAGTAGAGTTGCTGGATAGTTGTTTATAGTATATGACAATGTATAATGACAATGTTCTGTGCTAGCACCTAATTGACAGACTCCTGATACAGTGTTGTTTCGTGCTAATGAAACCGTTTTTAATTTGTCCCCCATCGTTTATCAGCTGGCACATGAAGCCTGGATGTTAAAATTTTATCGCATCAGAACAAGTTAATGTAGCTGTAAGTCCAGCTGTGGAACACACATCAACAGCAATCTGTTTACACAGCACAGCTCTTCACATATTGTACCATTCCTTTTGCTTTATGATGCAGACCCAAAATTGGTTGAAAACTTGAAAAAAAAAAAAAACAACCCGCTTTTGCTGAAGCTGGTATTTGTTGGAAACACCCTTTTGTTCTGCACTTTCCTGATTGCCAGATGGGAGGAACTCTGACAGTCTGAAAGAAATAAAAGATTCCTGCTATGCTCAGCCCAGAGTTGAAGCCCACAGAGCCAGACGCTCATGAAGAAAGAAGTATTTCCTGCCATGACTAAAGTGCAAAGCGTATTAAATAAACCCTTTAAAAAATCCTTCACTATTAGAGTCTCCTCTTGAAACTAGATTTCATCACGAGATGTAGTGGCAGTCATCACAAAAGGAGTTTGGAAAAAACTGTTTATACGAGCTGACACTTGCAAAAATCCAACCAGAAAGGGAGCATTTATGTGCACAAAGTTTCTTTACCACCAAGCAGGTGAATATGTTCTTGTCCAATAATCTTTTTGGCAAATGCCCCTTGTGTGGACCAGCAAAGCTTCTTTGGAAATGTATTTATCTCAAACCCAGTTATCTGAACTCTGGTTAACTTCAAGTGAGAAGGTAATTAAGACTCAGTGTCATTTGGTTTTGACCCAGACAGGGAAGAGCATGGACAGAATCTCTTTCATTAAATGATTTCTCTTATTGCTTCTCCACCATTGTTAAGGCTGGAAACGTCTTCCTATGGGCTCATTTGATACTAAAACTTTATATTCTCCTAGCTAATCATATCCCTGAATTTACAGAAGTTAAAATTATCCTGACACATTTAGGCACCTAGTTAAATACAAGATGACAAACACTTGAGACTCCATTGTTTGTACTTTCCAAATTTTCACTGACTCTAAAGACCAGATCCCCTCAGTCAGATTCCCTAATGGATCCTAGCACAGGCGCATATCTCTGCATCTGGAGACATCAGTTATAAATGAATTGCATCCAGGGGATTCCCACCCACTTTCACTGGTACAGGATCCACACAGTGCATGGTCCTTGTGTTGACAGGCAGGGTCCACCTCTGATAAACAGACCTCTTGAGGACATCCACCCTTCTCAGAGCTCCAGCACCGTAGTATTAACTCGCTCAGAGGTTCCTACTTTGTCCTCTCAATAGACCCTATGTCATAGGATATACGCGCTCACAGACAGAATGATTGGGGAACGGGATAATCCTGTGTTCTCCTGGAAGCACTGTGCACTGAAATCTTTGTTTCTTCAAACTAGAGCTTGTTGATGGCGTAACATGATGCTGAGTCTGTGCAAGAGAGAAGCCGGGATGTGCGTACTATAAAGGAAGCTAAAGTACTGCATCTTAGTACATGAAATGCAGGCACACCATTCGTGTTTTACAGCCACAGTCTTTGCAAAGCACTGGGTGTCTGAATGGGTCGCAGACCTTTACCCTGGCACTGCAGTATGTTCTGGCTAGTGGCCTGGTGGCCAGATCCTGTTCAGGTGGTGCTTTCATCCAGCATGATACCTTTTCATAAGAAAATACAGAAAATAAATATCCAGACAGCAAATACATATGGGTGGAAAAGGTGGGGGGAGGCATCCCTCTTTCTCAGGGTAGATAACACAGCAGAGAATGGCTCGGAGATGCTGTTTCTACTTTTTTAACCCAAAAGGAGAAAGGGAGAGAAAAGGACTGTTAGGAAAGGGGTCCAACACCTGTTTTGGTTATACTGTCCTGGCTACAGTAGAGAATTTTTGATAGTGATTTCCAGATTTTAAAAGATTTCAGAATAATGGACTCAATTAAACAGATACTGTAACTTCAGACAATGGCGTTCTTGTACAAATCCCTGTTGTTATTTGTTTTTTTTCTTTGCTGAAATGCTGTTGTCTTGAATCAGGGTTTGCACACCCCAGTGCTGACATCCACATTTTAAAATTTATTCTTTTGCCTTTGAATAAATTTTAAAACCAGCAACACAACTGAGCTGCCTGGGAAGAGGCCTATGGGAATATATTTTCCAAATCTCTGTATGGGAGGTAGGTGCACAAATCTTGTTTACAGGTAATGGGATTTGTGCTCTTTCTTTTACACACATAGAACTATACCTGTTTTTGCTGGGGCGAAATAACTGAGTTTCATGATCTGTTGAAGTGACAGTGATGCAACAGCAGGCTATGGGCAGAATAATTAACTCTCTTTACTTCTCTATCCAGAGAATTATATTAAAAATAAAAAGATCTGGCTCCTTTTCTCAAAGTTATAATGTTGTGTTGGCACCAGATGACCAAATATACGTGAAAGCGGAAAAAAAAAAAATTAAAAGTTGCCCTAAAGAGAGGAGGAATACAGTCCTGCTGCAGGCATGTCCAGCTTAGAATAGCTAACGTATTAGTGTCATACAGCAGCATTTCCTCCTCTATACACTGGTGCTCACTGGGCTGAGAGGTAACCTCTGTGCTTTGTTATCGCTTTGAGTATTGCTAACTACAAGATATTCCTGGGCAAGATAGTGGGTGCAAATGGAAAACATCCTGCTCACATCAGGTATAAAATCTTCCTTGTTCTATACGGATCTACAAGAATGGGCTCCTTTCAGCATCAGTCACTCAATAGATTTTACATTTAGATTACAAAGATATACCAATAAATATTGCAATAGAAATCACAGAAGTCTGAATGGCTACATCTTGCTATATATTGCAGAGTATAACCTACTGTGTCAATTGAGTCTGCATGCCACCATGCTCCCAGGTGTACCAAAATCTGTGGAACTCCCTCAAACAATTTACTGTTGCCCAACAGGTAAGAGAGGCAGATTGTCTGTAGGTGCAGACTAGAGGGAAATGGAGCAATGATAATCTGAAAATCCGCCTATACAATTTTTCAAAGCTTTATAAAAGAGAATGATAGCAAAATAAGGGCTGGCAAGAATGGTTATCATTTTTGGAAACACTTAGGAACAGCTGTAGCAAGCAGCAGTAACATATTCTTCAAGGGAAAACTGTTCCTATCTTTCAACAAATATTATATCTGAATGCTTTGAAATCAAGCATCTGCAGCAACCGTGACCATTATTTTCCAAATAGTGCTGAACTAGTTCGTGTCCACAGAGGACTGACCTGCTTAAAATCATCTCCATTTAAACTTCTAGTCAAAATGTCTCCTGAGAATGGAGACAACCAGTGTATGCAAGAAGGGTCAAGTCATGTCTCACTCTTCCAGTCCTCACCTTCTGCAGCCCTCACTCACGACTGGGTCATCCCCATCCCTTGCTGTGTCGTGTCTGATCCAGACTGGAAGCAATCTATGGTCCAGATCTGCCCTTTTAAAATTATCTTTAAAGCAACACACACACCTCTGGATTTTTATGGAGAACAATTAGACAGTTGGATAAACTTACCACCTGGCATTTTAAAGAGTAGCAAGAGATTTAGAGTTGGAAGTATACCGTTTGCTTTTAGGCAGTCTCCTGCCTGCACTGCTGCTGATATCAACCTTAAAATTTACGGTGACACTGTTTCACAGCAGAAGGCAGTTATCAATGCCTTCCAGAGATTTAGGAGGAATCGTGCCAGCCTCCCTTGGAGACACAGACTTCCCTTAATGAATGTTTTGAGGCTCTGGGCTCCATTGCCTCAGGGTTGACTCTACAGAGGTGTTGTCCATCCCTTGCTAGCAAGGACCCCCACAGTTTCCTGGTGTGGAGATGAAGAAACTACACTTCCACCTCCTTCTGGCATCATTTTGGGAACCTGTCTAGTACAAGATGAGCATGTGAATGGTGGCTGGGGATACAGCATGGATGGGGACAAAAGACACGTCTCAGATTTCTCCTCTCTCACCCACAGAGCATGGTGTCATTCCTTCATGTTTCAAGTGTCTTTGAAAAACCTGGTGAGATCGAAGTGTTTCTTGAAGGATGTACATGGCACTGGGAATACCTGCTTGAGGAAATTCCACCTTGTGTCTATAAAATGAGCATCTCCCAAGATGAACTCCCCATAAATATCTGGAGAATGTCACCATCAACTTACAGTTAAGTCAAGACATGAACCTTGGCTGACCTGCTTGTGTAGTTCCCTGTAATCCCTCACTTCCTCACAAAGCTGGGTGAATGGTCTGAGAAATCGATGGACCTCTCAGTAAATCATAAATCCACTGGGTTGTTAGTCTGGGGGATTTGAGGAACAGATTTCAGGAAGTAGTGAGGAATAATGATGCTCTGGGATGTTTCATTATTTTCTATCCACAAAAGAGTTTACACGTGTTGCCTGTGACTTCCCCAGTGGATTTGAATTTCCTCCTTGGAAGGAACTGAACTATCTCAATGTTTATTTTTTGAGTGATATTAATCAAAATTGTATTTTAAATGATACTGCTCTGTAATGTGAGAATTGCCATATCTCCAATAAAGAAATAGGCTGTCCATACAAATAAAAGTCTGACCTGCTTAAGAAATAGTCCAATAGATACATATTCTTGTCTGCAGCATTATTACACCCTTTCATTTTGTGTTTTGACGGATCATTTTCCATACTTCCAATCTGCAAATGGCTGACCTGATTTAAAGGATGTGTGAAATCCAGAAAGATACACAAGGATGGGCATACTGTGATGCTCTGCACACATTATTGTCAGAAACGTTCACACATTTAGCCCATGGTTACCTGCTGTTTGCAACCATCCCAGGGCTCCAGGTACTATGGTTGTTAAAGAACAGAGCTAAACAGCTTTGAAGGTTTGTTAATATGCTGTGGCACTTTCAGGCATGTGTTTGATCAAAACCCAGGCAGCGAGAGTGTGAGAGTGTGTCTTTTCAAAAGATATCTAGACAGGAAGACAGGGACAGTGAAAAGAGTCTGAGGTAGCTTTAAATTGACTAGTTTGAAGCTGATAATAGCCTTGTCATGGCAGCTCAGAGTTCAGTGCAGGCTAGTTTACCCTGCTAAAGAGCAATCAAGATGCATAATAATAATCTGAAATTGTATTCACTTTCCAAAAGGCTCTCTGAACTATTTGCATCTGATTCGGTATAATTTTGTGAACACCACATTCTCACCATCTTCCAGAGAGCAGGGTCTTGGCAGTGCAAAGGCAACACTGGGGAAGGACTTCTCTTTTCTGCATTCACAGCTAATTAGAAAGGATCTGCTGCAGCATTTCATCCCTGCGCCGAGCCGAGACAGGATTATTTCTGAGGAACAGCAACTGAGCAGTTCTGCCAAAATCACACATCTGCGGTGCTAGAATTATCTGGGGCTTCCTCTAGAGCTCAGGAGAGGGTAACACATACAATAAACGATGTGGAGAATAACAGGTAGATGACAACTAACTACAGAAACACAAAGGGATGTGCTAAAGGAATATCTATCATGCTTCTCACTTAATGAGGTTATAACAAGAAGCAATGGATTTAAGATGCATCGGGGAAAATCTGTCATTATTATTGGCCAGTGTTTACAAAGCTCGATGGCTAATGCTAAGCTCCTAAATCTACTTTCAGGTATTTAGAGAAAAATTGTTCATGTTTTCAGAGGTGGTGAAAAGTTGCCTTTCCAGCCCTCCTTTTCTACTGCACCAAGCACAAATCAGCCTAACCAAAAAACTTTCAAAACCGTCAAAACCTTCATCTCTTACAGACATTTCTCTCCTTTACACTGGTAATATGCTTCTTGTTCTGTCATCGTAGTCTCAGTAAAGGAACTTGAGTCTTTTTTAAGCACCTGGGCCAAATCTTTTCTTGGATGGCTCTTGTTTGCTTCCACAGTGCTCTCCGAAGCAAGAGCATCAGCACGTCGTGACATGACCAGCTCTTTTCTATCATTAAATTGCACTATGAGACACACTAATACTGAAGGCTGTAAAACTCCCTCCTTTATAAAGCCATATCCTATAACCATGTGTGTACAATTAGTGCGTGCTGCTAGGTTGTTGGGAACACTAAGCAAATGCAGCAGAGGAAAGCTGGACCCAGCTGGGAGGTGAATAAGATCCATGGGTGTATAAATTAAAAAGACATTCTGAGGCCAAAAAACCCACACAAATGTAGATCTGGGGGTTTTGTCGGATGTAACCATTGCTGGGCAGCCTTGGCTCCAAATCATACTGGGCAGGGAGGCCTGTAAATAAAGAGCTGCTTTTTTTTTTGGCAAAAGGTGGATGAATCTTCTCCTCAGGCCGTATCCTGCAGAGGTGACATGGCAGCCAGGTGAGTACATGCTTGAACAAGAGGGAAAAACAGTTCTTGACTGAAAGACCCCTCTTCTCCCATCAATACATGGCTTAAATCTAGATTACATGTGTGACAGAGTTGGTACCGCCATCCAGTAAAAGTGATGAGATTTATTTGTAGCACAAGATATAAGGGGGAGCTATTTGCAGAACTGGTAAACAAGAGAGCACAGTCCCACCCCTGGTATCGCAAGTGGCTCTTCTGCCCTTGTGACCTCCACTAACCCCAAGAAAGGTGCCCACTGCTGCTTTATGGCCTCTGGGTGAAGAGGCCAAGGAACTGTGCCCTTGTGCTTCAGCTTGCTTTTGCCTGCCTCTACCTGAGAGGTCATAGCCCTCATTTGAAGATTAGGCGATGCTTAGGAAATGGCAAAGGCTGTTTCCCTTTCCTACCCCCAAACCGAAACCCGAACCCGATGGCTCAGTGCTGCCTGGGATGAGGGCTGCCCAGGAGCGGGAGGGGACCAGCCCTTGAGAAGACCCCATGGCATGGGGGATGGCCGTGGGCTGGGGTCCCAGGCAATAAGCCATGGCAGGAGCCGCCTTGCACAGTTCCAGTGCTCACCAGGAAACCAGGCTAAAAAAAAACCCCAGCCAACAACTCTCTCCTCTCCCCTCCAGTGTAAGTAACTCTAATTGCTTTTGTTTTTTTCAGATGCCTGCACCCTGTGCCTATCCTTCCTTCCTGCTGTTTGAAACAGTGCCTGTTGTTCTCCACAGCTGCTGGGCTGATGGGGTCAAAGGGGAAGCATCATCATCCAGATGCTGCAGGAGCTGGAGGTCCTAGGGAGGTGACGTGTCCTCTCCTGATCCCCCTGCAGAGGCGGTCCCACCAGTAGCACTCACCTTTCCTCCCAACAGTATGTGCATCCCCCCATTGCCTCTGCTCTCCCTTTTGGAGAGGAGCTGCAAGGGAGGACACCTGTGCCCTGAGTCATACCTCACTGGCAGAGTGTTGTGTATGTGGAGAAAATACTGGACAGCGGGAGCTCATGAGATATGGTTAAATTCCTCTTTCTGCTTCTCATGAGACTCTGGGCCAGATAGCAATGGTCTGAAGGCTTTTATGAGCTTGAAGATACTCATCTATGCTGAGAAAAATGCCTGGCTAGGGACTTCTGGATAATCTCACCAGGAAACTCAGCCACTTTAGGGGCTCAAATGCCTTTTTAAATACCAGTCTTTAAGTCTCTGTGCTTTGGCTCCTTTTACGAGGACGATTGCAGTGACGGTTGTAAAACCCTCAGATGCTCTGTAATGAGAGCCTCATAAATGGAGAAGCCGAGCTTTGTTTCCTTGCATCACCCAGTGTAAGGAAGGTAGGAAGCTTTTTAAAAAAAATTTGGACAAGCTGAGTTTCCTTGCTGTAAAAGGGCTGATTTGTATGAAGGGCTGGGTGGTTATATCAAACAGAGCCGGACTGAGGTCCCAGATCCCGAACCTGTGGTGTTTCTGCAGATCCCACGCCCAAAAAAGTGAAACAAACAATGGGCAAGGTGTGTTGTCTCCACCCATCTCACCCCTTCCAGAGCTGGGAATTTCCCACCTCACCTATTGGGAATTACTCCTATTGGGAATAATCAGCTGACAAAAAGCACATCGTCCTCCTCCCTCTGTCCACGCAGAGCGTAACAGACTGTCTCTGCCAACAGCTGCTGGCAGAAGCCAACGCTGATGATCAAGGCAATCAGTGTGAGCTCAAACACTACATACCTATCCGTGAGAAATCTGTGTGTACTGGCTGGGTGCCTTGAGTGATTCCTGACTTTTAGGTAATTTGCTTTGTGGTCTTAATGTTTAGCGCCTACTAGATGGGTACAAGGAAAATTTTTGTGATAACTGTGAAGTGCTGCAATGACTTTATATAACAAAACAAATGTAAAAGCAATTTTTTTCATAGAATTAATCCATATTCTGTTATTTATAATCACATTTTATTAAAGAAACAAGTACCTGGTTTTAATATACTGTTCATTCTAGCCTTTCATTTTACCAGCCTCATTAATTCATTTTAATAAGGGTGCTATAAAAAAGGAAAATTCTGTTTATAGAGATGAATATAGACACAGAAAAAAGTTAGGAAAACATACACCTACTCTGGTCTTGAAGTATTAAAATGTACTATCTCAAGCAACGTATTTACTACAAGCAGAAGAAGGATAAGCAAATGTTTATTGCTTCTATCAGCACTAATGCTGAGTCCCTTTGGTTATTTCTTTAATCCAAACAGCTTCCTGGTAGATCCAAGATGTGAGGCCTTTCTGTAACGACTTGGCAAGAGAAAGGGTCCAGAACTTCTCTGCAAACACAATTAAGTTGTCAAAGACAAGTCCCGTATTTGAATTAAAACTATAAATCTTTCATCTGCACCTACTCTACATCAAATAGCAGGAAAAGAGGCCCTCCCATCTAACAGTCTTAATTACCAGAGCACTGCAGCCTTTGAGCATGACAGAGCCAATGATAGCTGACCTTGTGCTCCAGCCCCAGAGTGGGATCAACGTGATGAATGGGAATCCCTGCCTGAAATATCACAGCAAAAGGAACAGCCTCAGATGGCAAATTAAGTGCCTAACACACTGTTGGGGCTACACAAATATATAATAATACCCTTCGCTTTGATCCGCTTATACTGGAATGAGCAGTATGCTGAAGGCTTCAGTGTAAACATGTCAAGCTTTGCTTAGTAATGACCAGCCTTTGCCACCTCCTTTCCCACACAAATGCACAGCCAGGCGGTGGCTTTTCCCCTCTCTGATGCCACTGCTAGTTCTATTGCACTTGGAGTAGGAGAGAGAGGTGCTGTGCGTTTGATAGGGTTTTCAATAACATTCCCACATAATTCCCCATGGCCCAGAGTAGCCAAGATAACTGGATCTCCAGGGAGAAGAGGGGTTATGAGGCTTCATTTTCCTTTTCACAGCACTCAGGTAGCAGGTGAGTCAAACATTGAGGCAGCTGAGCATTCTGTTACCTTAGAGCTCCCACACTGTGTAGTGTGGTTGGTGAGCATCCCTTGAGGTCCACATTGGGGTTTTCTCTTCAATTCTGAACGTTTACAGCCCAAAGTTTATGAATAACAACCATGCAGTCCATGAGAAATGCTTACAGTAGTTTGTTGGCCCGAAACTTGGCAAATGCCATTTCCTGTGGTCATCTCTGAAACCACTACATTTTAGGATGGCACTGTCATATCTTCTGGTGTACTGATGTGACCTTTTGTCTTTCTGAGACATTTCTGAAGCTCTTTGTCTCTAATCGCTATAGTGACTGCTACTGAACATTTCCTTCCTGGTGTTGCTTTTATTTTATCTTAAGGATTCACAGTGTATTCCCTCTACTAATGGGCCTTGCTAGCTCAGTTATTAACTCTGGCATACAGAAGATATCTTGCTGTTGGACTAGTAGTATCAGTTATGAAGAAGGAGCTGCATATGCCCTGTATAAGAACCCATCTCAGGTACGGCATACCAAATATAGATCACAAAATGTTTTAATTGAAAATACATAGAAATGCCCCTTCCTTTTTTTCCCATTTTTTTTTTTTCTTCTGCAAAACCATGCACAGGAAAGGTATCATGAATATGCACGTTTGCTATCATAAAGCTACAAAAATCTGCATGTGAAAAAGTTCTGTGGCAAATGTTTTACCCCAGTAGTGAATTCTTCGAACAGTATTTTCCAGAGCAAAGTCCAGAGTGTGAATGCAAAAATTTCTTAGCACAGAACATATTTATGCAGGTAAACCAGCTACACTCAAATATTACATTCTTATTGTATTAGGTTTCTATGGTAAATAGAATACACTATCCTGTATTATATAAAAATGTATCTATACGCATATATGTGCTTGTGTTTCTGTATTTATATTTGTTACATTTCACAAAGAAATAAGTCTGCATTTAGTCTAATGCATGGTAGTGACTATGCTTGCCACAAAAGCATTTGAAATTCCCATCAAAAGCACATTAAAGCAATAAGGAAAATAAAGAATATTAACCCTGGAGGAAAATTATTTGAGGCATATTTTGAATCTGCAAGGCTGCCAGATTACACCCGCAGGCACTACCCCCATGTCAAAAAGGAACTATTCAGCATAAGAGCAGATGGGAACAACAACAACAACAAAAAAGGTGATGTTGAAGTCTGTGCTGTCAGATCTGTGTCCTTCACATACTCCTCTGGAGGTGCTCTGTTCGCCTGCTATGTGTTTAGGCAGCAGTGTGTAGGGCATTGTTGGTTGCTCCAGAGCTCTCCTGGAGGGAAGCAGCTCCCGATGGAAGCTGCACATCTACATCAGAGGTTAAAAGGGCGGGAGAGACTGTGAGATTCAAAGGATATAGCCAGACCTGCTTGCTTTGAGGAAAAATGATGTGACTGTGTTTTAGGGTTATAGACAGACCAGGCTTTCCCCTCCAGTGCAATTAGTGGAGATGCTTCATTAGCTTGACAAGCTGAAGGGTGTGGTGGGAATGCAAAAACCCTGATGGGAACTCAGCCTTCCCGAATGCCTGGGAGGCCTGCCACTGACTTTATCGCAGGCTGAATTTCACCCGTGAGCTTGTATTCTCTTGGTACAGAACGTGAATAATAAGGATGGGAATGGAGTATACATAACAACATGTTGCCAAAAAGGGACACAATCCTATTAAAAGCAATCCATTTCTGGCAGGAGAATAGTTACTATGGAATTTAAAACAGGAACTCATGTAATTAACTGCACATTTCAGAGCAATAATACGCTAAATACAATAAAAATACAGCATGAAATAAGTGGCCGAGATCCTCAGGATAAAAATTAGTAGAAACCCAGTTTACTCTAATGTCCCAATGGAACAAAGTACGTTTATATTAACTGCAGAGATTGGTGTGTGCCCTATTCGTGCAGCATTTGCAGGAAGTAAAATTTGCCCTGCTAGTCACAGCTTCACTCCCATCTGTACTTTGAAGGATATTTTATATTTTGCCTTTCAATAGGTTTTCCCCAATGGTTAAGGTTTAAGGGCTGAAACAGGAGAAGAGTAACTCTACTTTGAAAGGAACTGACAAATCCTTAGAGAGAATTAGTGTGACTCTCAAACTGTAGAGCATAAACAGTCCTCTAGCATCCCTCAAACTCTGTGCATGGACATGTTCCCGCTTGCACTTCTTGTCCACACTACCTGTGTACACAGGTTAACAGGGTCTACCTGTTGTGGATGGACATGATCAACATTCAATTTGTATATGTTAAATGATATTGCTTGTGGACACAAATAGTTACTCAATGGAAACTGAACTGCCTGGGGAAAATGGCCCCAAATCCGTGTGCACTCAATTATGAAGAGGGTTGAGCTATCACTGTCAGACCCAGTGGAGCTTTTGTGCAACATATTTATCCCAAACTGCTTTGACGACAGGTGCATTACGGTTATGAATACACATGTCTCTGTATTTGCAAATATTTGGAGCTGCCATGTATATAAATCGTCTCACATCGTGTACATTTCATGAGGATGAAAGTGTTGTCCAACGTAAAAGATATTTCTCTCCCAACCGTACCCCTGAGCTGTCTAACGCGTTTTGCACAGTATACAGAATTCTTTCACAGAGGTTGCTGGTGAGCTGCCATCCTTGCTTTCTGTTTGCCTTAGGGAAAAATGCTCAAGTAGCTCTAATTATTAAAGGTTATAATTGCTCCATAGAGTATGAAAAATGGTAGTGGTGAGGCTGGACACTGGAAAACTTACAGAGATGATGTGAGATAAGGAAATCTGAGAGGACTGCACAGAGAGGGGCTGGCACTCATAAAAGGGCAGGCTTCACTGCTATTTGACTACGGTCTGTGCTCCTCTTTAGTTTCCATGTGAAAGAATATCATTAAGAAAGAAACTGGAGAAGGGTTAATTTGTTTGTTATTTAAACCCTCCCCTCCCCTATGCAAGCCCACACATGCTAAGTGTTTGAACAGGGGCCAAGATGCTAACCCAGGCACCCCTCCCTGGGCAGCATGGGACAAGCAGGAAGCCTTGCTCAAGGAGCATCAGACCTTAGGTCCTCCCTTCTCCTTCCCTCCTTGGAGCAGCCGGCCAGGCTCTGGGCATCAGCTCTGCCTCCAGTCACACCAAAGAGCATGGCGCAAGTAGCAGGCTTGTGCTAATCCAGCTCACGTGGGCTGAAATGCTGAGGGACGACCTAAGGCTATCAGCTTGTTGGATGGGCACGAGCGGCCAGTAACTTCCAGCTGCCGTGGGGAGCAGCAGCCAGCAGGCGGAAATGGGAGCCGGGGTCAGATCATAGAAAGACGATGTGTGACCACAGACGGGATGAACAGCTGTGAGGAATTCAAAGCTCTTCACTAGCATATTTGCTAAAATAATGAATCAGAACACCGAGATGTAGCAAGGCTTCACTTCAGGCTGTCTAAAAAGCCTTCAAAGGCAGGAAGAGGGTACTCCGGCTCGTGTGAACTGCCAACACACAGCATGGAGACCCAGTCATCGGCAGTCATGGCAGACAGAGCATGAACTCCAGCAAGAATGGGGTCTAGCCTGTGCTAAAGTATCCTATTCCCTGGGAGTGAAATGACTGGAACAAACGTAAAAGCCATGATGATTTTCACAAAGCTCCCAGCAAATTCTTCAGAGGTAGAGAGTGGGAGGGAGAGGGGTTAAAAATTAAACCAATCTTAGTTATCTTTTTCTTAAAACTGGCTATGACTGAAATTGGAAACCCAGACACAGCATCACAAGGATATTACTGTGATGTTTCCATTTGCAACAGAAGGTAGAAGTCTTATAGAAGTAGGATTGTGTGCACGCAATTTCCAGCCTATTCTGTATGCTCAAGAGATATTTACAGTTTGGCTGCACATCAGAAAAGCAGTCAAGCTGTACAAGAAAACCTTTTAAGTTTCACTCAGCGCTGCATGCTGTTGCATTCAGTGCCCTGGGTAGAGGTTGTATTAGAGCTACATACTTAGTGAAGTAGTGAAGAAGTTTGTCTCACCTCTTGTCTTTCATTGTGATTGTAGTTGAAAAAGCAATGGGCAGCCAGCAGAAGCTCTGCCCTCTCATGCTCCTGGGGACGTGCTCTTCTCCTGGCCCCACAAATTGCAGCTGGTAAGGACCAAGTCTGAGCAGGAAATTATGAATTCAGCACTGAAAGCCCTTTCACTGCAAGCATTTCTTGGGCTTCTTTTTGACTCCTGATGGAGTTCACATGTTCAAAAGGATACTGCCTGTAAATTAGAAAATGGGTAAGGCTCGCTCAGTTACTCTTAGTCGCTCCAACTTCTACAGCCACACCAAGCAACTGCAGAAACCATGCTGGCCAACAGAAAACTTAGTGAGTGAAGGGAAAATGAAAAGTTACCTGGCTCTGTATTAAAAAAGATGAGTTACACTGGCAGCCTGCTTTGGCTCAGTTCTTAGTGAGACCCATCTGTTCTGAGGAAGCTGAGAACATTTCAAGTAAAAGCATTTGTAATCTCAAAAACTCCTTTACACTTTTAGGGCAAAATGTCAGACCTTACTTCAACAGATCTCTGTCCCCAGAGTCAGAACTTGAGTCTACCTAAAGGACATTAGTCATCTCATACCAAATGCCCATAACTCAGCAATTTCCACCAAAACCAATTGATTAGATGCAATTGGATCCAGGTGGAATGGGCAGATCACCTGTGATTTCCCTTTTCCATTACTTTTTTCTTATTGAATCTCTTAGAAAATAAAATATTGTTTGGTACCTAAACAAACCTTCAGCTACAGCTGGCAGTTAGATTTGGGAATACATGATAAAAATGTGATACGGTCCATGTTTCAGTTTACAGTGCCTGAAAACTATTCAAAAAGATATGGGTTCGTATTCTGATATTATGGTAATACAATTTACAGTGCTATATTTCTAACAGCAATTGGCCCTTGGGTGCCACCTAAGCAAATAGGTACTATCTAATCAGAGCACGGTAGTCTCAATACTCATAGCAGTATGACAAGGAGTCTTGTCTGGTCCACAAAAGTAAGTACAGTAGGTGGTTGATCCAAGGTTTTCCATCAGGACACGAAGAGTAAGGAGTCTTAATTTTTTCCCTTAAGCAAAGAAGGAAGAAATCAATAGGGGAAAATTGTAAATGAGGAAAAGGAAATTCTTTATAAAAAGTGAAAGATGAGAAAATTGGAAATTGCTAAAACCTGTCTGCTGGCCATTGACACCAAGGTCACAGAATGACATCTGCTGGTCTTTCTGGAGCTGGCTCCAAGCTAACTCTGCTGAGGGCTACAGTAGCGAAGCTCTACAGCAGCTGAGACTTTAATATGGGAAACAGCCTTTAACACTAGCAGGTACTGAAACAGAGGAGCTAAAGCAAACTGAAGGGCTTTTGGTAAAAACACGAGGTGGAGGCACATGAATGAGTCATTGCAGGGTGAATTAGAAGGTGAATTTACAGCATATCTGCTGACCCACTGTAATTGTTTGTGTACTGGCTCTTACTCTTCAAACACGAGGGA
This sequence comes from Vanellus vanellus, assembly GCF_965231255.1. NCBI lineage: Eukaryota > Metazoa > Chordata > Aves > Charadriiformes > Charadriidae > Vanellus > Vanellus vanellus. The sequence continues at coordinate 60,659,498 of NC_138908.1, forward strand.
GGCATGCTTCTCTGACGGAAAGATAAGCAACCTGCAATTATCTGTTTTTCACCATGGGATAAAAGCCCACACACTGGCAGTTAATGGGGGTCATTCTGATGTTATATTCACGCAGTCTGTTTTTACTCCTACAACCTGTTCATGTGTCTGTACCCACAATCTACCCATCCAGTCTTGTATACCGCAAAGTTACAGTTCCCAGCCTGGTCTGCCCCCTCAGGTTGTTCTGAATTAACGAATCCATTAACTGGGCATTAATGGAGCAGGGAAATCCTGGGGGTGCTCATTAAAGTAGCCACTTTATAAACAGTGTTCCACTAGGCACTGCAAGGCACTGACCATTTCCCAGGCAAATTTATTTCAGTTCCCCAGAGGATAGAAGCTGGAGCCCCTTTAACAGAGAAACCTTCTTTCTCAACAGGCCAAGAGCTTCCATGGCCTGGGAGAGGGGATGAGGTGTGAGCTGTGCTTTTGGCAGGCCCTCTCAGGCTTTGTCTCCTAGCTTTCTGCTAAGCAATGCTGGCTGGCAGGGAAGCAGGATGAGAGCAAAGAGCGCTCTCTGGTCCTGCCACAAAGCCAATCTACATACAGTTTCTGTGAGTATGTCCCCAGCCCTTGCTACCCAGATGTTCTCTCACCTGTCTTTCTCCCCCTTCCCCCCCTTCCCCCCCCCCCCCCGCTGCAAAAACAGAGGGGAAATTATCTATAAGAGCAACTATTTCCCTGCAAGTGAATGCTGTGTATCAAAACAAAAGCCCTTCCTCCCTTGCGGAGCAACAGCTAAATTCACAGCTTCTCTGCAGGTAAAAATACATCCCAAAAGAAGCTTTTACTTTTTCACTTGGAGCAAAATATATCTTAGGTTAAACCAAAATGACGTAATCCAAACATGAAAAGGTTGATTTCCAATAAGCCTCAAGTCTCAGGAACTTGTTTGTAACGTGCCGTCAAATGCAGGACACAAGGTGGGCTCACTACGTCAGCACAGGGCACTTGAAATGGACTGATGTGAAATACAAAAATTGGTTGTGAGGGACTTTTACCCAGAAATACCTAATGTGTTTAGATTCCCTCTTCAACATGTGTCATATGCCCTACAAAATCTCAGCAGGCCCTAAAAACAACATTCAGTCATGAGACAGAAAATTTATTCTTCTTTAAAACAAGAACATGGATTAGAGTGACCAAGAAGCTTGCTAAAAGACAAAACATCGTTCTTGCCCAAACAACTTGTTCCTCTATGCACTGTGAGCCAAATCATGAGATCTTTATCTGGACCCTGCACAAGTCCCTCCTGAAAATCCATCTCAGGGTTCATTCAATCACTTGCACAATTAATACTGTGGAATCCCAAAGAAAATGGATATAAACTTTCCAAAATGCACCCACTCTGCTTTTCAGAGAATGACGGGGTCTGTATTCCTACAAAAGACTTGATTTTCTCAGCGACTGCATAAGAAGTCAGGGTTTGGCAGTTTTGGAGTGTATGAGGGCTGAATTGCTCACTGTTGCCCTGAACTTAAATGCCGTATTAGGGATATAAATCTGTTTGAAGCATCACACTAGTCTGAGTGTCTTCACAGTCTGACCTCTTCATCACCCAGCTACCTCAACCAAGACAGAACAGAATATCTAAACTGACTTCTACTCAGCTTAGAAAAGTTTCCCTTTCCTTCCTGAGCAAAAGCCTGTTCTTATTTGACTGTGTTGCATTGCTGACAATGCATTTTCTGGGAAGCATTTTCTATTCTGAGTGAAGATGGCAGGCTCATTTCCAACAGATTTTTTTTTTTTTTTGTCTGCTCTCTCCTTCTGACTTCTCTAATTCTGTGAGTCTGTCTGGTTTAGTCATACCTCTTGGTGGGAAGACCTCTGAGCAGCTGAGCCTCTGGCTTAGGAGTTCCTACCCCCCCAGCTTCTTATCCCACCAAAACTCTGTGAAGATTGTGCTGTATCCTGTTGTTCACTGCAGGAGAACAAAGCTCGCTGCTTAATTACTGCTTCCAGGTAAAAGTCATTCAGCACCATCTAATTACAATACTGTTTCTGTGACAGAGCTCCTACAATCACAGAATATGCAATATGAACTAAATTATAATAAAAAACAAGCATTAAATTCCCACCTGAAATGCAAAGTGACTTCAGCATCACACTGAGATTTATGTCTACCACAAAAAGCTGGAAAATGGAGACCACAGTCCCTGTCTCTCCTGCTGTGATGTTGTTGTGTCAGGGCTGCCTAACAGAATAAAATACGGAACTGAAAATTCACATTTCATATAAAACTATGCCACTACTTATCCTGCTGCATTTCAACATATTGTCTTGCCTGAGTGTGCAGGAACAGGTATATAGTGCAGGAAAGGGTTATACACTTGTCTATCCTCACAGGCCTATGGAAAGATAGGATTATCCAGATGTACAGGCACAGATGAATGTTTTGCCAAGAAGCAAAGTCATTTAAAAGTGATGTACATAGTAGGATTCAAAATAGGCACACACATGGATTAGAGTGCTAGATATTTTCCACATGAACAGTATGGAAATATTGTTTATTTTTCAGCTTTTGAAAGAGATGGACTTTCACTGGACACTGAAGCTGAGATTTGGGAACTTATCATTAAAAGTCTCATGGTGATCTATCATATGTAGAGCCTGGCTGAGCTAAAACCCTGCTATCTGCTTGAGTAATTCACTTTGGACTAACTAAAATTCCAAATGCAACAATCGATATGAATGCTCATTATATTAGGCAAGAATGAAGAGATTTTATTTTTTTTTTAATTCTAGGTATGACTCACTACATGAGGTGAAGAGTCCTGATTTTAATTTTGTTTTTTAGTAAAATCAGACCTCAAAGCAGGGAAACTTCATATCTGGATTTCACTATGGACAATGAATAAAAGTTCAGAGTTGCTCATATATAAGGTTTTAGCTTTATAACATAGTGTGCAAAACAGTGTGGTAGTTTTGAAAAAGTTAGTGCCTTAACAATCTTGGAATTGGAAATAATTTGGATCTTGATCCTTTTTAACCCAAATCATCAAAGCTTGAGTCAACAAATGGGAGATATTAAAGAAAAGCAAGGACTTTGGACATGGTAAACCTGTAAATGGCATGATTAAAGACAGTGAGATTAGAGTGCAACACAGGGAAGAAAAAGTTACCTGAAATTCAGAAATGTTTCTTCAGATTCAGACACAGTACCATAAACCTTAAAATACACTCGCTCCTTATGTCCAGTAAATCAAGAAATAAGGAAAGCCCATTTCATACCACAGCTACTTCTAGTAATGACTAGCAAGTGCCAAGGTACATAACAACAAAAAAAAGTGGTAGAAATTTTCAGAGACCTGTTTCAGCTCTTCAGGCAAATTCTGTCTCTTTTTGAGACAGAGACTAAAAAGTGGAAAACAGTCTTATTTGAACTTCATCCCAGCATACTGGTCTCATTTAAAGAGCACTCTACTGCGAAATGGCTGGCCACCATGATTTGTTATCTGGGCTCAAACAGAAAATCTGAAACATTGAAATAATAACTAGGGCCTGAGATGGTGGGTCCCCTAGTGAGTCTAAAAAAGTCAGGGATCACAGAGCAATAGTTCGTTTGGTCAAAACTGAAAGCTGTGGTATTTCCACAGCTCTTTCTAGATGCCCATCTCCTTCACGGCAAGCTTGTATGCCTGTGACAGCAGTCTGTTTCCAAACAAGTTGTAACTAACACCTTTGAGGGACATTATATCTAAAGAAGAAATGCACATCAATTTGCCATGCATAAACATGAAGTTCAAAATAATCAGTAATCTGAAGCTTCAAGTCAAGTATTTAAGTTACTGTGGTCACCTGAGCAACTGTTTCCTCTTTTTAAGAGAATGTAATGTTAAAATAGTTAAGTAATCTGAAAGTAAGAGTCTTTGTTAATGATGTAGAAATTTAGACTTTGGAAGGTCAAAGTATTTTTCTTTTTGAAAGAAGACTAACAGGTTTTTGTTCACCTGAAGCATTTAATATCAGGGTCACTGCACTTTCCACACCCTTACAGGGTAATATCTATCTTGTTTGATTGGAATGAATTACTTTTAAAATGTATGTTTTGGAATTGAAGACTATAGTAACGCAATACTGTGATGTTATGTTGACCCATATATCCAGCACATAAGGTGATTTTACCTAATCTGATATTTTTAATATAAAATTCAGGAAGTTTGAGTACACATACCCAGATTTAACTAGATTCAACGTAAATTGTGCCATATGTTACACATTGGAGTCAAATTCATGAGAACACAGTGAGAGTGGAAAAGCCTTTTTGTTGAACTGTTCTTTGAACATCTGTGCTGAAAAAAGCCCACACTATCAATGATCCAGCAGCTAGGGCACTCACCAGAATTAAGTCCATTTTTCCATGAGAAAATAGCTCTTTATACAGAGCAGAACAATTGCAACAGAAAAGGTGATGGGTTTTTCCCCTCCTGTCCCCAGCAGCCCAAGGCTGACTGACAGGAGAACTGGACCCTGGTCCCAAGCCGGTTCTTTAACTCTTACAATCCAGCTGGAAAGCAGAAGATGAAGCTTGAAGCTGGTGTGTCAAAAAAAAAAAAATGGGTCAAATCTAATCAAAGAGGCCCTTCCTCTGTCTTAGAGTTTTCTGTTATACAGCGTCCAATTCATGCTTATACCAGTTATGCTACCATCCTTTTTCTAACCAATTTGTATGACAAACTAATCCAACACAGATTTTATATACAGGAAATCCTTTTAATTTTATAGGATTAGCCAGAGTGTAAGCCAACCTAAAACATGGCCTAGTGTCTTTTGTAGCACATCTTACAAGGCTTCTTGAATTTTCATGAAATCCTAGTAGGCCGTGCATTTGCTTATGTAGATGGCATGGTGGATATCAAAGGAATGTATTAGTCACACTAACTCTGGCCTAAACAGGAATGAAAACACAGGATAAAACCAGAAAGCAATCAGCGGGACACAGAAGTGATGGCTAACCTGGCCAAGGTCCTCATCACTTTCCTCCTTCTATCTTTTAAACTCAGAAACCTTATGAGTTGACCTATTTACAAGCATTACTTCTAATCTTGTACACTTAAAAGTTTGCAAGCCATTGAATATCACTTAAGTTTATGTACAGGTGTAACACATTTGCTTGTTGCTTCTACTTGAATCCTTCAGTTCAAAGAAACCACAAAATGCATCTACCTAGTTTATTTGCATACTATTTCACTCACAGTAATGTCAGGATCTGGACCCAGTTTTCACAGAAACTGCTTATATGCTTTTGTCAGGCAATCACTTATCCAGACAACTCATAGTACAAATATGCAACAGCATGTTTTTCATATTCTTGATACCTTAGTTTTTCTTTTGCAGTGGACTATTCATACAAAGTTTGCATAGGAAAATGAATTTGCCAAAAGTAGTGTGAACAATTTAAAAAAAAAACAAAACAAACAGCTGGATTTGATATGGCTTACAAATAGTTTGTGGACAGAAAGGAAGGTGAAATACACTTTTGTGGAATCATTTTTGCATTCATCTCCTCTTCATACACACTTGCATAGCTACTGTCAGAGATTCAGCACTAAATGTTAATTTCTAACTACTGTAAATTACTTTGAAGGTGTTTTTCTAAAAGATTGTATACTATCACACTTACTGTATTTCCTGTTTCCCACTGGGCTGACTTAATTTTACTTGTAGTGACCTTCAATCTGTGACATGTGTTACCGTCACATTTAGGAAACCAATTGCCTCAAACTGAGTTGTCTAAAACCAAAATGTGTTGTAAATTCCAAGTGAACATTTGCAATTGTTTTCTTTTTATTAACTGCACAAAACTACTATTCCCCTGGCATGCAAATCATTTGTAATGGGCTGCTAAATATATTTTTTAATGCATTCACTCTCAGCTTAAGCAATGTTCTTCAGCAAATCCAATAGATGAAGCATTAAAAATAAACAGAAAAGGCCTCCGATAGCATTGACTTGGGCCTCATATAAAAACGATTTAGGTACTTCAGGCTGGAAACAAGCATTTTGTTACAGAAGCTGATCGTTCCCTGCTGCAACTCACGCTAGCAATTTCTTTCAGATGTGTCCTCACTTGAACGTTCTCCTCAATCATATGCAGCTCCGCGGAGCCCATATTTCCTCCTGAAAGGCGTCTCTCTTTGACATGCTGTCATGCATTAGGTATCAGGAAAGTAGTCAAAATCATGTGGTTTACACATGCTCATAATGATATGCCCCAAGTGTGTCAGCTGGTACCATCTGCGGTGCCTGGAGCAGTGTCTGGGAGACTGTGACAACTCAATTGCAGGCTGGAGGTTTCGAAAAGCAGTGGATAATTACTATTCCCTCTTAGGCAAGAGGACTCCTATGTGCAGCATTAGGGAGGCCACATCTGTTACAACTATTACTGAGTCTCTGCTGATCATCAATATTACAATAAAAATAGTCATCAATCTGGATGAAAATCACCATTTCTCTTCAGTTCCAGCCCACTGACCTGATCAAGTTGTAACTAATAAATTGATGCTATGTCGCCCTTTCCTTTTGTGTGCTTTTCTTTGCACTCTGATTGTTTTTGGAAGCCATGCAGGATACTGCCCCAAACAAGTACCTGGCAGTGAAAAAAGAGGGCAAGAAAGAGAGATGTAGTTATTCTTGCAGAGAGGAGTTGGATAGTTGAGAATAAGATTGAATTCCAAAATCCTAGTTAAAAATTTTTCTGTAAAGACACTGCTTCAACTAAGCCTGTTTTTTACTTACCTTATAAGCTTTTCATTCTTAATTATCAGGCTGATAATGGCTAGTTTAGTTTGCATTTTTAGAACAAGTATAGGTTGTCATCTAACTTAAAATTGAGAAAAGTGTTGCAGGAGCTTCTGCTCAGAGTTGCCTGTGTTTTGACTGCAAATTAAAGGCTGATTTTAATTAGCTTCATTTTATCCTAACTTAAGACATTGCCCACCGTTCACAGCTCTGTCTGGGATGTTTCTTAGCACTAAGCAGGATGTTTGACAAACCATGCCATTCTTTACGCTTTTTGTCCAGTACTGTGAAGACTTGATACTGTTAGCCCTAGAAGACAAACCCCAAATAGTTTTACTGTGAAAATTTAAATATTGGACGTGATACAGATTTCTTCTGAGCTGGTTCAGTTAGTCCTGTATTTTATGTTAAAATTACCAGAAATAACATAACAAAGCTGTTTCCAACCAGCAGAAATGAAATCTGAGCTCTTGGGACCATGAAAGAAGGTGCATCTTGAAATGGCCAGTGATGGAAAACATGCAAGGGAACTTCTTACACGATATGATTCCGCATTGCCTCAAAACTGGTAATTCCTGAATGAAAGTCTTCAGTGCCATATCAGATATCTTGAAACAATGGTTGCTGCAGTGTTCCAAGTTTTGTTTTCTTCATACAGTCTAACAACAGACATAACAACAGATAAATATCAAGACAAATTTGTTAATATTGCATTATTGGCAGACAAAAAAAGATCACTTTACATTGGAATGCTGAGTTCCTGCCAACCACCAACAAGTGGATAGCTCTGTTTTAGAACTTATTGCTAATGGGAAAAAATACATGTGCTGCACAAAAATAGAAATAATCTGAAGGCATTTGATAGGTTTAGGTTCCATTCTGAGAGCCCCTCAAAAATCAGCCCTGATGACAGAATTTGAAAAATAAAGCTTGTGGAAAGGCAGTGGCATTTAATTTTTCCATAGTCCTTTACATGTCTGTGAAAAGGAACCACAGTGAAGCTGGCAAATATTATTAGTCTAACTTAGAGATGCAGAAGCAAATTCATACAAAGAAGAAGTGGCTTACCCAAGGCCACCCAGAAGATGGTCAGATACCAAAAATGATGGGTTGTGAAGAGACAATATTAAGTAGCAGAGCTGGCTTGAGAAGCAGGAGGGTCTGAGATGGAAAATTAATTTCAATGTATATAATTAAAGGCTGAAAACGATTTAAATATGCCTTTACAGATGAAAAATGTTATGGCAATATGATTTTTATGTTGCTGCAAATATTTTGGGGCAGTGAGTAGCAGGCCCTAAATGCAGAGAAGCTCTTAATAGTGTGTGGACTGGATAAGAGCTGAGATTTATGCTCACAATGCTTCCCAGAATCCCTGTCAGGATGCTGACGGTCGTCCTGTGGACAACAGACCTGGGCTTTGTGGCCCTCTATTTAAGTGAGTATCTGGGAGGTTTGCTGAGTTCAAGACTGATGTTGGAAAGGGAAGAAGGACTCTGGAAAGGCTGTGTTATTGGCCCCTCCCCATGGGGGTCCATTCCTCTGCATGTGTGTGGGGGGGAGACTGTCCACCTTCCAGCTCACAATACCCTTTTTACAGTATGTCCACTGAATTTCAGTCTTTGTGTGATGATGGCCTTCATAGAAGCAGCGCCATGACTAAAACACAGGACTTCATGTGCTTCTTGCTCTAGTGTTCTCTTCATTTCCTTAAGATGTTTTTCTGTATCAGGTAACAGAGAGCCCTGTGGATTAGGCAGACTAACCATAAAGATGGTGAGAGAGATCACACACCTAATGCAGGTGCTTGCAGGTACAAACAGGAAAAAGCTCATTTCCCTGCCTCTGTGAGGTCACTGGTAAGACTGTGACATGGGTACCGTGTAAATGTTTTGCTGTACAAGCCTTTTCCATGGCATGTGTGCGCACGCACACACACACACAGAGAAAATTGGTAAAATAGATGCGTTTAACAGCAACAAATGTATGAAATGAATCATGAAGGGCCTAAGAGCACCTCTTCCTTGGGATCTTCAACCAGGAGACTGGAACAGCTTGCTCAGAGTGATTTCATCATATGGAGTGAATGAGAATACGTCTTATAAATTATTAGATTTTGGCTGCTTTTTTTGTTTTGTTTTCTTCAAGCCACCGAGGGGGGGGGGGGGAAGGAAACAAAAGGCAAATTTTGATTGATCTGGTAAATATGGATGTGGCTGGAGCCAGGAAGAATACATTAGAGCAGTGATTGATGGCCTTGATTATGGTCAGCATAGTGAGAACACTGGCTTTCACTGTGGCTGCAGACTGCAGCTCACTATTCCCTCGCTTTCTGTCTGGCACAGCTTGTGTTTTTTTCTAAACAGGGCTGCAGAGACAAATAACAATAGCATTGTGATCGTACTGATTTTGTTAATGGTCATTTGGCATTTATACTGTCAAATTCTTCTGTCAAAGACCCATCTCTACTGGAGTTCAACAAACTCACATGATGGATCCAGATGGCAATACCTGGTTGACCATATTTGTTTTTTTAAATTGCTCCAGAAAAAAAAAAAATCAAGATTAATTTCTATGGATTAAAAGGAAGATATTTTCTGATCCATTCTTATTCAAAAATTTGATTTGCTTTAAATTTGCCTGCTTTACAATTTCCTTTGAGTTTTCAGCTAACATGACTCAAATATAACAGTTTAAAAGAACCTCCTGCATATATCTGGTCATGTCTCACGACAACCAAAATGCTTGCCTGACGCTGGAGCTCTGTACTGTAGGAGAATATTGCTGTATGACAGGAATTCTCCTGTGGGAATCTTTGGCCAGTGAACACAGCAGGCTGGAGAATATTGTCTATCTCCTCAGACAAATGAATATGTCTAGCATATATGCAGCAAGAAAAGGTCACAGGCAGGCAGATGAGGTGGGGAACAGAAAGCACAAAGGCGACAATAACAAGAACAGCAATAGCAAGGCATATGGAAGGCTCTTTTTGTCGCTTTTCTCCACTCCCTTGAATGCCAAAAGTGCCAGAAGGAGGTGGCTGTAGGAGCAGCTTTGGTGAGGACACGGAAAGAGGGGATGGAGGCTTTTGTGGAACAAGGGAGGTAGCCAGCATGACTGAGTGGAAACAGCAGGGCAGATCAGCAAGAGGAGCTGCACAGCAGAAGATCTTCAAGACTAGGACATTAGACCTCTTTAGAGAGCACTGAGGGAACAGGCCAACATTCAGAGAGGCAGATGCCACAGCCCGAATAAGAAAGATGGCTTTGGCAGCAATGTCCTGACAGCCCAGCGAAGGGAGAAAGCAGCCCTGTGAGGAAGACTGTAGTAGCTGAAGAGGAAAGTGATTAGGTGTGTGTGAGTGGCTTGGCTGCAGGGATGGAAAGGGAAGGCTAGATGGCTAAAATGCTGTAGCAGGTGGGTCTCATTTACTCCATGCTCTCACAGGAGGTGGGTCGGGAATCCACAGAAAAGGGTTGAAGCTCAGTGGGGTAAGGACAGACAAACACGCTGCAGGAGGTTTACACCAGATACTGTGTTGTGCTGTTGTTTTTTCCACCTGTGAAGGGCGTCCACAGGGAAGGAGCCATTTGGGATATTTGTCAGACTGGGAGTGCTCTGTCAAAGACTTTGTAGAGGCTCAAGCTCATTCACTAGGCTTGTTCACCTCCTTCGTCCTGTTGATGCAATGTCACATTCACTACTTTGTTGTGCAGAATAAGCTCCTCATTATTTGTGCAGAGCATGTACAAGTTAACCCTGCAGTGGCGTAGTAGGTATCTGACATTTGCACGTAATTGCTGTGACCTGATACTTGTGTAACTAGAGGATGAAAATGCTTTGCTTTATCTGAAGTGGATTTTCCATGTAACGACCATATAACTAAATTAGAGATGGATAAACTTGCTGAGATTTAATATGAGCTCATAGCAAAAAAATGTGTTTAAATAAACTTTATGTTCAGATAGGTCTTGACAACCGGCAAAAATGCTATTTCTCATTCTTTGCTAAGATATGATCTCATTACACATGAACAATCACTGCAACACATGCAGTGAATGGCATAAGAAAACCCCCTTTCTGATATTATCTCTGGTTGTCAAGTGTTAGATGCAAGGCTAATGAGCTTTGATCCAAGTGCCAACCAATTTAATTCTCCCCATTATCTTGGCTGAATGGGGATACTTATTAGGTTTCCCCACACGTGCTCGCAGTGGCACAAAGGCAATGAATCATTCTTATGCCACAATAACAAAGCTGGGCTTGACTCTGTCCACCAGGGACCAAAGCTCTGATTCTTGCTCTGCAGGAAAAACTCAGAACATAGCATTGTTCCCAGAAGCAGGTGTCCAGGCAGAGCCACACCTGAGGGGATCTTGTGCAGGTGGTGTTCTGGTTCACGGAGGTAAAGGAACTTCACTTACTGAGGCTACCAGTGTTGCTGCCACAAGTCTGGTAGAGAGGAAGATATAATAAAACCCAACTTTATCTTCGGATCATGATTTTTTTTTTCTAGGAGTGGAACCAACACCTTAGGCATGGCTGCCCTGTCATCCATGCTGCAGATTCATTAGCTGTAGCAGCATTTTCTACTGCCCTGTGCTGATGATGTACAGAGACCTATCACTGATGGGAAATCAAAGCAGGTGGTGCAATCCAAGTCCACATGGAAGGAAATAGAGGAGAGGAGCTTGTTTTGCACAGCCACCAAGAAAGAAAAGCCAGAAATGGCTTGTGTGTCCCAAGACCTTCTTCTGAGAGACTGGCGAGGACCTCAGATCAGGAGATTAGGAACCATCCTAATTAGTACAGAGTATCAAGCTCAGCTGATCTGTCATGGGCCTCTCAAAATACTTGTGCCTGCTGAAAAGAGTCTCAGAATACAGTCCTTAGTAACTGGTGCAGTTACCAACTTTTACTCAGCTGGCTTAAAAGTTTGGCTTTATAAAAGGAAGAGTAGTGAGACTGGGAGTCCAGGACATGAAAAATAAAGAAACTGACATTCTCTTACTTGAACCTCTGCATTTTTGTTATTCCTCACAGAGCAATGTGATGTCTTGGGGGTGGAATGCCACCCCCAACTTTAAATGTCTCTTCTTTTCTCAGCTTCTGTCAACTGTGTTTCCTTAACATTGTTTCAAGATCATTTAGGTATTTAATTCATTAGACTGCGAAATCCTGCTAGTCTAGCAGGGCACTTCCCAAGCCATTATACATGTCTGTGTGTAAGTTCACACCCACTTGACATGCCAGCTACAATTCACAATGATAAAGGTTTATTGGAGGATTTTCAAATATACTCCATTAATCAGATTCAAGGCAAAATCTTTCTTAACCTGTCTCAAACAGACTTTACACACAGCACGTACCACGTAGCACTGCTCTCCCCCAGGTAGGAAACCTCTGATACAGAAAAAAGCTCACCAGCAAACCATGCTGTTACAAATGTTCCTCCTCTATACTGAAGAGATAAAAAGCAGACTCTTGGAGTTTTCACGACCAGCCCATCCAGGTTACAATCTCTAGCCTCCACATTTTCACATTATTTCATGAAGTTTTATCAGTACACTATGACTTAATCAATCTGGCCTTTAGTAAGAGGCATAAAGCTAAAAACCTGTGTAATTCTTCAACAATTAATCAGACACAATCAAAGGATAGGACTTTTCAAAAAGAAAGAGACAGCTTAACAAATTGTAACAGGCCAAATGTAGAAGAATCAGACAATTTTTCACCAGGGAAATTCCCCTGGAGGAGGTAGGTTAAAGAATTACCCAGCCATTGAGGAAAAGGCACCATATCTTTCCACATACCTAAGATCTTTCTAAGACCACAGACTAGACAACTTTTTAATGTCCTAAGCTTGACAGCAGGTCTAATGTCTTCAATACTGGAATATTATTTTAAAAAACAAAACCAGAAATGGCAACAACAAAAAACAAAAGCAGAGGATTCTACATCTTACTCATTAATTTCATGAAACTTGTCACTTTCCAATTGCTTAGGGTTTTGTATGGAGACAGGGAGGAAACTCAGTCGTCTCTCATCCATCCTTATCAGAATGTAGGCAAACCTGCCAAGTTTTGGTCACTGAAAGGAGTCAGATTTGAAAAATGCACTCTCTGAGTGATGGTTCAAATTTTCCATTTAAACGTACTGTGACTCTTCAGAGCTTTATGTGAGACTGCTTCAGATTGCAGGAAACTCAAGCCAAAAATGGGGAGGCACACTGAAACTCAGTGAGACTTGGCAGTGCATTGACTCTGTTGGGGCAGGAACAAAGGCTCAGCTAACAGCATATGCTATCTATTAAAATTTGTTCTTTGTGTGTGTAGACAGAGAGAGGGAGAGAGTGACAGAGGTAAGAACTCTAGCTCTCTCTTCTTGATTTCAGACAAAGCTTTTGCCCAGATTATCTGATAGCTAAAGGAGTCTGGAGAGAGCTAGACATTTTGGAGAATCATTTCACAAAGTAAAGTTTTAATACGGTGCTCTCTCTGCTTTGCAGGAAACTGATTCATTGACCACAATCTAAACAAACTCATTAAAGCATACGTGAAAGCAGGCACTATTGCAGCAATTGTCTGCCTTGTTATTGATGAAGAAATCTTCTTTTTTTCAAGCCAGGATTTTTTTTTTGTTTTTAGGAGACAGAAGATGTTTCCAATTAAGCAGTTCACCTGCATCCTAGAAATGTGTAGGTAACCTAAATGGGAATGACAATAATTCCTCAGATCATCCATGAAAATTATAATGGGTAGGCAAAGCCCTGGGAGAAAGCCCTTGAGGTCAACAGTACTACAACCAAGGATGCCCAGCCATGAAGAGGATTTGACCCAGTGTCTTTTTCTCAAGGATTAAAGTCCTCCCTCCAACAGTCAAACAAACAGAGTTTAAGATACATGTGACAAAAGCAAAAGGCAAGCATGGTTTTGAAAAGAAAACCTGAAAGCCTGGCATAGTAGGAGACAATGGTAAAACCATCTCTGATTTCAATATCGCCAAGATTTCGCCCTTAGTTTCAGAGGGTTAAGGCTTAGACAGTGGGGTAGTGAGGCTGGCCTTGGCCTCTCTGGTCAGTCCCTGAAAAGCCTCCTTTCCTCGCTTTTGTCCCCTGGCCTTTTAAGAAGCACCAGTACAGCTACAAGAAAACTAGGAGTGGCTGATACACCAGACAGTTGTGCTACCATCCAGAGCGACGTTGGCAGGCTGGAGAAATGGGCTGACAGGAACCTCATGAAGTTCAACAAGGGGAATTCCGAAGTCCTGCACCTAAGGAATAATAATCCCACGCACCAGTACATGCTGGGGGCTGACCAGCTTGAAAGCAGCTTTGCAGAAAAGGCCCTGGGGATTCTGGTGGACAATAAGTTGCCCACTAGCCACCAATGAACCCTTGCAGTAAAGACCAAGAGCATCCTGGGCTTCATTAGGAGAAGGATTGCCACCAGGTCACGGGAGGTCATCCTTCCCTTCTACTCAGCACTGATGAGACATATCTGGAGTATGGTGTTGGGTGCTGGGCTTCTCAGGATGAGAGAGACATGGAGCTACTGGAGCAAGTCCAGCAAAAGGCCACTAAGATGGCTGAGGAACTGGAGCCTCTGATATACAAAGGGAGGCTGGGAGAACTAGGAATGTTCAGTCTGGATAAGAAAAGGCTTGGAGAAGAAAAGGCTCATGAGGTGCCTTAGAGATGTCAATAAACATCTCATGAGTGTAGAAAAGAAGATGGAGCCAGAATCTTCTCAGTGGTGCCCAGTGACAAGACAAGAGGCAGGAAATTCTATTTTAACAAAAGAAGAAAAATTACTCTAAGGTGGTCAAACACTGGAACAGGTTTCTCAGAGAGGCTGTGAGTTTCTGTCCTTGAAGGTGTTCAAAACTTGACTTAGAATCATAGAATAGTTTTGGTTGGAAAAAACCTTTAAAGGTCAACTAGTCCAAACCCCCCTGCAATAGGCAGGAACATCTTCCACTAAATCAGGTTGCTCAGAGTCCCGTCCAACCTGACCTCGAATGTTTCCAGGGATGGGGCATCTACTACCTCTCTGGGCAACCTGTTCCTGTGTCTCACCACCCTCATTGTAAAATTTTTATTCCTTATATCTAGCCTGAATCTACCCTACTTTAGTTTAAAACCATTACCCCTCATCCTATCAGAACAGGCCCTGCTAAAAATTCTTGACATGGTCCTGGGCAACCTGCTGTCAGTGGCCCTGCTTTAGCAGGGTCTTGGACTAAATGATCCCCAAAGCTCCCTTCCAGCCTTAACAATTTTATGAACCCTTGCAAATTCAGTAGCTGCATCACCACTACCACATGCAGACACCTCTGGGCTTGCTTGTCCAAGAGGCTGAGCAACTGACTCATGAGTTTCTCTTGTAAAAGGCTGACTTTTGGGAAAAGAGTTCTTCCAGGTGGCAAATTGAGTAGACCAGACAGGAAGAAGTTCAATTTAGCTATTGAGCCATGCAGTAAATTGTGACGGATAGTCCAGAGTACCCATAGAACTATTGTTCCATTTCTTTGGCACAATTTGTGCTTTTTGAAATATGATTTCCACATTGAAGTGAAAATGAAACTGCCGACTGTGTGCACAGGCATTCTGCAGCAGCATGGACTACTGAGGACATAGGAGATACCCCTTGATTTGGGTTGGAATTAGAATGAAATGCTACATCTCAGGCAGATCAAGGACTTGGATTTGGCCTCCTGTAGACCACAGCAATACTCTGGACAACCCAGGTAGAAAGCATTTAATTTGGATTTTATAAATATTCCAGACAGAAATTTTATGGAAACATTTCCCAAAATACCATTTTGTTGGGGGAAAAACGTTCCAAGTAGTTCCAGTTAGCATATAAGTGCACCTCAGAAAAGGAGATGATAAGACTGACAAGCAACTGTTTAACTTCCTGTCTGGAGTAAGACAAAGGATAGACATCATCTCCAGTTATTGAACAAAATTATTCCACCAGCACGTCATCAAGAAATGCTTCTAGGCTTTTAATATAAACAAGTGTGTGTAGTTTATACAAGGACGTCAGACATGGTAAAGTGATCTTGAACAATCATTTGTTGCACTACATCTGCTAGAAATTTTTGTCCTTACTCACTCAGAAAACTCTGACGATGCATTTCCACAGCTGTCTGCTCTCAGAAGAGTACTTTAGCCCACACAACTCTCTATGCAGCCAAGTCTAGATAAGGCTACCATGCATCCAGCTTTTCCAGATGTGTCTCCCTTTTCCAGTCAAAAATGATGTTTTTCTCTAGGTTTTTGGATGCCTGTTTGGATCACAGGCTCATAGAACTGAAAATCTTGGAGGCTGAACCTATTGCCTATGCTGTGTGGATAGCGTATCAGCTATCACCCCAAGAGGGACAGGCACCGTAAGGCCAATGCCTCTAGACAGCATTGGACTCACCATGCACATCCATAGGTGTTTCAGCCATGGGAATACCAGATATGGCACCTTGGTACCTCAGCTTCTTCCAGTGCCTCATTTATATTGATCATACACGGTGCGGGTCTTGCTATTCCCCACCACAGCATGCAGTGGGAACACAGCTGCCTCCAGTGTGGCAACTAATGTGGCCTATTCGTTCTGGTACCCTGCTTCAAAGTGTACCTAAATTCTTCTCAGAAAAATTGTTCATAAAGAATATTAGGAGTATAACCTGCCCATAGGGGTAAATTGGTCCTTAACACTGTCATTTGGTTTATGCCTCAAATCACACAGTTTTTAGCCCTTTTCTATTTCTTATCTTGTCCAACAAAATCTTCCCCCCCCCCATTGCTCATGTAGATGTCTAACTCATCCATTATACATTGCATAAATAAAGTTGTTTTATTGGTTGTAAATGTCTTGTTATTCAGTTTTGTGTCCCCATGCTTTTGTTTTGTGGGAAAGGCAATCTTCCTTACAGCATTAATTATTTTTTACACCTCTGTCATGCTGTCACTTCTTTTTCATCTCTAATCTAAGCATCTCTACACTTTCCACACTTTCCCTACATAAAAAGCCTATTCTATTTCCCAAACCATTTTTTTCATGTGTTTCTCTGGACCTTTAATATTTCTGCAGTATTATTTTCAAGCTGGGTGACCAGGAAGGAACAAAGAGGACATGTCACTGGTTTATATAATTATATTATATTATTTTCAATATTGTTTTCTATCCTTTTCCTGCTACATTCTATCAGTTTGCCAACACTTTTGTTGCACACAGAGCAGATGGTTTGGCTAAGATGTCTGCTGTGACACTTTTTTTTCTGTATGGTTGTGATTAATTTAGAGCCAAGAAATATGTCATTCTGATTTTTCCTTCCAACTTGTATTAATTTGCCTTTGTCTGCAAGGAATTTAATCTGCCATCAAGCTACTTAGCTTTCTCTACTCCACCAGAAGTTCCTCACAGATTTGTCTGACTTGGACTATCTTATCTATGTCCATGTAATTTCCAAATCTTACATCCTTGCTGTGTAGGCTTGTTTTCTAAGATCATTCCTAGTGAGGCTCTCTTCTTTCTTGAAAAGCAGAAATTTTATCCCTATTTCATAGTTTATTTGAAATTGTCTGAATTAGCAGAAGTACCCCATGCAGTGCCACAGACACACTAAATTAGTTCAACGGCCTTTTTCCTGAAGGTAGAGTGAAAGAGAAACAACAGTCAGCACAAATTAAGCAATTGTGATACATTGACAAACCTTATCTTGCTTCGGCCTGTGGAGTTTTAGACTCTAGCGCTGGTTTTCTCATGAGGATGAGAATTTTCCCACCCTGTTCCTTAAAACGGGGGAAGATCTTTGTCCCCCAGCAGGAGAGAGATTGCGGGGTCTGGAAACGACCTCACGCAGGATTGCCAGGAAGGATGTCGCTCTCAGAGCTACAAAGTCCACAGGACCATTGTGAATGTGGCAGTATTAAATACAAAGAGGCTAATGTTTTATACTGTGAAGAGGAATTGTGGGCACACAGAAACTCAGAGACCAATGTTGGAGTTGCAGGGACAAGAGGCAAAGCCACGTGTGGTGGTAAGCAAGAGGCAGAGGGGTGAGAGAGGAAGGACAGCTGCTCATCACTAGCATTTTACAGGTCCAGCGGGGCTCGCTCCCTTCTGACACGTGCTACTGGAGTTTCTCTGTGTTTCCTTGATTTTCATTTGCCTAAATGAGAAGACGTAAAATGGCTTTGTCCCTCCCCGTATAAGCAGTCCATCCTCACTTGCTCAGTCTATAAGGCGAGAGAGGAGGCAACCCCAAAGTAAACTCCAGCTCCCAGCATTGCTTCACTACACCAAGCTCCGCTGCGTGCTCTCTGACTGTTCACACTAGCCTTTGCCTCTGTCTCTCAGGAGTTCAGGTACTGCTCCAGTTGGGTATCCCCAAATAGGACTGGCCACAGACCTGATCTTTTTATTTCTTGTGACAAATAAAATATACATTGTCATTCAGGTCTGCAGGTTAATCACTGATTTTAGTGAAGTCTTGGTTAGGAATTTTCAAATTACATGCCATAACCTATGTCTGTCATTGGAGTAAATTCTGAAAATCTTTTAGACTTCAGCAGAGCAAAGTTGCTTATCACTGAATATTGTGATAATCTACCCATTGCAAATGTTATTGCTAGAAGTTCAGTCACATTATTCCTTAATTCCTTTAAATCTCTGGATGTCTCCAGTCCCACCCTGGAGACATTACTACTATTTCACATTTCTTCCATTTTACATTTTGACCTTTCAGACTCTGGCAAATATTGCAACTGCGTTACTTGGAAAATAGTAGGTATTTCCCTGGTATACCAGTGATGATTGACTTTAGCAAATGTTTTATCAGAGTTAGCATGAGAAAACAAAAATTGCAGTATCCAAATCCTGTGATCTGTTGCCTCTGCCCAAACCTCTTTAGCATCTGGGAGTAAAATATGTCTCTGTGTAATCTGTTTCCCATTGCGGTTTTAAAGGTCTGCAACATTTTTATAGGCTCAAGGACCAAAGTAACTCAAGACTAAACTGTGTTGGCTCACCCTGGGGTAACCTCTATAAATGACAAACAAATCAGCATTTCACAGTTAAAAAACAACACCAAGTGTTCTACAAAATCCCCCAGAAGTTTACTGCAGTGATGCTAACAATGCTAGACATTAAGGTAAGGAATTTCCTTTTTGCATTTCAAGAGAAAAAACACCACAGCTGTTTCTCAGTGGATTCCCAGCCAAGTTGAAAAGGTCACTGACCCAGCCATGATGTAACACCAAATACTGCGAATGGTGACTTCCCCAACCAGCATTTCTCCAGAGCACTGTCCAGTAATAATTTTCACCCCACAAAGAAGGTATTTATCTAGTGCACCTCTTGCACTAAAGCCTCACCTAAAAAGGGTGGCAAGAGTCTTTGCTCTTCTGCTGGTTGAACTATCTGCAGCAAATGTTTGTTAATGAACATAGGAATAGGGAAAATCTGTTACTGAAAATGATGCGCATTACCTTTAAGTCTGGGAAGTGTGAATGATTAAGAGAAAATACTATCTTAGCCTCAACACTCATTGTATAATCTATGGTTTGCTTGATTAGAAACTGTAAGGGTAGTAATTTCATATTCCCGGCAAAACATCAAAGTTACTACGTAGCCTAAACAGGAAAGGCACAAGCCAGGGGCCAGAGGAGCTTTGATGCTGTGACCTGCATGACGGGGCAGTAATGGAGGCCCTATAAGTGAATGCAGGGGCAAAAACCTGCGTGCAGGCCACTGTCTCCCCTTCAGTGGGACAGGAGCTGCACCAGGTGGCCCAGGCAGCATTTGCATTTCCAAGATGCTGGGGAGGACTGGAGGTCAGGGAGGGTCCAAGGAGCAGGAGAAACATTACTGGGACAGCCAACAGTATTTGCACGGGCATTCCCCCATCTGCACTGGACTGGCACCAGTGGGAACCCACGGAGAAGTGGCTTACTGGGAGGGGAAACACCTGGTAAGCAGTGCTGAGAACTGACACAAGGGGACAACCAGGCTAATGCCTCCTTCAACAGGACAGCAAAGAAAAGCAGTCATCTGCAGTTATTTCTCCTTGTTTACTAGGCAGTGAGAAAATGCGACTCTGTTGTTCACAGAATCAATATTTCCCAACAGGTTTTCTCTTTTTAGCATGTATTTGTGTATACAGCCTGTACTTTGAAGGGTTAAATTATTGCATCCCTGAGTTGGCATCTACAGCCATAGGTAAGATTACCTGGGACCTGCCCTTAGCTGTATGGCTAGATTCAAGGTTTTCAAACCATTTCACCTTAGCTCATGCTTAACTTTAACTATTTCTTGTGACAGTTTCTTGTGTCACAAGAGTTTCTTTCTCTCACAAGACAGTTTCTTCTATCAGTGCTGCTGATACTTCTGCAGCACTGGTCCTCCATATACCCAGGCACGGGAATTTTTGGGATACAGCAGCAGGTGGGCAAGCAGGTGTGTTTCAGAACTCACTGCAATACGCCAGCGTGCAAAGAAGAGGGAGAAAACAGCCGCCTTCATAAAAAAACACTGGTTCTGGAAAGCTGTCATGGTTTGGGCTGGCAGAGCATGGGACTCTTAATCCCAGGGTTGTGGGCTCAGGCCCCAAATTGGGCTCCAATAAATCTGTCATGGTTTGGGCTGGACTGGCCACTGAAACGAATGACAGATGGTCTCTGACCTCTGTCCCTTCATAGAAGGGAGAGCACCTTCTTTCAGGGAGAGGAGGAAGAGAGAGAAAGAGACTTATAATTTTAGAAAAGAAACTAAACTAATGAAATTATCAATAAAATAATAAAAAGGAAATAATGAAATATATGCAATATATACAAAACCGTATCAAGCTCCCAGGATGATGATGATGTCACTGGCAGGCACTGGGAAAGTCCCAGACTGGACTCAGCGACAGATGGGAATGGGATCCAGACCTGGATTCAGGAACACACGGATCAGGATCAAAGGCAGACGGACAGAGTCCTCCTTGAATGCTGGCCATTGAAGGAAGAGGGCTGACCCCTTGATCCTTCAGCTTTTTATACTGAGCATGAGGCAGATGGGATGGAATACCCTGTTGGTCAGTTTTGGGTCACCTGTCCTGTCCCCTCCTCCCCGCAGGTGGGACCCCTCTACGCTTTTCCGCTTCCCACCCTCCAAAGGGGCTAATAACCCAGTTATCTGGCATTGCTTGTTACAGCAGTAAGTGTAAGCAAGAGCATCTCTGCATACCATGCCTGGGCATAACTTGGAAACAATCAGGTCTCATCAGTCTCTAGAAGTGGACAGTGTCTGAAAAATATGCTGTTAATTTCAGAGTTCAGTTAGTTAGAAGAGGTTTAGCTGTAAAGTAAAATTACTGAAAATAAATTTGTTTCTGTTTTACCTCAAACCAGGACAAAAGCATAGTGTCCAGCTGACCATGTTGTCATTGATAATAGCAAAGCAAAAGACTCATTATAGTGTCCACGTTTGCACTTTGGGAGGGAAGCAGAATGTAAATGAAACTTTATTTACTGTCTCAAAGGGTTATTTCCAAATGTTCCCTCTCTGCTGCAAGCTAAACAAACCTTGTGTACCTTTGCACTTACTTCAGGTGCTCAATGAGAAGCTTTTATTTCAAGCACATTCACATTGACTCTCCTTCCTGACTCAAACGACAAAAGATTTTGAGGAGGAAGTGTGTGTTGGGAAACAGAATATCAAAAGCAAAAAGAAAAGAAGTACTTCTGTCTTGTTACCTCTGCCCTTCTTCTGCATCCAAAGAACCTAGCTTGCTCAGAACACAGCTTTACAGAGCAGATGGCAATTTTTATTGTGTTTCTCATTTATGACAAATGAAGAAAGCCAGAAAGGAGTTTACCTGCAAAAATTTCACATTAGAAACCCACATGCTCTTTTCCTGTGTAAGCACTATAGAGGTGAAAAGTCACTGAGGGCACACTATAAAGACAGGACTGAAAAAAAGATCTGGAGAGACGTTTAATGGGAAAAATGTCTTTAAGATTTAGCTGGCTACGAACCTAAATCTCATTTTTGACAGGTTTTGGGCACTCAGAACCTGTTTATGCTGCCCTGCTGAGCTGAGATGCCAAATCAGGTATCAGTAGCCTGTCTGGGTACCAGCTGTGATAAAGCTCTGCTGACACAACACCAGCACAGCTATGTGGATCTTCTCAGACCAATGCAGAGTAGAGGCAGAAGACTTTGTGCCTGTACACGCCTGCCTGTATAAAGACAACCCTAGTCACTCAAGGGCTTCAGACATGATATCCTTCATTTCTGGAAAGCGCTATGTATAGTTATATGCGTACACACAGGAAATGCCCAGTAACTCACAAAGCTCTGAAGAAAGAGCATGATTGTTCATATTTAGGTCACTCACTTGATAACTCAGGGAGAAAACTATGGAATAAAAACCATCCACATGAAAAAAAAAAGTTAAAACCAAAACAAAATACACTTGCAAGCCCTTAATATGTATGTAAGAAAAAACAACGCACAATTCCAGTGGGGAAAAAAATCAATTTCATGTCATTTAAGTGACTAACTTGTCACCTCATTGTGAAATTGGATTTTTTTCTGTTTGCTAGCTGCCTTCCTTTCTCAGGTACTTAACTTTTCTAAAGTTTACCTTTCCCACAGTTTGTCTATTAATAAACCTTGCTTAGTGACTGATTAGGAGCTGCTTTGTTGTCATCATGTTTCTGGATTTGAAGCTGGGAATCTAAAAGGAATCTACATAGATAATCCCCATCACATTTTACTCCATTCTAATAACCAATTAAAGAAAGAAAGACAACTAGAATACCTTTACCTTTTCTTTTTTATTTTTTTTATTTTGTGTGCTATAGAGAATAACAATGGAATAGAAATAAGTCACTTTCTGAGAAATAATAAAATCAATTGCTTTTTCTTTCAGATGGAATAAAAATTTGGAGTAAACACAGTCACTTTTCAAAAATATCCTTGCTTCAGACCAAAAATATTTTGTGATTAGCACTTTCACTTCAAACACTGATATTTCCAATTCATGCATTTTTGTAAGCTGTGGGAATGCAGTTGCCCTTTTTCTACTTCCTGAGCTTAAAATGACTGAAAAGACTTTGAAAGAGCCCACCTCTGTTCTGATGTTCCTGGTAGAAGAGGAAAGGCAAACCCAGAGACTCCAATGGAGTTACTTAGGGCTTTAGGAGGAGCTCACTGACCTTGCTCTGGCAGTCGATATTGTCACTCAGGCCTGTGAAAAGGAGAGTTCAAAGAAAACTGGTCAGAATTTTTGACAAAGTAGGTTTTTGTGAGAAAAGGCAGCTCCAATAGGTTTCCAACAAGGCCCAAGCAGATTTCAGCTTTCACCTCATGAAGCTTATGCCTGCGCAGGATGTGTGCTGCAGAGCAGCTCCGCCATTATGGTCAAGTAAAAGTCAGTGATACCCAAGCTAGCTGGAAAGACAATGGCTCTGATTCTCAAAGCCACCTGCCTGCAGCAGCATCCAGGTTATTAACTGTCCAGCTTGGAGCTCTGCGCTGCTATCCACCACGCAACCACTGCTCTAAAGACGTCAGTGAGCCTGAGCCTCTGCGCAGCAGGCAAAGGACGTTGCAGGCCTTCCAGAGTCTGCAGCTTTGAATAACCTTTCTATGGGAGCTGTTGAAAGCTGGGGTCAATAGGACTCCTAACACTTCCATGTTTCTTCTTTGGAGCCATCAGATCAGAAATCTTCACATCTCTGGGAATCATGGCTGAGCTGGGGCATTTGAGCCTAGGGAATTCCAAGTTAAGTCTCCTTTTCAAAAGAGACCTTTGAGTGATTTTTAAAATTATTTTTGTGGGAAATGTTCTTTCCTACATTCACTTTTTAAGCTAACAGTGAATATTTCCCCCTGAGAATTTCCATAAAATGGTAGCTTTCAGCCAAAATTAGAGAAATGCCACCCAATCTGGTTTTGATGCTATTTACTGTACTGTCAAAGGTGAAGGCTGAGGAATATCTAGTCTTTCTTGCAAAAGGTTTTACTTTGTTTCCAACACTTGGTATTTCAAACCCCTTACCAGGAAAGAGCATTCGTGCTATTTTGGATGCACAATGCCTGTGTGCTATGCAGAGTACTGAGTGCCAAGAGGGTCCAGAACCTGCCCACCAGGAGCTGGGAACCAGAATAGTAGAGAGGTATGAGGAAGATTTGAGACCTTTTGTGCTTTTATTTGCTCATGTGCTTTTCAAGCCTCAACCTTTTCAACAACTGCAACAAAACCCACTTATGCCCACATGTCAACTTTTGCCCTGCATGAACCTGGAAAAACCCTCCTCGCAGTTGTCTCTGTTTCACCCCACTCCTGCTGGACGATGCCTGATGGAAAACTCTGCAGTAGATAAGCCTGCCCATGGCCCGGTGCAGGTCCATGGGGTGCTTCTGCCCATGTGCCCATCCAGCCCTGCTCAGGAGGCAGTGCAGCCTCTTGGGCAGTTCTTACTGCATATTAGCATGGCCATTGTTTCTAAATGTCTCTGAAAGTGAAATTTCCAGCTCAGATGAATGGCTGATTGCAGCTGGCCATATCATCATGTCTTCTAAATTTTTCAGCCTCGGAGCCCCAAAGCAAAGATTTGACAACGACATCCTTTGTATCTGCAGGGATTCCAGCAGGCTGAATCCTCCCTTGAGCTGTCAAAGCTTCGGCTACTGCTAGTGAGAAGACAGGGAGTCATCTCTGGATTGAAACATGGCAGCCATTTAAGGATACACAGCAGTAACACAGCATAATTTGGTGAAGAAGGGTGGAAGAAACACTGCATCCGATTGAAGTGGCAGGAACATTCACAGGTAGGAAGAATGCAATTATCCAGGCTGGAAGCAGGCCAGGATGCCATTCATACTGCAGACTTGGCATTTCTCAAAATGAAATAACAGATGTTTTTGTGAAGTTCTGTCAGGCATACTTTTTATTAATTAAATCTGTAAGAACTACTCTGCCTTTGGCTCTTTTCTTTTTACAAATAAATGCAAGAAAACTGAAATGTCATTATATATAGATAGATATATGCATATATATGAATATATACATATATTTATACACACCCATCTTTTGGTTCAGAACAGATTAATTTTCTGAAGTAGATTAAACGAGAAAACGTTGCTCTCTGGGGCCTCATGATCATCTCTAGCCTCCAGTTGCAAGACAGACTCCAGACAGACAAAACATGAGAAGGTATTCTGGAGGCAGCAATTTAGACTGACAGGGTGATAGACTACGGGATCATATAGGTTTTGCTACTTTAACCTCTCAGAGGTAGCAAAATAGCTACAAGAAGGGGGATGTTGTAGGAAAGACAGGGGGAGAAATGTAACCAATACACTGAGCAGAAGCAGGTGTACAGCCCTGCAAAGACACAAAACTCGTTTCCCCACTCTGCAGCTGATTTCTGCAAGATGTACCTGATGAATGGAGGTACACATCACTGTTGCTGGCTGGGGACTTTGTAATAGGTAACACACACATACAAACTTGCTCCCCACTCAAAATTCCTCTACCACCCACTTCTCTTAAAAGCCCTAACAATGGAAAGTAGGGGAAAACAGACTTCTTGCACTTCCAGGGAAAAAAAAAAAAAAAAGAAACAAAAAAATCCCCAAAACCACACAACCCAGCCACCAAAACTAAAACCAAACCCAAACAAACAAACAAACAAAAACCCAAACCCACCAAACAAAAAACCACCCCACGCCAAAAACCTATACAAACCACAGGAAGTTTTTTTGGTTTTTTTTTTTTGTTTTGTTTTTTTGCGAGAAATGAGTAGAAACTACCTACATGGTAGAATATTGGCTTTCTTAGACACTAAGCAACAGAGCTGACCTGTTCCCTGTTCCCAGGAGTGTTATGTTTGTGTGAGACTGAAGTGCTGTGAGATACTATAGCAACAGAGAACCAAAGTATCTCAGTATAAGTCTCCCTCCAGGCCTCGGTGACTCAAATAACTACATTAATCAGTCTTCCTCCAGCGACATGGGAAATTCAGGTGACTCTCTGACACCCAACAGTTGAGTCCCTTCCGCTGATCATAATGGATCATGCACTTTCTCCTTTGCAACGCTGTGGTGTTTGCGATGAAAGCAAGCTCTGAGGGCAGTAATTCCTTCCACTTGAAAAGAGATTTCTTCAAGCAGCACTAAAAGGGAAAGTCGCCACGGAAGATCCCATGTCTGTCCCTGGCCTTGCCTCTCCAATTAAGATTTCCGGATTTGCAGAGCAAACTAAAACACTCATTTACATTTTTTTCTCAATGAAGAATGAGCTTTTTTTCAGCCAGAACAAATGAAGCCAGAATATTTATCTTTTTCTCAAGTCTTAGTTATACAGGTGTCTAGAAGTTGGACAAGTCCTTTGGTAAATAAAAATAAATGAATTAAATGGCAGTGACAGTCTTATTCTTTCAGCCAGGGTCATTAGTTTGATTAGGCTGAACATAGGGAAAAAGCAGATATTTTATCTCTGACCCACTCAAGCTAGCCCAGTTATTGTTGTAACTTGACATGAACAAATGCAATAGTTATGTCCAAATCCAGTGTTCCCGCTTAAAATTGATGTTGAAAAATGGAGAGTAGTTCAAAAGAGCTACATGACTCAGTGAATGAATGATCCATAAAACATGCCTGGTGGTGGGAAACTCGATACGCTCAATCTATCTGCTTTATCTGAAAGCAAATCAAAAGGGAAAAGTCTGCAGATAGCAGAGGATTTTTAGTTAAGCAGAAGGCTGCAGAACATGATTTCAGGGTGGGAAGATCATCGTGGTTGCAATAGACGAAAAATAAACATTTCTGACAGTAAGGGTGATTAACAATGAAGCACCCCACCTAGGACAGTCTTACCTGGTTCAGGCCAGGATGCTCCCTCAGGTGCTGCAGTGCATTCACGTGACACTGGACTGAGACTCAGCAGCCTGGTTTCTTCTGGTTCTAGCAGTCTTTCTGCCCCAGCTGTTCAACCTGGCTGGTCCTCAGGGCTGGGAGCCTCTCCACTCAGCTCTGCTTTGCACTGTGCAGGTCTAGCCTGACGCTTGCAAGCCAAGATGGACACTCTTTGAAACACTACCAATACACAAGTCACGCTGGGATTCGTGCCGAAGTAGTTTTCAGTTTCGGTTCAATTCGAAAAACGCTGGTTCAGATTAATTCTTGGTTCAAAGTCAATCAAGTTCTCCCGTGAACACAGAGGCTCTGACTCACCATCTTTGCTGGATTTAACTGAGGATTCATCTGGAGAAGATCAAACCCATCTGCAACTGCCAGTCTCTCTGTAGCAGGGGCAGTATGGGACAGGGGGAGGATGTATATGGTCACAGTGAGTCAGGGCCCTTGGGCTACACAGTGAGGGCCAGTTCCTCCTCTCCCTCCTTCTCCCCCAGCCTTGTAACACAGGAAAATTGAGTAGGCCTCCCGGCACTGTGCTGATTTCTATTTGGTTCCCTCCCAAGGTGGCAAGAACTATTTGCGTCCAACATCAAAAATTAATGCAATCACCAGCTGCTTGGTGGATGAAGGCCTTGTATCTAAACAGGAAGAAAATTTGTTTGGAAACTATTGAGAAACTTAGTTATTTACGCCAGGAAGCCAGGAGGTAGCCCGGCTGAGGGGACAGCACACGTTCCTACAGATGCAGGAGATCTGCAAGATTAACCACAGACTAAATTCTGTGTATACATCTCAGAGTATATAACTAGACTGAAATAATCATTTATGTTTGTTTTCATCTAAGCAAAGTCAACAGATTAAAATACTCCTAATTGCTAAAGAGTCAGTGCTGGGTTCTAATTATCCTGACATCAGACATGGACCTGGTGGTTGTATGAAATGTCTCTCTCCCAAACGTGCAGTTTCCTTGGACGCAGAACTGAAAACAAACTGCTTCTGATGCACAGCCATTAATAAGAAGATTTTTTTCAATTAGGTAATTGCCTAGGACAGATTATGAACCACAGAATTGTTGAGATTGGCAAGGACCTCTGGAGATCGTCTCATCCAATCCCCCTGCTCAAAGGAGGGTTAATTAGAGCAGGTTGCTCATGGCCACATCCAGTTGGGTTTTGACTGTCTCTGGACAACCTGTTCCAGTGTTTGACCACTCACAGCTAAAAAAAGCGTGTTTTTTCTTACACTGAAATAGAATTTTCTGTATTTCAGTTAGTGCCTATTGCTCTTTCCCTTTCACTGGATTCCACTAGAAGGGTCTGCTTCCAATCAAAGTCAGTAAGGAGACTACCACCTGGACTATCATGTAGTTTAGAGCAGTACTAGAGTAGGCTGGAGAATGCCACAGCATGGTAGGACTCTACACTCACAAGACCTACCTTTTCCTCTCATTGACTTCATAAAATCATAGAATCATAGAATACCAGGTTGGAAGGGACCTCAAGGATGGTCTGGTCGAACCCTTCTTGGCAAAAGCACTGGCCCAGCACCCTGTCCAGCTGGATTTTAAAGGTGTCCAATGTTGGGGAATCCACCAGTTCCATTGGAAGATTATTCCAATGGCTGATCTCATTGTGAAAATTTTTTCTCTTGTGTCCAATTGGAATATCCCCAGGAGTAACTTGTACCCATTATCCTTTGTCTTTTCCATGTGACTCCTTGTAAAAAGGGAGTCTCCATCTTCTTTGTAGCCACCCTTGAAATACTGGAACATGGAGAAAAGGTCTCCCCTAAGACTCCTTTCCTCAAGGCTGAACAAACCCACTTCTCTCAGCCTTTCCTCATATGGCAGGCTTCCCAGTCCTTTCATCATCTTTGCAGGCCTTCTCTGGACCCCATCTGGTGGATATCCACTCCACCCTCTCTTGTAAAGCACTGTGAGACCTGTCCAGTGCCTTCTATGTATTATTGTCAGGCAAAGCCCATGGGAAGAGGTGATGATTTCTATCAAGCCAGCAGATATAGCTGAGAAAAAAAATCACAGATTTTGAGGCACCAGCCTTTTTACGGGGCTGTTCATTCTCATTGGAATTGGAAGTGAGCGGAAGACTTTGCCCCTACTACGCATTGCAACTGCTTAACTCATACCTGAGCCATACACTGTGAAAAATCTAGCTGCTTCTTTTCCAACATAAAATGAGCAAAATTGTTTATTGTATGAAAGCATGAAAGGTGTGTTCAAAATAGAATAAAGTCACCAACATGTTATTGATGGAAAAATAATATGCTTGATCTGAATTGCAAGAACCAGTTTTGGTTCAGTCCTGTGGGCAATCTGAGTTTTCCAGTGCAATGCCTGTCCTTGTGACTGCTGATAAATAGTGTTTTTTGTCTCTGGCAGCTGAGTAGAACTCAAAGTGCTAGAGGGATGGTAAAACTAGTTCACTTTGACTGTTATGAAATGTAAGATGGAAATCAACACAGAATACTGACATAATTTTCAGTCTTATTTGACATTGGCTATATTACCCTGTGCCAGTTATACAAAATTCTGTCTTAGATCTGTGAGTTATGCTGGCCTCGTCCTATAGTTCTCATTCAGGTAAATGGTATTGATTTCAATGGAAATTTTGTCTGAACTTTATCTTGAAGCAGAAGGGCTTTAATTCTGAGTACACTCAACCTAACACAAAATCTCCCACAGTTGAGCAGATGTCAGGTTAAATTTCAGTCATGATACATTCATTGGCATGATAACAGAGTTTCCTGTTGATATCAGCACAAATCGTCTTCAGATCTGAAGCACTGGTATTAAGGAGAGTTCAAGCTTAAGAAGAAACATATGTCTCCGAAAGAAGGTGATTCCAGAATCCTATTGTGACTAAGTTTATTCTTTCTTTCTTTAATTTAACCCTGTTTTTTCATACACCTCTTCTGGTCAGAGTTAAGCCCAGAAATACCAATGCCGGTCATGTAATCCCTCGCTGATTCAGATCTTCAATAAATGGACCCATCAGCAGAAAACTGTTCAGTCACGTTTGTCATTGCTAACGAACAGATCTCAAGACATACCCTAAATGCAATTTCAGTTCAGTTCAGTGAGATGAACTGAGTGTGGTGTTGACCCTGGCTTATAGCCTGAAGGCACACTGTGTGGATCTTAGGAGGTTTTGCCCAGCTCAGAGAAGCAGGCAAAGTACAAATTTCTTCAGACTTTTTCAGAATGTACAAATTTGCAAATTGGACTAGGAATCTCTGGAAAGCAAGTTTGCATGAATATGTTTTGGCAGCAGTCTTGAAGATATATAGCAAGACAATTGTCTACCATGGGGCAGTTCAGCATTTCTACTTCCCATCTCCAAAATGGCAAAGATGCCCAGAGATGCTAAATCAGCTAAATCAGCTGACCTCTGTTCTCCAATGTAGAAGAGGCATGCAAAATAAAGCTTGCCTGTCTTATTTCACACGGGCAAGACACCCCATTGAACTCAAGACATTATTTATATAAAAGCTGTTTACAAGACTGAAACATAAACACCTGATCTTATCAATTGTTCCTCCAGGCCTGAACATCTTAACTTCAATCAGTCAGGAGCAGAGATTTGACTGCCAAGGTACAAGCTTGTGGTTTTAAACAGAATATAGCCTGCCTCATCATCATGACTAGGTATCTCAGACAGATGAGGAGAAGTTACCAAAACAGAGAAAAATTATTACAATAGGCCAAGCAAGATGTAGTGCTATACCTACAAAAGGAGCCTGGCTTCTGCAGATTGGTGTTTATTCCCAGGCCACTTGTCGTTTGCAGACTTCTCAGCCTTCAATTAGAAGCCTGACCCTCATATAAAGGAATGCATAAGGGGGCAGCCCCGGAGGTCAGGGAGCTCCTAAGCTAAGCAGGAAATAGCAAGGTGAGGAACAGGGCCTGACACTAATGCCTGAAAAGCGACTGGTACCCGACCCCTTCCATTTGGATTCAGAGCCGGGAGCTGTGGCGGGAGCCCAGACCAGTCTGGTTCTTTTCAGCAAACAAAGCACGAGAAAAGTCTTGGCTGGAGTCCCACTCCTGCTGCTGGCTTTCCCGATGGCTTAATGCTCTGCCCTGGGGAACGTGGTAGAAATCTTACACTGCCTATGTGAAGTAGGACTCTGGACCCTGGTTTCTCTCCCCTGCTCTCAGCTGCGTTTTCTGGTCACTGCACGAGCAGCGTGGCCTGGTTATTTTGTGCAAGAGCCAGTCTGGTAGGTCGGTTTCAAAGACACTGACCAAGGCAGGAAGGATGTCCGGCAGGCAGGGCACGAGCAGGACACCTTGTGAGCTACCCCACAGGACTGACTGATTGCACGCATACCCATACTCGTGTGGCAAACAAGTAAGCACCCTGGAGATTTTACTGGGAGAAATAAAAAAAGCAAAGGAAATTTGGCTGCTTCTCAATTTAGGCAGCAGCTGAGCAGGAGGCTGAAGGATCAAAATTTTGGATACAGACAATTAAAGTGTCAGTCTCTGTGAATGTAGCTACTGGTGCCTAGAAAGAGATTAATGTAAATCTGCATATGAGACATACACTAAAAGAAAGGTGATTTCAGTTCAGAGTAGGATTTAGCAGCTGTGCATAGTCAAATAAATATTAGCATACTGCAAATATTTTTTGAATTATATTTTAATTACACTGGTGATGCCACTGTCGGTATTAATGAAAATGCAAATCATATGGTTTAGAGCAACAATAAAAAAGGCATGTCTCGCGAGTGAGACAGCATCATATTCTATCAGTAAAAGTACAAATATGGGTATTTTTGAGAGTCAGAAAAATCTTGGATACTTGACACTGAAAAAGAAATGAGCTTGTATTAAAATGTAGCTTGGGCAAAAGAGATAAAATTTTTTACATATTTTATACTCTTTCTGTGAGCAGATTACAATATAGCGAACCTCTTAATACTTTTAAGATAAACTAATCATCAAGTTGTTTTTACATTTTGCACATGATGCTAATCATGTTTGCTGCCTTATAGTGCTGAGTACAATGACTTTTTTATTTCTAGAATTCAAGTAATGCTTTTATAAACTTGTCTCATGCTTATTTTTTATAAAGCTGCACAGAAAGGTCAAAGAAAGGGTTGTCTTTTATATTATGACAGCCCCCAGTGGGTTAAAGAATAAAAGTGGTTTATAAATAAAAGCCTCTTTCATCTGTTCTTTGATCCCCCCCATAACAAAACCTCCTTGCAAGTATTTTGCTTGACGTAGTCATCATTTCTCATTAGTTTCAAAATATCTGCAAGACAATGTCTTGATCTTCACTTATGGGTACACTCTGCTGGGAACAGAGAAAGGGGTTTATTGTGCAGGGAGGACAGTACACTATTTCTGTCCATGATTTTTGGCTCCCTGACCCTCGATAAACTGGGCTGGTGATTAGTTCCCAGACATTTCAGGGCAGATCCATAGCTGGACCCAGCAAAAGTTATGTAACTTAGCCACATCCTTCATCCCTGAGTGATATTCCAACGTGTCTCTGTGCCAAGAGCCATGAAAATAAATGTTCTTCAGGGCAGCCCTGGACATTTGTGCTGGGTCATTCAAGAAGTTTGTGCCACCAGCTGTCCTCCCAGCCTCTCAGGCAGAAGGAACGGGAGGTACATCACATCCATGCGTCTGCCTCCATACTCTCCTGCTCCATTTTTGGTCTGGCCTGAAACATGTGGTGGAGTGTTACGCCCCATGGAGAATGGCAGCAAGTTGAGAAGTTGAGAAGGTGACCCACAGACCATTCCCAGACTCCAGCAGGGACATGGGGTGGATGGCAAAAGACAGGAGCGTCCTGCCTTGAGCTTTGTGGGTTCCCAACACACAGGCAGAGCGAGGCTCCAAGGGTAAAGCCAACAGTTTCAGCCTCTCATTTTTGTGGGCTGGGAATAAAAGGGCCTTTGAAATGAGGAGAAACCCCTCTCTTTTAGAACTCTAACTGGGCTGTGTGAAAGAGAAATAATTAATTTCACACACTGAAATAGATGAAAATAGACACATTTTACAAGGACTCAACAGAGTCCTCTCAATAGATTATTTTTCATATTGTAGCATTTGAAATTTTAGTCTGTTTGTAGCTTGTTGCTTGTGTTCAAACTATGCGATGTTTGTTTAGTCCCTTTTCTCTTATAAAATTAAAGTTTACAAATGTATCATTAATTTTCATTTATTAAAAACAGTTTTCCTGCATAAAAGTAATTCCAGCTGATCATTAAAAACATACTTTAAGAGGCAAAGAAAATATATTGATTGCATAGAATTTGAATGGCAAGAAATATGTTTTTAATTATTGTTATTTTATTAACGGACAAGCACTATCTTATTAAATCTAAATTGGATGTGCGCTGAGGAACACTAATGTGAACCATGCCTTAGACAAAAAATTAAATACACATTGATACATAATAAAGCCCTCATGTACTATAGAGGTGGTTTACAAAAAGATCTTTCAACTTTTGAACAGACCAACATGCAAGTATTTCACCATACGAGTTCACAGTAAGGTCCCTAGCATAAAGTATATTGCTGGAAAAAGCCTGATCCTTTTTTCTGTTGGGATCATATGTTTCTGCAGCGCCATTAACTTCCAGGCTACTGCTTCCAATTTATAGCAGTTCAAAACAAGATTTCAGCTGGAAAAGCTGAAACCATCCAGCTAAATAGTGCTAGGGTAGACATGAACTATCAAACATTGACCCTGAAAGCTGGACCAAAGCTCACCCTCTCGACCCTCCTGGTGTTTCCAGCAACCTGGGTTTCCAGCACACAGAAAAGTCTTCTTCCGCTTAAATTTGGTTTTGGTCCAACAACATAATAGGCTGATTGGAAGCAGCCCAGGCCTATTCCAGCTGTTTCTTCTGATACTCTCACGCCGATAAGCAGACTCTCTAATCATGTCTGTCACCAAAATACCTAGCAAAGCTGCAATGCCCACATATGTGTTGCAGGTTCCCTTGTTTTGAGCAGGGACAGTTGCTTGGGCTTTCAGTGTAATTCTGCTGTTGCTTCACTCATCTGGTTCCAGAAAAAAAAAACAAGCATTTTTGGTTATTCTTTAATTAAGGGATGTTATTAGATCACTGATCTGAGCATAAATACCTCAACCCACAGCAGCAGTGGGTTTGTCCAAGTCATATTGGAATACCAAAAAGGAATTTCCTGTATTTACTTGGAATAAACTATTTTCTGCAACAAATCTTAAGAATATGAACACTGTTTAGAGTGAGAAGTTGAAGGCACATAGACACAACAAAATGGATTTTTTTGTTCAGAAGGGAAGTGAATAAATTCTATTTATTCAGTGTTTCACAACCAGCTCCCTCAAAACTCTTAGCTGGAGGTTCAGCCTTTCTGATGCTAGTGATTAGATGCCAACATCAGGGCATTTGTGTGGTGGTCTAGTGGGAAGACCAGTTAAAATTCTCCTGGTCTCCTGGCTATGGAGATATAGGTATTTCACTGGAAAGTAAAGTAATTGTATTTGGCTCATGGGTGAGAGGATCAAGGGGTGCATGCCCAGGTCCTACTGGCTTGACATTGACATGACAACGTGCAGTGGTGAGGGCTGCTATGGCATGGAAAGGATGGGGAGATGGTGGCAGCTCCTCACAACTCAGCAAACCTGCTCAGTCACTGCTTTGGCAACTTTTTCTCTTACTGCCAAGGAAGCTGAGGAGGAAGGTGGGTAGAAGGCAGTTACTGCTGTGGTAGACCTTTGCTATGGCAGACCTTTGCCATAGCACATTTTGACATGCTTGGGAAGGCAAGACAGATGACAGTGTGTTCCTCCAGCTCCTTTGCCACAATGCCAAAACTGATTCATGGACTGGAAACTGGATGACACTGCATAATGTACTGGAAAATTCCCTAATTCTGACCCATAGCTTACATTTTCCAAGACATTTAGAAAATTGGGTTTTTTAATATCTTCTTTCTTTAGGTATATTTCAGAAAAAAAATTGTTACACAAAATAAGCCAATTCATGACAATTTCATGCTGGAAAGCATACTGTGAAATCAGTGAGAGCTTTTCCCAAGTTAAGGCCTAGAGGATTTTGCCTTAAAATAGAAAAAGAGGAGTGTAAAGTAACAAACCTTCCAAAATACCAGTTAACTGACTAAGGCAGCACAATAAGCAAATTGTCTCCAGAGTTTCTGTATCTTCAAAGTTAATTTAAGGACTCCAGCTGGTTAATAATTTAGAAAAGGTCCAAGTAGCTTGTATGATGCTTACATACAATTGACTTTTCTATCTGAAAAACAGATCATTTGGTAATTGATGACCAACAAAAGCTCAGTTTAAAGACAAGTATGCTAAAATGATCAACACTGAGGACACCAAGTAATTTCATTGTTGCTGGCCTGCATACCACACTTGAACAATATGCCAAGCACAGATGACACTGTATAACAAATTTGAATCCCCAAAGACTATACCTTGAAATACCTTGGACTGCCTGCCTGAATTGAAGGCACTGAACCGACGTTCTTTGCAGAAGGTATTCTATCAGTAATTACATAGCATAATTTAGCTATCAAGGTTAAAACTGATAAAGTTTCTAGGATTTTGCCTAAAAAAGGCTTATTATTAGTACAGTTAGACTCCTTTGCCTTTAGCTAATGAAAACCCTCCCAGACTTACAATGTTCTGGTCTCATAGAACAAGGATTTTCCAATATCAAGAACATTTTTTTTTTTCAGCTAAAAGAAAACAGCTTTTCAAATTTTGTTTATATTTCGCTATACTGGGAGTGCAGTTCAGTCCAGAACTAATGTGCTTAGAAAAGAAAAACAGAGACATAAGAGATCGGGTTTGCATGTAAGTAAATGTATGTCCATTTGAATTTCGTGAAATCACTACTATCAACAAGTCAACCACCACTGCGAACATTATTAGAGTCCTAAGATGGGTTTATGCTAGGATGAAGCAGCTACACAGCAAAGATATGTAGATAAATTTCTCTATCATATATATCCTTGAAATCTTCTTAGAAGAGCTCATTAAACAAATTACTGTTATGCAGAGGCCAGTGTCATGGTACTGCAATCTCACTTTGAATGAAGTATCCCTCTGTCAGGCTCCACATGAACCATGAATGAAGCATCGCCCCAGAGGTTGAGCAAAACAAAGAAACTCTGGAAAGAAGATGGAGCTGGTAAAAGACCCACCAGAGTTCAAGATGCAGACCCACAGAAGGCTATTTCAAGCCATGGGCTCTTCATTCTGCATGTTCAGTCACTTCATTAGCTTAATAAAACTTAACAAATCAGCACGCCACAGCTGACCTGTGGTAACCATCAGCTCCTGGGAAGCACACGTGAAAGCACAGAAGTCTCCACCTTGGTGCATGTATCTGCAGATGATGGGTGGGGGCCAAGAGGAAGGCAGTCGGCAAATATCTTTGCTGGTGATAACAGTGATGACCAGGGCACATAATGTTTTCAATATTGTTGGTTTCAGGGAGAAAAAGGCAATTATGAAACTGTAGTCCAGAAATCTCAGAAGTACTGAAGTGAAATAGAGAAACACATTGTTTTTAAACAGAAGCACAGAAATTGCTTGAGGTGCAAAAAGTACAAAAGAGTTTGAGGTCACAGACCCAATCTCGCAAATCTGGGGCTGCATTCCTAGATGCAGGGCTAGATTTTAGGGCTAGATTTCCCTAGATTTCAGGGCTGCATCCCTGAAAAGGGAGTAGATGACGATGACGATTTGGAACAGGACTGACAATTCAAACCAAAGCTCCCAGGGGACTCAGACTTAGCTTTTTATAATGCAACAGAAGACCATGATCACAGGCATTGGACAGCTTTAGAAAGATTTGGTGCTGTGAGGCTAAAGCTAAACAAATGCAGATGATAAGAGGGTGTCATGCAAAGGGTGCAGATGGGAGAGAGGGAACCTAGCAAGGACCATAATAATGCTATGGCCATCACTGCATAATTGCTTGAACAAAGAAAGAAAGGGTGCGATGATTTCTTGGAACTGTGCTTTACGTAGAGAAATTTATGACTAACGTAGTTGTCTGAAAGAGCAGCCTGAGAGCATGACTGCTCAAAAACATTCAAAGAACAACAGATGCAAACCTTAAGAGAGTGCTTGAGGAACTGAAGGATTTAATTAAAGAGGCCCCAGTCCTGAAATACTATGACAATAAGCACAAAAGTAACTTGTCCATGGATGCATCCCAGGAGAGTATTGGCACAATACTCTTTCAATAACACAGTTGAAGCTGGAGACAAGTGGCTAATGCATCACGGCCACTAACAAAAACTGAATGTAAATATGCCGAAAGAATGAAGGAGGCTTTGGCCTTAAGCCATAGCTGTAAAAA
Source organism: Vanellus vanellus (assembly GCF_965231255.1). Lineage (NCBI taxonomy): Eukaryota > Metazoa > Chordata > Aves > Charadriiformes > Charadriidae > Vanellus > Vanellus vanellus. The sequence goes on from NC_138908.1 coordinate 60,696,562, forward strand.
AAAATCCTTTATTTATGGGACACCACTGTTAGCTGAAACTGACCATAAACCACATACTGCTATTGCCAAGATAGGCCTGATAAATACCTCCTGGAGAATACAGGGATTGTTTTTCAGCTACAAATGTATGGTTTACAAATTGAGTAAGCCTGGGTGAGATTTGGTGTTCGCAGGCAAACTCCCGATCATTTTACAAAACCTCCAGACATTGATCATGGATGTGCCAAGCCTCCTAAAAAAAAAAAAAAAAAAAAAGAAAATAGAAAACCCTCTCCACTTGCCTGAAAAATACGGACTCTGATTGCCAGTATCCCTAATGAGATGTTTGAGATAACAGGAAAGGTAATTCAGGCTTTGGCACAAAGCTGCCAGTGCCATATTGTAGCCCCTTATTGTACCTTGGCAGTGAGGCCTGAATAGTACATGTGGATTTTTAAAGAACCTTGAATGGAGAATCCTGAAGGTATTAAAAAAAGGTACATGAAAGCCATTAAGGGATGAGAATTCTAAGAGAAAGACTAGAGGCTGTTAAGAAATCAACAGTGACATCAAAGTAATTCAATATTATTTAAAAACTTTGTTTATGCCAGCAACACAGAACAACTCCCTCCAAAAGAACCCATGAAGGTGGCAAACAAAAAAGTACATGTAAATCTTCTTGCAATTTGTATTTATTACATCAATAATAATTAAAATGTATTGTTGTTGTTGTTGTTGCTGCTGTTTCTGTTGTTACTATTATTTCCCCGGTGTGGCCTTCCTAGATGGTACTGCAGCCAAACAGACAACCATTTACTCCATATTCATTTTAACTAAACCTGACACACCAGGCACAGTCACATCTGACAACAGGCCATGATGCGGTGGGTATCACTGAATGTAATTTCACTGAAACACAGATTTAGGTTTATCACCACTAATTCCCGGAACTTTCAAACTTTCAAGGCTAATGGAAAAGTGCCAGAAGAACACAGTGCTGTCTCTAAAATAAAAGACTGGGGGAGTGAGGCTTATCCACATTTAGCACCAGCGTAGGTAGCTGTGGGGAACTGCCCTCTTGCGAAGGCAAGCTGGAGTGTGCCGTGTTGCAGAAAGGCTCTTGCTGCACCGGGCTGGTGGTTCACATTCAGGGCAGCGGCTAACAGATCTCCAAAATCCCTGTTTATCAGTCATCCTTCAATGCTTGCCACATAGACAATTTCTGTACTCTCACGGACACATGCACATTACCACTGTGACTGCCAAACAGCAAATATAAGCATGCTACAATATATCAGAAGAATATTTTATGGCAGTTTTATCTGCCTGTACACAGGAGTATTTGCCGAGATGGAAAAACTGTTAAAAACTTGCTGACAATTTCTACATCAGGAACCATGCCCAATGAAGACAGTCCTTAAGGGATACTTTTTGAAGATGTCAGTTAATTCCTAGTTAGAAAACCTAATGACTTTTACCATTGCTTCTCCTAAAGTCCTGTCATTACTCAAACATCTGTTTTCACGGTTAAAATGGACTTTTAACCCTCACTGAAGACAAACTTGAAAACATTAAGCCCAATGGCAAATGCAAGGAACACGCAGTGCACCGTCTTTTTAACCTCTTTGGGTATGGCAAGGGATCTCGTTTTGGTTTTGGGTTTGTTTTTTTTTTTTTTCTTAAAGTACAGAGCTGGCATTTCAGGCTTCTAAATTAATGGAAATCAGGAGCAAATTCCCTCTGAGCATCGGTGGGAACGTCAAAAGCCTGATTCCAGCCACCCTGTTGTGGAGGGGGTTAGCTCGGAGCAACTTCAGTGGCTGCACAGGGAGAGCCCGGTGCAGGCTTAGGGCTGGTGGTTGAGCACTCCCTTTTCCCACTCAGTGGGTGTCCAGGGCTGTACCAGAGGCTATCAGCAGGTCATTACCCATGATAAGGATGCCATCATACACAGAGGGAGCTCTTGAAAAAAAGCAGCCTGTCGAACCCACCGTGGGTGAATATGTCTCCAGGGCGAGCTGGATTCTCTCCCTCCCTTGCTGTGTTTTTGTGAGTGCAAAGGAAAGGAAGTGTTTGAGATATGAAGTTAGTTATTTGCTTTGTTATCACGAAGCGGCAAAATGCTTAGGCAAGATTTATTTCATGCTGAAAGTTAAGCTTAGAGGATTATTTATTTTTGAAGGGCCTGATGATTTGAGTCTGCAGGAGATAAAACAGATTCCCTTTGTTGCATTTCCTTTCTCTGGAGTTTTATTATTTCCTCAGTATTTATCAGGCTACCTCTTCTTTAATATAGATGCCTTTTTTTCCTAAAGTATTTTTAGAGGTAACCAATTAAAAAACCACAGCGTGCATTAATCACACTAATTCATAAACATGCAACTGTGTTTTCTGTTATCTCGAGAGAGTAATTTCTGAAATTTCTTCTAGAAAGGAATGTGGAGAATGGATGTACTACCTTTACCCTTCCTGCTTTTCTGCACTTAGTTTACTCATAGATATAGATTTTAACCTAAAATAAGATTGGGCATTGCCTCCATTCACTAACACATGAATATCTGATACTAGCACACAAAGCTAATTGCAAAAGGGAGAAAGCTTTGTAGAAACCTCACAAGTCTCCGCGGTCTCCTATTAATCGTCAAGGAAAACAGACTTCTGGCCATCCACAGGAAATGGTGATAAAATGAAAATTAACAACTCTTGTACATCAGAGATAAGCAGGAGGCTTGAGACTGCTTCAGCCCTGGGCAGAGTAAGAGGAATGCCAAGCTGTGTTGCAGCACAGCAGTAAGTAAATTGTGTGTACACACTTGTACCTCAAATCCTCCACATCATTGCCACGAAGAAATGGGAAAATATTAAAAGAAGATGCAAGTTTTGTTTGCATTCACCATAGGCCAAATTTGTCTCTGGTGCAACCTGAGAACACTGTGGAGTTTTGCTTCATTTTTACTGTTAACAGATAAAATTCAGAAAAGATTTTTGTTAGTATTTCCTTGGGAAGAATTTATCTGCTGGCAACAATTCAAAAGTTACGGAAGATTTATACGCTGGAGAACCATTTTGTATTCCTTGGGTACAATCCCAAATTCCCTCCACTTTCACCTCCAAGGAGTCATTAGCATTTATCAGGTAAATAATCTGTAAAAGGCAGATAATACCCCTATAAATCCATTATAATTACATTGATTTCAAAAGTGTTACTGAAGATTTATGCCCACGTAACTGAGCTCACAGTTGGTAACCTCTCTAAGGAAGACTCTAAATATTTCCTCCAGAGAAAACAGCCCTTACCGTGTGCTATTTTTCTGTTCTACATGTCCTCACCTTCCATCATAATGAATTATTTTATATAAATACAACATGAGGTAATGACACTAACTGAGAAAGAAAATAAATTCACACTAGCATATCAAGCTGAAATCTTCCCACCTGCTTTTTATTAACACAGACCACCATCTTACCATTATTTAGCATCACATTCTTATTTAATTCAGCCCATCTATTCCCTCTTTACCTTGCCTACTTGACAAAAACCTTTCTTCTCAGAGCATTTTAATACCAGGCACATAAGTTCTAACTGGCATCTTCACAATCTTCTCAGACTAAATTCTTAGAGAAAACTCATTCATTGGCTATTTTCTGCTGCATATCCAGACACTAATGCACACTTCTGTGCTTATGAAACATTTTGAAGCGCAAGCTCAGCCTCCACTGAATCTAGGCTGAAGCCGTGATGTACTGTGGATACTGCTTTGGAGAGGCTCACGGGAGTCCCCATCACAGACCCTGGAACCCTTTGTGCTACTGCCCTATGGACAACATCAAGTCCAGTATTTCTTGCACAAAACATACACAGATAATTCATTGTCACAACATGAATACTCTAAATTAAAGGAGATTGCAAAAGACATTTATTTACTCATCGATACAGAAGATCTAGTGATCCTAAGCATCCACATAGTCAGTCTCAGAAATGTCTTAGAGTGTTATCATTTCAATTATAAAGTTACCTCTTCAAGACTGTATTTCCAAAAAGGCAAAGTATTAATGATCACTATTATGTTTATTCTTGAGAATGAACATCATTGTAACTTTGTGGGAGGAGGTGGAAACACATAGGTTCCAATTTGTTATAATTCAGGTTATTTATTCGTATAATGGAGGCATATATAGACACTGTGCTCCAGATCAAGAGCCCAGAAGTGTGGGAAGCCTGCAACACCATAGGAAGCATAAGTGGATACTCTGTAGGAACCCTATTACTGGGGATAATGCCATGAACCTTAGATAAGTAGCCTCACTTAAAGTGCCAAAATACTTAAATTATAAGTGAAGAAAAAATCCCCACATCATCTTAGGGAAAAGTAAATGGTTGGAGGAGAAGGATAACAGAAAGAAAAGCATGTGATCAGGTACACCGAACATCTGCATAACCAAATGGTTCCAGAATGTGATCAGCTGTTTATTATGCAAATATACATATTTCTTTTTCCTCTTCTCACGCCTCAGTTGAAGTATCATTAGTTGGTAACTTTCTCATATATGTCACCATTAAAAAAAAAAAATCCTTTTTATTTCAACAAAGTAGGTGAGGAAAAAACATTGACAAAAATATTTTGATCTTTGACAAGACTCTAAGAGTCTCTGCTGGTAGAGACAAATCCCAAGACAGTGAGTGGAGGGCATTGCATGTTCTCATCTTCCTGATCAGTCAGGGAGAAGACTGGTTACAGCCCATATCACTGATGGATCTTAGGGGCAAGTGCCACCTGAGGGAAAAAAGGCAGTCAGTCCCCAGGAGGATTGTGTGGAAAGGTGGTGTGATCAATGGTCATAACAAGATGCCTGTTGCACAAAGGAATCTCTAGTCCTTCCTCTCACAAGGCAGAAGGTTTACCAGTTAGCATAGAATCATAGAGTCATTTAGGTTGGAAAAGACCTTTAAGATCATCAAGTCCAACAATTAAATTAACACTGCCAAGTCCACCACTAAACTATGTCTCTAAGCACAACATCCACATATCTTTTAAATACCTCCAGTGGTGGTGACTCAACCACTTCCCTGGGCAGCCTCTTCCAATGCTTAATTAGCCTTTCAATGAATACATTTTTCCTAATGTCCAGTCTAATCCCCACCTAGCGCAGCCTGAGGCCATTTTCTCTTGTCCTATAGCCTGTTACTTGGGAGAAGAGACCAACACCCACCTCGCTACAGCCTCCTTTCAGGTAGTTGTAGAGAGCAATAAGGTCTCCCCTCAGCCTCCTTTTCTCCAGGCTAAATGACCCCAGTTCCCTCAGTCACTCCTCATAAGACTTGTGGTCTAGACCCTTGACCAGCTTCATTGCTCTTCTTTGGACACCTTCCAGCACCTCAGTGTCTTTCTTGTAGTGAGGAGCCCAAAATGAAGACAGTATTCGACGTGCAGCCTCACCAGTGCTGAGTACACGAGAAATATAACTTCCCTAGTCCTGCTGGCCACACTGCTTTTGATACAAGCCAGGATGCCATTGACCTTCTTGGCCACCTGGGCACACTGCTGGCTCGTATTCTTCCCCAAGCCTGTAGTGTTGCATGGGCTTATTGTGACCCAAGTGCAGGACCCGGCTCTTGGCCTTGTTAAACCTCATACCATTGGCCTCAGCCCATCGATCCAGCCTGTCCAGATCCCTCTGTAGAGCCTTCCTACCCTCAAGCAGATCAACACTCCCACCCAACTTGGTGTCATCTGCAAACTTACTGAGGATCCCCTCGTCCAAACCATTGATAAAGATATCAAACAGAACTGGCCCCAATACTGGCCCTGGGAAACAATTCTTATGACTGGCCACCAGCTGGATTTAACTCCATTTACCATCACTTTTGGGGCCTGGCCATCCAGCCAGTTTTTTACCCAGCAAAGACTACACCTGTCCAAGCCATGAGCAGCCAGCTTCTCCAGGAGGATGCTGTAGGAAAAAGTGTCAAAAAACCATCTCATTTAGGTTCTGCTCTACGGCACAGGGATGAGTTTGTGTGAATGTTCTTTAAATCATCCAACAATCAACCTAGAGTACACCCAGCCTCAACATCTTTTTTTCCTCACGCATCCCACATAATAATTTTCCATGTTCTTTTGCAAACCTAAATGCAGTCTCTCATTTACTAGGAAGAAATGCAAACGTTGGGCTCCCAGTGCCTGTTAAAGCCTCCAGATGTTCTCCCATTTGCACTGCAGGGCAATACGACAAGAAGGCTAAGTGTGACTGGTTGTGCTCCTCTTCTGACACAGACCTCATTTCTCAAATTCCAGCTTAGTTCCCACAGGAAAACTTTCTGAAAAAAAACCCACAACTCTATGAAAGGCTTCTCAGCTCCTTGCTAGCTCATCTTTAAAACTATTCAGTCTTTTCTGAAGACATTGGGTTCATATCCCAGACACTTCACTTTTTGAACTTGCAGATGTTAATAAGTGGACCCAGGATGTTGTTATTATCTTGGGGTTTGCTACAGAGACTCTTTTCTGTGCAGGTGTCCTAGAGGACCAGCTGAAGTATGACAAAGAAGGATCTTTGTGGTTTGGCTGCTTTTCCGACCTAGAAGCTCATACAAGTGCAATTATTATTCAGAGTTATTAACAGATATTCGGTTACAGGATCATGGTCTAGATGAAGAATAAGGCCCATTTCAGTAGCAAAACTTATGGTCATGAACCTGCACACACCTGCACAATAACAAGACATACTGGTTTTAGGCTGACTCCAGGTCTGGTTTGGAAATGTTAATCAATCTCTGCAATGCCATAATTTTTTGATTTGCTTCATAGTACTTTCTGATTATCTACACTCTGTTTTTCTCCAGTTGCCTCTAATGTCTTTCTGACACAATGCGGGACATTTGGCCTGTGCACTGTACTGGCTATAGCATGAGTCTGCTGTGCTGTGGTCACAGTGCTACAGCAACTACTAAAACACCTTGAAAGTTTACAAAGTAAATGCAAGAGAATAAAGCATAGATACAGCCAACAGTAGCACATCTGGGGCATGAAGGTCTTTACTACTGCTGCTGTTAGCAAGAGCTGTTCACATTTCTGTAGCCTGCCCCTCCCATCGTTCTCAAAACTTGGCATAAAGTACATATGTAAAATGCCATGAAAATGCTGGTGCCTCTGCCCCATTGGGTAGTGACCAACTGAACAAAAAAGAAGAGAGAGTGGGAAAACTCATCGGAAATGCTTAGGAAATGCTTAGTGTTCTCAGGTCTTTCGGATGACAACCTGATTTCTGCAGATGTGATGCTGGCTCTGGATACCCCCTGACAGGCCAGAACTGCAATTTCTAGAAGAAGCTGATAAAAGTGTGAGGCAAATGGGACCAATCTGATGCAGCATCTCACAGCTCCAGCTTTCATCTCTGAGTCTGCAACTCTGTAGTTAAACCCTGCCTTTTGTCTCCTATTGAAACCAGATTGTGTCATTCCTGCCTTATTTCACATTCTCTTCCTGAGCCTGAGTGATCGTGATTTTGTTTTAAGATATTCACACTTTTTGAGGACTGTTTGGCTGATAAAGCTGCACTGACACACTAAATAATCATTCCAAGACAACAGTATTGTCCTTGTTCTATGTATTCGCATAAGTTGGTGATTTTCTTCCTGGTAAATGCACAAGATAAAGCTTCCTGTAGGAACTGAAGGCACTGGTGGGTACTTAATTTAGGTCCCTAATAATGAAGTGAGGCAAATAACCTTTTTAAAGTTTCACCCCCTGGCAAGGCTCACACAGTCTGGTTTCGCCTTGTTCAAAAGGTTTAATGAGAGATGGGTCTTGTGTGCATGTGTTTATGGAAAGAGAAAGAAAGAAGGGCTGTCAAGAGCTGGGAAGCATGAGACTGTGAGAAACAAAATAGGCTTTGTGGGATGACCTTGAGTATCCCTCACCTACCTGGGTCTCCACATGGAAAACAGGTGGTGCCAGAAGGCAGTTAATATACGGAAAAGTGCCTCCAAACTTGTCTGTTTTCTCTGACCAAAACCCACTGCCTCGCATAACTAACTTTGCTCTGCTCAGAAGTGTTTTATTATTTTGATCCAGCCCTGAAAGAGTTTGTTCAGAGCAAATCATACCCTGTTTACCAGCAGTGGCTGGGGCACTGGGCTTGCTGGTCCTGGGAGACCAGACCTGCAAGTGCTTAAGGGGTGCACAGCTTGAAGAAGCAGTTGCTGGGAGCAGCGGGACTATACAGTGGCCCAGTGTGTGTGTGTGTGTGTGTTTCGGCAGAGAAACCCATGGGAAAAAAAGTTGGCAGCAGTGGGAGCAAGACCTAAAAAGACCCATAAAAAGACCTATATCCCAGAGAAATTAAATTCACAAACTATGAGGGCTTCAGTCTATTGATTTTTAAGTTATCCATGTATGGAATGAGTTTAAGGAGTGTATTATTATAATCCTAATTAGTAATACCTTGCCTCAGCCTTAGCTCAGACATCTAGCCAGTTCCCTTTCTATTGCATTTCCACTTTTAGATAGATTTTTCCAATTCCTATTCCCTTGCATAGTGAAATAACAGTGAGTACCTCTAAAAGCAAAGAATGGTGACCCAACAAGGCCATTACTGAGTAACCACATCTCTTCTAATACTGATATACTTCTTTAGTTGTGGTATTCCAGGCGACCACATACTTAGCCAATGCCTAATGCTGCCTCTGCCAGTAACAAAGCATCCTACAGGGTGTGAGCAAGCCATTAGATACGAACATTGAATATATTCAGGGCTCAGCTTCCTAAGCCACGTTGTTTGTTTCTGTGCTCTGACTGGATAAACAGAACTTTTCCAGTGAGCTTTCTTCTGCAGATACTCGTAATCCTGAATTGGATTTCTACTTTGTACTTCAAGTCTACAATGCTTGCTTAAATTTTGCTGTTCTGGCAAATAGTTTTGAAACAACTTTTATTGTCTACAAGAGGCACTGCAAATGGAAACAAAAGAGATATAAAACCATTTTGAACAATTGAAAAAATGTGAATAATTCCTCTCAGATAATCTTCACAGCATGTTTTCATATTATCGTTTCAGTGAAAAGCAAGGGAAACCAGGCTTGCAAAAACTCTGAAATAAATAGGCCCCTTTGGACATACTGAATAGACTGATTCTGTCTTACCATTTCTTGCAAGATGGTATATTTGGGAGCTTATAAAAACTGCAATAATTAGCACAAAATTTTCCAGTATTTATTTTCTGTAAATCTACTGAGATTGTCATCACTTGGCAAAACACTTGCTAAAAAGGTGTTACATTCTTAAAAAAACTACCCCCAGTTACACATTAAATACTGAAAATAGCATGTATTTTAAAAGAATAATGAGGATTTCCAGCTTTGTTTGAGAATGAGAGCTGTTAGTGCACTAATCATAGACTATTTCTCAGTAAACTTCCTCGAATTCTTCCTCTGGTGTTTTGATCCCTACCATCCAGCAAGTGCATTTTCTTTGTGATACCAAGGCCTGATACCTCCTTATCCCCCACTAGATTCTTTTTTGCATTGTTCTGCTTACAAATACACAGTGAAGCACCCATAGCCAGCTTGCCTCCAAATTTCCAAGAAGCCTGCTCTATTTGTTAAGAGCTCAATTTTCTGTTCAGGGGATTTCCTTCATTTATTTTACTGCTGGCGTCATGGTTTCTTCACTGTTTCCTCAGAGCCAAGGAGCCCCAGGTCTTCTACACTTACTTTAATCATGTTCTTCTTAATGGGGATCAGACAACAGAGGCTTCTGCTGAGGCACCTCTACCCCTCCCTACTCCAGGGTCTCATTTTGAAAATGGTTATTTGAACTCCACGGTAAGAGATGTGGCGCATACTCAGCACTCCAGAGAAGTTCTTCCGGTCACAATACATGGCTGCTCAACCTGAAAATATTTAACCTGATTTAGAGGTGGATCGGGAGGAAAAATAGTTTTAGAGGACAAGGTTTTTCCTCCACTGTAGTGTAGAGAGAAATCTGTATGCTACTAGCATACGGTAACCTCACACCCAATATCTTGCATATTTCTCTACTTGTGGCCAAATCTTGCTATGTATTTGCAAATTCTTACTCCTTGTTTCAATAACATTACTTTTCTCCATTAATGAAAACACTGTCATAACCAACTTAATAACTTGTCTTGGAGAGAAACAGTAAAGAAGACAAGAGAACAAAATACTCACTCCTTGCAAATTAAGGCATGTGTTCTCTTACCTTTTACTGAACCAGACAAAAATGCCACATCCTACAGACATTCCTACAGGGGCAGGTGCCTCACAGCTGAATACACATGCTGTGAAATGCTATTTCACACGCACGAGCTTTAAGTCCCCGCTGACCCTCACTCTCCTTTACGTCTCTTGCATTCTGCCAGGACAGAGCAGCACAAATTTCCTTTCCCTTTCTCCTTCCCCGACAGTGTCCTGTTAGCAACATACATTTTCCTGTCATTTCTACATAGCAGCAGAAGTGCAGAAGGAAAGTAGAAAGAAAGCGCAGGCCTTCAAAAATCATGCAGTCTTTTCCTCACAATTGGTTTCCTATATCTGTACTTTGTACAAAGCAGCATAAGAAAAATATATATACATACATTTCTATAAAATAGGAGATTCACGAGCATCTCCTTTACCTGGGGAGTGGGTTAACTGAGATGTTCAGTAACAGAGATGACCGAAGCACCCATAACAGGCAGCAGCAGATATCTCTTAGAAGCATTTCAGCAGACTCAGACCTGATCAACGCTGAAGAATTTAACTAAGAAGAAGAGACTTGCCTCAATTCTTAGATCATCACTCAATCAGTTGCTTCAGAGATAATCTAAAGGCATTTTTCATTTGCAGATTTCCTGCTCTGTTTATAGTGAGACACATTATGCAGTATCTAAAAATAACTTGCACCATAGCCCTCAATTTTGCAGCTGTCCCACACGAGAACAGAGCCAGGGCTACAAGCTTTTGCCTCAAGCGAAAAAGATAATTGTGAGAAAGGCTGTAAGAGCTGCCAGTGTCTCTTTCTAATAATTGGGCAAAGTGGGAAAAAGCTGCAGGCAAAAATGCCCTGCTAGTTCCATTAGGTTAGCTAATAGAAAATGTCAGCAGCTTTCGTGGTAAAGGGGTTATGTTTTGTTTCATTAGGTCTTTACTGAAGCTGGTAGAATATAAAATATTTGCAGTCCAACATAGTGGAATCTGGTGCTTTGTATCACATAGGTGGATCTATTAAGTCAAAAGAAAAAAAAAAACCCTTATTATAATCCTTACCCATTTTCATAGATTTAGGGGATTTCACGGTAGCAAAAACCATTATGATTATCCAGCTTGATTTGTGCAACAAAGTCTGAGAATATTTACTTGTAATTCCTCTGTCAAGTTCGTATCTTGTGGCTGAAATACAATGTATTTCTGCAATACCATACATTCTTCAAGTAACAGCTTTGAAGTAGCTGAGAATCCTCCATGTCCCCAGATAAACAGGACCAGCAGTCAACCACTCTCATGGGTATCTCTGAATTTATCCAGCAGCAGCCACCCGCCATCGAATATTGTTATGTCTTTGTCTACTAGATTAAAGACCTCTCTCTACTATCAGAAAATTGTTTTTCTATGTAGGTGTGTATCAACTGCAATAAGACACATCTTAATCTTCTCCCTTTGCTTGATAATCAAAGCAGACCTATGTTTTGCACAATAAAGCAGGCCTGCCAGACCTTAGGGCATCTTGTTGGTCTGTTGTTTTCCCTTCCTAAATTTCCAGTGCTGTCCTGAAATGCAGCCATCAGATTGGACACAGCCTTCCATTCCGCAGAAAAGTAACATCACCTCCACAGTCCCGCTTAGTACTCCCATGCTTAGATAGGCCCTGTTCTCCTAGCAAAGCACCAGGGAGGAACTGATGCTGGCTCCAGTACCAGCCCAGGTAGAAAGTGAGTGTTTTCTGGAGCGCAGCTCTCTGCTCAACAAACTGGGCTCCAGGCTTGGCTGCTCCGCATCCTTCTCTCCCTGGATGAACAACAGCATTGAACAAGCAGCAGTTTTCCCCTGATGTTCACATGTAAATTTACATATAATTTACATTTACTGAATTTCTGCTCTGCACGCCAGTATAGTACAGCCTATTTAAAAAATTCATATTAAAGGAAAAAGGCTCAGGCCCTAATCCCTGCAAACACAAGAGCAAACAAAAGCCCCAGTCCTGCCTACTTCTCCCTGTGGAAGACTCTCATCGTTTTCCTTAGCACCTGTTAAGGTCCATGGAGGGCTGTCCATGAAGAGCATTTGTAGAACAGCTTTACCTGGTAGTTGCACCATTAAAATCAATTAGACTTTTGACATAGGTGGAATTATCCACGTGCATAATTGTTTGCAGCATCAAAGTCCACAGTGCTTACCCTAGGCAAGTATAGAAAAAGTACAGGAAAAGCCCTGATGTTTTTTCTAGCATGCAAATCCCTTTTTTTTATCAGTAGAATTGTTGTTGCAACGGTCTGCCTATGCAAAGCCAATTATGGGATTGAAACAGAAGTCAACAAACTAATTAGAATATAAAGAGTGGTAATCCTCCTTTTCCAGTGCAGGGCCATGTTTGTGACAGAAGACGGACCGGCACAGGGAGACAAAAGGCTGTGAAGTGGAATTGCCACTGAGACAAGTATAGAACCACTACAAGGAGAAAATGCCATCTGGGCAGGCATGCAAAGCCTACTGAAGTTAAAAAAAGCAACATCGAGTCTTTCCATTGACCTTAGCAAGATTCAGACCAGACCTTGAGTTACACCTTTGATTTATTTCAACCTGAAAAAGCAAGGGAAACCATTCTTTGAAAGACTGACACAATGCAGTGGGATATGAGTTTCAAGACAGTGCTGGGATTGTTTTGCAGATCCTCCCAAGCCTCTTTCAACACTTGAGAAATGTTTTCTTCTGTAGAGCAGCCCTTGAAGTCCCATGTGGCATTTTGCCATGGGAGAGTGATCACAGTACGCTTCAGTCAGGGGGCTGGTGGGGCATCAGAAGCCATCAATGCAGCCAAACCCCAGTGGTTGCACTGCACAGCTGGGGATGTATTTGGAAGGACACAATAGAGTGATGCTGTATGGAAATAGCTGTCATTTCAAAAGCATATGCTTCCATTATAAGAAAAGACGCTTGTAAGGAGTCTGTCATGAAAGTTGCGGAGGTCGTTATGTGTAGGATCAACATGCCATCCCATACACAGCATCTTTTGAATCACAGATGACTCTTTGCCAAGAAAGAAGTATGTCTAGCTGAAGTAGGCAAGGCCTTTGGTCTGCTTATATCCTGTGCATTACAGAGGGGCGTTCAGCAGTGCACTGAGAGGCTCTCCCTAACACCGAAGCTGATTGGGTTGGGTTCTGAATGTGAGTCTCCTCATTGAGGCTATTCCCAAATAGGCCTGCCTGCATCCTGCCACTATATATTTCACAGTAGGAAATTCCTACAATAATGGAGTAACATACCACAGCTGCTACACAACATTTCTTTTAAGCTTTATCAATTGCTGGAGAGGAAATTATTCTTTGCTGAAACAATTAGTGTCATCCAGGCCTAAAATGAAAATTGCTGCCTATCCCACTCAGACTTCACAGGCTGGGAATTTCCTTCTAGCACCAAAGATTTTGAAAGTCCTGCTGCTCTGACAACACATTTCCTTTTACTATTCGCATGTCAGGGCTGCAAGATAATGACTTGTGAAATCATTATTGTAGCACTCGGGGCACGTAAAAATGTTGGCGCCTACCTAGAAGGCAGCATGTATGTTATACAAATGTCACCTCCCTCTTACTTCCCAAACTCTAGCTTCTGTGTTTGTAGGACAGGGACTTACAGAGGGCGCAGGTATGATCAGGACCCATTGGGGCTGGCTGCTGTGCAGACAAACGTATAAGGACCCTTTTCCTCCAGAAAAGACACAGCAAACAGGGAATCCAACAGATTTGTAAGAAGCCAAGCATAAAGTCTGTGGCAGACCCAGACATACAATCCCATGATATAACTCTAAAGTTCCCTTGCCTTTTCACAGCACATATTTTTGGATGCCTTCAATAGGATCCTGCCGTCAGTGACCCTCAGCTTCCTCATCATCCCAACTGTTAAATACAGCTCAGGACCCAAGCCCTTCCCAAAGTGAGAAATGTAGTGTGGCATAGCAACTGCTGATACCACTAACTACTAGCTCTGAGGCATCCCCGTTTCCATGCATTAACGTGGCAAGGCACATGGCAGGAAAGTGGAAGGGATTTATCACTCTCAAAGCCTCTTAGGCTGCACAGGCTACTGATCAAAACCACAAGGAGAAGAGAAAAAGCTAGCATTATATTAGCTTTGCTGCTACGAAAACAGACCAGTGAGCACTGCCGCTTATTTCTCTCCCTTTGCAGCCATCCCCATCATTGTCCAGACTCCAGCATTCCCTTTAAAAAGATGCATCTCAGCAGTCTGATACACAGCTTCACAGCCAATGCGGAGACCAGTACTTCTGCACCATTGCTCATGAATATGCTGTGTAGAAGTACCTCACCTAGCGCATGGTCTGCCCCACCAGCATCTGTACCCCTGCTAGATGGTGCTCAGGACTGTCCCCATGGTTCAGGCAGGTGCTGTGCAGCACACAGTAGATAATTTTCTTTCAAGGCAAGATCAGATCACCTCTCGTGGGCCTTTTGCTACGTGACCTTTCGGTCTCTCAAAGGTATACCTCACAGTTATCTTTGAGTCACTTAAGGCACTAATTAGACTATTTTTCCAAGTATCCTGGGATGTGCCTTGCTACCCATGGCAGTAGAAGATATGTAAAGTCATCATAGAATAATGATAAAAGGATGAAAGCTAACACCATCATTATCTACATTAGCTGTGCCACAAAAAGCTATTATGGGAACTCAGTTGAAAATTGTAACACAGCAGATTTTCCACAACACTCTGCCTCAGCATTAAGAACCTACCACAATGTGGGACAAACTATGTGGATTACGTTTACCAGACCTTGGAGCGCAGCAGATAAGTAAAACTTCCTAACGATGAACTCTGAGGTCAGGTGCAGGGCGTTAGTGATAAGACTGTCATTTATGCATATACAAACGCAGAGCACCACACACTGAAAGCCACCATTAACCTCTGGAGGTTTAATGAGTTACGCACCCAACAACAGAACTTTTGACATAGATACACACCTCGTGGAGCATGGCAGGAGTGTAAGGAAGGTCTCCTGTCTACAATGCTCAGCAAAGTCCTTGGAGGGAACTGCCTTTGAGCAATGCCTGGGAGCAAAATGAAAGACACTTCTTGGTTCAGAGATTTGGGCTGATGAATTGATATTGCAAGGTGTTTTTCATGCAGTTTAACTTCCATTGTGTGACAAGCTTAAAGAGAAAGAGACACAGGAGGAGTAGTAAGTGACAGAGCACTTGTGAGACTAATCACAATTGCTGAGGTCCAAATTCACAAGTTTGTTCCTGAAGCAACTTTGCAGCTTAGATTTTTTTCTAGTGAAAGCACATAATTTCAAAATACTTAGTACACAATGATTTATTTCATTAAAATACTCCTTTTTACCTGGAGATAATCAGTCAGCCAAAAGCTGGAGGTAAATCAGCTCAGAGGGAATTTGCAAAGTTTTATTACCCCTACTGAGGAGGCATTAGGTGTGCAGGGAGAGAAGCTCTGCAGCAGCTGGAAAGGTGGGTCCTGCTCACACAACCTACTGATGCTGTGATCCAGAGGAGAACTGGGTCAGCTCTGTTGCTGCCATCTGCCTCAAGAGTCCCATTAAAATTAATTGCTACTTTTCTGAGTCACTAAGGCCTGCGTTATTGTTGGAAAAACTCCTAATATCGATCAAGTGTGGTAATCAGCAAGCCTTGCCGACCTGGGGCAGACTAGCTCAGAACCACGTCCCCAGCCTGTCAGCACACAACGTACCACCATTATGGACCCTTTGGTTTGGTGTATTTTTTTTCCTCTTTCTCTGTTTTATAAAACTTTGAACATCCCTAAAAAGTCAGGAAATCCAAATGTTTATTATCAACACTCAGTGTTACACTGTAATTATTTTAAAATAGATTACGCTTTTCAGAATTATTTTTAAAATGCAGTAGAAGGCATTATGCAAAAGTCCTATAGTTGGCAATATCTGTCTCCTACTACCCTGTGCCTGAGTGGCATGTTTTAAAGCCTTAGTCTGCACTTGGACCCATTCACCTAGATCATGGGTTGAAGCCCATTAACACGTCAGGACCACTGATTAGGAGTTAGGACAGGGTCTTCCTTCAAAGGGGGTCATGTATCAACTTGCAGCTTCCTATATTAAATCAACACACCTAAGATTAATAGCAGTCCCTTTCAGAAATTAATCTCACCTTGCTGGCGTGCCTGTGTTGTAAAACACGTTAGATTTGGAAGTCCTCTGGGGCTATTTTTTTCTTTTAAGATCATTTACCCTGTCAGGCTACAGCAACCTAAACATTGTACCCCATATTCTTGAGTTCGCATTTTGAGGGTTTCCCTTTTTTTTTGTAGCTACACATCTTGACCTTTGACATCTTCATATGTAAGAGAACAATGGGTGAAGAAGCAGTAATTTCTTAACTGCTTTAGGCAGGGGTCAGGCAGGGCGATAAGCTGAGAGTCAAGGTAACAATGCAGCGGAGGGTCCCATTGTAAGCGCTTTGTGTGTCAGTGAACTTGATTCATACTTAGTGTGAATAGAGGAACTCTCAGTTATTTCAGGAATGTCAGCAATTTTGTCGTAAAGCAACTTTGATCTTGCTCCAATTTCCCAGGCTCATTCATTAGCTGAGAATGTGGAGGGTAAGATAGGCTCTCTCTTCTTGGAGACTGCCTGCCTGCTACTTAAATAAATCACCTACTTTTTCTCCCTGTCCTTCTCGTAATAAAACAATCCCTCACAGGTCCTCTTGCCATACGATGAAACTTTTGACTCCAAGGAAATCTCTCTCTGATGCATGGGCTAAGAGGAATGCCTTTGATTTTTGAAACTGAGGGTCAGATTCTATAAACATACCACCCCAAAGCTGATCAGTCCCCATCTCCCCTCAAAGTAACATGAGACGTGCTGGTGACCTTTTGATACTTCTGACAATGTGGAATTGAAGAATTTTCTAGCCTTCAAAAAAAAAAAAAAAAAAAGGTCTCTTGTCTTTGTCCTGCCAGCTCTGTGCATTTTGAAGTGTGGAGCACTCTGGTCTTTCTCCCTGGACAGGTTTTCTTACACCAGGACCAGTGGGGTAGTCTCCAAGTGTCCCCCAGCAGTGTGAGCACCATCTGGACTAAACTTTCACATGCTGTTTGCTCTATCACCCTCTCCACAGGGGTAGAAGGGTGCACAGGCAAACATCTCTCTGGGCAGGGTTTGGAGCAAGGGTTTTTTTTCTGTATTCTGATTAGGGATCAAAATTAATGTTCTAAGCTATCTTTCATTTGCACTGGTAGTGCAACAATACTTTTAAAACGAGGATGCTTTTTGCTGAGAATCTTTTTTTCTTTTTTCTTTCCCAAATAATTAAAGCTCATTTCCCACCTCCTTTTCTCTTCTTCCCCTGCTGTGAAGCAGGAAGTCACCTTTTAAAAAAATGTTAAGTGAAGTAGAGACAAGCTAATTGATTCATCCAAAGGTCAGAGAGTGTCAGCAGTGGAAGGAGAAAATGAAGCGGACCATCCAACTCTCCTGTACTCGCCTTCGGAATACATGCTCTGCCTCAGGTTTCCTCTATGGCACCACCTATGTTTTTCAATTCCTCTCAGTTCATTTTGTCTCAGATCCCAATCTTTCAGTCTCCCAAAGTTCTGGCTTTGCAAGGACCGTGTTCATGTTCTCAAACAAACAACACTCAGAACTCACCAGCACAGTTGTTAAATCTCCTAATCTTACACGTACTTACCTTAGGAAAAGAAATCACAAGCACACTTGTTCAAACAATCTTTCTGCCAGCTTTCCCCACGTTTTAATCTTATAAAAATGTTTCAACTACACAAAACGATTCAGAAACATGTTTATGAACATTTTCCAAACACTTTTTAAGATTACAGTTAAAGCGTAATAATTGCCAAGTGATGAGATTTTGGAAGCAGCGGGGGCAAGAGTATCCTATGGCTGCATCTCCCCATAGCCCACTCTCTGCATCTCCCCTCTTTTCAGCAGGAGGCTTGGAGGTGAAAGCTGTGTGAAGCACAGCCCCTAGGTCTGCTAGGCCAGTGCCGACTGGGTCATCCTAAGCCCCATCTGCTAGGATGTGGTGACGGTTGGCTGTACAATTATCCACCTACGTGCAATATGGGTCAGTACAAATGGTACAGAAAGCCACCTTTTCCACTTGCCTCCTTGGGTAAAATCAGCCCTGCAGATGCCAGAGGCATTATCTTTTGTTCTCAATTTTATAGCCCTGCAGTGAAAACCATGATATCTTTTACTTGCTTTCAAGTCCAAAATGGTTTAGTGTCAAAAAGCAGAAATTATACTTTGTGCTCCTAAAAACAGCCTCTCTCAGTGCTTTGTGTGTGTAAGGAGAGGTGCTGCAGGGAGGAACGAGGTTCTTTTCTTATCTGCACATTGCATTTAAAACTACTTAGCATGCAGCTTCCTTGGACAATGAATGTATTTTCCCCTGTGAGGCGGGAGGATCTGCTACAGTCTTGCTCTGCTGCACAATAAATCAAACCATTCAAGTATGCTATAATAAAAATACTTGCTTTGAAGTACAACCTTAAATGTCTAATTTCCTAGCGGTAACAATGATGCCTTATCGTGGTTCCTTTTTTTCCTTCAGCCTGCTTTCTCTGTCCGGTTGTTTTGTTAACATGTGTGGCTGTCTAACAACTGGATTTTGGATTCCAGATGTTTTGGCAAGAGAAAGCACTAAACGGCCATATACATCCCAGAAACCTCATACCACCCAAGTAGCTGTTATGTCAACTGGCTAGTGTAAGCCTACCCAGATAATTCCCCCCCCTCTCTCCCCCTAGATGGCTGCTAACCCTTTAGTCATCAATACAAAATGACAGAAATTCTTTTCCACGGCTACTATTACAGAAACATCTAGGGGATATAAAGCCACATGCAAATAATATCCATGTGGTTTTGATGGAAATAAAAGGTATTTTAATTAAATAATGAACTCAGGCACTTTCCTGGTGAACACAGTGGGCAGCTCAATGATTAAATGTATACTGACACACACAGACACGCATACATGAATGCATGCGCACATATGCATGCAAAAATACCTCTTTTGCAGACTGTTTATGATGCTACTGGTTTGATCTATGCAGGAAAATCTGCAGGAAAACAGAAGCAGGAAGAAGAGGCAATCACTAATTTTATGTGTGTGTTGATGGGAGAGGTGTCTTCTTTGAAGGGGGTAGGGCTATGATTTGCCATTTATTGCACAATACCATTACCACTTTGTATGGACTTTACCAAGGTGTTCCTTCACTGCTGGTGGTCGTGAGTTAAAAGAGCATTCAGTTGAGAGATCCCAGATTGCAACCCAGTAGAGATTAAGCTCTGGAGCCAGCTGTTAAAAATGGAAGCAAGAAAGGTGCATAAGAAGTCAGAGAAGTAAAGCATTACAGATTATTTTAAATAATTTTCTATGTGTCTTCTCTCATGGGAAATACTGATGTGTAAATTACTGGCCTATTTCCATGCTTCCTCCTACATTTTCTACCACTCTGAAAACCTTATCATATGTTGCAGTAATTTTCCTTTGTTTTTAGTACCAAAGACTTGTAGTCCCATCACAGCCCCAGTGCTTTGGATGAAATTAGTCTCACTATAGCCAGAATTTCTGCTCTGTTTTTTCAGAGGATCTATCAGTTTTACTTTGGATGGCAGCCACAAGGGAGAAATCAAAGATGTTAACTCCTGAAAAGAGTTGAGCATAACAGATTGTAAGTTCTGCCATTGTCTGCTGGGATCAGCAAAGGCAGATTTCTTTCTCTCACCTGGCTGGATTACACCAAACTCTTGAAGACCTTAGTGGCAGATCAAATGCTGGGTCTTGGGATTTGGTGAGTGGGAGAGAAAGGATGACTTCATTGCCATTAATTACTGATAGTGTAGGGCTTTAGTGGGGAAAACATGATCAACAGATGGACTGAAACAGGCAGAAGAACAGTGGAGTAGAATAGAGGTGGGTAACGGAAGCTGAGACTGGGAAGAAATCTTGGAAGTGAGAGGTGTAATCTGAAATCTGATCCAGAGGATGCTGATTCAAAAAGAAATGACTAAGTAAAAGTCACAGGCAAAGGAAATTATTTTAGCCATTGTAGTTTTAATGGAGTAGAAGAGAACAAGACTAAGATCATCTGCAGAAGAGGAAAATGCATTATGAGAGGAGAGAAGCAGCGGAAACTATGAGCAAACACGTAACCAGAGAGACAGGAGGGAGAGAGACAGACATTAGAAGAAAGGCTCAGTTTTGGTGTAGAACAGCCTAGGCTGGAGTCTGCTAGCCCAGTACTCGTACATGGCCCAACACGGCAGTATGGGCAGTGGTGGCTCCTCCAGGCAAGTCTGCTCTCAGCTTTATATGCCCCAGGACAAAACTAGCAGGAGCTGGATGTTAAGGGAGAAGAAGACGACATTGAGACTGTGAAAATGTGGAAGAGCTGAGGCACAGAGACTCTTCCCGCTCCCACAGGTATATCTCCTGCCTTCTGTCCAGCTGAATCTGGGGACTTCCTTAGCCCAAATGCCATGCTCCCTAAACTTCATATCCCTCAACTATAGCATGGAGATGTTAGAGCTTTCCAAGAAGAATTCTCCAAAATCATCTAATAAGGCAACTAATTAGACAATGCTGAAAAACGAGACATGTACATCACTGCAAGTGACATTGCTATTATTTAAACTACTGAACAAAAAAAGAGACTGTATTTTCACAGGTCTTTTCTTTACCAAGATGACCACGAGAGACTGCCTGCATAATAAAAGATACCATACAGACTATCTACGAGCAGCAGGCTGACAGTTGCAATGGTGACTGTCTCCCAAAGAGATAAACTATGTATTGTTAGACAATCTTTTTGGCTCAACTCAAATAATATTTAAAGTCAAATTCACCATTGTGAATTCCAGCTGCACATATAGGACCCTAAAAAGTACCTACCACTCTTGGTAAATTACTCAATATCTGGAATTCAATTGCACTTACATAATTTAAAGCTTAATCCTGTATCTACACATGAATATGAATCTGAATATGATGATTAATATTTCTGGTTAAGAAAATCTATGACCATGAATGTGAATGGTGAGTATAATGGCATTATCAATGCCATAACTGTAAGTCTATCAGATAACAGACATGTCTAAGTCTAGAAAGACATCTCCTCTGCCTGATGGAAACTGTGTACAGAGGTCTATTCTTAAGGTCAAACTTTCTTTTGAGTCTTTTTGACCATATACTGAACTCTTACACCATGAGGAGTGTTGAAATTAATGCCTCCAGC
This sequence comes from Vanellus vanellus, assembly GCF_965231255.1. Taxonomy (NCBI): domain Eukaryota; kingdom Metazoa; phylum Chordata; class Aves; order Charadriiformes; family Charadriidae; genus Vanellus; species Vanellus vanellus. Next base: position 60,718,034 of record NC_138908.1, read on the forward strand.
TTTATGCATTGCAGACTCTAGGATGTAGCTCTAGGGATAATGTTTAACAGCAATGTTTCGAGGTCCTGCTTTAGCTCCCCAGTGCCAAATTCATCAATCTACATTCTTCAGAGCGTTTAAAAAAAAAAAAAATCTCCCTCAGTTTCATTCTCTTTTTCTGGAAGTTTTTAGACCCTCTTTAGTTGAAACTACAGTATTTCTTTTGCTAGGGAGACTGACATGAGCAGAATGGGTATCTGAAGTTCATTTAAAGCAAGACATGTGAATAAGAACCCACAAAGAAAGCTGTTAATAATGCCTGAGAAACCAAGAGGGCTTCAGGATCTGGCCAACTTGTACAGCTTTCACACTAAATCATAGAACGCTGAGCCGTCTGAATGAAGGCCAATTTCAGGGAGGCAAGTGATGGTAAAGGATGGGCTATTATCTCATTACTCCTGTTCCAGTTTGTACAGATGACATCCCATTTGTTTCAAACTGATAGGGGCTGTTATAGAGTGATCACAAACCAAAAAGGAAGACTGGTATTTTATTTTAACTAAGTTTCTTGAGGAAACCAAGGTGATACTGGCAGGGTAATCTGTATTTTTTCATGTCAACAATTACAGAAGTAACATAGCTAGCCATTTCTAACCATACAAACTTAGCTGCTAGTGTACTGCATGTCACACATCCAATGAGATACTATCTTTTTTTTTCTTAAAAGAGAAAAGGATGGCATTTCAATTAGGTTGACATCTCAGAAACAAATCTAGTTTGTGTTTATTATTACATTGCTCCTGAATATTAAAATACTAACAATTCCAAGCCAAAAGAGTACATTGTCTATGTCATTATATGTGTAAGCATACATGTGTGTATCTATGTAGGTATACACATATATTCAGATATGTATATAATTTAACTTAAAATATTCAAGAAGGTCACTCGTGCTATGCAGTTTTAAAATACTACAAAACCAAACTGTCAAAAGTTGATCGGAAGTTTTAACAGATATTAGTGCAAGTTTTAAATAGTTCTTCTTTCATTTTATCAATAGATATAATAAATAATGATGGCATATTCCATATGGAAAATATTCTATTTTATTCACCACACTCAGAAAACCCCGTCTTCAGCTTCCCCATAACACCCATCAACAGATTATTTGTGTGACTGAAAATGACAAGAGAACAGAGGTTCCAATTGGCAAGACACCTGGGCAGGGGCTCAGACCCCAGCTTGTTTCCTCTCCTACTCTGAAACAGAAGATGCCCACTGCGACAAAGGGGGGCCCAAAATTTCCCCTCAGAGGAAGCAAACTCTGGACCAAAACAGTGTAAACAGCCAGTCAAATGGCTGTGAAGGCCAAGAATGTGGAGGAAGTCTCTGAGCCACCGGCTGGAAGCTGAGAGAATGTGCCAGGGAAAGGTTTAGCCTGTATGTGCCTTTTGCCTATACTGAGCATCTGTAACTGACCACTGTTAACAGTGATGGGATGCTGGACAAGACAGACCTTTGTTCAAGCCCACTATGTCGACATTTACATTCTTGTGTCAAGCGAAAATTGAACTATTGTAAGGCAAAAAAGAACAGCATGATAAAAATATTTTGTTTACCTCCACAAAAAGCACCTGCCATCCTTCTTGCCAGTTTTTGTCTCCGAATCTCCCTGAAACTACTCTGAAGTGAACAAAATATTGGTGATGGCACCACTTTTTGCTGAATCTTCCTTCACTGTAATAGTCAGTCAAGGGCGAGATGGTTGGTTTTAGCTTTGCTGCATGGTAAGACATTTCCTCCTGTCCACCTGCCACCGCCACAACAATAACTGCCAGATCCTCATGTCTGTCTTTGACTGCTCCCTGTGTCCTCCCTCACTTTTCTACCTGCCTCACTAAAACTATTTACTGATGCTGTGAAATTTGAGCCTGTGAATAAAAGTTGGGTGCAGAAACATAAGAGATAGAAAGACGCAATTGCCTCAACGAAGGCCTGAGGTAAAGTGCACTGAACACACGTATATATGTACATATGTACAATATAGGTACCCTCCCTTTTCCATATCCATTCTCTGTTTGAAATAAATATTGGAATTGAGTGTGGATAAATCACAGTAGACCCAGATCTGAAACCTGGCAGATGTCTACCTCCGATTTAGGGTCCTAAACTGAGAGTCGCTAGGGAGTTAAATGCTCTGCTCATGTACAGAAGTATTTGTCTTTGTTGGGATGTACTGAATATATCTTTATCTCATGATACCTGACAGCACATATGCCACTATTTAAGGTCTCTTGTTAACCCTCCATGTGTTGGAAGTCTAACCTCCCTAACTCTTTGGTTGCTTCAGGTGCAACCTTTACCTTGCTTTAGCTAAAGTGAAATATATGTCTGCTTTACCCTGATTTTTTAAATTTATTTTGCTTCAGAGGAACATTAAGAAACTCTGATTGCCATCAAGCAATTTTAAACAATGTGGTTTCAACTTCATCTCCAATCTGTTGCCTACAAATCAAAATAATTTAAGTGTCACTATTCGTTTTCCACTCTTCCCCCAGCCTGCTAAAAACAACATCATTAACTTGTTTCTCTAATTAGCTGGCTACATCCATTGCCAAACCAGATTGCTATGAGCTATGTCCTCTTACATGGTTTGCTTATTAACACAACTTATTGCAGCAAAATATAAACAGCTAAGATATTAACAGTTACTCCAGAGGTGTCAGGATATTTCTAGGATGATTACTGTAGTGTCCAGGTCACTAGCAAGTGCTAATCCACACACGTGACCACCGACCTTTATACCTACCAGATAAAGAGTGGCTTTATCTGTTTGGGTAACTAGAGTTATACTGGGAAGTTTCTTTGAAAAACTCATGGGACTTGAATGTAGTTACCATTCAGACAGAAGCCAAAGTAGTTGGAGAACATCGTCAGAAAACCGACGTTTTTTTGTATAGATTACTAACATCAATATGAGATTTAAGCAGTAACTACATCTCTTAGTTGGTATAATAATTATCAAAATGAGAAGAAAAAAATGCCCTCGGTAGAATTTCCCTCCTTTCTGCCTTCCCTCCATCTTTTAGCCTGTCAGTACAATAGTCAAAGAGATTGCAGAATTTCCCGTGGCTTTGACCAGAACTATGGGATCCCTCTGCTCTTGAAATAAATACAATATCTATTTTGCATTAAATGGTAGCTTGCTTTTCTCCTGCTTCTAGCATCATCCAGTGTGTTCTAAGTTCTCAGCGTCCAAGTAACACAGCCTGGTTTCCTTTCCTACTCTTTTGGTTTTCGTAGTGATTCCTAATCAACAGCTCTACAGGATACTAATCTGCCTTCTGTAATAAGACAAAGAGAAGCTGGAAATCTCTCCTAGATTTGGAGGATATGATCTGAACAGCTTAAAGGGACAACAACATTAGAAAAAACAGTAAAAGAAGGCTTTTACTCAGATATTAATCACTACAATATCAACCGAAACATGAAAAACCCCTCACTTTTTGAGAAACGAAGCCCATGGAAGAACGTGAGCTTGCTGTAGAAATAAAGTTTAGGACAAGTGCCAACAAATGTCAGAAAGGCCACTGAAGACTAAGTCTAAATCCAGTAGGGTAACTTTAGAAAGCACGGGGCAAGGATTTAGCTGCATCACTTCTGCTACACTCAAAGGAAACTATAAGGCTGAAAATCTTGCAAAGTATATTAAAGATAGCTAGCATCTCTGATGTTCCTTTTTCTCCACCATTCAACCTTATGAACAATTCTATATTGGGTGTTTTTCTTTCACAGATTAAGTAACAGCTAGTCTCCTATTGAGCTGCCAGCACATAAATTATAGGTTGCATTTTTTTTTCCTCTGGAGCTACCAAATGGTATTTGGGAGAGCAGCACAACAAATGGCAGGGCGAGTTCATCTCTGATGCAAGTCCACTGACTTAAGAAGCTGTAGAACCAGTGCAGCTAGGATTCAAGCACAAGCCATCTTAAGTGACCAATGGGTTATATCATGGGCGTGGCTGATCCCTTCCTCACCTTTTTGGTTTACTTTGGAAGAACTCATGAGTTTTCCATGCTGTGGGTTTGATGCTCATGGGGCTTTTTTCTTGGGAACTGTGAACTGGTGAATAATATGGGCCAGCAGCAGCACAAGCACAAAGCTGAGGTTAGCATCCTGTTGGATGTCAATGGCAGTCCAGCTGACGTAATCTTTCACCTTTTGTCCCAATGCAAGCCTTCACAGCTCAGCTCAAATTGATTCGTTTTTACTGGAGTGCCTGAAGCTCCATCTCTATGCAACTGGCTGATTTCTCATAGTTCTTACAGTCCCTGTAATAAGAATGAAGCACAGTCTTTGAAGACCAAAATGCTGTTATGTACTCTGAATGCACTTCATTTGGAAAACTCTTTGCATGACAACACAGTGCAGCTGGATGAACGGCTCCCTTTCCATCCAAAGACAAACGGAAACAGGAGGATAATGCAACGCCTTCCCCAGCCAGAGCGTGCCTTGTACAGAAGCCTCATTGTATTGAGGTGCCTTTATAACTGTGGGCCCTGACACAAAGTCACAAAGGAGGTACAAGCTGCTCCTTACAATGGCCTGATGCATCAGCTGTACGTACAGAGAGAGCTATTGGCTGGGGAATGCTCGGAGCAGTCTATAATAGTGCTTTTCTCAGCTTTGGTGTGAGTGTCATGCCTGCTAATGATCTCACAGGCTAAGCCAGGGGTGGTCTGTATGTCATAAAACTTCAACTGGCCAGAAGCTCAAGGCACATGCTATCTGATCTAGAGAGCTGGAAAGGGAGTGGGGGTCCTTTGGGGAAGATTCACAGGAAGCGTAGGACTAGGCTGGATAAGCAGCTAAGACCTGAGACTCCCTTCCCAAGTCCTCTAGGCTCAATCCTACCACAGCTCCGGCCCAGCAAAAGAAAGGGCACCACAACAGCTCTCAGGCAGCCCATGGCCACCCCAGCACAGCACTCCTTCCACCAGACTAAACACCGCTCCCTCACCCACCTAACTCCTGAGCAGATAACCCTCTGCTCCATTTGATGTAGCGCCTGGCTGCATGAGATGATTCACATGGCCCACTGCTGTAGTATAAAACATAAGCACCTTCTAAAAATCTCCCCAGAACCATTTATGGGTGGATGTATCCAGAAGCACCACAACTGAAAGGAAATTTAAAAATGCTACCATGGGATGCAGTGAGAAACTTTAACTTCTCAGAGATCAAATAAGAAAAGCTGGCATTATTTTGCCTGCTGTTGAGCTGGCTCTGTCTAAAATAGATGTGGACCTTGGATCAGAAAGCAGAAGCTGACTATTTTGCTCCACATCCTACAGAGATCTCAAATCTCATGCTTCTTAGTTTAATCAATTCTGCCACATTAAATTTGGTTTCATTAACTGCAGATGAAATTCTGGTGGCTTGCCCTTTGACGCAAGCTACAGTAATGCCAAAGTGTTGTTGCCACACCTTGATGGTAGGAAAGCTTGAATGGCTGGCTGCCTGAGAGAAAGGTGATCTCATGAGGAGGGGACAGTGTCTGTATGAGTGATTTCTGGCCTTGCACCTTCCACCATGTCACTAATTGTCCCTGACTGAATACCTCCTTTGCAGAAGTTACTTAGCTGGGCTGAACTACCCAACCAGGTGATGATTCTGGCTGAGATGGACACTAAGGCACCAGCAGAAATCCAGGAGCACAGTGAGACCCCTCCTCTGACACTGGTGGGGAGAATCTCCAAAGAGAAAGAGCCAAAATCATAAGGGGAGATTTGGTTACAGGAGAGAGGAACGTACCTAATTCTGCAGAAAAGTATCCTAGAAAAAGAGCCACCCCCACACCCTCTGTCCCTCACTCAATCTTATGCCAACCCAGTATGCTTTAATTTGAGTCGAAATGTTTCATGGATTAATGTCAACAGCCAGCCTCCCCCAGTCACCATTATAACATGAGAATGGATACAAAAAAGCTCTGCCTTTCTGATGGTGGTATTTGGGGCTGTTAACCCTCAGGCTGACTTCGAATCATTTAAGCAAAGGGACCTCTTACTGCTTCTTGTGATGGAAGGCTTATCAGTCTAAATGAAACTATCTGGCATTTGTGATGGAAATTAAAGTAATGTTGGATATTTCACACTGAAACCTTGCTGAAATAAAAATGGATCAAATACCCAATACCCATATACTGCAGACAGGCATCTGCTTGTATACAAAGCAGGAGTGGCTGCATGCATATTGATCTAATCTAAAAATGACAGCTTATTATCAAAATGGGATCAAAGTTTAAGTCATTAAAAATAAAGCTGGAAATGGCAGTTTCTGAGAAAAGTGGATTCCTGTATGACACCTTCCCAACCCCCAAATAAAACCTAAATAAAACCCCAAATGACAACAAAGCATTGAGTTTGCAGTGCTGTCTTTCACTTTAATACCCATATGCAAGTACCTCAAGGTAAGACTAGCACTTTATATGCAAAACAGAAAAAGAAGTCCTTTCTTTTAAAAGTACTCTATAAACATGCTCCAGGGCTTAAATAATGAGGCAAACTTTGAACTGTCTTTGTTCTTCTATAGGAATCCGAAGGGGAAAACATTTGGCCTTTGAGGTTGTAGGAAGTGTTGCTTTACGTTCTCCTGTGAAACCCATAATTCAATTATAAAAATGCTCTGGGCTTCAGAACAATTCAAAGGTGAGAAATGAGACAGAAGTTGTATTCCAGTGAAATCCTGAGATATGGCAGACTCTCCTAGGAAATCTAATTCACACAGCTGTGGCTTTATAAGAATTAGACACACCTAGAAGATCAAACCCAGATGCCAAGAAAATGTTCCCAGGGCTGAAATGATAAACACACTGACATCATAGTCATTGATTTGTTTTTAAAATGCAAAGGCCTGTGCAGGGAGATTATGCTCTGATAAAAATCCCATCATTTGAAACTTATAACTGTTTTCTATAGATTGCTTCTCAGAGCAGCTGGAAAAACATGATCTACTAAAGATAAAACTGTTCCTACAAACACAGTAAAAAGGACTACAGGGAATGAATTAAAAGACATCTGAATTTAGAAAAAGATGTCATTAGTTACAGTAGTAAGAGAACTTTGTTCTAGCCCAATCAACCTGTCCCCAGGTTGTAAGTATAAGATAGATCTAAAACAAAACACTGGATCTGAATTACTTGGAATGTTCCTCTTTTAGGGGCTATCTCAAATTCAGAACCAGGTCTGACTCCAGATTTCACATATCACTTTTGACTAAATAAAATGCAGTATGTGAATGGCCACACAGTATGCAATTTGATCCACTGAGAAGCAGAAGCATTTTCTTGTCAGGATCAGCTGTATGGTCTATAGGTGTAAGGAGAACAACATACCACGATGGAGTTTATACCAAGATTAATATGATGTGATTTCTTTTGGGGGAAAAACTGTTAGAAAATTCCCATTCATTTCCTTCCCTCCACTAAGAGCTAAACTCACACCAAGGCACTGGCAAATGCAACGGGACAAACTTAGATAAATCTTGGAATATTTTTTGGAGAGAATACTGAAATCAGTTAGCTGTTTCTATAAAACTAAGCCACTTTTCAGTCCCAAGGTGACCAACTATTCTCATTTCAAAGACAAGAACTCTTCATCATAGGTTTTCGTGTAAACTTTAAGTGCATCAAATCAATCAAAATGAAAAATAAAGCTCTACTTTAAGTGTACTGTATTTTCAGTAGTTGAATTATGAGTGATAAAAATATATGCATGCTGGAATAAATGAGTAAGTGCTATCAGTTACAGTGTATTATAATAATATATGCTGAAAGGTCAATTAAGAAGCATTATATTTATATAGAGAATAAATATTTTATGTGAGGAAACAGGAAAAGAGTGTCTCAAGGTCATTGGATGAGCTTTCCAATTGCATTAATACAAAAGTGGCAATAGAGAAGATATGACATTTTAGCTAAACAAGTACTTTGTATGAGCCCAGTTGAATAAACTGTTTTTCAAAGGCTACTTCAATTGGATAACGCTGTGGTAATAAAGAAGGGCAATAACTTTTTTACAATATACAGAGCTCCATTATCTACTCTGCAAGTGCTCCTTCTCTTCCTCTTTTTCCCAGAGGGTAAGGGGTGTGGAGTAGCTTTAGTCACTGTTCATCCTAAGAAGAGGCTCATAAAATTTAACGAGATTATTTGGCATTAATTCATAGTAAAGAATTACAATGACTGACAGACAACAGAAGAGAAATCAGCTCAGAAGCCTTTTCCTGAACAATACTCGACCTTACCATTGTTGGTTAAATAGCTGTCTTGCAGTGAAAACCAAAGTTGTATTACCAAGGGAATAAGCACAAAGAGAAGAAAGATTGTCACTGGGATTACAAAATAAAGTGAACTGATTTGATCATATGTTTATAAATTACTACACTTTATCTATACAAACAAAACTCATTCCAAACAACATTTGTCAAAATATTTACTCCCCGGTGATCTCAACTTACATCTTTGAAGTAAAAAAGGAATTTTATTTCCTCCTCTAATACTCACAGACACAGGCCCAGACTCACCGAGATATGCTATGTTGGGGCTCTGGCCCATTTTGCAGACATCAGATACTTCCCCTACTCACCTCACACCCGCAAGCAGCCAGTCTGGACAGGTTCTTGTACCCACACAATTACTGACAATAACCAAATGGATGTAATTCAGAAGTCTGTCAATCTGTTAATGATGTATATACAGCATGACTCCAAATTTGCAAGCCAGCCCACCCAAACCCCTTCTGTTTGTCTACAGCCAGCTGCAAGCGGTTTGGGAACAGTTGCTGAATCATAGAACCATAGAAGGGTTTGGGTTGGAAGGGACTTTTAAATATCATCTAGTCCAACCTCCCTGCAATGAGCAGGGACATCTTCCACTAGGTCAGGGTGCTCAGAACCCCATCCAACCAGACCTTGAATGTTTCCAGGGATGGGGCATCTACCACCTCTCTTGGCAACCTGTTCCCGTGTCTTGCCACCCTCATAGTAAAAAATTTCTTCCTTGTATGTAGTCTGGATCTACCCATTACCTCTTGTCATATGACTTTAGGCCCTGCTAAAAAGTATGTCCCCATCTTTCTTACAGGCCCCCCTTAGGTACCGGAAGACCTCTACAAGGTCTCCCTGGAGCCTTCTCTTCTCCAGGCTGAACAACCCCAGCTCTCTCAGCCTGTCTTCATAGGAGAGGTGTTCCAACCCTCTGATCATTTTTTTGGCCCTCCTCTGGACCCACTCCAACAGGTCCATGTCTTCCGTCTGCTGAGGACTCAAGAGCTGGATGCAATACTCCAGGTAGAAGCCACCTGGATACAGTACTCCAGGTGAACAGCAATTATTGAGCTGTGGGTCTCAGGAGGAGACCCACAGGTCTCCTTTTGCCGCAGGAGGCCAAAATTACACATATGTTCAAAAAATTATTGGACATATTTATGCAAAAAATCAGTCAAGGGCTAGTACATACATAACATTGGGTAGACCCTCTGACTCAGGAAGCCCCTAAACCACAGACAGCAGTAAGTTCAGACTGTTCAAAAAGGGCTGAGTTTCTCAGTGCCCACTCCTTGCCTTACTTTTTTTCCTAAGCACCTGCTATTTCCCACTTCCAGGGATGGGGCAGTTTGCCAAACATGTCTTTGGTCGTAGCTGGTACAGCATTGCAGGTAAGCTAAGTCTCAGAGGCTAGATCCAGTGAAATCAAGGATACAAGACTACACTTCCAGCTACAGAAAGGAGGACAGAGCAGATGACAAGTAAAGAGTGTTTGCACTTTGGGGAATGCCAAGGTTTACTTTTCTCACTGTGTTATTTTACCTTCCTTTATTCTTCTGTTTTCTAAGTACTTAAAGAGGAACAACATATACAATTTCTGAGTTCCATCCCCTAAGTGTTTCTTTATTTCCCCTACTGAAAACTGTTTTTTAACTATGTGTTCACACTGTCTCTCAAACCAAGGTAAATCCGGAGTAGCACCACTGATGTCAATGAGCCAGATCCACAAACCGAGCATAACAAAAGATTTCAAAGGTTACTGTGACATTTTACAGCCTCAGAGTGCTGAGCCTAACAGTGTGTTCCTATTGAAATATTCAGTAACTAAAGACATTACTTTTCATACAGATATCTCAGACAAAATAAATCAGAAAAGATGCAAACTTATTCTTATCCCTAAACCCAAAGTTTTTAACAGCTTTAAACAAACCTGGAGTAATGCAAGCTAAAGCTACTGGGAAAAGTGATTTTTTCCGAGAAATGTCCTTTATACTTCCCTCAGCAGAGCAGGGCAAGGCACCCCCACACTGATGATCAAAATCAGCAACCTCTCTTTTGCAGCGCCTCTTCAGTTTGAGATTTGGTTTGTTCCACTCTAAGTGAAAAGAAAAGGTTTCTGAGCTCTATCAGACAACTGGACTGGATAATGACTGTGCCTTGTCATTTGACTAAAAGGGTTACCTTTCTATTTCACCTCCTCCAACTCTACAAGTGACCAGCAAGACAGTCCTCGATCTCAGAAATCCTCTTATCAGTACTGCAGCAGTTCTGAGACACAAGGTTTGTTTCAGCAGAGCAACGTATTTCCAAGAAATATGTATGTTATGAAAGTGCCCAACACAGCTCTACTGAGTATTGTGTCTTGTATGAATCAAGCAGAGAACCTGCACTCCTTTGCTTTGACAATCATTTGTTCCAAATAACTCCAGTGAGCATTTTGAGAATGAGGCCCCTTCTCCTCTCCCTGCCCCCAAGGTGTCTTTGCCCTGCAAAATTAAATTTGCTCATTTCAGATATACTTAAGAAAGACCTAACTGTTATAAATAAACAAACAGATTATATGACACAAACAAAAGCTGAGCCTGCCAAGTCCCAACAAGTCAAGGAGATGACATTGTTTGTACACGCTTGAAACCACAAGAGCAGTGAGTGATTCCAACCCAAAGCGAACATGCCATGCCAGCACAAACAAAAAATGGTATGTCCATATTTCTGATACGCTTCATCTACACAGTTCTATACCTGGCCACTGTGGAAATTTACTTGGCATGTGGTTCAGCTGCTTGATCAAATGGTTGAAAATTAACTCCATAATGGGGCTAAGATGGGTGTGGGTTCAAGATCTTTTATTAGGTGGAGTGATCCTTTGTAGTTCTCTGTAAATTACACCTTTGCATTTCTAAGCACACTTTCTTGTTGTGTAACATGAGGGACATTTCGTGCCCAGAGCATGACACAGATGGTCACCGTGAACAGATACAACGTGAGCTCTCTGCACGCCCTTGTTTTAAAACTCTTCAACATCTATGGTCATCTTTCCACTGACTTTAGTGGGTGAGCATCACGACAGTAAAGCTGAACTTTATCATCTTGCCATTTTCCTCAAAATCAAAGGTCTGCCTGAAAATGCATTTGGTTAGTCTATGCATTGGAGAAAGTGGTTCTCAGAGAAAACAGCAACCAACCTTGTGTGAAAATTTTTCATGATTTTCTGATATCTTTGTAGTGAAATAACTTTATAGGTGCCTGTGCTTTTGCTGATACGTCAAATACAGTTTCCTGCTGCCTTAAGGAAATGCTAAGAATTGTGATATCTAGTGACAAGTCACTGCAGTAGATAATTCCCCATTTAATTTTCTGTGAGCTTCTGTAGAAAGGAAGAGACTTGTGGTTCAGCACACAGTCTTTTGATCCAGCATCCTTGTTTCTTACTATTTAACTGATTGGGTTTTATAAAGTAAGAGGAATCTGCTTCTGACATAAAGTGAAGAGAAAACTTATTACATTAGCAGGAACTAGAGAGGGAGTTCCCAAAATGGACTCATACAATAGTATGAGCACCTACAATTGCCAAAAGCTGGTATAAAAGACAGAGCACTCTGGTTTCTAAAGCTGTTGTTACTATTCTCTGTGACTTTTATGGAAAGCTGAAAATGAATTAGAGACACCCCGCTCGGTACGATTCATGTCCAATGAGAAATTTTTATGATACACATTGTCTTATAATTATGTTCTTAGGATACATATTGCATTATACACCATCATCATTTTGAAAGTGCTGGATCAGCAAGAAGACTTTTTCAACAAGAAGGAAACACATTTGTTTAAAGCATGAACATTTAATTTTTGAAACGGTATTTTATAACCCCCCCCGTGCAAGCCTAAATCCGTGTTTCTAATAAAGTAAACAAAGAAAGTTTTGAATCAGAATAGGGGGTGTGTGTGCAGGGTGTAGTGGGGTGGGGTGGTGGGGTGTCTGGGGGAGCAAGACCTGGGTCTGCCTTTGAGGAAGGAGAGAAAAGACATATTCTCAGAAAGCTCCTCAGGGCAGGCGGTGGTCTCAGCTCCCAAGCTGAAGCTGAAGTTCAGCTCTGAGCAGAGGCATTCAGGAAGCCAGTGCTGCTCAGTGACTCCCCTGTTTTGTCAGCTGAGACATCCAGTGACATGGAGGAAATCAAATAAGTAGAAATCCTGCTTTTTAAACACTCTCTTGTTCTAAGCTGGTTTGCAATTATATCTCAACACTTTGCCTGGTCAAGATAACCTTGTTTTCTTTCATGTTAGGTCTTGACAAACTTGTGAACTCTAGGAATCTTATGATCACACACTGTATTATTTTCTCAAATCCAGTGAATGCCTATGAAATGGTCCATGCAGGCAAAGCACAGTGACAATCTCACCAGTAAGGACAAGGTCAGCCCAAAGACTGGCATTATCTGGTGCAAAATCTCAGAAGGAATGGACACCATTCTCTCTTCCATGGACACCATTCCATGGACACCATTCTCTCTTCCATGGATACATCAGTGTAGTGACACTGCTGACAGTGGGCAATCCCAAATCATCAGAGGCAGTAACTGCTAAAACTGGCAGATAGACATAGCATTTTCTCAGGGCTGGCTGACATGGTGTAATCTGAATGTTTGCCAGGAAAACAGGGTAGGTTGCTGTTGTTCCAGTACAGGATGCTATTACACATAATTTGAAGATGAACATGCAAGTGCTGTGTGTTTACCCATACAGGGTGGCCATGGGATTCTTGAGTGGCCTCTTTCTTTCGACACTCCTAATTAATACTTATAAAAAGTTCTGATGAGAAAAAGCCAAAACACACCTACAGGGCTATATTTAGACACAGTCTTTTCTTTGACACTGGATTTATATTTGGCCCATTTGAAACAGAAACATAATTAGAATACTGTATAAACATGCTGCTAAGATGACTAACCATACAGATCCTATTGGGAAATCAGCTCCAGATATCCCTGGGCACCTGAAACTTCACAAATACCTGTTATTTTCTGAAAATATTTGTTTCACCTTTGAAAAACAAAACCATAACCTTTCACTTTTTCTTTTATCTTCCTTTGGTTATGACTTTCCTGACATATAGCTCTTTTCTTATCAGTTTAGTGTCACCATGAGGCCTGAACAAAAAGGGAGAAGCATATATGAAGAGCCAGAACCTGTGATAAATAGTAGCAACACCCAGATCATCAAGCGTTAAATCCTGCACATCCTCCTGACCTGATAGGATTACTCTCTCCAGGGGCCAGAAATCAATTCAGCCTCAATACTCACTGAAAAATTGGCCATTCTGTTAGTCTCACCAAGGTAACAGCTACAGTGTATAACTGCACTATGGTTTGGATTCGCTCTTATTTGGTGATTTTTAACTGCGTGAGACTTGGATCCTAATTTCAGGTAAACCCACCCATCCTGCTGACATTCCTTTGTATTACTACTGGTTTGAAACCCCAACCAAAACTTAACCTGCAGTTTGCTTGTCCTACTGAGGGGTATCAGGAGGGTGCAAAAATGGGAGTCAGTTCTAGCAAAAAAATGCAAAATAATCAGTAGGGAAAATAGCATTTAGGGATGAATCATCATTTCAGATTTAGCAACCCCAACTCTCTCAGTCTGTCCTCATAGGGGAGGTGTTTCATCCCTCTGATCATTTTTCCTCCCCTGGACCCACTCCAACAGGTCCATGCCTTTCCTGCACTGAGGGCTCTGGAGCTGGACGCAGTACTCCAGGTGGGGTCTCACCAGAGTGGAGCAGAGGGGCAGAATCACCTCCATCAACCTGCTGGCCACACTTCTTCTGATGCAGCCCAGGACACACTTGGCTTTCTGGATTGCAAGTGTACAGTGTCAGCTCATGTCCAAATTTTCATCCACCAGTACCCCAAGTCCTTCTCCGCAGGGCTGCTCTCAATCCCTTCATCCTCCAGCCTGTATTTATATGGGGTGTTGCCTCTACTCAGTTGCAGGACCTTGTACTTGGCCTTGTTGAGCTTCATGAGGTTCACCTGGGCCCACTTCTCAAGCTTGTCCAGGTCTCTCTGGATGTCATCCCTTCCCTCAGGCATGTCAACCACACCACTCAGCTTGGTGTCATCTGCAAACTTGATGAGGGTGCACTCAATCCCACTGTCTATGTCATTGGTGAAGATATTAAACAGTACTTGTCCCAGTACGGACTCCTGAGGGACACCACTCATCAGTGATTGCTATCTGGACATTGAGCCATTGACCAGTACTAAGTTAACCACTTCTGACTTTATGAAGTAATTAAGCTTAAAAAAGAATGAAGAATTTGTAGGTGGTATTTACTCATATCTTGCAATCAACTGTATTATTAATATATATCTAGCCGATTCTGTGATGAATGTGCCTGCACGCAACTGATGAACCAGCATCATTTGCTAAGACTGGACATTGATGAACAGCATTTTTTGCCACGGACTTTAACAGAAGCATATCTAGGTCTTCACAGAGCTCTGCTTTTTTGATGAGGCTTTCTGATCTCTCATTCTGTGGCAGCTCATGCAGCGTTCAAAGATGAAACTGTCACAAGATGAGACAGCTCCAGGCAGCAAGAAGAACTAGAAGTCCCTTCCCTATGCTGCTGGGGAAATGTCTGGATGAGGAAATTCAAAGGCACATTGAACCACAAGGAAGTGACAGGATAACAAGCCGCTGAGAAGCAGGAAATATTTCAGTTAAAAGTAATCACAAATACCACCAAAGTAAATTCCCCAATCAATATCTGCACTCATCAAAAGTCACCTTTATTGCACATTTTGTCTCTTTTATTAGATTACTTATAGCCCAGGAGCACAGCCTTGATTTATAATTCAATCCACTTGTCATCAATAGTGGTTCTGAAAATATATTTGCAGGGTGAAGAGTGAAAGAGTCAATCAGATGCAGAAGGCAAGCTGCCAAAAGGCAGCCAGCTATTAATTCTGAGCAGAATTTGGTCTGATTTGATTTTAAACAAGCTGACTCACTCGTTTCCAAGGATGCAAAGAAGGTAGAAAATAATCATATTTGAATCAGAGAACGATGAAAGTATTTTTGTACCCTAATTCTGTTCCATGATATTATCAAAGTTTCACCCATCTGGGACAACTGTTATCTCATTCATCATGGGATTTAAAAGGGGCTTTTAACATTGACTTGGAGAAGATTATGTGTAATCATAATTTCTTTTTACTAGGCATTAGGGACTTACAGGGGTACATTTCTCTAAGGCAGTCATGCAATTTTAGGATGTCTGCTCTAAGCAACAGAAAGATAGGGTAGGGATTCTTGAACTAGCACCAGTCTCTACCTGGAAAGCAAGTGGGATGAAACCTGTGGATGTTGCACGTTTCATCCAGAAGCAATATGAGGTTAGACTTCCATCAGACATTTAGGAATTAAAACATTTTAACCACTTTGTTGAAATCACCAATGACTGGGTTATTTGGGGTGCTTCTGCAGATTCACCTTGGTGTGTATCACAGTGGGTCCTACCCCATAGGTTTTTTCAGCTGTGCTGGCTCCATAAATATGTGCAGCTTTACTACCAGGCGTATTGGCACAATTGATAGCCTCGCTTTGAACTCCACCATGAACTTGCAACTTTCATCTTAGAATCAGGCCCTTCTCAGCAAGATTAATCATGACAACCTGAATTTAAGCACTTGGCTAATTGTTGTCCAGAGCCCTGCTGAGTTTCAATTTTCCTGTTTGTCTTAGATTTAATTCCTTTTTTGTAAGAGTGTCGAATTTGATCAGATTAGTCTTTTCCAGTACAAACTTGACAAAACCCAAAAAGTAGCTCCAGTGACACCTAGGCTTTTGTCAGTACAAAGAAAAACTACATTTCAAATCATGTATTTATACATGTAAATTAGACCCAATCACAATCACAGTCTTTTTTGTTTAAAGTGTCAGATTCAATCCCTGAACAATTTAGAACAGCTAATGTTTGCATTGTTTCTTTCTCTAAGCCACATGCTGATTTTATTGCCACCTGTGAGTGGAGATAATACATTCAACATTTCCTCCACCCTAAGTAGTGCAATTAAATAATAAGCACTAATGACTGTGTTCTTCTCGAAAATGTATTTGTTTTTTTTAATTGAACATATTCTTCTATGATTTGAAAAACCTAGACTTCTTGTTCTAAAGAAACAGTTTAGAGATACAGTAAGAAGCAACCAGAGGCACAGTCAGTTCTCATCGTAAGAAACCTGACAGAAACAGAAGATTGATAGTGTTGAAAAAGACACTTAAAGATTAAAAAGAAATAAATCCTGTTCCTGAGAGCTCTGCCTAAGCACATACTACAATAACAATGGAGACATGATAAACAAAAGCTGACCAGCATTTTCTTCATGACTGGTGTTTTTTTCTTGACTATTTCTCTTTTTTCATCCCTCATTTTCATTCCGTATCTCATGCTCTCTTTTGCTATCTCTTCCTCTGCCATCCCTTTTCCTCATGTCTTCCTGCACAATGCTCTCCTCCTCTCTCTTGTCATCTGAGTGGGTTTTTTATCCTCTCCAGAGCCACAGCCTTGCACCTGTGCTGTGCCACCCTCTTTCTTCTCTTTCTTCCCTCAAACATCTCCAAACAACCACAACCCAACTACAGGCTTTTCCCTCCTCCCAGTGTTTTTCTCTGCAGCTTCCCATACTTTTCCACTCCAGCTATTTTCCCTCACTGTTCCTTATCTGGCTTCCATTTTCTTTCCTCCTACTTTCACCTTATTTCTCCTATTCTCTTCTTGTCTTTCCTTAGGTACCTCAGATTCTCTTTTCACTCACTTCTGTAATTATCACTTGTCTTCTCCTTTATCTTGCTTCTTTCAGGTCTCTATGTTCTTAAAGATCCACAATCTTCTAAATTTCAGATGTGGTGTGTAATGGGTGGTTGTTGCTTACCCCATTACACTTCTTGTAGCCACCAACCAAGTTGAAGCTTATTGTTGCTACTGAGGTAACTAGAGTTTATTATGGATGGTCTTCAAGCCTGTATCCACTGCTCCCTTTATGAGACCATGGAGATAGCGTATGAAACAGCCAGAATGCAAAGAGCAGGATCATTTCCATAGCCATGGTGACAGCTGGTACTGCTCAATGATTAGTGAAGCCAAAAGAAACCTAATCTTTATCAAAAAGGGGAATCTCTAACATGCTTTTTATGTCATTCTTTTCAGTTTAGCTCTCTTAATGATTTTCCTGCAGCTGCTGCTGAGTGATGGTGTTTGCAGAAGATGAGCGCAAACAGTGCAGGACTGTGGATGCAGGGGGCTGAACCCGTTTGCCTTTGATCACTCTCTGGATGGAGAGAGACAGATTCCCATGCATGACCAACCCTCTCTAGCTAGCCAAGGACTGGTATTCCTGACAGCTAAACAAGCAACTTCTTGTCTCCCTTCCTAGCTACAGGGTAAAGGCTAAGAAATAGTCACGTGTTATTGAGGAGAAAACAAGGGATTAAAAATGTTCATTTGTTTTTTGTAGGATAAATGACTCCTCCGAGTGAATTAATTCTGTTGAATTTTTCTGTACTCTGATATTGCTTCCCATGCATGGCAACCTTCCCTTAGGCTTTAAAGCTAAAGACTAAAAATTATGTTCAAAAATCTCAATATACACAAGTATCAACTTCTGAATTCCCCCTCCTCAACAGATTTTGGCCAGCCAGGAGAAAGAGCAAATGAACTATTTATTGGCTCCCTGTCTTCTTATCCAGGAGTACTGTATAATTACCAGGATTCAAATTCTTACTTGTCTATAATCTGAGGATGCTCCTTTCTGAGGCTCAGTTTTTATGATGTCTGTCTGTCCAGAGACATCATGGGATCTCCAGTCTCCATCCGTGGATGTTTTCAAAATTTCACATGAAAACACCCTGAGCAACTTGATCTAACATTGCAGTTTGCCCTGCTTTCAGCAGGGGTATGGGCTAGAGAACTCCAGACAAAACTTCCAACCTAGATTATTCCATGGTTTTTATGGTATGTATGAAATGGCAGCATCCAGAGTGCTACTACAGAGCACCAGAGATGGGAAGGGCTGGGGCACGGGGATGTTAGCTTCTGTTAAGAGCTGGAAGAACCTGGATCCTGTTATTTTGGTGAAAAGGTCAAACCTGTGAATGGTATCCATGGCATGAACTGTCCTCTTCAGGATCCTCTGAAAAATGGATGACATGGTATATTTATAAGCACAGGTTTGCAATGACTTCATAAGAGGATTACTCCTAGAGATAAAGCACTGCAGCTTATAGATACTTCCTCGACATGTCTTTTCGCATAGGTATGTTTAGTACCTTTTCTAAAGGTTCCCGAAGCCATGTGATTTGGGGATAATTTCAGTTTCTGTCTACAAGAAAATGCTGAGGGAACACAGTCTGGCAAATATTATGAAAGACAATTGATTTCCAAGAAGACAAGTAAAAGACTTCAGAACACTTTAAAAACAAAAGAAATGTCAGGATTTACAAGCTGGTCTCACAATTTTTCAAAGCCTGGCTTGTGGTTGTGCAATGCCTATAGTCAGCCATACTGTACAGAGAATACACTTGAACAAAATTCATTTTGGAAATGCATAGCTGGAGTCTTTCCCATCTCCAAGGCATGAGGAACCAAACTCCCAGAGCCGTCAGAACCAAAGTCTAAGGCAAAGTCCAGAAGATAATCAGTAAATGCAGGCTCACCTCCAATGCTTAGGAGCCCTGTGTTTGCATCAAAACAGCCAATGTGCTTCAGAAAGGTCACTTGAGATTTAATAAATCTGGAAATACAGCGAGAATCACTGCTTTCTGCGTTCGAGAGCAAGGGCCCTTACGGTACTGCTCATTTGTGTGGCGCAGGGAGAAGCTGCTGACCTGGGAGAATTTAGATCCTGGCACAGAGTGCTTCAGCAGTTAGACGAGAGGGGTGGGAGGACAGCATGTAATAAAACTGTTGTGGAGAAAAAATTTGAGCTGATGAAACACTTTCTGTTTCACTTTCTGGAGATGGAAAGTCTATCTCCCACTGCCTGCTTTTTTTTCCCCGTGATATTAAAAAAGGGGCTTCCTGAGCAGTCTTGAGATTAGTACAGTATTTAAACCCATTTAATTACTGTGATGAATTACATGCCTGCCATTGATCTCCTTGTTCTTATTTGCCCCGAAGTACTAATAGGCTGTTCATTTTGCCTTTTAAAAGTACAAAGTTTGAAGTGGGTTTCTGTTTACTTATTTAATAACTAATCACAAGAATCAAATGAGCTGTACATGACTAATTGACTGGTTTGTTTTACTGTCCTCCGTGGCAATGCTGATAAGTTTTTCTGACAGCGTGCAAATCAAGCTGCTATCAGCAAGAGAGACCTTCCCCGTGAAAAAGCAAAAGGAGCAGGCAAGCTGCAGTTATTATCTAGGAAAGATAGCAGCCTTGGGGACAAGGAGCTGCCTTTAGCTGGAAATAGCAAACCAGGGAGGGGGACGGGATTTAATGAGCTGCGAGGACAAGAGGCCTGCAGTGTAATTAACTCCCAGAAGATCTCATTGAGCGTTCAGCAGAACCCCCACTCAGCAGTCCTTCCACCTTCATCGGAATTAAAGTTTAATTTGGTGTCAAAGGGCAGAGGAAAGACCTGCAGTATCAAGTGTGGAAATCAATGAACCATGTGAAGGAAAAGGTCACACCCTGACTTGTGCAGCGCAGAAGGTCTGAAGGAAAAGGTGCAGATATAAAACTGTTCAACACTTACTCATCAGTGCTGGGAGAGGCAGAGATGGATGTTTCACCCCATAGGCTTGTCACTACCTCTCTTTCAATAAAAGAATCTCCATTTCCATGGAAAAGGGCAATGAAGAGTTCAGGAAGAGTTTTCCCTCTGTACTAGTGGCTGTGGCTGTTGTTTCTAAAGCCTAAAGAGTTGTTGCAAAACATTTTACCTGGTTTAACACAGGTGTCTAACAGACAGGTGAAGCGAGCATTTCCATCCACAGTGGCCTTAGACATTTCAAAACATCTTAACTCAGCGCATTTTCCTGGTGTTACTGAGCCGTCTATCCATCCATAAATAAGAATACTAGCTACTGTCAGACCCCTAATTGCTATATGGCAAGTGAATAATTTTCCATGAAGAATCTTTCCCGCATAACAGCTAGCAACGTAAATCAGTGCAGGTCAGGAGCAGCATTCAGGTAGGAGCAAGACCAGCAGATAATAGGAAAGTACTTGCCACTTTCAACTGCACTTACGTTGCCTGAACCCCAGGCTTGCCCCAGCACGGAGGAGCCCTTTCCCTGGGGAGGCACTGCACTGAGGTGGAAACTCACCTCAACAAACCCCTCTGCAAGTTGGTCCCTTGTCTCTGCTGGGTAACACCATCCTTCCAGTGAAGCAGCCTTTGCTTCCTCTGCCATTCCACATCAGTCACCTGTCAGCTCCCATCCTGTGCTGTATCTGCTGCAGACACCTTAGATACTGTCCTACGACCTGCTAGTTTCTGAACAGAATGTGTCATACCTGGGGTTGCTGTAACGTTATCACAGTGCTTGGAAAATAAAAAAGGATTTTCATTCATCTTCAGACTAAATGGAATTTCAACAGAAGGGCAAACCCATGTAAAACAAGTAAGCACACACACTCTGCCCAATACTTGGCCAAATAGGCCGGTAGCTCTTAGGAAATGACACTGTCTCCAGCCACACAGGGCAATAACTTGGGTAACACCTGTGTGGAGTTAATTCACAGACTACCTCACACAAGGGCAAGTGGTCAACACTCCAGTTTCCATCCAGGCAAAAAGAGGCCTTGAAATCAATTAAACTGTGAGCTCTCACTGCTTGTTTTGTGGACACAAAGACACACTTGCTGGCAAAAAAAATATGGTTCATCCTGCAAACTGAGTGTTATTTCTGCCTGTGCACAGAGAGCGTATAGCTTGCTATTTATCTCAAGAAATACCTTGTAATTTTTTTAGACCAGAAAGGTTTCCTGAAGTGTCTTTACTTTTCAATTTCCAAACATCTTGTCATGCCCAGGGAAAAGTGCCAATCCCAAAAGCGAAAGCTTGCCTCCATGTACAGGGATTTTCCTGAGCTGGAATTCACAGCCTCAGCAGACCATAGACTGGTTTGCAGGCAGCCTGCAGATGGTCTTTCAACTTTGCCTGTACCTGCAGCTATTTACACTTGAACTCCATCTTCACTAGCCCGCGTTCATTGGCCTTTGCCTTCCCACTTGTGTTACAGCTTCCACCACACCAATCTTTTTGGAGCCACAACTGAGCTTACCTGGTCAGCACTGAGCTTTAGCAGGCATTCTGCTTCCCTCTGCCAGACCATATGGATCCTCCATGCAAGAGACCTTCTGCTCCAGTTGGTTTAGGCACCCAATGAAACCTTTACATCAGATGTCCAACTTAAGGCCAATACCTTTTTCCTGCCCATCCCTCATAAAATACAGTGGATGCTGTGGTAATTTGTAAGACCAAGCTGCAAGCGTCACCCCAGCAAGTTGTGCACCCCACATGTTTCTATAGTAGAGAGCTGAATTAACTCCTGTCTCATGCTGCCCAATCACCCCAGCTCAGGCCTGGATGCTTCCCATCAGATCTGTTCCCCGTCTGATGAAGCCGAGCTTTGCTGTAAGGCTGCAGCAGAGCAAACCCACACCTTTTCAGTTGCGGCTAATGACAGTTCATCAGCCAGCCCCTTGGAGAAACAGTGGAAACCCATCAGAATTGCTTTCAGAATTAAGTCATTAGTTTCCAGCCACTTGAGCAGTCAATTAAGAATTAGCTCCACAGTAAGCAGTGTAATCCTGCTACACCTTTTATGTACTAAAAAACCTTAGGAGCTCTTGATACATGGTTATGATGCCTTTTACATTACTTGGGTGTAGAAAAGGCCTTCATAATTACTTCGCTGTAGACATCCTAATTTTTTTCAAATGTTACTTCAACGCTTCCATTGTTAGTCAGATTAATTCCTCCAAAGACAAAAATGTAAAAGCTGAAAGACCAGCATCCGTTCTCAAATCTTTCTAAAATGACCATTTCACACTGGGAGCCATCAGCTTACAAAAAAAAAATCCCTGCTACTGCTTTGACTTCCGTGCAAAATCTTTCCTACAAATTTCATTGCACAGAAGGGAATTTCAGTCTTGTATGAAATCTTTTGTGAACAAGCCACAGATCAGTAACAGAAATATTCTCCAACCTCCAAACATATTTGTCCATCAGAAATGTGTCTTCATTTTCTTACAACAGCTGTAGAAAAATAGTAACTTTCCCGTTCAATACACAGTGTGTGCCAGTAGGTTCCCATAAACTTACAGAATAAATTAGTTTGGATACACAAAGAATTTAGCCAACAGCAACAAATCACATGGCCAGGTTTCAAAAGTGTCTATTTCACAAAATAAAGGAAGTTTTAAAGATGTTTCTGTTTGACAGGTCTATATAACTGCTCTTCTGTTGAATGTGGCTAAAGTGTGAATTAGAGTTAAAATTGTAATAAAAAGAGACATTTTCATTAACAGTCATCCAAACTGCCTGAGTTACCACAGGTTTGCTTTGATGGTTTTCATAATCTTCTCTGTTTGCTTTCTGCACTCTTTAGACTAGCAAGATCTAATTTGCAAGAATATTTCCAGAAAGGCTCATGAGTTAGCTCAGGTTATAAATGTTTGCAGTGTCGCCTCCACTGTGGAGTGCTGGTTACAAAGGCAGCCAGTCTGTCTGCAAAAACGGTACCGTGTGCCTTCAGTGTCCAACATCCCACACTGACAATGAACAACCAGTAATTGACAGGAGTGTCTTGGCCAATTGCCTATAGACAGCTGAAATGAACCTGTATTGAACACTTACTGTGTATTTTGAAGTATGAATGTTTTGAAAGTCTTTATACAGTTATTTTGCAAGCAGAAAAATGGGTGAAATTCAAATGAAGGGGGAAAGAACATTTTAGGCCACCATGGGTGGACCAAGAGCGTGCAGTGGCAGAGGTTGGTATGGCAGATCCCAGTTACACCCTGTCATTTGCCCATGACCACATTATTTGCTGGAAATACTGCATTAATTATCTATCCATTTAGTGTAGAAACTCAAGCCAGAGCTTCATTTACTTTTGAATTTTTCTACAGTGAAATTTGATCTTTTGGAGTGCTGAATTGCTCCTGCAAAGTGTTGAATGCCCCAAAGCCCTCCAAGTCTCACAGGACAGCACGGGCTGCTGTTTTGCTCCACTCCCAAGAGGATCTTGCACTGGTGAAAACTGCTTTGAAGACAGTGCAAAACTCTGCTGGGGGCAGGGACAGAAGCCTCTGCAACCGAGTATTAATCTTAGCTTGAAGCTAAAGGCAGAAGCACAGCCAAAAGAGCCTCTGTTCTCAGAGAGTAGACTAACGCCTTCCACCTTGCTCCAGCCAGCCCAGCCAGCTGTCACACAGCACCAGTAACCCTTGGTAACTCTCATGGGCCCTCTGGGTCCTTTTTTTTGCCCCTGTGACTTTTCTTGGGGCACAGTACTTCTTCTAAGCAAGTGTTTGGTAGGCTCACAGAGAAAGGAGGCACATACAAGTGTTATTGGTGCAATATATTCCTCCACAGAAACCAGGACTTAAGGATCCCACAACTCTACTGATGGACGTGCCCTGCCTACTGAGTCTCTGTTACCCTGAGCAAATGAGAAGAGTTAACACAAGATGTAACATCAGCCCTATGGCACGAGAGGAACCACCTGTGCTGGAGAAATTCCTAGGTGAAGAAAGCTGACCTCTGGCAGGAGAGGGCTGGAAGTCTGCCTGGAGTAGGAGGTAGTAGTTTGTGACATCACAGATGCATTTCCTTGCGTTTTTTTCCCAACATACAAATAGTTTTCATAGAAATTGCTGATATCAAAGTTGGCCAAAGCCAAGTGAATCCCTGTGCATGGAATATAAACCTTCTGGAGTGCTATATAACAAATTAAGACACTGCTGTTTGTGAAGATGAGCTACAGAACCTGGTCAGATACAGCACCCATCAGTCCCACCACCTGAGCCCTGTATGAAAAAAAGCACTGGCTGCACACAGTCTGTCTTCAGTCATCAGCATTATTATGCCAAGATAAATTGTCTAGTGTTAATTGTCCCTGCAGTTGATGAAGCTACGTACTTCCTAGCAGAGTAGACTTCCCCATTCAACGGCAAGCATCTAACCACTAACAAGGAGCAAGTAGTTCATTGCTTATAAGGATGCTGGACCAAACAATTAATAGAAGAGGTAATGCCTTGAGAAACTTACGACTTGAGAAGGGAACCAGGGAGAAATCTCAGACTACCCCATTGAAAGAGTAACCTGGAGGAAACAGTGAGCCGAACTTTATTTAATAAATTACATATATACATGAACCAAAACTTTGTCCCCCAGAGCCCACTGCACCACGCTGTTAAAATGTCTTCCACAGCCAAGTCAGATTCACACACCCAAGGAACTTGCAACAAGAATCAAAAAACTGCAGCCTCCTGCTCCCTCCCACTACCTCAAGTAAAATTGGCAACGTTGGACCTAATACAAAGTCCACACAAGGCAGTCAGAGTCTTTCTATGCACTTCAATGGATGAGTCCCTCAATAGCAAGCATGGCATGAAGCGGATTCTGTCCCTAGGATGAATGAATGAGGCCAGTCCACCCAAGCAGGTGCTGCAAAGAGAGGCACACCAAGCATCACAGAAAGCATACTGCTGCTCTGGTTGTCCCCTGCATGGGAAAGATGGCTCTGTGGACATGCTACGAACTGTGCGGTGAAGCACCTATACTAAATCCTGCAGAGTCAGGCTGAACGCAAGTTGCTGAGAAAGAATCCCAGATAACTGGAGACACATCTTCAGGGCCTACCACAGGGATGCACTGTGAGTAAGACCTTTTGTTTATTCACGGACTTGTTACTCTATCTTCTGAATGCTGTTTGAGACACGCACGCCGCAAAGCAAGACAAACTAGTGCAACGAGATCACTGGGAGCACTGCTGACATCAGATATCTTTAGTTTCTTGTAATTTCCAGGCATCAGCTGTGGTGTGCGGCAGAACTGCTGTGCAGGTTGCAAGGCAGGCTTGTTTTCTCGGTGGAGATAATCTCTGCCTTCCTCGCATCAAGTCATATGCATCTATATGATGTAAATGCTGAACTGGTCAATAGCCTAAGGAAAATGAGTTCCTAGGTGTAAAATAATTACAGCGCAGGCCTTGTGATATACACACTTTACAATGGAGCAGTCAGGATTAAGCACTGGCCTTAATAAACAAACAAGCTCCAAATTTATCCATTTGTCCCACGTCGCAGATATTTCCATTCCAAAAAATGCTTTCAGGGCTTCAAGGAAAGCTGGTTTCAAAATAAAAGCATCTTTGTCAGTAATTATCACAGCCATCCCAAGAAGTTCTCAGAATCTGGAGTCATTAGTGTAACCGGGTAAAACAGGATAAGCCCTGGCTATAACAGAACTGTTAATGCATGAAGGATAAGATTTAGTTTTGTCATCTGAAGACTGCATTACTTACTATGGTTGGAAGTAGGGCAAGTGCCCTCAGGAAACAGCTATTTGGTTCTCACCGAGAAGTAATCTGATACTCGCACATCTCCAGCCTTATTAAAACCTCAGTGTGAGGCAAAGTCAAGGATGTCAGCTTAGTTTCTTGTTACATTGAATGGACAAGGGGTGATGTTTGAAAGGAAAGGGTTTATTATTTTTAATCACACACTTATGCAAATCACACTGTCAGTGAATCACATGCAGAGCTGTTCAGTTTCCCAGCAGCCCACACAAGACCCATGATGTGAGGAAGCAACAGAGCAGCTAGGGGATTGATCTTGCAAGGTGGTATGCACTGCAAGGGCATGCAAGAGCTTAAGCGTGTGCTTAATTTAAAGGCTGTGAGCAATCCTCGCCATTATTTTTTTCAATAGAAGCACTTGCTTACACGGTTGGCTGAGAGTGCTGTGAGACAGAGGATATAAGGAGAAACATCCCTGTGTGCTAATGAGAATGGTGACTACCATAGAGTAATAGTCACCAAAAATCCCTACAAGGGATTTTTATTGGTGGCTGTGTGTCAGGCCATCAAGTTTTGCTTCTCCAGCTAGAACTGATGTAATCTACCAAGTACATGCTCTGTCCTGAGCTGTGTTTTTATTACGATTAATTTTTACTTCTTCAGTGCTTGCTTTTCTTTGGGAAGAGACAATGAGGCCCCAAAATCAGGTGAGGGGAGTTAGGTGAATTATGTAACTGTGGTGTGTGTTTCATGAGAGGATTTACTACTGCCAAGTGAGATCCATGCCATAGAAATTTTTTTTTTTAGAGTTTTTTTTTACTTGCCAAGGGGAATAAAATGACACGATCTCTATTCCTCTGGTCTCAAAATAACACAAAATCCATCACTTTGTTTCATATTTGGTACAAAATTCACGGGATGCTTGTGGGAAAACAGACTCCTGTGAGAGAAGCAACATGAAGAATCTCCTTCTAAAGATTTGTTCAAGTTTTAATTATTTCAGAACATAAACATTGTACTAAAACTTAGAAGAAGGTTACGGGGGGGGCAGGTGAACAGAGTAAAGAGTCATTGCCTCAAAGAACAGCTATAGTAGCAATTTCACTTTCCCTTAGCACTTTCCCAACCTGCCTTGCCCCACTTGTTTTGCTCTGAATGTCTTCTGTCTTCTCTTTTGAGAAACCCAGAGTCCTGGTCTTTCACCATTTATGCCCCGATACACTAGTTGAAGGCTGCCATGAAGATACCACAAGACATTTATAGCTGAGGTCTTGTATCTCACCTATTCAAACGGGGCCCCCTGGCGCCTCCAGAGGAGGAAGGTGTCCATGGATGGCAGATGAAGTAAGCCAGTGGAGAGCACAAGGACAGGTAGCTCTAATGTAGCACATCCTACACACAAACTGATCTGCACATTTTCTGCAGAGCCTCAGCAACTAACTCAAACCAAAACTGAGGACAAGAGAGCATCCCCACAGTACATGGTGGGGAGTTACTACTTGCCCTGCCCTAGGGATTCGCTAGTGCAGCTCTCTTCATGGGCACACTCAGGCTGGTGACTGCGCCATGTATCTGCAAGCCAGGAAAGCACATCCATTATCCAAGCCTAGCTCATTAAGTATGATTATTCCTGTTGTACAGCCCATTATAGAAGATCCTTATATTGAACCAGAGGGATGTGCCAACACCAGAGAGCGGATTAGTGCCAGAGTACAGGTAGCGAGTGTCTGGGTCCCACCCTGTCCTCTGACTGCACCTCTTTTTCATGTGAGGGCTGTTTTCTATCAAGCAACATCTGAGGGAAAAAAGGAAAAACAACTAAAAACCCAACAGGTTTCAAAATAGCTTGTACTGCCTGTCAAGGCCTTGGACATGTCCCCAAGTGCCAAGCCAAGAAACTCTCCTTAGCAGCTTTTGTTGGAAACAATTAACATTTCAACTTTATCTTTTCTGTTCTTTCAGACAGCTACGAAAAGATTGTCAAAAATAACAAAACCAGCATTCATTGGGGCTGGCTCAGTCCTGCTCCATCTGAGCCATTGCCAGCACATGCCTCTGCTGGGAAAGGGCAGCCTGAAAACCTTGAGGAGTCTATTTCTCTTGAGTCTGATACTCCTGATGTCAGGAGGAAAATCCACCAGTGAGATGAAAGCAGGCCAGAGCGGGAGCAGGAGCAATGGAGCTGCATAGTCAATGCAGAGAAACTAGGAAACAACCTAAAAGGCTCTCAAATGGAACATTAAGCTTGATTTCCACCAATAACACATTTCCCCATATTAATACAAGATGTTTTTAGGTAGGTGTCAGCTTTGTCTGCGGCTGGCTTACTACGTTACTCCCAGAGAATCTGGTCAATCAGTGAGGCTGTTGTTCTTCAGCTGGGGTCAAGACATGTGAAAAGAAGAGAGGGGGAAACCAGAGTGCCTAGCGCAGTCCTTGAGCTCATACAGCTCCTGAAATTTGTGAACAGGGGAACTGTAGTAATTTCACTGGACAGGAACAAAGTCTCTTCATCCTTGTGATAGTACTAATCAGGAATATATCAGTGATTTCAAGTGGGTTACACCAATGGGAGGGGGGAGACAGAGATTCTACTGTTTCTTTATGTTTCTTAGATTATTTATGCCCTGAAGAAATGAACAAAGCGCACAATCTGTCATTAACCTCTGGCTTAAAATTAGGCCCACAAAGTCAACCACAGCTGCAAGATAAGTATCAGATTCTCACTAGGCCAGTATTACTCAGTAATAAATTAAAACACAAAGAACTGTGACACAATTCTTTTCTTAAAAGCCTGAAAACTTGTCTATAATAATTGCAGGCTATGGCTCTTAAAAAACTGATGTGGTATTCAGAGTGCCACTGATATTCAGATAAACAATTAGTAGTCTTTAGGGAGCTCTGCAAGTGCCTGCTGTCATGTAGATTTGCAATTGCTGGTAGAATTGATGCCTATTTTGCCTGTTGAAGTAGAAGTCAAATTTGGTTTGCATGCATAAAAACACTGATTCTCAAAGCCAGCCTTTGTTCTGCCTAGCTTGGCTGTAGTGATGGGTTTCAGGCTCACTTCCCTGAGACCAGGTCCTCAGCACTGTATGTTGTCAGGGACAGTGTCCCTTTATGCTTCTAACTTGTGTGCAGTGTCATGTCCATTGTATTGCGATTGCCTGGTGTAGATTATGAACTCTTCTCATCATTTCGCTGAACAACCACAGCACCCTGCAACGGGTGAAAAAGCTACTAGTATCTGGAAAGTATTCTTCTGAAAGTGTCCAATTTCTGTAGTCCCCATCATTGCAATAGTTTGGCTTGATCTTACAATGGGAAAGAAATTGACACAAATCTGAGCTCTGGGGTCCAATGACCTACCAAAAGGAACAAATGGCAGAAGTGGGACTTTCCTCTAAGAACATCCTGCCATCAATCCACATGAATTCAGTTTTGGGGATAGACGGTGAAAATATCCAGCAAGGAAGAGGATATGAGAAAAGTTTCCTGTCTCTAGCAGTGGGAGCTCAGTAGTCTAAGCATCTTATCACCCATTAGCTTAGTCAAAGCTTATATGGTGGTTGCTATTGCAGACACATGTTCTTCACAGATACAGAGATTTCGGTGCTTTTATCTGAAAACCAGTACTTTGAAAATGGGTTAAACCAGCAGTTCTAAAACATGTGGACTGAACACAAATATTTGCAGCAGCAATGGCCATGACATGAACCGCAGAGGCACCAGTTTCATCAGCACTCAGCTAAGTCACTCTGATTAGCAATTTCCTCTGCAATATAACGAACTGTTCTGGAAAGCAAAGAGGAAGCCAGTACAGAAACTTGGATTAAGGTATGAGACGCACCCAATAGCCCGTGCCACTCAGGAGAATGGCAGAGAGTTGTGCCAGAGCTGCGGCTGCTCAGTGAACTTCCCTAGAGGAGGCGGCAATATTGCTGCTACTGTAAAAGTGATGAGACCATGAAAAAGAACATGCCCTTGAGAGTAATGGCTGAAGCCTTTGGGCCGGATGTGTGCATTAAATGAGAATCTGGCAGCAGCTGTGGATGCAGAAAGATCCCAAGGCTGTGACCTATTCTGGCGACTGGCAATGTGCAGTCGAGTAAGAAGAGTTATATCATATAAAGACCTGTGAGTATACATACTTATGGCTCCTTGGATTGAAGCAAATAGGTTAACTTCACTCCTTTGAGAAAAGAAAAAAAAGAATGCAGCCAACTTGTAGCAGGCCAAATCATTAGCATGCAAATAGATTTTAGTGCAGCAAAGACATCTGCTGAAAGGTATTAAATAATGTTGAACACAGTAGAGTTACGCATAGCTCCCATTTACTTTACTGAGCTAAAGGGACTCATTTGAAGTACTGGCTATGAGCTAAAATAGAATGAAAATCTATATATCAAGAAAAAGAAATACTAAGCTTTATTAAAAACAGTTACAATAGCAAATTTTATGGGAAGTGACATTGATAAGGAACCTTACTGAATGGTGGTATGGGTAGTCATTTCATATTATCAAAAGCCTGATACAAGGAAGCAGATAAAGAATTTGTGTCTCAGTTTCATACAGATTTAAATAAATAGCTGAGATTTTGGTTTGACAGTCAAATCAAAAAAGAAGTTACAGATCAGCCCAAGTGGAATTTAAATGTTTTAAGGTTTATTTCAACAAATAAGAACAACAAAAAAAGATCCTATTCAAGGCATTTAGCAAAAAGCAATGCAAATGAAGGGCTAGTCTTAGGCCCCATCTAACAAACCAGTGAAGCAGAACAAGTCTCTCTAATTAATCAATAACCCAGAGGGCAGGGAATTCACTTCTGGATAATCCCTGAATAATTTTTTATATTATATTCAGAAGGGAAGGTGACATGATACCTATATAGAAATGCTCTCAATTTATCCGACTGGTGTTCCATTTTGCTATAAAATATTTAAATACTTAGAAACCAAAGGGAAAAAATTGGCTCTATAATTTCATGATAAATTGGATGCCCCCTGAGAGGTAGGATATAGACTTCCATCTAATTTCAAGGAACATTTTCTACAGAGTGAAGAAACATGCACAGAGGAAACTGGGAGTGAAACAAAAGTTTGAAGAAACAGCCTGCACCTCCAGGGGTGAAGGCACCCTCTGAAATGTAGGGGAACATCAGGATTTGAATTCCAGGTTCCCATATCACAGGCAAGCACACTGACTGCTATATGTTGAATAGAAAGAGGGATCAACACCTCCTCTACTTCATGAGTCCAGCCAGGAAAAAGAAGTTCAGCCTGAAAAATTTAACTTGAATCCATAAATAGAGTTTCCCATGAAGCCAACAGATTTGCACCGGCACAAAACTGATTAGTCACACTGGAAAATGAGGCCTTCCATCTACTAAAGAGATTTTACAGCTGAGGTCGACATGCTCTTGGAGCCATGCTGTTTCTCCATTCTCTCCTGATTGAATCTCCTGGGTTATACAGTGGGAAGATTTGCCCTTCTACTATTCTCTTTAACATTCACTGACTCTCTAGTTCAACAGTAAGTACTTGGTCACCTCTGAGGACTGGACTGTCAGTCTGGAAGCACAATTATACAAACTCTCATACTTTACTGTGGAGGAGAATATAACCAAAGGATGTGGCTTAGTGATCCTCCTCTTGGGACAGGCTTCAATGTAGGATTCACTAAATGAACAGTGACATGGTGGTATTTGTCAGGAGTAGCATATTAAAGGCTAACAAATAAGCGTATTAAACACATAATTTTTCCTCACATTGAAAAAAAACATGTAGGAATGCAGAGGTTCCTTTCCACAGTATATATCTTGATTAGTCAAAGGATTAATACCTACTAACTCTCTTTTTACAGTATGGACACCACTTGATAGCCAGATGTCAGCTGAATTCCTTGCAAAATTGGCCCCTCACTGATTTTATTTCGCTTTTAGGTCTGAGTTCAAACTCAGAGGAGGTTCAGACATTGGGCTAATATAACAAGATTTTGAATAGCATCACCCTGAGTATAGTGAATTAGAAGGGATGCTCCAGCCTGCATCTGAGGCAAGGCCTGTTACGGCAGTATTCTTATCTCCTCTTCAAGCTACAGCCAATTCACTTATTGATTTGTGATCTTATTAAATCACAAGTCTGAATCTGGAACATTGTCCTAATTCTTTTCGTGCCGTGTCTGGCAATAGGCACCATCTCCTGGAATGAGCAGGACAGAGACACAATGACTGCCTGCATCATGCCCCGTGTAAACCAGTATATCATTGGCATGTGCTTGGGACTTCCAAAGTCAAGAGACACCCTTCTTTTGCTCATTTCTTCCTTTAACTTCTTCAGTCGTTATTTTAACCTGTTTACACTCTTGGCCTCCACAGATCCCTGTAACAACCAATTCCATAATGTAATTATGTGCGGTGTGAAAAAGTACTTCTTTCATTCATTATAAACCACTTGTCAAAAAGTTATTTTTCTCTTTGGCAGTATTTCATGTTTTCAGCACAGGATTTTGTCTGTCACTTTACTGTCTTGGTCACTTAGATACCTCAGATCTTTCCACAGTTCTTTACAATAAGGTTCCTTTTCAGCTAATCTGAACACTTTTGTATTATCTTCTAATTTTGTCACCTCTCTGTTCACTCTCCTTTCAGATCATATGAGCATGGGGAATAGCACAGATCTCACCACAGACCCTGCGGAATTCCGCTGTGACTTCCATTTCCATTGGAAAAAAAGGTCTTTTTTTTTTTTTTTTTCTTCTGCTGCCATGGCAGTTTAGGAACTTTCGGAAGTTCCACTTCTTTTGAAAATCTACTTCTTTCTGGAAATCCACATATTCAGTATTATGGGCTTGCTGACTCCAAAGAACCCTAATGGCTTGGAAAGCATGCCTTCCCTTTGTAAAAGTGATACTGGCTCTTCTCATATATTACATGTCCTCCTGATCTTACTCTTCATTATTCTATCTACTTTGTTCAGAAATCCAGTCAGGTTTACTGGTTTATTGTTGCCTAGATTCTCCCTGGCAACCCTATTTAAAAGTTACTGCCATATTCAGTTAGCCTCTAATCACCTGACACAAAGTTAGTGTAAGGTTACAAGCTCCAGGTAATATAAAAATCCCATATCCAAGCATCTACAAAACACAATACAATACAGTCTCATCCTGGTGGTTTTCCAGTCTTCAGCTTATTGTTTTACTATTCTAATTTACATTGTTTATTACCTTTAACGAGAAGTCAGGATCAAACTGAAGAGATTCAGGCTGTTCAATATGAAAGTTGACAAGTTCAGCCAATGGTGTTGACCTAGATAAGAGTGGTAAAAGCACACACTTCTAACTCTAGGCAACTCATTTAAAGACTCTGTCCACGAGTTTCCTCTCTATTAAAAGGAATAATAATAATAGTTCCTTGTTCACACTCCTGGTCATCTTAGATCATTCAGTGTGGAGGTGTCTGCAAAAATGCTATGCACACAGTAAGGTTCTACCCTTGGTGAAGGTATCTTAGCCATTTGGTAACACCAGACACAAGTAATTCCAGTAAAGCGACTCTGTGCCAAAAAAAAAAAAAAAAAAAAGCCGAAGGTGACCCGGCATCTCTTTTTGGCTGGAACAGGCCAGGACTATTGGGACTGTCCTGGTCTCCTGTCAAAAGTCTTTTTTGGATGTTATTTCATCCTGGATCTTTGCCCGACAGGGGATTTTTTCCTGTCTCCATCCCGAGCCAGGGCTCTGGAAAAAGGCCTAAAGCAATTACACTGAAATCTTTTCATCCTGTTCACAGCCCAGTCTGCAGTTAGCAAAAAGCTCGCATCTATTGGGAAAGTTTGGCTTTACTGCGGAATTTAGGAACCTGCCACCTTTGGCTCAGGAAGGAGCCTCAGAGCGAGGCAGAAGGTCTCTCATTGGACACCTATCCCCACTGCAGTCCACACACCGCTACCTCTCAGTTTTCTCTTTACACAAGGTTGGTGACTATAAAGGATCCCAAATTATTTCCATGAGCATTGCTTGCAGAAAGACTTTACTGTAAGAGCAGTGTGCTCCCTGTGCATTGTAAATACGCACCCAGAGCTAGCTGCCTGGATGCCCATCACAGCAGTATTCGTAACACTGGCATCCTATGGGTGCCGTAACTCCAAGTGATAACTATACACATTATCTATTGTCTGTGCATAAACCAACCTGCGTTTGGTACCATTGGAGCATATTGAGCTGACATTGGTCTTAAAAGCATATGGAAGAATAACTGTGCTTAGTCTTCTGAAACAGGACCGCTTTAACGACTTTTTGGTTTCAACTGGAATCAGCAGGTCTGCTTTGAGAACGACACAGCCCCCGTGAAGTAACAAAGCTGAGCTCTCGAGTTGCTGACAGAGGCAGCAAAAGGTAAAGCTGGAGAAAAATACAGCTCAGCTTGTGTTTACAAATGGGCAGGGTGTACACATGAATGTGCAAAGCACCAGCAAGCCACGCATCAACAGGGAGGTACCTGAAAGCGTGGGAAACGTAGTTCCTACTGACTATGGGGGTAAAACGCTGCTGTTGGGACTAAATGTCTTTCAAAAGTAGTGTCATGTGTTTGCAGCCAGACTTGCCAAACTTGTACATGCACCTGTGGCCTAAGCAGGTTTTCACTTAATGAGTTGCCTATTTTCATAAAAACACAGATGTTGCAGTAACACAAAACAAGAAGGTCATTAGGCTGGAGAGAAGCATGCCTGTTGCTTCAACACATGCATCAATGGAGCCTGAAGGGACATTGCAGGGTTGCCACCACTGAACTGGCTGCAGGGACACTGAAAGGGTGAGCAGGGCGGCCGCAGCACACTGCAATACTTGCTTTCATTGCAACACCACCAGCAACATCCGCACTCACTGCAAAGCTGGGGCAGAGGGGTGGTGGCAACAAGAAGCTGAGACATGTCTGGGATACACAAGTAGGGTCACTGCGAATGAGAATCTGGCCAAACACATGGATCAACGCAGCAGGTCCTTGCAACCTCCAGATTTCTCAGGTGAATTTCCACAGCCTCCTTCAGGCTTACCTTAAGGGGAGAAAAGGAAGAGGAGAAAATCCACAGAGCAGTTAAAACAGAGAAAATAATCAAATGCATGCCAGCCTTTCCTGTATCCAGTGGGTCAATAGTTTTTTCCTCAGCACACTGGTGTTTTTAGTGCTAGGAGGAATGCAGCAAGAAGAATAACTGTTTTGTTTGCCGAGGAAACCCAGAGGCCAGGAATACCCATGCGATGAGTGCTGTGCTGGGATGGCTGTTTACTAGAGATGGTAGGAAAGCAATTTAAGGAATTTCCAAGTGACATAAACAGGCAGGGCCAGATCCGGGCCCTTCTCAGGGCAAGATCCAACACCGCTGACACAGCCTCCGACTGGCTGCATAGGGAATCAGCCCCTTTTTCTATGTGGCCTAAATCATGAACACCATCAAATTCTGTCATGTTTCCCAGGGTGATGTGAGAATGCGAGAACAGGGTAAGACCGCGTATGTTTGAGATTCCTAAACAAATCTATGTTCTTTTGTGGCAAGCAAAAACTAGCAAGGGGTGGTCCCCCCTCCCACAATGTAAATCAAGAATAAAGTGCAAGTATGTCTATTTTCTTACATCTGAGATTCATTCTGGAGGCACCACACTACGGCTATCTTTGTCTTTCTATAAACCATCAGCTCTGCCCACATGCTGAGCCAACATTCATTGGGACAATTTTCTGCCAAGCAACACTGAATTTTTATGGCCCAGACATAAGTGCAAGTTGCTAAAGCAGAGGCACATGGATAGTACTGTAACTATGGCTATTTATTAACAGTCTTGAGAGCTGAAACATGCCATTTTTAAAGCACTTTAATGCCTAGGGGGAAAAAAGGTCTCAGCATAACAGTTCCTCTTTAAACTAATACTTTTCTTACTTTATGTTCTTTCCCACTTCCACTATATGCCCCACAATAGCTCACTTCTTAATCAAGCCTTTCCTTGTGCTTTCCTAGCTCTGTGTCCCACCTTTAACTCCTGTCATTTCACTTTCTTTTCCCAGTAGACCCCCGAGGTATACTATAAAAGCAGCAGACTGTGGATGTCCTCCAGATGGGCTGTCAGCACGCAGAACAGAGGGAGAGACCCCTGCCCTGCCATGCCTGGAGGGGCGTTCTCTCTGATGGAAAGGTTCTGAGGAGCATTTTGCTCCCACAGCCTTGTGAAGCAGCTCTGGAGCTGGCCATTGAGCCCAGCCTGGTGCCCCTGCTGCTTGTGGCGAGCACCTCAGTGGCACCTTCACGCCATGCAGGTAGGTGTTTTGGTCATGCAGGAGTGCAACCATGAATAAGCACAGGGCAGCACCAGATGCAAAGCCCTTGTCACGCTCTTCCCTTCCCCCAGGGAAGTAGGGAGGGAGGTAGAACAATGTGCTGATCACAAGGTTCAGGGATTTCATTGGGCTTTTATGAAATATCTGGCATTTTTCAAAAACCTCCTCAGGATCTCCCTTTCCTGCTGCTTGCCCACACAGATGCTCTCATGCGATTGTGTTTACTGTCACCCTCCCATTCGCTGTGCCCTGGAAGCACAGCGCTGTGCATTAATGCCTGAGGAGGCAGCTGGCAGCATTGCAGCGATTCCTCAGCTTCCCCAAAACCTCCGCTCCACGGAGAAAAACACCCTGCAGGGTACGCAGACCTGCTCTTCTGTTACCCCAGCTGACAGCAAGTATATTCTGCACTCGGCAAACTCGGTGCAAAGAGGAAGGTGGGTGAAAAGTATTTGGAGCCCGCTTCTCATCTTTCCTCATCGGAAATCAAGAATAACAGAAGCCAAGGAACTAACAACTGCTACTCCCACCTCATGCTGTGTGGCACAGTTCAGAGCCCTCTTTCCTGCAGCATTTAGTTACACACTGTCAAGCTCTTGCCTGTCACCCCGAAGTCTTCCTCATCCTCTTTATAGCCCAATGGCTGCTTGTGTTATACGTGACAACAAACTGCAATTTTGCATGCCATATCAGGAACATTTTGCTTTGCAAAGGCTTCTCTTGTTCTGTCTAGCAAACTGTACTCCATTTCGACCCCTCAGGAAAGGCATTTTTCTCTTGTGCAACAAGAGGATCTAGTTTTCAAAATCTCAGCTCTTCCAGGAACTGTCTACACTATACCTGCACCTGTTTAATTAAATCAGCACAAACAAGCTTTTTTTTTACTTTCTGCAAAGAAATGTGACAAAAAAGGAATACATTATCAGGAAAAGCAAGAGTTGCTTTGTTTATGTTTTTTTAAGAAAAAGTAAACACCAAACTATCCATATCCCGGTGAAAGTTAAAAGGATGTGGCTGGTTCTTCAACAATAACACGCATTTTTCACAATCAAGTATACTTTTCTGCGAAATTTGTTTTCAGCTGAGAACCAATTTCACTGATAAAAAGCCTTCTCCTTTTCTTTAAAAGACCAAATTATTGATCAGCCCTGAGCAATATTCCTATTTCAGTCTAGGATGCATTATTTTTTTTAGTTTAAATTCCATTCCTTATTACCTTCAATTAAATCAATAAAGCCAATTTAAAATGAAATTAGGGTGTCAGAAATGATATCATTTCAAAGTAAATTGTTCCTGCTTCTCTCTTTTCTTTTTAATTAAAACTAATGAACCCAACTATTTCTAGATTTTCATACACACAGGTTCTCAAATACATATGCCCAAGTATGTGTACGGGATGATATTGGTCCACATTTACATGTGCCTACACAGACGCTTACCCCTGGAAATAAGCACTTAAATTCCTATACTGCCTGCAAAGAGATTTCTTAACCTGGGAGGTCAATTGGTTTGTGTGACAATGAATTCCTGAACCAAAGGTTATTTCTGCAGGAAAAATGGCATTTCTGAGACGACACTGGAACAGATACTATTGCTGAGGTAACATTTTCTTTTTTTTTTTTTTTAATTTTTTCAGGCTGTTTCTTCCCACCTTCTACATGAAAGCTTTGCGTTCCCCTTTACTGAATTTGGAGACGAAGCAATAGTTTGTCTTTCTAAGAGTGCAAGATTCATGCAGTTACGTTGCCTGTGTGCTCTCTCCTAGATGAATAACTTGCAAACCCTGTGACCAGTTTCAATCAAGTTCAGCAGAGCTCTCACAAATACAGAGTCTCTAAGTTGTATGAAAATAGGTGATTTGCTTTCCACATGGCACAGCTGTCCCATGACTGCAGTTTGCTTCCACCTTCATTACAGTTGTTCACTTGCAACTGCTCTCTTGGGAAGGAGGCGGTCAGGAAAAGGGAAGAGGGGAGCGCAAATCGAAGGCAGTGGGCTAGAAAGCAAAGGGTGCGGCTAGCAATCAAAAATGTGCATGCACACTGCTCAGTCCATGGCTTCCATCCACCTAACATCTCTAATCTCCCCTGACAGACCTGACATTGCACACAATGCGATCACTGGCACAGGAGGTACACAAACAGATGCAGCAATGTGTTAACAAAGGGACTGATGAAGGAACAAGAGATGAAAAAAACCTCTTAGTTGTTGGCCTTAAAAAATATTGTTCCCCGGAAATTTAGAGGCTTTATATAGTATAAACTTGGCTGGACACATGTAGCTCACTTTAACAGTTGAACTGGATCTGGATTCAGACACTTGTTTTATGTCACTCAGAACCAGACATTTAATGCAACCTTCCAGCTGCACAGTGAAGCCAGCAGGTCAAAGGAGGTCATCCTGCCCCTCTACTCCACTCTCGTGAGACCCCACCTGGAGTACTGCATCCAGCTCTGGAGTCCCCAGCATAAGAAGGACATGGACCTCCTGGAGCATGTCCAGAGGAGGGCCACGAGGATGACCCGAGTGCTGGAGCACCTCTCCTATGAGGAGAGGCTGAAAGAGTTGGGGCTGTTCAGCCTGGAGAAGAGAAGGCTCCGGGGAGATCTTATTGGGGCTTTCCAGCACCTACAGTAGAGCTGTGGAAGGACTTTTTACTGGGGCATGTAGTGATAGGATGAGGGGGAATGGCTTTAAACTGGAAGAGGGCAGGTTCAGATTAAACATTAGAAAGAAGTTTTTCACTGTGAGGGTGGTAAGGCACTGGAACAGGTTGCCCAGAGAGGCTGTTGAGACCCCATCCCTGGGGGTGTTCAAGGCCAGGCTGGGCGTGGCCTTGGGCAACCTGGTCTAGTGAGAGGTTTCCCTGCCTATGGCAGGGGGTTTGGAACTCGATGCTCTTCAAGGTCCTTTCTAACCTAAAGCATTCTATGATCCTATGATTTTACTATCCTGTGTGATGATTTGGCTTCCCTGAATTGAGATGCCACACAAATACCCACTATGCAAACACAGATGCTTTTTCATTGCTAACATAAGAGATTATCCACCTTTGTTGCTTCTGGAAAAGAGGCAAAATTAACACATGCTTTTTTAAGAACTGGAGCACATCACACTTGTTCCAGCTAAAACCGTGGCTACTCACTGGGGCATGGCTGCACGTTTGCAGAAGAAGCAGCAGATTTTACAAGAGTCACTGTTCTTTGTTTGCATCATTAACTTTATTCTCCTTTAAATACACACACCAAAGGTGCACTTGAAAAAAGGTGATCTTAGGCGATTGGAGTAAAGCAAGTAAACAGTATTGTCCAGACTTGTATTGTTCTTTTTCTCTGTATTTCAATCCTGTTTTTAAGGCTGGTAGTGTACTGACAGCCTTGTGTAAGCAGTCATGGCTCAGACATGAGAAATCATCGTGCCATGGATTCCTGATTCAAGGTGCTGAAATACAGATCAAGAAATAATCTATCATCAAACGAGCAAAACTCTGATTGATTGGACTGCATTTAAACACACACCATCAGGGCTCTGGCGTGCCTTCCCCCTCACCCCATATTCCTAAAGAAATTGCCTGGGTCCCTACTGTCCCAGAGTGCCCAAAGAGAACTACAGGTACATAAAAACAAACCACAGCTCTCATATCAAACTTAGATCAAATAATTCCTATACTGCAGCCTTTTTATGGAGGTTCAAAACAGTCCTTGCAAGCACCTACTGTGGTGCAACTGACAGCACCTACATTTTGGATATTTTGTTCTTAGTATTGTTTGAGAGAAAGAGGGGCATCAAGAGATACCCTCCCATCTCCATTGCAGCTCTCTGAGCATCCTGCTTCTGCTAAAGCATGAAACATTTTGGAAAATGCCAAGTGCACTCGGTTTCCATTTACTGCAACAACCTGCTCAGCACCTGGCAGCATCCAGCCCCAAAGCTCGTTTAGATGCAGCAAGTCTGCATCTAAACTTTGCAACCAAGGCGTAGACACACATGAAATTGTTGTTCTTCCTTCATTGGTATGAACTTCAGGTGGAATCTGAGTTGAGAAAAGACCTTGTAGCAGAATAAATTTCTGACAGTTTATGGTTAAAAGAACTGAGAAGCGCAATTTGAAATTGCTGCTTATGTAACAAGAGCCTGAGAACTGCACTACTATTTAATTGAGGGAAAAGTAACTGAAGGAGAATTGCTTGGAGATCTGCCAGAAGGATTTTAACAGCTGGAAGTTGAAAAGTGATTAATTTTGACAGCAATAAATGCTCTGTGTTCATAAGTAATTATGTTTAGATTTCCGAGCTGTTTGAATTCTTTTCTGTGTACTATTAACATTTTGTTATCCAGATAGGAATTTGGATTATCTTTATTTAGGAAATTTATGAAAACCCACTTTTTCCTTAGCGGGTACCCACTAATCTTGGGATAAGAAAAGTGAATATAGCCTGGAATGAATCATTCAGAAGAACTGGTCTCAGTGAAAAGTGACTACACTTATCCCATCTCTTGAGGGAAGACAAGGGATGACTGCTTGGGCAAGCCCAAGAAAAGAGAGAGAAACAGGGTGAGAAGGCTCTAGCAGGCAGTAGCTCCAAGAAGCTGTGATCTGCCTGATAGCCAGTTTTGTTAGCTCTCCTGACATACAATGGCTGCTACCAAAGCCATAATAGTTACAGAACATAGTCTCCGTTGAACAGATAAAAGCATAGCCCTGACTACATCAAGAGAAAGAACAAGGTCAGTAAGGGTAAGCTAAAGCCATTTCTCCAGAGTACTGCATAATCAAACACCAGCATTGGAGTGGTTAAAGTGAAGTACATTGGCTGGACTTCACAGCTTTTTGCTGGCTCTTGAAGATGCAATGGGAACAAGCTAGGGGAAGGAGAGGACTAAACAGATAGGCTGAGTTATCAGCTGAGGTCAGGGCATATTCAGCCATGCAACAGCCTACAGAGATTAGTGTGTGGAAGATTCAGTACAGTCCAAGCCATATAGAACATTTAACCAGAAAGCAGAGCCTTCCTGGACAATCTTTACCTTAAGCACAATCCAGAGCATCATAAACCTCTAGCCAGCCAGGAAGGGCGACTAGCCTCATTACTTGCAGATATGAACAGGAAGGCATTCAGCTCTCCATTTGTAGATTACTGTCCTCTGAAACCCACCCTTGAAAAAGCCAAAGTACCATTGATATGAACAAGTGGAAGACACGACCAAAGCCAACTCTAACCCCCTAATTGTGTCTGAAAGAACACATGCAGGTAGCTGAAAATAAGAAAGTCCAGAGGAAACAGATAAAACAACTTCCCTTTGTAAAAAACATGGCTGGGAATTTTTTGTCTCACAAGAGTTATGGTTATGGCCATAGCACACAAACCTCTGAGGAGCTCATGACGAAACACTACCTTCTGAACACGCACATATTTGCCTACGTGAGACAAAAGCAGCAAGCTCAGCTTGCAGCAGATTTCACTGGGCACACCCTGTACTGATAAGGCAAACATCAGCCCTCATGTCTGCTGTTGGTGGAGGTTCACCCCACCCCTCCTATGAGGCTTAACAGTGCAAGTGGCAGTGCAGCCCCCTGCGCAGTCCCCTGTACAGGCTGGGAGGCACCAGCTAACAGAGCAGGAGGCGCAGGATGCCATGCTG
Source organism: Vanellus vanellus (assembly GCF_965231255.1). Classification (NCBI taxonomy): domain Eukaryota; kingdom Metazoa; phylum Chordata; class Aves; order Charadriiformes; family Charadriidae; genus Vanellus; species Vanellus vanellus. The sequence continues at coordinate 60,759,847 of NC_138908.1, forward strand.
GTGTAGCAAATCCATTGACAGGTACACACCAGCTATTACATAAACACATACATGATCTCAGTGTGGAGGGGGAGAATACTTCAACAAACCCTTCTGTCTCTGCCACAGATCATGCAGCCCCTACAAGGCTTAACAGAGGCTGATTTGTTGCAGTGCACTTTTGTCCTAGCATGGGAGATTCCCGGTTTTGCATATAATCCCCTGGCTTTCTTCCTTATTATAAAAGGCATTTAAAATATTTGCCAAGCCCTTGGCATAGCTTTTGCAACAAAGAACTGGTAAAACAAGGAGAAAAATGCAGTTGCAGGAGGGCAGTTACTTTTAGGAGGTGGCACGTGGGAATTGTCCAGTGCTCCTTTGATCCAGACATTTGATTGGTATTTACACTGGTCTCTTTTAAAGCCAGTGATTAACTTAGACTAGATACACAGCTTTCAAATGGCTTCACTTCAGGCAGATGCTTTAGCTTACAGGCTGTTTTGTAGACTAGGTTGTAACTGGGTGTGTTTCCTACGCCAGTGATCCAAAAGGAGGATCATCCCCATCTTTCCCCTCCTACCTGATCCCAGGCTCAGAGATAACCTTACAAAGAAAGGAGGGCAGGGCGAAGAAGAGAAGGAAAAGGCATGTAAAGCATGGGATTTGTTGGGGCGCACTTTGTTTTCCAGGTAGGTCTGTTGAAATTGGGCAGAGATCTAACACTGCATCTACCATCAGCTTTCGCCTTCATGGGGAAAATTACATGGCTCCTGTCAGCTATTAGAGATCTTCCACAGCGGCTGGAAGTGAAAACAAGAGCATGAGGCCCAAATGTGGAAAGCCCGACTCTCCAATGACCTCTGCATTGAATTAAAAGGCTTCTTGGGTGAACCTCCTGACTGCTCCAGTGCCAAAATTAAACTTTACTCAAATGTGGCATCTGAGAAGCTGCCAGAAAGGAATGGACATTTCCTCCTCTGTAACCTCCCAGGGTTTTATTTCAGGAAGGGCTGAGCCGGGGCTTGGCATTTATCCCCAGGAAGCGTCATTCTTATCCAGTCCCTTCCTACTCACCACATCCCTGATGTTAAGTAGCTTCAATTGCAAAATAAAGCAGCATGACTGCTATTGCTTGTGTCACTTCCACTCAGCCATGCATTTAGCCGCTTGCTTTATATGCATGGAATATCTCATTTAATTTTCACTGTTACTTCAATCTTAGAAAAAGAGAGCTTCAGGAAGATGGTTAAAATAAGCATCATGTGATATTAAGCGTTTTTGATGTTTAATGTCACAGCATGTATAACAGCACTGTGCAAATTGGATTAGATTCAGAAACAGTCTCCTTTAGACTAGACTAGCCTCTATATAGTCAGTGTAAAACTGAAAATTCCTTCAAAACCAGCTTACTTTCACCCTCCTTTTGCTCATTCTGTCATCAGGCTTTGCCATCAGATGAAGGGATGCCTACCCTCAGCAGAAGGGAGGACAGTTAAGGGAGGAACGGTTGGTAAGAAGAATGAACAACTGTTAAACTAGAAAACCCTGTCAAACTCTCTGGTTGAAGACCCCCTTTTAAAAACCTTGGGTTTCCTGTGTACTTAGGGGATCACAGCCACACTGTGAAAAAGGGAAGATTCTGGGTCTGCTACTTGGGCAGAATGGATTGAGGAATTATTTAGGCATGCCTCAGTTTGCCCAGATAAATGCAACAATTTACCGTGGCTCCAGGATCAAACTTGAACCATTCTTAAACATGACACAGTAAGAAAACAGAATCACAGTCTTGACATTTTTGGTTTGCATTGATAATATGTACAAAACATGCACCCCAGCACTCTAGCAATATTTCCTCTCTTCCTCATTATTACACTGGGCTTTGTTGCTGCAACCCTCTAATAACCAGCTATAAGCAAACTACTTTGGCAGCCACTGCAAAATGCCGCTGCACATTTGCCCTGCAGAAAGTGCAGAGGGGCAGGATTTGTTAGCACATTGCATGGAATTGCACTGCTTTCCTCACTGGCTGTTAGTCATCTAAGATGCTATCCTGCTGCTAGCTAGTTGGGAAGCTAGCTCAAACACTAGTTGTAGTAAGTGGGAATTTTGACATGGCCTTCAGCCGGGCTAAAATCTCAGGTAAGCTGCAAACACAGATGCTGCAGCAGGTTAAATGTTTGTTCTTCTCACTTGAGAACTGACAACACTTTATATCTGATAAAAGCAAAGCATCTTTGATACGTCACGCTTTTAACAAGACCCATGTATCTGAAAAACCTGTGGTTAGTTTGGCACTTGTTCTCACCCCCCTTGGCTCTACAGGGGCAGCATCCATTCACATGAGTTTAATGATCATGAACATTTGTTGTGAACCCCAATAATATATAAAATAGGCTATCACTAGGGAGTCCTTCACCTTCTTTCTAATGTTGTCTCTCAGGATACAGCAGTATCTCCAGTGCCTCTCATGTTTTGCAACTCTGTTCCATCTTTATTACTGCAGAGATGTTTTCATTTTCTCCATGGAAGTAGTTAATAAAATTTATTGTTAGCTACAAACTCTGCAAATCCAGTCCCTGGAATATAAGCCAATGCAATATATTGGCTTCAAAGCTGGCAGGATCAAACTAAGCAGGATCATTTGGTGGGATTTCTGCCCATAAGGGAGCTGAATGCCAGGTCATGCAGGGTTACCAAAGGCAAGTTATTTGTTTTATATTGCAGAGCAAGGGTGACTTTGACTGAGATCCCCTTTAGTCTTTCGATCTCCCAAGGTGAGGATGGGGTTAAAAGAAAGGATTTCCTAAATCCGACTCTGTTCCAAAAAGGTTAGGGATAAAACTAACAGCAATTATATACTGTTATTAAAATAGCACCTAGAGGTGCATGCCAAGAACCTCGCTAAACACACAGAGATGATTCCTGCACCAAAGAATTTTTAATATGAACAGACAAGACAAAGGCAGTACTGTTACTCTCATTTTGCAAACACTGAACCAAGACACAGAGACTAAGTCACCACGGCACAGAGATTAGGTCACTTGCCAAGGTCATATGAGGGATCTGTGGTACAGCCAGGACCTGAGTCTGTTGGTATGACTCAGTCATAGTCCTGTGTTTCATAAGAGTAGTCCCCTTACTCATCCCAAGTTTCCAGTACCGTGTTGGTCCAGTTTTGATTTTCAGAACCAAAAGTCAAAGAACTTCATCTCAGAATCCCACTGCACCCAATTCCCCCAGCAAAAAAAGTTTGAATGCAGGAAAAACATGTTGCTGCAAACCAAGCCACATTCTTTATAGGCCCACATGAGGGAGAGCCCTTATTCGGTCAGACCTATGTTGCCACCCTGCCCACTGTTGCATGCAAGCACAATCTTGGCAGTAGGCCACCTACTTGCCTGCTGTGCGAAAATGCCCATTTTTTACTACATGCAGAAGAGTGGGAAGGAATACTTCCTAACCATAGCCTTGAGCACGGGGCCTGGCTAAAAATTTTTGAAGTTATTTATTCCACCAATTTTCTAAAGATTATTTTAATGAATTTCTTACTTTAAATGAAAACTGAAACCAAATCTTTATACTCAACACCTCTATTCCAAGGTCCAAAGAAATGAAGAGGAGATTTCAAAGGCAGAAATGCCAGTATTTAATTCTCACTTACTTTCAAGGACATTAGACACCTGAGGACTCTTTGTGCCCCTATAAAACTTTATATTTTCTTGGTCTTACATCTGGAATGCTGTACTTGGATGACCTTGAATTACTGAAAAGTCCTTCACTTCCAAAACTCAAAGTGGGATATTTTATGTGCATGCTGCAATAAAACATTTCTGTTGTTCTGAGATTGCTGTTCTCTTCTGGCTGATACTGTCTTCTCCCCTAAGAATTTTACAGGAAATGAATGTGGAAGACAGAGATGTTGCTCTCTTCTCCACCTGCATTGCTTGCTTAAGAAGCAAAGCAAGCTTTAGCTATTTTATCTGTAACAGGCAAGACAATTCACAAGAGTAATTTCTGATGAGACTCGTATGTCTTGTTGACATGTCATTTCTTACTATAAAGAGGGCAAAAGAATTTATATTACCATATTTTGTAAACATTATTTGGAGTGAATTTTTGATCTCCACTACCTCCTTCACCACCATCTCTTTACTTGGAGGTTAAAATTATTGGTTAGGTTATTTCCCATTAAAATTGATAGCTCTTTTCCGATTATTCAAGCTAGCAGGAGTAACAAAAGATTCCTGCTTTTCTTCTGGCACTCACCCATGCCTATAGATAAAGCTATGCTACCCTTGTCAGGGATTGTGTGCCTCTAGTTCATGGAAAAATTCCCTGGAAAACACTAATTTCTGCCACAGACTCGGCCCATTGAAAGCAAATACGAGATTTCAACAGATTCTGATGATATAGGAGCTGAATCCCTTTTGCCCCTAGTTCTGAGCCCCAGTGCTAAATTCACCTCTTAAATTCCATAGAAAGATGAAAATAGGAAGGAGGAAATTATTTCTGGAAGTATCCTGTTGCTGCTACAGATATACTGGGTCAGGTTCATGTCTCACTTGAAAAAAACCCGAGGCCGTTATTAAGTAATCATGTATTTCTCTTTATTTATCCTACAGGTCATCACGTGGATCAGTGATTTACAACATGACTGAGAAAAAGTCTGCAAGGAAATCCAACTTAGAAGCAGGAAGGCTTAAGTCCAACTCACCAACATAATAATGGAGGTTCTGGCATCTTCAAAGATAATCTTACAAAAAAAAAACGGAGCGTGCTTGTTTTCTCACTAGGTAATTCTGGCTTTACAGATAGCATCAAACTATTACACAGCTAACGCTGCTTTTAAAAATATAGTGTTTCATCATTGATTCCTACAGAAGGTCAATAAAAACAGAAGGGCTGTGTTCACTTTGAGGAATGCTAACAGAATACTCAGCTGTGAATTAGAATATCAGATAAGCTAGTCCTTATTGACAAATTAATTATTTCTATCATTCATTGCTCTTTTTTTTTTTAATCAAAAACTCATTAAGTCAGTGGGTGAGCTGTTCTGAGGAGGAATAATCAAAAGATAATCACACCAGCTTTGAATAATTTTATCACAGCTCATACACTTTAGGCTTCTCTAGTGATCTAAAGGATGAGATTTGAACTTCATTACGAACTGATTATAAATATAATTCAGATGGATGGGAAAGTAATTTGAAGAAATTTTAGTCTGGTAATGAGTTCCCTTTGAAGCTTTTGAGCTGGTTGTTGGACAAATTTGTGAACAAATATTGCTTGTCTACAAGGAACTAGGATGTTGAAGAAGTTCTTGGATTTTATTAATTAAATTAGTTTCTAAGCAGAGAATGAAGAACACTGCCATACACCTTTCTCTTTTGTCACATTAAATATGCCTTCCAGTGCTCTGATGGCTGAAAGTTTTTAAGGGCCCCATCACTGAGCTTGAGATAATGTCCAGTTTTTTCAAGCTCCACACTCTGGTCTAATAAAAGAGATTCTTTCCTCTTACATCCATTACATCACTTAAATCTTAGATACTCAAAGCAACTTCAGTATTCCTTTGAGAAGCAGCCCAGGCAGTGTGCACTCACCCAGCTCTTTCACAAGGGCTGTATCATTGCAGAACGTATTACCAGCCTTATTCGGCTGCCTTAGAAGGCACAAAAAACTTACTGGGTAGGTGGTGCATCACAATTACTGGGAAGCAATGCCTACATATCATAAGTGCAATATCAGATTCATTACCATTACCACCTGCTCATCTCATTTATCTCATATACAAAGAGTTTTGCACTGCATGCTCCCAGGAGCAGGCATGGTGGTGCAAGTACATCTCCGTACAGAATGATACATAGCAGGCTCCGAGGACTCCCCCTCCATGCAATGATGAGCAGGCACCATTATTGGCAATCCTGTTTCAGTCTGTCCCAAGACCATGCTTTGCATTACTATTGCAAGACAGAAAGGTTTCTGCAATACATGCGCACACACTGACCTACCCCTCTTGGGGTACTGTCATCAGGGTCTGCAGGAGACCAACAAAACTTTTTCAATAACCCGACTTCCCCTGCAGCTTGCATCTCAGTACCTCACAACCATGCTGTAGGAACTGTAGACCTTAGGACCATTTTTGGACATGTTCCCCACACCAGAGCATAGCATGCAGAAACGTCAAGGCCTGAGACTAACAGCCTTGTGATCAGTCTTGGGCAATGTGGGTTGGGTTCAGCTTAGCGCTCAGTACCTACAAGAAATGGGCCTGTACCACAAGCTCCAGGCACCTCCAAACTTTGGTAGGACCTGTGTTTGGAAACTTGCGTGTTTCAGATAGCTATAGTTGTATATATATATATATATATATATATATAATTGATGTATATATAGCACCAATTCAGTACCCGACTTTAAAGACACATTCCAGTGTGTCATACTAACAGCCCTCAGCCGGCTGTCGCAAAATCTGGTAATGCTACTCATGGTCATACACCTGGCAGAATAAGTGCTCCCTTCCATTAAAAATGTCGTTAGCTCTAGGAATGCTGAGATAAGAGGTACACAGTGCTCGTTTGTATGCCGATATCTACAATATTCAGCCTCTCAGATTATCGAGCAGACACAAAGATAGCAGCAAACACAGAATGCACCTATCAATAATAAATTGTTTTTCCTCTATGTGCCTGGAAACATTTCCTCATTGAAGACACACATAGGCATCAGTACTTCACAGACGTAAAATCTAAAAGGACTGTGGAATTAAGCCTGCCCAGATAACATGTTTGAGTACAAGAATTCTTGTCCATGCTAAGGGCAACATCTTGTTAACATGCGTCTTAACAGTTTTTAACATAATGCATTAGCTCATTACAGATAAGCCCTGAGCATATGCAGTCTGGGTAATCTAAGAGAAAGAATAGTGCCTTTCAAAAGGATGAACTGACAGAACAAGAAGCAGAAATTTAACTTCACCAAGCAGACCACCTCAGCAGCAGCTCCTATAACACAAGTCACAGAAACTTCAAAAGCTTATTGGTTTTCCCTGATTTTCCTTCAGGTTGCTGTTCCTAAATGTACCAGGGGCTCAGACAAATTGTTTAGGCTTGGAATTAGGAACATACAAAGAATCTATGTCAAATTTTATTTATAAAATTTAAATTCTACCTTAAAAAATTTTAGGGTTTTTTTTTTAGCTTCTAACAGTTCACTTGAAAGGCTGTTAAAGGCCATCACTTTTTTGCAAGCTAAAAACCTCTTAACTTCTAGCCTGAGCCCATTAAACCAGGACAACTAGGCTTCAGCTAACATGAAATTCTGCGTCTGTAGAAACTACTGACAAAACTCCTGTGGACCTCAGTAGGACACATATTGCAGCTTCAGACTTGCAGAATATAAATATTAATTTGCCTAAATATTAAGCCAGAAAGAAACATTCAGAATAAGACTGTGCAATAATACAAAAAATACATTACATAAATATTATCAAAATTTATATTATTGAGTTTCTGCAGAGATGTACATCAAAATCACAGGATTGGGCAGCTTTATTGCTCACTGATGCTGGGAAGAGTTGTTATTCTTTTCTACCAAATTCCTCACTTTTAAAAGCACTGTCAACATGTAAAATAGCCCGTGCTTTCTAAAATATTTATTACCTCCTGTTACAAAAGAGAGCTATAAACAAAAAACAATGTTAGGGCAGCATTCTAAAGGCTGATTAAAAATGGTGAATGCATCATTCTTTCTTGTAATTTTTAATTGTTGAACAAGAGGGATCTGCTTTTGCAAGAGGATCTGTGCAGGCAACACTTTTTTTGTGCTTAGACCTGAATATTTTGTACAGTTACCAAGCCAACAAAATATAGCCCAGACCTTGAGCCTCTGAGATGCTGAAAACTCTCACCTCTCCCTCCCACTACTAGGTGAGGTTACTTATCATTTTACATCATCTTCTTTTGTTTCAAAGAATTTGGTAACTTGTGGACTGGTCTCAGTAAGCAGCTTGCTCCACATCCTTTTTGTGGAGTGCTCTGTACCTTGAGGTTGCTTGTTCATCATGCAAGGCAAAGGGAGATTGTTTCTCCAAATGGAATTGCCTAGATTTCTGGTGGCACTTATAATACTGCAACTTTAATCCTTTCAAAGAAGTCTGTACATTTTGTTGCTCTGAAAACATACTGAAGAAACAGCCCTGACATCTGAAGTCCCGTATTTATAGCCATACTTGTACTTTATGGCAGTCACAGAAGCCAGACTCTGCATCCAGTCCTGAGAGAACTCCGCTCTTACTGAACCAGACCACTGCTGGGGTATGTCTGCAGAGTCAGGTAAGCAGCTGTGTGAATGCTCTCTGCCACTCACATTGGAGAGGCTGAAGTCCATCCAACTCTGCCTATAACTGGAATGAGAATGTGTGCTTGCCTGCCTGCATGCATGCAGATGTGCCTTTTATCTTGTCACGATACAGCCAACACTTGGAGGATGGTGCCATTTCTCAGACAGTTTAGGTTTTGATGAGACACCCTCTAATGAGTCATGTTTGGTGAGAGGCAAGGAGAAGGTTTCTTGCTATCCTGGGACAGACATTTACTGCATTCTGCTGACTGTAAAGGGAATCCAGGATGGCTAGCTGAGATGAAAACATCTACACTGTAGGCATCTAAAACTAGGCAAACCAAGACCCATTTTAGTGGGCAGGTATGAGTTTCGTATTTTAGAAAAATAAAATTTCACACTGAACCATTGGGGAAATCATCCATTGTTCATTTGCAGTGTACACATTTCCACAGATGACAGAAATCTTTGACTGTGGACTGCATTTCTTAAAATGAGCAGTACTCTAAGAACCATTAACATATGCATTTCAGTCTTAATTTTTAGTTGTGATTATTCACATTCCACAGGAGTTCATTTTAATCTCACTACATATTCTATGCTTGTGATTAAATTTAGATGTACAAATACCTTTTGTCTCTGCTGCTTCTGTGGAGCACTAAGAAATTAAATAAGCCCATTTTACCCACTTCAGATTCTCTGTAAACAGGTCACAAATCTGTGCAGATTAGGCAGATTTGTTTTCAATGGCAGGTGTCTGCCATAAAGAAGTCCGAATGACACAACCTGCACCATTGCTTCTATCAGTCAGTACCATGACTCTACATATACCAATGTACTGTCTCCCTTAGAAACCTAGCTGGCTGAAGTCAGGTATTTACTGTTGCTTGATTCTCTAAAGCACTTCTGGTCCCTCTGGCAATACCATAAAATCAGATGAACAAGGATCAAGCCTTTAAATGTACTTTGGAGGCCAGCAAAGCAGATGGTGAGATTTTTTAACCGTGCCATGAACACTGAAGCAATCCCGAGCACAAATACAGGCTGGGTGGAAAATGGATTGAGAGCAGCCCTAAGGAGAAGGACTTGGGAGTGTTGGTTGATGAGAAACTCAACATGAGCCGGCAATGTGCGCTCGCAGCCCAGAAGGCCAACCGCATTCTGGGTTCCATCAAAAGAATTGTGGCCAGCAGGGTGAGGGAGGTGTTCTTCCCCTCTATTCCCTTCTGGTGAGACCCCACCTGGACTACTGCGTCCAGCTCTGGGGCTCCCATCACAGGAAAGACACGGATCTGTTGGAGCGAGGAGGGCCACGAAGATCATCAGAGGTCTAGAGCACCTCTTCTGTGAAGACAGGCCGAGAGACTTGGGGTTGTTCCGCCTGGAGAAGAGAAGGCTCCAGGAAGACCTTATAGAAGCCTTCCAGTACCTAAAGGAGGCCTACAAGAAAGCTGGAGAGGGACTTTTTACAAGGGCATGTAGTGATAGGACAAGGGCTAATGGCTTTAAAGTGGAAGAGAGTAGATTTAGATTAGATATTAGGAAGAAATTCTTTACTCTGAGGGTGGAGAGGCACAGGAATGGTTTGCCCATAGAAGTTGTGCATGTGCCATCCCTGGAAGTGTCCAAGGCCAGGTTGGATGGGGCCTTGAGCAACCCGGTCTAGTGGAAGGTGTTCCTGCCCATGGCAGGGGGGTTAGAACTAGATGATTTTTAAGGTCCCTTCCAACCTAAACCGTTCTATGATTCTGTGTTCTGTTCATACTTCACCCATCGTAACCTAAACCAAACTTAGACTCCAGATCTCAGGCACTGCCATCTAAATACTAAATTGGACAAGTATAAGATTTAGGTACTTTTAAAAAAGCAGATTTGAAAACCGTGTCCTGTCTGGTGCCAGTCTGAAGGCTTCCAGTGAAAGCAGAAAGTCCCTAATTAATTGGCAAGTGCTTCCCATGGCAGGGGGGTTGGAACTAGGCAACATTGAAGGTTTAATATTTAAGGTATTTAAGTGGGCAGTACAAAGCAAGCACTTCCCCGTCTGACTGGCTGCCATCAGTGACAGCAGGGGAGAGCAGCCAGTGAGGCTCCGTGCCGCCGGCAGGGCAGCCGCCGTGGGAAGTGGCAGGCTGGTCTGCAGCTACCAGCGCGCTGACGTTCGGCAGGGAGGAAGCGAGTCTCTAATTAATAGGCCTTGGCATAGGTTCAGATGTTGTCATGCCTGTGACTTGATAGGTTTAGAGGAAATGTATATCTGAAAGGAAGATCTGTCCAGAATGATTGAGTTATACTGCAGTTAAAAGCAGAACAGATGTATAAGCAGAAGTGGTGGTGTCACTGAGAATCAGTTACACATCCCATGGGAAAACCTTCATTTGTTGGATAAGGACAATATGCTACACTGCACACATATCCTCCTATAAATGTAATCCATTTTTCCTGCTCTGAAAGTATGTGTGACAGCTGTTCTGCCCAGAAGCAAAACGACATTTTATATCAAAAGCATTATTGGTTTTTCTTCTTAACTGATTTTGGTGAAGCATTAAAAGGAAAGGTTAATGTACAATACACATCTACAGAAATTGTCAGTCTGCCTTGGAAGTGGAAAGGTTTTGGTGTTTTCTACTAGCTCTTCACATTTCCACACTCTTCTGCGTTTTCTGGTTCTGCCAGGAGAAGAGGCTTCATATCTGTCTCATCCAGAGAAAAGCTGGAAAAATCCTGAGAAAAGCCTGCTCGGGCAAAATTCACAGACAAAAGAGGTGTAGCTGGTTGATTTCAGACATGCATTTAGGATAGCAATGAGTCAGAACTGGATGCAGGTATCCGAGTTTGTAAGCCAGAGTCCGCGCTGCATGACCAAAGGACTCCCAGGGCCCACTGGAGCTTTACTGTACCTTTGCTGCAGGACTTGAGTTCTGCTTAAAAGTAGGTGAGGATCAGTTCCACACAATATCTGTGACCTGCTCCCTGCAGGACAGTGTCTCCTCCCACCCCCCATCTCCTGGGGGATGGTAGTCCCAGGCCATCTGCCTGGAAGTAATGGGCCTTCATCTAATCCCCTTCTCTTTGGACTCTGCTCCCTGCACTCAGGCAGCCCCTGTATCTCATCAGGGCTAACTTTTTGTCCCCGTGCTTACCATATGGTCTAGCACATACTCTGTCCAGCTGCGAGGATAAACCACACCACAGATATGGCACAGGTGACTCTTAAAAGAAAGAAGAGATGGTACCTCATTAGCTTCTCAGAGAAATCTGCATGTGCGCTGTGGGTTCCTTCCACAAACCGCTGAAAGGCATGTCATTGGGATATCTCAGCCATCAGCTTAATGCTTTACAGTCAAATTTTGAATGCTTGTGAAATGGTTCCCATGTCCTGTGGCAGAGAGTCAGCCAATGAACACTGTGAAAAAGTCCAGTTTTCCTGCTCCATTTGGAAAGAAGCCAAGACCACTGAAAGCAGTTTGTGGGTTTTTTTACAAAAAGGAGATGGTGGTCACTGGACAGGGGAAAATTTCTTGACAGTGGTCATACGGATTGAGAGAGATCAAGTCCCCAATCCAGAATAATTGTATTTATACAAAATGGAACACCTCTAGCAGGGGCCACAGCAAGAACACCACCACCAAATACATTATAACCCCATAATCAAGCCACTTCTACGGGCTGTGGGAGAAGGCGATTCCTTTGCCATGTGGACATGAGAAAAATGCATTTCTCTTACAGAAAACTTGCCTGTTGACAGAGGAATGTAACCTCACACAAAGTTTTGGTCTCAATAAAACACTTTTTTATCTAAAAAAAAAAAAAAAGGGAAATTCCCAAGCAGCTCGATTTCTAATATTTATCTCCTAGGAATTCATTTACCAGGTGCACACAAGAACTGGGAACATTTCCTTTTTGGCCAGCTCCCCTTACTTGCGCTGGCTGCAAGCCACACAGGTGAGCCTCAGCTGCTGTTATCTAAGCTGTGAAACATTTCAGAAAAAGAGAGAAAGCTATAGAACGATATCCCTATCATCAATGAGCCAAAGTCAGATGTTTCAACTGTTGGTATCAGCAGGGAAAATGTAATGATGTTTTCAAGACTTTTACATTTATAGAATTTATTTAACTACAATAGTCTTTCCTGATGGGTAGCTTTTCAATAGCTATTATATTTATCATGATGACACTTCCCTGCTTGGTGAGAAAGAGTTTTTTGTATGATAAGACACACATTGTATCTATTTATTAATCAAAAAAGAGATTCTTAATGCAAATAAGGAAAGAAGAAGCCCCTTGGCTTTTCTAGTCTTGTCGATGAGCTTAAGCCCAGCAGCGAATGAAGTATGCGGCTGAGACGCACATGATGGAGCTTCGATTGAACCTTGAAGGCTACAGAAGCTGTGACTGATTCATACTTTTCACTGGTATGCTCTGTCTCAACTGTAAAAATATTCTACTGGAACCTGCTAGGAGATCTGTTTCTGCTGAATTGGCTGCTTTCCATTCCATCTTTAGTAGTAGTAGGTTTTCTGGTTTAAGTTTTGTCATCAACAAATTAATTTTACATGAGAAACTTGCCTCTGTCATCATGAATGATGTGTAATGGTCTCCGAAATTCAATTGCCGGTTTACTGCAGAGATACTTCTTGCTCAGAGCATATTGCTGACCTCTGTACAATTTCACAGATGCTACCAGTTTTGTTTTGAAATCAGTCATTGTCATCAACTCCAGATTAACAAACACATTAAATCTAATGAACACAAAGAGTTCTTGGCAAACATTCATTACGTAGCATGTTCAAATTCTGGATCATCAGCCCCATAAGCTCTTTCACGTGTTTTCTTGCTTTGGCTTTAGGTGAATTCAATAAGAATTTCTGTCATTAAGAGTTATGGCAAGCTTAATTTCTGTACTGAACTTAGAGGAGATTCTGTTATCCACCATACTACTAAAGCATTTCACGCTTGTGCTTCTGCACATGCTATGTTGCACCCATCAGCCCTCCACACCATTTCTTTTCTGTTGTAACTAAGATTGAATAGGTACCCTATCTCACACAGATAATCCCCTTGCAGCCTCTCCCAGTGACTTTGCAGTAGTTTCTTGTCAGAAGTATTGCTGCTTTGCATTTTTAACACAATATCATTTATGGTCCTTCATAGTGAACACCCCAAGGCCCTTCTGCTGTTATTGAAGCTTTTAGGCCCACCCAGAAGGGGAAGATGCAGATCTAGACAGTCAGAAGGATACTCCCTGACTCCCTGTCCTGAAGTGACACTACTTGTGTGAACGTGCACATCTTTCCTGATCCTTTTGGAGGGTGTTCACCATCTCTTACTTTTCCCCCATTTCTCTCAGCAGACATGCCACTTCTGCTTCAAAACTAAATATAATCTAAAAGCTTGTATGACAGGACACAGAAATTTATCAGTACCATCTAAATAAGAGCAGCATTGACGGATGTAGACACAAAACTGATGTGATGGCATTCAGTTTTCATTCCAGCAATCCCTTCACTAAACCTAGGCATGCAAAAAAAGGTTTCCATATTTGAAAAAAAAAAAAACATTAAATAATATATGTAGGCCCATTTGATTCAGATTTCACCAGTAGCCACGTCTCTGGAGGATTCTGCTTTCAGGTTTTTTAGAGAGTACCTTGGCACATGACACAAATTGATATTAATTTATATAGCAACTTGGGCAATAACTAAAGTTAGGGATCACCATGATCTTTTGAGGGATGACGTTCAGTTTGAAACTATACCTTAATGCAGTCTAACTCTAGTTAGACATCAAATTAACACAGATTTTGATTCACAGAATCACAGAATCACACAGAATGGTCGGGGCTGGAAGGGACCTCTGGAGATCATCTAGTCCAACCCCCCTGCCAGAGCAGGGTCACCTACAGCAAGCTGTACAGGAGAGCGTCCAGGCAGGTTTTGAACGTCTCCAGAGTGGGACACTCTACAACCTCTCTGGACAGCCTGTTCCAGTGCTCTGCCACCCTCAAAGTAAAGAAGTTCCTCCTCATGTTCAGATGGAACTTCCTATGTTCAAGTTTGTGCCCGTTACCTCTTGTTCTGGGCACCACTGAAAAAAGACTCCTCCCATCCCCCTGGCATTCTCCCTTTAAGTATTTATAAGCATTAATAAGATCCCCCCTCAATCTTCTTTTCTCTAGACTAAAAAGACCCAAGTCTCTCAGCCTTTCCTCATAGGAGAGATGTTCTAATCCCCTAACCATCTTTGTAGCCCTTTGCTGGACCCTCTCCAGCAGATCCCTGTCTTTCTCAAACTGGGGAGCCCAGAACTGGACACAGTACTCCAGATGTGGCCTCACCAGGGCAGAATAGAGGGGGACGATGACCTCCCTCAACCTGCTGGCCACACACTCTTCTTGATGCACCCCAGGATGCCATTGGCCTTCTTGGCCACCAGGGCACATTGCTGGTTCATGGTCATCCTGTTGTCCACCAAGACTCCCGGGTCCCTTTCCACAGAGCTGCTCTCCAGGAGGTCAGCCCCCAACCTGTACTGACGCATGGGGTTATTCCTCCCCAGGTGCAGTACCCTACACTTGCCCTTGTTGAATTTCATAAGGTTTCTTTCTGCCCAACTCTCCAGCCTGTCCAGGTCACACTGTAAGGCAGCACAGCCTTCTGGCATGTCAGCCACTCCTCCCAGTTTCGTGTCATCAGCAAACTTGCTGATGGTACACTCTATCCCTTCATCCAGGTCATTGATAAATATATTGAACAGGACTGGACCCAGTACTGACCCCTGAGGAATACCACTCATTACTGACCTCCAACCAGACTCTGCACCACTAACCACAACCCTCTAAGCTCTATCTGTCAGCCAGTTCTCAATCCACCCACTGTTCATTCATCTAACCCACACTTTCTAAGCTTTCTTCCCTTTGATTTCAGAGCAACTCCTTGTGTACCTTAAGTCCTAAATTCAACAAACATCCAAATTTTGACATAATAGATCCCATCAAAGACGACAAAATGATGGCACAGCTGCTTTGAAAATAAAAGAAATAAAAGGATTTCATGTGGAGGTTTTCTTAGCATGTTAAAACCTGACATAGTGAGCCTTCAATATGGATTTCAGACCCAGGGGTGCAGGCACCTAAACAAAAACTATGCTCTGATTTTCAAAGATATTTTGTACTGAGATGCCTTACTAAAACCTGAAATGGCTAATACCTTCTCTTCCCATCAGAGTGAAGCGTTGGTGGTTCACACATGCTAATCAAGCCATACATCCATATTTGGTGGCCTCAAGGTAAGCTCACGGCCAAACCTTAGAAACAGCGATCAGGATTCAGTTGCCTTAGAGCATCTCAGGCTGCTTGAAATATCTGAGACATACACATGGACAAAGTGATTGTCCTTTTGTACTCGGCACTGGTGAGCCCACACTTCAAATACTGTGTTCGGTTTTGGGCCCCTCACTAGAAGAAAGACATGGAGGTGCTGGAGCGTGTACAAGGAAGCACAACAAAGCTGGTGAAGGGTCTGGAGAACAAGTCTTATGCAGAGCAGCTGAGGGAATTGGGTTTGTTTACCCTGGGGAAAAGGAGGCTGAGGGGAGACCTTCTCGCTCTCAATAATTACCTGAAAGGAGGTTGTAGTGAGGTGGATGTCCATCTCTTTTCCTGGGTAACAAGTGATAGGATGAGAGGAAACAGCCTCCAGTTGCACCAGGGGAGGGTTAGATTTGATATAAAGAAAAATTCATTCACCAAAAGGGTTATCAAGCACTGGAACAGGCTGCCCAGGGAAATGGTTGAGTCACCATCCCTGGAGGTATTTAAAAGATGTGTAGATGTGATGCTTAGGGACATGGTTTAGTGGTGGACTTGGCAGTGTTAGGTTAAGGGTTGGACTTAATGATCTTGCCAACAATAAATGATTCTATAATTCTATGGTCTTGGTGGGTATGATACAGGAAACCTAAAGGAAACCTATATTCTTCTGGAGTGGTACAAGCCAGCCAGATGAGATACAGCCTCATGTGTCTCAAAAGGCACCAGATACATAACAATTTGATGACTGAAACCCAGCATGTCAATACTGCTTTTGCTGTTTGATGTGAGCTATTTCCATCATCTTGTTCCCTTGGAACCAAGAAGAGAGGTCTCCCTCCTTCTATCTGCCCTGCCATCCAGGAGAAAACCTAGGATTTTATAGAAATAACTCCCTGTCCAGAAGCATACCATCCCAATACACCAAATAAACAGGGCCCAATACACTGGCCTGTATGTTCCTCCAGACACATGAGCATTTGATTCTGCATTATTTAGTGCCCCAGCAGAGCAAGGGAAATGTCAGTTAGAGAGGAGAGTTAGAAGTGACAAGAAATATGCAGTGACTGCATTTCCTCCTCTTTCCTATCCATACATATAAACATATAAATCCATTCAAAATAAAGATATACCAACCCATAGTAGTCCTTCAAGATGAAAAAATTCATTTAGAAACAAGTCTAAATGACCAAACCTTAAAGTACTCCTTGCAATATGCTTTAAGTAACCCTGACATGACCAGGGACCACAAGGGATTCAGACAGTGCAAGAGTCCTGCAGTCAGTCCAAAATAGGTCTCTAATTGTGTGACTGGACAGTAAACACTGGAGTTTTTGTTTCTGAGATGGTAGTTAACCACATACTGAGGACACTGTTTCAGAAATTAAAGCCTACAAAGTCTCCACTTCCCCATGGTATAAGTAAGCTTTTGTCATGCCTCTCCTTGCATGAAATCTTTCAATAAACCACCTGATCTTAAAGAAGTCTTTCCCATCACTTTACTGTTTTTTTCTTTTTTAAAGAAGATGGAACTGAAGATTAGATTCATGCAACCAGTCACAGCCAGTCACTCTGTTGCTCTGATGCCTTTAGAAATTGCAAACAAATGTGTTTCCGGTGCTAAAAAAAGAAACCCTAAACAAGTAAAAATCTCTCCCCCAGAGCATCTGTCCTAGTCCGTGACTTACACCTCTTTCATGCAGTCAGTTTTTCTAAACAATGACCCAAGTGTCCTTGTTTAATAGGAAACTCTCTCGTCAGGAACTCCCTCCTGCAAATCCAGACATGCAGAAGTTCAGCACAGGAAGTCAGACTGTCATGGCTCCAGGCATTGTTAATCATTTTTAAATGATCATTAAAAAGCAGCAGCAGTGAAAGGATGCAGCTCTGGTGAGGTCAGATAACAAAAATGCCTTTTGGTGGGGGGAGGGTGGGAGGTAAAACAAAAACACATTTTGCAGACTGAGTTTTAAAACACTGTATTCAACATCTTGGAGCTTAGGACAGGAAAAGAAAAATACAGTACTGGGCTGACAGATTCTGAGGCAATTCCTACCCTGCTTCCTGTGGGCCCCCGTTCCCAACAGACAGACCCACACTCCCTCTGTCTCTCTTTCTGCAATCACAGAGACTTTGCTGTACCCAGTGCTGCCTCAGGTCTAATACCTCGGGTCTCCAAGACCTGGCACTGCTCAAAATGCTGTGCATTGCAATAATACTGCTCACTCCACAGTTTCTGGGTGCTGTGCCCTGCCTTATAAAACTTTTAAAACCTTTGACTTGTTAAAGCCTTCGGGTTTTAAACCTTTAAAATTCAGATCCAATTTAATTCTTGTCATGCAGCCCAATATTTGCAGTCTATGTGTGCTGTACCTATGACTTGCCATCATTAATTATGCCCGTCCATGACTTTGTTGTCATTTGTGCCATCAACTAATGCTGACATAAATGACATTGACCCTATTGTTATGAGAAACGAACAGCACAAGGTATTTCTTCTTCCCTTCTGAACCTTTCCTATACACTACCATATGGTTTCTGTACCAAGGGCACTCTGCCATCTGGACTGTGGAGCCTAATGCCCTGAGGAAGACATTGACATAAACCAATTTACGTTAAGACCCAGACCCCCGACATACGGTATCAGTGTGGCCATACGTCTGGCCTCCGCAGATGAGGATGGATTACCGAATCCCCAGTAGTTTTCCCACTTCCTCCCTCCATCGGTGGTCCGGGTTCTTGGCTGTGGCAGGCATGTCCCTGAGACCCCCCGGGGCCCGGTGTGGTTAAAGATGCTGCCCACCCTGCCAGCAGGATCCTGCTGCAGCCCCTCACCGGCAGGAAAATCTCTGGTTGCCCACCCAGAAGCCACCCAGCATATCCTCACAGCACCCCCTCAGCCAGACAAGAGCGGTATCGTGGAAGTACCAGCATTAAACCAGTGACCAGCAAACCTTTTCCTTTTATACCCCCTTCCTTTTTGTGAACTTCCCCCGGTTTAACCCTGTAGTGTCTCAGTCCCAATTATGCTCCTGCCTTCCCCTCCCCAGATCTTGATCCCCGCTGTGCCTCCAGTGACTGAGCCCTACATCACCTCCTTCCCCCATCTGCCTGAAAAATAACCTCTGTTGCAGTCAGGAGGAGAGGACGGACATAGACAAAACCTTTACACTGTATATAAAGGCAGGACATTTGCCTCCAGACCATTTTTAAAAGTGTCCGTGATGCAAATGCTGCCCATCACCAGTATACAGAGAAAACAGCGATAACCTCTGATGGTATCTCCAGTGTGTGCTGTCCATCTCAGGCCAGCATCTCAGGGAGGTGCTCTGTGACCCACCTCTCTTCTCCTCAGGGTTGCCACCCCTGCCTGTAAAGGTGAAGCTCGCAGCCCAACAGCCCCTGCATGCGCTGCCAGGAGACCACAGCAAAGCTTTCAATCACAAATACGTGTATTTTAAGAAAAGCTGAGAAAAACTAATGGCTGATGACCTTACAAAACAAACAACAAGTATTTGCTTATTAGTCTGCACTGAACTTCACAATTCAGTCTTGCACCTTTTTATTTCACTTTTTTTCATTTTTCTGCTTGCTCCATTGCAAAGCATCGAACCAGGCTGCTTGGCAACTAATTCACAGCTGTAGTTGCTAAGGAACCACCAAAGTAGATTAGTCTCCAGTAACCTGTTTCATTGTCAGAGATGTTTATTTTGCATAAAGGCAATAACTGTACACAAAGGGGTTTATTGAACTTGGATGAACAAGCAAATTATGCAGCATTATTTTTCCTTCCAATAGCTTTCTTTGCTGTCACAAAGCTTCACACAAAGACTTGAGCTTTTCCTCGGGGAACAGGATTTATTTATTCAAACTTGTGCACTCCATCCAGGGCCAAGCTGGAGGATGTGGTCTTGCAGGCTGCACTCCAGTTTCCCCGAGGAGACGTGCATGAAGGACATCTGTGTCCTCTGTCCTTTCTCTCCAACCATGCTCACCTGCCAGCCACAACACCAGCCCCTGCCCTGGCCGAGACCTGACAGCCAAGGAGGTCACAACAGGCTGCCGACCCACACCAGCCCAAAATAGCACTGCTGCCAGCAGTGGGGTCGTTCTGCAGAGCTCATTTTTCCCTCTTCAGTTGCCGCCTGCCCCATCGGGATAGCAGGGGAGGGTAGACTGCCCTTGCAAGGCAGGTGGCAGAGCCTTCCCTGCCTGTGCTGCCCGGCAGCCGTCCGCCCCCAGTCTCTGCTGAGCTGCAGATCACCTCCGTGCACCTCTGCGCACCTCAGCTGCCAGAGCATCACTGGAACAAACCTCTTCCAAGCAGTCTGAATTCAGTGAGGAGCACGTGCCTTATCAGCCACTTACCCCAAACAAAGAGCCTGACTATGTCTCTATATTTTTCCTTTGGACCCAGTTCCTCCAGTGGTCCTGCTCCACCACTTTTTCCTGCACCCAGAGCATTGTCTGTTGGTGACACTTCTGACATGTCTTCAAATGCTGTTTGTACAGCAATAAAAAAACAGCAAGGGATGAGCTGATCAAGGATTACAGTAACTAGGGATTTAGAGATAAAGAACAAAAATAAATGCAAGAGGAAGTAAGGACTTGCAGTCCTTCTCAGAGCTCCCAGGTAACACTGCCCATACCGCCTCATCCAGTATCTCTGCTGTGCCCTAGCACTGGCTGCTGACATTAGCACAGACTTGCAAACTTTTGTGCACAGACTTCTGGAAATCCAGAAATCCATGGACCACTTCTAAGAGGCCTTACAAAGTCAAGTGATAAAAACAAACCGACAATCAGTAAGCATAAATTCTTCACTACATCTCCACTGGCAAAACATTCAAGGATATGGAGATCAAAACCAGGTTGAAAGCCAGAAACCCGAAGTTTATATCTTTTACAGAGTCACTCAGGTCTCCAATCCAAGATGTGAAGTGGTGAAGAAGTCCTCAGTCCATTGATGCTCCACTCTAGTAAGTCCTTTCACTTTTTTTGTTTGTTTTTTTTTTTTTTTTAAAGCAAGTCTTAAGATGACAAAAGAAAAATGTTTCCAGCCATGAAATCTAGTGCTGATTACTATACCGATTAGTTGTAAAATGAAAATTGCAGAAATTTCCTATGCGGGGTGAATTTAAGCTCCACGGGCAGTCACAGTATGGTGGGTGGAAGTACATACCGCCAAATAAAACCAGCACACTCTTCAGTGAACAGCAAAACTAACAGAAGTTGGGTTTCCTACAGATGTATGTCCTCTTCTGCCTTCCCAATGCAGTAACGTCAGTTACCCTATTCCTTCATGTCACCTATTCCTTCATGCCATGGCCTATGTGCCAGTCATCTTCTACGTGCATGAGGACTGACTGACTGCTACCAAACAGATTGTCAAACAGCTGAGTTATGCCTGCCTTTTTCTCTGAGGCACTAATTCAGGTCTTCTTCCTCTCTCCAGCTATTGATTTTCAAACAACCCACTGTGACATATTTCATGTTAAGATTTCTATCATCTCCTTCAAACTCAGTTAACTATGGCCAGCAGGTTGCAGAGTTACAAGGGGAGAGGGAACAGATACACAAATGGAGAGACAGATCGTGTTACCACAGAAACCTCAGTTCCTTAGGAAACCTGGCTAAAAGTTGATATACAAGCATTACAGTTACCAAAAAGAAACAAAGCTCTTGGAAAAAATTAGGCAATTCACAGATAAAGCATAAAGGAGAAATTATAAACCAAAGGAATTGTACAATATTTACAGCAATTCTGACGCAGGCACCAGTACAGGAATTCTTAGAAAAGGGCTTATAGACAACCTATGTCAGGTACTTTGAGCCAGCAGGAAAGCTGTCGTTGTGGGTTTAATGGAGCGAACTGTGCGCTTACATTTTGTAAAAACTGGTGAGACACACATCATCTCATAGCGTGTTCTGCGGGGCTGGGTTTTTATTACCCTAGCAAGCAATGCTAGATTCTTCCCACCAGCACAAGATTAAGGTGTCAATGCGATACAGCTACTCAGGTGCTAGCATGGGAATTAAATTCACAGCTATATAGCCATAAATTGAACTGCTACCATATAGACTCCTCACAGGTGACATTCAACAAAACATGGTGCCATCAATCTCTCTTCTCCCTTCCCTTTTTCTCCCCAGGAGATCCCTAATTGTGGATGTCTGTGTTATACTACCTTATGTTACAGTGTCTGGAGGCTGATGTAACTTTTTCAACATACTGCAAAATCCAGCTGATAACCAGTCCTAGGTCATTTTCTTAATTTAGCATTGATTAATGAGCAATCCAGCTGTTGCAAAATTTTCCCAATAGAGCAGTTTGTTAGGTCAAGGAGAGGGGAAAAAAACCCCACCACTTCAGTTAGAGATATTTTGTAGAAGCTTCTACAAAATAAGTGTTACAAACACTATATTCTCCATGTCCAAGTTGTGAAACAATGGCTTATGTTATATTCCCATGGCAATTTTCTTTTAAAAAGAGAGAGGGCTGTAATTCTCTTCTCTGTTTTCAAAGTATGAACTCGCTCTCCAGATCTAGTTAAGGACAGAAGCAGCCTAAAATTGGAAGGACAAGAACAGGAAGGGCATCCCTGTACTCTTTTCAATAGTCCATGAAAGACTTTTCACACAAGTCTACACAATAATCTCGTGTGATGGTCCAAAGCAAAACTCTGACCACTGTCATGTATCAAGATGGGTAAGAAGAGGTTCCAAAATGGATCAAGTGAAATGTGTATCAAGTCACCAAAACATACCATTATCCCCTTGGCCTGCTCGGAATATTTGTACTTTAGGAACTGAAAAAAAAAAAAAGAACAATAATAAATAACTGTTTAAAATTCTGTAGAATCAAAACCTGTTTGAAACATGCTGAATTTCAAATACGGCAGAAGTTTTTTAAAAAGTCCTTTCTAAATCAGGATCTATACATACTCACATATTCTAAAATTTGCAAGTTGTTCCTGTGATATTTCTGGCTAACTTGTATTGGTTCACTCACAAGCTTTTCTGGAGAAGTTAGGAAATTAAAACAACAGGTCTTTGATCTTAAATCTAATTTCCTGTTCCTTCTGGAATAATTTCCTATACTTTATCCCCCAGTTTGAACCTACAGAAAGCAAAATCTTGGCCAAATACCAAGCAGGATCTTCATCATGTCCTTACATATGTCAATTCTGATTCCACAGTTTGTCACTCTGGAGAGCAATGCTAGATTCTTTTCTATACAAGTCTATGATGTCAACATGACTTCAGTAACATTCAAGATCAAGATAAGAGAGAAGGGGAGGTGTTAGTGCTTTGTTATAACAATGCAAAAAGAAGGATGAGTCTTTGGGTCTTTGGTCATTTATGGATAAGGGGCTGGAGAGAGAATAGCTGGGATCACTAATGGGGGCAGGGATAGGACAGAGGAATGGTGCATGAAAGGATAAGGATTTTCCATTTTCTGCTCAGGCAGAAAAGTAGCCGAGAGGAGCCTTCATAATGCCTAAACCTTCTTTCATTTTGCTATGTCTCTGAGGCACTTCTTTGGCTTCTGTCTCTAGATAAGTCTGAATCAGCTGTGATTCAGAGCAGAAGTCAGTGCCAAAACATTTGCGTCAAAGAGCAGCTAACTCAAACATTGGGCCCCAAATGGGTCTTCTATAAGTAGAGTTGCTTAGACTTCTTTACGCAAAATGATGAGTGCAAGGATGAGCTCTACTGCAAAACAGATCGTTACATCAAAGCGGTAGCCCTTAAACTACACTTCAGCCAAGTGTCGGCTTTCTTCTGGAATCAAAGTAAAGCATTCTATGTAGCTGTGTGTAAAAATAATTTGAAAACACAAGGTGTGTTACGTCAGTGTAGAAGCCCATTTTGCACAAGGGTAACTCCACTGAACTCAGTCAAGGGACTTCGCCGAATGCACTCTACTGCAAAGGGAACACAATTAAGCATGAAACTTTAGTATTTCTTTGGATAAAGAAATAAGTCATTGCTGCTGCTGCTGCCAATCAACCAGAAGCAAAGCTTGGCCATAAACAATTCACAATCAAATAAATGCTGGCAGAACAGAAAGTTGTTACTCTTGGCTGTTGCTGTTGGCATGGTTTTATAACAGACATGGAAAGACATGGCTCAGATTTTGCACACTGCATATCAAAATTAGATAGCAAAGAAAGGATACAATTTCCTTTGAAGTGCCTCAAGGGTATCTTATTTTGTTCTAGTGCATGAATAACTAAAATAATTGACTGTGAAGACAAAGCACCTCATTAGAGTCCCAGATTTTAAGAACTACTGTAATCATCCAGCCTGACTGGGCAAAAACACAGACCGTAGGATGTCATTAAACAGCTCTTTTGTCAAGTCAAGTGCCTCCTGGTTGGGTTAGAGTATTGTTCTGCGGAAAGATATCCAGCCTTGATTTGAAAACGTCAAGTGATACAAAATCCACAGCATCCCTAAGTGCATTGTTCACTGGATAAACATAGTCATTTCTAATCTAGTCTCAGCCTCTGACTGAATCTCTTATCTGGTAGATTAAAGAGCCTTCTGCAATCACAAATACTCCCTTCCATGCATTTAGATTTCATGGGCTGACTGTCCCGGCTGCAGCAAGCTGCACAGGCAACCTCTGGTTATAGTGCATCACCTGGCTGAATGTACAGGACACGTAATCAGTAATGTAGAGCAACCCCTGGATGTATTGGTTCTACAGAGCACTAAAAATCTGCAAGTGTGCCAGAGGTGCTACCTTCTGCCCTCACCTAAAGGGAAGAAATGCAAAGAGGCCGTGGCTGCTAAACAACTTTTCTGACTGTGTCTGGATGATAGTGGATAGAGAATGGTCCACGGCCCAAGTGAATGGTGCTCACAGGCCACGGGAGATGGTCTGAAATAACAGTATCCAAACTAAGTCACCTCACCAGTTCAGTAACGATGTAGCCATCAGCACACATAAATCCCTCACAAGGCAAAAGCTTTGCTAAAATACTATTATTCATGGAGTTCATTTCCAATTGTACTCCTAGGTTTTAAAAAGATTGGACAGAGCACTTTCCAAACGCCCTGACTAATGCTGTGCACAAGGCCTGTTTAGCTTCCCTCTTCCTACTGTCTGTCATTCTGATCACACATTCAAGGAAAAAGCTCCCTTCCATGCACTCTCACATTGTAAGTTCATGCTCTGTTGATTATCCACCATAACCCTCGAGCCTGTCAGAGTCAACACTCTGCAAAATGCAATCCCAGGGCTGTATGCTCTGAGTAGGATGTACATTCCTTGTTCCTTGACAGATGATGTTGTATCTGCATGTTAAAAGGTTAAGAAAAACACGCAGCTGCACAACTATTTGTCAGCATTAGGACATAGCCTTCAGTAAGGGGAATTCTTTTATTAAATTTACTCAAGTATTGCCTCAAATTACAGTTAAATGTCTGCTGCAAAGCCTCATAGCAAATATTATTAGACAGTGATGCCACATGTTATGTGTCTTTATAAGATTAGAGCTCACCAGGGTCACTAGAGAGAACAAAGCCATTCCAAAATATTCTGTCTAAAATTACCATCAAGAGGGCTCCAATCTCCTCTCTAAGACAAATACTGAGACATTTACAATGTTCACTGGAGCAGGATTCTGGCCTCCACAAAGATTTCATCATGGGATGAGCATAGAAAAGTGGAGATGAAAAAATATGTGATGAAAATTTATCTACTCCTTTAGCACAGGAAAAAAAAGGGTTGCAAGGAAACGAAAGCTTTTCCATAAAAACAGAATGCTCCAAAAGTGAAAATACAGTGACAAATCAAAACCCAATGTATTTTAAAACACAACTTCAGTGCTTTGTGGGCACAACTGTGCAGGCACTGCTCAAGCACAGCCCATGAGCCAGGACTTCTTCACTGCGATGCCCTGCAACTACACAGCTGCCAGAGTGCATCTTGTCCCTCTTGTGCCTTCACACATAAGACAGACCTCTGAGCTCCACTGCCAGGAAGGGAATTCCTTCCCACTCTTTAGTATACACCAGTCTGCAGTCTCGAAATTAGATTCAGTATAAATTGGTAGCTGCTTCAAAACTAGTCTTCAAGGTCATGACATAAAAAAGATGCCAAAACGTATCTCAGCCAGTGTCCCTTTTCCAAAAGTGGCCAGTAGCAGATGCTACAACATGTAGAGTACAATGTGTGCCAGCATATCTTTCCAACATCAGTCTATTAGCTATGCAGGAGTAAACAGAGCCAGAGACAGGCTCCACACCTCTGGATTTAATAAGAACAGACAAACCCATCCTCCAAAAACTTTTATAGATCTTTTTGTGACTCCACTGCCACTTTGGGTATCCACCATGTCCCATGCCAATGAGTTCTCCCTCTGTTTTATTCCTGAAGTGAAAAATCTCCAATTGTCTGTCTGAACATACACCCTGCTAACTTCAACAGGTGTTGATTAATTTTTGCTTTGTGAGGAAAAAAATGAATAATCATTCCATAGACACTTTACATTTCTCTTCAAATTTTCTCAGGCCTTCTTCCTCCAAACTTCAGGCTCCTCTTTAGTCTTTCAGTGTATGTGAAACCATTTTGTTGGCATTGCTTCCCTTTCCTGTGATATTTCTTGTCCTACTTGTTCTTCTAGGGGTGAAGTGATCAAAACTGCAGAGTTCAAAAACAGAATTGTTAGAGATTTACGTTACATACTAATGATATTTTCTGGCTTGTTCCTTACAACTCCCATAAGAATTACAAGTGCTCTTTTTGCCCCTCTCACCACATCCAAGTGTTGGGCTGACATTTTCAGGACTTCTTATGATGTGTGTATACATATATAAATCTGAGAATAATGCCCTCTTTCTCCATCTGCCCTCTTTCTCCCTCTGTACTACATGCATGTCTTTTGTACTCGGTATACTGGATTTTATGTGCCACTTCATAATTCAGTATTGTAAGATCACCCTGCAACTCTCCAGAGTAGTTCCAAAAAGTTGCATCCTTTAAAATACGCTAATAGAAATTTTTTATAAAAATACCAATATAAAAAAGACTTAGCTGCCTCTACTGTAAAGGCAGCCCTTTCTCAGATTCACCCGTCTTGGAGAGCAAAAACAATATTTCAGTTAGACAGTGTATTGCTAGAAAACGTGCTGTCCCCCTTATTACCTCTGATTTGAAGAAATTTCTTGGAGAATTTGTAGAATTTTTTGTAGCCCCCAAACCTTTTAAGGGGCATTCTCAATCAAAGTGGTCCCTGCTCCAAGTCTTTTCTCCAGTTGATCAACCTGTTTTTCCCCAAACTTACAAAATCCAAAAGGCAAAGCAAAGTCAAGGAGCAGAAAAATTTCCTAGGATGAGACAGTCAGCTCCAAAAAGAAAAACAGTCTTTCATCTGTAATCAGAAAAGTTGTAATGTGACATCATAGATACACAACAAAATCATACTGCTGAGGCAGTAGGGATTACGGAAACTACTTCCAACAAACATGGTGTATAACGTGGTACTGTAAAATTCTGTTGTAGGACTCAGGAGACTGCATCATCTTCTCCACAATGAGAAAGGGAAAACACAGTGCAACGAAGTTAACTGACAAGCCAGAAGAGGGAAGTGCAGAAAGTGAAAAGTACTCGCAAGATGATCCCTTTGGGACCATGGGTTTTGACCTCTGACAAATCTGAAAGGCTCATTCTAGATCACAGAGGAGGACCTGGGAAAAGTTAGTAGGAAAAAGGAGTGCCACTGGGGAGGGAATCCACATCCACACTGTGCATAGGCCACCAGGCCTCCTGTGGATACCATAGAAAATTACAAAGCTTTGAAATCCCAAATTTATGTACAAACACTAAATTATCACCTTGCCTCATAAAGTCTATAGGATCTTCCCACTTGACTCCCTGGGGCCAGTTTTCACCTGTCATAGCTAAAGAAAGCCTCGTAACCTTTATTTTCCCACACCCAGCTCCCTGTCGCTGGGCTAAGAGAAGCAAGCATCTTTTGGATAGCCAAATCACCCATGGGAACAGACAGATGAGTAACATCAGCACATGTTCCAGCACGTGGTACATATCCCATCAGCAGAACCAAGCTGGTGGTACATGTGCTACAGCATCCCACTTCTATCACAAGGGTGTGTTATCAGCCATAGCTGACAGCAGATATAAAAATTGTAAATAAGTAGGAGACGAGACTATAGTTTGTTCTCATGTCATGTGGTTACAATAAGTTTTGAAACAGCTTTGGTGGGTGGGTCTAACAAAAATTTACTGTACCTAGTAAATAGTTTTCAGATTATGATTAAGAGCTGTATGAAAATCATAGGGAATAGAGAAAAAAGTGTTCTGTTGAAAAAATGAGCCACAAATGCTCGTCTCTCTTATTTACATTTCACTATATTTTGTAAACTGGAAAAAAGAAAACAACAACCCAGAATGCTAACTTTGCATTACCTGTTGATGAATCATCTGCTCAGGCAGCAAAAGTCAGTGGAGTTATGTTGATTTACAAACCCCAAGAATCTGCTATCCATGTTTAGGCACTGGAGTCCACCACCAATGTTACATTTTTTCAAGTGCCTCTGACAGCATCCTGACATCACCAAAGATGAAACAAAAACGTCCAGTAAAAAAAAAAAAACAAAGGTAGCAAAGAAGTTGTCTGTAGATGGTCTAAGCCCATTGTGCCAGAGGGCGTTTTATATTGTTTTTAAGTAAATGAAGAGAAATGGGAGATGAGTTTTCCACCTTATAGCCCCATAACAGGAAAAACATGATCACTTGGGAATAATGTAAGGTGTAATGGGAAGATTATAAAACCACAGAGATGAAACAAGTACAGATATCCTTTAGAAGAGAGCTTGGGAGTGGATTGTGGATCCTAGCTTGCAGCTTGTTTGAGGTGGCCCTATTGAAACCAGCGAAGAAACCTCCCACTGATTTGAATGCATACAAACCCTGACATACTCCAAACTTAAAATCCCTGCACAAGATAAACAAGAACTTGCATTATTATATATAGAATTTAACCACGACAGGCACTTCTAGCTCTCCACACTGCAAACGCTCGCATATTGTATAAACAATGGTCTGCGTATCCCAGTAAAAGTGCACTGTCCACAGACACTGCTATATTTCTCTCTGACCTACCCACCAAGGCAGATTTTCTCCTGACCCATGTAGAAAATCCATGGTGCCAAATGATGAGATAGGCCTGCGACTAGGCAGGAGGTGCTGCTGGCACAGCCCAGCATAGCAGGAAACAGTGTGGCAGAGGTTCCTCCTCCAGGATTTTGCAAGGAGTCCCAAGTGTTTTCCCAGGAGACTGCAAGGCTTAAACATGGCTCTATGTTTTTTTTCTCCTAGGGTAAAACAGCTAGAATTTCTAGTTTTTTTAATCTAAAAAACCTTCTAAAAGGCTCAGACTGATTTGGCAAAAAGACTTGAAGGCTCAGAAATACGGAAATTATTTTCTGATACTAAATATAAACATACTAATAATTATAAGTTCACAATGTATAACTTCTTTTATTCGAGCGTTAAATATTCTAGTTTTTCTGTGGAAACTCAAGAAATTGCTGCCATATCAAATATCCTTCTAAATTGATTTAGCTTTGGGTAATAAAACAGAACTGCTGATGCACCATAATTTCCAGAAAAAAATGGGGACACAGATGGCAGGAGAAAATGGAGCTGTCAGAAACTATGAGCATTCATATAGACTGTCACACTATCTATCCTGATGCTTTTCGCTCAGTACTGTGTTTCTGCAATGTGCAATGCCTGAGAACTATTGGCCTTCAAAACAGAATAATGTGCCTGGGCTTCCGCATACACAACTGATTTGGAAGTCACAGAAGAAACTGTAAAAAGCTATATTTAAAGTATTATTCAAGATAAAGGTGACAGATTTATAAAAATTGCCTCCTGCAGTCAAGGACAGTAATGAGAAATACCATGACATCTGCTCTGTAACACTTCAAGAACTGAAAAGCCTTCAAATTTAGGAGTGCAGGTCTATAGCCAAGAGCCGTGTTTGGCAATAGACACATATCTGTTCGTTTTCCCCCTTTTTAAGTTCAGCACTGTATTTCTAGGCATCAAGCTATTTTACAGAGTGTGAAATTTAACTTACATATGATTTTCTTTGCTGAGATTAAAACCCCAAGAAACTAAAAAAAGAGAAAGAGGTCTTTAAACCATTCCCTCAAAGCAGCACAGATCTGCTACAGCATCACTGCCAGAAGCCAGACTTCTGTCACAGTCTTGGTCTTTAGCCAAAAGAACATCTTTTAACTTAAGATATTTTTAAAACATCCTAAGATCTACAAAGAGGAAGAAAAATAACAAAAAAAGCAGTAACTTACATGAGGTTATTTTCATACTATCTGAAATCAACCAACCAGTGGATACAAACCCATATCCTCCATATATGCCCTCAGTGACTTTCTCTGATCCAACTGAAATCTGAATGCCAATAACAACTCTTTGTGTCAACCTGGACAGCAGTAGTGAGCCAAACTTGGCAGCTTTCAAGAGAGTTAGAGACATGTGGAGATGGGAAATCCTTTCCAGGTAGTGTAAATGAGCAAGGTAGAGATCTCACATTGAAGAGATAATGAAGCAAAAAAGCAACAGGAAAGACAGAAGGGTCCAAATACAAAAAAAAAAAAAAATAAGTCAACAGGTTGTTCGATGAAGACTTCATGATAGATTTAATGAGTGTTGTTTCCAGATTTATTCTCATTTAATTGAGAAGACTGAAGAGAGCCAGGAAAGATAAGAATGAATCTCACATTGATCTGTGATTTGATAGACACAATTAGGTCGGTAACTGCTTTCAGAGCAGTTCAGAAAGAAACAGAAATTTGTTTTAAGTT
Organism: Vanellus vanellus; assembly: GCF_965231255.1. Classification (NCBI taxonomy): domain Eukaryota; kingdom Metazoa; phylum Chordata; class Aves; order Charadriiformes; family Charadriidae; genus Vanellus; species Vanellus vanellus. The sequence goes on from NC_138908.1 coordinate 60,790,337, forward strand.
AACATGAAATATCTTTATTATTACTATTGATGAGTTTAAAAAAAAAGAGAGAATTAATGTTGCAGGTTAGAACATTTCTTTTGATCCAAAATGAAACACTGCTTCTCTTGAAGGTCTTCATTTAAAAAAACAAAATAAAGACATTTTTATTTAAATATATCTATATTTTAAAGTGTCAAAACAAAGCATATCCACTTTTTCTCCAGAATACTTTAAATAACAGTTTTTTCCATATTTGAGAGAATGTTCTGAAATTATATATATATATTGTTCAAACACATATTTGGGTCCAACCAAATCTGGAATTGTTGCTTTTGTTTGGGTGAGATGAAACATTGGCATTTCTAGCAATAAGGCCACAAAGTGAAAGCCATTGCAAAATTTGGAGTTATGTGCACAAGAACTTCAGTCACCATATTTCAGTTGGTCAAACAATGCCTTCCTCCTTCCTAAACACAAGTGGTACTTTTTTTTAAAAGTACTAGACAGCATCTACTTTACAGAATCCCATTTGTACAGCTGAGCAGATTATTAATTTATGGACACTATAATTGTATGGAAGCATCTGGTATTAGGAAAGCTGATTTCCTTAGTGCATATGTCCTATTTCAATCTTAATGTGTCTCTTCTGCAGTGTAAAGGAGGAAAAAATAAGTATATTTGAGCTTAATGAAATACCATTTAAGGACAGACAGAAGAAACATTTGTAATGGGATTGCACTTGAGAGCATCTCATTAACTGGATCCACAAAGAATAATTCCTAGGGGCAATAAATCTTTCTAGATTCTGTTAATTATTTCCTCCCATTACATTTATTTCTATCTGACACATATTTACTGAGGAAACTAGTTAGACAAATAAGGACACAGAAGCCTGACCAAGTTTTAAAAATATTTTTCAAAGTGTTGATAATGGTGGTATTTCAGACTTGCTCCCACCCGTTTTAAAACTGGGGCCATTCAATTTTTCTTCTCATGTCAGGACATAAAGATGGCGTGACAGGAAAGAGACCAAAAGCAGAGCAGCTTTCCTCTAGACATAACATTTTCTCTCCAGTCTTTACAGCCCTGCTTTCCCATCTCTACCTGCACCTACTTCCCTTGAAAGTCACCTGGGAACTTGGAAGTTCACCCCAATTTAGCAAGTGGCTGATAGACACCGGTGTTACTCTCCAGTGTGCCAGAGAAGTGTTTTTGAAGCACAAAGACTGCTTTTCCAGACAGAAAATACAGTGTGTATTTACCCTTCTGAGTCCGACCCTCAGATGAGAGAGACTGTGAGAATAGCTCCAAAGGGCAGGGAATGAATGGCCGCTTTGTTTCGCTGTCCTCTCTCGCAGCCACCTGGGACATCCCGAGGTCACCATCACAGTCTGGCCAGCAACTGATGTGAGTATGTTCCTGCTACCACTGGCTGGGTTTGCAGCTGATGTTTCTCCATCAGCAGCAGTGGAGGTCTGCAAGCACAGGTGTCTCATCTCTCTCTCTCACTGGAAGGGGGTCTCTAGGCCTACAGAGCACATCCAGCCCTCCTTTACACCTTGTTCTCCTTTTATCTCTCCACTGTTCAGGGTGGCTCCCTTCTTTTCCTTCCCGCTTTGTCACATAAACTGAAAGCCAGCAATGTTTCTGATAATGAGATGCTAACATTGGGTCCAGGCCAGCCTTTCCCACTTCTGCTTTAAGCTGTTTCACACATTTCATATATGTTTCATAGATTTTCAGGCATGTTGAAAATACCGTTCCTTGAAGTTACTGTTACTGTTGGCTCTGGTAATTCATCTTCATATGCTTAGCAAGAGAGTGACTCTTGGTTTCTATACTAGGTCACCTCTGGTCTCAGGATACTGTCTTTGAAAGTAAATAGATCCTAGCTTTCTAAAACATCTTTGCAAAATTAAAATTTAGTAATACAAAGGAAGAGAGAAAGTTTCTCCAAAGGATAACCCTAGTATATCCATGCTTATTGACTGAAACATCCCAACTGTTAGATCGCAAACAGGAGGGGAAAACATATGAACTTACTGTGACACATAACCCCTCCCATTTAGCACTCTCCTGTATGCTTCGTAGAAAGAAGAAAAAAAAAAAAAAAGGTTTTGCATGGCTGTAACAACAATGTTGCTCTTTGCAATATGAAATATGCACAGAAAAAGACCTAGCACACAGTTTCTACAGGTATTGTGCTTCTGAGTTGTATGCCTTGCCTATGTTTCTGTAACTGGTTTATGATCACAGGTTTGTTAGAGTACCTGCTACTTCGTCAGGACAGCCTGGAGGCATCTATGAAACACCACTTTTTTCCACACAGGAATTTCCATACTGGGTGGGGATGGTATTGCTTGAGTTTGCATACTCTAGCCCCAGTGGATATGGTGATTTCAGAATCATAGTTTTGAGCTCCAAGGTCTTCCAGAGGTCCCTTGTATGTAAGGTTTTTAATCTCCCTCAGGAAAAAACATTCTGTGGACAGTAAAATTCTTTCTAACTCCAGGAGAATAATTCCCTCCCTGCTCTGTTAGCGGAAGGACACTGAGATGCCCTGTCTGGCTTGCACTGTTTTCTGCATTCCGTCACTGACAACACAAAAGACCTACAAGAATGGTACAGCATATCCATACAGCATATTTTCATCTATGTATTGACTCCTAGACTGCACTCCACCCTCAGAGCTAATGCGTATGTGTGTATGTGTATGCATACACACACACATATATAGGATGTGGGCAAAGAAAGAAAAATGCTTAGTAGCTACTTGAGGTGAAGAAATAAGAAGCACTGACCAGAGCTCACAAGGCATCCCAGCCACTGACAGACAGAAACCCGCTGAGTATTTTGCCCCTGCCAGGACTCTGGAGAGCCAGATGTGCTGGGGCATGGAGTGGAGACCACTGCTGAAGGGTTGCAGGCAAAGAAGTGAGATGTTCCCGAGGGCACCTGCTTCCCCTCTGCACAGGTTATAGGAGAAATGCTGACTGTCTTGGTGTCCTGGGCCCATCACACTACATTCTTCTGTAGAGCCCAGGAGGGTGAGCAGGTTGCAGTTGTAGGGAGTGGATGAGGAAGCAGGAAAAGCTGGAGCTGAAGAGAGAGGGGTGGAAAAAATCTGGAAGTTACATTTTTTAGGATTAGCTCAGATGAGGGAAGGCTTAGTGAGAGAGACTGGAGACACCACCATCCCCCTCCCAGCCCCCCCCCCTCCACTCTTCCTCATTCCTTCTCTTTAGCCATAGACCCTTGTACTTCATTCCCCAGTCTCAGCCCTCAGCCTCCCACAAAAGACCCAGTCATTACCACCACAAAAGAGTTTTGCTCCTCCAAAGACTGGGACAGAATAAGATGTGCTGGTTTTACTGCTGGGACCTGGTGGGATTCTGAGCCTGGTGAAAAGGCTCAGACACCCAGCGGTCTCTGGTTGAGTCTGTGAACAGCTGGGATAAATCTAAGAGCTGCCTTGGACTTGCTTTTATTTATTTCAAGGTCTAATCTGTTTCTGGTCAGCAGCAACAGAGACCAAGTATGATTTACAGCCACCTTCTCTAGTGTAGCCAAAGACTATTCTTTCTTCCAGGCCAGCGATATTTAGCTGGTCCCAAAACAATCTTTTTTTTTTCCTTTTTTTGCAATACATTTTTTGCCACTGCTCTTTGATGTCAATGCCAAAAGTCCCATTTACTTCATGAAGTGTAGGATTTGTCAGTGCAAGATACAAGGAAAACCAGCAGTCTCCCAGTTTAACATGCACAGGCAGGACATTTCACTATATGAATAAACCAGTCTCCATCTTTTCTAACTGAACCTGATAGTACAGTGCATGAAATGACCCTGCACGGTGTGCAATTTAATGGGCACCGTAACACTGGGGTGGCTGCGTGGCATATACTACACCACCAGTGAAGCTGAAGGCATACCAGCAGCCATGGTGGGCTGGTTTTCACATCAGGTCAGCTAACCATCCTCACGGGGCAAGAGGGGAGTTACACACCTGAATTTTTGGTAGGCTTTGCCACATGTCACAAAATGCTACATTTTCCCTTCACATTTTTGCAAGCAGTTTCCTTTGTGTCCTCTTTGTGGTAGCAGAGAGAGACGCTCGTCCAGCGTAAAATGACTCCTAGGCAGAGGAGGAGCATCAGATTTTGACACTAGCTGATCTGTGACTTCAGACTACCCTGCACTGAAATCCCCCTGGCAGGCTGAGCTTCCAGCACAGCTACCTGGCAATGATAGCCCCATCTACTCTGTAATTTAGGGTGCTGCCCTTTCAGGGTCTTATTGCCGTGATCCCAGAGAAAACGCTAGAGAAGTTCAGATACCAGCTTTTGCCAAATAATTAACAGTATCTTTTCAGACCAAGACAGGATAGGTAAAAAAACTGTTCAAAAATTTATCCAGGTGACTCGTGGCTTCCCGTATCAAACTGCTGAAAAGCATTTTCTGAGTAACCAGGACATTTCGCTGGTAACAAGACATGGACTTGTGTTGACTCTAGTTACTCAGATGTGGTTTGCACACTTTGACCAAAAAAATAAAGCGGTTCCAATATACTTCTCATAAGCAACCTGTAGTAGGCACTGAATAGTGAATTCCTTGAGCACATAAAGGAGAGTTACATCATAACCTTTTCTCATGACTAATGGCATTCATTTTGTGTTACACTGTTATGACCCAGGCCACTACACTTCACCAAATTAGCTATTTTCTTGTCCAACAAACTGGAAAACAAGATAAGACAGAGCTTTGATTGCTTATAACACTGAATTATTTTCCATTTAAGTATGCTTTGGAATGTGAAGCTGTAAGCAGAGTCAACAGGTTTTACCATATCATGTCAGAAAACACATAAGAGATGGCAGAAGGGATCTATCAACAGTCCAGATAACGTCTAAAACAAAATAAACTTCTGCATTAAAAAGAAACTTTTTTCCTACATTGTTTATTTGATGGCGTGGCAATTCACATGTTGTTATTTCAGGTGTGTAGTCTCCACCATAAGTACCTAGAATTAGCTCCATACCCAGCTGCCTCCCTTGTTGCTGTGGTAAGAGGATGCATGTGAAGTGGAGCAAAACACGAGTGGCTCAGGGGTCACAGCAACAGCACGTGGTGACAAGCATGGAAAAATATCATCATCAGGCAAAACTAGCTACATTTACATCAACATTTCAGACAAAACCACACTCCCATGAAACCCAGACATACTCACAAGCAACTGAGGCCAAATTTTCTGGTAACTAGTGTATCTCAGTGCTCATGACATGTCATTTCTAGAAGCTGGATGTTGCTGAAGCATGGCTACTTGCAGGACAATGGCATGTTGGAAGACTTCACAGCGTGTCACACCAGCAAAAAAAAAAGATTAAAATGAGACAGTTACTAAAGAGAAGCTGCATTTCCAACGGAAACTGTCATAAATTAATAACAACTTGGCATGCTATCTAGCTCCTGTAGGCTTTTCAGTGACATTCTTGTGCCCTAATGTAGTCCAACCACATACCTCTACTTCTCCACACACAAGAGTAGACTCCGGCATTAATGATACTGCATGTGTCTGGTGATGACAAAAGCGGGTTAGAGGCAGGAACAGCACCTTTTGGACCTCAGTATAGCGACTGTGCTGTAAAGCCTTTCAGATGCCTGTTTTAAATCTGTAATGTCTCTTACAGGGGGCAGCATCAATTGCCATGCTGAACTCCAGGATGGCCTGGGCTCCAGGGGATGCTGTGGCAGGGCTCTCATCTTTCTGATGGGGTTTAGAAGGGAAAAGCTCTCTCCATCCAAGCAGGGACTAGACTTCTATCACAGATAGAGATGGGATTTCCAGACCACTGCCTTAACTCAGCCTGTTCTGAAATCTGTAAGCATAATTCCCAGTGGCAGCAGAGTTAGGCCAGTGAAATTCAAGTGTAACTGAAAATTAACAATGCCAGTAAGTGCAAGACAGTCCTCGGGATACACAACAGCCCCTGCTTAGCTTTTGTCACTGTTTTGCATTGACAGGTTTGCATATTTGCTTTGAGCAAAAGTCAGATCCTCACTGTTCATGCAAGATGCCAGAGGCCAATTACTCGTTACTATTTATATAGATTGTTGGCTCTGCACAGGTTTATTGAAAAAGTGATCCTGCAGAAAGACCTTTGAAATATAAATGAATGTAAATGAAATATAAGGCCATTTTGTTCCCTCTTCAAATCTCGCCTGGAAATTTCTTCTGGGTGGAAGTTTTGCTAGACAAAGGCTTAACTGCTGGAACATGATGCCTGTCATAAGAACTGAAGCACTCCATGAGAAGGAGAGCTGGGAATTGTTGCATGCTTTTTCCTTTTCTTTGTCGCATAATTTCTTTCATTTTCTTTTTCATGGACACTAAATGTACTTTTTTGTGATCAGTGAGAATTCCTCTTAATATATGGATCTACTCTGCAAAAATTGTATTACGTGTTCCATTTTTCATAAGCTTCAGTGACCCCGTATTAAATATAGTCCTGCCTAACTGCCAGTTAAACACATCTTTAGATTCAGAGTTAATGTCTTTTGAAAGGGAAAAAAGGACTTTCCTTTTGTTGGATCAGCAGCAACAAAAGCTCCAAAGCTCCATAACATAACTGAGCCCTTGCCACTTATACATTACACCAGTAGAGCAATTTCTTCTCTCATAACAATATATATCTCAAGGATAACTTCCAAACAAGTGAAACTCTACCTACTGTAAAATTACCACTTACAGAAGCAACCTGCTCCATTTGAAGCAGTTCTCCATGACACGGGGCCTCAGTGCACTTTGCAGCAGACCTCAGGCAGCAGACTGGGCCTCAGTGCACTTTGCAGCAGACTGGGACAGAAGCGTGCCTGCAAAGAGCCTTCAAAAAGATGCATAATTCAGCTCACTTTCATGTGCCATGCCTTATAGGAAAGCAGGAAAGATTTTGTGCAGAAATTCCTGGCTATGGCTCTGAGCAGACAGAGGCAGGTCAATAGAATAAAAATGAGCCTTTTTAGAACTCTAGCTTTGTGGTCTTCTGCCACATTTCAAATACTTTCTGACTTTGGATGCTTGCCCATCTTTTCTGTGATACTAATTTGCAGAGCTCTGATAGTTTTATTAGGGTTTTTGTAACGATGAAAATATAAGTATCAAACTACACGCTGTGCTCTGATCAAGGAAAAATGTCCTGTGTATCAGCGGACATAAACTGGCTCCAGCAGAGATTGTCGCTGGTGGATATAGCCCCCATTATTCATATAAAACACACTGCTGCCACTGATCATTATTCCTAATAGCAGTAATCCTCCCTGAATGGGTTTATTAAAGTGTCCTCAGCATCACTGTGGGCTGTTAATGATCTGCTGGTAACAACCCATTTTGCTGTGTCTACTCTTAACCCACATCTATTTCTGCTGGTGTTTGTGTTGGTTTTTTTTTTTTTTCTCATTAATCATCCACTGAAAACATTTTTAATATTCTCTCTTCCAGCCCAGCTAGAGAAACCCTTCTGATAGTCATTCTGAGTCTGCTTATTCTGGATCTTCTGCAAAAACATACTTGTAAAATCAGCAGATTCATGTACCCCTGCCCTCTCAGTCCTGCTCCAGAAAGAGCTGCGGTGGTGGCCTCTCTAAGTCTTGTTAAGAGGGGACCAGATTCTGCATTCCATTTCAGAGTCTCAGCCTGTACCCACACTCCTTGCCTTGATACACCACAGGACTTTGTAGCACCCTGCTTCCTTGGCTGTCTGGAGAAGGGTCCCCTTTTGGAGCACACCAGGCTCCAGCCTGAAGCACCTCCATATACTCCTATAGAAACTACATTGCTGGCGGTGGGGGATGAGGACACGTGCTGATGTGTGCTGGGTCTGATGTATGCACCCTGATGCACGCTGAGGCACCCTGGTGTGCGCTGGGTCTCACTCTGATACAGTGCTGGGAAAAAAACCTTAGCACAGCAATGGGCCCAGGCAGCTGCAAATAATCTCATCTTCTCAAGTCTAGGTAAAACCCCAGAATCCCACCCACACGGTATAACGCAGTGGAATTTCACTGTATATTTTTCTCCTTTTCAGCTTTATCTGAATTTTCTGTTTTGCAGAAAGCATCAATGACCCCAGCCAGTCAGCTCTCCAACGGGCTTGGACCTCTTTGGATAGAAAAAAAATTGTAAAAGTCCTCAATTTTCTAATCCTCAGCTTTCAATTTCCCTTTCACAGCAACAAAAATAATTCTAATAGAAGATCTAAGTATGAAAATATCAATTAGTAATGCAATTAATCTTGCTGTTGGATTCCTGCCATCTTAGCTTAGGTAATCAACTGATGCTTTGCAGAGATACAGCAGGAAAATCCTAGCGCTGATTTTCTTAATAACTTTGGTGCCGTTTGGTGTTGAATACATCTGGGCACAAAAATGTGATTCGATTATGCAAAGAAAATACACATGATATCCCCTATAATTGTTCTGCTCTGTCAGCTTTTGGATTTTTATAGGTGAAACAAGCTTTGGAGCACTGTTCTAAAAGGCAGCAGGGTTAAGGAGTGATATTGTTTGACACCTCATAGGAAGAGCAGACCCTTTTTTGTTTTGAAAAAAAAAAATCTGTTGAATTACCCCTTAAGACAGTACTAGGAGTCGTCTTTGCCTTTCTTGTTTATTACAAACTACTAGACTTCTATATGGTTTCTTTCCTTATTGTGAAATCTTCTGACACCACTTTGCAATTTGCCTGTTTACCTCACTTCAAGGCCACAAGAAAAGCAAATGCACCCTTCTCTCAATATTTTAAAAAGCTGAGAGGCAGAGGCTTGGTAGCTACATCATCTGCATTAACCAGTGAAGGGAAAACTTCACCTAAACCCAACTCAGAATAGACCGTCTCTTCAGCATTCCAGCAGAGCTAGCCTTTGAAGGGGTACTGTCCATTTAGATAATTGACATTAAAAAAAGATATCAGTTAATCTAGCCTGGGTGTCAACTTGAAAGCCAGCTTCAATTTAGTACCCTAGAACTTCACCATATATCTTATTTTTGTCTTAAAATACAGTTCTTATTCAGAAGGTTGGAAAACAGATCGATGCCCAAGGAAGTCCTGCAAAGTAAATTGACTATGAACACCTTTGATAGAAATCCCCAGCTGTATAAGTTGCTTTTGCATTGTCTAGCTGTCTCTGGTATTCTTGGACTTGTTTGGTTATGAACTTGTGCCATTATCTTGGAAGATCTTTATTGTCAAAAGTAATGGAAAGAAAAGATATTCCGAAGCGTGCCTGGAAGACATAAAATTCTCTAGTCATCAATGAAATTACAGTATAGTTAGATACATAGTCTTCCTCAGGTCACTCGCTGTCCAAGAACATAGTTTTTCTTCCAGTGACAAAAGATATAAAAAAATTGATTGGATAGCCAAAAACTCCTCCAAGCGATTCTAAAAAAAATAACAAGTATCTATTTCTATTTTATGCATACAAAAGACTAGACCCACAGCCAAGACCTAAGTCTCTGAACATCCCCCCACAATCTGAATCCAAATATCATAGAATCATAGAATGGTTAGAGTTGGAAGGGACCTTAAACATCATCTAGTTCCAACCCCCCTGCCACGGGCAGGGACACCTCCCACTAGACCAGGTTGCTCAAAGCCTCATCCAATCTGGCCTGAAACACCTCCAGGGATGGGGCATCCACAGCTTCTCTGGGCAAACTGTTCCTGTGCCTCTCTACCCTCACAGTAAAGAATTTCTTCCTAATATCTAATCTAATTCTACCGTCTTCCATTTTGAAACTGTTACCCCTTGTCCTATCACTACACTCCCTGATCAAGAGTCCCTCCCCATCTTTCCTGTAGGCTCCCTTTAGGAACCGGAAGGCTTTTATAAGGTCTCTGTGGAGCCTTCTCTTCTCCAGGCTGAACAACGCCAACTCTCTAAGCCTTTCTTCAGAGGAAAGGTGCTCCAGCCCTCTCATCATCCTTGTGACCCTCCTCTGGACTCACTGCAACAGGTCTATATCTGTCTTATGTTGGGGGCTCCAGAGCTGGATGTAGTACTCCAGGCGGGGTCCAGTGTTCATGTTCTATTACACTGTTAAGTTGTGACTGACTGTATATTCCAAGCCATTTTAGAATTTACTTCTTTGTTGTTGTTGTTGTTAAACTAACATTATAAAAATATGCTGGAATTTCAATTGCCTCTCTCTTCCCAACTGTTTTCATTTGAGCTGGAAATTGTCAACAGAAAGCACAGTTTTATTTTAAAATTTTCAATAAAACTAAAACACAGAGACAGTGTAAAAAAAAAACAAACAACCAAACAAAAAAAAACACAACTAAAACAAAACCCAAACCACCCACACCAGTATCTTCAGCCCTTTAGAGAAGGCTTTGTTGTACTAATCTCAAAGGGCTGGCTTTCACCTTTCACAACTGCAATGATCATGAGCAAGGTTAGGTAGGTGCCTTCAATATGTTTATGTTAAGCAAAGAAGTAATTTGAAACACGGATAAGAATCATCAAGCCCACATTAAGAAGCCAGGTTCCTGTAAGCAGGGATATTCAGACTTTTATGTGCAGCTATCATAAGAAAGAGCAAATGATGTTTTAGGCTGCCACACACCCCTTCACAGTCATTACAAAGCAAGAGCAGTGAAATGCCATAAAAGAAAGCAATGGTTTCATTTACAGGCTTCTAATTCAATCCCCCCAACTCACTTCATTAGGACCAGATCTTGAGGCCACAGAAAAAGCCACTTACCCAACAAAGTTAGAGACAGCATTCAGAATGATGAATAAATACTTTGGATTAATTGTAGTAAATCCCCAAGTTGCATGGAGTTTTGGCGGGCATTTTATCAAAAGGTGTTAATGTCCTGTGGCATTAGGAGTGCCAGGTTTTGTTTTCCCTGAAGGGAGTAAAGGGTACTCAAGGGGTGGCAAGAGTTTCCCAGGCTCTTAGGGAAGCACCACCTGTGATGTTTTAGAAAGACTCGTTGTCTGTGGTTTCACGTGGTGCTTTGAAAGGCTCCATTGACATGCACAGTGACGTTACTCTAGTTATTTGTCCTTTTTATTGGTCTTTCCATACGTGGTTTTGCATTTATGCTTCTCACTATGAAGGGAAGCCTGTTTTTAACTAGAAACTCTCCCTTATGCTAGGGAAAAGTCACTGAGGCATGGAAGGAAAGTTAAGCATTGGTGAGAGTCTCACCAGACCACCCTCAGGATTTCAAAGCCGTGCTGTGCTGCACACACCCGATTTTCCGTACTATTTTCCATAACCACGCAGCCACCTGGTCTCTTTTAAGAGCAAAAGGCTGGGGACTTCTCTTTGACACTCCGCTCTTCTTATAGGATCTTCAGCAAGTCAACACTTTATGTCCAAGAAAAACCTCTGTCTTCATGATGACTTTTAAGTATATGATGCCATTTTAAAATGAGAGCTCTGTGTGCAATAGTAAATAATTTCATATACTGAGAAAAACCTGGGAAGCAACAGGCGAGCTAGTGCCTCCACATTTTGGACAGTGTTGTTTAGCTCATTACACAGGTTTATTACCAGTCTGAACAGAGCTTACACAGTTCTCACCACTAACATGCTAACAATGATTAAGCCCAGGCATGTACATGAAATAATGGTTGAAATAGCTGGATTTCTTGTAGGAGATCCAGCAGTTACAACCCATGTTCTGAATTTTTGCTTCACAGCGATGTCGGTAGCAAAGCTAGACTGAAGTTACGTCTTCAGAAAATTACTTGCAGCTACAAAAGAAGCTGATACAGCAGGGTCATGTAGCTGTTTACTGCAACAGCGTGGGTTTGATTTAATTAGTAGATGGAACTGTTCATATTTCACTTCTAACTGAAACATTTTGGAAGTGATGCCCACATGACATTGTTCTATAATAGGGAATTAACTCAAATGAAGCCAATGAAACTGGACAACTCTTCACAAAATTGAACTATAGAAACTTTTACAAGACACTCAGACACTCGTTGTGCAACCTCAGGTTGCTCTTTGCTAGCATCCAGCTCCCCTGTAATTTGGGAGCCACCAGACACCTTCCCCTCCCCCCCCCCCCCCCCCCCCCCCGACAGAAGAAAAACAGCATGAGACACCTAGGTGTTTTGAAAACATCCAGGATAGACACAGACAGAAAGAAGAGGATTTGGTGTGCCAATGCAACATAATCTGGGACTCCGGTGCCCTTATGCAGATTTATTGTGCTTTACTGTCCAGTTTAAAGCTGCACAGATGACATACGAAGTATAACCACGGGTACAGCCTAGGGCTCACAATACTTGCCATGGGGCAGCTGCGTAGTTTTTAGTCCTTTAAAGTCCTATCAGCCGGTGAAGAAGATTACAGCAAAATGAAAGTTTTAAAATAGAAAAAGTAAGTGACTAAAACTGCTCTGGACAGCTGCTATATGAGGTAGCAGGTGGTGAATGTACCCAGAGGCCCGAAGAAATGTTAATATTTAAAAGATCTTATATTTCACTAACTTTAGATAAGTCCGTGGCACTGTCTGTTGCCTTAAGGGAGTGGGACCAATAGAAATCAGAATGAATGAATTAGAGAAGGGCTTTCAGCTTCTCTGAAATGGTTCTCTCATGGCACTTTCCCTGACCTGTTCTCCATCCTTACCATATCAGCTCATCAGCACAACACTGGGCTCCTTGTAGCTTCCCCCACCACCAGCCTTCATCCAGGTCAACAAGCCAGGTACATATAGGTAAGTACTACACAATACAAAAAGTGGTGTACAGCTCAACTCTGTCATGGTTGCTGCTGGTTCATGAGACTAGCATAGCAGTTTTGGGGAGTTGGCTGTCATCTGTCACATGAGTTTCACCTGTAACAGCCTGCAGTTCTCACAGAGAACCTGTAGCCACCACCATTATTTTACTTTTTTTGGCTGTGTGATGCAATTCTCTGCTGTTCTGGGCATTGCTTACAGGTGGAGAACATGATGCTACTCTCTGAAATCCACATAAACTCTACTGTCGAGACAAAGTTTGGCAATTAAAAATATCAGGTTTGCCTTTTACCACCTAATGTTACATTGCTATCTTTAAATACACATGCCCACCCCATTCAGGTAAACAAACACACAATAGTATCTTAATATTAAATCTACCAGTCTTCTAGCTTTACAAGCTGGTCTTTTTTTGGCAGGAAAGGAAGAGATACATTGTGGTGGTTTTTTACTGTTGGAGCTAGTCAGGTGCTGCATTGATGGGAACAGTGTTTATTAACATGCCACTCAAAAAGATGTTGAAGGGTTAATTATAGAGTTTTGTTCACTGTGCTATAAACCACCATGTTTAAGAATCCAACTGACTGCATGAGTTATGTTATTCTAGGGACATGTTCAGCGTTTTAGATGAAACAATTTTTTGGAGGAAAAAAAATAAACACCTTCCTTGGGGAAAGCATTAGTAAGTTTCAGTGTTTCCAAACTGAAAGACTTTAAATCTTGCAGACTACAAAAAAATCAGGATTTTATTTTTATTCAGGATAGAAAATGTCATTTTTAATCACATGGGAAATTAAAAGCAGTTCTAATTATGGTTGCACTACTATCTTAAATACACAAGTGTACGCAGTAAATTGTATGCTATATAGTATCATATAAAAACACTGTAAAAAAAAAGGGCATGAGTTCAAAATGACATTAGCAATAATGAGGATGTCACTAATGAGCTAAGCAGTGTTGAGACCCGTGTCGGTACCAGGCTTTACATTCTTTTATCTGCCAAGTCACTATCTTAAAGAATACAAGAAAGTGCTGTTTGCAACAGTATCTGACATTTTCCTTAAATGAGAATACCCGGAGTCTTGCAGTTATATAAGTCTAATTAATGACTGGCCAGCAGTACTTAAAAAAAAAAAAAAAAAAAAAAGAAAGTCAGGTTTTGGGTGAAGGTTTTTGTTTTGTTGTTTTAGTTTTGGGTTTGTATTTATTTATTTCTTTATTTTTAATAACCTCAATTCCAGCAGGGTCAATTCTGACACATTCAAACACAAAACATGGCAATACTAACATGTTTCCCAAGAGGCGTTTCAAATTTACTCCAAAACCATTCTGACATATGATTTGTGCAGAATAACATTTTGTCACAAAATTAGTCTAGCATCTTAGTACAGTCTAATGGTAGAGGATAAATTTCTGTCTCCATGAAGATCCTGTCCCTCCAAAAGTGCAGGCGTTCAATTTTTCTCCTTGCAGATAACTAAATAATCAGATTGAACTATTACTTACCCTGACAACGAATTTAGTAGTGGGGAGGGATTAAAAAAGAAAGACCTTGAGAGGAGATTTCAGTGTGCATTCACTGTGAGAAGCTGTTAGAGATCTGGAAGGTTAGGTGAAGTCATCAGGAACATCCCTGGTATGGACACAGGTGATCTGTTGTGAGTGAGATTTTTATTATCCATCTACAGCTGCATATTGCATATACCAGCAGGACTAGGCTGCCCATGTTAAGTGTGAAATCATATCTTCAGCTGATATTTACCTTGATTCCAAGTTTGACTTGCTGGAATTCAGCCTAATAGGCAGATGCAACTCAGGGCAGGGCAGGGATTCAATCTGCTGCACAAAATATCACCTTGGGGAAAGACTGAAGAGAGGGGAATGAGCCAGAAACTCCATAGAAAAAGAGAAGGAGCAGCTGCAGAACCCACAGAACTTTCTGCTTCAAGTCTCTTCTTGTCAAATTTTGGCTTCTCACTCAAGTCTGACTTTAAAGCACCTTCAGGGTTAGGCAGCGTCTTTCACTGAGGCAAATGCCAGTTGCTTTAATGGGGGTAATTCTAAGTCTCCAGGACCAGGCAGAACTTCCCTGGTCCACAGTGTGCCATGGAGGATGCCACCTAAACACTCAGACTGGCTGGGAGGCCACAGTAATTACCTAGTGCTGTGATGACACACCAGTACAGCTTTTGGGACCAGAATTGACATGCCTGTATGTGCGGCACAATAACAAGCAGCTCTACCACGCGCCCCACTGTACAGCTGTGCCTTATGCTTTCGTTATCTCTTCTGCAGTCTATCTAAAGTCGTATTACTTAAATCTCACTTAGGAAAAAACACAGTTCTCAAGTTTCTCCAATAACTCAAGCCACAGAAATTAAAGAAAGATTCCAAGAATTATTTGAAACATCCAACCACCTCTCTTTTTGCCAGCATCCACTACTTGCAGGCTCAGAGAGGAGCACTCTTTGATTTCCAAATTCTCTGGCATGACCCTGTAGCACTCATTGGTGTTTGAACAGGGTTTGACCCACCAGGAGCCCACCCTTGACCGGCCCATCCCACTCCCATCATACGACTTTAATGGCCTGCAGTAACAAGTAGTTTAAGGAACACACACAAGTATGTTTCAGCTGCTTCACTCCATGGTTTCCTGGGGAAGTGAGACATATTCAATCCCTCTGTCCATCTGTCTCTCTCCTTCACCTATAACAACTTCTTCAATTTTGCGTATCTTTTACCTGTCTGTCAAATGGGTTTGAAGGTTCAGTAAGAAAAATCTCCAAGAAATGTTGTGAGAATTCATGTTTGGATAGAAGACTGATTAAATCACCTTTTCAGAATGTGAATCAAAGCCACCTTTCCTTTATGAAACCAGAGAAGTTTCCAGTTGGCCCATAAGCACACAAGTGCTGCCCAGCTGATGTGCACACACCCAGCTTCCAGTCAACAGTAATGTACACCAGTACTTACGTGAACCAGTGTGAGGAGAGCTGGGCAGGCACCGGAGTGGGGGAATGGCACTCTAGAGAGCAACGTTAAGGCCATGGGAAGAAGATGAGATGCTACAAAGAGAGTATTAATAGTGTTTAGGGCACACACAACACAAATCCTTTGGGAAATCAGGCTTCATTAGTTTCAAGGATTATGGTATGACACATATAAACATAGACAGTGGGGAGGAACCCAAAGTACACACTTTGTGGTACACTGATGCAATAGAAATACATTTTAACTCTGTGCCATATTAAAAAGAAGTGACACTATGAATACTGATCAAAGTGCAAAGCCATGTCATCCTATGGAAATAGTCTTGGTCTAGACAGCCTGAGCAGACTTAGCTCATTAAAGAAGACACCACCCTCAGCCAAGAATTTAATGAGGACTTTCACAACACGCAGGCAAACTTTGTAACTTGAACATTCAAATGTCTGAGTTGATAGCAAACAGTGCTCATTCTCTGCAACTGCAAGTCAATATTAACTTCAAAATTAGCAAGAACTCAGGATCTGTGGAGCATGAATTCTTAACAAATCTTTCTCCCAAATTGTGAGCTCTCAATCACTGTAGTTTTGTTGACTAGAGAAGATTCACATTGAATGCCAAGTGAGCAGCAGCACTGACCTCAATCAGACTAGAAGCAGAACGGTAATCTAGAGTAGTTTTGTTTTGGTTTTTTTTAATCAAAATTTGCTCATCCAGAAGACAATCATTAAAGCGGCCAAGCACTGTATGCCATCAGCAGCCTACTGCTGATCCCCTGCAGACTGCAGGGGAAATAGAAGATCTCCTCCAGGGATACAGTAGACAATATCATGTGAACATCCAAACAAAGTTTATGCCTGGTCTGAATGTAGATTTGAGTCCATCATTCCAGCAGCCTTACTCTAGACAGGTTTGCGAAAAAGAGCTTTTGTGTATATAGAAGAGTTAAAAGCTTGGTACCTCATCCACACCACCAAACTTTCAGACTTTCCCTAAGCTTTAAAATAACATTTCCTCTGCCTGCCCCTTTAAGTACTCTGTCCAAGAGATTTTTATGTTTTTCTCTTTCGAGATATGTAGTTTGGAGAATATGTAACAGCTCTCAAAAAATGTCAGGCAAACTATGGATAATAATATAAATTTTTTTTTGAAATGTCAAATACTAGCAGAGTTCTATTAAAACTAACTTCTGTGAAGCTCACTGCTTCTCCTTGGCATTACTGGCACAATTCAAAGTACTATTGTCTCCTGAAATCTGGACAAACTCATATCTGCATAATTTCTACATTTTCTGCAGTAAGGCAAGACCTGGCAACATTGGAAAAGCTCTTTCTGAATCCAAACTTTGCATACAACTTCAGTTTTTAGAGGAAAGCCATCATCCTGACTGGGTTTTGCCGAGAATGTTTTGGCCTGATAGTTCTATGTTTTAGACAAAGCAGCTGTATTTATTTGCTGTTAGAGAATACCCATGCTTGCCAGCATTTAGTCAAAGCCTAAATTACTTTCAGCAAAACCGTAGAACTGCACTCCAGCATTCTGGAAACATACTGCTAAAAATCCAAACTGTCTCATTAAAGAAAATTTTCTTTACACTGCTGCATTCTGAAGTAGCTCTTCCTTTGCCATTGGCACCAAGGGCTTTCCGGAGAACTTTTGACTCAGGTGATGAGATGTTTGAAAAGACCAAGTAGTATCTTGCCTACTCATTACAAACAACAACAACCTGTAATAACATAAATAATAGAATGAAGTCATAGTACAGTCAACTTAGAGTCTACAGAGCCAAGATATAACCTAATGCGCACAGGCAGGCCAAATGACAGTGCTGAGTAGCTGGTTTCTATCCTGAGCAATGTAAATACAAGCATCATGGAAGGTGATAAGAGGGGAATCATATTCCAGAGTTCACAGTGACCATTTCCAATTTCACTGTTGCACAGAGGGACCTCCTCTTCCCATAGGTAGATTTATGACTCACAGAGCTGTTTCTAGCACCACGTCCATTGAGCCGAATTTGAATAGGTCTAAAGGATTAGCAGGACTCATTTGTGAGATTAATAGGAGTAGTTATTCTCCTGCTCATAATACAACCCCAAAGTGGGCAATTCTAGCTGAGCTGAGTTAATGTTAACAATAAAAAGCAACAGTAAAGATGAAAGGTCTCCAGTGACCAAGGGATCTGCCCAGGACTTGGAAGATGCAGGTTCACCACCTAAAACCAGCATGGACGGCCTTGGGCAAGTCACTTACTCCTTACCCCTTGGCTGCATGGGGAAAATAAGCATCAGGCTGCCCTACAGAAATATAAAGGTAGTTTGAGAAATGCATACTTGTTGTGGTTTGGACCAAGCTGGCCACTGAAACGAATGACAGATGCTCTCTGACCTCTCTCACTTCGGCCATTGAAGAAAGAGGCCGACACTTTGATCCCTCAGCTTTTATATTAAGCATGAGGCAGATGGGATGGAATACCCTGTTGGTCAGTTTTGGGTCACCTGTCCTGTCCACTCCTCCCCACAGATGGGACCCCACAGAGCTTTTCCCCTTCTGACCCTCCAATGGGGCTTATAACCAAGTTATCTGCTTTTGGCTGTTATAGTAATAAGTATAAGCAAGAGCCTCTCCGCGTACCTTGCCATGGTATAAATTAAAAACAATCAAATCTTGTCACTCCGGGAGTGAACAGTGTCTGAAAAATACACTGTTAATTTCAGAGAGTTCTGTTAGTTAGAAGAGGCTTAGTTGCAAAGTAAAATTACTGAAAAGAAATTTGGTTCTGTTTTACCTCAAACCAGGACAATACTTAAGACATTTTTCCTGATGAAATCTTTGATAGTCAAGGACCCAATAGACTATTCAAAAAAGCAAGATAAAATGTACCCCTTTATAATACAAAAGTATATGTTAAAACTACAAGTTATGTAAGACAGCAGCTCATTAAAGCCAAGGCAACCTGAGCCATGTACAAAGGCCATTTAAGCTCCAAGAAGTTGTTCTGGTTGCTTTTACAAAAATACCTGCACACATCAGTACTAACTGATAGCCTCAAAATCGTGGGCTACAAGATTTGATAACAACATAGCTCAGAGATGATTATTATCTTCCAATTTTGTAAAGCCACAAAGGAAGTCAAATGCTTCTCAGGAATTCTGGGAGGTGTCATTCATACTGCCTTTGGCTGGCACCAAGTAGAGTTGGGCTCTAGAAGAGTACATAAAAAGATTAGGGGAATTAAGATGGCTTGTAATTTACATGTGTGCTGTTCCTTAAACATGCTTATAGTAATCCCATCCCTCCCATCGTTCTTTCAAATACGGTATTTCTTTCTCCTGACCAGCAATTTCACGCACACCACATTTTTGGCATCTTCCTTCCTGAGACAGACTGACCCTCTGCTGCCTGTGCCTCATCTGTGCATCGCTGGGAGATGTGCCAACCACTAGCTTCCAATGGTGCCAGACTGTGAGAGCCAAAAAACTTCTTCATAAACTAAAGAGTGGTTTTCTCAGTGGGAAATAGCTGTATTGATAAATTACAGATTTTAAACTTAGAAATAAATACATGCAGGAACCAATAGCATTCAGAACATATTCCTGTTATTCATTGACTTGCAAGATGAGAAGATTTATTATTGTTCAAATACACACAAATGCATCTAGACTGCAGTTCAACTAAGCCCCTAAATTAAGAAGTAGTCCAATCCATCTGTTCATGCCTTTCTCACACACTGAACAAAATAAAGCATAGCATGGCGATCCTGAGAAAAACACCTTTCCCCAGGGCAATTTAATGCATCTTAATGTTCAAAGTTTTGGGATGGTGCTCGGTTCACTGAAAATTAACAGCTTCTTTGATAGGCAAGATTTGCTTTGTGGCAAATCTGTTTCCTCTAGTTCAAATCAAATAATCAAAACATTAAATGTAAGCATATTGCTCCAAAACAGTACTTCAAAAATATTTTTTATATTTAAGTTTGTAATCATCTTATATTCCTAAAGCAAATCATTTACAAAGAAAAGTCCAGCAAGATTTATAAGCAGCAATAAGCATTAGCCTAACTGATACTGTTGGGGTTAAACAAAAATAATTTTTCAGGTCTGAAACAGAAGCAGTAAAACATCAAGACAGATACAGGTAAAGAACCATTGCCCAGTTTCAGCTTAACGTTAATCAGATAAAGACTGGCCAGGTTTTATTAATTCAAAAGAAGAGCATAACCCCCAGAGCAGGTCTGGTCTCTAAAGGATGCAGCACTAAATGACTGCAAAGGCTGTAGGCTTGCGAAGGGCTGATGGATTGTTTTCATTAGGAAAACATGTATTTTTATTCCCCTAAAGAAACCAGTAAAAAGGACTAGCACTAATTGCGTATTCCATGTTCTTTAGCTTTTTGGCTATTTGTCCTTGGTAAGTAACTTCCTGAACTATGCCATATTTGAGTTTAGATAAAACAAGATTACTCAAGAGATATTTCCCAGACTGTTGAGTGTTTTCTTTAACATTGCTTTTTAAAAACAAGTTTTAAACCAAATAATAAGACTGAGCTTATAGGAAGTCTATATTTTATTAAATCGTTTGAGACTACTACACTAATTTTCTTCAGACCTGGCTTTTCTCCATTAAAGCTCAATGAAATACTGTCAGCCAGCTGCCTACTTTGCAAGATCATGAACCTATTGCAAAGATTGCTTTACAAAGTGGAGAAAGCTTTTATTAAAACTCTGCAATACACAGCTCTTTCAGCATCAGTAGGTGAGTAACCTCTCAACTGGCCCAGCTGAGAGCAAGATTTGTAAGCTGTATGCCCAGCGGTATTGTTTGTTTGTACTGCAGCAACACTTAAAGGCATCATCAAGGGAATAGCACCAGTTTGTCTAAATACTGCATTTTCTCATAGAGGTCTTTTATGATTTTGGAATCTCCAGCCAAAAGGTAGGAGAAACTAGAAGCAGAGATCAATAAATATTAAGATTCTCACACTTTTTCTACATTGTCTACATAGCTTCCCCAATGTCGAAAGCAACTAAACTAAAACTGAAACAGAAAGACAACACTGCTAATTACAAAATTTCGTTTCTCAAGTAAGGTATTTTGCTTGGAAAATCCTAACAGACTATTTCACTTTCCTCCTCATCCTTCTCACCTAATGCATTACCATCAGCACACACTTTATAGGTCCCAGGTGTTTTACTATCATCAGAGGACTGAAGTGCAGCTTGCAATCATCTATTGCAACCAGCACTGGAGCCTACAACAGAAAGGCTAAGTAAGAATATGATGGTCAGATTTATGAGATGCTGTTTGGTTAATGTTCCTCTTGATTCACAATTTATACATTAGTGCAGTCAAAACAGGAAGTGAATACTAATTGAACAGCAACCAGTAAGTTGTTATAATGCAAGTTGAGGATAGGACGCCACAGGGACTGTGTACACTAAAATAAGTTAAATCTGATAACATGGTACAAGAGGTGTTAAACATCCTAAAGACACTTATTAGCACACTGGGATTTATGCTTGCCTTAACGAGATGGCCTGGTTATCTAAATGCCTTTCAGGACAAATTTCCAGTAAATAAATCCAGAATAACATAGAAGTTATTTGTGGAATTACATCTGTTAATGAAGAAGTACAAAGTCCACCAAATTCACCCCTTCGATAGACCTCAAGTTGAGGCTTGTTTCAAAAGTACACAATATAGCTATCATTTTGTGCCTTATATATATATTTTCAGCTATACTGCTGCCAATTCCACAATGAATATGTTTCTTGCTATTCCTACTGTTACACAAATATGATGCTTCAGGCTCCAGGCAGAAAATAAAGGCCAGAAGAAGCGAAACCATTTACTGACAAACTAAGACATAAAAGGAGCTGCACAGTGCTGCGTTAACATTTCTCAGATGCAAGTTGCTTTGTAGCCCAGAGAAAGGCTCGTGAACATCCTAAACTACTGCCCACTGATGCATTTCCCATAACCCACCATATTGTTTCTCACATTCACCAGGTTTTTAGAAGTTAGACCCATGTAAATAATCCCATTTAAAGACTAGTCTAGTTAATTAATGGAACTAGGCTTCATGGGAAAACCTCTGACTAAGGCAGGATTATAGCTCTGAGCTCCCCACTCCTCTAAGTTGAGTCACACAACAGCCCTTCCACCCATACCCAATACGGCTTCTGTTGGGCAAGGACAGGGATCCAGAAATGAGTCAGATATCTGCCAATGAGTACGTTTAAGGCAAAAGTGAATTCAAAACAAAACAAAACAGGGGTTGGTTTCAGGTGCCTGATTTGGAACTCCTTAAATAAGTAGCCATTACTTCAAAGTCTGAGCCTTTTAAATAGCTTCAAGGTCTGGGAACACAAATCACCAAAATTCATAGATTTTCGTATGCCTGGTTAGCAAAGCTGCTTGTGTTTTTTAATTCTTTTGTAATCTGTTTTCCATTTCACTCTTTCTTGGACCTTGTTAGTTTTATCTGAATTGAAGCCATGCCTGAATTCAAGCCATGCCGCCTTTTTTTTTTTCCTTTTTCTTTTTTTTTTTTATTTGAATACCCTTACCCTGCTTTGGTATCATAACTAACAACTGAGTTTTGTTTCAGAATTATGCTGGTACATAGAACTTCAAACTAAAGAAGTCACATATTAATGCATTGTTTGGACAATTTGATGTACAAACTGGATAGTTTGAGTCAAACATGATAGCCTAATTATATAGGATTTCCTTTGCATTTTCCAGACGAAAAATTAAGAGTTTGGTAGTGCATTCATTCAACTGCACCTTTTCACTTTCCTGGTCTGGATATATTTTCTGTCTGCTGTCTAAATTGTGTAGAAATGATGTATTAAAAAGAAAAAGAAATCTTGACAGTTAGTTACCCAATATTCAAGATAAATGAAATCTCTTTTCACAAAGTACTTTCAGCACTAAGCTTATCAGATCACTACTGGCTGAACACTTGCAAGACTGAGGGCCTCCGGCTACAAAGCAAAGTGTTTCCTGAAGTGATTAATGTCAGCCTGAGAGGAGAGAAAACCATGTAGCACTTAAAATTAGAATAGAAAATAACAAAATTAAGCTCACTTAGTTGCACCAATGCCAATGATGATGAATTTATGAGATACCCTGAAGACAACAACAGTATGTCCTACTGCAGAAAAACTATACCCTGGAAAGCTAACCATTTGTGCCAAGAGGGTAAGCAGATTATATCATTGTATTCTTATGCTATTGTTCTAGACAAAAAAAAAAAAAATGCATTGAGGCTTATATTGAAATTGCTGATCCAAATGTATCTGTGTACAAGCAATGAAGTCCAGAGAGCTATAAACAAGAATGAGCAGCCTACATCCTGACTGTAGTAGTCTCAAATTCTTGTGTTATGCCCTCATTTTCTTCTTTGAGGACTTTAAAAAGAAAAGGATTTGCTTGTAATGACTATAAATAGAGTTATTCTACCAAAACTCTTTAACAGGAGGTCATTTTTGACTCATCAGCCAGCCTGTACTGTGATTCAAGTCATGGCAAAGCATCCCACTGTGTTCTGTAAGGGATTGTGTATTTATATCAATATGCATTATTGATTACTTGTCCAGTAACAGGAAAATTGATCTAGATCCTTAAGAGAATTCACCGTCTTTGCGGCAGGCTTCCCAGCTGACTTTAGAGAAGGTTTTTCAGAGCTGTACTTCAGTTCCTTGTATTTAAAGTGATGATTAAACTCAATTTTGCGTCTGCTCAGTCTAGTTTATCTGTTGGGAGCCAAACCTGGAGACCTTCTTACATCCGGTTAGCTGTGTACTACAACAAATCCCAAATGTTGCCTGAAGTTTGTAGGACCGAATATTAATCTTCCTCTGCCATGATCTATATAGTCTGCAAAACAGACCCAGGTCTCCTGGCAGTCTCCAAAACAAGATCTTGTAATTCATCAGGAAAAGAAAACAGTTCTATTTTAACCATGTATTCCAGTGCTCATTTTCAAGGTTACATCATCATCAAGAAAAGAAGAGAGTGCCTACATTAGCATTTTACTTTGGATGAGAGACACTCTTCTGAAATCAATCTTGTCATAGTCCCTACTACCAGTATTCTTATTTTCATTGTAGGTGATCTCAGAGAATAAACCTGGATCTGTTCTGGATGAAGCTAAACCAGAGGATACATTCTGAGAGCAGACCTAGTACTCTTTAAACCCCAATGGACTTTCAGCTTGCAGGACCATACTGGAGCTTCTCTAAAGTGTAAAATATATATGTATATATATACACACACAGAAAGATATATATGAACATTGATATATACAGTTCAGTCACAAAATGCACATAATGTGGATGCTGGGTCTTCAACACCAGAAGTTTCAGTACATCTACACATTAAAAGTGATCCTATAATTATATTTTAAAATATTTGAAAGTTACTCAGTGATACCCCTTATTTAAATAACATGAGCAGTAAAATTTTAAGCAAAGTTAAAACTCCATGGAGAAGGCAGCACTAGCAACATGCAAGGATCTCAGCAGAACCTATCAGCACATCTCCTGGAGAGTCAAAACCTCCATCAAGGACCTGGTAAGAGAGTTCAGGTACCTATGTGCACCAAGTTCAGCCTCTACTAAGTCCCATTGCATTTACAAGGCTTTAGTCACCTTACCTCAGTTTTCCTCCTGCACAGCCACCAGCAACAATGTCCGCAGATACAGGCCACTGGCTGAGACCTTCGAGATGCCAACTTCTGAAATAAAACATAACTGAAATCAGAGTTGGACCCTGTCCTTTTGGTCAGCACATGTGCTTCTCTGAAGCACTTATTAGGACTCTCAAGCAGGTATTCCAGCTGAGTGAATCTCAGCACCCTTGGTCACCCCACTTTCTCCTCCCTTCTTCTCTCACTCCTTCTTTTGTCCACTGCTTCCCACTCCCTCAGCACATATTAGAGTCCTTCCTGAGCTGATTCACATTGCTTACCCAGTGGAACACTTTTCTTTTTTCTTTCTGAGGTAGGTAGGTAGGGGATGACTAAGCTAATGTTCTGCAGGAGGACTGAATTAAAACAACTCACGGAGAATTTAAGGGACAAAACAAAAGTGAGGACAGAAAGTACAGAGCCACAGCAGACACAAAGAGGAAGAAGTCCGTCTCCTTTAGTAACTCTCACATTAGGTCACCTACAAGACTCAGTTTCAGCCCAGTTACCCCCACCTCCCATACCTTTCAGAGCATTTCACAGATAGAAACTCTATCTCACAGCACTAACAAGCAAGGTATTGCAAAAAAGATTCCTGAGCTCCAAGACTACGTTGTCATGGAGAGGTCCTGATAAACCACAGACTGCCTCAACTTCTCAATACCAGTTTCTCCCACCAGCAGCCAGAGGGTCACCTATCCCCCATCTCAATCTGCCCTCAGCTGAGCTGCATTCACACCTCATTTACTACCTTTTGGTGACCCTTTCCTGGCCAGCACAGGTTTTGTACACACTACTTTTGGATGTTATAACCCCTTTATCATCTACAATTTATAATCATTCTCCTTGGAACACCATGGGAATCAAAACCTTCCCAGTTCAATTAATGGACCAACTGATATTACAACATACAGGAGCCTAAGCATTTCATTATCAGCTCAGATATTTCTAGAACTAAGAAAACTTTATACACAGTGTCCTGAGACAATTACTGTCAAAACCACATTGGTAGGATTACTGTTGTGTTGTTTCAGATAATCTTTTGTGTTTCCTCCAGTTCCAAAATGAATATTTTGTTGTATTTCTCCATGTTTGAAATACTAAGAAAATAGAATGAAGAACTGATCATCAGCTCTGGTGATTGTTTTCGAGTAGCTTTTGTAAAAGAACTCAGTTGGTTTGTTTACACTGAAAATTTGTATCAATATAAGCTGAATTTTAATACAGACTGATGAGGTCTGCTGGGTAACCCTATTCTCATACAAACATCTTTTTTTTTTTCTTGTTTTAGTTTATATTATTGTAGAAACATAATATCTCTCCAATAATATCAATAGTTGTTGGGACAGAGGGAACTACTCCTTAAGTACATATGCCTACAGAAATTTAACCATCACAGTGTGATCAGTAAGACTTCCCAGCGTGTACAAAGCCTAAGCTGCCCTAACAGGTTTCTCCTCTGGTACCGAGTAGAAACCCCTAGGCTTGCATGAACCCTAAGGAAAATTAGACTAATAAGGGTGACAAAATTTTTGCCTTCTTGAAACTAACAGCACTTTGCAATCACACAAGCCTTTTGTGCAGAGGTATGTGAGTATCAGGGTCATTTCAATACTACAAAAACTTCTGAATGTCAAAACCCAGTTTATTTCTCTGTGAAACTGGAGAAAAGAAGTCTTACTTTGATCTTCTTGCTTAACTTACCATCCTCTGACCTCTGAGGGTCCCTGGTACAGCATGCAGCAATGGGGATAGGAAGGAGGAGGGTGTTCAAATCCCCAGCTCTCAGCACTGAGGTAATCTTGAGTGCCAAATGTACAAACTTTCAAAAATAAACAGGTTTTGCTTACTTTAAGAGCTAAAATTTCTCCTGCAATCCTATAAGCAGGGGCTAGTAAATAATTTATTTTAAAAAAAGAAGCCATTTTCCTTGAGCATAAAGTGGTGCTGGGAGCAATATCCATGTTCTACACTGTTTTTAAGGGGATGTTGGAAAACTAGAGGAGAGGCAGCAAAGAATCACAAAAGTGATAAGAAGAAAAAGGGCAATTGTGAATGACTAATAGAATGAGAAGTACTGGACACTAAAACACTTTTTTATCTCATTGGGAAAGGCACAGCAAGAAGCAATAGGTAGAAGGTGAAGCCAGATATACTCAAAATACCCTAACAGCATGGTTTCCTAACTTCTGGAACAAGCTACCAAAGGAAGGGTAGGTTCTCCTCTCCCCGTGCTTTTGAGTCAAGCCTGAATGCCTTTCTGAAATGAACTCTGAAAAATACTCACCCCAGCCAAGCACCAGTATGCAAGTAAAATTCAGTGGCCTGAGTGGGATTAGTTTAGAAATCCAGTGATCTGTCCCAAACTCTGCAGAACTGTGACTGACACCAACTAAATTAGAAGCAGGATCAGGCTGCATAAGTTCATTAACTTAGTGAAAAGAGATCTAATGAATAAGTAACTCCACAAACACCCAGCACAATGATTTCTATTTGCACCCTCAAAGCCTCCTCACTCCAGCTGCTTGTCAGGCAGACGAAGCCTGTCATTCACTCCTTTGTAACTCTACCCATTGTCCAAAAACCCTTTTCTTCTATGGAGAAACCCCTTATTTTGTTCTTATGGAGAAACCTTTGAGAGCTGAGAGAGGGAAAGGGAGCCTTTACCTCAAAACAAAGGGAAATAGAGCTTCTGCCAGCAGGAGGCTAACAAGCAAACGACAATTTCTATCTCTAGGGTCTGAGCACAATCTCTGCAGGCAGTGTCAAGCCCTGTGTCAGCTCGCTGCCCTGCCAGCCTTCTACAATGGGTCAGGATGTCTGCTTGGGAGAACAAAAATTTCCTCCTCCAGGAAGCCGGCTCGGCCAGCTCCCAGGCACAATGTTCCCTGGCAGGGGCCATTCAACGTGGTACCCCTCCGCACCCCTGAGGCTGGCTGATGGCCTAAATAACGGGGAATTAGAGCTGTGCTGAAACAATCGAGTACCAATAACGGCACAGGCAGAGCATGAGGACATGCCATGTGGACTCTGTTTACCATTTAATGTTATGTATTAATAGTCATTATATTGTAAAATAACGTAAGGTCTGTGCCAGATGAAAACATGACTTGAATTTGCACAGCACATTACAGCCCCAGAGAAGACCAGGGAGTTGGATGGCTGCACCAAGGCGAGTCATTTAACATCAGAAACTAAGCCAGCTGCAGGGGGCTCTTTCTCTAAGCTTTCTAGGCGACTCCTCTTGATTGACTAGGAGGAGAAGGGAGAAGCCATTTCTCTGCAAAGCAGCTCTATTAAATCCATTTCAGCAAAGGCCAGAAGGAATCTTCTCCCATTAAAAACATGAAAAAAAGGAAAAGAGGAGGGAAAAAAAAAAAAGCTAATTCAATAACAAGATGGAAGAATTGCACAGAAAGCAACACATGGACCCTCCTGTACCCTATAAATGCATCACTTGGGAGAAAAGACCATAAGAAAGTGAATCAGCCGCAGGTGATACGACATGCCAAGACATAGTTCAGAAGCACAGAGAAAGGTCTCAGCAGCTGTTGCATTCAGGACTCTTTCTGAGACACCATAATTCAGAGTCATGCTGAGTTGTCTTCTTCCAGCATTTTTCTAATGACGTTTTTTTTTTTCTGCCTACTCCCTTTAATATTTTGAATTCCTGGACAACCACATTTGTAACAGAAGAGAGTGGCTGCAGAATAAGCAGTGAGATAAGTCTGCTT
Source organism: Vanellus vanellus (assembly GCF_965231255.1). Taxonomy (NCBI): domain Eukaryota; kingdom Metazoa; phylum Chordata; class Aves; order Charadriiformes; family Charadriidae; genus Vanellus; species Vanellus vanellus. Next base: position 60,818,492 of record NC_138908.1, read on the forward strand.
CATTTACTGCATATAAAATGCACTTGAGTTCTGTGATAATACATTGCTGGGAAGTCATCTTCAGTGATTAATGCTACTGGCTTCAAGAGAGGCATGAATTTTGCCCAGCTCATGTAAGAAGGAACCTTCCGTTAACTTCCAAGGAGATTGCAAGATTTTATACTCAGACCTCAGAGGGAAAAAAGAAAAAAAGGAGGAAAAAAAGAGCCATCAAGAGATGCTACAAAGTCATCAAATTGAACCAAGCAAGAGATCCTCCTTTACATGTTCCAATAAACATACTCTTTATTTTCAAATGGTCTTTTAAGACATGCTTCATAATCATTCTTTGATACAAATAATTCCCTTTCTGCCTCTGCAAGGCAGTAAATAAAAGAATAGCCCTTTTTGTGATAAGAGCATCTAAAAGAGTAAGAAGTGTTCTTTTTTATGGAACTGACCTTTCCATAAGTAAAAACAAAAAGAGCATTTATTATAAGTGATGCTCTGCCAACAGCCCCCATGCCTGTTACCAATTTCAAACACTTTATGTTCCCCCTCCAGAAAGGCTTTGTACTCTTTGCCACTCATTAGAAGATGGCCATTGTAAATAGCACTTCCAGCATTAATATTAAATACGGAAAGAAATATGTTTAAACCAGGTTATGGCTGTAAGGCAAACTGACAAAAGCCAGGAAATTCGTAAGTTAAATCCAGCCCTTAGCTCATGCTGTTGTGAAAACACACAGGTGGGAGTTAGCGAGGTTCCCAGGGTCAGCGCAGAGTGTGCGCTTCCTGGCTTTTGTCAGACAGTGTCAAAATATCATCAACCTGACCTAAACACCAGATTTGCCGGGTTTGAAAACAGCCGTGCACACAGGCAAGAGGGAAAGGCGCACCCACCTTCCCCCTGTGGCTCCCCTGGCTTCAGGAAGGGACGGCGCATGGCCACAGTGCCTGCCCTGGATCCCAGGGATGGAGAGCACATCCCAGTGATGACCCACTGCCTCCTGAGGTGGACACCTCTCAGCACACACACCGAGGGTTGTCCTCTGCATAGCAACTGGTCTCATTTGTTCAGCTTGTCCTTATGGAAAAAGAATCAAGTGCTTTATTGCAGGCATGCCAAAATTCCCCTCATCTTCACCTCACGAGCATCACAAGCTCTTTTTGGGCAGGAGGCGGGTGTACAGGCTGGGTTTAAAGGACTGTGTTGCTGGGGTGCCCAAAGCAAAAGGGCTTGACAGGGTGGAGGGGCTGCTGGGGCCAGCCTGTAGCACTCAGGCACCCCTTCAGACACCCCAGTGCCACACGAGGGACAAAACCCCTGTTCTTCCCTAGCAGGAGGGACTTGGGCTCCATCCCTCATGTTGGACCACAGCTCTTCTGCTTGGCAGCCTGTCCCCAGCTGGCTAGGGCCACCTGCCTGGCCCTGCAACAGCCCCAGCAGCGTGCCGGTAACTGAAGGAGGCAGAGAAAGGGTGAACGGCTTGAAAAATGTTCATTCCTTTCTAAAAGTTAAATTACTTCGATGAACACTGACTTGACAGTCAATATTGAAGTAGACATTCCCAGCAGGCAACAAGACAAACCGAGGGGGGACTGGGAGGGAGAAAGGGGGACTTACCTAGAAATATTGTTACTTTTGTAAGAATCGTTTTTCTTGTTCCCATATGGACATTACATGTGTAAAATCAGTGGGCTCTGGTACTCACTTCTAGATCAAGAAGGTCGCAGCTAATCCTTGCGTTGCCCATGAGAGGGGAGGAAATCCTTTTCTTTTAACCAAAATGTTGGGGGGAAAAAAAAAGTTGCAGTATCATAACTAGTACCTTATTTAAACTAGGTTAATTAAATGGCTTCAAAACTCTTATCATTAAAAACACACTGTACATAGTTGTATTTATACTAATTCCTGTTAGTTTAAGTTAAATTGAAAAGAGGCTGAATCAAGCTGCGCTCAGGCTGTCGGTGCAGCTTTTTGGACCAGTTCAGCTGACACACACCTTCTCCTAACCCAGTGCAGATCTCACCCAGAATACCCTCAGGACACAATAAATATTTAATTGTATGACAAATATTTTATCTGCCTCAGGAGGCTGACAGGAATACAGGTGGTCAGCTGAATGCAGGCTGAGAGAAAACAGGTGAGTCAACCCCATACTGAAGTGTTAGTTTATTATTCCATGACGCCCAGTCTTTGAAGAAATACATCTTTTATAACCTAGGAGAATAAGGAGGAGGCTGCTTATGGAATTAAATTTTCCCAGCTTCTAATTAGAAGGAGAGTAATTGCAGTGTCATTTATAGAGATCTTAATAATTTATTTCATTTTCAGGACAGGTACATTTGTGCTGTGTAATTTTCATTCATACGCCAACCAAAACAGGACACTTTTCTGGTTTTTGTTTGCACTACACATTTTCCTTCCCTTTAACCCTTTATTTAAAGGTGCATTTGGGCACCTTTCCAGCTGGGGAAAAAAATAAATAACAAAGACATATTAAGCTTTGAAAGTGACAAAATGGGAAATTTGAGATTTTTTGGAAATTTTGCTTCTGTTTTGTTTGGGTGGGCTTTTTTTCTCCTTACATAACCCGTTGTTATTTGAATAAATGCAAACTTACGGCTTCTTCCGCTGTCATTTACCTATTTTATTGGTGCTTTTCAGCAAAAATAAAGAAATAAATAAAACAACGATGCATTCAGAAAACCACTAAAGCACTGTAACCATTTACTCATGGCCTGGAGTCTTTTTTTGGTATTTTAGGTAAGAAAAAGAAAGTCCCCTCTACTTCAGGCTCAAAGTCTAAATTAGAGACAATATCATCTAAGCACACACTACATCAAAGCTAAGACTTCAATTAATTCCAGAGTTATTTATATAAATGCAAGTTTCTCACTGGCAAAGTACCACTGAAGGGCCTCAAGAGGAACATGGAGGCAACGAGGGGAATTCCATCATTCCCACCCTCCAACCTCCTCTCCTGGGCACAGGACCAACACCAAGAAAATAATACAGTCACCAAATATAGCACAATGGGCTTTTTCCTCCTTAATTACCTTTAAAATTCCCAGCCGAGCACAGAGACCCCACACAGGCTTTCTATGCTACGTATTAGCACCGGTTCAGCTGAGTGATGAACCTCCGAAAATAAAGGCTTCATAATGGAGCTGCTGACACAGCAAAGAGCAGCCCCATATAACGAAATGGCTTCAGAGCGACCGCTTCGCTCCATCATTTTGAGGAGAGGCGTTTCTGCCTTTGAAAGCCTGCCTTTTGTGTTGCTCACACTCCTACAGGCTGCTCCCTGCCAGACTGTTTGCTATTCTTTGGAGGTTTCTGCTGCTTCCTACATCAGATGGAATTTACCTTCATGTAATTATTTGTTCTGGGAGCTTTGATCTCCACTTCCCTTGTAACTGCAATGTAGTCATACTTTGAACTACAAGAAAGTACCAATTTAAGGCTCTTGCTGCAAACATCATAATGGTTAATCCTAACAAAAAGGTGTTAATTGGTCTCCCGGTGATTCTAAGCCGCAGTCACAATAGGTTCTTGTATTTGTTTACCACCACTGTATTTCCTCCTCATCCCAGTAAAAGTGCGTTAGATTTGATAACCTTTTAGGCAGGCTTCTCGTTTTTCAGCTCACGTTACGATTTAGGGCAAAACCAAGTATCTGTCAATGTCGGAGGAGCGGTTCTGGCCAGACCCGATGCGATTACAGACTGCGAGCTTCACAATGAGCCGTCCGAGGCTCTGTACTCATGGGTAAGAAGTAAAAATTCAAATGACTCCAAAACTCTTTCTGAAGCACAATAGAGCCTCTGTACGAGACGAAAGCTGTTTCTTCATATAATACATTCACCAAAACCTTTGGCCCTGACAGAGATATCATAGAGCTGGGGAGGAGCTTTATTCTGTTTCATTTTTGGATCCATCTCCTGCTCAGCAGTCCAAGAAATTTAAACTGAAGAAAATGCTCAAGCTTAAATAGCTCAAACTAATGAAAATGGCTCATCATTGTGGACTGTGCTGTTGGGTTTTTCAGAGCTTATTTATTGTTAAACGGGTTGTTTTTATAATAAAGCCCTGACAGAAAACACCTGCCCAGCAGAAAACCAAACTGCAGTCCTTACTCCTCGAAGTGAGGCTGTGTATTTTATTTGTCTATATGGAACATGGTGTGCTTTTAAGCACTCGCTGTGCAAACATGTCTATATCATTACCCATGGAAAATTAGGCTTGTTTGCTTTTTGTCTTACACAAACAGGGTCCTTACTTTTAACATAACCACTGAATTCTGGTCACAGTCAGATACACCGTATCGGTCTCTCTCTCAAAAAGAAAAAAATAGAAGTGACATATTTGAGTATTTGAGTGAAGACACTGGAACTGATTTTGTCAGGCCCTCGGGCTGTTTCTCAGTGCAATGACAAAAGGACCAGACAGAACTGTAATTTCGGTGCTCAGCTTGCATATTCCTGGAGTGTAGAGGAGTCAGCTCTTCAACAAAAGATTACTCAAAAGATAAACATGGAAATGGCGCAGGAGACCAGCATCCCACCGTGCTCTTCCGACCTCCTAGGGACATTTCAGCAGTCTCTATGATGAGCAAACTGCCAGCTCTCCCTCCCACTTTCCTGTTTGGTATTCTCACAGGCAATTAAAATATTTTTGTTTACTTCTGCTAGGCCAGCCCTTCCCACTGACCAGCTCTCCCGAGGATAGGTTTCCTGTTGTCCTCTTCCTGTGATTAGAGCACTTCAGAGTCAAACACTTCAAAAGTCCTGCTGAAAACGCCAGGAGAGCACCGGCTGACCGAGGACAAGTCTTGAACCCTGACTGAACTCCCGATTCCTCCCGGTGGATAGGGCTGTAGATTTACTGCGGCACGATTGCTGTCAAGGTACAACCCTGTGAAGAGTGCTCTTGAAGACCCGTGCAGTCTCCCTGCAGAGAGCCTGTCCTCTCTCCCAGCCCCACGTGGAGGGGCCTCTCTCCCCAGGAATGGCCCTTCTTCCTCCAGCTGAGGGCTGCCCTTCCTCTCTCTCCCCTAGAGAAGCAAGACAGATCTGTATTCTCCAAATTATACGTGTAGATGGTCTGTGCTATGCAATGCCTCCCCGGTGCTCTCCTGCACTCAAAATACCTCTGGGCCTGTTGATAAGCAGACAAAATTATATCATCATGACATGCTTCAAACTGCCTAGTAAGCATGGGAATTCAGAAAGGGAGTATCGGTTGTGAGAGAGGAAGCAATGTTCAGCAGCCTTGATGGAAATAGGGTGACCTAGGTACAGGATCCAGGCTGGGGGAAAGGCAATGCTTTCTCTTGCTCAGCCGCACGCAAGGAGCTCACTCCCCTGGTGCTCTACATGTCCAAACCAGGAGCACTGAGTAATGCTTTTCTATCAGTAAAGGCTTTAGCGAGTTTCTACACACATGCATGCACGCTCAATTGCAAGCTCCCATCCCAGGGTTATAGCAAGATGGCAGCCCTGAAATGAAAACACCACTACGAGGGTTTATGTTGGAAAAAACATTTGTTTTTCTTTTTCACGTTTGTTTTGCATGACTTCCTACAATCTCCTGAATACAATCCAGACCTTTGGCAGCTGCAAGCCATGGTCTGAGGCGTTGATAAATTTATTTTGCAAAATATCTGCAGTATTCTCATTTCATCACAATGGCCCCTGTGAGCGAGGGGAAGGGGCAAAAGATCTGTCTGATTTCCCAGAGATGTTACAATTTAGAGCTTATGCATTTCACATCTGGGGAAGCTGACAGTCACAGCCACTCTGAAAATGTTTCTGTTCTCACAGTTAAAATTTGAATCTGTGCCTTCTTTTTCTGGCTCCTACAAGCTGTTTTGTCCTCAGCTCTTCTTATTTTTTTTTTTTCTACTGCCATTAGATAACTAAACATTACATGGGATTTTGTTATGTGATGGTTGTTGGTTTTTTGTTTCGGGGGTGGTGGTGTTATTCCTTCTAATTGACTTTGAAATGAAAAAGCTTTTAGAACAAGCTATGCAATATCATCCCCGTTCTCCTGTTCCCAGGATATTTACAGCCCCACCTTCCTAGGAAAACAAGGGGTTTTACAACAGCAACTTGATACAATAAATCTAATCAGAATCATAAATCACACTTAAGAGTTACATTTCAGGATTATGTAGGTTTAGCAATGAGTCTGGGTGTTAAAAAAAGAGTAAAAATCATGCTGTGACAGATGACAAGTCAAAGTTTAACGCCTTTCATTTTGGAGTGCAATTCTTAGCTGGGAGAACAGGTCTCTACTGTATCTTACATAAACATCCCCTTGCAAATTAAGCATCTGCAAAAAGTCAGTCGTAGCAGTTTTTTTTCTCACCTGGGCACTTCACGGTATGTGCTTGAAGCCCTCAGCTCATATTACAGCATGAACATACAAGGAGGGGAATTAAAACTAAGTGATTACCTGGAGTGGAAGAGACTGAGACAAGTTTTATGCTGTTATAGCTCTACCAAAGTCATGGTTAGCAGAGAACTTCAGTCATGTCTTGGGCTTGGCTCCAAGGGGTTTTCTTTGCTGAAGAACAAGGCTTCTGGTAGCAATGCTCCATCCTCTCCTTCTTTGCTTGATTTACTCTGCTTGGTAAAAAATAATCCAAGGGAATCACGTTTTAAGGCTGCCTGTAGTGGAACTTCATAGCCTTTGGTACGTTCATCCTCCCAGGACATGTACAAAGGTAGGAATTTCAGGCAGGAAACCAGGGCTCAAAGACAGTAAACAATAGTTTAGTGTCACTCACAAAGGTTGTGGGAAAACAATCTTTCTGTGGGGTCTGTTCAGCATCAAACGCACACTTGAATCAGACCCTATTCTCACCCTTCTGTGCAGGACTCGCAGTCTTAACCAGCACTGATGCTTATTTGTAGAAAAACATTTTTCCTAACCTTAATTTTAATTACCAATGTCTCATATTCTAAGTCAATCCAGAGCAAAACTCCTGATCAAAGTCAGCAGTAAACAAGGACATCACTAGTTACAAAGTCAGTGGCAATGCATTCAAATTCCTTGCAGTACTGCTGTGCTACGTGTCACTTAGACAGCACAGTGATAGGCAAGGCAGATATCTCGGGAAACTATTCCTTTGTGATCTTCTAGTCACTCTTCCATTCCTCAGCTGAAGAAGCAACTCTGTCTCTCAAGCCATGCTTCCTCAAAAAGTACTAATATAAATGAAATTACTAAATATTAAAAAATAGTAATCTAGTGTTCATGTTTTCAGGGAGATATGCACATAAATCTGTTATCTCTGCAATGGAAAATTTCTACGGACAGGCTCTCTCCTTTTAAAAGTCCTGGTACTTTTAGCTGCCAGCATGGGAAGTCAGCATTTCTGATAATGCACAAATGAAAAGGATGGAGCTAAGAGTGGGAGCCTACACCATTATGGTAAATTAAAACAAATCTTTGAAAATTAAATTATAATTGGATTAGTTCTGACTGTCATACTCTATCCATTCTCTGAAAGCCTGTGGCTTGTGCCATGGCTATTAGTCTGCGTACTCCTATTTCAAAATGAGGAAAGAAACCCTACTTTATTCTGGAGGCGGCATCCAGTGCAAGGCTGGATATAGCCTGTATGGACAATGCTTGAAGAATTCCCAGTTCAAGATTAGGATTGGGCCATGAAGGGCCTTATTTCCCAATATGTGATCTTTTCCATAATACCTGCTTGTCCCTTCATACCTCCCACACTCCACAATATTCTTATATCCTTCATCACCACCTCCCCATCTTTTGATACACACCTTGCCCATGTCCCTTCCCCCTTTGTCACAATGTCGTTGGTTTACTGAATTTTCCTGCACAATACCATAAATCTCAAATATAGGTCACACTCAGACTGCAGTCAACCTGCCTTACCAACATCCCCCCTGCAGCACTCCAGGCTCCCCCAGCTAGACCACACCATAATCCCCTCAGTTCCTCCCCACATCCCCTGCCTCCTGCAGAGACAGCCTCAGCTAACCCTCTGTCTCCTGTGCTCCCTACAGCATCTTAAAGATCCTTCCCCGCTATCCTCCTACAACCCCATCCCCGACCCCAGTTCCATGATGACATTTGCCAAGGAGCAGCATGTATGCACCATAGCTGGTGTGGAGCCACCCAGGCACTGGCTGGTATGCATGTGGCAATAGGCCCGACCACCCAGGAATTCGGGAATGGAAACAAGGTGTGCACCAACAAGCCTGCCAACTGCTGCCTCTCAGGCAGACAGTGTGACACCCTGCCTACCAGATGCCTAACAGGTCCAACAAATGGCTTCAAGGATGGCATCTGGTCCCCAGGCCTCCGCTGCTCCCACCGGGTCTCATTCAGCTCACTGGGAGATTTGCCAGCTGTTTGCATGAAAGTGGGATCAGATCCTGGTGAACAGAACGGGCCGCCAGCCTCCCTCTCCCATGATGTTACCTCCACATAGCATCCTTATAACCTGACTGCAGCCCTATAAACGCTACCTCCCTGCTCTCCTCTGGTGCCCTTTCTCTTGGAAGATGCCCCATGTGCAGCCACAGAAGTCCTTCTTCATTGTCTTTGGAGAAGTCTTCCTTGTCAAGATGCAAACAAAAATCTCAACCTGGGGATCAGGATACAGAGGGGGCAAGTTGCCTGTCTTTCATTCTGAGTGTGCTTCCACAAGATCTCCGTTGTGCTTATTTGTTCATCTATATGCCTCTGCTGGCTGCCTAGCATCCAGAGTGCACTCTCTTTTTGGGGACAGGGACTGCCTTTTCATCCTGTTCTTCTACAGCATCCCTGCTCAGGATCACAGTCTGACCAGACATTCAGTTTACAAACATATGAGTGCCCAAAATTAGAAAGAAGAGGCTTTGCCACTATCCGCTCAACTGGAAATCTGTGGGTTTACGCTTCCTTTGAGCGAATTGCTCATGGGGAAGAAGGGCCATTCAGTGAAAATGGGGAGTGAGCCCTTTTTCCAACTGTTGACAAGAAGTGTTGACAAGAAGTCTTGATTCAAAACTTTCCATAAAGCATGTAGGGAACCCCGCCTTCTGCCCAGAGGTGAATTCATGCTGCCCTTGCCAAAATGAGATGGCTTTTTTATTTCCTATTACCACCTTCCACACTTCTAAATCCCCAGGAACAGTCTATAGGTGCATTCCAGAGGGGATATTGAATATTTTATTGACAGGCAAGTACTAAAGAACTGGTTCCCATAGTCACTATCTGCAAAAGTCTTCCCCTCAAGGCTCATGCAAGGGGGGACCGTGTCCCTTTCGACACCATCGCTGCTGAGAACAATGTCAGGGAAACCCACTGCTTCCAGCGAGGCTCATAAATCTCTCTGTTTATACCTGACAGTTTTGCTTACCTCGAAGAAGGAACAAATACACATGCTTGAGATGAGCATTCCTAACTCATTATCAGGCCTTTAGAAAGGTGCCAGATGCATTATCTAAAAATAGCTCAGGTACCCATGAGAAAAAAGTTACCTGCCAAACTCTAAGCTGGAGAGGCTATTGCCCAATACACCTCTAACACCTAGTCTGAGAGGTGAGCACTCTCACACCTCAGAGGTTTGCATATGAACTCCCTGAAGAGGAAGCATTTATAATTAATTCATTAGGGTAAATACTTTGTTACTGGGACAGCCATTGGTGCACAGTTCTCTTCAAACTTTTCATCTTCAAGGCTCTCTGTGGCCCACCACATCTGCACTGGATCTTGCATCTCACCGTGCAAATAGTTCAGGATCATCACAGTTTTTGGTACAGCATCTGTCATACAGCAAGTCCCATTTGGACTAGTTAATGCTGCCTGATTGACTGCAACAGCTCTCTTATCCCTCCAGTCATGCCAATTCACAGACCAGACTCCTTTCAATCCTTCTGCCATGACTCTCTATGTATAGGCGAGGCACCAAGCACGGCTTTGTAGTGAATCAAATACTTCACAAGTGCTCCTCTTTTTTTCACATAAATCCCAATCCCTAGCCTTGCCAAGAAAACAGATAACGAGTCAGTGCTCTGCCTTGCCATCTTGACCAAGTCCATAGTCCATTTGTCTATTCAAAATATCTCTCTCGCATACTGAGCACTTCTTGGACAAAGCTTTTTTCGTGGCTCATGCAGCCACATACACATGGGAATGGCTGTGTTAGTAATGCTGAAGCATGTAGTTCGTAACACATTTTCTTGGAAAAGCTGGTTTAGAAGTTCTCGTTCATCCTTCCCAAGAGCTGTGTATTTCTCTGCCATGTCAGAGCTTTGCATGCCCTCAGTCATGCCATGCACTCCAGTCTGCAACCATGTCCCACAAGCACTTCTATCAGCACCAGTGAAGGGGTGGTGGCTGCAGAGGAGGTTTGGAAAGAATGAATGAATGAATGGCTGAGGAGGAAGAGAGATTTCTCAAGCTTTGTTGTTGAAGAAAACATACGGAACGACATCCTCAGATGGGAAAGATTTTTCTTATCTGCCCTCCTGCTGATTATCACCCCTCCCATATCCATAACATGAGCCAGCACAGCTACACAAACATGTAGGAGATTGCAGAGTAATCAGTTTAACTACTGCTAGAGGCCTCAGATCAGACCAGTTCTTAGGAAATATGTTTGATAAGAGCAGAGATTGCACAGCTTTTTCTAGACTACTGTTGCCAAGCATGTAGTTTGAACACTGACTTTTTGAGACAAAGACCTTTTACATCTACCGTTAAGCTGTACAACAAAGACACACTCAGGTGATACACTGGCTGTGTTCTGTACAAAGAAATTGCACCAACACAACAAAACCCACTCAGATGCTATCACCAGATTAATTCAGAATTGGCTAATGGCAACCTAAAGCAGGTTTAAAACCAGGTACAGTGCCTCTGACCAGAACCCCTGCATGTTCCTCAGCCCCACCAGAACAACAGGTCTTACTCAGCCAGTGCCCTGAAGCCCCACATGAAAGTCCATTTGAACATGCAGTTTGTGTACATAGACTGTGCAGTACATCCGGAACTCATTGGGCCTCTAGTAGGTGTGTTACACAGTGCATTTGGGCATGCACAGAAATCCCACCTCCTAAACACATCAAATTTGCTATGCTTGCATTAACCAACTGTGCAGAGCATGTGCAATACTGACAGCAGTCTCAGGGGGCACAGTGCTCCATGCCCCATGCCTGGGGGCACCCAGCCCCATGCCTGGGGCTACAGCACAGAAATATGGAAGTCCCATATAAGTGCTTCTGCTCTAGCTCCCCCCCAGCCCTCTCCTACTTATAACGGTCATGTCTACTGCTAAAGAAAAAACAGCTGAAAGGCACGAACTGTTCAACTTAAGTGCAATCATGCAATGGGCTGCCTCTCTTTGACCACATCCATTTGTTCTCCTAGTCCTGGGCAGGATACTCTGGTTGTCTCCGGGTAGCTTCATGTTTTCTAGGAGGGCAAAGGAGGCAAGTTAAGAACATGGGCCAGCAGCAGATTCTGGGGACTGCAGACTCCACATGAGTTAGAGTCGCTTCATAAGTACTGTGATCTCTTGATCTGCTTACCAGAGAAAGCAAAATATATAGGCAGAGAATTAAACACTTTTTGTCATTCTTCAGGCAGAAATGGTATATTTTAATCACCTACATTACTTCCTTAAGTAGATAGCTCAGTTAATTCCAGGGAATCAGTTGCAAAACCCCTATTGATTCTAATGGAGCCAGGATGCAACCCAGTCATCAAAAACAGTTTGCTCCTCTTCAGACTCTGTTTTGATCAAAAGTTACGTGACACAAAATGTGTGGGACAGACAAGCTAAAGACAGAACAGAATGAAAGAGAACAGCATTCTAGACTGAATAACTCATGAAGTAATAGTGTTTTTCTGTGCCCATAATCCATGCATTACAAAACTTACATCCTTAAAACTAAAAGAATTGTATATCATAAAAACAGAACAAAATTGTCGTGAGAGGTAAACTCCCTTTCTTTTACTTGCATAACCCATAATCCTGCTGAATCACATGTTTACTGGCAGGTAATACAGGAGTTATAAGTACAAAAAAGCTACATTGAAAAAAACAAACCAAACAAATAAATCAAAAAAACCTCCACTATGTAAAAACTGCCCAGCAAGACTCCTCTTTTGTGGCAGGAATTGATGGGGACATTCCAACAGATTATTTTGACATCAGAAGGAGCTGAGATAGCACAGTGATATAAATGCCAGAGCACAATTGTTACCAACCATTGGCTCTCAATTAGCCCTTTGTAGAACCAAGATTATTGGGGATTAATACATGAGTCTGCCTGCTTACACACAGAACTGCACAAACAAGAAAAAGAGTATCTCAGGATACAAGCTGTTTACTAGATCAATACAAGAGAGGAAGGTACCCACATTTAAATGATAAAACATAATAGGAGACAATGTAGACAGAACAAGTTTTTCCAAGAAAATATCAGGGGAAGCAATCATGAAGATAAAACAAATATTAGGGAAATAATCTCACTCAACGGACAATGAAGTGACAGGGCCACAAAAGGAACAAAGGACCTGCGGAACATAAGTTTTACATCAACTCACTCTGAATAACGGATAGCTAGGAGTCCTTTCCAAAGTAAGCAATTCTTATACTAACACTGAAGGGGCAAGATACAGTAAAATAAAAAATATATCATAATGGAAAGAGTATAGAAAAAGCAATACGGCTGAAGGTAATGACTGCTGAACAGATAAGCCACTTGCCGGAAAGATCCTAAAAGATCCCAGTGGCAGCTTTATGATATTCCGTAGATTAAAAAGTGCAAAGTGCATCATAGGTAAAAGGTGAGGAAAAATGGGGAGAAAAACGTCTGTAAAAAAACCTACCAAAGCTCTTTTGTTCTACCTTAGCTATTTCAAGGCACTGTAAAATCATAAATGAAGTCTTCCACCACAAGAAAAACAAAGGTCTTCAAAGCGATTGTTACCAAATGGCAAGAGATGTTTAATCATTTGCTTCAGTAGACTTGTGAACTGACCTTGGGGCAAATTTTGGAAGAATTAATACCGTTAAATGAAACTTCCGATTCCACTCTGACTAGCCCAACTGCAATCATATTCACTCTGCATATGAGAAAACCCTCTCTCTGGTGCTGTTTTCTGCATTTGTGTACTCATATTAACAGGTATTTCCTCCTCTCAGGGAAGACAGATATCCACAACATCAGCAAGAGAACCTTCTGGAGCACTTCTTACGTAGCCCAGGAGAGAGAGGGAAGCCCAGTCTGCACACCTCATGGGTCACTACAAGTCAGAAGCAGAGAGCAATGATGTGGGTTGTGGGATGTTCCTCCCTAGAATTACCCTAGTGGGCTGCAGCCATTAGACTCCATACAAGCTTAGGAAAATATCATCCCCTTAGATTTGTGCTTTTGATTGACCCTTTTGCATTGTGTCAGCTGATGACTCCCTCAGGTTTTGTTCCCATCGTGTACTAAGGAAATCTGCAGGGAGGACCCCGCTACATTCACCTCAGTGGTCCCCCCCATCCATTTCCCAGTGTGAACAAAGCCAGACAGCAGCCAAGAACAACTCATGCATTGTACGATCCCTGGAGCTGTGAGAAGACAAGCCTTTTCAGCAGTCAGCAGGCTGGGTTCTCTGAAATGGAGGTTTCCTGCTGCTTTCTACTAGGAAAGAGTTGTCTGAACTTTCTCCAAAATGATGCACAAACAAATCTGGAGGAGCAAACAAAAAGTCTGGCAATCTACAAATTCCTCCAGACAGTAGGTTTCTATTTCAAAGGTAGGATGGTTTCAGTTGCAATGAGGTAATTGCAGTCAGATGCCTCACAAGGGGCAATCAGGGTATCTCTGTGATACACAGGGTTATCTATGGGTATCTATGGTTGGGTCCTGATGCTGAAATTGTTTTAATTCTTATTATCCAATTTCTCCTTGTTTGTGCTTGTGAAGGGCATAAAGGCTACTTGCCCAGAGTTTGGCCTGTAACTGATTGAAATATGGACACTGTGTTCATTTCATTTTTAAGCATCTAGCTGAAAAAAAGGCTTGAGATGATTGATATGAGGATAGTACTCGATAAAGTCCTATTACAACTTAAAGCATAACAGATTTCACTTGGCGCTATTCAGTGGGAAATTGAAATCAAATACAGTAGCAGAGCAATCTGTCAAAGAAAACTTGTTTCACTGAGCAGCAGAACCCACTTAAAAGTACATAACTCAACAGCATATGAAAAAAATGACATTTTCATTTCTTTCATTCCTCATGTCTTAAGGATATGGGATCTAATGCATAAGATCCATTATTATAAATCAGAAAAACTGTAAGTAAGAGGCAACGTCTATAGGTTACTCTCTATTTAAGATTGTTCTGCACCTTTACCTTCTTCCCCAAGGCTTATCTCTCAGCCACATCTGTCTTAGTAAGAATGACATAATGGGAAATTGTTACAGGTTTGAAGAATTTGTAGAAGAATGACTGACTAAAGGATTACTCATTGAGCTTCCTGCATTCCTCAGATAATGACAAGGTACTATCTTCGTCACTGAAAATAAATGTTCAGGGTGGCATATTAAAGTATAACACGTGATTTGGAAGAAAGGGCAGGCTGTGTAACATACTAGCTTTTCACAAGAACAACAGAAATATTTTGTCATTCAAAGTCACTTCTGGTGATGCTACAGTACAATTCTTGCAGGAGAGTCTGCAAGTAATTAATTTGGGCTGTAATTTCTCAAGTTTACCTACGCAGAATAAAATAGACAGTTCAGAAGCTTGTTGAGCTCCAGCGTCCCAATGTTGATTACTTGAAAACATGAGGAAAATGATAGAATTCTATTTATCTTTTTGATTAGAAAAGGGGTATCTTGCCTTTTTTTTTGGCAGCCTGAGCTTTTACTTGCATTTCCTGCTGGTTTCTACGACAGTAGTTGAGACAGGTTAAACCCCCGACTCTCTACGAGCCCTCACTCAAAAGTTGTCACTTTAGAAGAGGCAGAAGATCACATGGATTGCCCAGCAACTTGAACCCAAGTGGATAGTAGTTGAAATTAGTAGGCAGGGCTGTGCAATGTGGTATCCTTTGGCAAGAGGGTGGCTGGAGAGGGGTACAGTGATCTCCTTAGCCACTACAACCAAAGCAGGCAGGAACCATAGCTCAGAGACCTTAGCAGGTAATTTCCTCTTCCCCTACCCCACATCACACCTTTTCATGCGTGTTCTCTTCCCTCCCTCTTCAGGACCCAATTTGGCAAATATAATTTGTGGGATTTATCTTGGGGTTAAATTCCTAACCTTGTCATATGAAACCACCAAAGTGCCATAGCCGAGCACCAGCTCTCTCCATCCTATTTTAAACCACCCCCTGCTCCCTCCAGGGCTGCAGTGCTCTGAAAAGTCATCTATAGAGTGTGAACATGTATATCACACATAAGATCTCTCACAAAAGGACGTGCATTTTTTCATGGCTTTTCTTGCATTGCTGAGCCTGTGTTTTCCTCATGACACTTTGCCTGCCACTTTATATTAAACCTGAGCATTACATTTCTGGAGTGAGGGAGAAGTCTTCCGGGTAACAAAAGTATTTTATCAAGAAGAGAAACATGTGCAGAAACATGTAAAAGGTACTTTCGACTGTAACATTTCCCGACAGTTTTTTATTGTATTATTTGATATCAGAACAAAAAATTGCACTTGGCAACTATAAATCATTAACTGCAGGCCCATCAATATTGTGCTTCACAGTGTCACTCTAAAGCAGCTAGAAATCAAAGACATATTGATCCATGTTGTGGCATGATTAAGCAACACATCACTTTTCAGTTTTGCAGTCCCAACTGTTTTTCTGCTGCTGAATACACATCAGATTTTATTGCAAGTTAGCAAAAGAAAAAAAAAATTGCTCTTCAGGGTGGGAAAAGGGGTATGTTTTTTCTTGTTGTGTCCTTCAGTTACATAAAATGTAGCACAAAAGTACTAATGACGAAAATACATACTCAAAGATATCAGAAAAGTAGCCCACCAGAGTAAAATGATATGGATATATTTTCACACATATTCTTTGTTCCAAAATCTTTGGTTTCTGCTGTCACACCCAGCATAAGTCACCAGGCCAATGAAATGTCTTCTCTGACCGCCTGGGAAAGGGACCAAACTCTGAGACGGGAAACAGACAGTTTGATGGGCCAGCACCAAGCAGTAGCTAGCAACAGAATTGGACTTACTTCAGACCTTGGAACAGAAATCCAGATTTCCCAGTCCTAGTATGTTCTCACTTAGCAAAGAGCTCTGCAGCTCATTTGCCCGGACTGTGATAGATGCTGCTCTTAACATTTGCCCATTATTAATAGGTACTATTTTCTTACCCAGGTAGATCACACTGCTGCACTGCCTTTGTATCAAAGGCACTAGTAGTCTCTTTTGATATGGTACCACCACACCCAAGAACAATGAGGAAGACACTTATCTGATGATCTGATGGAAAGAGCAAAGAGGGAGATGGTGGAGACAGCACTGCTGTACAAAGCTCCCAGCCACCAGAAAGGGAAAGATACCTCTGACTCTAGCAAACAGCATGTGACAGCAGTGGTGGAACAAGCCCAGAACTGGACACAGTATGCAAATCCCACTTCGTGGGAAACTGCGTGGTTTTGGAAAATGTATTCTTTTTCAACCAGAAGAAATGTTTGATGAAAGGTTAGAGCTGCACATACACGCTGCCAGTGACACTCTTCAGGGCACACACTTACTGGGAAGCCCAGAATACAGCTTTTATTGTCCGATCTGAGGCTGGACTTGGGACCTCCAAGTGAAATCCCTCACCACTGGGCTGCTGTCTGGCTCAAATGTGCTCAACGTCTGTCTCTTCCCATTGCTTTTCAATAGGGAGTATGCAAAGAAAGGCATCACCACATACATCCTCTGTTCTTAAATGCTCTCCATGGGCATCTAGTTCCAAGCACTGGCAGAAAATAGGATCTTTGGTCTGATCCAGTAGAATCAGATGTATGTGCTCCCTCGTTCCGTCTTTTCCCTTTTCTCTGTCACCCTCTTCTGAAGTCCCAGTCCTCAGTGAGAAGGCTTTTCCAGCCATAACTTCAACAAATCTGTTTCAAGAAAGCTTCCTTTTCAACAAATCAGCATCTTACAATGATGTTTCTTATGACAGGAAAATTTTCCAGCACAGCCTCAGTAAGAGCTTTCTCTGAGACAGGCAGAAGTTTATCCTTACACTTTGCTGGTACCGTTTATCTCATCAAGCAAATAAAGTCTTATTGACTGTGTGTGGAAGCCCGTGAAGTTAAAGCCCTGGCTTTTTCCTATGTAGCAGCAGTCTGTCTTAGGCAGCAATGTTCCTGGCATCCCACCAAAGTCCATGGAAAGATTGCTGTACATTTCAGCAGGCTTTGGTTTAGACTCTCTCTGCATGACTAGCAGGCTAGGCCACTACGAGATATACCTACCTGCATTAAAAAAAAATCATGGCATATTAAAATTCAAAACTAAATGGTACCTAGTAATTATCCTACCTTGACACTTGTGTGGGTCCCTTGAACAAATTCTGCTTATTTCAAGAGTACTGCAGCCTTTTTTACAACACTGAAGCCAAAATAGATTTGTTCCTCGTGGGAAGTAAATGTGGTGCTCTATAAGGATATAAGGCTCTGTGCACCTATAAGGATAGGGTGGATAAAGAAGGCAAGCGTCCCGTCATCCTCTGACCCTGGAGCTGGCCGAAGAACTGCAACCATAAGTCTGGACAGCGCTGAACATACTGCTGCCCACACCAGCCTGTCCCAGCATGTCCCCAGTTCAGAACAGGGAGGAAATGTAGGGTTGAGCTGTCATAGCTGAGACTCCTCCAGGCTTTTAGTGCAATGGACCATCACAAAAGGGCCATAGATGTTTTAGGATCCCATGGCCCTGAAACACTCCCTAGAAACTAACTGGTTTCCAGTGACCCAGATAGCCAAACCTGAAAAGATCAATTAATTGCTCTGCTACATTCTCCAGCGACCCAGAACCCAGAACTGCGACCCTAGAAACTTGGTCTGCTTGAACCTTGTGACCAGCAAGTCCCCAAATAACTACAGCAGGCAATTCTGCAGTATGTGGAGTTGTCATTCTGACCCCAGGCTCCTAAGAGCTCTAGTGAAGCCGACTGCCTTTTTCCTTACGAGATGTCAGAAATGACTGCACTGAAGGCAGTAACCACACTGAATGAACCTCCTGCTGAAGCAGCATTGAGCACTGAGAGTCTCACAGTACACCCAAACCTGTACGGCTGACTGGTGCTATGGGGGGGAATTCAGGCTTTTCTGCCACAATGAACATGTGAATTGTTCTGCACAAACTGGACACTGACTGCATTCCAGTAAGGAGGCGGAGGATCGTACAAAATAGGGCTGGAAGGGACTGCAAGGGGTCACCTCATCCGCCCCCCTGCCCCAAGGCAAGCTCAGCTCTACCTAAACCATTCCTGACAGATGTTTGTCTAACCTGTTCTGAAAAACATCCAACGACAGACATCCCACGGCCTCCTTAGGCAGTAAAAATAACTTTTTCTGATCTTCCAGAACTCAGCTCAACATGTGTACCAACTTACTTAAAGTACAAAGATGAGAGGGACATCAACTTTTAAATGCGCTAATGGGATTTAACTTCTCTATTTTAAGGAAAGCCCTCATGGATACAAGGGTGACACCACAGTATCTCACACATATTTATATTTTGGACTTGATGATCTTAAATGTCCCTTCCAACCTCAGCAATTCTATGATTCTATATTAAAAGAGGAGGTCTTCCAGAGCAGCCAACAAAGGAGCACAGGCCAGCAGCTGATCTGCTTTGAAATAACAGCCATAACTCCAGACTATGCCATTCCCCTGTAATCCACCTCAGTGCACACAAGTGCATCGGCCCCTTTGTGCTTTGCAGTGCAGTCTTCAGCTGCAACACCAGCAAAGCTTACAGCCTCAGTGCCTGGTAGGATTGGTCTTGAAGAAGGTGCCTGAGATGGCCCCAGTGTCAAGGTCCCACACACTCTCGCTGGGAAAGTCACCAGGAGCAATCAGTGCATACAGGTGCTGCCATTTCCAGGGGGTCTTCCCTTCTCTGGGAGAGAGGAGGGAGACTGTTGCCCCACAGCAGGCTAATAGTTGCTTTAACTGACAGTGGAGGGAAAAGAGGAATAAAAGAATATGACACTGTATGACAGTGTTACCCCATTCAGTATAGATATTTGTGTATGTGCATTTGTATGCATGTGTTCAATAAAGTGAACAAGAGACAAGTCTCATAAAGGTCAACTCCCAGTTTCATCCTTTTCGGTAACTTCTGACTTCCATTCTGCTTGCTGAAGTCGCAGAAACTGTAAAACATAGGTCCTATTTGATCTCAAGACAGTTTTCTGAAAAAAAAAAAAAAAAAAAAAGTTCCTTGATATCCTTGGCCAAAATGTTTATTCTTTCATGTGGCCTTTCTCTCCACCAGTAGAGTGGCTGCACACCAGTGGTATTGAACACAATTAGAGTTTCACTCTCCATCCCTCAAAGTCAACATGTCTTGAAGTTGTCTTCAAAATGGCTCTGAGGCAATTTATAACATTATTTTTTAATCCTGCAGGCTAGAAATTAATATAATAGGAGAATAGGTGATTGATTTTAGTATAATTAGATAAGCCATTCTTAGAAAGAGGGGAAAGATATGATGGCTAAAAAGCAAGTAGTGTAATTTATAATAGAGAACACGGCCGAGTGGGAGAGAAGCTCCTTTGTGACTGGTGGATTGATTGGCCTCATCCAGTTAAAACACATAAGGAACCTGCATCACTGATCTTCCCCCTGGAAACATGCAGTTAGGTGAGCCATAGCCATGAGTTACTCCCAGGCAGAAATGTAATTCTTGAGCTACATGACCGCCCTGAATTCACCGTGTAGCACTAGCTGCACGACGCTGGATGCCCCAAAGCTTCCCCCTCACACATGGCTGCGAGTTGCTTTTGCAATATCAGTGACCTGAATATATGAGAGCAAAACTCTCAGAGAGAATTAGATTCAAGAGTCTCGAAGCTTCCCAGGAATCTGAAAGAGCGGGCATTTAGGTCTTCATGGCCCACTAGAGCCAGTTAAAAGCTCAGAAATAAAAGGTTATTGACCTGTGGATTTTCTTGAGACTCAGAGGGCACCATGACTTCAGCCCTTGAGTTCTTCTCACAACACAGGGATCATAAAGGGGTTTGCAGGTCACCGACCCCACAGCATATGAAATCAGGAAAATGACTGGTAAATTTACTCTATATTTTATTTGATTGCCATTGAATTTAAATAAATTACAAAGCAATTATCACTAATCGGGAAAGCTCATGAAGGGCACAAGTAACGCTCACTGCAAGAAATAGTAAATGACATTCTGCAGCCTAAATTATATAGCCAGTCAAATGATGAGATCATAAGGTCCTGTCTGACCTTACAGTCTATGAATCTCTGTTGTTTGCCTGTAGCAAAGCTAAGTCTCTGTGTCTGAATTTAGTTTTCCCTGTATTCCTTAAGCTATATCTCCATCCTAAAATCTATGCAGTTACCCTTTCTTCAAACAGACACAGTCTATGCAACAAATCATATTATTATATATTACGCACAAGAAGGGTTTGTTCTTGACATGTTGCCAAGAAAGCTTGAGAACACAAGTCTCTCTATCACTTTGATCATGAAAGACAAGTGGCTCCAGTTATTTGAAACTGTATTTGACAGGATGGAAGTGAGATAGGAAGTGAAATGTTAAACTCCACCATTAAAGATCAATGCTTGAGAAACATATAAGCAAAACAGAACAGAAGAAGTGGATTTTCAAAAGTCAATACAGGTCGAGCAGGGAAAGACTCTGGTGTACATTTTATCAAATACCCCTTTAAAAGCCTGGCCCTGGTGCAAGTGAACTCTTGATTGTTGCTGTGCTCAGAGCACTCTGGCTAATTCTAGAAAGCCACTCGCTGGCAACAGCAGATTGCTAGTGTTTAACAGTGCTAATCTGCATCAAAATGCTGCTGCAGCTTTATGAGCACCTTTTCACCCACATTCTTCCCTCACAGCAACTAAATCCTTGAAGTCAGTAGAATTAGTCCTGATCCACGCTGGTGGAAACGAGACGAGAATCAGCGCCTTGTCCCTTCAAGTCATAATCCTTGTAATCGTCTTTTCCTAACAGGAAAGCAAAAGCCACTGCCTGAAGAAGTCACCCCAACTTTCAGCTGGACCTCAAATATTTTGCACACAAAGCAAAGCCTTGGAGAAATGACATCAGAAGTGGGTGTTTATTTTAGTGTGGCTCTCCTGACATTACTGAGCAACTCAAGCTTTGCTTCAGGCCAAAAGCATATTATATAGATGGAAGACTAATAGCTTATCTAGCCAGCCTGATGACTGTTAGGATAGGGCTGAGCAAGAGCAAATATTTTAAATGGAAATAGTTTCAATTTTTTAAAAGATTCAAAGAGCTGAGAATTTTTTTGTGTTTTTCTCTGTATGGAGTTTATGTTTAACGGCCATTAACAGCCAATATACTAATGAGACAGAAGCAGGCATCGTGATGACTGCTCAAAGTAAACTGGACTAATAGCCCCGGAAGCGCTCATCTTCCCTCTAGTCAGGAGACAGATCCTAAGCAGTAACCGCTTTATGTCCCACTACTATGGATCCCTTCACATGAGAGAGCAATGCAATGCAGCACAGCTGCCATAGCCATTAACGCTTTCTGCACTCTGCTTTATACTCCCGTAGACACAGAGGACAAGGACACATAACATGTAATCATTGAATAGCACACTAGCAGTCATCTATTTTTTCCCACAGAAATTGCCCCTTCGTGTATGTTTCCATCCCACAGTATCACTTGGCAAATGCAAACTGGTCCATCCATTTTTCATCAAAGGGCACACAATTGCAAACTACCTCACCCTTACCATGGAGGAGGAGAAGGCACGGGAGCCTGCAGACCAGCTGATGTAGAGTAACCTGTTATCTCCAGTATCTTCTTCAGATACCCGTGGTTTGAGAACTCCCATGCAGTTCTGCAGTATTGACACCAGCCTAATGGGAAGACATTTTCAGCTCATATATGAGAATCAATGGCCTTCAGTCCATTCTAACCAGAGATCTATGAGCCCTGAGCCTAAGCCACCAACCTTCCTATTGTTTTATCTACGAAAATCCGTTTCAGCTGTTCGCTTTTTTTCCTTCCTCTGGTGAAAACCCAATCATAATTCCTTTGAAACCAAAGTTCCCATCAACGTTTGCGATATGAAGCCTGGAATAACATATTAAAATGTCAAGAGCTGTTGTAGAGATCTCTGAGATAAAATCGGTGACAGACGGCAGTGCAGCAATCTGCCTGGTAGGCCAAATTGGAGGCTGATATATTTTCTGACCTGCTTTCACTCTAGCCAGTTCTGAGCAGACTTTGGAGAAGCAAGGAAAATAGGACATTCCCATCATGTCCTGCTAAGGAGAATAAAAGAACTGGAAATGTGTCAGTAGGCCTCAGAATGACCATTTAAGAGCCAATAACCCTGGCCTGACGTCTGTAACTCCTCCACAGCAGCATAACAGTAGAGCCACCAAAACGTATCTCCACTTGATCTTTCCTCTGTTTCCTTACACTGTGACGTCTGACAACACTCATTATTTGTTTCCCATGCTAGATGTCTTGTTGGGGGTGTTGGAATCATCTTTTGGTCCGTGTTGGAACATCTGCATACACCAGGCAGATCTCATTGTGTGTGGTGGAATATCTTGACATGTGGTATTACAACAATAAGAAACGACATTTTGTTTTTGTTGTAT
This sequence comes from Vanellus vanellus, assembly GCF_965231255.1. Taxonomy (NCBI): domain Eukaryota; kingdom Metazoa; phylum Chordata; class Aves; order Charadriiformes; family Charadriidae; genus Vanellus; species Vanellus vanellus. The sequence goes on from NC_138908.1 coordinate 60,841,318, forward strand.
TTAATAATAGCTAGAGATACTGCAACCATTAATCCCAGCTCTGATGTGAAGCCAGCGGGCCTGGATCTCTTCTGTTTGTGTTGTTCCCCACCATTTACTACTGAATGCTCCCCTCTGTTCCCTTCCTGTCCAACAATACCCATTGATCCTCTCTTTTCCTTCCATAATTAGGCCATTACTAAGAGCTGAAAGCTTTCTCTTCCACAGCTCATTATTTACTAGCTGTTTTCAAATTACATCCAAAAGCAGAGCTGGCTGACATACACACTGAAGCAACAGAGAGAAAGAGCAGGAGAGAGAGCATTCCCCAGAAGAAAGAGCCACAGGACCCCATCCTGTGTTCTTCCACAGCTGTTCCAGTTAAACATTTTCCTCCTGCTCTCTTAGCTTTTCTCAATCCCATGCTTGTAGAGTCGGGGATTTGGGCACTACTACTGCTGACGCACTGATTGGGCTAACCCCAGGCACCAGTGCTGCTCAATAACTCTTGAAACAGAGGTAAAAAGGTTCATCCTAGTGCATTGTGGTGGTGACTAGAGTAATAGGGGTATTTTCACACAGATTAATCCAGCAATGCTAGTATATAACTATTTAAACTGTTCTCTGAATTGCAGTAACTGGTCAAACCTGTTCTAACAACAGCTTCTGGCTTTGAGAGCAACTCCAGTGAAGCTGCGGCTGGAGAGGATCTGATCTTTCGAATGGAAATATTTTACACGGGCTTGAACTTTCTCCAGGCAACTGTAAATGATTTTTGGGAGAGGGCAAAGTCCTACAGCTATCTCCCTAACTCAATCATCATTCTCAGTTTGCAGCATTTGATACATTTTTTTTCCCACCTTAGGAAAACATATCATTGTAGGCAGAGCACATATTCCCACCAGGTACTTTAACGTAAGCTGTTAATGACTTGTGACTTCCTTATGCAGTCAGGCAGAGAAGACTTGTTTCACACTAAGCAGGTAAGCAAAATTTAAACCAGATGGTTCCAAAAAGGAGGGGCATTGAGAGAAGCAGGATTAACATAATTTTATACACCTAAGCAGGGGGCCCAAAGCATGGGAGGAAAATAGCAATACATTTTCAGCCTTCAGTGTTTACTTGGAAGACAAGACAAGCGGCTCACCATCTGGAGTCCTAGAAAAACCTTATCAGTTAGGAAGTTCTTGGAACCACTTATAAACCTTGACCTAGAGCATTCATTTATTGGAACAAGATTCTTGGTCAACTTCTGGCCTGTACAGTTGGACTGTAAAGACACACTGTGAGGCATTAATCGTGTAACAAGCAGAAATCAGCCATGAGAAGACTGCTTTAAATTTCATGAGCCACCATGTGAATCCAATTTCACCTGCCTTTCCAGTTCGAACAACAGAACTACACGGATATGTGGATTTAAACAAGGCCTCCCTTTATGTAATAGCAGCTTCAGCTGGAGTGGAGGGATGATGCAAATGAAAAAATTTTCGTAACACTTTACCAGCACCTCACTTCACTTGAACAGGGAGCAAACTGGTATTTGCAATCAAACTTAAATCTGGTTCCAGTAATTAAAGGGATCTTCTAAATCTCCTCCTCAGTGGCAAAAGACTCTATTTACTGGTTAATTAAAGACTGTTTCTTAAGCCCTTTCAGAACAGACATTAAAAAAAAAAAAAGAGTGAGAATGCGAGGCTGCAATTATTGGTTAGGCTCTAACCAAAAGCAAAGATTTACATTTATCCACTAGCTCATATGTGCCTGTGTTTTGAAATATCTTGTTTCCTTTGATACAGCTGAGGGTGAGAAGGAAGGTGCATGTCTTTTAACAGCTTCGTGAGCACAACTGAGCTTGCCAGAGCCCCATGCCCCAGCTGTGGTGGGCAATGGGCTACAGTGGCAGCGCACCTGGGCTCTCACATGCACTGACCACACGGCAGGTCACCCCGTTATCAACTCTGCAGGGGACCCTGAGCACACTCCAGATGTCTAGGGACATCCTGTACGAGACAGGGGGAAGGACAGTAAGGGACAGATTAGCACAGCTGCAGTATTAGCACAAGTCTATGACTGTCATACCAATTGAGGAAAAAGTATGTATGTCGTATCTTCAGTTGTCAACATCATTTCACTTTGAACAAACTTTCCTATGTTTCATTCCAGCCATTGAGGTCATTAATTTTGAGAGTAAGGGTGGTCCGGCAGTCTGGATGCTGTTTAAGGCTCTGGCAGATCAGAATTTCTTTCCATCCTACACCACAAAGTTCCTTTGTAACCCCTTGTTATCACAGCGTAAGACAGTACAAATTACAGTTTACATGGCCATACTCCTGTGACTCCCTGTACTGCAGTGATTGCTCAGTAAAATTACCTCACGTACACAAGACACCCTGTCCCTCTTTGCCAATGCACAGCATGAAGCCTTCCCTCATGGACCTGTTATAAGAACAAATACACTAGAAACCATCTGGTTCCTGGGATCCATTTCAGTGGACACAAAATAGATTTTCAGCCAGAGGAGCATGTTTGGGCTGTTCTTAGTTCCTGACACTAAACTGCAAAATCAAACTTTCCAAAGGCAAGATCTTAAAACTTTTCGCTAATGCAGCTAATCAGTTAAAGGTAAGTTCTTGCAGATCCAGTGCTGCATTGTCTGAGGGGGTGTAGTTCAGTCGGGCAGAAATGAGTCCTCTTCCTGCCCCGAGCCAACAAGCAGCACCGTGAGCAGGTCAGCACAGTCCAAGCACAAGCTGCTACTGCTTCTGCTAATATACTTTGACCCTCTACAAAGCTTAATTCCTCCAACATAGAATAATGTTATCTACTCCTACACAACTTTCTGTCAGTCCAGGCTATGAACAGAAAAAGTGGGGGTCTAGCCACAGTATACTGTAGGGATTTGCCAATTTTCTCCAGTTTGTTGTTAAAAAAAATCTCAAGCATCCTTCCTCATAAATGTAGGACTCTGAATGTTTGCAGTAGATTACTGCATAATATAATATTTAATTTGATAATACTTCTCTACCTCACAGCCAGGATTAGAAATATTTATTCAATTAATTACAATGCAGGTGTCTGTTGTGTCATGTGCAGCTTCTTACTCTATCTTTATCAGCATAAAACGGAATTAATTCAAGCGGTGTCTGAGCACACATGGGTGTTGCAGAGGACAGCTGAGTATGAGGGCATGGGGTGGTTTGTATGTACACACCTGTGTTGATACATGCACACATACACACAGGCTGCTACGCTTTGGTTTAGAGAATTTGAGGAAATCTGAGCATAAAGGCAATTTAATGGGTCTTTGATTCAAAGGAAGTTAATTTCACACTTTTCTAATTCTTATTCAGTGCCCCACACACCCCAGGTCTCCCTTCCCACAAAAGTCCCGTCTCCTGCCCAGGCCATCCTCACCTTCCTGTGCAGGTGCTGGGGAAGCGACACAGAATCCAGCCCGGCACCTGCAGCACTTGTGGAGTTGACAAAACACCATGCACGGCAAGGCTCACACACCACAATGCAGCTTTATGGAGACAGCCATGGACTACTGCAGTAGGTTAGCAGGTAGACATGAAACCAGGATAAAATCTGATACAAAAACATCTTAACCTCTTGCATTGTGTACCTGAATCAGCTGCCTTTTTTTCATATGCTTAAATCTTGCTGAGTATTTCACAATAGAGGCTGCATAAAAGGTCTCCAGGGACAAGGGCAGTTGTATGGTGGTGCTCCCTACGCTGGTTGTGTTCACAGTCCTGAATTCAGCACAAAACTACACTCCTGGTCTTCAGAGGGCCCTCTGCCTTCTTACTGGCCCTTGCCATCTCATAGTCATTTGCTTTCCCAGCAGGAGTAATCTCCTGTCTCTGCTGGCTTGAATGTCTCCCTGTCCTCTGTATAGTCTTGGCTGTTAGGAAGTTTCTTTCTCTAACAGCCAGGTTAGCTTTGGGAAAGCTCTACCTCATGCTCCTCAGCCCTTCCTGCGTATCTCCTTTCAGCCATTCTGCTTATTTAATCCTCCCTTTGGACTCCTTTCTCATCCATAGCAGGGAAGTGTGACAGACAAGTAAATCTTCAGCTGTCGTCACTTCTTCCCTGGCGAGAAGAAGGACTGACAACCTGGCCTTTTCCCACGGCTGAGCAAACTAGAACCCATGGGCTATACCTTTGCCAGAAAATTAAACCACTAATCTGTTGTGCTTAACTGTTACAACAGGTCTAAGCATACTTTCTGCTAAGGCAAATTCACATCTTCCTGAATATTACTGATTTATATACGTTATTGATTGATTAGCAGGTTCTGTTCTTGTAAGGGGATGTTTTACCTCTTTGCTGCACACTTTCCAACAGGAATGATCTGTCTCAATTCACTGGTCAAAAACTGATCACAACCTGCAAAAGGCAAACCCTGCTGTGGTTAAAGCCAGCAAAGTGCAATGCCATGCAGCTTGCTCTGTTTGTGTAAGTCACTCCAACGCCCAGCATCAATCAAGAGGTGAAAGTTGCTGACAAAGGCCACCTTTCATAAACATTTCCTCATCCCACCACTTTCACAGCCTTTTCTTTCTCCTCTGGGAAACAGGTAGTTTTTTCCCTTTGCTCCCAAGTTCTCCCCAAAAGTATGTTTCCCATCAGTGCCTAACAAAGTCCTACCTTCCCTTTGGAGCACATTGCAGTCCCATCACCTTCTGGTGTCCAAAACAGTCAAAAAGTTATGAAGTCTCATCCTTCTATTATTCAGAGGGCAGAGCATATGGAGGTCACATACCGTCCCCTCTGCAAGACCCTGTCACATCCTGCAGTGGCAGTCACATATGCCCAAACTCCTCCTCGCTGACAGCAGGTACACTCAAGCAGTACTGATCACTCTTTAGCCAAGGCTATTCAATGCTCCATCATGAACCGGGCACAAAACGTGAGCCTATTCAAAGCACGTAAGCATGTCTTCAGCATGATGCATCAGGTAAAGAAAAATTCTGTCTTGGAAAACGGGGACATTTGTGAAAGCTACTCTAAAACATGAAGAAAGAGGTCCAAAGAAAAGGAAAAGGCTTCTTTAGGCTTTTGTTTGCTTATGTATCGGTGTGACCTTTCAAGTTAGCTGCACATCTAACTTGTTGTATATCCTTGGGAGGGTCTCTTAAGCTTTGAATTTCGGTTCCCAGCCACGCTCAGCCATCACTTGGTGTTTCCCAAGTAACTCCATCTCCCTGGAAACACAGGGGAGAACATCCAACATGTATTCTCTGTAACATTGTCAACAATTAACATTTAAAGGCAATAGTATAATACAAACGAGATAATTTGATTAAATTATATAGAGTTATGGTTGCTTCCAGATGGGAGAAATTTCTTATCTTTTTGAGATTATATGATAAGAACAGTCAGTTGCTTCTACCCTTTTAGCCTTTTTAACCGAAAATGAACAGTTTTCATTTGATTCTACTGGATGTATGTTTAAGATTTTTAGCAGTAACTGTTGGACCTTAAATCTCATTGCTTTTGCAGTCAGGAATGAATCCTGACCAAAGAACACGGTTTTGCATAATGCTATATTCTCACAGTGTGCAGACACTCCTGTAGATTTAAAAACATATATTTGGGGGAGAAATAGCAGCATAAGAGTTTTTCAAGTTTCTCAAGCTAATAAAGACCAATTCTCAAATTAATTTAAATGCCAAATTCAACGTCACCAGCAAGTTGGAGATTGTTCCATTGGAGGCAGAGGGATTCCAGCTCCTGAACACCTCCAGCAGGGCTTTTGGACAAAAGGCACCCTGTTGAGAAGACTGCGGAGAAACTGTGTATGATCAGAGGAAAGTGGGACTGGATATGCACTGATCGGATACACCTAGCAACTCTCTACAGCTCATTAATCCCTTTGTAGCTACAGCCTATATAACTGTGATCATGGTTTTTTTCTGCAAAGAGAAAAAAGTGAATATCTACAACTATTTTAAGCATGTTTTTGAACAGTGGATATCTTGAAGATATAACACTCAATTTTTTGGTTTAAAATAATTATTTTATTTAAGCCATGGGGGGACAAAAACAATAAGTGGAAGGCTGTAGCTACAATTCATGGAAGAGGGGAACAAAGATAAATCTGAGTCTTGAATCTGCAAAGGCTGTTCCCTAGAAAATTCTCACGGTTCTGGAGATCTGCTTACCCACATAGACCTGTTTGAGAGAATGCTTGTGGACAATGGCCACAGTCAAGGCAAACTCCAAATTTTTCCGGACTTTTTTTTTTTTTTTTCAGGAGTATTGTTGGAAGTATTCCTCAATGTCAGCAGCACAGTCAAGACAAAACACAAGCAACTAGTTCTCTCTTTCTGATCTATAACACATGTTAACTAATCTACTTTTTAATTTACCAGTAAACCAGCAGTTAACTATCATCTGATGACCAGTCCTGCCTTCATGGCAAACTGTTTTGTAGGTTTGGTTTCATGATTTAGCTAACAACATATGGAAGCTGAGCCGCACTTTTTCCTTCCAGATCCTGACAGAAATATAAGGTATTTGGCTATAACTATCCAGTTAAATAAAAACAATCTTTTGATCTCAAAAGTCCCAACAGCACCATTGTTGCCACCCTCCAGCAGCACAACAGCATGCACGTGTTTTTTTGAGAGTGAGTCCAAAGTGTAGGTACAGAGATCTGAAACACAACAGGAAGGTTTAGGTCTGAAATCATTATTTTCATAAGGGCTGATGCCTTTGTTGATGATTTGCATTTCATCTCTACACACTGGCCTGATGAATAAACCATCTCTTCTACCCTCTGTGTCAAACACAATACACTATTTACTCACTTGCCAATAAACTTATTCCTCCTAACAAAGCCTCTCAAACCGTCATTTTAGGACTTGCAGCAACACCTTCTCTGCCTACAATATATGAGTGCCACAACAATGCAGTATTAGCAAGATTTGTACTTTGTTGACTGTAGTTCCATGTAAGTCCTGCTCTGTTTCACACACCCATTGCCCACTCATTTCTTTGTGAGCACGAGGTTACCAAAAAGACACAGAATCAAGACCTCAGCTACTGGCAGAAAGGGAAACTTACTATCTAATAACAAGAAATATTTTCCTTCCAAACCTTACATATTTTAATGTATTTACTAGCCAACTTCCCTGCCCCAAAGATTACCTACCTCACTCATTGGAATGATATAGCTTGTCTGTAAAATAATACTAATTTCTAGGTGTCTGCCGCCTTATAAAAAAAACGATCCTTATTTTATTACATTCTGAAAATATATTTTCAGTGGTGGAGCAGCAGACTATATCTCTGAAGCTCATAGATATGGTTAATATATTCAGGGTTCATATAGTAAGAGTCCTGGTGAAAGAAGACAAAATACACGGGGTTTGTAATTTAATAGATACCTCCTGTTCTACAAGAGACGCGGAATCCATCAGCTATATTATAATACATAATTCTTGTTTTAATTTAGTACCAAATCTTGGTTAGATGGGTCATAGATTATGACTAGATTATGCATACCACACACATTCATTGTAAACAACTTCAATAAAACATCCTTTCTACTGTAATGTCATTTCAGCAGATGATTTAAAAAAGAGAAACATTTGTCTATTTTTAAAACACAGCTGAATTGAAAACATGTAGTCAATGACCTGATGGGAGGGTGTGGAGACCTATCCAGACTCTTCAGACAACTGCCCAGGGACAGCACAAGAGGCAATGGGCACAAACTGAAATATAAGAAATTCCACTTAAACACAAATAAAAATATTTTACTGTGAGGGTGGCAAAACACTGGCACAGGTTTCCCAGAGAGGCTGTAGTATCTCCATCCTTGGAGATATTCAAACCTGACTGGACATGGCCCTGAGGAACCTGCTGGGAGCTGGGGCAGAGGTTGGACTGCACCATCTCCAGAGGCCACTTCCAACCTCAGCCCTTCTGGGATTTGATGACTGTGTGATGCTTGAATGTGCTGGATAGACACTTTTTCAGCTCTTTATACTAATACTATACTAAACTATAAAATTATTATATGCACTATTTTCCAGGTCATGCATGCATGCAGGTCCTGGGTTGAGATCTTCTGTCCCCTGTTGCAGTCTCAGGTGAGGAGGTGGAGGCGGAGTGTTTCCCTGAGCTGTGTGGCTGCTGGCAGACAGGGTAACTCTGAGATTTCTTGCAACTGCTTTGATGCATTTTATAAGGTGACTAATCCATGCAGGATCAACTAGAGTTACAACTAGAGTAACAACTATCTGCCCCAGCCTGATGGTAGCCCCAGTCTATGCACCTGATCCCAAGAACATGTCCAGTGCTAACAGTGCATTCACTGGGCACGTCTCCATCAGAGGTGCTGCTGGTGTTCAACAGCAGCAGAGAATGGGTAGATCACTAGCTGTCATGGTCGTAAGAACAGAAAGAAATAGATTTAAGACTTTTGCATGTAACTCTTCACAAATACTGTGAACTCTCAGACTGGGCTGTCAAGATCACTACGTAGCTAGTCTCTTCCTATTTATTCAGAGAAGAAAAAGTAATGCCATTTCTGCCTCTGCCAATACAGTTCTTGGCAACCTGCTGGAAAGTATTTTATATGTTTTTTTTTAAATGCACACACCAGTGTTTAGACAGGGGAAATGTACACAGAATATGTTTTTGCATTTTATCCTGTACAGAAACTAATATAGCATAACTAGAAAAGAATGCTAAATAAATTCTAACAATGACAACATAAAACTATTAAAATTGTATTGCTCATATGGATTATTAGGATTTTCCAAGGCATCTTAATTGCTTTCTGTCTATTCTTTTGTTCAAACACCCTTAGGAGCAGGTAATTTCTGTTTGTCACAGGAACTATCTGTGATACCCTCAATAGAAAAATTAAACAGTTTGGCCATCCCTCAACCCTTTATATAAGTACCTTGGAATGCTCCATCATGAAATTGTTTCCTATTAGCATGGGTATCAATTCTGCAAGTGATGAATGCTAACGTTATGGTCTTTGAACAAATCCACTGACCTCAACCGGAGTACTCAGACTTTGTGAAGTTAAGCACATACAGACATGCTCTCAGGGTAAAGGTTGTATCTGAGATGACAGGGGGAAAACAGGCATTTTATAGACCAGCTTTTAACAGAATAGCTCAACAAAAACAGGAAAGAAAGTCTTTATCTATTTTAGAGATCAAAAAGAATCCATTGTTTGCTATTCCAACTAAATAAAAAATTACCCTTACACCTTTTTATTTAAATATTATTGTTATGGGTCTTGACTGTACAATTGTCTAAACAGCCAGCTAGTTCACCTCTGAATTTATGAAGCCCGTATCATAGTTTTTAATGTTTGGGGGGTTTTTTTGAAACCATAAATATTTTTTCTCCTTGCAACTTCGAAATGGATTAGAGCAGGAGAAAGAAATGACTTCTTCTTCCAAGGACCAAACTACCTGCAGGGAGTGAGAAAAATGTGCCTTAGCTTATTGGTAGCTGCATTTGTAGTTACCTGAAGTTGAACCTCAGCGTAGTCAGGATGCAGCGCCGCATCCTCAGTTTCTGGGGCTGCAATCAGCTCTGAGCCATCTGTCCACCAGGGCCAGTAATTATAGCAAGTCGTTTCTCCCCATTTTCTGTTCAAAGTCCCATGCAAGCAGTGCCACACAGCAGCTCAACACAACCCTGAATGAGGCAGAGGCTTGAGGTGAGCATGCCCTACTCTCTCCTGAAAGTGAGACAGACCACAAACAACCACAGGCTTTTGATCAGTAAAGTCATATTTTATTATAGCATAAGATAAAAAAAAAAAACAACAACTTTTAAATAGAGACACCTGAATAGACCACATGAGCAAAGTAGAGGTGCTTGGACACAAATATTGTGTTTTCTTGGAGGAAGAGCATGACTCAGAAAAATAGGTATTTTTTCCTGCAGCCTTGGCCACTAGTCCAGCAACTCTGAGCACTGAAGAAACCCCACAAAATCTCCTCTGGGTCCCTCAGAAACTCTCTTCTTTCAGCATCTTGGAGTCTTTGTCTTAGGTCTGCTCCAACAGGAAAAAAGCTCCTGTATTTCTCAAGGTGTCGCAGTCACCACTTATGCTATCAATGGCTCCACCCCTACATCCCAGGCTGCACAGCCAGAGTATCTCCCACAAGCAGCCGCTTTTTACTGGAGCAGATCTCCTTCCAATCCACAGTGCCCACCTCACTGCGACGCTGCAGCCAGGAGGACACAAGCAGGTCAGTTCCCTGGCGGCTGCCAAGTCACACCTAGAAAAAGAGTTCCACTTTCTTGTAGGAAACCAAGCAAACCAAATGTCCATCACAAGGAGATTGGCAAAAAATAATCTGAAAAAAAAACCATAAGGTGAGGAAAGACAGACTTACCTACTCTGTGTCTAAATGGGCGGTATTTTCATCTGGGTGGGAGATGGAGAGAAGGGAACTGTTTCTATCAACTCGAATCGATTTGCTGAAAATGCAAAGTAGCTAATAAATCCCAAAATAAACCGCTGGTAAGAGGGAGGGTGTTTGGGTGCCCGTGAGCAGGGTACGGCGGTCCCTGCGAGAGCGTCTGCATGCGCCCAACTGTTCCAGAACCCCGTTTGCAGGATCAAAGAGGAAAGGCATGTTTCAGCTAAACAGAAGAGGACGTACATCAGCACTGATGACTAACCCTTTTAAAGCTAACAAAACACTAGCTAACACAACACATTGGATCTTACCTTATGACATGAGTATTTTCAGGGTTTTTGCAAAGTTAACCAGAAACAGCTAGAAACCGGCCTGTGCCAAACAGGGTTGCAAACAGCCAATAGCCGTGAGCTGTGTGAAAAAGGGGCTAAAGCTCTGCTATTCAGGTAGAGCGAGACAAAGGCAGATCCTCTGCAGGGTTATCAGGCCATGGGATATAGCTCCTGGACCCCAGTCAACGGCAATATGTAAGCAAATGCCATCAAGAGCTTTTCACCTCCCTTCCTCCCAATGCCTTCAAAACTCACTGCTCTCCCCATCTAACTGTACGAGCTGGGGCGATGGGTCTGGGAGGAGCTTATGCAGGGACCAGCTGAAAGGGAAAAGGCGGGGATGAAGGAAAGTAAGGGCTAAGTTGACATGGAAATGAAAGCTGGACCCTTATTCTGTGTGCCCAGGGACCCTTCCACCAACTCACTGACCTCCTCTCACCCCGCTGCTTCCCATACCCTGAGCCAGGCCGCTCCAGCCAGCCACTCGCCCCAGGAGAAAAACTGCATTGCCTGGGTCCCTTTTACAGCAATCCCCAGGTTTTATACTACTCTTTCCTGTATTTGTAAGACAATATGTTTCCATTTTTGGAATGGAAAAGAAAGCCTGTTGCCTTTAAGATAAAATGCCCAACCTGCATCTTTCTTTTGCTCAGTATGTCTCCATACTGGTAGGGATGCTGGGCAGCAGGATCACCTTTTGAATATGCTACCAGCAGCTCCCCAAACCTGTCTGCTTCCTATCAGCACTCTTTAGCTAAAGAGTAACCATCTGCCTGAAAGAACTATTGTCCCTCATGGCTATATAAAATGCCAGCTCGCTTGTGTTTACCATGTGGCAAGTCCCCCCTAGTTCTGCTAGTCCTGAGAGACAACATGTCTATAAATAGTTTAACCCCTTCTCAAGCCAATTAACAACTTGAATGAGTGGACAAGTTTTCAGAGCCAGTCTCTCAAAGCAGCCTGACATCTCATTGACGGGCACTGCATACGCAGTGGCTCCAGGAGAAGGTGCCAGGAGACCCCAGGAGGCTCTGCTGCGATTCCCATTGCATCCTTCAACAGATCCCCCATGTCCCGGCTTTCTGGCCTGAGGCTGGGACTGAATATTTTTGCTCCCTCACAAACCTGTTTTTGAGTTGAAATGTGATGAGAGATGTTGAAATCTCATGGAAACTTGTAAAATCTTAGTTTGTATTTGTGACTCTGGCTTTTATAAATGTATAATCGCCACTAAGTAACACAGTCAACCATAAACTTTACCTCTGAATCAGAGCACAGGCTATGACCCACAAATTCCGCACAGTGATTACAAAATATCTAATGAACTTCATCTAATACGCAAGCGTTAAGTAATTTACTAAATGTCTGATAAAATAAGAGTAGGATTAGGAGAGGTCCTGGCAGAAATTCCAGTGGCTTTGCCTCCTTCACAGCTCCCCATCGCTTCGGAGATAAAGATTATGGTTTCTAGGGTAACTAGACACACATACACACAAAAAGGACACATTGTCTATTTTGGTTTCCTGAGACTGTCAGAGCATTGTCGGGCCAGAAGCATAGCCTAAACATGATTATGAAAGAAATTTGTGATTTATTTAACCACTTGTTTTAATTCACAGTCATGCCTTACATACATTTTTAGTTTTAAGGATAATTCTCATATTTAAATGTACAGTTTCTAACAAATACTGACACTCTAAAACTCACAGACCATTATTAAAGACGCAGAGAGGACAGATGGTCCTGTTGTGTATGTGCATATGTTACCACTGAGGGAGTTTATACTTTGCTTCATGCCACACCCACACATATATACAAAGATTTTAATAAACATAATTTTCCTATGATATTTATGTTTCTGCATGGCTTAGGTGCAGACACATGCACAGATGATAGACCAGATTACCATTTCAGATCACAGCCTTTCACACTGCGGAGGGGAGTAAATGATGCAGCTCTCAGAGAGGCGTAAGGGCCAGAAATGATGATATACTGGTAAAGCTGGGGATTAGTGTTCCTTTAAAACAGAAGAGACTTAACTTTGTCTCATTTGATATTTGCTAGCCAAGGGTATGGGCACACATATGCGTTCTCACGTGGACACTTGAGCTGTCTCTTTCTGACACAGCTCTGCTCCATTTTCTTTGTTTGAAACCAGGAGGAGAAGACACCATGCTGCTGCCGCAAAGCCCGCAGAGTGCTGCCACATCCTCCCGTCAGGCCCACCAACCGTTCTTCACCCGTGTGGGCACTCCTGCCCTCTTCTCTCTGCACTTCCAAAGCTTTGTGTCACAGCATTTGAAGAAGCAGTGTATCTCCACCTCTTCAGGACTCATCTTTTCCACTTATCAAGGTCCGGGTGACTCAGAGACAGCATTCCTTCATCCTCCCTCAGCAGCATCTAGGTCACTAATGCTGGGTCAGGCAACTTCCACCCAGTTATCCAGGACCTAAACATGACGTTACTCAGATATCCCGGCTGAGGCAATGGCAATATGTTAAACTGTGCTCAGGAACATTCCCAGGTACTGGAAGGTTATCGTCAGTTCTTCTAAATTGTCTGAGAGGCCCTGGCATGTTTTTGGCCTATGCAAACTTGTACTCCTCCCAGGCAGGGTTCAGGAGCCAGAGCACTCCAGCAGCCACCCCAAGCAGCTCACATGCAGTAATTCTCTCTTACCAGGACGAGGGGCTGCTCAAAGAGCTCAGGGCAGTTTCATCACAGCTGGCCTCAGTGCCAGAGATCATTCCCAGGCATGTTCAATTTACTAGTATAGACAGAGCCTTTGAGACTTTCCCAGGTCAAGGCTGATCACTCAGGTATACTTGATGGAGCCATACTCAACCCTAATGAGCCGACTCCTTTCTAATAATTCAAGGCGTTTAGTATTCATACTTACTGTGAATAGAGCGAATGCCTTGCAGGTGTCTATTTTACAGATTATCAGCTGTTTTAAATCTAAGAATAATTTTCTATTTTAAATTCTCACCATAAACATCAGACCTCCAGTATAAGAAGTCTTCATCATTCAGAGGCAAGCAAAAGAGTTTGAATCCACCACCAGACAAAAGTCCTCCAATAAGTAACTGGACACCCTAGCATGCCACCAGTGAGTCACTCTACAGTGATCTGTTCATGCCCAGTGCTGCTGTAAGCATCCCAGGCCATGGTGAAATCCAAACGAAAAAAAAAAAGCACCCAGGTTACTGTCCAGCAAAGAGCTTGCAATGGGCACTGTAACTGATTTAACCGTATCCTGTTCTGTGGGAAGGCTGATTTCTTCCAGCATTTCACATTTCAAGATTCTCTGTGACAAGCGTCCCACTCCCCCAGCCAAGAGCAATTGCAAAGGCCTCAAGCACAGGTTAACTGAGCAGTGCCGAGGCCTGAAAGTCACTTAATACTGTGGCCCTGACTCTTTGGGGCAAATAAACACCCCAAGAAACCTGTGACTTTTGGGCAGCTGCAGGAATTTTTAGCAGAGGTAGATTAGAAGATTTCAGAAAACTTAATTATTGCAGAAAGCAATACTTCCTGCTACTGCTTTGCCTTTCTCCAGCTCTGCTGAACTAGCGCTACCATTTCTTTTCCAGGGCCACGAACCCATGTTCTTGGTTACACAAGTCACACCGTTCAGGCTAGTGATGGCAACCGAAGCATCAGCATCCTCACTGCACTGTGCTGTGACCTGTGAAAACCTCCTACTCTTGTACTTCCTCCTTCAGAGGAAGCTGTCTAGGCAAAGGGATGAGGTGATAGCTAGTGAAACATCTCAAGCAAGGAAGAAAGGCCGTGTTCCTTTGCTCCAAAGCAATGGATGCACGCTTGAGGAAAATGCTCTTCCAGGCAGGACAGCCAGTCAGTACTTAGCAGGCCGGAGCAACTGAACCTCCAGGGTGTGTGCAGGAGTGCCCCTGCATGATGTTTTTTAGACTTGGACAGTGGTCAGCAACACCTTAAGGCCAGAGAGGTGCTAAGCCAACAGAGAAAATCAATAGCATTTAAAAAAAAAAAAACAAAAACAAAAAAAAAAACCAACCAACCACCCTGTATACACATAAAAATGTAAGCAAGTTTAAAGATCAAAGAGTTTGGCTATATGTGTGCATTATATAGAACAACTGGAATGTTTTACACACAGCCAGCATTTTTTGCCTTGAGAATAATTAGGAAGGATTTGAGATGCTTAATTCCGCTTCCAAGTAGTATCAGGCACTAGCTAAACTGTACTGCAAGCATCAACAAACTTGCATTTCCTGTTCTGAAATGTTTTGAGGCTCTCCAGTTTTAACTGCTGAACTTTGAGATACAGATCATAGTAACAGCAGCAGAACAGAACAAAGGGAAGGGAAGTGCAACTGAAGCAGAAGCTTAAACCAAAGCAGTAAACTGCATGTAGTCGATGCGCTTTTATTAAGAGGACATGAAAAGGACATTACAAGGGATTCAAAGCGTTCGGGGGTGGGGATAGAGGGGAGGAAGAGACAACACTTGAAATAAACATTCCATGGAGAGAAAATCTCTAATAATTTATTGACCTTCGGTTTCACATTGTGAAAAAAAAAATAAATGCAAGTTTTACAAAACCTTAAGATGTAGTAGCAAACAGAAGAGACACAACATAGACAATTTTACTTCTTCACTTGCACAGTTTTCTTTTAGCACATGAACCACATCTTCAACAGCCAGGAAAGGGAACATTATTCTGCTCTAATCACTCTTATTCAGACAGGTGTCAGACCTAGAGAAAAGGGGCTGCACAATTATACCAGAAGAGGAAGGCTGTCCTTTGTTATATGTTTCTACAGCAACCAGCCTTCAAAATAAGAGGAACCTTCCCGTCTTATGCCAGGGTTTTTGTGTGCACTCCGCTGTGAACTGCATTTGCTTCAAAGTGTGGGGTGTTTTGCAGGACTGGAATGGTCAAGTAGCTAGCCAGGATTCTCACATCAATTCAAAGAGCAAGAGCCTAGCGTATTCCCTGCAGAGCCAGAGGCCCACCCTGGCTTCAGCTTCCTTCAGCCTACACACAGGAATCAATCGAGGACTTGAAAGCAGACCACAACTTTGGAAACAGCTGCAGAAAATTCATCCCACTTTCGGAAGCTGCATGGCACTACACAACAGATTTCACAAGCTAAGTAGTTATATGCAGCGCAGCTTCACGTCTGGACTCTAATCAGTTTGACGGACAAAACAGGTCTTGAACCTGTATGCCCTTATTCAAACAAGGGGGCCCCTGGGGACCCCGTCCTTCACTTCCTCGCGCAGTCACTAGCGCCTGGGGAGAGGACATGCAGAGCACGGGAAGTCCGATTTTATGGCTCCCTTCGCACTCCTGGGAGCGATCCAGAAGACGAAAGGCAACAGCAATTCAAAGCTCTTTGCTTCAACAGGGCAACCCGTGCAAGTACAAGGATATAGAAAGGAGCCCTAACCTATCTAAGATGTTTTCCTATTGCTTAAAAGCCATCTAAGAGAAAAGAACAAACGCTGGGGGTGGGGGGAGGGGGGAAAGGCTGTGGGTTTAAATACTTTTTCAATCTAACATTTCAAGAAATCAGTTTAACCAGAGGAATTAATAACTGTTCACATCTAGCTGGGCCTCACCCTTTAAAAAACGGCTAACGCCTTTGCTAATTAATCCACGTTCTCTTAGTATTCACAGAACTCCAAATACTCTATTTCTGAAATGTACGGGTCTACTCCAAACGGTCTACTCCAAACAGCAAGTCAAATGTAAGGCAGCACAGAGAAACTTCCAGTGACCAGTGTAAACACTTTCAGATGACAAAGCTTTCACAAATACAGCTACATCACTGTCACACAGAGAAAGGCAAGCATCACCAATGTGACTATTTTTGTTTTGCATGCACGCATGCAGCTGTTTACTTATACTGCAGCACACACCAACCATGTAACTTAATGTGCCAGTAAAGTTGGGCTCCAGAAACATTTAGGAAAAAACACAATACATGCTTCATGACAGGATCTGGCAAAGAAAGCACCTGTGAAACATAAGCTTCTGAAATCCAGAAGAAAAAGAGTAGCTTCATCTCTGTCTCAAGACCAGACTGGTAAGAAACAAATTTATTTAAAAATCAACGTTCAGTTTCTCAGGATTGTATCTGACGCTTCTGAGTGACCAAGTGTTTAAAGACACACCTGGCTAAGGAAAATAAAAGGCAGCAGAGTTAGAGGGCTATTTTTAAGATTAAGAGGTCGGAAATTCATTTTCTATCCCCATAAGAATTTTGCCAGAGCACTTGGGTCTTTGACATCTGGCCACTCAGATGATCATCTGAAATCCAGACGGATGAGGCAATCCAGTCAGTGCAAAATTGCTGCTCTTCTCTTTTTTTTTTTTTTTTTTTTTTAAGACTATCTTGAGGTTTTTTGTTTTTATTCTTGAATCACCATACTCCACTCACTCAGCTCAAGGTGGCTATATTGTAGGTACCCCTCCTCCAACCCAATAAATAAATAAATAACTTTGGACAATGACTTCATCTGGGCTTGGTATCCAGAAGCTCTTCCACAGTATCTGCGTCGCAATCAGGAAGCTGCACAAAGAGAGAGCTGCAAGAGATTTTGGCTATTTCCAGATTAGAAATTGAAAGGCATGACCAACAAATGAAATGTAGCAAGGACACCATCCACAAGACACACCACATGCAACCTGGGGAGCTGGTGGCCTGAGAAAGTGACCTCCATGGCTTCTTCCTTTAGTACACGTGTAATTTAAGATCCTGCCTTGTAATCCTTCCATTTCCGACCGGGAAGCCACCCCTCCCTCCCACCTCCAACTGTTACCCAACAGTTTTCTTTCTTTGTGCAGCAGAGCAAGTCAGAGATCACAAAATGTGCAAAACATACAACAATTCACACAAGCCCTTGCAACATGAAGACAATTGCAGGCATTGTTTCAGCATGCAAGC
Source organism: Vanellus vanellus (assembly GCF_965231255.1). Lineage (NCBI taxonomy): Eukaryota > Metazoa > Chordata > Aves > Charadriiformes > Charadriidae > Vanellus > Vanellus vanellus. The sequence goes on from NC_138908.1 coordinate 60,858,980, forward strand.
ACTGAACAATAAATAACTATATCTACAACAAATAACAGGAATGGGACAGTTTGAATTACTTATAAATACAGGGGAGGAAAGGGAACAAGGAGCATTTGGGGGACATCGTTCGTTCCCCACTGTTGCAGAAACATTTCACCACTGGGCTGTTCCTTATCAAGCGGAAGGTCACTCGCTGCACGCAGGACGATGCAACGCAGGATCTAAGAGATGCTGTAGGCGCTGCCCACAGACAAGCACACTCCGGTTCACAGAGTTCAGCAGCAAGACCGCTGTATCTTCATTCACAGCAGCATCTCGCTGATTCAGACCTGGCCTGCTTCCCCTGCAGCTGGCGCGGGCACTTCAAACCACCATAAAGAGAGGTGACAACCATTTCAAATTTCACATACAAACAGCGGAGTCCATGGAAATCAAGTGCTGTGTGCTGCACAGCTCAGAGAAGTTCTGTCTCTTTTTCTCCTTTGAAGGACTGATTAATATTGGCATTAATCCACAATTACTAGCACAACGACCAGTTCATAGGTTCGTCCATTCATATTTAAACCATGTGCTGAAGCACTGAAGACAGTTATTTTTCCTCCCATTCCTTCATGTCTAGGTTAGATAATTTACAAGGTGCAGATGACTTTCTTCAAATGCAAGAGACGCTGAATGACTTTTCTTCATTAAAACCATTTCTCGAGATCTGAGGTTCCAAATCTCTTCTCCAAATAAAGGAGTAAACTAAAAGCATGGGAAGACAGGGAAGGAAGAAAAAAAAAAAAAAAAAAAGATGAGAGGGAAGACTTAAAGGGGTTTACTGAGACAATGTACCATAATGTTTTTGTTAGATGTCAAAGAAAATTTCAAAGCTATGCTGAGGATACAATCCCATTGATAGGCTTCCCCCCACCCTCAGTATTCCTGTGCGAACCACTGATAAATAAGCCAGCCAAGAACAGAATTATTTGTGGTCAGATTCTGCCTTTATTATTCTACTAGCCTTACTCTGCAAACCATCCTACTCTACCCCAGAAAGACTGTTTAATTTTGGGGGTATAAATTCAGTCATTTGAAACCCAAACCAAACCAGCCCAATACAGTTCAACATGATGGGCTCGGCATCCGGCATGCTTCAGCACTTCTATGTTCCCCCCAAATCTTAAAGCTTTGTGGATTTGTTTAAAGCAAACAGAACCATGTGCAACTTCTCTTCCACAAAAGTCCACGTGAATGCTTGATGCAAAGAGTTTTTTCTACCCCTGGGCCAAGGCAAACCTGGTTGGTGTAAAGCTGAAGTGGAGGTGAAGGTGTCTCACCCCAGTTCACTATGAAGAATTCTGAATTGAATTTATTCACAATATAGAAAGGGACATATAATCCTCTTACTTAAAACATATCTGCTATTCATTGGAGCAGAAGTCTGCTCATTTCTTTTCACACAGCAATGTACCATGCATCAATAATCCCAACGTAGAGTCATTTATAAAAATTGGTTATTCAATGAGAAATTCAGCCTTCGGATCCTGAGATTGTGCTTTGCTTTTTCACTATGAAGCTGTATTAAAATGCCAGCTTCCAAACCATCATCGGCTCATCACAGTCATTTCTGACAGCACTGCTAGAATTTTAGGAGGCAAATCCTACATCATTACAATGCAAAGGAGCTCCAGTGAACTTAGAGTTCGTTTGAACATACCACATCTCTCTCAAGCTGTGATGTCTAAGAACAACAGGGAACACTCAAAGGGAACACCACAGCCTACATAACAGCCCAGAGCATCAAGCCTCTTTGCAACTGTGGACTTGAAACACTATCTTCATTATGTCCAAAAAGAGGGCTCTGCACTTAGGGTTGATTAGTATTTTCTAGACATTCTTCAGCATAACATGCTAGTCTTCCCACTGAAATACACTATCAACACTAAAACCTAAACAATGTTCCCTGTCATGGGATGACCTTTAAAAAAATATTATAAACAATTCCAAAACGGAGGGGGGGAAAAAACGAAATCCCCAACCTACTCAAAAGCCCCGAGTTTCAGGAACAGGACAAAGCAGACTGAAGTCTTCCTAAAAGCTGTCAGACTGGGGCCACACAGCACCATGAAAACAGAGGGTAATCAGAAGTAATTTCCTCTTTGTCCCTCCCACCCACTGACAAAGCAGCAGGAGCCAGTAGAAAAAAAAAAATCCTACTTTCTGGATGAGCACGCAGCATTGGAGAGATTTCAGTCTATGGCTGCATTCAGCCAGTTATCTTGTGTGTTAGTTAAGCCAGTTATCTTGTGTTAGTGAAGCTAAAATAATGGCTTTTAACAAGATACTGCAGAGCAAAGGAAAGCTTTTTGCACCGTTATATTATGAGGACTCTTTTTCAAAATAAAGCACTCCCTCTCATGTAGTGTAAACTTCAGAACAATTAAGTCAGTCTCAGAAGAATAAGTCAATATTTTTCTTGGCACAGACCTGAGTCCGGGCATTCAATACTGCTGCTCTGATAACACTGAGAACTGCTGAAAGTCAGTAATAACAGAAATTAACAGAAGATGTCAAGACATTGTTCCCAGCTAGGGAGGAAGCCACCACGCAGAAATCAGGGCTTCCATCTGCCAGCTATCGGGGGGCGTGATTACTCCCAGCACCCAGGATCTGGTTAAGTCTCAAGGGTTTTCCCTGCTTTCCCAAGAGTAAGTCTGGAGAAAACAAAGCAAGGAGTGGAGAGCGGGCAGTGTCTTCCAGACAAACAACCACCTGAGACAAGAGCAGCTGATGGCTCAACACAGCCCAATTTCACACTAGATTTCCACACTGACCTGCTGCTTTGCACCAGCCCAGCCTCGTAGTCTTTACTCAATCAAAGCTCCCAGTCGGCTGAAAGACAACTACAAGACGAATCCTCAGTGTAACACAGAGAAAGGAATTTCACGACTACCCTACATTTCTAGTTAAATACTTCTATCTACTCTGCCTCAAAGACATTTGGGTTTCATGTTTACTGCAGGAGTCAGGCAAATGTCTCCAGCTGCAAAAGACACCAGAAAAAAAGTACAGTCCGTCCCAAACAGAAGAACCTAAAGTCTTTATACGCAAGCTGTTCTTCCTATTTTCTGGAGAACTTCCATCAGTCTGAACTTCTAGGTAACTTAGATGCAAAGGCAGAGCTCATTTAATTACTGCAACTGCATTTATTTGCCTTGTTCCTTCTAATCTGCCTGCTTTCATGGTTACACTATACACTGTTCAAATCCAAAAAGAAACTACCACTCACAGGGCATGGATTATTTAGGATTAAGCATGCCACTATATTTATTTGGTTGGCTGGTGGTAACTGTGATTCTGCACTAATGTCTCAAGGGAGGAGTGGGGGAAGACAGCAACACAACACTAAGGGGAGTCTGCCAGACATGTTGCAAAACACACAGATTAATAGTTCTGGAAAATGTCTGTGACTTATTTTAAGTGATGTAACTCTAGAACAGACAAAAATAAGGAAAAATTAGTAATAGCTGAAGTAACAGTTAGTGGTTAGCATGAAAACAAACAGATTTGAAAAATACTACGTGTAAGTACCCAGATTTTTTAGTGTTATTTTTTAAGGAACCTTTTTTCCCTTCCTCCTAAAAATCAGAAATTCTCAACAACCAAAACAAGCAAGGCCAAATTCAGACTTGCTTGTGAGAAGATACAATGCTGAAGCTGCACTTGGTAAGAGCTTGGCCCATTATGTATAATTAAATTGTTTTGGAACGGTGTGTGTTATAGACTGGTAATTATTTCAGCCAGCAATATTAATTATATGTCTTCCCAACACTATATCTAGTCCAATATATATGACCGTAACTATTTTGAAAAAATCTGTATTTTAAAGTGTATCAATGGAGCAAACACAACCTTTGTCCATGCAGGTGCAACCATGCTGTCTGGATGAGATGGAAAATTAGGCTTGAAGTGCCTGTAAAACACCTTTCATAAGATAGCAAGTTTCCCCAAAGGCTGTCTGCATGGAGAAAGCATGCTGCCTGCCTGGAAATTCAAGTGATTTCACTATCGGGCTTGAGATCAGAATTTACAGTAGCTTTTTGGGGCCCTGTTACTGGATATGTGGAACGACCTGGCCTCTGTCATCAGGAACACAGCACCGAACCCTTGTTTAACATGCATTTGGTATCTAAACACCGAGCAGGATTCAATTTCTGAATTTTCTGCCCTTCCACACAGGTAAAGGACTGAGCAAAAATAACATTTTCAACGTCTAAATTACGCAGGAAAAGGCCCTGTAAAGAGAATTGGCTGCAAGATATGTGGCAAAACTACTTCCAGCATCTTGGCTTTGTCACAGACGCGGTGCCTGGCTTACAACAGCCCGTGTATATATTTGTCTCAGTTGCTCCAGCGGTAAAATTGCATTGGATATACTCACCCTCCTCAAAGCTGCTGCTGAAATGCTTTGTGAAAAGCTTTATTACAGAGGAATTCAAAGGTGCTATTTCTTACCTGATAATTTGTAATTGCAACACACACACAATTATGAGGGGAGGTGCTTCCATGTGCTGACAAATGCCGTGGGAATTAACGAATAGGGCACTGTTGTTATGCTGTTCCACACATCTAACGTGGGATCGTAGCAGTCCAACGTTTTGCACCTCTGAATGCCAAAGTAGCCTCCAACCACGTACAATTTGTTTCCAGATGCCACTGCATGGCAGCTCATTCGCTTCGCTGTCACATCTCCCACCTTAGTCCACTGGTATGTCTCACTGTTGAATTTATAAGCGGAGCACGCAGAGAATTCGGTATCTCCGCCCATAATAAAAATCTGGTTACCCAGAACAGCTGCAGCTGTGTAGCGCCAGGGCTGGGGGCAGGTGGCTGGTACTGTCCATCTGTTTTCACACTGATCATAGCACTGAACTTTGGGCAGCTTGTCATGGCTAACGCTGGTACCTCCAAAGGCAAACAGCTTGAGCTTTGCGCTGACTACAGCTGCATTGCTTACTCCCTCTCGCAGCGGGGCAACCATGGTCCATTTGTTGGTCACAGGGTCATATTGTTCTACTTGCTTTAAGGATACTGAAGGGGAAGCTGGAAGGCAACCAGTTGCTGCAGTGTGCCCTCCTACTACATACAAACAGTGCTTAAGCTCGGCAGAGCCATGCCCAAACCTAGCTACCAGCATGGGAGCAGCCTTCGACCACTCCTCGTGAAGGGTGTCATAGACCCACACGTCTTTGGAGACTCCGTTTTCTGACCCTCGTCCCCCTGTGATATACACTTTGCAGCCTATGGCACAAGCGCTGAACTCTTTCCGTGGACTTGGTATGTCAGCCTTTGGAATGATCTCCTTTGCCTTTTGGTCCACCAGGTACAGCTTGTCACACATAAAGGTTTGGCCACCCAAAAGAAAAAGCGAATGTCCAGTTTTACGGGGTCTGGCACACAAACTAGTGACTACTCCATCATTCTGTAAGATCTTTAACTTGCATCTTATCGATTCTTCTACAATCTCCTTGCTTTTCCTTTGCTTGGTGATAAGTTCTTCCATGGCCACGTTCTCCATAAGGTAGATAGCTGGCAAGAGGGCCAGTCTCACCGTCTGCAATAGCTCGGGCAGATAACAGTGACGCTTACTCAGGTCATAGTTGACCCAGTTGATAGCTGATTCATACACCAGCCTTTCATCTTCAGTTTCTAATTCTTCACTGGAAAGGAGCTGCACTACCATGTCTTTTGGCAGCTGGAGGAAGTCTTCGCTTTTACTGATACTCTGGAAGTTGCTAAGGCACATCCTCCACGAGAGTTCATACAGCTTGGTGCACTGGTGAGCATCCGACAGCAGCAACATGCCAAGACAGTTGGTGGGATGAAGGTTTTTCTCCAGAAATTCTGCACAAGCATCCCGAATGTCCTGAAACTCCAGCATGTCACCAGCCTCCAGCAGCGACTCTGCGTTCTCCTCATTGATGATAACCCTGGAGGAATACGCATAGTCCAGAAGAAGCTCCAAGACTTCTGGGTGAATCGAATTATGAAAGTTGACTTCACTGTCCTGGCTCTCCTTCAGTCCTCCACTGAACATTGCTTCGAAATAGCGGCTACAAGCAGCTAGAACGGCTCTGTGGCAGGGGAATGACCTGTTCCCAGCATGGAGAAGTACATCTGTAAAGAGACGCTGCTGACGCAGAAGGTTCAGGTGAGTAAGGACACTATCAGCATAGGATGACTTGTGGAACAAGTATATGTTTATGGAGCCAGTGCTGGCCCTAGATTTGCGATTTTCATGCATGCTGACTGACATTTTCTTTCACACCTATAAAAGAAAAAAATTAGTAAGATTAATGAGACAGTTACATTCGTTATTATTTTTTACATACCAAAAAGTGTCTCTATTATTCACTACAAGATGGAAAAAAAGCCTTAATTTATACATGAGTGGACACAAAATTGCATCTACCTTTGGCATGTGTTTATTTTTTTGTAAGATGAGTTTCACAAATGACATACTCTAAATTTGTTGCCCAAGAGCAGGTTTATCTTGGGAAACCTGATCTCCAACTTTCATAGCAATACAGCAAGCAAGTAAGTCAGAGGAGAAAGAAAAGGAACCAGGACTGATTTTCTCACCCTTCCCCAACCTAGACCAGCTGATTCATTACATATGTACACATGCACATGCTTGAAACATTCTCCTGTACTGAATCATAGCAGGAAGAGCTACCAGACAGAATACCTAAGGAATGTCAAAAGCTGCACGGGGAACAAAAACCTACTAATCCCATTAGGAAGCTTCCCTTTGGTATAATGATTCCATATGCAACAGCAGAGAATGAAAAAAAGGGAACTTTAAAATAAAACCCTAGCAACGATCACAAACTTACACTTGCAAAACCTTTACAAAAATATGACACGCGAATTGTAGAGATTACATCTTGAACTCCGCCAGCGGCCGCCTCTTATAGTGGTACAGTGTATACACAGGCAGAGTCAGCAAAAAAACGTGTTTTGACTATCAACTGAAGTCACCGAGGCATCGCCTCTGAAGTTGCCTCGAGAGTCAGGTACACGGAGCACAAGACATTGGCTCATTCTGAGGTTTGGAGGAGACATGAAACACAAGACGTATCCTATCCTACTCTGTTCCTAACAGACACAGTGCTATGCAGTCCCTGTTTGTGGAGGTGAACGTTGCTGTTATCTGCCATGATACGCATGCCTATGTACGATTACAGCAGCAAGTTTCTAGGTTTAATTAAGTCAAGCCAAAACCATATGGAGTGTAGGGAAAGGGAGGAATATTGGCAGCCATATAAAGCTAATGGCCAAAAAGCCACAGTGTGAGTAATCGGAGATGAAGCACACGGAGCCCAGTGCAAGCTGTGGCTGTGACCGCTACTGTAATAATCTCACCTCTCTCTCCCCAAACTGCAGAGGAAGCTTGGAGAAAGAAGAGAACCAAACTTCCCTAATTACTGTGATATTCACATGCCCAGCATCCCCTTTTCTGCACCTTCAAATAAGGAACAAGGCAAAAGCCTAGCTGGGAAGCACCCAATGCTCCAGGTCAGAGCATGACCTGGGGCCGCTTGTGCAGGTTTTTAATGTGGATACACTTCCCTCTCTCCCAGACTCGAACATTTTCATATTGCTAAGCATGTTTAAGCAGTACAGAACTGTAAAACTCTTCCCACATTTCACGCTTCAAGATGACACAAGAGCTTTACAAGCCTCAAAAAAACCCAACAAAATGGCATTTTAAATTAAATATATGTATTGTGCTAGATTCATATGACCAGAACCTTCAACAAAATCAAAACCCTATACAATTAATTTCAGCAGCAGACTCCATTTCAGAACAACCTATTTGTGCATATGCAATATACAACACCCGCAGATTAACTGCTGCATAGCCAGTACCATCCTCCTCCCTACCTGTGCTATTGTACAGAATAATTGATTCCTCACATCAAACAGCAAGTTTGTGTTACACCTTTCCCTTCAGTCACAGCAAAAAAAGCCCCTCAAACCAACATCAATTAAGGAACAAAGAGACACTTTACTGCAAAAGTACCAGAGCCCATTTCCTTTAATCTGGAACATGACTTCCTGATGCAATTTAGCTGAGATTGAAAAGAACAAGCAACACAGCTCAGTACACAATGCTCAATCCAAAATCCTCTAACAGAGAGAGGAATCCTTCCCATCGGAGCCACAGGGCAGAGTATCTGTCTCACTCTACTACACAAAAGTTTGGAAAGTTATTTTACCAATGCTCCCTAGACCAAGCTATTAAATGCACTAAGCACAGAAGAACTTAAGGAAGCTGGTACATCTTCACAACACAAATCCTTTTACAAGGAAAATTAAGTTACCTTTAATGCAATTGTATTGCCTAGCAAATAAAGACTCAGATGGCATTCAAGGATCCTGAGCACTAATCTCAGACTAAAATTACCCACTTAATCTATAGCCAAAAAGATTATACTGACCATACAGAGGTCAAAACCTGCTGGAACTCAAGGATTACAGAAAGGGTCATGGCTTGAAATACTAGCACATAAACAGTTTGGAGACGCAGATGGGAAGGTGAACCCTTTACTGGCAAAGCACCATCATAATATACTATTACGATGCAGTGCAAAGCATTCACTGGATCTCTACAGATTGGCTTTCCTCACATTGAGGACCTACTCCCGCAAGGTCTCCTGCCAGGGAGCAGGACAGGAGCTAAACACCCACTGATCAGAGACAACAGAGTCACCAGGATATAAACCTGCTCATTGCCCCCCAGGTCTCCATCCTAACTAAGTGAATGCGTAGACACCACAGTCTAGGCATGTCAAGATCTCTATAGAAACACGGTTCCTCTCCTTTCCCCCCCACATATAGGGGGAATTTAGAGCATACTGAAAACTTTCTTTTATCGTGCATAGAGTTCAGAAATGGGACAGGTAACATTCACGTCAGAGGCTGCAAACACAAGACATTCAGATCTTTCAGCGGGCTCTGCACTCCGGCGAGCACCACTTGCTCTGCATCATTCAGAGTGAGTCCATAACCACAACAAAATAGAGACAAACATAAAAAACCCACCCTGCAATTATGCGCACATTGGAGGCTAGCAAGCTACAGAACATACGCAGAGGGGAAGAACAGATCACTGTGTGTTACTCAAGCCCACCCACATCCATAGTAATGAACACCACTATAAAAAAAAAATAAATTGTAAGAGCCATTCTCAAACAGCTACTCAGTATGGCACTCAGCATTTCACCCCACCACTTGGTCTTCCAGTGGGCAATACCATTTCTTACAAAGCACTTGCAGATTTCACATATGCCGGTCTTTAACTGTTCCAGTAACATTGCTTTTATCACCACAATGTCATCTATTGAGAAGAATTCAAAGTATGCGAATTCACATTTAAGATAAGCTAACATATTTCCCCAAACATAAGAAAGATACATATCTATACATATCTTTTTTCCTCCACTGTGGTTGCTGAGATGAGTTCACACATGGAGTAGTCGAACAAACACCCTTACAAGCAATTACCATAATTTACTAAACAAGCAGTGTTTCTGTAAACATGTGCTTTTGCAGTTTCTGACAATTAGCTCAGTCCGGAATCTTATAAAAATATTAAAATGTATAAATGACATCTCTGATTTCTCTATTTGGTGTTGGAAATTATGCAAGCCTCAAATACTTCAGCAGAGGTAATTTACAGTCAGTGAGCAAATGTTCATCTTGAATAATGAGTCAACTCCCTTCAGGCATTTTTTTCCTTAGAAATAACAATATTTGTATGTAAAAGACAAGAAGTGGTCAGTAAATTACAGATATAGATTTTATCGAGGAACAGAGGTCGAACCAAGACTTTGATTTATAATTACACTTCAACAGGCTGCTTGTCACAGCAGCCCAGTAGTAAACACTACTTTAAGACTAAACAACAGACTCCCTGCCCTACTTCTCAACAGCTCTGCAACATGCAGGTCTCGGCCTAAATCAAATGAAAAATTAAGTATTTTCAAATTAGTGACACATCCCTGATGTAGGCTCATTTTAGCACGACTCTGTAATTACACGGTGGTGGTTGCGTTTTTGTTTAGAATCAGTGAAACAGCTGAAGGAGTGGAAATCTGCTAAACATCCCAGCGATTTAACCAACACCGCTTTCCACTGCTGAATCTGCAGCGATACTATCAGTTTTGCGGAGCCAAATCCGGACACCCTACCTAAAGTCCTCTAGCACAAACCCAGTGGCTTCCCAGGACCTGGCAGCGAGACGGAAAGCAGAACACGCTGCTCCTGCTCGGAATGCACCACTGCTCACCACATGCAGACAAAGAAACCCCAACTCTAAATCCCCCTCCGGTCCACTCCATCATAACGCCTGAACAGCTCCCTCTCTGAAAAGAGACTTGCTGGGTTTCTTCCCAACCTGACAAAGGAGCAGTACGAGAAGTTAAAATCCATCAGAGCAACAACCACGTGCAGAAGTTTCTGCACCATGGCAGGGAGCTCAGCGTTGCAGCCAGCTCCGGCAGCAGCCGGGCGCTCCCTCCTCCCCCTGCCCTGCCTCCCGCCGGCCGAGGGATGCTCCGGCACTCCCGGGGCACCCAGCAGGAAAATTAAGCCCACCGGAGTTCCGTAGCAGCCTTCCTAACCGGAGCCGGCACTCTCCGAGGACAGCCGCGTACCGCAGAGACACTACACAGCCACCGCGGATGCCCACCCACCGGCCGCCCGGTGCCTGCAGACGGGGCGGTGGTCCCCGGCGCTCCGGCCCGAGCGGAGAAGGGCCGGGACTCCGCTTGTGCCGGGGACCTGCGGGACAGCCCGGCTCCATCCGGGGCGGCAGCGCAGGGCCCCGCGGGCGCGGACCCGACCGCGCTGCGGACAGCGCCGACCCCGCGCAGCGCCCGCCCGGAGCCTGCGGCGGCTCTGCCCGCCGGCCGGGCCCCCGCCGCCCTGCGCACGGCAACGAGCGGGTCCGGCCCCTCGCCCCGCCGACCCGCGCTGCCCACCCCGCCTCCCCACCGCCGCCGGTGCTGCAACAGGTCGACGGCCACCGACTTACAGCGGCGGCGGCTCCCGGGCGAGCGCGGACGTCCGTCTGCATGGGATGGGGGGTGGGGGGGGGAGCGCGGCTGCCGGTTCGGCTCGGCGCGGCGGTCCCGCGGAGAGGCGGCCGGGCAGGCTGCGGTGCCGGGAGCCGCGCAGCGCCGGGCGGGCGGGCGGAGGTGGTGCCGCTGGCGGGAGGCGGGCCGCGGAGCGGAGGGCGGGCGGGAGGGAGGTAGGAAAGAGGGACGGAAGGAAGGGGAGAAGGCGGTGGCTGCTGCTGGCACCGCCGAGCCGCAGCTCTGCCCCGGCGGCGGCGCGAAGAAGGGGTATATGGGCTGGGGGGCGGGGGGAGCGTTTATGCAAAGCGGGTGAGTGACAGGCGGGGGAGGGACGGGAGGACCGGGCAGCGCTCTCGCAGAGGTTGCCGTCCCGACTGGGCGACAGGCAAGGTGCAAAGGTGCCCCCGCGCCGCCCCGCCGGCGGGTTGCAGGACGGCCTCCCCCGCCCCCGCCGGCAGCGCAAGGCGCCGTCCCGCACCCGCACCGCACCGGGGGGGGAGCTGGGGCGGCGCGGCGCGGCGGCCCCGCGGGGTTACAGCCGGGCACCCCCGCGCTGTGCGAGCGGGGCGAGGCGGGTGTTCCGCGGGGGAACCGGCTGCCAGCGCTCGGGGTGACCGATGAGGGGACGCGCTGCTCTTTGCGGACACCGAAATGACTCCACGGCGGGGGGGGGGGGGGGAGCGGGGAGCAGAGCCGGTCAGAGGGTGCGGTACCGCCCGGAGGGGCCCGAGGGCGCCGGGGGCAGCGCCGCTCCTGTCCCGCGTGGCCGTGGCCGAGCCCGGGGGGCCGTTGAGCAAAGCAGCCGCTGGGGAGCCCCTCCGCAGCGCCCCGAGGCGCGGCCGGGTGGGCACGGCGGGGGGCCGAGCGGCGGTGCCGGGCGCGGGTCCCCCCCCGGGGCGGCGGCGCGGAGCTGCGGGTACCGCGCTGCCTTTGCGCTCGCTCTGGTGAGGCCTCCGCAGGGCCGCCGCTTCGTGGCCGCACGCTGGGGCGGCACGGCAGCACAAAGCTGAGCCTGGCTTTAATTATTCACCAATTAACAAAGTATGAGAAAAACGCACTTGTGCAAAAGGCCGATTTCAAACGTAAACATCTTCTAGACATAACAGTAGTGTTTACATAATGTGCAGCTCTCTACCAGAAAAATACAGGATACCATACCAAACATTGTACATATTGCTAATTTACCGTTTGCTAATACCATTTAAAGCAATGGTATTAGTGTAAAGAGGCTTCAAGGAACACAAGAATAATTATTTTAGTCCCACCTGGAGGAAACTCCTAGCTGCATATAATAGTTTGGAGAATTTGTTCATTCCTCATAATGAAATGTCAGCCAAATTTCTCCTGTTAAAAAAAAAAAAAAGACCTGCAAGCAGTTCACTAACATGCAGAGGGTTACTTGTACTCCTGTGCTGGACTCCAAAGTCTGCAGATAAGCACAGTCTCATGTACAGCAGGACACATCTGAAACTCCAGAGAGCCTGGGGGCATACTCAAGCCTGGAGAGCACGGCTCTAACAGGGAGCAGATGAAAGAGTAATTTGTTTCATAGATTATTTCTTTTTACAATATTGTTTGATTACAACACAAAGCATTGTGGATTGGAAAGTCTAAAAATGCTGCACATCTGTATGTAATAAAGTGTGTTTCAAAGCTGTTTAGGTGTGAGAAGGTGCTGGAAATTGTAAACGACCTTATGCAAGGGGTATTCACGGACACCACGGGTCTAATCCAGTGCTCACTTGAGTCGTGTAGCTCTAGAGGATTTTGGTTTAGACTGTGAATGTTCGACCTTTGTTGCACATTGCATTGTTCATGTTATGAGTCCAGGTTTTTCCTCCTGTCATAATATTTCCCATAAAATGCCTTGATCCTGTTTTCTCCCATTTTCCCCCAAGAAAACCTGCAGACATTCCACCCAAATCCTGTCCCCTTAGAGCTAATTCCATTACAGTGAATTTTCCATAGTCTGGTGTCAGAAAGTCAGATTGTATCAACTGAAAACACAGGGATGCATCACGTCACACAGTGTCAGGACAAACTTCAAATAGTCAGAATGAGTACCATGAGTGAAAAACGGGAATGGTAGAGTAAAGTCACTTAATCTACCACTCAGCGACATCTGATTTTGAGCATAGCTATGAGGACTGGTCAGTGACAAATGAGGTCTGTAGAGAGGAAAACATACAAGGCTTACACAGCTGCCCACAGCACGTGGATTTGGGCAACACTGCACTAACAGAGCGAGGCAATAATCCTGTAAGAGAGTGACCAGAGTGATCTTTCTTGTCCCATATAAAATGAGGAACCTGTTGAAGTTAATCAGGGCAGAATGATTGGATGAAGCTATACATCATCTGTTGGGGAAACAGCTACACAGCCAGACAGCCCCTTCTGTGTGCGTGGAATTGGGTGCATATGCACTGTGTAAAGCAGTGCTACTGGTGGGAGCAGAGAGAGAAGAAGAAAAAGTAACTCCATAGATCTCTGCCTGTAATTCCACACCTGGAACGCTTACAAACCACAACAGCGGTTCTCTTGAACGTGCTCACAGGAGCTCCTATTTATGCTCAGGTGACAAAAAGCGTCCAAAGTGCCTCTGCTCCTTTCTGCACAAGAGTAAAAACTACGTAGCTCTGGCTGAATACAGCTTAAAACATGCTTAGAGTAAGGATGCTTGCTTGGCTAGCAGGGAAAAAAACACTCAAGAAATTAACCTGGTCCAAAGTGAATCTTTGGCCTGGTTTATGTTGGTCTAAGAACTAAGTCAGGTCACATTTAAACACAGTTCCGGTTAAGCCAGTTTTGTAGATGGGCCAATCTGTATTTTGACACTGCAGAAAACAAAGCTGGTCTAGCCTATCCCAGGACATAGTTTAACATGCCCACTGAACTAGTTTAAACATGTTTCTCCTAGCATTCATATGCCAGGGTAGATAGGATCTTTGAAATGTTGCTAAATATCATGATTTTATCACAAATCACAAGATAATTGGCCCTTTTCTCAAAGCCCAAGCTTCTAGAGTCATGTGAAATTGATAATCTCTTAGGGTTGGTTTTGTTGTTTGTTTCTTTTAATAAGAAGTCTGGAAAAATGACTGTGAAATGTCAGTGTGGCCTTCAAAAACAGAAACCATGTAAAACCCCAAATATTTTCATTTTTAATCTCTTGAATTGTAAGTGCCACATTTGACTCCAAAACAACTGGGGTAGCAAAAACTTCTTTGTTCAGGTTAAATCCAGCTTGCTACGCAGAGGAGCACTGCTGTTTTAACTAAATGAGTTTCACCTCACACTTTATTTAAATTTGTTTGACTTCTGTGTGGAGTCAAGTTCTTGTATCCTTGAACATATAGCAAACTTTATAATATGGCTTGATTGACACTTAAACATTTTGCAGGCATACCTACATAGCCAAAACACCTTCCAGACTACTCTAGCAACACCAGGAAGAGTTCTAATCCTGGCAGAGCTGTACCAGCAATATAATCCATTTACCACGGCAGGTTATTTCATTCAGGAGATGGAAATACATTTTTTTGTTTTGTTTTGTTAGTATCAGCTGCATCTACAGTAGCAGGGTTTGCCAGTACAGCTATCTTGGCAACCCTTTTAAATGCAAACAAGCAGTATGTGCCCGCAGCACAGGCTGAGATCTCATTTTTAATGCTATTAAACAGCTGTGTCTTGGGCTTTTGCCTTGTTAGACTCTTTTTAACCACATTATTTTGTTCAACTGCTAAATAAACAGCATGGGGTTAAATGTATTAGTGTAATTTATCTTCATTCCTTCCTAATTTACACTTCGAATGAATTAATTAGAATGATCTAATTAACAGTGTACAATAGCAGTACCAGTGCCAAAGATCTCCCAGGGGGATGGGGCCAGGACCACCCCCCCCTCAGTGACCCACACCTGCTTTCCTTATCATTTGCCTTTGATGGGTTGCTCCACCCTGGCCTGCAAAGAGAGGTTTGGGTTGATTACAGCCCAATGTGGTACAATGCTAGTTTAGTGCCAGAGACATATTTAAAGTGTTTGGTGGGAGGTCAACATTCAACAATTCTTAGCAACAATTATGCCAGCTTACCCACTAGTTCTGGGGGGAGAAACCCCTCTTAGCCCTGTTCTCCTTTCCTCACCTCTATGTACGTTTGAAAGGATTACATTCAGTCAGGCTGGCCCTTTAGATGTCATTCCTGTACGGCATGGCAGCTCAGACTGAAACGAAAATCTAAAAACGAGCAGCACTAAGGGGCAAATGTTGGTCTTTGTGACATGTAACTGCTCCTCTCCAAAACATTTACATTGCATCAGTGTGACCAGTGGTTGTGAGGTGTAAGTCCCTTGTAACTTGTAAAGAATATGAACACTGGCCCATTCAAAATCAGTGAGTTATGCCATCACCTTATGTGTAAGAGATAAAGTCAGGCCTCAGTTTCTATTTAAGGCTGAACACATTTTGTACAAAAGATTTTCAGAAGGGTCAATTTGGCTGCAAAATAATGTTATAGATGTGGATAATGTCTGGAGTGAGAAATATTTTCACCTGAGGTTTCTTAATCCTTGGGGGAAACCCTTGGAAAAGCCTGACTATTGCATCTAGTCCACAATTCTGCATTATTCCAGCAGTATGTGCTTATACAGAAAAGTAGTATTGAGAAAAAAATACATCTCAGACTATAAGGAGAAGCCATCCACTTCTGTTTTGTATGTAATTCCTCTGTCCATCTTACCATTTTCCAGTTTGTCTTGCTTCCAATTACTCCCCAAAAAGTCTCTGGTACCAGGCTTCATTTTCTGCCTGTTCCATATTGCCTGTTCTCCCTCTTAGCAAGAAAAGTCAGTCCTGGCCAATGAAGACAACAGTGATGATGACCCACTTTTGCCCAGGTTTGATTAGCAAGGAGCCCCAATTATTACTGGTATGCAAGCCCCTTCCCACAGATATGTGGGCCAGCACAGGAGTGGGAGTACCGCTGCAAAGAGCAGTTGGTGCCACTTCTGCCATCAGTCATGGTGACATTCAGCAGAATTCTTAGCATCTCCTCCATACATTCATTCTCAGGAGGTTTCAATTCCTTGTGCATATCTTTGCTGGCTATTGCCATCTCTGAACAGGGACTCCACACAGGGACACTTCCTTGCTTCTCTCCAGAGCTATCTCCAGTCAGCGCAGACTCCAGGGCTTGCAGCAACTTCCCTCTGCTTCTCTCTTGCTAAGTAGCAGTGGCCCCCAGTGGTGACAGCTAAGCTGGCTTCTCATTTCAAGTTTTCCCACTCCCTAATGAAAAGCCTCCATGCTGTAACAGAAACTTGGCCTAAGGACTTGTGAGTTCCCCCTATCTTCCAGTTCTGCAGGGACCATGGTTGAGTTCCTCCTGACCCCTTCAAGCCCCTACAGACATAAGCTTGGAACCAACCAACACCAATGAGCCCCTGAGAAGAGGGCTGTTTAGTCTTTGAGAAGGGACTAGGTAATTTAAACAGAGGACAGCATGTCATCTAGGGAGACTCCTAAATGACGGAGATTTTTTGCTTATCTTCATCTTTTATGTTAGTACTTAAAGCAGGAAGACAAAAATGTATTCATGCAAACAAATAACTTTGGCTTTGTAAGGACAGGAATACACATCTAAGTAGCTATTCTTACTTTCATGAGTAGCACTACGCATTTAAATACAACACATTTATGGACTTCTCACACTTAAGGACTATTTAAGGACTTTTATTCAATGTATTTAAGGACAAGGATTTTTGATGTGAGATGGAAATACCCACACTTTTTTAGTGGTGCAACTTTGAGTCACTCAAGTCTGAAAACACAGATATGTATGTCTCTAAAAGAATTTACATTTTCGCTCGGAGACTTGTTACACTGTTCCCCTCAGTTAGATGCTATTTTCCCTGCAAGTCAGGAGGGAACTAGCTCTTCACCTCTTCAGGCCTGCTGAAAAGTCAAGCCCTACACCGACAGATGCCAGAAAAAAGAAGGCAATGCGTAGGAGCTGAAATGCCCTGACTGTGTCAATTACTTAGGAGAGAATTTTGGATTTCTTCAGGTGGATAAGAGCAAACATGACAGAAAAACTTTTTTTGCTCCTTCTGTTTTCCAGTGCCCAGGGGACATTGAGCTAATCTGCCCTTATGGATATACAGGTAGATCAGGACCTGGGGTGTATATCCAGGTTGCTTACCTGCAAGAAGTCTATGTCTCAAGGCTGCTATCATCCACTGCATCAAATTAAAGTGACAGCCAACATACGTCTTCTAGTCATGCTTTCCATCATCATATACATACCTGTTAGAGGACTAGTTTCCAAACGATAGGCTGTGAGGTCATGGGAAGTGGTCCACAGAACCAAAGTGAACTGTCAAGTCTATATTGTTTACAATTTTAAAAGTTTGATGATAAGAATGCATGAGAAATTTGGAAGCTTAACATGTTTTGTTGGGGACCACTGCTTTAAAGAGACAGAGAGTGCAGAATTTCCTGATTTTTACTGGTTTAGGACAAATCCAGACAAGTATTTTAAAGCAAACTTGTTTGTGTAATGTTGGCTTTATTAATTTTCCTGCTGAACAATTCACCACAAACATCTGGAACAGCATTATTAGCAGTTTTGAGGCCACATTAATCCTGGATGTTCTTAAATAGCACTTTTACAGATACTTAAGAACACTTAAGAAAGGAACACTTTTGAAGGCTCTTGGCAGAACATGAGAAGGTTAAAATAGAGTCTCAGTTACCTAGTTTCATTCTGTGAAGCTTGATGATTGTGAGGACTAAGTAATCTGATTCCAGACATTTTAACAGAATGAAATGTGTCCTACGGAGCTGGTATTTCTGTGGTTGAGATCTAACTTTTGAACACGTTGCCTACAGCAGGGGTTGTTTCCCAGGCGTTCTTATATGCACAAGTAGCCTCAGTATCCTCATCAGCCTATGTCTGTTTAATTCGAAGGACTTAAAAGGACACATTTGCTTGTTTTAAAAGACTTGTTTATGTACTCTTTCAAAGCCTTTATTTGAGACTTTATTGTTCTTGTGTACAAAGGAAACCAGTGAATTAGATCCTGCCACAGAGCCCGTGTATTATCCAAAGGTTTAAATCCTTCATGGTGTTGGCTTGAATTTTTTTATTATCTTTTTTATAAGCAAGCCTTTGTAGAAGATGAATTCACTGTCAGTGCAGGTCTGGTGCGCTTAAATCTGCAGCAAAACCTTTTTTAAAAAGAAAAAACAGTTTATAAGTGAAGAATTGTCACGTCATAATAGGCAAAACCTTGCAAGTTTCACATTCAACAGTAAGGGGTAACGAGATTTCTTAGGTGAACTGTATTCCCAAAAGACCTGTTACCTCTCTGCTCTAAATGTTAATTTGGACGATTTAGTTAAGTAGAAGGGCTTAAACTTGGAAGAATGGGTATTGCGGGCAAAGCTTCAAAACTCTCTTAATACAGTCAATGTGGCATTTAGTCTGGTTATTGATTTACATCTTCAAAGCTCTGCTTTATTTTAGGCTAATGGAGTTTAATTAGAGATCTGATTGATGCTGAAAGTAGTAAAAATGAAACTGTTAATGCTTTATTTGAGCTAAACATTTTCTGGCGAATTTCCCAACCTCCAGGACATGTCTGAACATGTTTTTACTTTCCTACCTGCAGAAGGAGACACTTGGCATGTCAACATATGTATATTTTGGCTTAAAGAAAAGACAGTAGTTTGGAAATACAAAAGACAGCTTCTGTCTTTTGTAACAGGTCGTGTGTTAAGATGTAAAAGAGGTAATACATTAAATTAGAAAGAATTTGAAGTGTGTAGTTGGAAGATAGCTAACTGATCACTTGGGCTTTCTTAAAGAAATGTATTTAAGGTTTTAGTTAACAGGCAATTTCCTTTTCAGAATCTACTTTCATCTGTATGTAAACTGAGAATTTTGCCCAAATAGAATAACAAAGCCTCATGACTCAACACATCCAAATAATTGATTGGAAGGAACATCGGGTTTTCCTTACAGAGGTAATGCACATTCAGCTGTGGAAGTAATCGTATCCTGTTCTGGCTAAAAGATCAGTAGATTCCCACTAGTACATTCTCTAGATATCTTTAAAATTCATTGGTTATTGTGATAAACTGCATATATCACAAGCATCCTGGATAGAAAAATACTTCCAAGCTTTGTCATATCACAATAAACACATGGAGGCAGGTGCTGGCAGCTTTAAGACGGTGGTCCTCACATAAATGCACACATAAATGGATTTTGTAGTTCAAAAGTAATAGTTCACCAAAATATCTAAGCAGATATCTCTAAGTGCTCAGTAGCTTGCATGAAGTCCCAGTTCACTTTGGGCGCGCGCGCGCACACACGCACATACACACACAGAGCCCAGCCTATGGTATGCATAAGCCCAGCCAGAACTTGTGTTTGTACAAGGGTAGTCTCATTTTCTCAGCTAGAATAAAAAAAAATATGAAATTTAAGGATGATCAATTATATGAAAATTCATCAGATTTGGAAATCTGGCTTCAAAAATTTCTCAAGCAAATTTTACATGTTTATTGTTCATATGAAAATTGAAAATACCTAAAAACCTCGATAAGTGTTAATACAATTGCCAGATTTTCATGCAAATGAAAGCTGCGTGTATATGCAAACATTTGCCTAGAGGATTACCTGAGCTCCTATAACTAAAATACTTTGGAAAGATATGTTATCTTCTGCTCAAGTACATTTCAAGAAGCTTTCCTTCTGCTGGGGGTCTTTCAGATTCCAGTAAGGGAGAAATCTTCGAGGCACAAAATATCTGACAAAAATCGTAAGTGCTTTCATCAGGTGCCATTGATTTTCCCAGATAACAGTCAGATCAAAAGGAAAAAAAAAAAGATTAAAAAAACCCCAAAACAACATAGAAATCTTCTTTTCGATTGACACAGCAGGTTCCATACAGTTTTTATAAAATCGATAAATAAAATTATTTTATGTTGCTTCTCTGAGCAGCTCTAGTGAAGATGTGTTCCTGCAAGAGCCGTGTTGTCTGAGAGCAAGAGTTTTAAATTTTCTAGAGTTCCTATGTCTTATTTCCTACCAAATAACATTAATGCGTGAACTTCTAAATGTGCATTAAGTAATGTGATGTGGTTTAGCTTTTTCATGCTAATGCGTCTCAATAAGCAGACTACAGAAATGAAAATACGTTTAAAACACAGGGCTCCCAGCCCATCCAAATATCAAGCATAAAATTTTGTCCATCACCTTCAGAGTAAATTTAAACAAGGACTAATCTTTAGACTCTTTAACTTGTCAAATTTTTCCTTTCAATATCCCAAATATTCTGAATATTTCAGTGTACCCTGATATACTCCTGTATGAGAGATAAGCTCAAAAAAACCCAATCCATTGTTTTAAGGGACCAAAAGGAAAAGATCTTTTATCAATTTATACTACCACAAGGTTTGTGAGAAGAGGAAATCTCTTCAAACCTTAATTATTCTTCTAGTGTTCTACTAACACTACAGAATTGCCATCACGTTCAACCATTTACTTACTTTAGACACCTCTTTTTAGACCTGGGCTGAGTTCTGCAGCCATCTCTCCCTGCTCTCTCTCACAGTGAGGTGGCAGATGCCCACCCCAAGTCAGCACCCCTGCAGGCATGGCAGGACACGAACACCCTCCCCATCTCTGTCTGGGAGAAAAGCACATGGCACTAGGCAAGGCAAGAAACTGCCCCAAAGCTTGTGAGAAATGATGTTAAACTCACTGTTTAGGCAAACCCTTATCATGAAAAAACATCAGACATCTGAAAAGGGATTGGGTGAATCCTGGCTTTGTTGAAGACAGTAGACAGATGATCGGAGACGTGGTTTTGTCTCACTAATTATTACAGAGCTAGGCAATTATGTTTAGTGAAACAGACAGGCATTTATATTACCTAGGCTCAGAAATGTAAAACCAACTCCACCCTTCCCTCCTGAAATACATCCCTCCTCCTTCTTTTATTATTACTTACGGTACAATTACTTATTCTTTATAGATAAACACATTCTTAAGGAACTCATGACAATGGTATTTCTTCCTTTCTTGTTTTCTGCATATATTTATTTCTCTTTGTGCATTCCTGTCTTGCACCATCTTGGCACAGCGCATTCTGGTTGTGTCGTAACTGTTAACAACATATATATTTCTCTTAGCTGCCCTCCTAGCTTAGCAGTATTTGTCCATAAAGGTAAAAGGAGCTGCAGAGAGGGGAGCCTGCCAATTGCACAGCCAAAATATACTCAGTCACACCCTGGTAATGGACTGATTTTGGAAGGATTGCACAGATTCCACCCTGATAGGTTTTGGTACCACACCCCCTATCTGATCCACTTATTTCAGTAAATCCCACAACCATGTAGAGATAGGTCTGACCTGTTAATGCCTGCAGGCATAGTTGTCCACTGTACCCTGATCTGAACCAACAGATTAACTCGAAAGTTTCTGAAGCCCATTTTCTCAATGTTATTCATTTAAGACTATAACCCAGCTCCTGTGAAGTCAATGGGAGTTTTGCCAGTGAATGTCAACGCCTCTGCTATTTTATTCTTTGGCTTTCTAAGCAGGAACTGCCAATCATGCTGTATTACACAGTAATTTTATTAGGCATCCAACCATGCTTTCAGTGAAGTAGAGACAAGTTATCCTTTGCCTTTGCCGGCAACAAAATCAGGCGCCTTCAGCAAACCACCAAATTTTCTACATGTTTCTTTTGTTGAAAGACACAACTCTAAACGACTTCAAGCCATTCTGACTTCAAACCATTCTGACTTCTGAACTGATAAACTAAAACATTATGCCATCACATATATGTAGTATCAAACTCCTCTCTGCAAGCCTATTTTCTGACTTTTTTCCTCTCCTTCAGGAGATAAGTATTTTTTTGTTTCCTTCTGAATAGCAAAGCCTGTAAACTAGACATTGGTAGATTCTATGTTATATCATTCTGCACAACTAATATGAAGTGTCAAGAAATCATAAGATAATAAAAAAATCCAAATCTCACTTTTCATCAGAAAATAAACTTGAGCTTTATAAAAATGTGCAGTTGTTACTGCAAACTCTTTGCCTAGAGGTATGCATTTTTGACTAAGCTGTCTTTTTGTCTGATTATTTTAAAAAAATAATAAATCTACATTGGGCAAAACCTATGGCTAATGACATTACGCAATCTTCTTAAAATATTGGCGCCTTGGCACAGCAGCTCTTGGCAGAACTGAAAGCAGTAGACAGATATGGGTTTAAACTGTCTTCCTTTCTTTGTTTCCCTTTCTCCAGTTCCAGTTACAGCCAAGGCAACAAGCCACCTCCAAGCTTCTTTTCACAGTGTTTACATTCAATAGCCCTCAGGGAAGGGAAGCAGAAAAATGGCAGTACATGTGTGCTACTTCAGGAACATGAAATGAGAGTAGCATGAGTCTCCTCCGTCCAGGGGTTTGCTTTAAAGCCGTTTTGCACTATCTCTATCGGTAGAGGCAGTTCTAAGCACCTGGTGCCATTCGACTGCACATTATCCCCATCCACCCAATTGACTTGAACGAAACTGGCTTTCTGAGCACTCTTCAGCTGACCAAACATAGTGTTGAAAATTATAATAATAAAATGCAGTATGGATTAGGATAGTTTATTTCTGATACCATGTATTCATAGCAGTACTATGAAGAAGATTTACACAAAGCATCCCAGGTAATACAAGTAACTAATGACCACAAGAAGCAGGACTTAAATAACATGATCTGACCACTGCTTCTGACACATTAAACTGCAAATACAATACACCAGCGTTAGAGCTCACTGAACAAAAGAGATTACTTACAGACTGCCAAAAAAGAAAGCAACATCTGTTACTGGGGACTATACAAAGAAAATATTACTGTTTAACTGCAATCAAAACCATTCTGCAGCTTTTAAAATCCACAGTTCACTTTAAATGTATTGTATTTTTTTTGAAACTCGATATTTTGTAAGGTTTTCTTTATCGTTTAAAAAAAGCTTTTCTCCAAAATATTTCACAATAAATCTTGAAATTCTTTTCAACAGGTCTTACTCAGTATACTGAATAATACTGCTTACAAATGCCTTTTAGTTATATTGTGGTAGCTCTCTGGATCGCGAATCAGTCTTTAGTCATACCTTTATTTGAGACTCTCCATAGTCATAGCTTTCAGATCATAACTTTCAGGCTCCACACCATTCTTCTAAATGAAGTTATCACAATAAATTAAATATTCACGGTAAAGATTAGGGGCTCAGGGAGGTGTGTGTATCAATAACTACATTGATTATGTATTAAAGTATTGATCATTCATTCATTTTATGAATACACAGAAAGTTAAAAATATTTCAAATCTGAAGTATTTCTTATATACACAGCACTTCTAAATATAAACTCCATAAATTCCATAGAATTTACTCTGCATTTCTCCATTAAGTGATTAAATTAATTTTGAGAGCTGAGATTCCTCAGCTGGTTGAAGTATATCACATTATCTTCTTTAGTGTGTCAAAATCATAGAATATTGGCTGGAAAGGGTCTTTGGAGGTCTCTAGTCCAACCTCTGGCTCAACAGAGGGTTACTTTTGCAGTTAAATAAGGTTGCTTGTGGTCCTTTTGAAAATCTCCAGGCAAATTCTGAGAAATCTCCAAGAATGGAGGATATTAACTTTCTTCAGCCCACTGAGGATGATCTTGCTTATACCACACAGGATACTGTTCGCCTTCATCACTGCAAGGTCACACTGCTGACTCATGTTTGGCCTGCTGTCCATCAAGAGACTCAGTCCTTTTCTGTAAAGCTGGTCTCTCACCAGTCACTGCCCAGCTTTTAGAAATGCCTGTTTTTTCTCTGCAGGACTTCACACTTGGTTTTGAACTTGTTACTGCTTGTTCCATGGCTGCAAGATTTGATGGATTCATTTAAGTATTTCCTGATTTGATCCTCCTCTACTGTGGGTAATATTTCTCTCCTCCAAACTTTGCGAGTAGTCAGAGAAACCTTATTATAATAGAACAGAACAGAATAATATAGAATATTTCTGTTGGAAGGGACATATAATGATCATCTCGTCCGACTGCCTGACCAATTCAGGGCTGACCAGAAGTTAAAGCATGTTGTTAAGGGTGTTGTCCAAATGCCTCTTAAACACTGAGAGGTTTGGGCCATCGACCACCTCCCCAGGAAGCCTCTTCCAGTGTTTGATCACCCTCTCGGTAAAGAAATGTTTCCTCATGTCAGGTCTGAACCTGCCCTGGCACAGCTTTGAACCATTCCCACGTGTTTTATCGCTGCATCCCAGGGAGAAGGGCTCAGCAGCTCCCTCTCCACTTCCCCTCCTCAGGAAGCTGTAAGAGAGCAATGAGGTCACCCCTCAGCCTCCTTTTCTCCAAACTAGACAAACCCAAACTCCTCAGCTGTCCCTCACAGGACATGCTTTCCAGCCCTTTCACCAGCTTTGTTGCCCTCCTCTGGATGCATTCAAGGACCTTCACATCCTTCTTAAGTTGTGAGGCCCAGAACTGCACACAGTACTCCAGGTGAGGCTGCACCAACGCTGAATACAGTGGGATAATCCCCTCTCTTGACCGGCTGGCTAAGCTGTGTTTGATGCACCCCAGGATGCAGCTTGCCCTCTTGGATGCCAGGGCACACTGCGGGCTCATACTGAGCCTGCTGTCAACCAGCACCCTCTCTGCAGGGCTGCTCTCCAGCCACTCCTCTCGCAGTTTATACTTCTGTCTGGCATTACCCTGTCACAGGTGCAGAATGCAGCAATTGTTCTTGTTAAATCACATGCCATTGATGATTGCCTAATGCTCCAGTCTATCTACATCTCTCTGCAAGGCCTCTTATTCCTCAAGACAGTCAACAGCATCTTCCAGTTCAGCGTCATCAGCAAACTTACTAATGGTGCATTCAACTCCTGCATCCAGATCACTGATAAAAAGATTGAACAGAACTGGCAGAACCTGGAAGGCTTAGCAAGAGATTCTTCTAGTAAAGACTGAAATCAATAAACCATTGGGTACCTTAGTCTTTTCTATACCCTTCGTTAGTAGATCACCTGCCTGATTCAGCAGCAGGTCCATATTTTCCCTGGTCTTCCTTTTGCTGTGAACACACCTGCAGAAGCTCTTCTTGTTGCACTTCACACGCCTTATCTGCTTCAATACCAGCCAAACTTTGGTCTTGGGAATTCCATCCCTGCATGCGCAAGTGATGCTTCTATACTCCTCCTTGGTAGTATACCCTGTTTTCCACTTCCCATACAGTTCCTTCTTGTCTTTGAGCTCAGTCAAATGGTCTCTGACCACACTGGTTTGCTGCAGTGCCTGCTGTATTTCTTGCACCTTGGGATAACCTCACTAGTCAATAAAGATGTTGGGTAGGTGAGCAGGTTGAGTCTACTTGAAAACCCAGGGGGGAAGGAGAGGCAGGGAAGGGAACAAATTAAAAAAAAAAAAGGTCCAATTTGGGCTTTGAGAGCACTTCAATATTGTGGCTTAGCATGATTTTTTTTCTTCCTAATAGAACCACTTCACGTTGTCCCTCATATCTAAATTATGCATTAAGGCTGAGACTGCTAGTGCCTTAGTCCCTCTCTGTCAGGGCCATAGATCACGAGTAAATCCATATGTGACAGTTTACTTATTACCACAATCAAGGGGTTGACAGAAACACTGTTTGAATCTTGGACTTGAATGTCAGGCCTTTTTCTCTAAGCCATGGTTTCCTTTTGCTTTCTTCAATCTTGTTACTGAAAAAGCATGTATACCTACTCTGCTTATTACAGACTCAAAATCAGAAAAGGAAACACAAATCCAGCAAAGTTCTGAAAAGCAAAAGCTTGATGTTAAACCTGAATTCAAAGATGTGTGGCTGGAGCGACGGATGGAGAATATACATGAAAAAGCAATCAAAGCACAGTATTCTGGGTCTCCTGAAGCTTAAAAGTATAGGGATTTAGAAGAACTCTAAAAGAAAAAGCTGAAATAGTTACCAGGAAATGATTCAAGAATGAATAAAAATTTCAGCAGAGCCAGAGCTGAAGCACGAAAGTAGCCTGGCAGTGCTGTAGAGATTCTGAGAGGTCAGTGACACACAAGCAAGCGGTAAAGAGGGTAGCAGGCTTAAAAATCAGTTCAGGCTCAAGGATGTCTTCAAGATTCCCGGCCTTCACTACTGCAGAAGATAATTAAGCAAATTACTGCATTAGATGAAGTAGTCTTACAAAATAAAATAAATAAATAAATATTTCATAGCTACAAAGTCAGCATCCCTGCAGGCTTTTCCTCCCTTTCAATAAAAGTTAAGGCAAGGAGGGATGCAGTAGAAGAACTACAGTGGCATTCTGGTACTGACGCCTGTCAAGGCTGGCCTCAGTGCACTTCCTATAAAACAACCTATAACATAGATTTGGAAATACACATGTGGATACACATGTAGAGGATTTATTTGTTTGAGGAGCTATTGCAGAGTTAAAAAAAAATAAAGAAGTTGTAAGAGATTTGACATTGACGGCTCTTCTACAGGTAATAATAATGGAAAAGTTCATGGAACAGAAGGTTTATAGCAAATGCAGAATATTGTGAGATCATCTCACGTAGACAGGGCTCAATGTGCTCAACAGAAATTGGAACGGTAAATAAAAGAAAGTCGTAGGTGCCATTCTTGAAAAAGTAGTGATGATTCAGACTGAAAATACTAAAAACCTGAGATGAGGAAGAGGTGTAGAGGAGAGATCAGCTCAATTATGTGGTTTTCAGGGCTGTTTGGAAAGTAACAATGACAAAAGCAAGGTGGACCGGGTTCAGTGGAATCCCTTTTCCACTCAGTAGAAGTTTAATTCACCTTACTTGAAAATGCCATGAAAGACTGTAAAAATGGAGACTGTGCAGCTGGCTTTTATGCAAAGCTGTTGTCTTAATGAGAAAATGTGA
The DNA here is from genome assembly GCF_965231255.1 of Vanellus vanellus. Classification (NCBI taxonomy): domain Eukaryota; kingdom Metazoa; phylum Chordata; class Aves; order Charadriiformes; family Charadriidae; genus Vanellus; species Vanellus vanellus. Next base: position 60,886,070 of record NC_138908.1, read on the forward strand.
AAGGCTGAAGAATAAACATAAAAGAATAATTATTTCATAGACCTGTAAATATAACAGAACACAGTCCTAGAGAAGAAATAAACAACTCTTAGATCAAAGGATTCATAGATCACCTTCACTGGAGGAATAAGTAGAAATTTATTAGTTGCCTTTTTCTTTTTCTTTTTTTTTTTTTTGAAGCCAGGTCACAATAAGTATACAGCTTAATGTCAACTTAAATTACATCTATAGTTTTCTGACAGATTCATTTGCTTTTTCAGGTTTATGTCTAACACACTGACAGTTTCTAATCAATAGGAGACAATTCCCTTTGAGAGTTATTAAAATATACCCTGCATTTAAATGCAATAAAAAGCATGACTGAACATGCCTCTGTTCCTCATAACACATAAATACCACATCTGGTCCATAAAAAACATGCATTATACAGAGGTTGTATGAATGCCAGATACGTATTATTACATGGAACTGTTTTATCCATCTAGCCTAATTTCCAGATGTTTTATTACTTGTAGACAAGAGTATTGTCAAAACTGTTGCTGGAAGTCCATTTATTTCAAGAGGGCAAGGGACAGGGATAGTGAGTTAAGCTACAGGAAATGTTTGTGATACAGTTAATGTCAAGTCATATGACTGAAGCATCAGCGCTATCATGTTTAAAGAGATGCACTTAAAAATTCAATTTCAGACTAAAATTTCAGTTGACTGCATTTTAAATATGTACTTACTTATTCTTCCAGCAGTAAATGGCACATAATTGCAGGTAATATTTACAAAAAACAGAGCAAGCAACTAATGGAAATTAAATGGAAACCATTAGTACAAAAGTTGCTGGTAACTATAACCCTATCCAAAAACACATCAAGCAGTTAGCTAAAAATTCTGAAGACATTGAAAACTAATATCCTTTAATTCCTCCAATTTGGAATTGGGCTGTGGGATTTTTCTTGTTGTTTTTTTTTTTTTTTCTCTGTAAGGAACAGAAATGTGTTTTCAAATATTATTTGCAAAGAAAGTGACAGTTCTGAAGGAGCCATATGACATCTGAAAAGCTTGTTTGGGTCCCCCACAAAAGCAAGGTTTCTAGTGCAATAGTAAAAGTATGAGGTAGAGGAGGGGATGAAAAAGCATGTGGGTGAGCACATAAAGGAAAGGAAAAGCAGCAGACAGTATGTCATAAAAATGGTGTTCCACCGAGATGTCAGAAGAGACAGGACTAGGTCTAGTTTGAGTACAGCAAGGTAGAAATGAAGCAATTGTAAGAATGCCACTAGAAAGTAGGCAGTAACATAAGGGTTGGGCAGTAGCCACTAGTTTTCCTTGTAATGAAAGTACATTTCATTAAATGCGGCGTTTGGTTTAGTGAAGTAAAAGCTATACAGAGATGTGAAAATTCCCAAATGAAAACACACTGATTTTTAGAATATTTGGCGTATCAGTGTAACATTTCTGATTTTATCGCTGAAAAAAATAACTTAGAATGACTGTAGTAAGTTTACTTTACAATCCCATTCAAAATGGCATCATAACATGATCTCATAAATTCTGTTCCTAAAAAGTGACATTAACTCCAGGCTTTTCTGTCTGTAACATTTCCTATACTGGCAGGGAAAACCTAAAAGTTCCTCTCCATTCATTGTGGGTCCCGTTTCAAATTACGTACTACTTCTCACACCATACCTTCTTTTTTAGTAAATCCTGAGCAGGAGCACAGCCATGTAAAAAAACATTTCAACAATCAGGTAAAGGGAGGCAGTCCTAATAGTGTCTCAGAGAAACCTGGAGGCTACAGTCTATAATTCTAAGGTCAACTTCTCAGTTAAATGATTAATTTGACTACATCTCTTCAGATTTACTAAACACCAACAATTAAAACAGGTTTACACTATATCCACTGAAAACCTAGAAAACATTTCCAAATTGTTTGAGATATCTGACGGCTTGGAAGGTAAAATTAATTTCAGTCCTATGAATACCATAACACCATAACCTGTATTTACCTGAAACCCAACATAGTCTATAAACATGACCCAAGGCTTAGAGACGGCTCAAAAAATGGGAAAATATTCATCATCCTGTCCATGAAAAATATGATGGTTACTCCACTATCACTGATAGTTCCTCAGAAATCGAATTCATAAATGAATCATAGAATGGTTAGAGTTGGAAGGGACCTTAAAGATCATCTAGTTCCAACCCCCCTGACATAGGCAGGGACACCTTCCACTAGACCAGTTTGCTAAAGCCCATCCAACCTGGCCTTGAACACTTCCAGGGGTGAGGCCTCCACAATTTCCCTGAGCAATTTGTTCCAGTGCCTCACCACCCTCAGAGTGAAAAATTTCTTCCTAATATCTAATCTAAATCTACCCTCTTCCAGTTTAAAGCCATTCCTCCTCCTATCACTACATGCCTTTGTAAATGTCCCTCTCCAGCTTTCCTGTAGGCCTCTTTAGGTACTGCAAGGCTGCTGTAAGGTCTCACTGGAGCCTTCTCTTCTCCGGGCTGAACAACCCCAACGGTCTCAGCCTGTCTTCATAGAAGTGCTCCAGCCCTCTGAGCATCTTCATGGCCCTCCTCTGGACCCACTCCAACAGCTCCCTGTCATTCATATGTTGGGGGCTCCAGAGCTGGACACAGTACTCCAGGTGGGGTCTCACAAGAGCGGAGTAGAGGGGTAGAATCACGGCCCTCAACCTGCTGGCTACTCTTCTTATGATGCAGCCCAGGATACGACTAGCCTTCTGGGCTGCGAGCGCACATTGCTGGCTCATGTAGAGCTTCTCATCAACCAACACTCCCAAATCCTTCTCCTCAAGGCTGCTCTCAATCCATTCTCCACCCAGCCAGTATTTGTGCATGGGATTTCCCCAGCCCATGTGCAAGACTTCACTCCTGGCCTTGTTGAACCTCATGAGGTTTGCACAGGCCCACCTCTCCAGCCTGTCCAGGTCCCTCTGGATGGCATCCCTCCCCTCCAGCGTGTCGACTGCTCCACACAGCTTGGTGTCATCAGCAAACTTGCTGAGGGCGCACTCAATCCCAACATCCATGTCGCCAACAAAGATGTCAAATAGTACCAGTCCCAGTAGCAACCCCTGAGGAACATCACTCATCATTAGGATGATCATCAATAACATACCCTACTTTTCAGGTTAAAGCTTGTGCTGCTGCAGCCATTAGCCCTCTTCTGTAAAGACAGTTTCAGCAACTGCCTTATTGATTAGCATTTCAGCAGGCTTCTTAAACCAGTCAGAAAACTTGTGGTTTAGTGTACTACCAGCTACAAGACTAGGACATCTAGAATCACAGAGTGAGTAGCACAGCAGAGGAGACTACCCTTAGTAAACACAAGACCCCTTGGTGGAAGTGAATAGGCAGCTGAATGGCTTCTCAACGTGGTCTATTGCCAAAGCCAGGAGAGTTCTCGCATTCCCTCTCAAAAGGTTACGTGTAATGATTGAGATAGCTGCAATAAGACTAAGGAGGTAATTAATATTTCTCTCTGTATGTATCAGCCTAATCACTAATGCATTCCCTCCCCTTTCTCTTTCAAACTCTTTGTTCTCTTACAGTAAATGGAAAGTGGTCTGGACAGAGAGCATGTCTGATTCTGCCTGAACAATGGTTAGCTCAAAGAGGACAGAGTACGCAGAAATATCCTGCATACGAACACCACCAAGAAGAGAGAGATAATGCACTTGTGCAGAGCTGGAGGAAAAATATCCTGTACATTCTCTGCAATGTTTCTGTGTTGGAACCATAAGTGAATTGTTCCTGTTTGGATCCCACAAAGAAGCACTGGTTAAATTAATCTTGAGACTCTGCATGACTCCTGCTATTGAAAGTAAAAAAAAACCCTCAGCTTCTCTGCACTGCTATATATCCTGACATCACTAGGGATCAAATCTGTTGCTTAGAATATGTCTATAGCATATCTAACAAAACAAAATTAAATTTGATTGACTACAGCAACATAAACACATAATAGTAAGAGAATTCAAAACAAGCAGCTTGTTACAAATATCACAAGACTTACACCTTTATGCTCAAAACAGACTTTTTTCCCAAAGCTAAGAACATAAGAACTATAAATACTAATAGCAGTGTTTATGTTAGGAAGTCTCCAAATACCTTGCAAAGGAGACACAGCTCTCCAAATATAACATGCTAGCCAAAAACATGCTAACCAAGTCACAGAGATGGAACAATCCCAAACTAAATCAGAACAGCTGCAAATTATATGGCAGGTAGAACTGGCCTCATCATCAGTCTTTAGAGTAATGCATTCACCTGTGTCCTACTATCAATTTTTATTGAAAGCATCTGCAAGCTTTCACTGCAACACTCTATTGTCCAAGAGAAAGACAAAGTGTTGTTAAAACAAAACCAGTATCCTCAAAGTTTGCCCCTCTGGGGATTTTTCAATATACTGTTACCTATACTATTGTCTGAAACATAGGATATTCCTTTTGCAGTTCTCGTGAAATCCAAGGAAAAAAGAATATACATCTATCTTTGATTTCCTGGACTAGAAAATGTGTCTACCTTGTATGTACTCTGGGTCCTGTTTGCATACATGCTATAATCCTAACACATGTTCTTGTTTCATTTTATAAGGACCAGTGGAAGAGATTGTATCCACTGGCTTCTTTACTGCTCCATAAAGCATGCCTCTTCTGTAATCAAAGTTTGTGATAAAAATGAAATGAGCCTACAGAGGCTAATTCATACCTCCTTCCTCCATATCCCCCATCCACTCCATCCTGCATTAAGGAATCTGTATTTGACATTGCAAAAAAAAGGGTTTAGATTATTTTCTTCTTAACAGACTACCCTGCATGCAGCTTGCTGCTTTTTGGGATCACAGTCCTGTTTTGAAATAATGGGAATTCAATAACAATTTGCCAGCAGTGAACAGTGCACCAGATCTAGTTTGGCAACATGTGAGAACACATTAGTGGTGAGCAACGCTACCTGAGCTTTTGGACATAGAGATACCAAATAGATATCATAACACAAGCATCCCAAACATTTTTGGAGCATCTCTGCCCTTCACCTTTTGCTAACCCCTTTCTTGCTAGGTGATCTGACTGCTCTTGAGCCAGAACTTGACTTACAGCACTCCACCTCAATGGAAAACCTGGAGCACTGAGTGACACGCATGCCCCTCTTCCTCTCTTACTGCTCTTCCTGCAAGACTTACTGGCCTTCCAGGACCACATAAACACAGCAGTAACTGTGCTCCATGTCCAGTTAGCTTTTCTTGCACCCTGCCTACCCCAGCACACCAAGGCACAGCTACAATGAAGCTGCAGGGTTTCTCTCTCCAGCTGGAACAGGGAGAGGCACAGCATGGCCAGGTGGCATAGAGCATCTGAACCTAGTTAAGGGTATCCAAGGAGGACAGATGACAATATCTAGGGTACTGTGCCTAATAACTTTGTTGTCACACACATTTACCTCATTAATCAGTGCATATACTTAATTTAACTGTAGTGTATAATATAGATCTACTGCAGCTGGCACTAAGCCACAGCAGCATTGATCAAAGAGTATTGGCAGGAAAGAACTACTTCTGCACAGAGTGGACTAACACCAGCACCAGATGAGGTCAGCCACAGCTTTACATGGCCAAGCTCTAAAGCCCCTATGGATGAAACCCTATGGTCTCTCCAGATAGCTTGTTCCAGTGCTGCACCAAATAAATTACCAGCCTGTATTGATGCACAGGGCTGTTCTACCCCTGCACACTTACGAACATTGAAGTTCATGAGTTTTCTGTTAGTCTGATCCTTAGGTTTCTCAAAGTCTCTCTGAACTGAAGTTCTACCTGTAGGCCTGTCATCCTCTCCTACTAAATTGTACTGTCCACAAATCGGACATCTCATCACAACAGACCCAGCATAAGCCTCCCTAGAGAACTGGGACTCCACTTGAAACCACTGTGTCTGTTGGTTTAGTGAGAACTTAGTACAGTAAAATCATTAGGAGAAAGAGATAAAAACTTTTCCAAGGCTCCAGCAATTTAATTCATCCTAAGTTTAACATTTACAGTGACAGCAAGGAGGGAGGCAGGAACAAAACAACACTTAGATCCTGAGAAATAATAATTTTGTTTCTTGCCTCTCTAAACATAGCTGGTGTAGCTTTTTTGCTACTGGAAAATTCTTTCAGTGTCCTTAAAGAGCATGTGCAGTGAATTTTGCCCTGTCTCAGAAACTGCAACAATTACACAATTAAATTATTATCCTGCAGCCTGTACTCAGTATATTTGAATGTCAACTACTCAGAATACAAGTAATCATGAAGTAGGCATCTGATTTGCATGTATTTCTTCAGTGACAAAATGCAATAATATTTATTTTGCCTTATATGCACAGCATGGAGGAACTCGGCAAAAAAACCTCTGCGTGTGGAATCCCGGGACGGTTTCTAATCAGCTAACAAAAGGTGTAGACGAGACTAATTGCTGTCTCCAGTACGCCTGTAGTTCCCCTCACAGGGTGATGTCCCCAGCAATGAGACCCAAACTCAGATTCAGTGAGAGCATAGCACCACCTGCTGCTGAAGACAAGGCTTCAGAAGGGAGGAAAAGGTTTTGCCATCTTTCCCCGTAATATTGCTAAGTTTAATCAAGAAAAAAAACAAACAAACCCAAACCAAAAAAACAAACCACAAACCTCTCTGTACAGACATCATCCTCTTTGATTATTAAAAAAATTTCCAACATACAAAACTTGCAAGGGTTCTGCACCTCACATGTTTTGTGGAGACACCCACTAGGTGTTTCTGGGCCTTTTCAATTATTCCATCATGTTCATATTCAGCGCTGACAAGGTGCTTCTCTAGAAAACATCCCTTTTAGAGCTTGTACACACAGGCAATTTAGCCTAGTACAAAGCGAGGGATGTAGAAGGATCTGTGTCTTCAATGTGTAATTTATTACAATGATGCAACAGATAAGTGACTAAGATGCCCTGACAGTAATTTAACCTCAAACAAATGTACAGTAGTTATGTTTGTGTGGGTCTGCCTTTGGTTCATAATACATTAGCAGGTGCCTTCCTGTACCGCACCTCTTTCTGATTCACCAGCCTGCTCATGTGGATGCATTCTGCTCTCTTGAGATCTTAGAAGCCTGATGTCACCTATCTGAAAAAAATGCTGCCATGCAGCCAAGCTTGATCAACTTCCAGGAGACAGAGCATCTAACTAGGAAACTCAGTACCCGGTCTATGTGCTAGGGTGCCTTGTCATGTTATCAGCTGGAACTATGCTGGGATTTTATTTCCTCCAGGAAGCAGCAAAGAGGCAGGATGCCTTGAATGCCTAACATCAGAAAACTTCAGAGGAAATTACTGTCTTGCACTGCTATTATAACTGTCTTGCACAGAAAAACTAGTGGTACCTTCTGAGTCCTCTCTCCCCATCTGAATTGCACCCTCTCTCTATACATACAAAGAAGCTCTAACACAGTTAGAAGTTTTGCACTAAAAGACGTTTTAATAGCACACAGTTCCATAACTGAAGGAATGCAGTTGCAGGAAAAAAGATAGATAGGGGGCTGGAGACTATAGTGCGTAACTGTGAGGAAGCCTGCCCAGAAGAAAGCCAAGAAGAACAACTGGAGCTATTTTTAAGGACAACTTTATTTAGCAGAAGGCCAGAACTACTTGAATGTTTGGGCTGTAGTGGTAAATGATCTGGAGATCTTCAGGGAAGTGGTCCTAGAAGTGTAAGAAATGGTGCTTATGCTTGAATAGTCCTTATTCCTCCATGCTCAAAATAGTGACTCATTTGCTGACTACCTCGCTTCTAATCCGGGACAGCTCTACCCTGCCAAACTGTGAGTGCAGTTGATCTGAGAAAACAGCAGGTAACTATCAGGCACAAATCATTACTCAAAACAGACTGTACAGGAGCCCTTACTCCAGCCTTTTCCCCTCTCTGGTATCTCACTGGAATCACTGCAGACCAAAGAACCAAGGCTGATGAAACTAAAGACCATGGAGCCATCTATTTCCGAGCAGCAGTTCTCCACTGGAATAGGAGACTCCATCAGTCTGAAGTCCGCAAACCGGAGTCAGCACAGCTCCAGACCTTAGAATTCCCAGATGGCTGAGAAGCAAAAAGACAAATCAACACAAGACCATGAGGAGTTTTATAGCCAGCCAGTACACTAGAACATTTCTACATCTGGCATATGCTGGTGCTTTCTCCCAACATGTTTTTCACACCTTCTAGGGGCTTAAATACTGAAGCCACAGGCTTGACTCAGTACTAGAATCATTCAGATTTTCTTGTATTCAAACAACATAGCAAACACTGAAACACTAATCAGACAGTAACAATGAAGCTGGCAGCCTAAACCACAATTCCCTTTACAAAACAATATGCATGTATTATATATGCTGCGTCCAAAGTTTGCTTTGTAGCTGGTTCACATACTTACACTAACCATGCGTCTGGCATGTGCATCCATCCATTCACAAACTGTCCTTGCTACTGTTTGAAGCAATTTTGGCCTGTGAGTTTTCTTCAAGTTACACCAGTTAAACATCCTGTTTTGGTTAGTTCTTATCCCTAATTACTTACGTATGTCAACATCAGTACCAGCATTCTCAGTGTGTAACTCACACACAGCTCCTGTATAATTTTATTCCATTTTGAAGTTCTCCTCAGTCAACAAACATACTTGAAGTCAGTCAGTCCTAAGCCCATGATTCAAGCACTGTCTGGTCACACATGGGATTTCTAGGCCGTCGAGCATTTCCAACCTTCTAGGTCTAATAGGTGCCTGGATACCCTGATATATAAAGAATGTCCTCAAAAATAAATTTGTACAAAGTGGCCAAGAACAAAGAGAAGATAGGTCTGGCAAAATCTGGACATAAAGTCACCATACAGATGACCATGTATAAGCTAGGTTAGGAATTTACAGTACAGGAAGTCACTCCCTGCTGGAAGTTTATTCCACTTCCAAACTGCAAAATCTTCACCACCTTTCCCTATAAGAAATTGATGTGACCGGCTAGTTGTAGCATGAAATCATCATCCTACCTTACTCAGCCACACCACCTCCTTGTAGGCAAGCCCTTCAGCTGAGGTACCCTATGCCATTTACCTAGAGAGTAAGCTACTGCATGTAAAGATTCAGGCTCATCTGCAAGGGTATGTACTACCTATACTTAAAGCATATGTTCCACTACTCATGTAGTGGAACAGCTGAACTTCTTACAACCACAGTGAAAACATTTACTTGTAATTTTAGTCAGTTTCAGTTAACTTGGGAATTTAGCTTAGCTTGGAAACTCAGCAAGTAAAATATCACCTGGTTTCCAAATAATAGGAAAGTCACATTTCTTGCTAATGGTGATAAATTTCTTTCAAAAATTAATGGACAGGCCTTTAACATACTCTAAAAACGTCTTCAGGAGACATCAATGTGGAATTCCCAGTCTGGTGTCAATTCACACCCTAGTTTACTGGCCATTAACATCCCCATATGTTGACCAGACTACAGTGGCCACAGAATATTACTTGGTGATAATAAGTCACTATTTCCTCCCTGCTGCTTTGTTATTTCTCAAGTAAGAGGGGATTCAGCTGCAGAGACTATATAGTAAATTTCTTTGCACACCTGGAAACACTGCTGAGAGATCTCCAGTCATTTTGAAGTGACTGCTCTAGCCACAGCAGAATTGGAAGACCTGAGAGCCACCTTTACCGCTTCCTCCTTTAACAGATACTGCTGTCCAGCCCTGTTCCACCATTTTGATTAGCAAAATCAATCTTTGAGATTCCTTAATGTCCAAAACTGCTTTTGTTTTTTCTCCTATTTAACACAGGGATGTGTGTGTGAAGGAATCTGTACAATTCTGTTGTAGAAGTCAATCTCAGTTATGTTCATACCATGGTTTATTTTTCACTGTATCATTTTTTTCCCCTTCTCCAAACATCCCAGAAGAAAGGGTTAGACTATAATTAACTTATAGACTTAACTTTTACCTTAGTGAATGGAAAAGCCACCTCTGATAGAACCAGGGGATACAGGTTCCTTATAAGGATTCATGTTTGCACTTTTGAGCTTTTAAAAATTTCCACAAAAATGCAGAATAGTACTTCTAGTACTTATTCACTAGGTAAGTCTAAGCTATAAAGCTATAAAACCTTTACAGGCATAGCTAAGACTACATTCCTGTTCTACACAGTTTACAATCTAAGCAAAAAAGTCTACAATAAAAGAAGATCAAAATCCATTCCTCTCAGGAGCACGACGTCAGACTTACAGAATAGGCTAAGGATAAAGCATGATAGATTTCCACACCCAAGACTTTGAGTTGATACTGGAGCACAGTGATTTTTGAGAAATATTCTCATTGCTTTCCCAGGTTGTCCTATGAATTAGAGGTATAAAGTCATAAACAACTCACAGATACTTTAAAACAGCATTTGCTAAGCATAGTACAGTCTGGAAGCATAACCATATCTGTCATGATTAAAGTCTTAGCTATCACTTGATGTATCAGCCTACCTACAAATTTCAAAAAGAAAACCAAACAAAATAGAACTATTCTCCCCCAAACTGTGACACTTCTTTAACCTACTGTAATGAGTATCTAAAATAAGGTGTACCTCTTAACTGAAATCTACTTCCATTGTCAAAGCTCCTTGCACAAATGAGGTTAAAATGTCTCAGCTGGGCTGTTTTCTCCATCACTGTTCCCAACTGTTATGGCCCCATTTCCTTGTTTCTACAAATAGACACAAAACATTCCTTTCTTCCCAGACTCCTGCTTCATCCACATTTATTCTGTTTACTATGTCTCATCTTGTCTCTCTCCTCCACTGCCAACATTCATATCTGATTCTCTAAAAAAGACAAGTCAGAGACAACTCGTAATTCTGTAAAAGACAGAAAAGTTACTCAAGAATTAAATCCCCAGTGCATACTCTTCAGGTGAAGGAAATGATCGTGCCACGTCTTGCCACTTACATGTTCTACTAATAACTTCCACTAAAAAAGCCCTTATCTCCTAGAACCCTCCCCACAGACTAATAGGGAGTAACACACCACAAAGAATACCTATTTGTGTCATACCGTCTCCTGAGAACATACGGAACCATTTGTTCTGCCAGTGCATGCAGATGTGTTTTCAACACTGACACTAATGTTTGCCATTCATGCAGCAGAGGGGGCATACTGTGTTTGTTTGGGAAGGGGGAAATGGAAAGAAGTTCTCTGGGTAGTCTATGGGGTGTGGTTATGACGTTGATAAAAGACAAGGTAACTAAGACATGCTGTCTGGCCAAGGAACCTGTCATTTCTTTGGCTTTAATAATAATTTAACTGTGGCTATTTTCCCTGTACCCTTCTGAACACCTCAGACTCCATTCCTCATCTCTGCAGTACTAGCCCAGTCTCTTTATTGTTTTTAAATTTCCCCTTGATATGGTCCTTGGATCGACTAAGGCTTTTTTTTTTTTTTTAAAATAATGAATCACACTGATGTCTTCTCTGCTTGTGCACATGCTGGAAGCAATTACAGTCCCAGCTCTGCAGTCTCATCAGTCTGCTACGCTCAGAGGAAACCCCACTGAAATCAGCAGGCCTCTGAAGATGCTGACGTACTGGAGGGCTGCAGCCTGCAGTCAAATACTATTCAATTCTACGGCTCCCTGTTTATCCTCTACTTCTCTGTGAGCTTAGAACCAGTCCCCAGATGCAATATAAAACTGGGTTACATTACAGCACTTCAAACATAATGGCATCTAAAAATATCAATGCAGATTGGTTGCAGTTATTAAAGACACTACAGTCATGTTTCCTCAGAAAATGAGGATAGCACATTCACTTCTCCTCCATCCTTCTTCCCAGTAGCTTTTAAATCCCAGTGGCCAATTTCAAGCAAAACTGGCAGAGACATAGATGTCTCAGAGATACTAAGTTACTACGAGTTTGTCCAATATACAAATGAGTAAAAGAAAGAAACTATATTCATGGACTTACACAAGGAAAGACTAGACTACCTGCTCTCTTTATTGATCATCAGAAAATCAACCCAGAGAAGAAAAAAAAAATGCAGAATTTATTTAATTAGTTTTCTGTGCACAGAATAGCTTAGTTAAAGAGTGACAAAAATAAATAGGTGAATATTTAATAGGTGACTAATAAATAAGCACACTTAATTGATATAGAACAGCCTTGCTCTATGGAAGCTACAACTACTGAAACCAGAACTGAAAGCAAAAATGCTCAGCATCTATAGCCACCAGCCCTTTGGGATGGCCAGGCTGGTTAACACTTACCTGTGAACAGCAGGCTTAGTTTAGTATCTTACAGCCCCCCAGCAACGTCAGCTACTCATCCTTGCCCTCTGCTTCCCCAACAGAGTTTACTGATCTCTCACTTCTGCCAAAGAAATGTATGAAATAATCCAGATTTTCTAAATATGCCTAATAAGATGAACAGAGGTAGGCAACACAAACAGTTGAGGAGACAGTCACACCAGGCAACAGGAGGGGCGTGGTGTGTGTGTAACAATTGCCTCCAAGAGGGACAGACAAGACTGCACTGACATTTCCACATATCTCACGGCATGCTGGGGGGCATGAGGGGAGATGTGCAGGCATTATGTGCCTGTTCGGTATCAAATAATAAAGAATGGCTTTTTACTTACAGCGTGACAATCACAGAATCATAGAATGGTTTAGGTTGGAAAGGACCTTGAAGATCATTGAGTTCCAACCCCCCTGCCATGGACACAGACACCTCCCACTAGATCAGGTTGCCCAAGGCCATGTCCAGCCTGGCCTTGAACACCTCCAGGGATGGGGCCTCAACAACCCCTCTGGGCAACCTGTTCCAGTGCCTTACCACCCTCAAAGTGAAAAACTTCCTAATGTTTAATCTAAACCTGCCCTCTTCCAGTTTAAAGCCATTCCCCCTCATCCTATCACTATATGCCCCAGTAAAAAGTCCTTCCACAGCTCTCCTGTAGGCCCCCTTTAGGTACTGGAAGGCCACAATAAGATTGCCCCAGAGCCTTCTCTTCTCCAGGCTGAACAGCCCCAACTCTCTCAGCCTCTCCTCATAGGAAAGGTGCTCCAGCCCTCAGATCATCCTCGTGGCCCTTCTCTGGACACGCTCCAGCAGGTCCATGTCCTTCTTATGTTGGGGACTCCAGAGCTGGATGCAGCATTCCAGGTGGGGTCTCACGAGAGTGGAGTAGAGGGGCAGAATCACCTCCTTTGACCTGCCGGCCACACTTCTTTTGATGCAGCCCAGGATACGGTTGGCCTTCTCGGCTGCGATCGCACATTGCTGGCTCATGTTGAGCTTCTTGTCAACCAGCACACCCAGGTCCTTCTCAGGGCTGCTCTCCAGCCATTCCCCGCCAAGCCTGTATTTGTGCTTGGGATTGCCCTGACCCAGATGTAAGACCTTGCACTTGGCCTTGTTGAACTGCGTGAGGTTGGCTTGGGCCCACCTCTCCATTCTGTCCAGGTCCCTCTGGATGGCATCCCTCCCCTCCAGCGTGTCTACCTCGCCAAACAGCTTGGTATCATCGGCAAACTTGCCAAGGGTGCACTTGACCCCACTGTCCATGTTGCCGACAAAGGTGTTGAACAGTACAGGTCCCAGTACCAACACCTGAGGAATGCCACTCGTCACTGCTCTCCACTTGGACATTGAGCCATTGACCGCAACTCTTTGAGTGCAGCCATGTATCCATCGAGTGGTCCATTTGTTGAATCCATGTCTCTTCAATTTAGAGACCAGGATATCGTGTGTCAAAGACTTTGCACAAGTCCAAGTAGATCACATCAGTTGATCTTCCCTTGTCCACTGCCTCTGTAACCCCTTCATAGAAGGCCACCAAATTTGTCAGGCATGACTTGCCCTTGGTGAAGCCATGCTGGCTGTCACCAATCACCTCCTTGTTTTCTATATGCCTCAGCAGAGTTTCCAGGAGGATCTGCTCCATAATCTGGCCAGGCACAGAGGTGAGACTGACTGGCCTATCGTTCCCTGGGTCTTCCTTATTTCCCTTTTTGAAAATAGGGGTTATGTTTCCCCTCTTTCAGTCGGCAGGAACCTTGCCAGACTGCCACGACTTCTCAAATATGATGGCTAGTGGCTTAGCGACTTCATCTGCCAGTTCCCTCAGGACCCGCAGATGTATGGACTATGTGCACCTTCAGGTTCCTCAGGTGGTCTTGCACTTGATCTTTACCTACAGTGGGCAGTTCTTCATTTTCCCAATCCTTGCCTTTGTATTCTGCATCATGGGCAGTGTGGCTGCAGTCCTTGCCAGTGAAGACTGAGGCAAAAAAGTCATTGAGTACCTCAGCTCTGTCTCTGTCCTGGGTAACCAGTTCTTGTGTTTCCTTCTGGAGAGGGCCCATATTTTCCCTAATCTTTCTTTTCTCGCTGACATACTTAAAGAAGGCTTTTTTGTTTGTCTTAATGTCCCTGGCCAGATTTAGTTCTATCTGGGCTTTAGCTTGTCTAACACGATCCCTGGCTGCTTGAATGATTCCTCTGTGTTCCTCCCAGGCTACCCGCCCATGTTTCCACTCCCTATAGGCCTCCTTTTCCTTTTGGTCATGTCCAGGAGCTCCTTGTTCATCCATGAAGGCCTCCTGACTTTTCTGCCTGCCTTCCTCTTTGTAGGGATGCATCGCTCCTGAGCTTGGAGGAGGTGGTCCTTGAATATTAAACAACTTTCTTGGGCCCCTCTTCCCTCCAGCGCTTCATCTCATGGGACCATACCAACCAGGTTCTTCAAGAGGCCAAAGTCAGCTCTCCCAAAGTCCAGGGTGGTCAGCCTGCTGCGCACCTTCCTCGTTGCCTCAAGGATTTCGAACTCGACCATTTCATGGTCACTACAGCCCAGGCTACCCTTGAGTTTGACACTGTCAACCCAGCCCCTCCTTGTTGGTAAGAACAAGGTCCAGCATAGCTCCTCTCCTCGTTAGCTCCTCAACTACTTGGAGAAGGAAGTTGTCCTCAATGCAATGTAAGAACCTCCTGGATTGCCTATGCCTGGCTGTGTTACCCTTCCAAAAGATGTCGGGGTGGTTGAAGTCACCCATGAGGACCAGGGTCTGTGAACGTGATGCCGCCCCTATCTGTCTATAGAGGGCATCATCCACTCAGTCTTCTTGGTCAGGTGGCCTGTAGCAGACCTGCAATGTAATGTCCCCTGCTCCTGACTTCCCTTTAATCCTGACCCATAGGCTCTCAGTTGGCTCTTTATCCATCCCTAGGCTGAGCTCCATGCATTCCAGCTGCTCGTTAACATATAAGGCAAAACCGCCTCCTCATTTCCCTTGCCTGTCTCTCCTGAAGAGCCTGTAGCCTTCCATGCCAACACTCCAGTCATAGGAGTCATCCCACCAAGTTTCTACGATGCCAATGAGATCGTAGCCTTGGAGGCGTGCACACATCTCTAGCTCCTCCTGTTTGTTCCCCATGCTCTGTGCATTTGTGTAGAGGCACTTCAGCCGTGTCTTTGTTGAGGCTGACTTGGCTGGAGCAGCTGTAATTTCTTTGCGCTGCTCTCCAGGCGGCATTCCTTTGCCATGTATTAACAGTGCCTCCCCATTGGCTCCTGTTAGTCCACGAGCTCCTGGATTGTCTACGTAAGACTTTGATCATGCTGCAGTGTAGCCAGCACATTTCGGAGCGAATGGCTGCAGGCCTCACCAACACCCCATTCCTCTTTCCTTGGTACAACATCCCTTGGTGTTATCAGGCAAACCTGATAATACCTCCTTCCCCCGTCAAATCTAGTTTAAAGCCCTGTTAATAAGCCCTGCTAATTTTTGGGCAAAACCCCTTCCTCCCCTTTGAGTGAGCCAACCCCCATTGACAAGATTAAATAACATATGGATAGCCTCCATCAAACAGCTTCCATCAAGCTTTCATACTCCAATTGCACAGATGGGCACAGCAAATGACAAAACCAGGATGTTTTGTGATTCACTCCCTTCAGGTGCAGTTTGCAGTCTAAACAGGCCTGGCATAGTCCCAACCTTCCCCTCATCCTGTTATTTATTCCCCCTCTTTCCCGTGTGCTGTCGCTTTTTTTGGAGAGGGACGAGATTGGATCAGCTCCCTGGACCTGCTGAGTGCGTGATCACATAAATTTGACCGCGTGACCTGGAGCAGCACGGGGACACCTGGCAGCTGGGACTCACCTCCTCGTAAACTGCTGTGCAGCCCAGCCCTGCGGTGATTCACAGCGTGGGCGAGACACCACGGTCTCCCGGGGAGCCTTCTGCACAGCAGGAAGAGCTTCTTCTCCAAACTTGGAAAGCAACATTGGCCAAAAGAGGAGGACAAACCCTACTGCAGAAGAGGGTTTTTGCTTCTTCGTAATTCTACAGCAAGACATCTGTGTTCTTTGCAAACAGATGTAATCTTTGTTATGGAGACGCTATTTTTTTAAACTGAAGAGTCTATTTTGTAACACTGAGAACGTGACTACAGAGTTAACCTTCCACACAGGGAAGATCGCTGAGGAAGATGGTTGACCAGTTGCTCTGTTACACTGCAATAACGGCATGCAGGTGTCAGCTCCCTCATCGCTATGGGTTTAACCAGTGCATCAACAGGCTGCCCAGAGTGGCTGTGGAGTCTGCTTCTCTGGACTTACTCAAAACCCACCTGGACGCCATCCTGTGCAACTTGCTCTGGGTGAACCTGCTTTGGTGAGAGGGGTGTGTGTGGTGTTGGACTAGACGATCTCCAGAGGTTCCTTCCAACCCTGCCATTCTGTGATCAGCTCAGGCAAGGGCAATCACACGTCAGTGTTTGCGTTAAGCATTCAGTTAGAGGTGGCTTAAATTCCTCTCCACTGTGACTTCCAGCTTTCAAAATGCTCGATTTGCCTCCTGAAGACTTCACAACTTCCCAAAATTTGTACTGGGATCAGTCAAAACACCTAGTTTGTTTGGTTACAGCTTGAAATACTTCACCACAACTCAGGCTTCCATTTACTCACAATACAGTTTACAACTTAATCTGCAGAAAAGTCTGTTAAAAAGTTGTTTCTGCTGAGACCGAAATTGTTTTGCAGCAGTACAAGAGATGCGTTAGTTTTCCCTTTACAAAAAACGTAACCCAAATCAAGACCTTTCCAGACAGAAATGAAACCACTCAAATTTGCCCACGCAGCAGCACTCCCCCGTTATTCCTCCCAGCGGTTTCATGCCCAGGACGAGGCGAGGACAGCTGAAGGAGGAAACCCCTCCAGAGAGGCGAGGAGCGGCCTCCCGCCCTGTCAGGGCCATCTCCCCGGCCCCGGAGGAGCGAGCGAGGAGCAGCCTCCCCCCGTATCGGGCCCACCTCCCTGGCCGCCCACCCGCGGGGGACCCTGAGGAGCCGTTGGGCAGGCGGTACCGCCGGCGGGGGGGCGCTGAGGCGCGCTCCCGAGGCCCGGCCCCGCCGGTCCCGTGATGGCGGAGGCGGAGCCGTCCCCGCCCTTCGAGCGGGTGGCCGCGGGCTGAGGGAGCCGCCGCAGCCGCCGCGCCATGGTCAGAGCCATGGGACTGGCCGGGCTGCTGCTGGGGCTGCTCCTCCTGCCCGCCGTGCTGGTGAGCACCAGCTTTCGCCGCCCGCCGGCCGAGCCCGCCCCGGAGCCGGCCGAGTGGGAGCTGGCTTCGGGCGCCGTCCGTGAGGACTCGCTGTGGCCCCTGCCGCAGTGGCTCCGCACGTTCCCCCGCCAGCTGCAGCTGGCCCCCAGCCGCTTCCAGCTGGTGCACGGTGCCGGCTCCTCGGCGGGGCCGGACTGCGGCCTGCTGCAGGACGCCTTCCGCAGGTGAGGGGGGGCGCGGGGGGCGGCGGCGGCGGTGTGGGGGCGGCGGGCGGCCCGGTGGCGGGAACGGGTACCTCAGGGCCCCGCCGGCGTCTGTGCTTCCCCGACAGGTACTACGAGTACATGTTCGGGCAGTCCTGGCGGCGGCAGCGGGGCCGCAGGCCGCTGGGCCCCCGAGCGGAGCCCGAGCTGTCGCAGCTGCAGGTGGTGATCGAGGCCCGGGACGCCGGCTGTCACAGCTACCCGCACCTCGCCTCCAGCGAGGCCTGTGAGTACCGCGCACGGCCCGGCACCGCCATCCTCTGCTTCCGCGGCGTCCGCCGCAGCGTTAGCGCTTCTTTTCCAATCGTGTGTCTAACGTAAAAGTCAACAGTTCTGTTTTGGTGGGTGGTTTGGTTTGGGTTGTTTTGGGTTTTTTTGGTTGGTTTTTTTTTTTTTTTTTTTTAAGTAGCTGGAAATCACAGGCTCGCTGAGGCGCTCGAGAGCATTTCACAACAGGGGCAACCCGAACATAATTCTTGCTCTTAGTGCTGTGGGAAGTCTCAGCCCACAGTGAATCATGAAGCTGGTTAGAAGCGTAACCTGTGACTTCTGCAGTTTAGCTAGCATTCAGCTGATCTACCTGCTGCTATCCTTTCTAGTAACTGTCATTAAGGATCAGAGGTATCACACTATGCTGTACCCAATTATGTGTGGTGAGGTCTGTGCGTAGTCAAGAGATCATCCTTTCTTTCAGTACAGGGTGTTGCATGAAGGCTGGCTTTGCTTATTCATCTGCTCTCCTGAGAAATAACTACATTTGAATTGAAGCTACATACACTGGCTTATGTACATGGTATTTCTGGTTTTGCTGGAAAACCAGAAAGTGTTCATTGAACTGCTTGTTATTCGTCTTGCGGTATTATAAATCCACTTTCTTTCTGTCAGTAAATCCAAGAAAGGATTTGAAAACATGATGGTTATATTGGATTTGCTGTGCTATGCTTTACTTCTACGACTGAAGTCCAGTGTGGAGAAGTACTCTAAAATCAAGTCCTAATCACCAGAGAAGTTTCTTAACAGAAATAAGGATAAGTCAATAGTATTGCTTTTTGTCTGTGCAGGTTAGCACAGAATTCAACGTATTCAATTAATCTAGTTCTATCTTGAGATAATATTCTATACTAGTGTCACGGTTTGGGCTGGGCTGGCCACTAAAACAAATGACAGATACTCTCTTAGTTGTTTGGTATGCAGGATACAGATCCTTAGAAAAAGATCCTTTCAGTCTGAAATCATACACCTGCAGCAGGATTAATTCCACCTGACTTGCGATGAAATGTACTCATTTTAAGTTTACTCAGTCATCTTGGTACATGTAGCCAAGTAGTGGAATTTTTGTGTGCGAGTTTATAATACATTTCAACGCAAATGAGATATAGCAACAAAATTGCTAATGCTTTAGAATTCTGCCACAGTGAAGTTATTATACTACTTTACTACTAGTTGAACTTTGAACTGATTTGTGAACTTCAGATTTTAACCAAAGCTGGTTCTGCTTTTCTGTCAGGGAGTGTGTCAGATCATGTGATTTTTAGATTGTGTTCTTCAGAACAGTCAGAATTTTTCCCTCTGGTGTAGGAAAGGAGTTTCCCATTACAAATAACATGAAGGTTTCCTTCTGTAGGAAGTGGAGGTCTCCAGAATTCAGCAAGGTTTTAATTTTCTATTTTTAATGGGATAGCTTGTTCGGGGAACAAATGCTGAAATATGCAATTACCAGTCACTTGCTGGATTGAGCAGCTCGGCTCCTTTTCTTAATAGAGGTAGTATGGATCAGTCAATGACTATCCTGTAGGAAGAGTACTGGATATGTAATCAAAGTACAAGTTATCTGCCATTCTCCCTGCTGGCTTCTCGCCTGCCTGTGTAAAAGGTTCCAAATAGCCATACAAAACTTGTTCTTCTGCCTTCATTTAGGGTATGATATGTGTTCAGAAAAAAGCCTCTGCCTTTGAAGTAAATCACTGACTGAACTACAATTTACCACAGAAAGACTTGTGGAGATTGCAGTATCTTTTAAGTTCTGTTTCTTACCCAGAAGTTCCCCTATATGCAGTCTGTGTTTAGCTTAAAAGGGAAGGTTAAGATACTTTCTTTGTGTTGCTGAACGGTTTTTCTTTGCAGTTTGAACAAATGTTTGAACTGTATAGCTTATAACCAGCCATTCTTTCATGCTGAGGCAGATCCAATAAATCATTATACAGCAACTTACCCCACTGATTTTTTCTTTCCTGCTTCAAATGTGCAACTCCAGTCAGTTTATTATTGCTTTAATATTCAAATAATAATACAAATTTATAGCTCTATAGATATCGTGTGTTTTTATACATATATGTGTATGTGATTTTTTTTAAAAAATTAATATATGTAAAAAATATGTGCTTCTTCACTAAAATATACTGAATCACCTTAGATGGAAAAACAAAATTATTTTAACTTTTTTTTTCCAGTACTTTGTACTATGCTTCAGTACTCAAACGTAAGGGAGGGTTGTTATAGATACCTTCAGATACCATTCTTTTTACCTTACTTCATCTCACTGCCCCCGTACACATGCTCATTAGTTAGTGGGATCTGGTTTATTATTTTTGCTTTGTAATTACACCATTATAGTAAGCACTTAACAATATTACTTGCTATATCTTTAAAAAAATATGTAAGCATAATCTATAGAAAAGGAGAGCAAAAGGAGAAGTAAACTTCTGTGGTTAGATCTGGCTTAGTTACCCAACCCTTATCGCCTGTGTCTTAAATGCAAAATTATCAGCTGATGTGTTTTAGATCAGTTGGGTTAAACTTAGCTGGAATTCCAGCCTATGTGCAATGTTTAACATTGCCATTATTAAACACCATATTTGTTTTATCATCTAACTGCTAACTGTCTGACTAGTAGCTTGCATTATTTCAGCAGCACATAAATGAAAAAGAGCGGCACAGTATCACCGTTAAAAACAGCATTGGTTAGAATTTAAAAAAAAACAAAAGAAGATGTGGCACTTGAAGAATCTTTTTAATGCCTGTTAGCATTGTGCTGTCATTCCATATTTCCTTGAGGAATAACTTTTTTTTTCTTTTCTTTAGATCATTTAACTGTAACTGAGCCTGTGGCTATACTGAAAGCAGATGAGGTATGGGGTGCTTTAAGAGGTAAGCTGATACTTTTCCTATATGGCTGTTTGGTCTGGACTTGTCCAAAATCCATGCTAGACTAAGAACCAGCTGACCACTGAGCCTTTTCCCCATTCAGTCCTTCCTGGGAAGTAAGCTTGGGCATAGAGGCCAGAAGGATACCCAGATGTGCGTTGGTCAGACCCTTGGTTCAGTGCTCAGCATCTCAGGTCCAGTGGCACACCAGAAGTGCACCCTTGCTGTGCCAGAAATCGGTCAAGCCAACCAAATCCTGGGTGCTAAAAAGCTCTCTGATCTATGGTGTGAAGAACAAATCATTCTCTGACTGCACCTAATAACTGAACATGCAGGACACATCACCAAGAAGACCATAACGCTGAAGTTTTGGTCTGCTGTTTTTACTGGAATGTTAGTCTAAATTAGCAGATTCTTCATGCTAAATTAGAAACTTCGCCAGTTCCAGAAATGACAGGAATAGATGCATGACAGCACCAGAAATCCCTACCGTACTCTAAGTAACTTCCATAATATTCAAGGATTAATTTGGTACAGCTGAGCTGTACTGCTAATATTCAGTACTTGTGTATAATGGAGAGCTTGAATGGTTCTCTCTTCAGAACTTCATTAACTGTGGTGCTGGAGCAATTAAGGAAACTGTGCTAAAGAGAAAAAAACTCAGCTACAAAGCATTGTTTCTAGCTAGGTGAACACCTCTAAATAGTTGTGGTCCTGTTTTTAGCTAAAACTTTAAAGACAAGTACTGGGTTGTACTCCAGATCCCTTTCTTGGATTTTTTTTTCCAGGTTTGGAAACCTTCAGCCAGTTGGTTCATGAAGATGACTATGGAAGTGTAAGTATAGCTATTAACTAAAACCACATTCCTGATAACAGACAACCACATTCTTTATTAGGTGCTCTTTTAGAAGCAGCACATCTACTAGTTCCATTAAGTAATTTTTCAGAAAATTATCCTCAGAAAGCTGTTAAACTGAAAAGTAAGTATTTCCTGTTTGAATTGATGAATATAAAATGATAATTCTAATTTTTAAATCTTATTCTCATAGTTTCTTGTCAATGAATCTGAAATCGACGACTTCCCAAGATTTGCTCATAGAGGAATCTTACTAGACACTTCGAGGCATTACTTACCATTGAAATCTATTCTTACAAATCTTGTAAGTGCACAGTTTTGTATCATTAATAATGAAGGCTTTTTGTTGTTGTGGTTTTCCCCCTGAAGTAGGTAGCAACTGGAACTGGTATGAAAGGAGAATCCATCTCCTCTGGCTGAATTCTGAAAAGACAGAGTGAACTTTGCTAGGTAAAGGTCAGAATGTACACTGGAGAGGAATTGAGTGGGCAGACACAGTGAATCTGGGATTTGTGGTACCTTGGGCTTTCTGTATTTTCTGTTGCCTAACCAGCTCACGTATTTCTTGGAAGCATGTTTTGAGACATCTGACTTGTCACCAAGCAGTGCAGGGGAGACCTTAGAGGTTCTGGCTTCAGTGCCAGCGGTTGCAGGAAAATTCCAGTCTTTTCAATAACCGGGCTTTGGTAGTCCTTTCTTAGGCTGCTAAGGGCAAGCCAGTAATTAAGTAGTACAGAGCAAGGCGGGAAATTGGAAATAATCATTGGAAGGTATTGATTTCTTTCACCATGTGTCTTCAAAACGAAAAAACCCACACAAATAAAAAACCCAAACAAAACTTTCTCTGAAAAGCTTACATAAGCACACTAATAATTGTATGCTCCCACATTCATGGGAAGGTGATGAGTTTGTGCAATCACAGCAACCAAAGCTGTAGGGTTTTTTTCTGTTTTGTACTCCTTTCTGCTGTTGAAATCCTTGTAGCAAGGTTTATTTGGTGGGTTGAAATGGAAGAGCTTTTGAATGGAGGAACATGCAGTTTCTTGTCTTGTCTCTGTCTTGCTTTTCCAAGATGAAGAGTGTTAGAAATTTGCCTTCCGTGTTGCAGAACTTTGCAGAGCAGGCTTAAGATGGGCAGGACAAGAGTGCAGGTAAAACCAGTCTTCGTTTCTGAGGTCATCCTTGAACTGGGCTCATAACTTGCTCCTCTGTGGGTATTTACCAGTTGTATTTACCTTTAAGATCAGTCTCTGTTCAGCAAGAAGTGTTTATGTAGTGTTTCATTGACAACTGAGGGTGCTTCAAAGACTCAAGTAGTTAATTGTGTCAGTATTTGTTGTCTTTTCTAAAAGAGACAACTATGTCCAAAGAGTTGGACTTGACTTTTGAGACTTGCATTTCTAACCGTTTTTGTGTTTCTGTAACTGTTGCTATTCTCTTTCCTTTCCTTAAATTATGCCTGTGGCTCCAATAATTTCACAGCGCTACATTTTATGACATTTTGCTGGTTTAAGAACAAGTGTGCTTTTCCTCCCACCTCTGTGCCTTCTTGAATCCAGGCTAACCTAATAAAAAGCATCACTAATCCCTTCACTGACATGTGGTAATTAGATGCTTAAGGCAGCAGTTCAAGTCCATTTCTTGTTTGTGTTCAGCTGCTGTACTGTATTTCCTGGAAGGGCATTGTCCTTGAGGAAGGAGTGGCTGAGGGAGAGGTCAGGAGATATAATTTTCTATGTGGAAAGATGGTATTTGATAGAAATGCGTGAAGACGTGGCAATTAAAACTTCTGCTGTGTAATAAAATAGATGAGATAATTGTGGGGAACAGACAAGGTATAAATCTTCCTTCCTTTGGATTTGGTGGGAGTTCCTGAAGAGGTTTTGTCACTTTTAACCCAGCTTGGTGAAAAAAAGAAAGGGGGAGGAGTGGAAATAATTGTGTTGTGGCAAGGGATTGGAAGCAGCTGTGTTGCAATTACTCAGTTCCGAACAACCTAGAGAACATTTATTCCATCTGCTTGCAGCACACAATGCGTCTAGTGACGGACAAACTAGCATAACTTGGGTATGTGTGTAACTGTCCATCTGGAGTCATAATTCTAAAATAAGTATGTTAACATTTCTCTTGGTTATCTTCAAGTTCAAAGAAGGGAAGTGATGACACTGTAATGACTGAAAACATAAGGGAACACTATCTTCTTTGTGGAAAATGTATGCATTTGTTTTGCATGCATTTGAAATGGATTCTGCAGAAGTCACTAGCAACTAGGGATGTACTAAATAGTAGGAAACTCTGTTGTGTGGTTTAGTTTTCGAGTCCAGAGTATTTAGGTAGAAAAGTATAGGCTTTTCTGTAAGCTGAAATAGCTGGTGGTGCGTGAAGAATTACCCAGATATGTTCTGAAGTGGAAGAAGTTAATAAGCATTTATAGCAGTTCCCCTTCTACCAGCCAGGGTAGCATGAGTGGCGCAAATAGATGGCAGAGGAATAGAGCAGTGGTATAAACAGGCAGGCATGTTCTGGTGTATGCAACCCTGATTCTGTGAAACATAGTATGCTTTTTCTTTCTTTCTTTCTTTCTTTTTTTTTTTTTTTTGAGTTGTTGCTTTAGACAGGTGGGCTGTACTGGGACAAGACCACCTGTTTTTGCATAGGTTTTCTGTGGTAGTGAAGTGCTTAACTAAACTGTATTGCGTTATTTGTTACAGGATGCCATGGCTTTTAACAAGTTCAATGTTCTCCACTGGCATATAGTAGATGATCAGTCATTCCCTTACCAGAGTATTTATTTCCCTGAATTAAGTGACAAGGTAAGTAAACATCATTGGAGCAGGGTGGGAGAGCAGAAATATGGCATGTATTTCATGAAAATAAAATGCAGAGCCTACCAATGGTTGAATACGTCTGCCTTGGCAGATTTGTTTCTAAAACAAATACAGTTCAATGTGTCTCTATTTCCTGATTCACAGCAGATTTTGCTAATTAAGGAAAGCCATCATGAGGTTCTTGCTCAGTCATGGTACAGTAGTAGCTAAATCAAGCATGAATAATTAAGTAGACAGAGCCTAAGCACAAGGTTTATAATTCTGCTTTAAAATGCTTGCTAGAATTTGATCCTCTTGAAAATTATGTAGCAGATGCCATGAAGAATTTTTTAATTAAAAATTTGTAGGTGGTGGATGGTGCAATCAGATTATTTTTCTTAGTAATGCTGTGGAGTTCTGTCCTATTCCACACTGACAGCTGGAGAGAGGGAGATGGGCTTTGTCTCAATAGCCACCTTTTTGAAAGGCTTCTTGTTTACCATTATCTTTTTGAGTAACTCAGCTGTGGAAACCGTTTCCAGATAAATAGAAGCTTAAGGTGCTATTAATCATGAGGAGTCATGATGCTTTTCTTATGTAGTTTGACTCTTTGTCCAGCATCTCTTTCACCAAACTGTAGCAGTCTGGGTCATTTGTCACATTTGTTGGCTGTGGGGCATGGAATAACACTCAAATTCAGCGTCACAAAACAAACAGGCCCTGATGCTAAATTGGGTGTTTCATCCAAACTGACAAGCAGAGGTGTTGGAAGAAGATACCATTCTTTCTGACTTGACAGATTTTTTTCCATTAGCCTTGCATATCATGTAACAAGGGCCCTATGTTTCAGAAGTAATGATGCAGAGGTGGAGGGGAAAACTAACTTGCTGCTGTACAGAAGAATTGAAAAACATCTTTCAAAAATCTGATGGAATAGAAACTAGCCTTTCCATTTCCTTCAATAACTATGAGCTAAGGAGCTCCAATCTTGTGAGCTGCTGGTATAATGTTTTGTAAAGTGTTTCTAAGTGTGAATACTTTACAGGGAGCGTACTCCTATAACCACATCTATACTCCTGCCGACGTCCGTCTGGTGATTGAGTATGCCCGGTTAAGAGGCATTAGAGTTATCCCAGAGTTTGATACCCCAGGACACACGCAGTCTTGGGGAAAAGGTATGTCCAGAAAAGTATTAATTATTAAAAGATTGTGTAAGTAAGGTGTAGCAAGCAAATGAACTTGTTAAAAAGCAGCCTTTAAAGTGCTTTGAAAGGCCGTTGATAAGAGAGGTAAGCAAGGGGCAGACTCGGTGATGGCCGTGACCTTTACGTGTTAAGAGGAAATAATGTGAACAGAGAAAGTTGATACTTCCCGTGCTGGCTGTGCGTGCAAAGGCATAGATGTATTCTGTCTGCCTTAGACTTCATGTTGTTGTTATACCCCCATCCAGTACTCCTGAGTTTAGAGTAATAAGGCAGTGGCTAGAAACAGTGAGTTGCTGTCTCTGCAGTAGAGATTTCTGCTTTGGGAAGGTTCTGTCAAAGTGGCTAATGTTTCTATTAGTAAAGTGGTAATTGCGAGTGTACAAAACACAGCCAAGTTGGATGCTTTTTCACTCTGTATCTTCTGGGTTTCAGAATAATACTTCTCTTGATAGAGAATCCTTAAATCTGAGGGTGGTGGCATTTAAACATACTGAAGGACCAGGGAACCTTATGCCTTAATTCAAGGTGCACTTACTGCAGTTTCACTGCAATTAATGTAAGATGAGTTTGGCCAAACTGGAAGTAGTTAAGGTTTTTCTAGTGCTTCATAGCTTTAGTTTTACCTGTGGGGCAAATTTTATGCTTATCATGTGGGGATGTAGCCATAATGTTGGAAGATGCCTCAGGCTCTTTCTCACTAATTTACAATGAGGGGAAGGGAACAAAGCAAAAACTAAATTCGCTAAACTCATTCTGAATCCTTCATATCATGGGGTCTTTGCTGTTACAGAGCACTAATAAAAGCCAGTGGGTTGCCTGGTGATATGTGAGGTAGTCTACATTCATATTAAGAGCAAGGGTTATTCCTGATAGCTTCTTGTATAATAGCTTGTTTAATGCGATGCAGAGGAGGTGGTCCTGGCTTTGCCTATGAATCTGGATAGCTATGCTTTGTTTGCATTCAAATTCAAGATAGTGGGGAGAAGTCTTTAAGGCATGCAAGGAGGGTAGTTGAAACAATCTACCACTAGGGCCCTGTTTGGGGGAAATGTGCTCAGAGTAGGAAACACAGCCAGGAAGGTGCTGCTGCTGCAACCACAGTTTACCAAGTAAACTGGACTGAGGAATCTCCAACCTATATAAGGTGACTTTTTCCTGTATTGTTATCCTGGCTTATGTTGCTTCAGGTATCTTGACTCAAGAACCAGTGCTTCGTTTTGATGTGTGTCTAGCCTTCTTTTCTTGTGTAGATGTAAATTCGTAGCAGACTTGAGGTAGGACATCTACATTGAGCCATATACCTTCCGCCTACTTAGGTGTTAACAAAGCAGAGTAATAAAAAGAGAAAAGAGGCCTCCGGAGCACATTCGTTATATTTGGTTTCCTTCTAATTGGCTTCCTTCCTAAATCCACTAAAGCTTTTTTATTCAAGTAGTCATCCAGAAGCTGTTTTGCAGGCACAGTAACATATTCCATAAATTACTGTCTGTTAATTCATAAATCTAAAAGTCAGAGTCCTTATTTCCAGTTAGAGGTTTCTTCAACCATGGGCAAGTTGTTTTATTTCATCCTGCCTCTATTTGATTATTCTTAGATAGATGAGCACTTGCCATGAATATTAGCCTTTTTAATATGGGTAACTGCCTCTTCCTGCTAGTAAAGTTAGCATACCAACATGGAACTGAATATCCTCTATTAATTGTTTCTATTAGGTCAAAAAGATCTTCTCACTCCTTGTTACAGTGGAGAACATCCAACTGGGTCCTTTGGACCTGTAAATCCCATTTTGAATACAACTTATGACTTCATGACTAAATTCTACAAAGAGATCAGCAATGTATTTCCAGATGCATACATTCATTTGGGAGGAGATGAAGTGAACTTCGATTGTTGGTATGGTGACAGTTCAAAGAATAAATACCTGGTGCCTCTTAAACTTGCCTAAATCCATCAGTTATGGAACTCAGTTGCATGAGACAGTTTTCATTGCTTAAGCCAAAGATCTCCACTCCTACTTCTGTAACTATTTACAGGCAGAGCGTTTGTGATCTTCAACAAGCAAGTGATGTGCAGAATTTTGCTTTGACTAATAGTTTCACAAATGTTCAGGTACTCTAAAGGATTTCTTTGTGAAAATTAATCTGGCAGGAAGGAGAACTAGTATGGTAGAAAAGTACTATATGAGATAATTAACATTTAAATGCTTTGTGTTGAAGGAAAAACAGTTCTTCCCATTGACTTCTGCCTTTCAAAAAAACTGCTGACATTAACTATTACAGTACTGACTCCTTGTGCTTGTATTAAAAGTATGGCATGTTCTAATAGGGTTTTTCAATTAGTTGTGGATTTTGAATATTTTGGAGTCTCTCTGCTGGAGTAACTAATAATACAGAATTTGGAGCTGATCTAATTGCATGAGTACTCACATTGATCTAGTTGGTATTTGTGCGTCCTCTTGAAACACCAAATCAGAACACTCAGGACTTGCTTTAATTTTTAAAAAGAAAGAAAATTTCTGACAAATGCTTTATCACAAAAGTGTTGGTTTGCTTTTGGGGTATTTTCCCAAATTCTTAATGTCACTCCTGCAGATCCCCTGTTACCATGGCTGCTCAGTTTCCAGACCTGCTGGCAACCTTCCCACAAAGTCGCAGAGAAGCGAGGAACCCCAGAGCTCTTAGGAGCTTGAGGCAGCCTGCCAGAGACTGCTTCAGAACAGGGACTCCAGTAGTTCTACCAGAGAAGCAGGACTGTTGGCTTTATTTCAAATCGGGATGAAACTGTTTCAAAATACCTAAATCATCTTAGCCTGCTGCTTCTACTCTGTTGTGCATGCCAGGCTATGGCGTGCCTAAGGCATCAGCTAGTCTGCTGTGCATAGGTGGAAATGGTTGAGAAGCCTGGTTTAAAACAAAATTATTCTCTTTTTTTCCTAACTTGTTTTGTTGTTATTATTAAAGGAAATCTAACCCTGAAGTGAAAGAGTTCATGAAGAAGCAAGGATTTGGAATTGACTATGCTAGACTGGAATCTTACTATATTGAGAAGTATGTTGTTTTTTTAAATTCTTGCTCAGCTTTTCACAGCCACTGTCTCAGGGTGGTGTTGAGGTGCAGATACTGAAGCTGATTTAGGTTAGCCTATATTGTTTTCAAAAATTGCCATGTATTGGGGACTGCCCACTGTCTTTTATTTTAATACACTGAATGTGAAGTTCACACTTTTAAAATGTGGGACACAACAAATACACATAGTTTAGTTCTACCGACACTCTGAATGTATTGGGTATCTTAAACTAGGTGTCAGCTGTAATGTCAACACACAGGATGGGGAGGAAAAGTGCTAAGGTTTTTGCAGCCATTTACTTCTCTCATTCTTAAAAGATGTGGATTTAGACACCTGTCTGAGTTGCTGGTAGTTCTGAACATCAGTTTGTGTTACTGCGTGTGCATATCTTTATACATGGGATAACATCCTCTTCGAGGAAGAGCGCTGAAGGCCAAAATCAGAAAAAAAAATGGGTTTTTTTTGTCTCCTATGCAGTGCTGGGAAAGGCCTGGTGTGCCTTAGGGTAGAAAACCGTGTGCCTGTACTGATCTCATTGAAGTTCACAAACATGATCTTATTTCTAAATTCTAGGATTTTGGACATTGTTTCCTCCTATAACAAAGGATATGTGGTCTGGCAAGAAGTGTTTGATAACAAAGCACAGGTAAGATGGAAAAATAAATAAGATACTCTTGCATAACAGCACAATATTGTGGGAAGCTCTAGTAGACTATTAAGTAGTTAACAGTTGTGTCTCATAAGAGTTAAAGCAAGTCTGCTGACTTTAGCAAATCTCCCCAGGTGTGGGGCTTGCCTTGAAATGATCATTTATTGAGCATGTAAAATAGGTGTAACAGGTACACCAGCATTGAAGTGCTTTCTAAAGGTGAACACAGATAATATGCTTTAGAGCATCAGAGTAAAGGGTAGGGAAATTTCTGTGAGTTTCCATATTTTTTTCTTTTCACACATAACTGTGGGCCTGGTCTAGTAACACCAGGTGCTTAGCTTTTCAGAGCTGGTCAGATAACTGGTGCATGTAGGAACCCTCTTAGGGCATTAACTGTTTGTAGTATAACCTAGGCTTCACTTTAGTGTGAACTGTTTAAAACCAGCAAAGAGCTAATTAGCTTTAGACTGCAAGGAAAAAAAAAAAAAGACAAAAGGTAGCTTCCAAAATGTTCCTCTTCAAAACAAAATACCCAGTTTTGAAATCCATCATCCTTTTTCCTGGTAACAGCAATTAGGATTGTCTTTAATGTTTGGGGGTTTTGTTTTGTTTTTCCTCCTTTTAGCTGAAACCAGACACTGTAGTTCAAGTGTGGATGGGAAACAACTATGCTCATGAACTGAGCAGTGTCACTGGGGCTGGGTTCACTGCAATCCTGGCAGCTCCCTGGTATTTAGACTACATTAGTTATGGGCAAGACTGGAAGAAATACTACAGCGTCGAACCACTTAACTTCCACGGTTTGTTACTTTTTTTTTATACACATGTTCTGTGCATGAAAGTCTTTGGTTCATAGTAAGGCATAAATGGAAAGAATAAGGCTATTTACAGTGGTCATGCAGTCACTGTGATCAGATAGGCTGTAATCACAGGACTTTAATGTCAGCTGGAAAATTTTCAAATCAAAAAAACCTGCAATTTTCCACTTCTCACAGGGAAAAGTGTTGCCTTCCTCAAGCATCTAGCACTGATGCTTGTGTGAGACAGGATACCGGACTAGGTGGGCAGGGGCATCATGAGTTAGGGGCAGAGTTGTGCAAAATGGCTGTTTGGTAGACAGACATTGAATTCATATGTTGGCAAGCTTCTAAAGTGTTAGACTGTTCTAGAAAAATACGTTCTCTCCCTCTGGCTAAAGCTGATTGATAGAAACATCATCTTATTTCCCCGGGGCTTTCATTTTGTGCAAGGTAGCTCTCAGACCTGATCAGGAAGAACACCTGACTTCATAGCTTTTTCAAGGAATGTTCTGTATGTGATAGAATGAACAGTTTCAATCAGGACTGAAATCTCTGAAGAAGGTCAGAACACTGAGGAATGTCTTTCAGTAGATAAAAGGTAAAATCCTTTCTGACAGAGAAGGGAAACAGGTGTTCTGGGCAAATGGTCTGGTGGTTCTCATACTGAGTAACAAGACTACCAAAACGTTAAGTTAGTGCTCAGGATAGGTATTTTATATGATAAAACAAACAACATCAGTCCTCTCTCAGTATTGGAAAATGAAATTGTTGATATTTGCCCAGAAGATGGTCATATAGAAATTCTAACTTTCTGCTTTTACTTCAGGATCTGAAAAACAGAAAAAGCTTGTAATAGGTGGAGAAGCCTGCCTGTGGGGGGAATTTGTCGATGCAACTAACCTCACACCAAGATTATGGTATGAACTGCTTTATCTTTAGATTTTAGAAAGCCAGCTACAAGGAGCATTAATTAATCCAACAGAACTGTATGGTAGTGGTAACAGTGCTCTGTGCTGAACTTGAGCAGCTATAAAAATTGATGCTTGCAGATATGTGAGGCCTACTATTAAAAACTTTAATCCATTCTTGGTTATAGACCATACCTACTCTAAAACTCAGTGTATCTTTACAGGCCTCGAGCAAGTGCTGTAGGGGAAAGACTCTGGAGCAGCAGTAATGTGACCAACTTGCAGGATGCCTATGAAAGACTGACTAATCATCGATGCCGCATGCTCCGGTAAGATTAATTGCTATAGTTAAAGCTTGGTTCTCATGCCTTATAACCAGTTGAGTTCAAGTACAGGCCTAAACTGCTGGCCTGGAAACAAAGGGAGGAGAGCTAGTAGTCTCATCTGGCTATGTACATGTCATCCCACATGTTTTTTGTATCCACAGAAGAGGAAGAACAGGTAATACAGTAAGATAGGGGCTCCAGACAATCTTGCAACTAACATTTTCAGTACTCACTAACTTTCTTCAGTGAAATACTAGAATTCATCTATGCCTTTCTTTAAAGGAGAAAACAGCACCATGATTGACTTATTTTAGACAAAAAGTATATTAAAAAGTACATGGGAGGAGTGCACATACAGGAGAAAAAGTAGACTTTTAAAGAAAGCTGTTAATTATTTATTATAAATAATAATTAAAGACCTGCAGCAGGTAATCAAGTGGAGCTGTCTGCATGAGAGGTGAGCTTGAGTGAGCTATTCTTTCAAGTATTGCCTTAGTGTAGGGACTAAAAGGAGTGGATAATATGAGAAACACGCTCACTGTATTGAATTTTAGTCCAGGGCAAATTCAGTGGAGCAAAGAATATTTACTACTGGGAGTTACACAGGGGATTTCTCCTCCTGTGGCTCATTTTTTTCCTTCACAAACGCTTGTTTTTATTTCATATTCCTTATACTTATTCATGTTTCTTCTTCAAAAGTAATTTGCATAATCAATGAGTTTTCAGAACACAACCCACCCTCAATTACATAATCAATGAGTTCTTGGAATGCAACCCACCCCCGAGCACGCCCCCTCCCTTCTAGTAGTGCAGGCACTATGCATCCTCAGGGGTATTCCTGGTAGTCGTTGGAGGGAGGCTTGAAGTCTATCACCATGTCCTTCTTGTGGCTGCTTTATTCTTTACACTCCTGTGGTTATCTTGGCTAACTACACCACCCTTTGTTCGGCATCGGTTTGGTACTTCCAACTGTTGCTTTCGTCTGATATCCCATCTAACACTATCCCTTTTCCAAACGCATAGCAAGCACACACTCAGCTGAAGCCATAGCAAGCACACATCCCTTTTAGCTGAAGCAAAACTCTTTTGCTAAATTACTTATTACAATAAGGAGTCCCTGATAAACTTTAATTTATGACTACTGTAAATAAAGTCAGTTCATTACATAGTCTTCTCTGCAGCTTTCCTAAAAAGTATCTAGACAAGTTACTGGTTAATTATTGCTAGTGCTGTCTTTGTATATTCGCAGTTGTAGAAATGAGTGATTTCTAGGTCTTAAGTCCAAGTTTGACTCCACTTTTAAAAGTATAAAGGCAGAACGCCTTTTAGGTTTTCCCAAATGCTGCTGCAAAGTTGGACTGCAGCAAGAATGCAACGTGCCATTTAATTGGTCTACAAAAGTTTATGACAAGTCATTGAAAAACCCAAAAGTGTGAAGAAGTATTTTGAGGTAAATACAAATCAGCTTTTTGGAGAACAACATACAATGGCAGTTACAGTCAGCACTTAAAACTCAAGCACTCTGCTCATGTTCCTGTAGATGTCTTAGCATGATTATCTGTTGGAATCACTGGCTTTCAGCTTACAGTATAAACTACCTCTTTAATTAATCAAGTTAAGAGTGACCAAAAAGACTCGTAAATTTTGACTTGTTTGGTTTATTTCAAGGTGGCTTAAAATAATGCAATAGGAAAGTAACCTTATGTAAATTGTGTTATCTCCCTCAGTCATGAGAAAAATAGATGCCCTAAGAGAGTTAATAAATGCATGTTAAAAACAAGATTAAAGGGCTTTAAAAACTTATGGCCTATCAGTTAACAGGATGGTGCATCTCTTGATGGGGCTTAGAGAAAACGCTGATACAACAGAACAGCAAAGTGTACGGTGGCCGTACCTCTAGGATTAGGATTTTACAGTGAACTAAGCCATGCTATTTCTGGACCTGGTTAACTAGCGCTGCATCTCCATCTTCTTCCTTAATGCTGGCACTTGTATTGCCGTGTAGGGCGCTGATCCAGATAAATGCAGCTGCTGTGGTAGTGCTAGCGTGAGAGGTGCAGAATGCAGGGGCAGACCAAAGACTACTCCTTGTACTTGTTGCACACTTTTTCCTTAAACTACTTTCTGGTGCTAAAACTGCTTTGCTGGCATATAAACTTATGGTGAACAATTCCTGTTATAAACAGACTACCTTAATAAAAGGACATGTGCTCCTGAAAATTATTCCTTTCATATAGCCTTTGAACCACAAAAAGGTGAGAAAAACAGCACTGTGCCCTTGTGGCCAAGAAGGCCAATGGCATCCTGGGCTGTATTAGAAGGGGGGTGGTTAGCAGATCGAGAGACGTCCTCCTTCCCCTCTACTCTGCCCTGGTGAGACCGCATCTGGAATATTGTGTCCAGTTCTGGGCCTCTCAGTTCAAGAGGGACAGAGAGCTGCTGGAGAGAGTCCAGCGTAGGGCAACTAAGATGATTAAGGGAGTGGAGCATCTCCCTTATGAGGAAAGACTGAGGGAGCTGGGTCTCTTTAGTTTGGAGGAGAGGAGACTGAGGGGTGATCTTATTAGCGTTTATAAATATATAAAGGGGGAATGTCATGAGGATGGAACCAGGCTCTTTTCAGTAGCAACCAATGATAGGACAAGGGGTAATGGATTCAAGCTGGAACACAAGAGGTTCCACTTAAATTTGAGAAGAAACTTCTTCTCAGTGAGGGTGACAGAGCACTGGAACAGGCTGCCCAGGGAGGTTGTGGAGTCTCCTTCTCTGGAGACATTCAAAACTCGCCTGGACGCCTTCCTGTGCAACCTCATCTAGGTGTTCCTGCTCCGACAGGGGGATTGGACTATATGATCTTTTGAGGTCCCTTCCAATCCCTAGCATACTGTGATACTGTGAAAACCATTCCCTTTCTGCTGATGAAAGAGCAGTCTTTGGAGCTGCAGTTCTGTTGCGCCTCATGTATACAGGGCTTCCTTAGCACTGTGTGAAGTCAAAGAGCTTATTTTATTAGTCAGACTGTTGTAAAGTCTTATAGCATGGGCAAAAAACTATGTCTGTACTAACATTTTTAGACATGGTGTATACAGACTGTGGCAGTTGTAGCAGGCCAGAGAGTGAGGGAAGGGGTAGGCAGAACTTTCTAACAGCTACATCACAGTCACTGGAGTAACAATAGCTCTGCCTGTCCAAGGCCACTGCCATTGAAATAGTACCATGAAAACAGCAGCTGCTATTCACATCTAAACTCGGCTACCTGTAGGATACAGCAGCCCAAACTGCAGAGAAATGGTGAGGGGAGAAGGGAAACAAAAAGGTGGGCGTATGTTCTAGAGGCCTAGGTGACAACCCTGTCTTTACTAAGAGTAGGTCTTGCTTAGGGGCAAGCAATAGTTCAGCTGAGCTATTTCATTACTTAGTTTCTTCCACTGCAGCTCTTAAGTTCAATTTGAACACCAGTATATATAATCCTACAAATCGCTGTAGCAGTACTGTCTAGTTCTTAAATATTCAAGCAGCAGAATTTTGACTATAACCACTTTAACTCTGAAACACTATCTTACTGCACCATCATAAGCTAAAGGGGTTTTTTTTGTTTTTAAAGCCACATGAGAACAGAATAATTTACATTAGCATAGATGGAAAAAAGTTTCCTTTACTAAAAATGGATCCCCCACCAAAAAATTCATGAAAATGAGTTAGAGCTGTATATGAAGGAAACATTGGGGTTGGGGAATGCAAATGTCAACTGATTCCTATTTTCACATTCTTATGACTTCTTTTCAATAAAAGCAATAGATTTTGCAGAACATCAAGACAATTAGACCCTGAATTTAAGCTTTTTAATCTGTTGTCTAATATACTAGTACACCTTATTGAAAGGGAACTGTACTTTACTTAACAGAAGTACAATGAACTGTAGAATAGGGCCCTTTTTCACTCCCTAAAGAGGCCATCTGTTATTTCTTGGAAGTAGTTTTGTTTACACAAAGATTAAAATAGAGTGCCAGTATCTCTCTTCCTGCCTACACAACCAGTCAGGTGTTTGATTATAATTATACACATTCTACTTTATTTTAACAGCCGTGGCATAGCAGCTGAACCTGTGTTTGTTGGATACTGTGCCCATGAAGCAAGAGGGCAGTAACTGCTGCAGAGACTTCTAATCAACAACCTGAAGTGCCTCTGGGGTATGAATGTATGTGCATGCAGTTTGAAATTTGAACTAAGACTTAAAATTTTCACTTATAAAATAAAGTTATTTGACATTGTTGTCAGAGTAAAAGTGACATTTTTTAGCTTTCATTAGATATCATGATTCTTCACTGTGAAATCCTGAAACCTGGTACCATAGCTACCAATTCCAGTTTCCTTACATTTTAAAGTTGAGGGAAAATAAAGATAAAAAGATAATTTGCTCTTTATTTAAATAGTGTCTTATTTCAGAGTATTTTATCATTTGCCACTTTTCTATGTAACCAATTTGCAAATAAGAACTGACTTGTAACACATAGCAAACCAAAACCATTACAGCTTAAATCACTCATTCCTGAAGGTCAAAAAAAAAATCCTCCCTCAACATACTCCAAGGTGGTGGGCAGGCGTCACTGTCCTGGGAGAACTATGCCTTTCTTGTATTTTTTGCACAGATCCTCCTCAATTTGCAGAAGTATCCATTCTTCTTACTTGCTAAAGCAAACTCGGGTAGAAGTTACAGCCAGTTCTGAACTCTGGTTCAAACCGGTTTCTAACAATACAGGAAGTAATACTTACCATTGTACAATTCAACACACTTATTAACCATATTCTTTTATTCAGCTGAAAACAAATGAAGATACAGACTGCAAAAACTGTAAAGTTATTTCATTTATAGACATAAACTTCACAAACTTTACTTATTGAAGTAAGAAACAGTCTTAATGGCCCTTAGTGCTCATTTATATCAGTTCTCAGAGCAGATATCTGCAAGATAAGAAGTTGCAAGCAGCACATTGTGGCTGCATCTCTGGTTCAGCTGCTTTGCAATTACAAGGCTGTGCCAGAAAAACACAGTCTCTTGAACCTTCCCTTGGACAGTTAAAAGCACCATCTGCTCATACAGCTCCTAATTCATCATTTACCACAAGCAGCTAGTCCCAGAAGAACATACTGGTGTACATAAACAGCCTCCTGACAATATGTATCAGGGGGATAGAAAACATCTTTATTGTCCTACAGAGTAAAGCAATCACACCAACCCCATCCTCCTCTGAAGCAGCGCATTTTGCTCTTGACTGTTCAGGGCTTGGTAACTGGCGAGCTCCAAAGTGAAGGTTGCTGTGCCTGACGTTAGAGAGCGCAAAACTGTTGAGTAGCCCTGGACAAAATGGAGAAGACATCACTCAATTTAGGATAAAGGGAATATAAGCTGCTTAAGTCACAGGGAGAGAGAGTCAGAAGTATACTGCAACATATTAGTAAGTTAATTGTTTAATATTACTCTATTAAAAGTGTAATACATGCATAAGTCAACCTAGTAATATACTTTTATAAAAACTATTCTCTGTAAAACCTGTTTTAGTAGTATTTACTACTTCTCTGACTTACAGTTGAAAACATGCTGGTTTAACAATCTGAATCAGGCACAAAACCACTATTAGATTTGTGGGAACTTGCTTCAGACCTTCAATAATTAAAATACAGTAAAAAACATCCATTCCAAGTTTATTCATCCATAACAACAGGAAAAGTGAACTGAAGCCTAATTATTTTTAAGCATATCAAAAAAATCAGATTTGCATTTTACCATTAATAAGATAATCACATACCATCGTTTCTGCTAGTGGAACAGCAGCAACCACAACTCTGTTATCTTGACGACTCTGGATTTCCTGAATACTACCTCTCCGCTGTGCAAGGTCAGCGAGTGCTGCACTGAGATGATCTTCACTTACTGTGATCTCTAGGTTCATCAAGGGCTCCAGTATTTGTATACCAGCTTTTTTCAACGCCTACATGGAACGGAAGGGGAGTTATGTTGACTATTAAGTCCCCAGTGAGAGCATTATACTTTCAGAGAAGAACAACTACCAGATACTGATATACATATATTTTCCCAGTAGGATTATCATGCTGCTGTGTTCTACAACAGCTTACCAGTTTCACTGTACCTTTTGCATGCAACGGGAGACACAAGCTGATATCATTGTGTGGGAGGTGTCAGGATGCACCATCAGTGATTGCACTGTCACATCTATATCCTGAACTGGGAATCCAAGCAAGGGTCCTAGGAAAAAAAATTAAAAAAGGAGAAAAAGAAAAAAGCATATTTGTTTTTCAGAACATTAAGACACATGCAAAAAAAGTTTCAGGATTAATTTGGAGCTTCTCACTTTCCTCTTTCCCTTCTCCTTCCCCTTCCTCCCCCAAAGGGCATGACTACTGGTTTTGTTCCTCATTTTGTCATTAGATAGCTTTGCATTCCTTTGTCTCTTTTGGCAGAGTCATACTTTCCTTACTCGCTTTACCAAAAGCACAGATAATTTTCAGAGCCAGAAGTTCCTGAGTGTGCTCTTCCACACTTCCCAAAAATGAAGTTCTTTTTTAATACACGATATCTAGAGCTTGTCTATTGAAACAACGCCTCATTTGAAAAATCAGTGAAACCTTTTGTTTAACCAGAAACCAGAATATCTTCTGTATTTTCCTTTTCAACAAAATGTGATCACATAAAAGCCTGAGACTAACCCACTACCAAAACTACATGGTTAACTCAGTTCCATGAGCAATGAGCCACAGAGTGTCTTGGCTGGGTTACCTCCCTCCAACACAGGACTCTCAATCAGACCAAAAACTGTATTAGACTGGATGGGAGCCTGAACCTTACATGAGAAAAAACACATAGCTTTTTTCCTACAGAGAAAGAGAACATGGCCAGGTCTATTTTTTTTTTTTAAAAGAAAAAAAAAAAAAAAACACTGAATGCCATGAATTTTAGGCTAGAGACAGCACAGTTCTGAAGTGCCTTCAATAAGTATGAAGAAAGCACACAGTCAAGACTCATTCCACAGCCAGAGATGAGAGATGCTTTCCAACTCAACTAAGCAACATGGAAAAAACACCTCATGCTGTTGCTTCCAGGGTAATTCTCATCAATGCACTGCCTGTTAATTTTACTGGAAGGGAGACTTCTTTGGCCACAAATTATTCAATACTTCCTATTTTTAATCAAACGTAAAGGACAGTTTTAGTCCTTCAGAAAGCCTATGCTTTGCAATTAGGTAAGGCTTGTTATTGTATACTTTAATGGATTTAACATATTTTAAAATAAAAACATAATAGTCACTCTAATAGAAGTGTGGTATATACATGCTGGCCTCCGAATCCCCTTGTCACATCACTGTGGTTTACATGATGTCATCAAGTAATCTGGTATAAGAGATAAGGCGTTTAAAAAACAAACCAAAAGAACCCCAAGCTCACTGTTGAGTGACTGAGAAGAAATTAATGTTAAAAACGAAAGGCATGCTGACTTCCATTCCTGGCATAGGAAAAGGAGTGTTTGGCAATTTTTGTCATAAGGGAAATTTCAGAATTTTCCTTTGCATCTAATGTTAATGTGTACTAGCTTTTAGCTTTCAAGCTACCAAGGAGTCTTTACTTCCAGAAACATATTAAATAGTTTCTTACAGAAACATTAGAGCAGTATAGCTGTCATAGCACTTCCTTTACCTTGAATGCATGAATTTGTGACTCCATTTTCTATAGCTTCTTGGAGTTCTTTGGGTAGCACTTCAATGACACTGGCAGCGTACTTGATGATGGGTTTTGTCATTGCTCTCTCCCCTAACCTGGGCCTCACTTCTAACTCTGCAGTTACAAAGTGTCGTTTATCTCCTACTGTTTTGTCCAATGTATCTGCAGGGAAAAAAAAGACAAAACCACTATTTGGAAAAAACCTAATACATAAAATTAATCTGAAAGTTACTCAGAAGATCATTTAAAGTAAATCAAGCTACAAAACCAGAAACAAGATGGTCTTTCCATTCACTCATTTCACCTGTAGCTTGGGCAGCATTTAGGATGGTTTCTCTGTATGCTACTTGAAGAGGTCCCAAATAAGTCTCAATTCCATATTCACGTTTGATTCGGTCATGAATGATCTCTATGTGTAGTTCTCCCATGCCACAAAGAATAGTCTATCAAGAAGAGTTAAGAGAAAAGAGGAAAAACATGTAAAACTCAGGTTTTAATACGAGCTGTTTAAGCAAGGACTTGCATGCTCTTAATAGTCTCTCAGAAATATTTCAAGCTCTAAGTAGCCTAGAGAGAAAACAGGACTGCATTAGGTCATCTGACATAAACACCATATAAGTGAGAGGCCACTCTGTACCACTACTGTAACCACTATAAAAAAGATCATCTTACATTATCTTAAAGACTATGTAATTCAAACTTTTAAAAATACAGAACTGTCAAAAACGTGCAGAGCACAGGATGACTTCCGCTACTCTGTAAAGCGCAAGTGTACAAGGTTCCATTGTACATATATGATATGAACATTTAGAGAGTACTTCTTATTCAAGAAAACCTCAATATGCAAAGGAACTAAATGAAGGGTGGTCTTGACAGTTCTAAAATAAAGCTTGGCTATAAGGTGAGCAACAGAAGATTCATCTTACTTGTCCTGTATCAGGATCTAGCTTCACTTTTAAACTTGGATCTTCACGCTGAAGGCAGCTCAATGCGTTATCCAAGTCTGTACATAAATATCAAACATTATATCTCAAGAGACTTCAGTAATTTGAGAATCACAATGAATGTCTAAACATCACTTTCCTCATAAGGTCAAATCATTCTCAGAAGGAATCAAAAGGACCCTAGAGAAGTACAGATTTTGGCAGTCAACTCAAATTACAATTAACTTGCAACTTCTGATTCTCTCCAGCAAATTAACTGCATGCTACAGACTGCTTTAATTTAATTATTAAAAATACTATTTTCAGAGTTATGTTTTGTACTTCTATGAAGACAGAATGGACCTTTAAGTGGTTCATCAAGTCAAAAAGTACTGCTACCTTTTTACAGACATGAAAAATTGTCAACTAACTTGTATATGATTCACCTAAATATTTCAAGATTAATTCAACATGAAAAAGTTCAAATGCACATTTTGCTGATTCCCCATTCATTATCTTAACTGCTGAGTACAGCAGCTACAGAATGATAAACTCACAGCTGAGATGTATTTATCTACTTCACAGTCTGAAAAAAATAAAATACACCCACAAAAAAACCCAACCCAAACCAAAACACCCCCCATAAAACAAAACATCCAAACCCCCCAAACCCAGGCACACTTTGCAACCCAGTGGCTCAGCCCAAAGATATATTTCTCCACACCTGTCTTCCACCTCACTCCTTTCCATCATACTGCACTGGCACTTGTCCTTCCTCTCCTCCACCCCCAACCAAGCTCAGTTTTGTTGGAATGAAGATACAGAGTTGAAGGTAACTGTTTCCAAAGAGTCATAGAATCATTTTAGTTAGAAAAGACCTTTAAGATCATCAAGTCCAACTGTTAACTTAGCACTGCCAAGTTCACCACTAAACCATGTTCTTAAGCACCACTTCTACACATCTTTTAAGTATCTCCAAGGATGGCGACTCAGCCACTTCCCTGGGCAGCTTGTTCCAATGCTTAATAACCCTTTCTGTGATGAATTTTTTCCTAATATCCATCCTAAACCTCACCTGGTACAACTTAAGGCCACTTCCTCTTGTCCTATAGTCTGTTACTTGGGAGAAGAGAACAACCACCACCTTGCTACAATCTCCTTTCAGGTAGCTGTAGATAACAATAAGGTTTCCCCTCAGCCTCGTTTTCTCCAGGCTAAACAACCCCAGTTCCTTCAGCTGTTCCTCACAAGACTTGTGCTCAAGACCCTTCACCAGCTTCATTGCTCTTCTCTCGACACGCTCCAGCACCTCAATGTCTTTCTTGTAGTGAGGGGCCCAAAACTGAACACAGTACTTGATGTGGGGCCTCACCAGTGCCAAGTACAGGGGGACAATCACTCCCCTAGTCCTGCTGGCCACACTATTACTCATACAAGCCAGGGCGCTATTGGCCTTCTGGGCCACCTGGGCACACTGCTGGCTCATTTTCAGCTGGCTGGCAACCAACGCTCCCAGGTCCTTTTCCTCTGGGCAGCTTTCAAGCTATGCTTCCCCAGGCGTGTAGCGCTGCATAGGGTTGTTGTGACCCAAGTGCAGGACCCGGCACTTGGCCTTGTTGAACCTCATACTATTGGCCTCAGCCCATCTATCCAGCCTGTCCAGATCCTTTTGCAGACCCTACCTACCCTCAAGCAGATCAACACTCCCACCCAACTTGGTGTCATCTGCAGACTTACTTAGGGTGCATTCAACCCCCTCATCCAGGTCATTGATAAAGATATTAAACAAAACTGGCACCAGTACTGAGCCCTGGGGAACACTATTTGTCACCGGCCACCAACTGGATTCACCACAGTTCTTTGGGCCTCGCCATCCAGCCAGTTTTTTACCCAGTGAAGAGTACAGCTGTCCCAGCCATGAGGTTTCTCCAGGAAAATGCTGTGGAAAATGGTGTCAAAGCCTTTACTGAAGTCTAGGTAGACAACATCCACTGCCCTTTCCTCATCCATTAAGCATGTCACCTTGTCATAGAAGGAGAGCAGGTTAGTCAAGCAGGACCTGCCTTTCATAAACCCATGCTGGCTGGGCCTGATCACCTGGTTGTCCTGTACGTGCCATGTGCTGGTACTCAAGATGATCTGCACCATAACCTTCCCCAGCACCAAGGTCAGGCTGACAGGCCTGTTGTTCCTCCAACCCTCCTGACAGCCTTTTTGTAGGTGGGTGCCACATTTGCTAACCTCCAGTAAACAGGGACCTCCCCAGTTAGCCAGGACTGCTGATAAATGATGGAAAGTGGCTTGGTGAGCACTTCCACCAGCTTCCTCAGTACCCTTGAGGTGGATCCCATACAGCTTCCTGTGTGTGTCTAAGTGCTGTAGTAGGTCACTAACCATTTCCCCTTGGATTATGGGGGCTTCATTTGGCACCTTGTCCCCGTCTTCCAGCTCGGGGGGCTGGGGACCCAGTGAACAACTGGTCTTACTATTAAAGACTGAGGCAAAGAAGGCATTACGTACCTCAGCCTCTTTCTCGTCCTTTGTCACTATGTTTCCCCCTGCATCCAATAAAGTCAAATAGAGTCAAATGGAACCAAGTTCTCTGGTACAGATTCTTGGGAAGGCAGTAAGATTACAGTTCACACTGCATGGGTGAACCCTAACTAGACACATCAAAGTCTTGCGAAGTGAAGACTTTACACCATAGAGTAAAACTGCGAGTGCTGACTGAAAGAAAACCACATTTCAAGGTTGGTTGCACTTAGGATACCGCATACAGCACACCAGCGTGACTGCTGCAAAACTAAGCATGACAGTAGGAAATGAAAGTGCCTCCATCCCTTCTTTCAAAATTAAGAAGTACTACTCTTCTAGATGCAACAACTAGAAAAGTACTACTACTAGTGCTGCTTGATGTAGTAATAGCAAAGGACACTGACAACCACAATCTAAAATATAAATTTTGTGCAAAACACCAAAAAGGTCCTTATTAGATCACTGCTTGATAAACTTGTGCAACTCACTCACGTCAACCAGGTGTGCATGGATTGGTGATGAGCATTGTTCCTTACATATGAGAATATGGTTACGCTTGACTATCTCATTTGTAGAATATCTCATGATATTCTTATTCTACATCACACCTTGTTGTTTGGCCATTGAAGGAGGTTCAATTGTACAGAAGAAGACAGGGTCAGGAATCTCAACGCCTGCCAGCAGAAGGCTCCCGACATCACCAGTAGACGACTTCTCTCCCGCAGCAACCCTTCCAGCCCGGCGTGCTGCAGCTACTGCTGAAGCCTTTGATGACACTATGGTATCTCCAGTTCCACTCTACAGAGCAAAACCCAGTGACACAAAAGACACAGGAGAGGGAAAGAAGGGGATATGAAAAAACAAACAAAACCCACCACAGAAAAAACAAAACCACAAACCCTGACCACTTCTCTTCCTCATAACTACGTGTGCTAAAACCCACTTATTTACTTATTTATAAACAATTACTGTAACTTCTCTCTTCAACTAACTAAAATGATCTGGAAGAGGAAAAACTGTGCTCAAATTTAGACTAACATTTCTTTGTCCAGCTCACTGCATTTTCAATCTAACTTACCAGTCAAGATATAAAGCCACAAAAACCAGCATTGGTAAATGAAAATTTGCTTATGCATGCCAAAGTTGGTTACGTTTTAGAAAACCTGTGCAAATGAGATCTATGCAGCCTGTTCAGACAGCAAAACAATGAATTAGTAAACTAATAGAAGGAAGCATGAAACAAAAACTTATTTGAACTTGTAGTTAAACTTATGCTGTTGGGTACTTATTGGGAACACTGCTCTCCTTCCCCATAGGAGGTCTTTCCACAGCATTACATTGTATTTTAAGAGTTGCAATATAAATACAAGCTCAGAACCCTTCTAAAATACAGCTTCAGTTTTCAGTCCTTTCCATGTAATCAGCACTGCATCTCCCAGGTCAATAACTGACATATATACCTTGTAATATTTCATTTTAGGAGGAAGTACACGTACACGTTCTTCAAATAAAGCAAGTTTACATACGTCACAATAATCAAGAACACATCTGAGATACAATACCATAAAAGCGGAAAGCACACTAGTGAAACAAACTCCCTTACAGAATCAGTATTTTCCATTACCTGTTTTAACCCAACAGTAAGGGCAATGTTGCCAGGCATTAGTGACGGTATTTCAATTTGCTGATCAGCAAAAGGCAGGAGCAGCCGGCTCATTCTCTCCCTGAAAATTAAATTTTTGTATTACTCAGGACTTTAACAGACATTCCAATGCTACACTAAACCACACCTCTATCTTACTCACGTGCAACTTTTGTTAATATTATATATAGCTGATTGAGGTTTCAGTGAGCCTGAGTAAACGCGAATGAAAACTAGTGGTCCCCGACATTTATCATGGAGAACTTTAAACGCTAGGGCACACAGGTCATCCTTGTACCATTGTCTGCAAAATAAAAAGCACAACAAAAAGTGTACTTGTAGGATTAATCCACTCAAACTCACATTTACCTAAATTTCCACTCATTTA
The DNA here is from genome assembly GCF_965231255.1 of Vanellus vanellus. Taxonomy (NCBI): domain Eukaryota; kingdom Metazoa; phylum Chordata; class Aves; order Charadriiformes; family Charadriidae; genus Vanellus; species Vanellus vanellus. The sequence goes on from NC_138908.1 coordinate 60,930,926, forward strand.
AGAAGCAATGTTTCTCCTTGTAGTATTAACAGGGGCAGATTTTAAAAAAAAATAACCATAATTTATACCAAAAAATATTAACCTAAGCAGTTCTAGCTCCAGTAGGATACGCAAGATGTCAGGTGACTCAGCCAATACTAAAGATGATCCCTAGACCCTAATTTTGTAAAATGGCAATATCCTCAAATCAAAAATAAACTTTAGAACTCTAAAGCACAAGTCTGACAACTGAAGATAAACGCATACAATTCCAGTAGCACCAACCAAAGCAGGTTTAGTACTCAAGTGTATTTTTATGTCTATACATCTTTACTGTTATTTAATACCTAAAATGAGTAAACATTTTTAAAGATATGAAGGCTTTATTAACATTTTTCCTTTTATGCTTTCCTACTTATTTTTCCTTTTTCCTGACCCTCCTTTTCTCGCTGTACTTACAGAAAATCATATGAACGCTCATTAGGTGCAGGCAAGTACATAGTAACAGCATCCAGTAATGGCTGCACTCCTTTGTTCTTCAGCGCGCTGCCACAGAGTACAGGCACCGCTTTCTGAGCTAGCGTGACTCTGCGGATAGCAGACTGTAACTGCAAAAAATAATTACTTTCTGTTAACACATGAACTACAATTTAGTCTTAACTTGCATTTCATCTATCAGATATTGCTAACAAATCCCCAAAAGTTAAAAAGTACGTTCCATAAACCCAAACGTTTATATGCTAAAACAGAAGACACTGCTTTTAAGATTTCTAAACATTTCATGCAGATCTGCAGCTGTTCTTGCTCTTTTTCCTAACAGTCCTTTTAGTTCAGAATGTTGTACCTCACCACCTCCAACACGCAGTGTCTGAAGATCCAACCAATTCATAGCAGTTGAGATGCTACTTTTGTAAGTAAGAATCAGCAGCTCGGACACAAACTGCACTGAGTCTACCTGGAAATTCCATTCACCTTGCCCTGAATTCTTTTGCAGCGGCGTAACTTTCAAGAAAAAAAAAGCAAAAAACGAACCTTCCTGAACAAAGGTACCCTACTTTTAAAATTGTGCATAGCATGTCTGAGAATAATAGTTGATGCACTATTGTATAAAATTCATACTAAGCTTGAATATATTTTGCCCTAAATACACAGTACTGTAAATTCACTACAAAAGCTGGTGTGATTTTTTTGGTTGTCATTGATAAAAAAAATGCACATCAGGCCAAGGAAGAAAAACCCACCCCTACAGAATAACAGCTACTAAAAACTTGTTTATAAATAATGAAATGTAAATATTACCTTGTCAACTGGTATTAAGTCAAAATGTTCACTATATTCTCCTAGAACCAGTTCAGCAAATTCATCATCCAGATCTGCAACCTTCAACAGAATAGTTCTTTATTATTTGGCATATAGTAGTTTCACAGACAAGTCACAAATCCTCATTATTTAGAATATATAGCTAAACAGAGCAGGAAAAGAGCCTTTAAAGACATCAGAGATCATAAACCCAAACCACAGAGAATTATGGAAATGAACGTTTCAAGAAAGGACATGGGGGGGGGGGGGGGGGGGGGGGGGGCGGGAAATCAACTTGTAAAGCTGCTGTCAGGCAAAACATCAGCAGGAGAGAGAATGCTTGCACTTCTCCCTGAAACTGAAAAACCCTGCAGCCGTGCAGTGACAGCCATAAAGGGTATAACTGAATGCATTTTATTTCAGATCTGCTAACAAGGCAAAGTCTGAAGTAAGCTGCAAATAACCTTTGCAAACCAACAGATGTACAGCTGGGAAAAAAAAAAAAAAAAAAAAAAGACAAGCCTTCAAGGCATTTTAACCTTCTTCATGTCAAAGGCTTGTAGGTCCAAGAGCTCATCTGTGTTTTCAAATTGTACCACTTAGCTTAACAAATAATTTAACTGCTCTTTAAGCCTTGTCTTACATACACCCTTGCACTGTCACAGACCCAGGCCACCCTCCGTGGAAGAAAGCACTTTGCCCCCTCTAGTGGCTACAACAGCAATTGAACAAATACTGATATGAATCATTGATAAGCAATTACAAGTCTAATCAAGCTGATAGTTAAAACATGAGACATAAAGGAAAGCGTTCATTTAATTAAGTGAAATGAAGTGTGCAAGATGGCTGGTATTCAAACTACTAAATTTTACCGTGTTTCTGACAAGGAGCTTTAATAGGATAGAAACCATATAAAAAAAATATTTTACAAACACGAAATTATCTCAATTATCACACTACTGGTCCACTCCTACCTGCTTCAGGAAGGGCCCAGAAACCAAAGAAAAAAAAACAACCAACACTGTTCTTGCAAAGCTTTCTATCTGACAATATATTTCTTAAGATAAGAGGCTGAAAAATAACACCCCCATTTAAAACCAGGAAATTTTGAAGACCAGATTGTGTATGTGTTTTACTGAACTCAGAGCAATATAAAAATCAATCTGTCCAATTCTGATGTTTCAAAGGAAACTGAAAGCTTGGCATTGTCTGTTTATGCACTTGCACAGTGTTACTCAAAGTTGTATGGAGGGCAGCCCCTCCTCAAAATGGATCGACACCTGAGCTAAACGTAGTTGTTAACCTCACAAATTTCACTTCCAAAAGTATGCATTCAAAAGTAATCACTACTACACTTTAAAGTTGTATATAACCAAATCAAATGTAATAAAAAACCACCTCTTTAGTTGGAGAAAAGACTTGCTTAGAGTCTCTCAAGTACAACCAAATCTTCCAATATCATTATCTAAATTACTCAAAGTAACGTAAGACCTTAAAATGGCAGTTGACGGGAGAAGAGAAACACTCTGGACACATTATTTCAAAACTTCTGCACTGCTCAACAGGGAAATTTTTCTTTTACTTCCATTAATTCTTCCATTCTCACCCCTTCTAAACTGTCAACTGTGCAAAACCTGGTATCAAGCAGATAACATTTCCATTCTCTTTCTTAGCTTCACAGTATGACAATCTATGTTAAAAAAATATTTATACTGTTCTTTTCTCATCTCTCCCAGGACTTTCTGAATGGATCTGGAACAAGATTTACGGTGGGATCCAGCTGCCTCTAATACAGTATTGAGTGCCATTTTGACCAGCCTGCAACCTCCCATCCAGCTTCGAGCTGCTACTCCAGAAGGGTATGGATATGCTGCAGGTTCTGGGTCACATCTGCCAGACCTCATGTGAATATACCAAGTACCGTTTGGCATCTAAGAAAGTAAAAGATGCCATGTTAGCCAACTGAATACTAAATTTAGTGTCTGATTTCTTCCATTCCCTATTTTAAAGCAAGGAGTATTTTTCATTTTACACATACTGTACAGCCAGGGAACCCAACTCTCCGTATTCAGCACGTTTTGCCATCACGCATTAACATCTCCAATGAGCATTAAGCATCTTTGACAGATGGAAAAGAAGTGAAGACAATCTGAAATTAGTTCAACAAGGACAAATGCAGCATCTTGCACCTGGGACAGAACAAATCCATGCACTGATACAGAGTGCGGATCAACTAGCTAGGAAATGGCTCTGCAGAAGTCAACCTGAGGGTCCTGTTGGACAAGTGAGCATGAATCAGTAGTGTCCCCTTCTAGTGACAAAGGGTAACAGGATACCAGGCAGCCAGTGGACTGGGGCAAGTGGTTAGTACCCTCTACACTGCACTTGTGAAGCTGCATCTAATACACTGTCTATTTTTAGGTTCCCCAGCACAAGAGAGACTGACAAACTGTGCGAAGTCCAGTGGAAAACCATTGAGGTGGTTGGAGTGCAGCTGAAGGCACAGAGAGATGGGTTTGTATAACTTGGGAGAGGCTAAGGCAGGATGCAAATGCTCTTACTACTTGAAATGGTGGTGGTGGGACGACTTAAGGGAAAACACAGACAAATTCTTCTCAGAGATACACAAGGAAAGGACAAGTGGCGCTGTCACAGGCTGCAACATGGTAAATTCCCACTGGACAAAAAGAAATAATGTTTGACTACAAGGATGATCAAGCACTGGGACAGGCTGCCTAGGCAGACTAATCACCATCCTTAGAGACTTGAAAACTCGACTGGCCTGAGCAACCTGATCTAATGCTGAGGTCATCGGGTCACTGCACCAGACACCTCCAGCAGTCTTTTTCAGCCTGTTTTTTCCACTGTTCCAAATAACCGTTTTAAATATATTATGTATTTACTTTAAAACTTTACTTGTTCTATTAAGGCATTTCTGGCATCCTGGACTTCTTGGAACAGGCTGGGATCATCAGCTTCCAGCAGCGGCTTTTGCTCAAAATTTTTTCCATCATCCAAATCAGAAGTAGGTTTCCAAATTATTTGTTCCTTAGTCACAACATCAACCAGTCCTCTGAAGGTCTTGGCTTCCCCAATGGGCAACTGGCAAACAGAGCGGAGATTTTAGACAGCTGCAAAAAATTAAAAAAGGAGTTCCATTTGAAACAAAGCAAATAAACATTTAATTTCTCAGCTTACCTGTAAAAGCAACGGTTTCGTCTTCAACTTTTGTTTGATACTCTCAACAGCATATGTAAAACTATATTAAAACAACAGATGCTAAGTTACACAAAACGTAATGATATAGTAAAATAGGTTCACCATTCCTTATTTACGGCAAAAATCACTCCTAAAATTACAGAATATGCATGTGCATAATCAAAGATCTATATAGTAAGTATTAACATAATTGGTTTACTGTACGCTTAACAGAAAAAGTTAAACTTGATTAGATACATTTTCTTACAAGGTTTTTAGCAACAATCAAAATAACTGTCTAAATACCTTGCCCTGTTCTTGTCCATCTTGTTCAAAAAGCAAATCCGTGGTATCTGATGTTTGTTCGCTTGTCTCCACACTGTCAGAGTTTGGGCCTAAAGCAAAAGACAAAAGGGAAACATTAGTGCTGACAGCCAAACTATACGCTCGCCAACACCACTGAGGGATCAAGTTCAGAGTACAGAAGGAAACTGTACTGAATGTGTTGCACCAATTCTGTATCGAGCAGCGCAGATCAACAGCACAAGCAGCTTTGTCGCATCTCTCCTCTCAGCTGCCATCAATCCCTGTCCTTCACTAAGGGCACATAGGCATATGGGCAAGGGAACACGGAAAGAAACTAAGCATTACAGGTGATATAGGTGGAAAAAAAAACTCAGTAGAGACTTAAGACTTTATTGCCAAGATACTTAAGCACACACAGGCAAGCATTTCTGTGGCTACATGTACACCACTAAAAATTACTGTGGTTTTTCTAGTAATTTGTGTACTGCTGAAACATTCATGATTGCATTTTTATTTGAAAGTTAAAACAGGTATATATGAAAATCAGTTCAGATTCAAAAGTAGTCTCTTACCAATACATGGAAATAAAGCAAGCATTTCCTACACAGTTTAGAAAAAAAAAAAAACAAACCACAGGAAGATCTAATTGTTTTGTTACTCAGTTCAGGTTCATATACCAAAGTACCTAAATGCTTTACAACAGCAAGTTAAATAATGTGACTCACACTGATCAAGAGTTCTGTGATCCCTCATCTATGAAAAGATATGTCCCACAGAACACAGTGATTTCACAACATGTGACTCTTCTACAAGACTGAACTACTTAAACATCTCATGCTATAAAGTCAAGTTCCAGCCTGCCTCCGCCCTTTCTGCACTATGACCCAAAGGTTATGTCAAATAGGCCATCAGGGAGGGAGAAATTCTGGCTGAAAATTAGTAATTTTCTACATGAAAACTGAAAATGAGAAATGAACAGCTATTAATTTCTTTCCAGCGGTAGAGCTAGCCAGAAGCATTCACCTCAATCAATGTTTGTAAAGGACAGCAACAAAACAACAAAAAAAAGCCTCAGACTTTAATGGGAATCCCACTTATTTGTCCCTTATTACCATGGAAATTCCTGCATGCTAAGCATCAAAAGAGATAACACAGAGCAGAATCTCTGTACTATCATTATTATTATTTCAACCTGATTTCAGTCATTAGACAAAAAAAAAATAATAATAAATCTACCAGTTACTTTTACCTCGACACCAGCTGAAGCATCAAACACTGCTACAGCTCCATCCAGGACTCTCAAGCAACGCTCAACTTCCACTGTAAAGTCCACATGACCTAAAAAAATAATCTTCCTTTTACACCACCATAAATCAAACAGGCAACGTCAACAGGTCATTACAATTTATTTTTTTTTTAAATCGTGTCAAGACAACCTTGTCTTCACTTGCAGAGAAATACACCCACCAGTCCTTGAAATACAAAAGATTGTTACATTGCGAACCCAGAACTGAGAGCAATTTAGTGTAGAAACATCTGAGCTCAGTTTAAACAAGCTAGATTAGGCACTGGCAAACAATAATCAGCCAAAGCTGAACAGAGGTCAGTATAGGCCTTTTTACTGCCACAATTAAACCAACTAAATATTGCACCATATTTAAAACCAAGACTTGTGTTCTACAACACCCCACCTTGTACTCTCCCCTAATAATGAGTGCTGCTAAAGCGTAGTACCTGGGGTGTCAATTAGATTGATTCTGTAGTCCTTCCAGTCAAACGTAACAGCAGCAGACTGAATAGTAATACCACGTTCTCGCTCCTGTACCATAAAATCTGTCACTGTGTCCCCATCATCAACATCTGTGAACAGAGAGCAGGACTACAGCTGGGTAGGTAAATAATTCAAAAGCTGAAATTGTCTTGGAATACAGATGCTAAGAGATTTGGAAATAATGTTTCTTTTATATATGTATAAACTATGAAAACTAGCCTTTTTCAGAAAATGATAATGTCAGCTAATTTACCCAAGTTCCCTTTCCATGGAAAAAATGCTCTGTAAGTCAAAGACAAGCAATTCCAACCACCCTTTTGTTGTTCTTAATCCTAGTAACACCATGAGAAACCTAAAAACTAAAGCAAAGTCCAAAATCACAAACAAACAAGTTTTAAAAAACCTGGCTGCACTCATTGTATGGAATGTGACTGACATTTAAAAATTTAGTGATTAAAAGATAATTAAGTAAGTTTAAAAAAATAACAAAACAAACAAGTAAGAGGTTGGGTTTTTGCTTGTGGTTTGTTTTTTTAATTTTTAATAAAAAGAGAAGCAGTTCCATATTTTTAAACAAGCAGGCCACCAAGTTCAACCACTCCACAAGCCTAACATCTTCTACCATTCTCATACTCAGCAGAGAACAGGGAATTAAATTTAAAAGGTTAAAAGGCAGCACAAATGAAGACTGCTGTGACCCTTTGAATCTTGGAAGAATTCCATGAGAGTTGAAGCAAGGAATTCTTCCTGTGCTATGGATTTCAAAAGAAATGGTTACTTTTTATTAATCTGGTTTCTTTACAGGTCAAAAGAGAACTGAAGAAACAGCTTTACCACAACAGCCAATGAGCAACAAGTAAAACAAGGAGAACCTCTAATTAAATATTAAACAAATAAATACACTAAAATTAAAAGAAAAATACAAACCTATGATTTCTCAAAGTAGAACTGCCTTAGAACGTAATGGAATGTGCGTTAAAATTTCGTTATATTGCAGAACAACTTTGGAACAACTGGCTTCTATGCTAAGTATTCCAGCAGAAACTTCCAACTGCATTGCATGTTATTGTATACTATTAAATCTCTCAAACCTACTGAAATACAAAAAGTATTTCTAACCTCCAAGTGTTCTTATGTATCCAGAATAATACAGCATTCTCTCTGTTGTTGTAGTTTTTCCTGCATCAATGTGGGCCATAATGCCAATGTTTCGGATTCTGCATAAAGCAAAAACATTGCTTTTATTGAGGTATTTTTTTTTATTCAGTGATATTGTTACTTGTATAAGCAATTAATATTGAGAACAACATAACAGATGAATAACATTTTTCCCCTGTTGTGTATCTGATACAGATACATTCTGATACTGAAGTACATTAGTATTGAAATGGTGGATTTTCATCAGATAAGCAGTACTCAAGAGTTTTGGAACAGGTTTCCACACTTCACTTCACGGGAAGGACACTTCTTGGCCTCACCTTAACCAACTGCCCCCCTCCAGACAGAAACAGGCTCTCCACCCTCTCATCAATCCCAATCCCTAACCTCTGGTGCCTGAAACAATCCATCGCATATATACCCTTTACGCCCCAAATACAGCATCCAAGTACCCATGAAGTTGTCCTTGATTCTGTTCAGCCAACTCTTCCTTTCTGAAGTACCTTGCCAGTAGCTTCCAAAACTGCTTCACTAGCTCTGCGCATCACAGGCTTGTGCTCAGCCCCCATATTCACCAAATTCACTGAATTTACCCTCAGGACAGAAGTAGTCTTCCAAGAGAACTTCAGCCCCAAGCTATTTCTTTGGCAGCTCAGCCCCTAATTCCCTTGCCCTTGTTACTAAGGCCCTCATCTAACACAGCTGAGCGCTCCCATAGATGCAAAGGATACAGCCCTGCCCACAGCAGTGGTCTGGCTGCCAAGATATTCCTTCTCTACCATGGATTTGGAGCTTCCCTAAAAGCCCAGTTTGGGTTCTGATGATGTAAACAAGAGAGAGTCCAAGACCTCCTCGACACCAACAACCATTCTATATAGAAGTGTCAGATGGGTAAAACTGAGGAAGTTCTGACTTTAATTTAGAACATGCACATGAACTATGGATGTGACTGGCATAGCAACAACCCTTGACTTTTTATCACATCCATTGCTCTGGCTGCCAGTTACCTCTGAAAAATAAGCTAGCATGACATACCTGGATATATCAGGATTAATGACAGAACGCAGAGACTTAACATCTCCTGGAGACAAACAAAACAAACCAACAATCTGTAAGATTGATCCCAATGTAGAAACGATAGATTCTAACAGAATTAAATATATTTGAGAAAAATCCTAAAAAACTTACTAAAAAAAAAAAAAAGATTTGGAGCCACAACTCATGACAATCTATAATCTCTACAACCTCAAATTTCTAAAGATATCTACTTAATTTTTAATAAATCTCTCTCTCTCTCAAAAAAAAAAAAAAGATAAACTCTTCAAAGCAGCTGTAATTTAAAAACAAGAGGAAGAAGTGAACATGGAAAAGTATCATCAGCACAGTAAAATCTTACTCTGTAGAAGCAATAGCAAAAAGTTCAAGACAACTGTAGTGTTGACATTCATCTGAACTTGCTCTTGGACAACAAATTTCAAAAGTCATTTCTCCTTTAAATGCTGAAGCTAGACAGCATAATTCTCAGAGAAAATGCAGACTGAGCTAGGTTAAGAAAACATCGGACTGAGGAGTTTTAAATGCATATTTTCTTGAAAGACATTTCCTCTCTCACACCCTATTTAGTTGGAAAATAAGCTGCCAAGCTAAATTTTTATGAAACTAATCCATAATTCAGTTACTCAAGCCATTTAAATTGTGTCTCAGGAACTCACTTTCCTAGTACTTTAGTTTATCTTTGATAGACCAAACAGAATTCAACAATATTTAAACTAACATTCCTTAACCACCTACAGATCACCCCTCTTACCAGAGGGGCAGTAATGAGGCATCTTATAGGTTAATGTCTCAATGAGGACAAAGACTGAAGCAAGGCAGCAGGCTGGAAATTCACGAACATCCACCAACCCAAATAAAAACACCAACTAACACTGTCTTTTTCCCTCCAGTTTCTAAGATAACCCACAAAACAACACATTAGTATGTTTGAGATTTCTTGCTTCTCTTCTCGTGTATGGAATGAAGCTCTGCCTCCATGCCACATGCTGAGGTATTCAGCACAGCAAAACCAGGATAAATACAGGAGACAGCAAGGACATTGCACAGACAACTACACAGAAACAGCAATACGTAGCAACAGAGACTGTGCAAAGAGTAAGTCTTCTTTTGAGGTACACAACTGCAGGTTACAGACTTTTGCTAAGATACACAGTACTGCATCCATTTTTTTTTCTTTTTATTAAAAAGAAGTTGATTACCCACCAGTTACCAGTATTTTCTTCCCATCTCCATCTTGATGTAGAAAAAGCGGCCCTGACTCCCAACACTACCTTATATCAACTGATTTCCATTCAATCTCAGTGCAGTTATTCAAAGACCAGGAAAATTTCCTTCTAATTTAAGTTTTGGCTTTGAAGTATCTTATTCTTTTTACTCTCTTTTATCCTGAGTCTGCAAAGAAAATACACTAATGATAACTTAAAACTTCTTTAATCTGATTTCTGTCTTTCTCCCCTTGTCCAACATCCTGGATATCATCAGTTACTCGATAACCAATTAATACTTCAGGCAACTGGACACTTAACAACTGACCCGACTTCCTATACACGTGTACCTTTTCTTTCTCTTATTTTCTAAGGGCTTTATACCATACACCTACTGAGAAAAGAGCAGCAATACAAAACACTTCTTCTCAGTCCCTGAACCTTTTAACTGCTCTGTTTGCGCTTAATACACCAAATTCTATAAATAATGGCCAAAAGAATACAATAAAACACATATCAGAAAGCATTCTTACTCATTTTTAGAGTAATCCATATGATTAAGAAAAAATTTAAACTTATACCTGGTGGAGAACTGTAGTTTCGTAAACTGCAGTTTTGCTGTGTCACACTTATGACTCTGAATTTTGTCTTTCTGAAATGCACATGCTTAAAAGAAAAAAAAAATCTTATACAATATTTATCATTATAAATAATTACTTTGTAGCTAAATTTTTACTAGTTGTAGAAAACTAAACTCAAACAAAATATCTACAGGAACTGATACTGTTACTAAATATTTATATATGCTTCAAATACCAGCTATTTGGAAGCAGAAGCATGAAGATGGTAGCACCAAGGTTTAAACCAAGTCTGATCCCAGAATTATTTGGGAATTCCAGTAAAAGTCTATGCTAGCACCAAACCATGTTGTTGGTAGCCACAATATTTTAAATAAGTCTAATTCTTTGTATAAATAATATGAATTTAACAGTGACAACTGTTAGGTAATCAAAATCACAGATAATTAAAAAAGTTTACAGAAAAATTACAAATTCAACTTCCACATTCAGACTTATAAGAAGCCAAATTTTAACGTGAAATTACGCATTCTGTTTGGATATCAATTATTAAAGGAAACACAAAAAAAACCCCAACTTAAAGTGTTTAATCAGAGTAACCCAAGTATTTCTTTTGCTCACAGAGGAAGCCTCAAAATTTGGTAAAAAGTTTACCTCATTGCACAAACTGGGTAATTTCAATGCATTCACTGAAAACTTCCTTGTGATTCTCAGCATTCTGGATCCTGTCTCTAAAACCGCTCCCTGCCAAGATAAGTAAACATTGTACAACACATTTATGACAGCAAGCAGGTAACTATATGACTTTCACATAAATCAATCGAGAAACTTAACTGTTTTTGAAGTTAGATCAGGTTACTAGTTTTCAAGTTACTGCTTTGCAGGTTAAATCGGTGTCAGATCTGCAAAAATAATGCAAATATGCAGCATAAATGTGTGCCCACAAACGCTAAACATACTTCTCAAAGGAATTTGCAAGCAGTAAAGCAGAAAAACTAACATCAGAGTTTACACTCACACTCAGAGAAGCTCTAGAGCACCGATTACCGACCAGTGAAGTGTAAACAGCTCTTCTGATCTTGAAGGAGGAGAGAGTAGGCTGAGAAAAGTATGTATTTGGGACAAAAATAACAGAAAATATGACACACTACAAGATTTTTAAGCATCGCCCAAACCACTGCGACACAGAGCCCGAGCCCAGAAGCTTCAAATGCCTTCCTAGCTGGCTACTGCTCACTTAAGAAGACACCAGTGTCCAGCTCCAGTGAGTACCGTTCGTGTTTGGGAAGAAAATTTGCACACGGGGTCATTTCCACCCCCCCACACCCTCCCAGCCGCACACCCGTCCTCTACTGCCGCCGCCACCCTTAGAAGCGCAGGGCGGCGGGGTCCCCTCACACTGCCCGGTGCTGGTGGGCCGCCCAACCCAGTCCCGCCCCGCCAGAGACCCAGACAGCCGCTTTGCCAACCGAGGCTGCCCTGCCCACCGTGTTACAAGCCACCGGCCCCCGCGCTACCTGCGCCTGCCGGGCGGAGAGCTTTAACGAGCCCAGGGCCGGGCTTGCGCCGCGGGCCGGGTCGCCGCCGGGACAGCCGCCATGCCGCCGGAAGGTGCACTCCTTCTTCCCCCTCCCGCGCCACCGAGCCGCCCTCCTGCCGTTCCGCCCCCACCTCACAGATCCAGGGGACAAAAACAGCGCTCCGACCTTTTTCCCTCCGTTTTTCCTCTCTTTTCGGCCCCGCCAAGCCGGGGATGTAGGCCTGGGGGGGCGCGGAGCGCCGCCTCCCCCCCAGGAGGAACCAAAGCGCAGCGGGGCAGCGTTTCTAGCCGGTGCCGTTTCTCGCCGCACCCGCCCTTTTCGCGGCGGAGGAGGCGGCTGCGCGGCGGAGAGTTCGGCGAAGTGCGGAGAGTTGCTGTGGGGCCGCCGCCATGGTGGGAGCCGGGGCGATCGGACCGGGGACAGGGATGGGGACGCGGACGGGAGGGAGGGAGGGAGGGAGGGAGGGAGGGAGGTTGGGGTGACGGCCGCTGAGCAGTCCGTGCCGCCCCGCGCTGAGGGTGCCGCCGGGCCGCGGCCTGCTCGGGCCCCCGCCGCGTGTCCCAGCGGCGCTGGGCCCGGGTGAGGGCGCAGCACCGGCCCCGGCCCGCCCGTTCCTCGGCCGGCGGTACCCGCTCACCGCGCTGCTTTGTCCCCCCCGCTCCCGGCCTACAGCCGCAGAACGAGTACATCGAGCTGCACCGCAAGCGCTATGGCTACCGCCTGGACTACCACGAGAAGAGGAGGAAGAAGGAGGGCCGCGAGGCTCACGAGCGGTCGCGGAAGGCCAAGAAGATGATCGGGCTGAAGGCCAAGCTCTACCACAAGCAGCGGCACGCTGAGAAGATACAGATGAAGAAGACGTGAGTACCCGCCGCCGCTTCTCTGGCGCCGTCCAGTCATCCTGGCGTTTGAGGGATGGGACAGGGCGTTAGTAGCTTTACAAAAGAAGTATTTGCTGCTTGGGCCGTGCGTTACGCTTTGAAGGAGCGCCCAGGTTGTAGGGGAAAGTGGGTTTTGCCACTGTGAAGGCATTTCTGGTGTCCGGTCTTCTCCATGCGTGTTAACTATCCTGCTCCTAAAAGCGTTCCTTAAGATAAGTGTTAATTAGCAATAGCAGTGACTAACGTAATGATGAGAAAAATATGAATGCATGTACTTAGGGCTTTTACATCAACTGCTGTATTAGTGTGGCAAGAGGCAGCAGGCATTTTCTAAATAGCGTTAGTAGAAAAAGTACATTAACATGCAGTGTTTGTGCAGAACATGAGGTTTGTCTTCCAGGGTAAATTACAATATCAAGCACAGATAAACAAAAGCATTTTCCTGAAAATTTTCTGTTGTTCAGAAGTTGAAATCAAAGCTGTTAACAATATTCTTTGTTGCTAATGAATTTTATCTACCATGTTCTTTTGGTTGTTTTGCCAGTGTAGATAGTTATTTTACTCTGCTACTTCTAAAAGTATTTGGTTTATTAACTAGCTTGTGGGTCTTTCCTCCCCCCCCCCCCCCCCCCCCCAAATGGCCTCAAAAATAAAACAAAACCCCACAGACACGTTCCTCAGATTTGTAAGCATTGCCGTCAAATCTCAGAAGAGTAATATTATGTTATTTTTTGTCAGAGAGGAAGGCTACTATCTCTCAAAAGTGCTTGGCTGCTTGTTTTAAGTCACTCAGAAATTCCTTAGTAATATGTGTGTCTTGTGTTCCTGTCATGATGGGAATTGACGAGCTGTTACGCTTGTCTGTCAGTCTGTCAGTTGTTACATTAAGTGAGATTACTAGGTTACCTTGGAAATTATTTAGAATTATTCCTTAAATATAAGTATGTACTTGTTTACAAGGATCTCTTAAATTAAAATTTTGAGCAGACACAATCTAAGTTAAAAGGATATATCTAACAAAGAGCCTTTTTTTTTTTCCCTTCTACTCTTACTATTGGTTTTCTTTCCTTGCAGCATTAAAATGCATGAAAAGAGAAATACAAAGCAAAAGAATGATGAAAAAACACCTAAAGGAGCTGTACCTGCATACCTGCTGGACAGAGAGGGGCAGTCCCGGGCTAAGGTTCTCTCTAACATGATCAAGCAGAAAAGAAAAGAAAAAGCCGTAAGTAACTGTATTGAAATTCAGATACTTATAATTACTTGTGACAATGACAAATTTTCATAACTTTAAATGCTAATTAAAATAAGTAGTTATGATAGTTTAGTTGTATAAAAAGTATGGTCTCCCACTATGCTTTAGGGAAATTTTATTTTATGCTTTGGTTATCCCTTTTCATTTAGCAATGCGGCATGTAAGACTACTGACTTTTTTTTTTTTTCCTTCCAGGGGAAATGGGAGGTTCCTGTGCCAAAGGTCCGTGCACAAGGAGAAACAGAAGTTTTAAAAGTGATTCGTACAGGAAAGAGAAAGAAGAAGGCCTGGAAGAGAATGGTTACAAAAGTTTGTTTTGTTGGAGATGGCTTTACTAGGAAGCCTCCTAAATACGAGCGATTCATTCGACCAATGGTAATGTTCTTCAGCCTTAAAGAATGTTTAAGTAATAATTCTTTTGACTTACTGCTTTGAGTTCCTGTGGCGAAGAATATATTCTATGATAATGCACTTGTTTACTACTGATGTAGAAGATTCCTATTAGTTTCCCTGCAGAAATCTAAACTTCGAGTAGCCTGAGGGTGGGGAGGTGCCCCTGCAGTCGAAGTCTGTGTTGAAATATCTCTGCTCTTACTTCCATTAACGCAGATGATGCCAGTAAGTTAAAGCTACAAGCTGTCAAATTAGCATGGGAAGGTCTTTAGCAGAGGCAGTTTGAATAGCTTTTAAAGTTGGAGGCTTCTTTTTCAAGCTGCTGTGATTCTGTCAGCTGCAGAGGCCAACTCTGTTCTAGGACTCCAGAACTCCCTCCTGTCTTGTTAAGAAAGCTTGAAGCACAGTCGTGACCGTATGCAGGGGAAGTGTTGTGCCTCCTTTCTCAACAGTTCTTACACAGCTGCAGGACCAGTGCCTGGGCTCTAGCAGCCTGGCAGTGCACAGGAGGAAAAACTAGATTCACTAAGACAGTGTATTTTTTCTATAAATACCTGTTCCTGTTTTATTACAGGAATCAACAGAATCACTATGCAGGCTGCCTGTTGGATCATACCTCATTACTGGTACCTCATTACTCATGACTGGATGGTCATCTTACACATAAGCCTTGGATAGATTTTTTTATTGACACAGAAAAGTTTATGGTACTTAATGGTAAAGTACCCTTTACAAAGCACAGGTCGCTAGACGAAGTGCTATAAGAGATGGCTATTTAATATTTTACAATATGGGAAAGGTTTTTCAGTTTTACAAGGAAAAAGGAAAAATTTCAAGTCTTAAAAACCAGTAATTCTTAAACACTGTGTTATAATAAATGCCTCATTTCTTCATGGAGCAGAAGCCATCTGAGGTAGAGAGTATTATTCTTGTACTACTATTAAAAATTGACGTCTTGAAAATACACATGGAAAGCTTTATCTTATCATTAATCAGGTTTTTAAACAAATGTGGCATTTTATAGTAGGCAGATAGCATTCTGTATTCTAAGTTGTTTGTTTCTTCTCAGTCTCTCAAAACATGTAAAGCTGAGGACAAAAATGCTGAAAGTGTTAAAACTAGATTAGTCATGAGGGCTTAAAGGAAATACTAACTCATTCTAACACTCCTTGTGCAACAGGGCTTACGTTTCAAGAAGGCACATGTGACACATCCTGAACTTAAAGCTACTTTTTGCCTACCTATACTCGGTGTAAAAAAGAATCCTTCTTCTCCTTTGTATACAACACTGGGCGTAATTACCAAGGGTACCGTCATTGAGGTCAACGTAAGTGAGCTTGGCCTTGTCACACAAGGGGGCAAAGTTATCTGGGGTAAGTAGTTAAACTAGCTATACTGCAGAACTACTTTAAAAAGTTTTAAGTCTTCATTGCTTGATGTACTGTTAAGATCACATCCTATAGTCATAATTAATCCATTGTTAAATATTAGGTTTGGGCTGCAGCAGAAGCAACTATGAGGCAGTTCTAAAAATGGAAACTTTTAAGTTTTAATCTTAGGCTTTCTGTTCATGCTTTCAAAATCAAATTAGGTGAAGTTCAGAACAAAGAGTTGACTGGCTTGCCTGTGTCTCACATTAGGCAAATGCTGCAAGTCTATAAAGACCTAACCACGTGAACTATGAAGAATTGTATTATCTTTTCAGTGGTAGTCCTATGTAGAACTGTCTTCATAGGATCAGGCTGACTTTTAACAGAGAGGTTGACTTGGACAATAGCAGAACTTATGATTTTTTTTTTTTTTTAGATCTACCTAGAATTCTAAATGATCCACTTATAAAAAACAGCCTGAATAAAATATTTAAGAGAACCTAAGTTTGCAGCTCAGCAGAAGGTAGATTTAGATTTCAAAATGCATTTCAGTTTTTGAACAGGAATTCCCTATGCTTTAAAGACTTGTGTATTGAACTTGCAAACATAGAAAAATCTACTTAAAGCTTTTGTAGACATTTAATTCCCTTTTTTCTTTAGGGAAATATGCACAAGTAACAAACAATCCAGAAAACGATGGCTGCATTAATGCAGTTCTACTTGTTTAAATTGTGTTTGATACTAAGCGTTGGACGTGGGCTCCTGCAAAATCAGTGCAGTTTCAACAAGCTTGCAAGATCTTTGGAACCTTCAACCATTCAAGAACACTGACCCCACAAGATGGTGAGGAATTTAAACATGCCAGAAACAACTGTTCGGGTTTTTGTATTTGTGTTTGCTCAGCTGCAACATTGTCCAAATAAAATGACTCAATTTTCATGTTTTGCTAACATGGTATGGATTTGATCAAAACCATCTTAGTGTTTTTACAGCAGCAGTTTCCTGGCTTAGATGTATCTTGTAAATACTTAATTCAGTTCACATTCCTAGTGATGGGAAATACAGCCACTGTCTCGCATGATGGCCTACTGTAATAGCTAAAGGTACAGATGAACATACTAAGTTGTATTCTGCTTCTGGGAAAGCAGAAGAGCTGGAATAATGCAGCTAAGTCTTATTGCAGACTGACATCAGAAATGAAACAGTCACTTAGTTTGATACTTGTGCCTACAGAAGCATGGGCTTGAGAACACATTAGCAGCAGGAGGGGAAAATAACTAGAAGGGCAGCCATTTCTCCCCCCCGCCCCCATTACCTCATGTCTTTCTCCCCTTTGCCTCTATGACTGCATTAATGGAAAGAATAAGGGCTACAGGGTGTACCACTGTAGTAGTTCCAGGCAAGAGGAGACAGTTTCAGAAGTTTAAATTTATGAAGTTGTAAGGGGTTTAAGGTGTGAAATTTGAAAATGGTGTGACAACCCTGATACAACCCCTTGTAGCTATTTTGGTGGCTTTAAGCAACGCTCAAAAAAACCTAAAGGCCACAAGCATCAACTGATCAATCTATATTTAGCTTGCATCCTCAAAATAGAAGAAACAAAAGCTACTTCTAAACTGGAAGCTTTCAGTGATGCTACGTATAACTGCATCAGTAATCTTCCAGTCAAGAATTTGGTGGTAAACAGATCATGTTTCAAGATCTGGAATTCTAGCCAGGAAGTCAAGCTACCTGCTTTTGGGCCAGCTTTCTAACTTCTCTTATGCTATCTGCACTAAGAGGCAGTACTTTAACTATACCAAAGTCTTCTCCTCTTACGGGCTATTTTGTTAGTTTAACACATCACCCTAGTCTAGACTCAATATGTTACTATGATTTTTGTGTAGTGATTTGAAACTAAAAGAGGGTCACAAGCCTGCAAGTCGTTTGCTTGGAGAGAGGGCATTTTGTCAAAACAGATAAGCCTCCATTTAAGTTCTTGTTGCTTTACCCTTTACTGCACATTAACAAATAACATGGACAGAATACTTTAATTTTCTACAGCTGTCTCAAGAACATTACTACATTTTGTGCTATAAATACATGATTTGTTGGCTGAATAACACGATTGTACTTAAGACATTTTAATATATCACAATGTAGGGAGTGCGTTACAGCGTTTCTAGTTGGCTTGTCTACTACATTAACTACGTTAATAACTACGTTATATACTGCTAAGTTTACATTATCTTGCATAGTTGGTATAAACAGCTGTAACATTCAGAGCAGCCTATTCTGCAGCTTTTTTTATAGGATTTTTTTATAAGCATAAGCTAATTAAGTACAGGAAATTGTTTTAATCAATAAAGATTTTTGGATTAATCATTTTTGAGCTTAGTTCTAGTGAACTGAACCACTTTAAAACATGCCTCCTCTATAGCAGAAAACTCAAATACTGAAAACCAATAAAAAAAATAATCACAAAATATAAGTTTAATTACTACTTCAAAACATTTCAAAAGCAGCCAAGACAGCACTAAAAAAGGAAAAACACTGTAACAAGACTTAAGTAGCATACTCAGAACAGCAACACATCTTTCATAAGATTTATAAACAGGGTATCACTAGTTTAGAAAATATCTAACACCACATTTGTGAAAATAAATTTAGAAGTGTATCCTCTTGGAAATAATTTTTTTAGAATGGATACTTAAAGCAGAGAAGCTGAAACAGACCTATTTGTTGCTATGTTTAACTTAGTAGTGCTGATGACATTGTAAATGATCAATTTGATTACTGACATCTACAGGTAAAATGCTATAAACAAAGCAACAAACCAAGGTCAGACATCATTTCAGATAAGTTAAACACTTTTCAAATAGGATATGTATACATTTTTATGTAAAGGGCTATGAAACATGAGAACAGCAAACAAGAATTCTGCATGAAATGAAAATAGACCAAAAGAGAATTGTGGGAGAAGCAAAGCAAATCCTGTTAAAAATTAACAAGCAATACAAAAGACATTTGAACAAATGTTGGATTCTAATACAAAACCATTTATCATTTAAGTGCAAAGCCGAAGTCACAAATTAATGTTCTTTAAACTCTATTTCTAGACTAAGTAAAGCTCAAAAATAATACCGCTTGCATTCACTGTACACATGTAGTTCCACAGCATGTTGTAATAGCATTTGGTACAAACTTGTATAAAGTTGATGTTTTAATCATTGGTTGCTGGTGCAATAAGATCTTACAAATTGGTAATAAGACAGACAGTTAACAGAAGAAAAAGAATTGAAATCGTCTAAGCCTAAAAACCACTGGTTTTCCCAAGGTAAAACACTTCAGTCAATACAGTTGTCAGATATGTTCCCTTCCGTTAGTGTAACAGAAGGTATAGTCCATTAAACTACTGCTCCAGTGGGCCATCACTACAGCACTGAAAACTATTACTTAAAAGTCAGTGTTTTGATTTTGTATTTACTGCTGACTGATGCCAAAAAAGTTGTTATAGAAGTAAACTGCGCCCTTTAGTTCAAAGTACTGCTGCAATCACAATTACAACAATGTCCAGTTTTCAAGACTGCACTGGTTAACAGCATCACTAATTGCACCCCAACTACCCATATTCTGTATCTAACAGTCTGTCCATCAGCTGTCTTGGTTTCCCCAGATTTACAGAGGTATCTACTCAAGAGTATACTTAGAGATGTGAATTTAAGTTCAGTATCTAAAACTGACTCACTGAAATGAGATCAGAAATCTGATTGTTCTCAGTAGAAACCAAGACTGACCTAATCTAATAATCTTGTTGTAATATATATGGATTCAATATGCAAGTGTCTTAAAAGAAAGATACTAACTGAAATCAGTTTCAACTTAGCCATGAAAAGTAAGAGCCAGATGAGTGACATTACCTTCCCACAAACACTGTTTTCTGACATCACAGGGAATACAAACAATAAACATACGTATCAAAAATCCATCCAGAACTAAATGAAATAACTGGGACTCACTTTTCATAAACAAAAGAATCCGTGGCTTTTTGAAAATGAACACATTTGTATCAATTGAAGTATTCGGCAGATTAATCTTCAGTACAACTTGCTCTAAAAATAGAAGATGAGCCACAATATATGAAAGAAGGGACTGACCACTTAGGAAAAGAGTGCTGTCAGGGTACGCAGGGATGGAACAAGTAAAGCCAAGGCAGCCTTGGAATTGAACCTGGTGAGGGATGTTGAGGTCAACAGGAAGGGTTTCTTTAAGTATATAGGAAGCAAAAGGAAAACTAAGGAAAATGTGGGCCCACTGTTGAACAAGACAGGTGCCATGGTGACAGATGAAGCAGAGAAGGTGGGGCTGCTGAATGCCTTCTTTGCTTCTGTCTTCACTGCTTGGGCCAGCCCTTGGGAGTCCCAGACTTTGCAGGTAACAGAGAAAGGCTGGAGGAAGGCAGACTTTCACTGGGTTGAGGAGGAACAAGTTAGAGAAGAATTAAGTAAACTGGATACCCAAAGTCCATGGGGGCTGATGGAATGCACCCACAAGTGCTGAGGGAGCTGGCAGAAGTCATTGCTGGGCCACTCTCCATCATTTTTGATAGGTCCTGGAGAATAGGTGAGGTGCCTGAGGACTGGAGGAAAATCAACGTCACTCCAGTCTTCAAAAAGGGCAAGAAGGATGACCCAGGAAACTACAGGCTGGTCAGACTCACCTCCATCTCTGGGAAGATGATGGAACAGCTTGTTCTGGGCATCATCTCCAAGGATCTGGAGGAAAAGAAGGTTATCAGAAGTAGTCAACATGGATTCAACAAGGGGAAGTCATGTCTGACTAATCCAACAGCCTTCTATGATGGCGTGACTGGTTGGATGGGGGTGGATGAGGGGAAGGCAGTGGATGTTGTCTACTTTTACTTCAGCAAGGCTTTCGACATTGTCTCCCATATCATCCTCACAGGCAAGCTTAGGAAGTGTGGGTTAGATGAATGGACAGTGCAGTGGATTGAACAGTTGGCTGACATTGCTCAGAGGGTTATGGTTAGCAGTGTAGAGTTTAGTTGGAGGTCAGTAACAAGTGGTGTTCCCCAGGGGTCAGTACTGGGTCTAGTCCTGTTCAATATATTCATCAATGACCTCGATGAAAGGATAGATCGTGCTATCAGCACGTTTGCTGGTGACACAAAACTGGGAGGGGTGGCTGACACACCAGAAGGCTGTGCTGCCACTCAGCATGACCTGGACAGGCTGGAGAATTGGGCAGAAAGAAACCTTATGAAATTCAACAAGGGCAAGTGTAGGGTACTACACCTGGGGAGGAATAACCCCATACATCAGTACAGGTTGGGGGCTGACCTCCTGGAGAGCAGCTCTGTGGAAAGGGACCTGGGAGTCCTGGTGGACAACAAGATGACCATGAGCCAGCAGTGTGCCCTGGTGGCCAAGAACGCAAATGGCATCCTGGAGTGCATCAAGAAGAATGTGGCCAGCAGGTCGAGGGAGGTCATCCTCCTCCTCTACTCTGCCCTGGTGAGGCCACATCTGGAGTACTGTGTCCAGTTCTGGGCTCCCCAGTTCGAGAAAGACAGGGATCTGCTGGAGAGGGTCCAGCAAAGGGCTACAAAGATGGTTAGGGGATTAGAACATCTCTCCTACGAGGAAAGGCTGAGAGACTTGGGTCTTTTTAGTCTAGAGAAAAGAAGATTGAGGGGGGGATCTTATTAATGCTTATAAATACTTAAAGGGAGAATGCCAGGGGGATGGGAGGAGTCTTTTTTCAGTGGTGCCCAGGGATAGGACAAGAGGTAACGGGCACAAACTTGAGCATAGGAAATTCCATCTCACCATGAGGAGGAACTTCTTTAGCTTTGAGTGTGGCAGAGAACCGGAACAGGCTGCCCAGAGAGGTTGTGGAGTCTCCCACTCTGGAGACATTCAAAACCCACCTGGACGTCATCCTGTGCAACCTGCTGTAGGTGACCCTGCTCTGGCGGGGGGGTTGGACTAGATTATCTCCAGAGGTCCCTTCCAACCCTGACCATTCTGTGAATATACTGTATTCAACTGCCCTTTTTCTTAAGCCACCAGCCCTCACAAATCCCAAATTCTTAGCAATGCAGTGTTTTCTAGCCTTTTTTTCCCCCCCCCCCAAGAAATCTTAGCAGTAAAAGAGAAGCCACACAGAAGATAACAAAAGTTTTGTCTCATATGCTTTATAGAAAATGCTTGATTAGTTTTCGAAATGCTTAAGGTTCACTTGAATATGCTTACAATCAATCATGAAAGTTGTACATTTATCAGTCATGGGGCTCATAAGGAGTACTTGTATCTATATTGGTAGGAAGTTACAGCTATGTGCAATAGTTCAAGAAAACCAGATTTAACTCAGTAATCCAATGTACCCTAATCTGAATTTTAGGTAACACACATTTCTTAACTGCCTTTTTTTTTTATTTGTAAACTGCTCTTAACAGATTGAAAAGGAGCATGGTACTTCATCAGCTGAAAGTAGTACGAATGGATCTTATACAGTTAAAATTTTTTATAAATACAGTTAAACTGTGAAAGCGTAAAATTCAAAACCAGATTCTTACATTAGCTTCATAGAGGGATAAAAGACAGCATTGCAACTACTCAAGAAAACCCTGTACTCAGAAGTCCTGAGCAGCAATTTCTAGATACCTCTGGTTTTGAGACACTGTGGGAGACTAGTTCACTCATCTTAGAAAAGGCATATAGCAGGACAAATAGTGGTGTGATTTCCTGTTATTAGAACCATTGTTCTTTCTTATTCCTCTGTTTTTAACCCATTATGAGAGAAGCTTCATTTATGTAAAGAAACACATAGCAAACTGAGGAGTAACTTACTGTGTGTGTGCCAAATTAAATAAAATATATCGTTTGCCAGGAGAACCACTGAAGGGAAAAATGCATGAAAAGCCTGTTTTTATTTCTGTTTTCATACAGCAAAGTTTGGTTGCTGTTTTTAATAAAAGCTATGAACTGGGAAGCTATCATCCCAGGGATTACACCCAAATTAGAAAAAGAAAGTGGGAATTAGAAGTATTTGAAAGCAATTACCTGCTAACTCCTGAAGGCAGGGAAGTCTGGCAAACAAGCATTTGCTGAAACCCACTAGTACATGCACTAATGACTGTCACAACCACCTGAAATGCCAGCACTCACAGGAGCCACACACCTGGCAGACACAACATTTTAACAGTTACCCCACAGCACCAGCCAAGTATTTGGAAAACACAAAGCACGACTTTCCATTCAGACCAAAAACAAGATCAAAAGTTGTCATATCCTTTTCCTGTAATGTAACAGGTAATCAAGTATCCACTCAACACATGCAAGTAGCTAGGAAGGCAGTTCAAAGACTTCTGTATATGCGCCAAAGTTTACATTCCATACACTCCAGAAAAACAGGCTTACTGAGATGGTTGCTTTGGAATCTACAGTTTACTGTATAGACATCTCAATCTTCACGTAAAGAACTTCATTATCAGAGTTCACTATGGCAGATACTGTGCTGACCATGCTTCTACTCACTTGGCTGTTTTCAACTGATTCTATGAAAGACAGATGCCGCTTATGTTGTTTTGGTCTCCTGAGTTATACCTTCTTGTGTATTTTGAGAATCTTACATTATTTTAATCTCATCTGGGAAAATCTACAGGGAGGGAACAAGAAACGAGGAAGAATTTTTTCTTGTTCTGCTTCTCTCCACAGTAGAGAACACAAAGTTACTAAAAAAAAAAGTGCTAAAGTGATGTCTGGCCTCATGGAAGTCTATGGGAATTTAAGGGACCTCGAAAGGGTCAGGATTTCATGCTGCATTTTTCTTCCACAACTGCCACCTCAAATATGCAAACTGTTCCCTTGCTACTGCAACTGTATTTATACAGCATGTATCATTTATAAAAGGAAGAGACTGGCTGTTTACTTTCATACCCTGATAAAGTTCAATGTCTACTGGTTAAAAATTTAAGAAAACTTGAGGAAAGGTGATGGATCCCAAGAGGAAGTCCAACCCAGCATTTTAAACCCATGTGTCCTGTGTCCCAGATTGTTTAGTTACACCCTAGTGTTTTATGTAAGATAATAACTTTCTTATAAATAGATGAATTAACAATCAGTATTTCATTTTTAAGCTGGCTTTCCTTTTTTCTTGGGTGGACCTTTGTAGCCTTTGGACTTTCTTCGCAAGTTTCTCCGGTCTACAACGGGTACCTCAATTTCTGCTTCCTCAGAGCTGCTGTCAGCAGCCCGCTCCGCTACTGTCTGCACGTACTGATCTGTTTGCTCAGCAGACTCTTCTGAGTGCTCTTCCAACTGGTTCTTCTGTCCTTCCTGTCCAGAAGGCTGCTGAAAAGAAACACCCTCAAGTTCAACCACTATCAAAGAGCTCTGACTCAAGGCAACAGAAGCCTCCTGTGAGTTGTGCCCTGCTTCCTCATTTTGATCTTCCAATGAGGAAGCTGGTTTAGACAATACATTTTCAGAAACAGATTCTTCTGCTGCTTCATTTACCACAGAGTTGGGCAGGCCATTGTCAGAGGGCTCCTCCTTAGATGCTGAAGCAGCTGCCTTTTCAGTGATGGTCTTGTCAGATTCTTGCTGTTCTTCAGTGAACTTCTCCACTGACGTACTTTCTTCAGTCACTTCTGAATCATTTGCATTTAAAACCTGTGGGGGGAGGGGAAGGGTGCCAAAACAACCAAAGGGACAATCAGTTGAAGATACAAGAGGCTGAACAACTACTAGCCCCTAGCTAGCAACCTTGGAGGATATTTTGGCAATCAGCAGTTTTTAGTACTACATGTACAGTCAGCAAACCAGTCTTTTCCTCCTTTTTGCACAAGACTATTTTGTGAACTGCATTTGATAACCCAGAGTTGCTCTCCTGTTTTCAAATTCAAATTACTCAAATGATTATTCAGATACAGTAAAAACATTCTGAAATTAAACCCAGGGAAAAAGACAAACAATTATCATTTTGGTCACATAGAACAATCTGCTTTTGCACTATAAACAAAACCCAGTAAAATCCATGGGTATTTTACCAGTAATTAATTGCTTCTACCCTTCATCAGGGAAGAATTACTAGACAAAATAGGGATGTGGCTTTTCACTCATATCCAACTAGTATTTTAGTTAGAAACATCTGTTTCATTAACTGCCAAGCCAAACTGGAGCAACATATCCTTCTTTTTAGTATCACATGAATATATATACTCCCCTTTTGTTAATTAAAACAGAAACATTACTATATTCTGTTTATGGACTTACATCATCTGGCCTAATAATTGCTTCTCCCGAGAATTTAATATGGTGGTAGGGGCTACTTTCTATCTGTTACTTAACAAAAAGTAAAAAAAAACAAGATAGGTACACTCTGAAGGAAAGATGACCACATTTTGTTTCAATTCTCTCACCTTTTCTGATACAGTGTCTTCTGAAGGTTGTTCCATTAATCCTTGAGCCTCCGGCAAAAACAGTGTTAAAGGCTCTTCTCCTTGACTCTCAGACTGCAACTTTAATTCACCACTTACAACTTCATTTGCTGTTTCCTCTTCAGCCATAAGTGAGGTCTTACCAGTTTCTTCTGTTACCTCACCATTAAGAGATTCTGATGGAGTTTCCTAAAAATCACATTTCTAAGTCAAGATTATGCCCAGCGATTGTTCCCCAGCACTAGTGGGTGTATTTGTGATCTAAATTGGCAGCTTAATGTGAGAAGCAGATAGCTTGGGTACCCAGAAATGTGTCCTCAGAAGGCAGAGCTTAGTGCAGAGTAGCTAACTTACCCAGCGTATTAGTTTGGTGTTGCCACCTGCACTAAATTTCTGACCACAGCTTACACAATTAGGACCCCAGCCAAGAAGTTCTTACGCATCTCACAAGCATACATGCTGCAGTCATTCCTTGACCCCAACATAGTGCAAGATCCACTTTCTCACCTATCAGTAAGAACATAAAACCCTGGAGGCATCACTAGGCACAAAAGGTACTCACAGATTTAAATTCAGGCTGTTAACAAGTTGTGGATAAAAGCTGGATTTAAACATCAAAGCAAGCTTTAAGTGGAGAAGTAAGAAGAGCCAGCAGTAGTCACTGAAGCATACCAGCTCTTGGCTTCTTCAAATAAACTTTTTTCTTTAAAATTAGAGATACTGGATCAGATCTTTACCTTACTCCAGTTCTCTGGAGCATGTGAGTAGGATAAATCAATTAAGAAAATTAGGTTGGTAGACAAGCTACAAATTCACCTTACTGAAGATCCTATGAAGCCTATTGTTCACAATAAGTATAATGGAATGTTCCCGAAACTAGTTCTATACTAGCCTTAGCTTCTCAGATATACTTCTCAATGAAGCATCAGTACAAAAAAAAAGAAAAAGATTATTGAGTTGATAGTCATATGGATCAAGGCAGCATGGGCCATATTTAACAGAAACCATAGTTGTATTTCAAACTTATCCACTATCACTATCACATCCAGCTCACCTCCTTCTCACTCTGTTTCTCAGGGGGTGATACATGTAGCTCTGCTTCCAATACAGACTGGCCTTCATCTTCAACAATCATTTCCTCATCCTTCTCCACAGTATTCTCCTTAGGTACTTCTACTAAGTCTTCAGAGCTTTCAGATGTGTGGGCAGGAAGTTCCAGCCTGCAGCAAGTATCAAGATATATCCTTTCATCTTTTCGATTAATATATAATTTCAATGATCTCAGCAGGAAAATTCTTTCATGACCAATTATAAAATGCTGCATCAAATGCTTGCCATAAGAAATAAGAATCCAGAAAACTAAATACATCTGAAAATGGCTAACTCCTCATCAGGAAAAAAATCCCATCAACTACAAAAAAAATTGCTTTGGCAATTATAAAATGAAGACATCTATCTCACTTTCATTTTATGGGAATAAAAGTTAGAAATGTGTTTGTCATTTTAAATGTAGAAAGCAGCAATCCGTTACATATTTGAAAGCCAAAGGAAGTGAGAAAGGAAGCAACTTCTCCAACCCCCACTGTAGAAACATTTTAAAATTATGGAATTATAAAAGCAAATATGTTGTTTAATCACTGAATATACATATACTACAAAAGACCATGACTGGAAAAGAACTCAAGGCAATGAACACATCATGGCTGAAGAAGATTCAATCAGCTAGAGATTAAATTAAGCTCTGATGCACCTGATGGGTAGTAACACTATCTCAAACATTCAGTTCTCATTTTTGAGATGATAAAACTCAGATGAACTGAAGTATTACATACAAGCAAAGAAAAAAGTACGTGCAATAGATTTGCAAGAGACTGCTTCACAATCTCATAGTAAAGGCAGTATTGGAGTGTTTTATTCCAGGTGCTAGTCTTGAAATGAAGGCACACCATAGGAGAAAGTCCCTGACAGAAGACCCTGCTGCATTTGCTAATGTGCATGGAAAGAGAGAACCCAAGCTGATATACTGCCCTGCTGCTATCAGGATTCCCCTCTGCTCACAAACACACGTTACACATCTTGTTCAAAGTAGCAGTGGCACCTTTGTTGCCTTCATTTTGCAAGGCCCAAAATACTGACATTCAATAACTGGCTTGTCCTCTCACATACCAACCAGCCAATTATTAGTAGTAACAGGGCAAAGAATTTCTCAACCTGTAGCAGCATCAAACCATGCCCTTTGGCCTGTCTGAACCAGCTTAGGGCCGCACACTGGCAGTGCAGGACTGCAGTGCTCTATCTTTGTAGTTCCACTGAGTAGCTAGATGCAGCCTAATTTTTGTGTTTAAGTTGAAGACCTCAGCTTCACATGAAAAAACAAACAAACAAAACAAACCCACACAACTAATTTTGTTTAAAGAAACCTAATGGAACAAGTTTGAGGGATTTCCTAGAAAAATAATCAGGTTATCTTCAGTTCTTCACAGAGGATTTTGGGGTTGCAATGGGTTTTTTGGAAGACAATGAGAGAGGGAGAGACACGGGGTCGGAGAGACTGGGCAGTGTGTGTCTTTAAGCATGCATATACTCACACACAGTAAAGGGGAGGAAGGAGCCATTTATTTCTTTATTTTAAATAGCCACAGTTCTGCTTTCTGGATGGAAGCCAGTGCAAATTAGTGCTTCAGGCCCTGCCTTGTATGAATTGTTATGGCACACAAGTGGCACAATTCTTCACATCCCCATTTGACAATTACTACACAGGATAACATCCTTTGAACTGAAACTACTCTTTTTTCCCGGGATACAAGTTGGGATTATGACTGTTTTAAATCAGAATTTGTCTAAACAAAGGGCTTTACTTTGAAAACCGGTGGCTCCCTATAACTCTTTTGTTAAGTGACAAGCAGTAAGCAGCTCCCAAACTAAAACAGCCAGAATTTATTTTACGGCAATATGCCACTATAACAAAAGGTCAGGAAGGGACACCGCTCCAAAAGATAACCCATAGCATTGTTGATACACGTCCAGTTATATTGTCACAAGAAACTGTGACTACAGATTTTTTTACCTTCATGTAGATTCAGTTATAACAGAACACCCTCAGCCCTCATTGTTTTCTTACTGTTATTTCCAGTATCTGCGGAGGTTTCAGAAATGCTACCTATTGGTGCAACCACTCTTCAGGCAATGTCCCAATTTTCTTTCTCACATCAGGCTTCATTTTTAGTAATTTTAATATCAAACAAATAAAGTAGGAAGAAAGGAAAAGAAATACCCAGTAGCACACTATGAGACACTGATGTAGTTTGTGACTTCCCAAACAACAAAGTAAAAAAAAAAAATAAAATAATAAAAAAAAAAAAATCAGTAAAATATGGGCTCCTCTACCTGCTTTCTGACACATGAAGAGCATCTTCCTCAAAGCCTTGGGAAGTTTCTGATTGAGATTCCTGGCTATTTTTTCTTATCCTGGGGCGTTTTAAGTGACTGCTTCGTGTCCAAACGGAAACAGGAATCATGTTCAGGTCTTAGGAAAAATAAACCAAAACAACAAAACAAATGCAAGTGAACAAATGCAGTCTAAAATTTGCATACAATTTCCCCCCCTAGTATTTCATTAAAGCAACTGAGTGCAAGTAAAACAACATTTCACTGTGGTACTTTTTTTTTTCTGAACACACATGCACAATATCTTTATCAAGACTCCTAACGATTTTATCTGAAGTCCTCTAAAAGATTTGTGAGTTGAGCCTCAGCACCTTAGAGGAAGGCATGGTTTTTTATACACTTTGCAGATGAATATGGTAAGATTGAAAGCAGTAAGAGACTGCTAACCTATTAATCCACAGTAATTGCAATACTGATAATCAAGGTTGCTTTTACCTTTAGATGTGCTTGCACAGACTTCTATTGATTCTTTACCTTTTTGAGAGTCAGCCTGTAAAGCAAAAGCAAAGCTAATATTATTCCAAAAACTTCTGAATTGACTGAAACACCTTCATCTCCTTATCTGTGGCTGCATCTTCCTAAAGCACTATTTCAAAGTAATAAGCCTATGGAAGGAAGAGCAGTTACAATCGTTCTTGATTTACGATACTTACATGTATGTATCTTATCTTTCAATAGATTTTTTAATTATTATTTTGTTACAAGGATGAATATTTTTCTGCATTTTTTTTCTGGCCTCCCCACAGTACATCAGACTTGCAAGTAACCTGTCATTATAAACACTACCGATTTTTTTTCCTAACCATTCAGTTTATAATAGGTGTCCACATAAATGAAACCCTAGAATTTCCTTTTTTTTGTTTCCCTTTTCTGTATAAACCCAAGGGACTACACTACAATAGCTGACAAAATTTAACAGGAAAGTTTTATTTTTAAATTCGTATTCTATTTTCTAGTCTTATTTTTATTGTGGTGTGCAACAGAATATGGCAGCCCATGTGAAAAAAAAAAAAAGAGATCAGACAAGAAAAAACAGAACTTAACGATTCAGCAGTAACACAGGTTACACGTAGAGTCAGCACAAGAGGCTGCTTATGTTAGAGTTCCCTCTTCTAGAGCTCTTTTGCTTCTTGTTCTTCCCCACCATCCCAATATTTCCTTTTTTTTTTTTTTTTTGAAGTTAGCTAAGGACTCAGTGGTCAAGCACTTGATACTCTGAAGTGGGTACAAGCTGCACACTTCAAAATGAAGTTATGCACATTTCTCTTTCTTAGCTGTTGGAAGTAATCTAGAACTGGCAGTAACCAGCATCCAGATGTTTTGCCACCTTTCCAGCCTCACTTCCAGTATTACCCAAGAAGGCCAGCAAAAAGTGTCCTTATCTAGAATTCTGCTGCAAGTAATAGTTTCAAGTGACTTTTAAATAAATAAGAATTTGTAGACTAATGACAAGTTATTCTAGCATCAAAACATACAAAATGGGGAGCATTACATGAAAGGTGAAAGTGAAAGTTGGGAAATGTTTTTCCCTGGTTTGGGGGAAGGTAGGGTGTTTTATTTTGTTTGGTGGTCCAATAGTTTTCAGAGCATTGCAGAACTGCTTATAGATAGTGCAGGTGCCAAGAAGAGAGCTACCAGCAATTCTACCAAGCAATGAGGAGTTGGAGCACTTTGATGCACCATCTTCCTGTTCCAGAAAAGGGCAAGAGACAAGGCTTGAGTTCTTAACTCACAGCAACAAAAATCATGTGAAGTACCATTCCTCTGCTATCTTCTACAAGTACATCCATATAGTTCTACAAACATCCATATACAAACCAAAACATACACTTTTTAGATCATTGTGCTGATATGATCGTTATTGGAATCTGAATCTAGAACTCAGTGATGACACTCAAGACACTGTTACAAATGAAAATCAACTAGGAATTGTTGTTTCTGTTCATTTAGAGACTAAAAACATCACTGCTGTCAGTTTTGCTTTGGGAAATTGTAATTTTCTCAACTGGAAAAGGGGTATTTCACTTATATTTCAAATCTAAAGTTTGGATACTAACAGCTGAGTGTATCAACTCAGCCGTTATTTCCTATTTTTAATTAAAGCATTGACTTCCATGGAAACATGGTCATACCAATACTACAGACAGACCTGAAGCACACAAACCCATGCTCGCTGTATTTGGAGCTACCGGTTATTCTCAAGCACATTCTGTGTGGGCTCAGAACACAAATGAGGTAGAGGAACAGCTTCATAATATTCAAAGACACAAATATATTCACAACCACACACCCATATGTAGCTGAAATCTCACTGATACTTCAAATACCTACAAAGAAAGCTGCAGTCCTTGTATATGAACAATGTATGACTCAATGCTAACTGAACGCTTTCCATTGTATTGAACTGCGATGTGCCTGGGTGCTCCTACAAACACGTTTCCTCATTCTGTCCACTCTAACAATTACTCTACTGTTCAACAGCGTTTCTAGACAGTTTAATCTCAGAGCCAGTTGAAATACTGCCCCTTCTCCAAGCTGTTAGTACACAGCTCAAACTATAGACCTGACAGCTGTGCCACAGACCCTCCATATTCACTGGAACACCCCACCACCCTGCAAAAAAAGAAAAATAAAAAAGTGGTATTTTTAACCCCAGCTTAGTCATTGGTGTTACATCAGTGGGTAGAATAACATCCACCCAAAAAAGTAACAAAAGCATTTGCCATATATATGTAAGTGCAGACTTAAGCCAATTCAATTATAATGAGATGGACAAAAAGCATTTATCATACTTTGGTTCTTTTTAGTAACAAAGCTATCAAAAAAAACCAAACCACTTTCTGGTAAAAGCCATGGGTTCTGTCAGACTGGCTGCAAGAGATACAGAAAGTACAAGCTCTCTGCATAATCCAGGACTGTTCTTTGAGAACTTGAAATAGAAATATCAAGCACGCATGACATACCATTGATCAAACTTACAAATGTGCTGAAATTTTTAACTTAAGATCAGAAATGTATTCTTCATAGAAATTTATAATATTTACCTAACATAAACAACAGGTAATTAAAGGCAGAAGAACAGGACAAGACACATTATATAAAAGCTCTCAAGCCTTTTTAATTATAGAATTGTTTAGGTTGGAAAAGACCTTTAAGATCAAGTCCAACCGTAAACCTAGCACTGCTAAATCTGCCACTAAACCATGTCCCTAAGCACCACGTCTACATCTTTTAAATACCTCCAGGGATGGTGACTCAACCACTTCCCTGGGCAACTTGTTCCAGTGCTTGACAACCCTTTTGGTGAAGACAATATTCCTTATATCCAATCTAAACCTCCCCTAGTGCAACTTGAGGCCATTTCCTCTTGTCCTATTGCTTGTTACTTGGGGAAAGAGAATGACCCCCACCTCTCTACAACCTTGTTTCAGGTAGTTGTAGAGAGCAATAAAGTTTTCCAGTTCCCTCAGCCGCTCCTCATAAGACTTGTGCTCTAGACCCTTCACCAGCTTCTTTGCTCTTCTTTGGACATGCTCTAGCACCTCCATGTCTTTCTTGTAGTGAGGGGCCCAAACCTGAACACAGTAATGTATGGATGACAGTCTGTGTACCTACACTGGGCTGTGTTTTTAGCTGAGTCTCCTCTTCAGTTGCTTCAGATACTGTTGTAGACTGAGAAAAATGATCCTCTGCTTCAAAAGTCTTCTCCTTCTGCAAGGCTTCTGCTGTTAAGATTTAAAAGAGGAAACAGGGGAACTGAATCAAATTTTAATACCTTTATATAACAATTAACCATTCCAAATACAATCTCACACATCTCAGGAAAAATAGTTTCCATGGGCAGCATTCACAGAAGTCACTGTTGAACTTTTAGAGTGTTTTTTCACCTTTCACAAAGTGCCAGAAAACAACCAAAAAAGCATCCATACCTGCAATTTTGAGCTTTTCCCTTTGCAACATAGCCAAAATATTTGTTCTCTGGAACCAATATCCTGGTCCCTCCACTTCCCACAGAAGTTTAGACTCCACAGCATACTTCTCAAGATATTGCTTACAAGCTGAACAAACATAAGAAAACACACTATATTATATATACTATATACTTGGCTGTGCCTCAGTGTTTAAAGGTTATCTGAAATCGAATTAATTTGCAATCCTCTATCACACACAAACCACCACAGAAAGAACTGTTCAACAAAACAGTTACGTCTGATAAAAACATAATATTGCTTTACCCTACTCGTCCTCCTCAATAAATCCTTTCCTCAAGTTTAAACACTTTCCATTATTACCTTAAACTGCAAACAAAGATGGATGGGATTCTCTGCTTCACTAAGCGCTCATTTGAGTTTTACAACTTCACTGGTCACTGTCCCTTGCCAATCACAAGACCC
Organism: Vanellus vanellus; assembly: GCF_965231255.1. Taxonomy (NCBI): domain Eukaryota; kingdom Metazoa; phylum Chordata; class Aves; order Charadriiformes; family Charadriidae; genus Vanellus; species Vanellus vanellus. Next base: position 60,964,199 of record NC_138908.1, read on the forward strand.
AAGGCAGGATGGAAGGGCCCTCAGGCAGAGGATATAGTCAAATGATTTTTGCCACTCCATGTTGTTGTACACACTCGTAAAAAGTGCACTGAGAATGCAAACACGTTATCATTGCATGGTTTGTGATCCACTTACTGCTCACTTCTGGAATATTTTCTTCTCTGCTGTCTCTCCACCTCTCTTCTCCCAATACATGTACTAAACATTCATGAAGAGAGGCATGCTTTGACATTATTCTGTAGTAGCTACCAAGAAAACTACCGTTTTTTACATGATTTACTATTGATCCATAATCTCAGTGGACAAGATCCCTTTACCAGGGAAATGTATTAGTCATTAAATTCTGCTCAGTTTGCTACTTGAAGCCTAACCAGGTCTAGTCAGGTCCAACAACAGACAGTGGTACTTGGAAAAGCAGAAAATTTCCAGTTGCTAAGAAGACCAGATGAAAGCGTTCCTAGGAAGAAGCCTGGCAGATGCCCTAAGAGTTAAGACAAGCCTTGAGAAACAGGGCGAAGGAAATGTGCTTCTTGCTTGAACATAGTCCTGAGCAACTGTTTCCAGAATGTGTCATTTCCTAGATGACATAACCTTCTTGCGTTGCTAATGGAAGAGATGTGTTTTCCTTACACATTAGAACTGTGCATTCGTATACCCAAGTTAAAACATAGCCTAGTATGTCCATTTGACCAGAAGTTCTGAGAAAGCATGAATTAAATAACCTTACGGGGCTTAGGAGCAAACAAGAAAAAGGTGCTACAAAGAAGATATAGATTAGATCACACACAGAAACACATCAGCCCTTTCTGGAGGCTTGGTGGAATACCATGGCAAACTTCACAGTAGCAGAAAGCCAACAGAGATCCCATAATCTAATTTCATGCAGAGGATTAAAAAATCTAATCAGGAACTACTTCACCATCTTAAAACATATCAGAATTTTTAAACCTTCACTGAAGAGCAGAACGTTTAATACAAAAACTGAGCATGCAGCCACAAACATGGAACTTGAATGACAGCACTCGTTTAGACATGTAAAGGAAGCACAAAGAACAGAAGAATAAATTAAAGTGCTTGCCTGTGTACATGAAGGACGACAGTGGGTATCGCAGGCCAAGAGCTTCTTCAGTAAAGGATTGCACAAAATCTTCCAATATGATTAGCCCAGAGTCCTTCCCACGATGCTTTTTTCTTACAAACACTGTGTCTAGCACTGGCAGCTTATAACTCTGACCACGACAAGAATGAAAAGCACTTCCTGAAATAATAGGAGGGGAAAAAATATCCATCAGTACTTCAGCATTGACATGCTGCAGCATGGATTTTAGCATATTCAAATAAAGATTTTTTTAATTTATAAAAATTATACCAACTATATAATTATTACTCATATAAAATTGCATTTAAAATTATAAAAATAATTTATAATGGTCATTAAAAATAAATAATTGCTATCAGCCATTTATTGGTTCTTTGGGCAAGCTTCATAATGTTGCCAAGATATATTAACAGGTTAATATGTCAGAAAAAATATGTAGTACCAGAAAAGAATAGCAGAGATACAGAGGAAAGGCTCACTTTGAAATCTCACTATGCGATTCCACAGGAAAACTATACTAAAAATGAAGCTGAAAGAGGGAGGAGGAAAAAGGAGACAATAAAATTCTTGAATTGCACTTTTATGTAGTACATCACTCCACAGGACAAACATGGAGACTGCAACTCAGCTCTTGCTTAAAGACTGAAACAATAATTCCAACTTTTTAAGTGAAACCAGAAAATATCCTAGGACGCTTTACACTGGAATTCCCCTATAAATAACACATTATCCTGAATTAAACAGAGATGAAACAGTCAGTCACAACACATAGGTACTTCAGCATCAGGGGATTCAAAGGGTAGCTATGGACTCAGTGGTGACAAAGGGATGACATATAATGGCATTACGATAGCTCACTAACTATCCAATCCATTTTCAGGCCCTCATTTTGTGAGTCAGTGTGAACTATGCCAAAAAATTTCCTCTAACAAGGCCAAAGAGAAGCACACAGTTGTCTATACAACACAACCAGTCTTTGCAACCTTGTACTTTTAAGACCAATAAATATATTTATCTTCATTTTTCAAGCAAGGAAAACATGGGCAAAGAGGTTACATTACTTGGGGATACCAGTCAAGCTCCACCATTCTTTGCTCACCACCTGTTTCCACAGCTGTCTTTCTCCATGTAGACTACTTATTCAGAGAATGCAGCACACAATCAAACATGGGTGAAATATTGATAATGCCTAAAAAGCCTTCAGTGTTTGCCAACTCAGGACACATTAATGAGAGGGCATCATCAGAAATACAATTGCATGAGTATAGCAAAACTTAAGCGCCACATAAAGAAGCATGCCTATTCTACGCTAAAAATAGAACCACTACTAACTTCCAGCTCTATAAGGCCACAACAAAAAACATTGCAATGTACATACTAGTTTGTGACCACCACACTGCAGCAATTTTGACATTAAAAATAATGCTGAGACTTATACAAACTATGCAATGCATTTTTTTTTAAAGAAAAACCACAAAGGTAACAATCAGAACAAACTAGCTGCTTGCTTTCCCATCTTGTCAGTGACCCAGACAGTTTACTATTTTATTTTTAACAGTTTGCAAAGGCATATACATATGTTAGATGGGGGAAGCCTCCAGCAAGGCTCCAGTACCATCATTAATCCTGAATTAGTTAACCCCCTCTAGAAAGGAAACAAAAACGCCAGACTCTTTCTCCTTGATCCAAATACTGATGTTCTACAAAATGCTAACAATGTGCTAAATATTCTACCCAAACACTAAATTTTATTCAGCATTAAATGAAAGACAGAATAAATTCCAAAATAACTAAAGGGAAATTATAGTGTTTTAGAAAAACAGAAACAGAGTGTGTAACATTAGTAATGTAAACTTGCCAGCTCAATAGTAATCTCTGAGGGAATGCATGTGTGGGAAGAAAGGAAATATCTTTTTGTTATCACCAGGTGTAGCTGAATCTTATGCCTGTGAACGAAGTTTCTATGCTGTTATGCTATAAAATCATAGAATACCAGATTGGAAGGGACCTCAAGGATCACCTGGTCCAACCTTTCTTGGCAAAAGCACAGTGTAGAGAAGACAGCCCAGCACCCTGTCCAGCTGAATCTTAAAGTGACTGATGTTAGGGAACCCACCATTTCTTTGGGGAGATTATTCCAATGGCCGATTGTTCTCATTGTGGAAAATTCTCCTGTTGTGTCCAATCAGAATCTCCCTAGGGGTAACTTGTACCCATTACCCCCCATCTTCTCCATGTGACTCCTTGTAAAAAGGGAGTCTCCAACTTCTTTGTAGCCACCCTTTAAATACTGGAACATGGTGATAAGGTCTCCCCTAATCCTGCTTTTCTCAAGGCTAAACAAACACAGTTCTCAGCCTTTCCTCACATGGCAGGCTTCCCAGTCCTCTGATCATCTTTTTGGCCCTTCTCTGGACCTACTCTGGCCTGTCCACGTCTTTTTTGCATAGCAGGGACCAAAACTGAACACAGCATTCCAGGTGTGGCCTGCCAAGCACTGAGTAGAGTGGGATAATGACTTCTCTCTGTTGGCAATGCCCTTGTTGATGCAGCCCACCATCTTCTTGGCTTTCTTTGCTGCAACAGCACACTGTTCACTCATAATTGAGCTTGTTGTCCACCAGGAGCCCCAGAGGTCCCTTTCCACAGAGCTGCTCCCCAGCCGCATAGATCCCAGCCTGTGCTGCACTCCTGGATTATGGTTTCCCAGGTGCCAACACTTGTCCTTGTTGAACTTCATAATGTCCATAAGGCTTTACAATGTTTAGGTCATTATCTTGGTTTCAGCTGGGACAGAGCTAATTTTCATCCTAGTAGCTGCCATGTTTTGCCTTTAGCATGATAATAATGTTGGTAACACATATTGCTTTAGCTGTTGCTAAGTAACATTCATAGTCAAGGACTTCATCTTTCCATAGAAGCTGAGAGGGAGCATAGACAAGCTGGCCAAAGGAATATTCCATACCATAGACATTACATTCTGTATATAAATGGGGGTTGGCTGGGGGCAGGAATCTACAATCACTGCTCAAGACAGGCTCAGCAATTGATCATCAGGCGATGAGAGGAATTGTATGGCATCACTTATTTGTATATTTGTTTACCTTTATTACTAGTATTATTATTATTTTATCTCCCGTTACTGTTCTACTAAACTGCCTTTATCTCAACCCATGAAGTGGGGGGTTTTTTTCCCCTCTTTTTTTTCTCCCTCTTCTCCCTATCCTGTGAGAGGGGGCAGGAGGGAGGAGCAATGGAACGGCTGCATGCTCCTAGTTGCCAGCTGGTGTTAAACCGTGACAGTGATAATGACATCTGATTCTACAATCACTTCAGATAAAGAGAATCTCTGCATTCCAGAGCTAGGTCAAAAAAAAACACAAAAAAACCCCAAACCAGCAATATCAAAACCACAAGCACAGCCCAATCCAACTGTAAATAACTGTTCTATAGAAAAAAAAAAAAAGGAAAAAAAGCTTTTGGGTATACCTCAGTTCTACAGTTTTAAATACATTTGTAGAATATGAATAAATCTAAGAACTTGCTTAGATTGCTAAAGCACATAAGCATTTAAGCTAGAAACTTTAACAGCAATCTGACCTCTTATGATTTCAGGAAAACACCAACTCACTAGGCCTACAAGGCTTGTAAAGTCTACTAAACACAACATTCTTCAAATAAGCTCCCTACCTCGCCCGCTCTATCCCCAAATCCCACAACACCCAAGTGTTTTACCTGCAGGTTTAACAGAATAGAACCCAATAGCCTCTCCTTTTTTCCACATGATCTTAGCATAGTCATTGCTACCGTGACAGAGAAATGGGACCTCATTTTTTTCTATTTCTTGCGTCCGATAGATAATTCGATTCAGAACATAAAGAACAACCCTCTCTCCAACAGACTTCACCTATGGAAACACAGAAGAACATTTAAAAAGAGAGGTCAGATTAGTTAATACTTACACATCAGGGACTTTGGTTTTCAAAGTCACCAGTTAACACAGCTGCAGATGGAGTCAAGAGAAGCTGTAAGTGCTAAAGCAGGATGAAGCTCCGAGGTTTGTTTGAGGGCAAGGAGATGCTCAGAAGCCATAGTAATAGGTTAAGTACAAAGCACTACCATAGGCATAGGATATTTCACAACTTCAGTGTCACTCCTAATCCAATGGGTAAAAGCTGAGAAGTGTGGGGAGTGGGGCAGTGGGTGGAATTTTATTTTAACTCAAAAGTACTTTTGGATATAAGAAACATACACCAAACACAATAGTAGTACACCAGTCTCAGAATTCCCATGCTAGCAGGTAACTGGAGTCATACAAAGGAGAAATGATGAGCCTCACAGGGTAGCAGGACTTGGCACACTCAGTCACTACTGATAGAGTGGCAGACAACAGGACATGATGCAGTGGAAGAACTAGTTACAACAGTTTCTGTGGCCTGAAACAAGGAACTCAATATCCTTTTCTCTGTCCTGCAGGGTTTCTTTCACATATGAAATATAAGTCCACCACTATCTACCCACTGTGAAGGAAGAACAGAGGAACCATGCTCTCTTCCCAATGCCGAGTCTCAGCTACTCTACCTGGAAAAGATCCAGCTTTCCTGATTTAACTACCATCCTACCATTAAGGAGGACATGGAAGACAAGGCTACATACCAAATTCTCTACAGTAAATTAAAAAAAATACAAAAATCAAAGATAAGCGCCCAGATTCCAAGAGCAGCTAGACATAAATTACGGTCCTGGAAAAATACAGATTTCCAGTTTTGGAAAAAAACACTCAAACCTCCATGTTACATAGGTGTCAGTAAAGGTAACAAAGGTCAATGATGAGCAATAAAGCAGATATCAGGCAACTTTCCCAAACCTCATGTATTGCCACTGCAAGCCACCAGCTCCAAGTTGCCTCTATCAAACAGGCTTCCAACAACATTTTTACATTACTAGTCTCCTGATGAGAGCAACAGGTACTGCTATGGTACAATGCACCACTCTACTAACATGTTTCAATACAATCAAACATAGGATGCTCTAAAGAGTAAAGAAGAAACTCTTACCATTATTAACATCTAAATAGCTTACATATGAAGCTGCTGTACGAGAGTCACTCTTGCTCTAGATACTATCTTCACAACCAACTTCCCTTCCCCCTAGTACCTATTCCTCTGTTCCCATTGATCTTGCTTTTGACATGAGACAGCCAAGTCATTTTTGAATGAAATGAAAAAAAAACATAACATCTCACACACTAGCTATTTGCCATTACTTGCCATTATCCTGAGGGATAAGAATAATTGCTAGGTGAATGTTGGTGAGCTTTACCTGATGAAGCCCCTGTCTAGCAGGGATAGATGTTCTCAAAATGTCATCAATTGACCACCACTGGCCAGCAAGATACAGGGCTACAGCTTGAAAGAAACAAGGGGAAATAAGAAGTTAGTGATTCTCACCATTCCAAAAGAAAAATATTCATTAAAGCTGCTAAACAATTAGGAATAACACTGTAAAAACCAAGTTAAGAATCTTCAGTTGGCACTATATTAAGGCAATTCTTACTACCCTATGTGATGCTATACATCCTCCCATATGCAAAGCTCCCTAGTCTAAGACATGTTTGAAAACTGAGAACAATAAAACCAAATGCAGATTTTGTGCAGTATCACATACAGGAACTGTTTCTCAGGCATAAGCACTATCCTTCACTGTGTTCTAGCACCTCCTTCTACTAAAAACTGGGGGTGCCAAGAGGACTCTCATTCATACTTGTACTTTAGTTTTGGGTCACTAATGGATATTGATATTGAAACTGTGCAAGTTCTAGGGAGATGAATGTAAAAAGGCTGATGGTCATGCAACTAGCAATCAGGAAGAGTTTGATCTATGGGCATTTGTGGCAAACTTGGCGATCCTATATATGGCATTAAATGGAAAGAAAAGGAAACATGGAAGACTGGATGGGAAGGGAAAAAGGGAGGAAAAAAACCCCAAAACCAGTGAGATGTCACCTTAGCCAGAGCTATGTTAGGACCTAAAGCTAAGGACAAATTTACACTTGATGCTGATCAATCACTGCTAATAACGAGCATCTAAATGCATGGGCAAATAAATGGGTGCTCAATAAATTCCTTTTGGAGAGGTGAGGAGATCAAGAGATACATGATGTACTTGGATTCAGACGAGCACCTTGTTATTTTGCCACCTATCTTCTGAACTGAGTCCAGTTCTACTGTGAATAGCGTGCAAAGTTCTATCACTTGTGTACATGAATCCACAACAAAAATAATTAAAAAAAGTAATAGTATGGGAACAAGAACACAGTGAACAACAAATGCAAAAGTGCCAAAGTTATGAGCTACACTATCACGGAATGAGCAAGGGCCTGCTTACATGAATTTGTCACAGAAAAAGAAACAGCAACAGAGATTAAAATCTTAAAATGAAACCTGTGAGCAAGTCCCTTGGTGCAAACAAAGCAAGAAGTTTGTGTGTCTGTTCTTCACCATAAAGAGGAACGAAGCCCACAGTTGACAACCTAATAGGAATCTGAAACAAGAGTGTACAATACCTCAGTACAATCTTGCTAGAACAACATTAGCAAAGTGTACAGAGAATGTTTAGCAGGGTAAGCAAGACAAATGTTGAAAACCGAGCACTTAACAGTTAACTGTAAAATGTAAAGGACAAGCATCAGACCCCAGCCCTTACTTTAGGCATTTCCTCCTAACTACAGACCACATTACAAACAGCTCTGACTCTCAAGCTCTGGCAGATTTAGCTACAGTAATTCACAGCCCTCTGCTGTCAGCAATTTGCATTTATGTGCACAACTGAAGTAAGGCGTGCAAAGAGCCAGTAGTATGTTCACTGCCCCAGCTACGCAGCTGTCAAAGCCAACAGAAGAACAAGGCAGGCAGCTAAGCACAGAAACAAACTGGCACAGTGAAATTGCTGTTTGTTAACACGAGCCCTAATGTGCTAAGGTGGGAAGGCTGGATTCAAAAGGGTTTTCCTCCCTTAAATTGCACACATTTTAGAAATTCCAACATTGTCTGCTTGCTTTCCCCTCAGAAACAACATGAGAAGGGTAAAAATCAATCCACCTTTCAGGACTTGAGTACCTTTGTGGAAATGTGTTTTGATATTTAAATTCACATGTTTTCAATATTTAATTAATGCATAAAAACTAGACAGACATTAATGGAGTGGTAAATAGACTTGCTTACCCAATTTAAGAAGATTATTATATACTATGGCACAAACAGGGATGTTAATACAAATATTTAGGCATACAGCACTTGCAGAAATGCAGTAAAGTACTTAAGACTGCTTCTGCCAAGGAATGTGCAGCATTGACCTTTTGTTCCCCCAGAGAATCCTCTCAGCTCACTTATTATTCATTAAAGTTATACACCATTGCTTTTATTGGTACTAGTTCTAATAGAAATGTTCATCTAGACAGAACCAACATTGACCAGCTTATCACGCAAGGCATAAGTGTTTAAAACACGAAGTGTTACAGCCAGCCTCTGCTAGAACTCCAAACAACAGCAGGGAATATTTCTGAATAAAAAGAAAGGAATCACCTCTGAAATTAGCAAAAATTCCTGATCAAGAACTGAACCCAACCATGAAGAACACTGAAGGAGCCAGTTAGCTTCAATAAATCATGAACCCCTGATAGATTTTTGTGACTGTGTGAGTTAGTGCTTTTTAGGGAAGTGTTTGACTCACCAGTTGAAATTTTAAATTTTTTAAAAAGTTACATAATGCATACAGATCCATTGCCTAGAAGCAGCAAATAGTCACTGATGCCCACATTTAAACCCAATTACAGAATGAAAAAGAGAAGTAGAGCTTAACACAAACACGAATTTGGAAAATACAACAGCTTTGCTAAAATAATTACGTAATTCAATAGTTATGGACCGGATATTTTAAATCTTTTAAATCTACAAGTATATCAAGAAAACTGGGACTAAGGTATTTGCTGGTTCTTACCTTCCTGCGGTCTGGCAGAGAAAAGAATTCATGATGGTTTGGATTGCTATACCGGAGGTCAGCCAAGTATTTCTCTGCTGACCTCTCCAAGTCCTCATGACTGTAGCCGTTCAATGTATCCACAGGGAAGGACATCCTTTTGAGAAATAAGCAACATTATTACTGTAGGTATTTTGAGAGATACAATGCACAGTTTATCACACAGATTCCTACTAACCATATAACTAAGACTGTTGAACACCTCCCTCCCACTGCCCTCTAGAGCCCTCTACATCCAAGCCAGAAAGGAGAAAGGCTCCAGGCATTTAATTAGGATAGTGCCTATTAACACCCGGTTTGTAAAACAATAAACAAACCCAATCTCTGTTTATAAGCAGAAAGGGATGGGCCCAGCCCATAGATTGCCCTAGACCCAAACATGTCAGATAGCTCCTTGAAAGCTCTTAGATTCAAGTTTTCCTTGTCAAAGTGGTGTCAAATTAAGATGAACAAGAGCTCCTGGAATCCACTGAGTGCTCTTCACCTAAGGCTCTTCCAGGTCTATAAAATTATAGACAAACTCCTCAGCTCCTTTCAAGTTACAACCCAAGCTCTTGCAAGTGTGAGCTACCACAATTTCACAAGAACCTGTTCTGGAGGAACACAGGGATCTCATGATCTGTCTCACTCAGCTTCCAGGAACTCATCACCCAACCCTCAAAAACACAAAGCTTTTTGTAGGGCATTTACAATTCCTAGTCTCCCCATGGAGACTTTTTTTTTTTTTAATTATTTTAAATCCTAGTTTCCAATGATTTTTTTTCCCTTTATCTCCAGTCCCCTCCCTTTAATCCACCATTCAGTGTTCTACAGGTAAATCAAATTCAAAAGTTTTTGTTTTAACTTATCCAGTAGCAATTAAAATGTCTGCATTTTAAAAGCTTTAACAGCAATAAGATACTACTATTAAGTTACTTAAATAGATGAGGCTCCCCCTTCTACAAAAGTGATTTTTTTTTTTTTCTGTTAAAATTGAAAACAAACTTTGACATGACTTCATTGGCATTTACAAATGCTAGCTTTAATGCTTTTGCTGATGAAAACACTAATGCTTTCCATGAATGCTGTCATTCAGATATACGCACATGTTCCCCACTGCAATTTCCTTTCAAATTTAGCAGTTCATCCACTGCTGGTCTCCTCATCTCTAGCAGATATGGTTTAGCCACCCATATTACAGTTCTGAAACACACCAGCAATGCTGTAGTACACATACACACTAGCTTGATGTAAGTATGTTGCAAGAGGAAGAGAGGCAAAGTGTGAGATGACATGTCACTGCTTCTACAACAGTATTTGGGACCCAGTTAGCTGCAACAGGCCAGGTAAATTCTGCCTTAAGGGAATACACACATGAAAACCACAAAATTTAATTTTCTGTATACTGACAGAAAGGGGAACCCCCCCTCCACTATTAAAGAAATACCTAAGTGCTTGGATAACTCTGAGAATAACAGATAAATTGAGCTGAGCTTTCATTATTACATGACAGAGACAAACAAGCCACAAACTGTAACTGAAAGCCTCTAGGTAATAATTCCTGACATTTTTTTTAGAATAAAATAACACAGGACCAAAGCAGAAAACATGCAGTAAGAAATACAGTAGATTGTCTGAATTCCAACCGCTACACCACTAGGAAAACAAAAGCAACAATTGTATCTTTGCTCACAAGCAAAAAATCCCAAAACTTTTCTGCTAATTAATAAATTAATTGAATTACCCTCTAAACCATTCAAGGACCCCCTTTCTGTTTAACTGTCTTGGATACTTAACACTTTCATATAGCATACTTTGATTTTATCCACTCCTAACTCACATTAGTCACTTTTGAATTTTAATCTTATATCATTTACCGAGAATGGGTTATGCAGAAAAAAAAAAAAAAACACAGAGCAATCTTCAAGACTGAACCAAAGAAAACCTACTCAGCATCCTTGCTATATAACCATCTATCATTTGTACTGTGCAGCAGATTAGACATGTAAGGTGACAAGCTCTCAAACGTTTGTGTGATGTAATTTGTCTCAGTGCTGATGAGATTAGAAATATTTCACACTAAGTTCATGAGAACCCCAAAGAAACCAGCAACTATACACAGAAAGTTATCAAATTACATTAAAAGCATTAAACAGTTGATGAAAGCAGAATGTCCCATGCCGATCTACAACAGAGCATAAGTAGTTCAACAGTCCAAAATGCAAGCATCTTCATTTTGAAAAGTAAAATAACCTACGAAAGACAAACCAAATGGCTTCCAATAGTAATAAGATAATACATTTCTCTCAAAAAACCACAACTGGTTTGTCAGTGTCTTTACAAAGTAAAAATACAGATGGCTCCACATCTAGCCAGTCTCAAGTAGTACAGGAGAGAGAAAAAGAGGAAGAAAATAGCTTTTCTGTTTTCCTTGATAAGAGCATTACACATTTTTCTCTGCAGAGGCAGCAGGAACAGCACAGGTCTCTGCCACACAGTACCTCATGCCCCTTTTTGTTGCTCTAAGCCTCTATGTGCTGCATGACTGTAAAACTGTCAGGTCAAATCCTTGTCACACATCATAGGACCATGCTCTGCTCACGGGGTACCACTCCAATTGGTTAGCAAATAGTCAGGCTGACCAAGCACACGCAATGTAGCCTTAAGCAACCAAACTCATCACTAGCATTTGTACAAAACGCATATTTGAAGTGGGTGCTTGGGAGGGAATAAAATTTATTTTACTTTTTTAAATGAGGCAAATGATGCTTTTCATGATTCAAGTGAAAAAATAAATCTTACACTCTTCATAACCATATCATTTCACATAATTGTATTAAAGACTATGCATAGAATCACATGAGCAACATTTGCTTTAATGTGGAATTGTATCATGGTCCCCCTTGTCAACATTATGCAATCTACTACGCAAGAAACCGCACGTCCTTTTTTAGGAACAGCTGCAGCACCAGAGGGTAACAGAGATTAATTCAAGGAATGCCAACAAAAAAAACACATTTAACAGGATGAATGAACACATTCCTGTGCAATTGAGGCAGTTCCTTACTCACAAAATCTTTATTATATATAAGCATAAAGGTTAAAAAACAAATTAAATGTAGAATAAGTGGGCAGTGTTGCAAATTTATATAATTATAAATTATAGCCACAATCCCTATTTTATCTTAGAAGTGAATGAAGTAGAGATGCACAGCACGTAGAGCTCACACATCGATTTCAGCAGGAATCAAGAGATCTGTTCATCCCCTTGCAGACCCTCAACAGAGGGCCACGAAATAGCAAAAAGATAAGAAGCCAAAAGCTGTATTGTTTCTTACAGCATGTCAGAGGGCTTAAATACAGCTTAAACCTGGTTTCGGGTGCCTTTATCTTGGGGAACTGAAGTCTAAGTGGTTAGGCTGCCAGCCAAGGATTTAGAGGGATCAGGATGAATTTCTAGCTCTAGCACGGACATGTTACTTGATCTGCCTGAACTCCTCATCTACAAAATGCGAATAATCACTACTTCAGAGACCAGTATGAGAGGTATTTTACCAAAATCATGAGATACTTGAACACAAATTGTTGCAAAACTTGACAAGTACTGGAAGCAGACAATAACTTACACAGCACAACTTAACTGCACAGCTCATTTTCCTTAAAAAAAAAAAAGTAACAAACAATCCACCAAGGACTTTTCAACATAAAATAACCGTGACAGATAAACACGCCGGGTGTAACAAATATGCGCAAAACTAAACCAACAGTTACAGAGTAGGTGAACAATCTTCAGGCTTAAATTTGTGTTTAATAATAAATAATTATAACTTAATTGGGGGGTTGTCATTAAAATTTGAAGTTTAGAAAACAGACACTGGGGTGATCAAGCTGCAACCTGCAGAATTTTTCTGCTAAACCTGGACAACTAATCCAGCCCCAGCCTTCAGGACACACGTGAGGTCCGGTCCTGTGATGAAGTACTGGCCTACTCGGACAAAAAGTAGAGCACAGTAGTGTCTGACCTAAGCTTTAACCCATTTAAACAAGCATGGAAGTACTGGATCACAGAACGCCAAGGACTGCCGTGCATTTCTTACGAATCATCACACACCTTGAACCAAGTTCTATCTTAAAAATATAATCCTACCATGATCTTCCAGACTAGCAATAAGCTACATCTGGGGCAGCATCACGAGAAGAGACATAAACAACAAACTAAATATTTATCTCCTTATATACACTATCTGCCGATGTTCCAGAGAAAACCAAGCCAGGACTGCAGAAGTCCTGAGCTACACTCCAGAGCCAGTGGTATAAATACTACTTCCTACAGTGTGGCTTTTCACATTTTTAGAGGATATAGACACACCAATCTTAAAAACAAATTCTTGCCAACTCAGATAAATTTGGTCTGGTTTAGGGTTTTATTTTTTCCTCAAAAGTTTTGGGCTTCGGTGTTTGGATGTTTGGGGTGTTTTTTGGTTTGGTTTTGGTTTGGGTTTTTTTGGTGGTTTTTTTGTGGGTTTTTTTTTTTTTTTTTAGGAAAAGGGAACATAAACCCCCAAATAATATCTACTCATACCCAATAAAATCCCAAATAGAAAGTTCTTGAGGAAACACAGAACAGTGGTCTAGAAATTGTTGCCAACATCCAGCAAGAACTCTAGATTAATATGCCAACCACATTATCTGTAATCTGCTTAAAGCTGCTTATGCAGCTCTGGTTTTCTACCAGAGGCACAAATCAAAGCTGTTGATTTGAATGCAAATAAACAAACAAAAATAATAAATCTTTTCTGTTCATTAATTAGCCACCACAACTGAACTTTAATTTTCTTGTATAATACATAATTATGAAACCTACATAGAGGATCTAACTCCCTGGTCCTATTATAAAACACAATTGCAGTGGAGAACGGCAAGAATTATGGTCAAAAGATCTATGCGACTGGGTTCAGTCTCTTGTCAAATGAAACATGAACAAGGAAGGAAAAAGAAAAAAGTCCTTGACATTAAAAAAAGTATTTGCACATGATTTCTTTTCAATTAATAAAAATAATTAAACTTTGAAAAGCATTAATTTAATTAAAGCAAAATACAGCCTTAAAGTATCTAAAAGTTCACTCTACAACTAAATATATGCAGGATGTTCTAACATGTAATAAAAAAAATTAACATTTGGTAATTCCAAAAGACTAAACTGCAACCAAGATGTACTAACATAAACCTCTTAATTAAAGTATAAGCAACAGCATTAAAGGGTACTTTTAATCAACCGGTGGTTAGACTTGCAAAAAACATGAACTCTGCTAACTACTACATAATTATACAGCTTTAATGAAAACAGGACAGAAAACTTACCAGCTATCAAAACTGAGGTGACAGAGTAGTATCAGGGAGAATATGTTATGCAACTTCACTCTCAAACCCACCTAAGGTAGGTGGGTAAGGTTCTTAAGCATATGCCTGATTAACCACTTGTGTAACACCACTGGCATTTTGCTCAAGTGACTAAAATTAAGTATTTGATTAGGTAGTCTATTTAATCAAAGACTAACTTCTTTGGTCTACAAACTACTAACATTTACTAAATGTAAATGTTATTTACATTTTTCTACACAGCCTCACATTTTAATAACATTATCACCTGGTTTCTTGAAGAGCACTTTCTTCAGTAGAGAGTTTTGGGAAATTAATACCCACAAATGTTTCCTGTGAGGAGAGCATGCTGGAGAGTTAATAAATTAAATCTCTGTGTTTGAGACTACTCAAAATAGCTACAATTAATAAATCTAAAAAATGAGTTTGTCTTAAAAAAAAACTTTCATGCCTTCCCTTTCAGCTTTTCAGATTCAAGGTGAATATATCATAGACAAAAAGTTGCGTTTGAAAATAATCAACATCTGAAAGACAGAAATATAGGACTATGTGGGATTATTACTTCCTGGATCAGCCTCTCTGGCATATATCCGGTATGTCCTGTGCTCAGCACTCACTCTTCTTTCTAATCTCCCACTTTCCTATATCTACCATTCACTACACAAGACAAACCTGCTTAGTGTTCTGAAAAATAACACCAGACCCCACACAGATACCCCTAATGACCCACCTTTCCTCTCTGGTCACTGCTCTTTCTCCCTTCCATGTCTCAGCAGCTGAGCTGCCGTTCTGCATTTCTCCAGCTCCATCCTCAGCTCCCACCAATTTTGCTCCTGCACTTTATACCCCCACAGCATCTGCTCTTAAAAGATCCTTAAGGCCTTCCTTGTAGCCCATGCTCAGCCTCCCTCGTCAGGTGGCTGGCCAGCCACCTGGGATACACCCAGCCATGCTGCTCTTGCCTCTGCTCATCTTCCACAGCTCTGCATGCCTAGGTTCACCTCCTGCTTCTCCAGGCACCTCTTCAACAAGACAATAGGATATGCCTCCTCTCTGATTTTCTCCAGCTTTATTTGCCACTTGCTAACAGAAGACCATCCCTTGCTCCCATGTTTCTTGTCAACTTGCTCAGTTTTCAAGCCTTCATACTTTCCTTTAACATTATCCCTCAGGTGTGGAAGGGGCACTTCAAACACACCTAGTGATTTCAGACATAACAATAGAGAAAGCTCTTCTCTTGACCATACTTAGGAAAAACCTACTGAATCTGGTCAGACAGCTGGTGGACTAACCTAACATCGCAGTGAGACTGGTGTTGCACGAACCCTATGTACGCATTTGCACCTATTTTTAGACACTTGGTTGTGCTGTCCTCTACCTTATCCCTACAATGAGGGCAGACTTCAAAGCTGCACAGATTAGGTCAGCCAATTGCAGACATGTTAGCACAGACTAATGAGTTACTGCTCACTAGCCAAACAGCAGCAACTCTCTTTATGGCTGCTTTGAGAATATTCCACATGCAGATTCAAATATGATGGTGACCATGGTTACTAACAGTGAGCAGCAAGTTATTAAGCTTTGTAATTGTATCCTCCATACCCAAGGAATTACTAAAACAGTTGCCTGAGCTACAACTATGCCACATGAAGTTTGTGGATGTCATGGCTTTCAGCAGAGGAGCTGTAGAAAATTCAAGAACTAAGTAGTATTCAAGCTCTTTTTACCTTTTTTTAAATTATCTGTAAGTGGTTTTGGTTTGTTTTTAAAGTCATTTGCAGCAGGAGCCCTATAACTAAGAAAGCAGCAATTGCCTTGATTTTGTGGGTGATTCAAATGAAAATGCAGAAAGGTGGGATCTTCCCAGGAGTAGGAGTAAGTCACAGAAGTGAAGCAGGGAAAGCAAATAAACAAGACTGCAACAGCAGATCCCTGTCAGTCAACCCTAAAACTTTCTTGCAGACCGGCAAGCACACGGAATTGGGAAGGTTCAGAGTCTGACTATATGATCCTACAGCCCATTTACAATAGCTTGAGGATCAGAATCTGGAATTCAGCACTACAGTAAGCACAACATATTTGGAGCAGTAAGAATTTAAACCTTACTGTAGATTAAGAATTGCATTTTTTTCCAGAAAAGGGAATAGGCAGCTATCTCCAACCGGTACTACAATTATCTTCATAAGATGACAGATGGTTAAAAATACAGTGTTTAAGAAAAGCAAATTCTGAATTTTGCCTGCTATTTGCGCTCCTTGTTCTACAGTAGCAAGTTCTTTCAGGTGCATACAGCTGAAGGCTTGACAATGTACAACAAAATGATGAACTTCACAGGCAATGCAGTTTGTGGACTTAGCAAAACAGGGTGGGATCAAAGAACATCAGAAGAGCTATGGACACAGATAACTAGAAAGAACTTTACCTTGCCTTTCTCAAGAGAAAGGTAGGGTGAAAGTCAGATGACAAGAACACCACAGACATCAAGAACAATGTTCAAAGGAAGTAATATGGGCTTTCAGACACCGTGCTTGGGCCACAGACATGATGAGGATGTCATTATTGAGTGTCAGTCTGAGCCCAGTCATTTTGCCAAGAGAGATTTCAAGCTACCATCCCAGGTGACAGACACCATTTTCACAAATACAGTGGTGGGTATAAGCATTTCCCTATGTCCATGCAAAACAGCAGCAATACTTCCTCACCTTTACAAAGGCCACACAGACTACCCAAATGTAGCTCACAGCTGGACTCAGCAGTGAGTATTTGTGTCTTCCTCATCCCATATTCAGAAGGATGGAAAAAGGGCACATATGAACTAAAACTATAAAAGTAGAAGGAAACTCATTCAAGAAACACAAATTCATACCTAGCATCAATAGGACTAAGAAGCTAGGAAAGAGCCAGGCATCTTGTAGGCTATTCCAGCTAGAAGAAAAAAATAAGTACCAAGGTCTGGTATTTCTTGTTTATGAAGTCCTGTTCACAAAACAAAGGAAGAATAAAACAACAAAAAGGTATTTCATTGCTCAGAGCCCTCAAGAATCTGTTCAGACACCAAGTGAGTTATGTCCCTCTTCTCTAGGCTTTCCAACAGGACCACACAAATAAGCAGCAGTTCAGGACACACCATGTTCCTCAAAATTAATCACTTCTCCCCACTGTCCATACTTACTGCCATCAGAACCACTATTTAGCAAACTCCTTAGCAGACAGAGCATAGCCCTGCGTTGGCCTTTGCTTTCAGCAGTCTCTTACTTGCAGATAATTCATTTTTGTTTCCCAGAATTGCCTGGATATAGCCACTGCTGTTTTAGTTCAACCTATCACAGCTGCATTATAAAAAACATTTGTTGACATGCATTCACTAGCTATCAGTAAGCATGTTACCACAGGACTGAAGTTCTATGTCTGAGAAAGTTAGCAAGGATGTCTCTAATAGCAGAAAGGAATTAGTACACAACCTCCTCCCTACTCTCATCCTGTCCTTATCTCCATCATCAACCATCCTGACATCCTTCCAAGAACTTAGACACTTCTGGGAATATACTGCACTTCCTCTGCTTCTCACTGTAATACATGTGTGCAAGATTCACACCTCTAAGCTACACCTCCTATTACCTAGGCTATCCTGTTATGAATGTACTTGAATTTTTGAAAAAAAATGCCTTAAGCGCTTCAAAACTGATCTGCTCTAGAAATACAGACATTAGTTGCTTGTTAGGGGTGGGTTTAGAACAAAGACAAGCACGTTTATCATACCTCTGAACATATCACTACACCATACTGTATGAAAAACTGGACCAGTATTAGCACTGCTAACTCATGATATTGACTCTAAAGTAGTGTTCATTTTTAAGCCTGAGTTGCAGGAATAAGGTTGTTACCTCCTGCTTCTTCAGAAAACTCCTTTCTGCAGCTTCAGAGTAAAAGGCTGACAACATGAACTCTCAGTGCTGCAGTATCAAAAGAAATAAAATATTCCAACATTTTAAAATCATTTTAAGTTGTCGGTGCTGCACTGGAATAACATTTACATTGTTATTGTTAACATCCCCAACTATTTTATCATTATCAACTCACAAATCACTCAAATTTCCCAGAGTTATGATTATTGCTGGCTAATTCTACAACAGCTGTGAGAAATGCTATTCAAGCTCGAAAGCCTTTCTATTTGCAGGATTTGCAACCAGCAAAAGAGCTAGATAAAAGACTGGTCTTCTGGCAATACATTTGCTAACCTAAACACATTTTCACATTTTTACACCTGGTACATTAGAAGTATGAAGTCAGTTAGGGTTAATGCAGCATTCTGTACCATTCAAAGTTCATTGATACTCAGTGCTCAGGAAAGGCCAGTGCAGCAGCAGGACCACAATCACTGCTACGTTCGAACTTCTGAACAGGGTGTATTCTTCTAGCATTGCCTCAGGGACTACTGACTGGACAGAGAACACACCTTTACTAATCATTCTTCCTCTTCAGTGATCCAGAGAATTAGGGACACCTATTTAACCACCCTTACTTTAAATGTTTTGATAAAGCCTAGAAAAAAGGGTAACAGTGAATTCAAGTCACCCTGGCCCGTAAACAATTTCTAACCCTATGCAGAGGGGAGACACTAACACTGTGAATAAGCAGGTCCCCCATTCTACAGTAATAAAATTGTAAGATGTTATTTTACTACAAAACAAAGTACAGGCCCAATAAAGGAACAACTGAGATCTGAAAACAAATCAAAAATCTAAAATGCTATCTTGAATAGCTGTACAACACACAGTTCAGTACACAGCCAGACAAATGGATCTTCCTAGATTTTCAATTCAAGGAATCATTTAGTACATATATATGTATCATTTAAAACACTAGTAGGTTTCCCCGTTAACTTTGAGAACAAAGAAAGAGATACGTTAGTCCTGACAATTCTCATTAATTTTAGTGAGATTTTTAGGGAAGATCTGACAGCTTGTCACTCCTTTGGGACAGGATTCTTTTACATATTTTACAGAGATATTTAAAAGCTTCTTTGAAATCTCAGGCTCACTGAAGTACACCAACTAAATTTATAATGATTAAGTAAATATATTCTGTCACATCCCATTGTTCAAAAAAAAGAAAAAGTCAGCAACAGCAGACAAAACTGCAAGAATGCCAGAGAAGAGTTATCAAGACAGCGCATATGCCGTTTCAGTCATATTTAAAACAATGCAGTAGAGGAAACACATTAAAGCAGGCTTTTCCACTCCGGTTTGTTTAATCCGTACTGCAACAGCTGGAAGCAAAAGTTTCAGAGGGCCAAATTCTGTTTGATTGATATTTTTTTTTAAAAAACCCGTTTCTATTCTATGAAAAAGGTTTTTTCGTTTTTAAACAGTTTACCCAAGAGACATTCATTGATGAAAGCAATTCCAAAGAAGAGCGTGCACCTCTACCACAGCTGCCCCAAACTCCACATTTCACAGATCAAAGGAATACTATGGCTTTTTGGAATGTATAGCTGATACAATTTGATGCCTAGGTTACAGTCTCATGAGTCTGGAGGAGGGTATTTATCTGTGATTAAATGAGAAGCTTTAGTAACTTTATAGAGAAATATTTAAGGGATAGCGATGTGAAACTAAGCATACACATTACTTCAGCTCTAATATTACTATTTGTGTTTGAAGATTAAAAATATAATTTTTAATACCTTTAAATGATTACTACTACTTGATATTCATTGATTAGTATGAGACAGATTGATACCAACCCTTATTATACCTAAGAACGTAAGCAAGGGCTCTCCTACTCTGATAAGTTTCTCTAATATCACCAAATTCCATGTTCTTCTTCTAGTGATTTTCATATCAAACATTTCCATTTTTCACATTTAAAAATGAAAACAAAAGCATTAATAAGTGTCAGCCTCTACACTGAAGTGAACTTGCTCCATCTTTTACTGGCAAAGATTCTGCACTGTAATAGTTATGCAATTACAACTATTTAAACCAACCTGCACAGATGGGGTCTTTGGATAAGGAGAATTTTAAGTTCATTCTGAGTTGTGTTATCTTTACAATACTCATAGGTGTTAAAAAAACAACGACACAGACAAACAAAAAACAGTTTTTAATAATTAAAGTGAAGAGATGTGATCTACCTTAATATGCATGCAGAAGAAATTAAGAGCACTTTGCAAGTCATTTCTCAGAGTAATGACTCTTTATAAAGAGGTAGTTCTGAAACACTCCAAAAAGATTTGGTACTCTGTGTCTCGATCATGCATTGCTGGAAAGAGTATATTGGAAAAGTACAGTCGAATCCCATTTTAATTACTTATCTTCCACAACAGTAAAGAAAGCCACTGTAAAACATTTACTTCCATACAGAGCAGATCCCAAGTAAGATCAGATTGGAGGAAGGGGAATGGGAAGCAACTTAAACAATCGGCTGCTATCAGAGGCCTCCGCAGCTTTTCATTCATAAAATTGTTGAAATTGAGGCGACCATGGAGGATAACACCACCAGAATTTAAGTATTTATAGTATAAACCACTCTCTGCCCTGATGTTTTCCCTCTATGAAACACATGCTAAAATGTTCTCTTACTAGCCACCATTAAGACAAGAAGCAAGTTCTTCAGTATCTAAATCAAGCAAAGGTCAATTAAATAAGAAAGGCACTGGTGGGGTTAAGGACACAGAGAGAAGGTGCACTCAGACCCCACAGGAAGAATTTCAAGGAGAAGTGAGACCATGATCACTCTGATCTGCAGCACTCTTCTATAGGTGCTCCATCAGGCAGCGCTGACTTTATTATACTGATCACTGCCAGAATACTTATTCCCCTTAAAAACTCTTAGGCTATATGCCAGGCTATGATCAATGGTGCAGCCCAACACACAAAATTATTATCTGCACTTAAGCAGAAAGAAAAACAAACTCCCTCTTCTCTCACACACGCACATACACAAAAAATCAAGTACCAGCTGGACAGTGTTCCCACACCATAGGCTACTTTTCCAAATTTCTCATTATTAATACTGAAAACCCCACAGCCCAGAAGAGCTTAAAGTTCACCCTTTAACAGTTTCCTCTAAATAGGACATTTATATATATATAAAATCAGTGAGTTAGTAGATTTTGTTTTCCATTAATGATAGTAAAACCTTTTGCGCTAGCTCCTGGCATAACCCACTTTCTCAGGCTGGATTTAATACTCGATAAGCAGGATAGCAATACTACGTCAATGGATATGTTAGGCAAGATGCTTCCCCATGTTTTAAGAGGGAAGAATTAACCCTACCCAAAACCAAAAAAAAACCCAACCACTGCACACATCACATCTAGGAAAACAGAAGAGTGTGTGTGTAAGTGTGCATGTCCACATGTATTTGCACATACACGCACACACAGATCCATCTTTTGTGGGAGGGACCCACTGTAGCATTACAATTACTATTTTCATATATATGTATAAAGCTATATGTGCCTATAATAGATCTTGTATACGTATGTGGCTGTAACACATAAATCGCAAAGCTACCGTAGATGCCCCCGCAAAAGATGGCTGGCCCTAGCCAAGGCGGAGTGGCCGGGGCCAAAACTCACCCCAAACTTAGCATGGCACAAGCCCCGACCCGCATCCTGCGGAGGCCGGGCCGGGCCGGGCGAGGGTCGGTGGGCCCAGCCGAGGGGAAGGGAGGCGGGGCCGGGCCGCCCCCCGTCGCGGGAGACCCCGGTCGGCCTCACCGCCTGACAGAGCCGCCGCCGCCCTCCCGCGGCGCCGGCGGCAGGCTCGCAGCGGCCACACCGGCCTGCCCGGCGCTGCCACGGCCGCGGGAGAGCGGCGGGGCCCGGGCGCTACCCCCCAGCGAAGGGGCGCGGCGCCCGCGGGGGATGGCGGCGGGCGTGCCCGGCACCACCCTGGCACCCAGCGCCGGGCCTGCCTGCCGCGGGCGCCGACGAGGGAGCCGCGGGACAGCGGCCGCTCCGGCCCGCCTACCTGCCTCCCGCTGGGCAGCACGCCCCGCGCCCACCGGCGCGCCGGGCCGGGCCGGGCCGGGCCTGCCTGCCTTCCCCCGGCCTCTGCAGGCGCCCACCGAGTGCCGTCCTCCCTCCCTACCGCCCACCCATCCGCCAGGCCGGCCAGGCCCGGCTGGGCTGCGCGCAGAAGCAGGACGCCCCGGCAGGTTACCCCTCAGAGCCCGCCGCGCCTTACCTCAGCCGGCGGGGCAGCCTCCTGCGGCGGCGGGCGAGGACGCAGGCGACGGCGCCGGGATGAATGGAGGCAGAGGAGGTGGCCGGGGTCCCTGGCGCCGTTCACGGCGCTCCCCACCTCACCTCTGGCTTTCCCCGGTCCCGCTGCCCGGCGCCTGATATCATCTCCCCCGGCGGCCTCCCCGCCCCTCGCCGCTGACGCACTCCCGCTGCTACGCCTCGAGCCGCCGCCGCCGCTCGCCCCGCGCCGCCCGCCATGGCGGCTGCCGGGGGCGCCGCGTCATCGCCCCCCGCCATGGCGGGTAGTGGTGGTGGTACCTGCGCCATCGTCAGTCACCCCGCCATCGCGCCCCGGCGTGGCGGCTGGTGTGATACCTGTGCCATCGCTCACCGTGACGGGTAGTGTGGTGGTACCTGCCCCATCGCTCACCGTGGCGGCAGCCCTGGCACCTGTTCCCGTGGTCAGCCTCGGTGGCTTGTGGTGGTACCCATGCCATCCCCCACCATGCCAGGATGGTGGTACCCGCCCTGTGGCCCTCGTCCATGGAGGGAGCCCACGGCTGCCTGGGAGATCGATGGTACCCACAGGGAGGAAGGAGCAAGGCCACGTGGAGTCTCCTAACACCGGGCACTAGGTGAGACTAGGGGTGAAACAGCCCTCTGGCAAGAAAGGTGGCCTCATAGTCCCGGCCTGTATGAGCTGCCTCCCCATCTCCGACAGACACCCACACTGTGGGCCTGCCCGAGGCGTCACCACCACTCCTGCTCACCAAACTGGGGGGTCAGCTGAGCTGAACTAGCGGCAGGAGCGTGTTTTCCAGAGGAAAACAGCCAGCCTTGTTCCCCAGCACTGACCAACACTGGCCACAGCCACCCAAGCGTCCACCCCCAAGACGACCTGCATGCCAGGGAGCTGAAGAACAACAAAATCAAACATGGGTTCATGCGGGAGGACAGCACATGCCCTTAACTCAGGCTGTGCAACGTACTCTTGCTTTAGAGCGCCTCATTCTTTGCGCCAAGCTGGGGGAGCAGGAGGTGCACAGCTGTGGTGGCATTGGTGGGACAGAGGAGGCTGGGGACAAAATGGGGTCACTGCCCCATGTGGGGGACAGCGGTCATTCCATGGGCTTCTCAGTGCTCTCTGCCGAAGGTAGGTTTGTCGCTCCAGGGGCCAGAGGAGTAGGGCATTAATAATGATTATGTGTGCGTCCAAAATAGTGTAACTTTGCTGAAACTATCAGGTTACAAGAGGATCTTTTAGGAGACAGCATGAACAGAACTTTTTAAATACAGTGTTTACCTTAAAAATTCATTTTTGATCAAGCTTTGACAAAGGTCTGTTGGCTATGGAAAAAGGGTTTAATATGGGAATATCCTTTAGGTCTTACTAAAACACAGTCCATCAAGAAGCCTTGTGAGCTCAAAGATCGGCTCATACAGCTCTGTGTAGTAGGACCAAGGTTTATGTTACCTTATTTTTTTTCTCCTAATTAAAGTAATACTGATTATATTTTACATTTGCTTTTCAAAGAAAGACAGAAAATTTTATTTACACAGTGTTATATAGTGAAAATCGTTCTGCAATATGTAGTAGTAGAAAACAAGGCATTTTAATGGAGTAAGATTAGAATTTAAACCTGTCAGGAAATTCTTAAAATTAGCAACTCCTCTTCTGTATTTTTGCTTTCATGACAAGTAAGGAAAGAATCTAGAAACTGGTTGTGGGTTTCTATCTTCATTTTTGCTGACAGTTTCATGGAAGGACCAAACCTTTGGGCCTTTTTTGGTGAAAAAATTTTTATCCATTTTTTGTCATCGTTATTTACTAGGTATAGTAAAGGAGATAAGGAGACTTTAATATATGCAGTGTAATTTAATAACAATATTTCTCTTCTTAGTTGCTTGGAATAAAGATGTGCTATTAAAATCCTGGTGATAAAGTCTTTTAGGAAAAGAAATATATAAAGAAAAATATGATCTTAAGGCAGAAAAATAAATTCAGACAGAAATCCTCCAATAAATTATTGCCTTCACAGGTCACTTCCAATATTGTTTAGAAATAGATTTGCATTTCATTTTCTTTTTTCATTGTTATCACTTCTTTCATGCCATCTTTTATGTCTGAAAGAACCTCTGTGCAAAACCCACAAATAAATACTCACTGCTTTCTCTTTAACTTAGGTTGTGAGGCTCACAGAAATCTTGACAAAAGATGCTTGGTCATGGCTAGTGCTTTTTTTCTGGTAATCATATTAATCTCACTGTGAGGTTGTGTGTCCATTTCTTCTCTCCTATATCATGCTTACATGGCAAATATTTAAAAGCATTTTCAACCTTACTAGTATGACTACTCACACCAATAACATTAAATATATGCAGTGGGAGATCTTACAGATTACATTACATAGAACTGGGATGATTCCCTGAATATATATGCAATAGATTATACACACACACACACACACACACAATCCCACCTGCCACAAGGTGCCTTTAGCTCTCCTTTGGCATTTTGGGTTGCCTTGATAATTTTTGCAGTAAAGACCATACCCCATTAAAGCCGTGGTAGTGTACAAGAAAAGGAGCTGCTCCCACTACTAAATACTTTTGTAAAACCTTTGTATTGAAGAGGAAATGTAGAAGTGGAAGGTCTAGCATCTTGCCCGGTATTTTCATATCTCCCCTCTCTGGTATCTTAGAGCAATTGATACTTTCCAAGAAATGTCAGATTGGAAGGAACCTCAACAAATTGTCTTGCCCATCTTGCAGTGAAGCAACACCAAGACTGGGAGACGTTTGTCTGAGCTGCTTTTTCTCAAATCTCCAGTGAGGAAGATGCCAACAGCCTGCATAGGTGGACTTCTAGATTAAAGGTTTTTTCCAAAAAAGAAGGAGTACAAGGAAAGGTAGCAAGTTCTCATGGTGTTGTGGTTGTGAATATCATTTGCTAAATGACCAGCATGCGATGTAGCATGCTAAATGCAAGCATGCTGTGCAGCTACACGGTGTGCATCTGACCATGCATTTGGCACAGCTTCTGTGACTTGTACTCAAAATAAATGTTGCAGTGACATATGATGTACTTAGAAACATGGAATCATAGAATGGTTTGGGTTGGAAGGGACCTTTAAACGTCACCTAGTTCAACCCCCCTGCCAGGAGAATGGATATCTCTCAGTAGGCCGGGTTGCTTCAGTGCCCTGTTGAACTTGACCTCAAACACTTCCGAAGATGGGGCATCCACAACTTCTCTGGGCAACTTGTTGCAGAGTCTCAGAACCCTGATCACAAAAAATTATACTCGTTAGTAGATGTTACAGCTAGTGATCCTGGGACTTATCGCTAGAGAAAATCAAGAATTTAACAGGCAAAATACTGGGGCTTACCAGTGGGAGACAGGGCTTTGACAAGTAAATAACTGGTGGCAGACATTGCTGGGGGAGCTCTGATGGCTACACACCTGTTGAAGTGCATCATTAGGCCAGCAAGATTTGGCAGCCAGGAAGGAATTAGTCATTTATCGCTACTGACTCAGGAGTGCCTAACCCATCAAAAAAAAGGGACAACCTGCTTTTTGCAAGATTTACAGAACATGCCAAAGCATAACAAATGAAGCATGCAGAACATTGAAAATCACAGCTGCTGACCATTTAGCTGTATTCCTTTCCTTTCACTCCTAGAAAAGGGCAATCTTAGGGCTGTTATTAAATTAAGTGTAAAGAAAGAAAGGTGTAAAGAAAGTAATGTGTATCTTGCAGTTCCTTTTACTGACAGCTTCTTTTAGAGCGTATCAAGCAGCTATGTCAGTGTTCTGGTTTCAGCTGGGATAGAGTTAATTTTCATCGTAGAAGCTGCTGTGTTTTGGATTTAGCATAATAATGTTGGTAACACATATAGTTTTAGTTGTTGCTAAGTAATAGTTATATTAAGTCAAGGACTTTTTCAGCTTCCCATGGAAGCTGAGAGGGAGCATAGACAGGACAAGCTGGCCAAAGGAATATTCCATACCGTAGACATCATGCTTGGTATATAAACAGGAGTTGGCTGGGGCTCAGGAATCCGCGGTCGCTGAGCTGGGCAATTGATCACTGGCTGGTGAACAATTGTATTGCATCACAATTTTGTGTATTATTTTAGCATTATTTCTATTACTATTATTATTATTGTTGTTGTTTTATTTTATTTTATTTTATTTTATTTTACTTTCTCTTCCATCACTGTTTTGTTAAACTGTCTTTATCTCAACTCACAAGTTTTTTTTCCCTTTTTCTCCATCTTCTCCCTACCCTACTGGTGCAGGGAGGGTGGGGAGGGTGAGGGGTGACAGAATGGCTGCATGGTCCTAGTTGCCGGCTGGGGCTAAACCATGATATTCAGGTATATCTGTCCTCCAGCTTTCTCTTCTTTAACCTCTCCTGCCACCCTCCATGGACAAATACAGCCTTGGCATCCTTTGCAGAGCTGTGTTTGATTCAATAAAAGTGATGTCATCTTGTCATCTCTATTGATGAGATGTTTGGTCTGCCCATGTGACTTATTAACAAAAGTCTGCGTGTTCCACTGTGGTGGGTTGACTTTGGCTGTCCAACACATGCCCACCAAGCTACTCTGTAACTCCCTCTCCTCAACTGGACAGGGGAGAGAAAATATGATGAAAGGCTTGTGGGTCGAGGTAAGGACAGGAAGACCACTGAACAATTATCATAGCAAGCAAAACAGACTTGGCTCAGGGAAGTTAATTTAATTTATTGCCAATCAAATTAGAGAAGGATAATAAGAAATAAGAACAAATCTAAAACCACCTTTCCCCCACCCCGCCCTTCTTCCTGGGATTGACTTCACTCCTGATTTCTCTACCTCCTCCCCCAGAGTGGTGCAGAGGTACAGGGAATGGGAGTTACAGTCAGATCATCATACATTGTCTCTACTGCTCCTTCCTCCCCACACTCTTCCTCTGCTCCAGCATGGGGTCCCATCCATGGGAGACAGTCCTCCATGAACTTCTCCAACATGGGTCCTTCCCATGGGCTGCAGTTCATGAACTGCTCCAGCGTGCTCCAGCATAGGATCCTCCACAGGCTGCAGGGTGGATATCTGCTCCACCAGGGACCTCCATGAGCTGCAGAGAAATAACCGGCATCACCATGGTCTTCACCACAGGCTGCAGGGGAATCTCTGCTCTGGCACCTGGAGCATCTCCTCCCCCTCCTTCACTGACCTTGGTGTCTGCAGAGTTGTTTCTCTCACATTTTCTCTCTTCTCCCAGCTGCTGTTGTGCAGCAGTTTTTACCCTTTCTTAAATACATTGTCCTGGTTTGAGGCAAAACAGGACCAATTTTGTTCAGTAACTTTGCTTCTTAGCTGGGCCTCTTCTAACTACTGAAATTAACAGCATATTGTGCAGAAACTGTTCGCTCACAGAGTGATAAGACCTATGTTTGTAGTTGATGCCAAGGAATGGTATGCAGAGAGGCTCTTGCTTATACTTATTGCTATAACAGCCAAGGCCAGATAACTGAGTTATTTACCCCGTTGGAGGGTTGGAAGTGGAAAAGTGTAGAGGGTTGCACCTGCAGGGAGGAGCGGACAGGACAGGTGACCCAAAACTGACCAACAGGGTATTCCATCCCATCTGCCTCATGCTCAGTGTAAAACTGAGGGATCAAAGGGTCAGTTCTCTTTCTGCAATGGGCAACGTCTGAGGAGGACTCTGTCTGTTCATCTGCCTTTGATCCCGATCCTGAATGCAGATCCAGAATCCAGTTCCCATACATCAATGAGTCCAGCCTGGGACTGCCCCAGTGCCAGCCCATGACATATTGTCATCCTGGGAGCTTGATACGGTTTTGTATGTATTTCATTTTATTTTTATTTTATTATTAATATTTCATTAAAGTGTTTCAGTTCCTTCTAAACTCATAAGTCTCTTTTTCACTCCTCTGCCTCTCTCTTTGAAGAGGGGTCGAGGGGAGCATCTGACAGTCCCATCTGCGGTCCCCCACGTCCCCAGTAGCTGATTCAGCCTAAACCATGACAATACCTTACCACAGAGGCACTACCACCATCCCTGTTTAGCTCAGTTTTGGCCATTGGTGGTTCCATCTTGGAGTCAGCTAACACTGCTCTGTCGGTCATGGGGGAAGCTTCTGGCGTCTGCTCACAGAAGCCACCCCTGCAGCCCCCCTGCTACCAATACCTTGCCGTGCAAACCCAATACATCCACAATTGCATAACAAAAGTTGTTTCTCTTCTTAAATTCCTGTAGTAAAACTAGAAACATCTCCGTTTCTGGTCAGCTTATTCCACATGCAGAACGATTTTTCTATGTCATCGGAAGTTTCATCGTCAAACAGCATTTAACAGAAATAACAGTTCCTAAGTTAACCCCTCCTTTTCAATTTCCAATTTCATGGCCTGAAATCTCCCTTTTCCAAGTACAGTATGAGTTTTGTTTTCCCACTCTAAACTCATTTTGCCTAGCCCCTACTCTCTCAAAGACTCTATTTTCTGTCTACTAGTAAGAAAACATTTTTGTATGGTTATAGTATGTTTTACCAGGAGGTGAAGATTTTTGGAGCATTTTGGGTTTGCTTCATAAGCTTCCTTCATCTGCATCTTCTATTTCTTGACAAAATCTTTTCATTCCCCTAGTACAGAATGGTCATTTATAAATAAATCAAAGGTGCTGTCAATGAGCCAAATAGAAAGCTTTCTCCTGTAAAAAAAATGGGAAGGTGAGAGTAAAATCTCACATATATATGTTATGACTCCTCAAAACAATGTAAGGAGGAATTATCCAATGGATATCTTAGAGCAATTGATACTTTCCAAGAAACGTCAGATTGGAAGGAGCCTCAACAAATTGTCTGGCCCATCTTGCAGTGAGGCAAAACCAAGACAGGGAGATGTTTGTCTAAGCTATTTTTTCTCAAATCTCCAGCAAGGGAGATGCCCACAGCCTGCACAGGTGGACTTCTAGATTAAAGTTTTTTCCAAAAAAGAAAGAGTAAAAGGAAAGGTAGCAAGTTCTCATGGTGTCATGGTTATGAATATCATATGCTAAATGGCAAGCGCTGGATCGCCAATTACCCAATGGATAATTCTCCATATATATGGAGATCTTCTAACCTCACCCAAGTGGAACTGCATTTTAAACCACCAACATAGACATCCTCTCACATCATGTTGATATTGCAGTCATCACACAGATTTGTGATTTCCACACAGGCAGTCATATTAATGTCCATACAGCGTGCAGGCAGTTAACCATGTCAGCTCTGCTATTCATAGCAAAAGGGCATTAGTAATGCAGCGACCTCGAAGTGTGTTTGAAGAAGATGCCTCATGGAATTGTAGATGTAGAAAGTCCTCTAGGAGGGCTCTAACACCACAGAACAACTCAAGAGAAGACACTTCACAAAGGCTGAGAAACAGCTTTACCATTCTAAGACTGCCCAAATTTGCTTGCTCAAACATGTATATTCTTTATTGTTTCACACTCCGTGTCTTCCACTATCAGGACTGCCTGCAATCAGTAGTCTGTCCTCTGCAGGATGCCTATCCTCTACCCCCTCATTTCGCTGTACAATGCCCTTATTATGCAGTTAATTTGCAACCTGGCCTCGTGGCCTCTGTCCTCTTGCTGGCCCCATGACTTACTGCTCCTGCGGGCCCCAAGGCTTATGGCCTCTCATAGCTTTCCTAGCATGAAATGAAATACCTCATCAGTCCCATCTGCTTCGCGCAGCAAAAAGTTAACCAGGCATTCGCTAGTCTCAGTCTTCAGGAGTTAGAGAGGCCCTGTACAGGGCACACATGGGAAGAAAGAAGGACAAGACATAGATGAAAACATTTGCAGTTAAGTTGCACTGAAAACTTAAATCAAATTTATAAGACATTACTTAAATAGTGAAGAGCAGAAAGAGTTAAGGTGAGCAAGCTCTGTTTATCTTATCTCAATGTGCAGTGACAAGAGCAAGTTAGTGTGAAGCAATTCTTGGTGTGGATTTAACTAAGCTGTAGTAGCCACCCATAAGAATACCTTTACCCAATGACGAATATAAGGTAATTAAAAGGAGGTTACTCCTTTCATTTTTTTAAAACAATACCATTTTCTACTGCACTTTTACCCTAACTTCTGGCAGAAATACACACATGCTTCCCTTGTACTTCAGAGATATTTTCAATAAATACCAAAGCAGCTCTCCATGGCTTCCTTCAGATGCTTTCTTCTACATTTTTGTCTGTGATAGCTGCAAACACGTGATAGCAGATGGGTAGATGCAGACCACTTGATGGGCTTGAACCGATCCTTGTCAGGCTGGTCACTATTGTGTCCCTGTTACCTCATGCTTCTTCTGTCAGCTCATAAAGCCTCATGTTTCCTTTCTTATCATGACACTGTCAGTTTTCTGAACGGGGACCATCTTCCAGTCCTAGATAAGACCGTTCCTCGTTTATGTCAGGATTAACATTTTATGGCAGAGGAGAAAATGGAAGGACAGCTTTTGTCCTAAAATACCACACACAAACTACCACAGACAGATGGCAGTCCTGAAGACACAATTTCATCCCATAGCTTCAACACATCCAAAAGAACCATAGGTTGTTGTGCATGTGACAGAAATGTTGCCTATACTACATTTTTGCAGGTAAAAGTACCGCACAGCCATATCTTTTCACTTGTCTAGTACAGTGATTTTTAACATGGTTATGTATCCCTGTGGGTTTGTGACAACTTTTAAAGGATTTCTGAAGGATAACTTAAAAAAAAAGCAATTTTTCTGTCCTTAGACTTGATTTTACCGTATAGAAGTGAACATTGCAAAGCAGAATTCTTCAATGTGGGAAAGAGTGAAAACAATTGCTGTACCTGAACACATTTTTAACGTCAAAGAGTTCGAAAACAGCAAACTCTTTCTTTCATCCTTTGATATCTATGTATTTCTTACTACAAACCACAAATTTGGTAATTGTTCTGATTAGTTCTTAGCACTTTATATGTTTGGTTGTTTTCTCCCTTGGAAAGCAGTGACCTCACCTACTGGACAGTCACATTTTCAGAAAGAAATTCTTTTCTGCTTTTTTACTCCCAAAATTGATGGCAAAAATTTCTTTTAAAATCCACTTGCAGCTCTCCCTGTGTTCTACTTGTTTCTATATGCTGATTCCCTATGGCTGGAGAGGGTGTGTCTGTACATCCTGATGCACAGGACAGAGGTGGCATTGGCACTCACTGTTGTGTGACTGTGCCTACAGTCTCCGACTCCAGAGGAAGTGTCAATGTGAGGGGAGCAGCTGCTGCAGTGGGTTTTTGAAGTGAATGAATACAAATTTCAAGTCTTCATTTCTTGTAGTCACTATTGAGTAGCATTCTGTGTGAGGAAGAAGAGGGAGGACTTGTTGGGGAGATGGTAGGAAGAACTTCTAAGGTTGTGTCTGGAAAACTGGGGAATCTTCCTCAGCAGCAGTCTGAAGAGGAAGCACTTAGATGACAACAGGTAGGGAATACTGTTTTGCAGAAGGGAAAGTCCCAATAAAGGCCAGAAAATCACCAATAGGAATGAAGAAACCCACCACAGCCCTAATAATGGACAGGGGGTGGTAAGGTCACATTTAAGACCTTTGTGGGGGTGTAAGAGGGACAGAGAGGCTGTCTGACAACCTAGTATTATTTTTTACATCTTTTTCTTCTTCTCCATCTGATAGCAGCAAGCCTTCTCTCAGAAATATGGGACTAGAAGGAGCCCCAGTCCTGTGTACTGAGGGAGGACTAAGCCTAAGCACAACTCTGGCATATACTTGTCTAAACTTGCTCTTTTAACCTCTAGTGAAGAAGCGTGGGAGACCTCGGCTGGTCCGAGGGATCAGAATGCCAGTTTAACATTGACCTTGAGCAGATACCTGTGTACCCCTGAAGAGACTAGGAGAGGATATCTTTAGGGATATTTGTTCTGTAGTCAATATTCATGGCAAGCCAAACAAAATCAACTTCTTTCTTGATTACTAGGAGCAAGTAGAGATTTACTACCTGTGTTTAGCTTTCTACTTGTTCAGAGTGAATAATGTTAAGTAATTGAGTACTTGCGTATATTCCTGCAGGACCAGGAGCTGTATTTGGTTTAATTATTTATGTTATACACTTTGTACAAATAACAGTTATATTATCCAGTTAGAAAAGTAATGGTTCTTCAGCAAGATTTTATTTTTGCTGATAAATGCTAGTTTTTGCATATTTCTCAGTTTGACTTTAATTCATATTATCAATTACAAAATAGGCAAAATACTTTAGTGAAAGATATTACCTAGAAAAATTCCAAACAGGATCCAAAGCAAGAAGGAGGTGCTGCTGGGTTTCTTCATAGTAGCTGGGATCAGGCTATGTTTTTGATTTGCGCTGAAAACAGTGTTGATAGTACAGGGATGTTTTAGTTACTGCTGAGCAGTGCTTACACAGCGTGAAGGCCTTTTCTGCTCCTCATACCACCCTGCCAGCGAGGAGAGTGGGGGTGCACAAGAAGCTGGGAGGGGACACAGCCAGGACAGCTGACCCCAACCAACCACAGGGATATCCCATACCCTATGACTTCGTGCTCAGCATATAAAGCTGAGGGAAGAAGAAGGAAGGGGGTGGATGTTCAGAGTGATGGCATTTGTCTTCCCAAGTCATCATTATGTGTGATGGAGCCCTGCTTTCCTGGAGGCGGCTGAACCCCTGCCTGCTGATGGGAAATAGTGAATGAATTCCTTACTTCACTTTGTTTCCCCATGCAGCTTTCGCTTTACCTATTGCACTGTCTTTATCTCAACCCATGAGTTTTCTCACTTTTACCCTTCTGATTCTCTGCCCCTATCCCACCAGAAGGGAGCGAACAAGCGGCTGAGTGGGGCTTAGCTGCCTGCTGGCGTTAAACCACAACAGGCATACTGGGAAGAGCATTTGGGGGTTGTTTAAGACTTATTGAAGGATGTTTAGGGGAGAAACCAAGGGTGGGGAAAGCAAGGGATCGGGGTGGTTTGGGGATGAACAAGTGGGGGAAATAGAGGGATGAGGGGATAAAAGTGGTGGTGACATGTAAACATGTTGCTGCTCAGCGCACTTGTCTGGCCACCACAGTATGTCCTGTCTTCTCACTAAAATCCATTTCTAAGCAATTTCCTGGGTGAGGGACTCTACCCTGCATGCGCGTGTAGGCATGGGTGTCTGAGCACCAGCAACTGGAGCAGGGACCACACGTCACAGGGGCCCATCCATCCATGCTGACAGCAACTGTCAGGAGCGCAAGTGTGCGAGCAAGTATGTGAGCACTAAGGAAGATCATGCTGGACTAGGTGGCAAGCAGGGGTGGTGTGGGAGCCAGGGGTGCATGCATCTCTGAGTGAGCCCACAGAAGGAGATGGTTGCTGCAGGGATCGGGGTCCAGGCCAGACCATGGGGGCTGAGGTCAACTGAGGGACCGGTTTGCATCTGTATGTGTGTGTGCCTGTGTGAGGCAGCTGGGGACAAGAGGATCCAGGTGTGCTTACTGGGGGATCCATCATGTGCTTATGTCTGTGAGTGGGGCTGCAGGAACTGGGGGCTTGTGTGCACAGGTGCCAGCAACTATGGAAACTGAGGATGCAGGACCAGTTAGTGAGGGTTGCAGTCAGCAATCCATGTTTTGTTTGCAGTGAACAGGCTGAGGCCACTGGTGCGGCTTGTGTTGGTGTGAGTGGTGCATTTGCTGTCCATGTTCATCGATGTGGCTAGCTATGTGTATGTCTGTATGCGTGTTGTATACGTGTGCCTGTGTGCGTGCCTGTTGGGACTCAGCCTTGCTCCTGCTTGGACCTGGGAGTGTGGAGCAGCAATGGCTTCGCCTCTGTTGGACGACCAGATCTACCAGATTTATCCTCTCCGTTACAAGGTTTTGACATTGTATGAACATTGTTTTCATCTCATTGCAACCAAAGAGTTTTTAAGGTATTTGTAATAATAAAATCTTACCTCGATTTCAAACCACTTTGACTGAGAGAGTTTGGCTTCTCATTCCTATTCAGAAGAACAAGAATCCCAAATATGTAATTTTTAATATGGAAAAAGAATTCCTCGTCACTTGTATCTCTGAGAGGCTCTGGCAATTCCAGAAAGGGTAAACAATTTGCTAGAAATTTTGCATTTGTATATGCTTGTTAGGCTGTACTTGAAATCAGAAAGGATTGCCATAGATTGAACTGCACAAACAACTCCACAGTTACAGTTACGAAGTACTGCCAGCCTCATATCTAATCATTTCAAAAGGCCTCGGATGACCTGAGGAGAATATCCTCGTTTTACCTCAATCAGTTATGCTGCAATTGAAATGTTGTTGTCCTAGTTCCACTGCAATTAAGACTCTGCTCATTAGTCCCAGTGAAAATTTGTCCTCTTACAACACGCCTTGTGTTCTATAATAAATAAGGACCAGACTGCTCTGATATTGTATTTCTGTTGAATGGGGACAGATACACAGTGGGATGCCAAATATCCTGCTCCTGCTGCTGGGGCTGGAGGATCAGGCTACCGTGAACACAAGCAGCAGTTCAGGACAAGAAGTGTCTAACACCCTATCTGGCTGGAATCGTAGGGCAGAATTCAGCCATCCAAACTGGTGTCAGAGTGGACCAGTAAGAAAAAAACAGCCATTTTTTTTTTCCCCACGGAGGATCTGGAGACATCTAAAAAGCTTTTGTAAAGATTGCTGAAAAAGGTTGAACTTTGCTTCTGCTTGTAGATTTTAGATTTTTCCAAGGACAATTTAGGTTTCTGAGATACTGCACAGATTTTAAAATGAATGCAGGTGTAAATACAGTAGTTATAAATTTTAGTTTACCATTTAATTCTGCATTGAGAGCTCATCTGAATGTCACAGTGGGCTGTCTAAACACTCTGATTCAAGAAGATAATAATAATTTTCTTAACTAAATTAAAATGCATTACAAAACAGTTATCTACAACCTGATAATTTATAAGCTCTGTGATATGATTAAATTTAACTTGGAAAGCTCAACGTTGACCAAAATTAATCTTAAAATTCAAAAAATGAAAGGTAAGTATTATTCCAAAATATGGAATTATTGCTTAACTCCATGTCCAAACATGATCTTTTAAAGTAAGTTAGTGTTATCTTAATTGATATTTATGGATTGAACATAATAATAAAGTTGTCTTTAACACTACAAACTGAGATCTAAACCGAGGCTGTCAAATACTTATGAGTAAATTTATGAGTAAACGAGGAATTTCCTGAGACACAGCTCACTGGTCCCTCTCTTCTAAACAAGAAATGTCAAATCTATCCAAGTTTCTTCACCTGTACGCTGGAGCTCACACTGTGCCCTCCAGCCAGACCTCACTCTGTCTCTCCCAGCTGACCTCTGCACCGACTATCACTCTCCTCTTACTGCCCCGAAAGCAGTTTGGCTGGCAGAGAGGGAGGATCCTGCAATGTAAAGCTGACCAGTTTGACAACTGAAAATGTTAATCAACATCCTGGAAAGGTAACAGTGGTCCGCTTTGGCCGTCTGCACCAAAACCAAAATAAATACACAGTGAACACCCTCCAGGAGTACATATGTCACTTTACACTGTATATAAGTAATGATGTAGGGATGGAGAGAGAAATTAAAAGAGCCACAGAAAGGATGAAATTACTTTTTCAAATTTCTCCTGCTGATTGCTCCTTCCCATCTCCAGCAGGTGCTGTGGGTACAGGACTGTTCAACTTGTGTTTCTCACTTGGCAGCCCTGTGGCTTCACAGTTGGTGGGTCAGCCATCAAGCCGAAAGCACTGTTCTCCATTTGCACCACCAGCTTTACCAGTGCACTAAGGCACGTGTTATGTAGGACTTTCCTCTGGGACTGCCTTTCAATACTCAAGAGACAACAAGCCAGGTTGTTTGCCATTTATCAACAAGATGATCCTTTTTTGCACTGGTCTGAAAAGCAATCACCTTCCAGTGCAGTCCATTGCCTGGAGACAGGATACAATATGATAGCACTCATTAGCTCCCTGAATATCTTGATGTACATTGATGTGACGAGTGTCCCCATTTCAGTTTTCTCTAAGCCTGACCTGGCACACTGTCATCAGGACACTTGGGCAGGAGAGTGACAAATGCTGCATGGGAAGACATCACAGAATCACACAGAATCACAGAATTAGCAGAGTTGGAAGGGACCTCTAGAGATCATCTAGTCCAACTCCCCTGCTAGAGCAGGATTGCCTAGAGCACATTACTCAGGACTGCATCCAGGCGGGGCTTGAAAATCTCCAGAGAAGGGGACTCCACAACCTCCCTGGGCAGCCTGTGCCAGTGCTCTGTCACCTGAACCGTAAAGAAGTGTTTCCGTGTATTTGAACGGAACTTCCTGTGTTCTAACTTGTGCCCATTGCCCCTCGTCCTGTCACTGGGAAGCATTGAAAAGAGCCTGGCTCCATCCTCCTTCAACCCACCCTTTAGATACTTGTACGCCAGACATGCAGATTTATTCTTTTTAATAAATATATTTATTTACTTAGTAACTATACATTTAGCCTCCTCAAGAAAGGACAGTCATTTCTAGAAAGACTTTGGGCACAGCAACTGGATACGTTTCCTTTAAAATATTGTTGTTTCACTGTGGGGACTGAGGCAAAAGAAGGGTTAAGTGTGGTAGAACTAATAGGGAGGAATAAGCAGCTGCAGCACTGTTCTGGCAGATGATGAAGTTGTGTGAAGCTGCTCCCTAGATAAGGAGGTGCTGCTCACAAGGAAGAGATTCCCTTCTCATTGGGAAGGAGATCTTTTAGAGTACGCGATGGTGTAAACAAGTAAAGTAAAAAATTACTGGCCTTGGTAGAAAAGTATATAAAGAGCACGCTTGCTTAATAAAGCTGATTTTGATCCTGCATATCGGAGTCCGTGCCTTTTCGATCACTGCATTTCACCTACTGTGAAACAGCTCCATTCTCTTATCCTGTATCGACAGCTGTCTCAACTCCGTGTTCAGCCCACTATGCATCTGTATATTGTAGTGTGGCAAATTATTTTCCATCACCAGTGGAATGTGAAGGGTGTTGTTCTATTAAGCAATCTATTATTCATTTTGTAAGCCATAGCTTATTAGCAGAAGCAAGTGTAGCACATATGATTGACAGCGGTGAAAGTGTTAGTTGAAATTGGATTGACCCTGGGCTTAGTTTCAGCCAGATTTAACAAAAACAGATAGTTTGAGCTTCACTTGGGGAAAAAAAAATAACAGGATGACACTGATCAGAGTGTTAAACAAAACTGCTTCCCCCTTTCCTGAAAGAAAACAAAAGTGAGTTTTCTTGAAAGTCCCTTGTTTGTTGTCAGTAATGTAACATTTTGTAGGAGAGTTGCGAGAGAACAGAATGCAGGTAAAAGTCTTCTGGGAAGGGTCAGGCTGAGATTCACAGAATCAGAAGAATGAGGAACAGAAAGAAGATATAGTATCAAAGTACGGGCTTGAAAGTTACAGATATAAGCTGAGATCCCGAATGAGCTAGTACCCGCTTATCAATAACGACTCATGGAAAAAAGGTTACACACTCTTCTCTCACCTGTTTTAGAAGAAGCAAAGAGCTGACAGTATTTAGTGATAGGCCTTAAGATACAGCAGGATTTTCTGTTTTTTCAAGACACTATTTAGGGCCATGCAAAGCCCGTATGCAGATCTGTATGACTTTTAATGTCTGAAACACAGCCTGCATTAAAGCTAACAGAGCAGAGCATCTTGCCCTACCGCTGCAGCCAGCTGCTTCATCTTCAGGCTAGGTTTCATCTTCAGAGAGTAAGATTCAGTCACATCTCAAGCATTAAAAAGTCTACTGGGTAATATAAGAAATGGTCTTCAATTCAGAGAGTGGGTAAAGATGTTAAATTAAAAGATTAAGATAACTGCAAAAGAAAAGGCTGTTTACTATCAGGAAAACTACAATTTAGTAGTGAGCAAAGTGTGCGTTTAGCTAGCCTCAATTAAGGTTGTATAAATACAAAAGGCAGAATGCAACACTTGACAGGAACAATATAGGCAACTCTAGATTTCAATAGTAAAATTCTGCATATTGCCAAATATAACATTTCTGATTGCATTATTCAAATTATCCCCACACGTTTAATAATTAACTGGGTAATTTTCAAGAGGTTTGTATGTGTTTGTATCATAATTTATATGTGATAAAGTGCTGGTGTGGCAAAGTGTGCCAGAGGCTTTATCTAAAATATGAGACTATGTAGACGTCATCTACTTTCATGTCTATTCAAGTGATAAAAAGCTCTTATTGTGATACAAGGTGGGCACGTTCATGCAACAGTTTGAGTAGACAGAGAAAAATATGGGTGTATTTATGGCAAGCAGTACTTTGTTAACATCCTAAATTTGTTCCTAACAGGAAAATATAGTTTTCAGATTACCTTCAGCTCAGATTCCAAACTACATAAAGTTATAATCTCTTGTTTCTTGTTAGGTAATTTTGCCATTTGATGTGATTAATACTCTAAAGTTTTAGGTTAGGTAGAACTTATTGTAGCTGTAATAGAAAGCTGCTAAGAGAAGAAATGTGCCTCTGGACATTGGGTGGTTCAGCAGTACAGTGCATTGACTGTGGGACTGTTAATGTGGTGGTTTGACCTTGGCTAGCCACCAGGTGCCCACCAAGTGGCTCTATCACTCCTCCACCTCAGCTGGATAGGGAGAGAAAATACAACGAAAGGCTTGTGGGTCGAGACAAGAACAGGGAGATCACTCACCAATCGTCATCATGGGGAAAACAGAGTGGTCTTGAGGAAATTAATGTAATTTATTGCCAATCAAATCAGAGTAGGATAATGAGAAATAAGAACAAAACTAAAGGCACCTTCACTCCACTCTTTCCTTTTTCCTGAGCTCAACATCACTCCCAATTTCTCTACCTCCTCCCTCAGAGGTGCACAAGGGGACAGGGAATGGATCTTGTGGTCAGTCCATCACAATTCCATCACACGTCACTGCCACTCCTTCCTCCTCACACTCTTCCCCTGCTCCAGTGTGGGGTCCCCCCACTGGAGACAGACCTCCAGGAACTTCTCCAACATGGGTCCCACCCACAGGCTGTAGTTCTTCACAAACTGCTCCAGTGTGGGTCCTTCCCATGAGGTGCAGTCCTTCAGGAACAGACTGCTCCAGTGTACATCCCCTCTGGGGGTCACGAATCCTGGCAGCAAACTTGCTCCAGTGTGGGCTCCTCCCCATGGGACCACAGGTCCTGCCAGGAGCCTGCTCCAGCACAAGCTCTCCACAAGTGTCCTGGTTTGAGGTAAAACAGAACCAATTTTGTTCGGTAACTTTGCTTCTTAGCTGGGCCTCTTCTAACTACTGAAATTAACAGCATATTTTGCAGACAGTGTTCACTCTCTCAGAGTGATAAGACCAATGTTTATAGCTGATGCCCAGGCATGGGATGCAGAGAGGCTCCTGCTTATACTTATTGCTGTAACAGCCAAGGCCAACCAACTTTGGTATTTGCCCTGTTGGAGGGTCAGAAGCAGAAAAGCGCAGTGGGATCCCAACTGCAGAGAGGAGCAGACAGGACAGGTGACCCAAAACTGACCAACAGAGTATTCTATCCCATTTGCCTCATGCTCAGTATAAAAACTGAGGGATCAAGGGGTCAGCTCTCGCTCTCTTTCTTCAGTGGCTGGCATCTGAGGCAGACTCTGTCTGTTCATCTGCCTTTGATCCCAATCCTGAATGAAGATCTGGAATCCAGTTCCCGTCTGTCAATGAGTCCAGTCTGGGACTTCCCCAGTGCCAGCCGGTGTCATGATTGTCATCCTGGGAGCTTGATATGGTTTTGTATTTCATTATTTCTTTTTATTTTATTATTAATATTTCATTAAAGTAGTTTAGTTCCTTCTAAACTCATAAATTTCTTTTTCCTTTCTCTGCCTCTCTCTTTGAAGAGGGGTAGAGGGGAGCATCTGTCGGTCCCATCTGGGGTCCCCCAGGTCCCCAGTAGCCAATTTGGCCTAAACCACGACAACAATGTCACAGCCTTCTTCAGGCACATACACCTGCTCTGGCATGGAGTCTTCCACAGGCTGCAGGTGGATATCTGCTGCACCGTGGACCTTCATGGGCTGCAGAAAAGCAGCCTGACTCATCGTGGTCTTCACCATGGGCTGCAAAGGAATCTCTGCTCTGGTGCCTTGAGCATCTCCTCCCTCTCGTTCTTCACTGTCTTTACTGTCTGCAGAATTGTTTCTCTCACACATTCTCATTTCTCTTTCCCAGCTGCTGTTGCACAGCAGTTTTTTTTTACCTTCTTAAATGTATTATCACAGAGGTACTACCACCGTCACTGATGGGCTTGGCCCTGGCCAGCAGTGAGTCCATCTTGGAGCCAGCTGGCATTGGCTCTGTTTGGCACAGGGGAAGCTTCTGGCATCTTCTCACAGAAGCCACCCCTGCAGTCCCCTGCTACCAAAACCTTGCCATGCAAACCCAATACACTTTAATTTTTTTCTCTTTTCTTTTTCCTTTCCTTTCCTTTCCTTTCCTTTCCTTTCCTTTCCTTTCCTTTCCTTTCCTTTC